>NC_140032.1:47579514-48812371 GCF_963513975.1 Fringilla coelebs | reverse complement strand
AGGCACTTAACAGCTCTGAAGTAAGCTATTTACATGTAATTGTTCTCTTATTTTTTACAAAAATGCGCCCTTGAAGTAGTAGGAGATGTGTGATGGCTCTCCATCCCTGGTTCCTTATATTTCAGTAAATTTTTTTAATTGAAAAGAGGTAATTTGAGAAGTAAATACTATAAAAACAACAGAATAATGGTCTACATGAAAAGTATGAAATATAAGTGAAAAAATTTTCAGTGGGTAGTCACATACACAAATTGGTTTCATCTTGCAACAGGAGTTGAGTGAGCTTGTTTTTTATAAGTATTGCTCTTGAAGATGGAAGTCTGGAGGTTGTATTTTTAGAGTAGTTGTCTTCACTGGAACTAAAAAAAGAGAAATCATGTATTTTGAATTATTTAGGATAAAATCCTGACTTGAAAGACCGGAAGGAAAGCAAGGAAATGGCTGAATGTGATAGGCTGAGTTACAGCTTTGTGTAAACTGCATTTTGAAAATGTAGAGAAAGGGAGGCCTATGGGGTTGGTGATGAAAAGCTGTGGGAAGACCAGTTGAATTGGCTTAAATTCAAAACCTTGTTCTTGATGACATAAACTAACCTGAAGCATCTGTACATGGATGCTATTAGATAACTGTGTTATAGAATTTCTTGAGTTGTCTCTGAAGCATTACAGAACCAATACAGTACTACAGTTCCCTGTGACAAGTGCTAAAACATCTATGCATTAAAAAAGTTATGAAAATTGACTGACCATCGTTTATATGATGTGAACATATGTTAGTTTTATAATAATCTTACTGAAAAAGCTTGGTCTGAAAATTAGGGATTGCATCATTCTTGATGAGTATAAATAGAGCAGTAAAGAGTCTTATAATAGAACTCCTAGCCTCTTTCCTCATTATGAGATTTGTTAGGCTTTGATATCTGAGCATCAGTTATGGAGGATAAAGGTGTTATTGGTGTAAACAAAGTGTCAGAGGACCAGTCCCCATGCAGCATTGTGTCCTGAGGAGCAGAGCTCGTCTATGGATGAACAGCTGGGGGTGCTGTAGTTCTCCTTTTATACTCATTGGTGCCACATGGTATCTTCCTTCGTTGCTTGTGTGCAGACAAGTTCTAGGGCAGTACGAATTAATTAGAAATCATTTTGACTAGCATAGAATAAAAGTCACAGTTAGCAGTATTTTGGATAATTAGCCTCTATGCTAGAGAATTCCATGATTGCATTTGGGAGACTGCTGTTAAATCAAAATCTGGGTGCATAGGTGTAGTCTCTTGGGAAATCAAAATGAAAATGTTTTAAAGGGAATTTTATTAATGTGCTTCAGTTTAGAAATGATTCAGAAATTATTTTTCCCTGTCTGGGTGGTAATCCACTTATTGCCTGTCATCAAATAGTTTGGGTTTGATTGTGGAAACGCTTTTTGGAGTCATAAATCAGTCAATGGACTACTTATGTTCTTAGAGTTATAGCTGTGCATAAATAATGGCAGGAACAGCATCTGGCACTGGGAATTCTTTAATAGAGAACCATATTGCAATTTGTCTGTTTACAGTGTTTCATAGTAAGGCTCTACTTGCTATTTCCTCTGCATTGGAACATGTATAAGATTCCAAATTACATGTAATGCCTATTCCTATTATTATACATAAAATAATGTGTTCACAATGATATGAACACTTTTCACTCTCTGATATGTTTATTCCCTCCCAGCACTGGTGAAATAGGAGAATGCTAAGATGACAGAGTGCTGAAAAAATGAGACACTGAAGCTGAGATGTTTTTAAATGCCTTCATTCCATTAATTCAGATTTACTAAATAATTTTACGAATCTGTTTAGAGAGAGCTCTGACTAAAGAGGGAATTATAGGAAGATCTCCTGAGTCCTAAAGGCACACTTTGGTCTTTGGATGGCTATTCTTCCAAATAGCTGCAGCAATCTTACATCTGTAACATTATTTTAAGAGGTCATTACCTAAATTGATGTGTTCTGTTGAATGCTGTCATTTCCCAAATTGCATATATATGAATGTAGAATTTAGATCTTTGAAGGGAAAACTTCATTATTTTATATGTAGCACCTGCCACTTCTCTTCTTCCCTGAAATGCTTACTTTGTTGCCTTTTTTTCCTTAAGAAATAATTCCTTTTATAAAAATATACAGGGATATAGACATATATATTCCTTATAATAATTAAAGATGAGGATCTGTCTTAGTACTGTTGGGGAACATGGAATAAGATTCAGAGTCTTTTACTTCAGTCATTAATTTCTCATACCTAACCAAAAGATAAGAGTAACAATGCTCCAGGCCATGTGGTACTGGAAAAACCTTAAGCTGAAATTTGAATTACACAGTAGTCATATTCAGTCCTCCTCTGTTCACAGATAGCAGATAAAATGCTTTTATTTTGGACACTGGCTGGGAAGTCTCAGCTTTCTTTAGTCCTCTAATGTTGCCTTGACTTTTTAAGATTCTAAGCCTTCTGATGTTGACTTTTTTGTGGAGAACTTTCTCACACACTTCTGTAAATAACTCATTGTTTTGCATTCTTTTATGGAGAGGAGAAATTTGATGGACTGTTAGTTTGTCCAGTGTCATTGGAGAGGTGGCACTGTCACCCTCCAATCCACTGTCACTTTTGGAAAACTATAAATGTTGAAGTCAGAAAATAAACTTCCCTTTTTCTCTTCACCTTGAGAACAGCGGTGTGCACTTGTGTTCTTTCGTGTCCTATAGTGACACTCTAAAGCATTTCAAGTTTCTGTTTGAATTCTTGCTTTTAAATATTGCAGTGACTCCTGGGTAAAATCTGAAATTACTTGTTCAAAGGCAAAAAAGAAGTCATTAGAAGTCTAAAACCTGGACTTGTGTCCCACCTAGACAATGGATTCACTTTTCTTTCTCAAAGTCCCATTAGCTTCTGGGTCCATCACAGGCTGCCTTGATATCAAATCCACTAAATCATTGAAAACTGAAGCTGTTTTTTTGTAATGGTCAGTACTTTTAAGGCTTTTTGTCTCTTCCTTTGGTTAGTTCTGAATGAAATTACCTGGTTTGTATTCACTTCATATGCCTTTAGTCTCTTTTAACCTGGAGTAGATCCAAGTTCTTCATAAAGAATATACAGAAGCTGATCAGTAGACTGAAGGAGATTAAGTAAGCAAAAGAAGAATTAATGCTTTTTTTGTCACTTCCCTTTCATCTCTGATTATTTGTTGGCAAGATAAAAGGATAGATTGTTTTCCACAAGCCCTATTTCTTGGAATGAAACCCTGTCCATCCCTGCCTTTGTGTAGTAGACTGATGGTCACTTTTCAAATCCTGTTGCTGAAGATCTTTCATATCATCTTACAGACAAAGCACAGGGTCTGGCCTTAGGCTTGCTGCTTCTTCAGCACTTAGTGTTGCCAACTCCCTCTGTTCCTCACAAAATACTAGGTGAAAAACTGTTGAAAACCACCCATGGCATGAAGCAGCAACTGAAGATGAGTAGTCAAGAGTCCAAGAGTATAGGAAAAATTTAAATTGCAGTTCAGGGTTTTTCTTCAGTGACCAGCGCACTTTATACGATAAACCTGGATTTATATGAAGTGTTGTCAGTTGCTTGCCAGAGTGAAAAAATACCTGACAGATGATAGATTCATTGCAGTGGTCTTAGCCTGCATTTCCTGGAATGGGTAATTGATGTCAATACAAGTAAAGCTGTATGTAAAGAGAAAGCACAAATGCATCAATTTCTGGATTGCCAACATGTCCATCACAGTACCTCAAAGACTGTCTAAATGGTTACCAGAAAAGCTTCTGAAGCCTATGTTGCTGCACACTAACTGTATAGCTGAATGCTGACAGGTGCTTTGTGTGACTTTGTTTGACAGAAGACGAATATTTTATTTTCTGTCTGTAGATTATGCTGTGTGGACAGGCCAACAGAAAAAGCAGGTAGCAACTTAATCCCATGGACTAGTAACTAAAGGTGAAGAGCCCTTCTCTTCTGCATTGCAGAATATTATTTTATGGGAAATGTTGCAAGATAGATAGTTTTCTAATTCCTGTCTGAATCTATGGTAATAAACTCACTTGCTACAAATTTTGTTAATGTAGTGTAAACTAATATTTCCTGTGGAAGTGTAGTAGGGGTAAATGTTTTCTGAATTGTTATGAGCACAGACGTGTAATGAGAAGGAACTTCTGGCCTGGAGCTATGGGGTCTGTGAACTAAACTAATGATTGAAGCAATCATTCTGTCAATTATATGTTCTAGTAACTTGGCCTATGTTTATTTCTACATATTGAATATAGGTAAACACTACAGTGGAAGTAATGTTTTAATGAAAAGCAATGAAGCAATATCTGATGTATATTACCACAACCTTTTAGCAGAGACATTGGCTGTGTTTGGGCTAATTACATATTACTTACTGGACACGCTTTTCTCTTCAACTGATTTTTTTTCTTACAGAAAAGTCAGAATGTAGTTTTGCATATAAAATTAGCATGGACATTGCTTTCGAAAAGAAAGTGGACAATGGCTCCAGTGCAACTCACCACAGAAACACAGAATATGCAGTGTTGGAAGGGACCCATGAGGATCATTGAGTCCAGCCCCTGGCTCTGCACAGGACACCTCAAGAGTCACACCATGTGCTTGAGAACATTGTCCAAATGCATCTTGAACTTGGACAGGCTATGCTGTGCCTACTTTTCTGGGAAGCCTGTTCAGTGCCCAACCACTCCCTGGGTAAAGGACTTTTTCCTGATATGCGACCTAAAACTCCCCAGACACAGCTTCAGGCAATTCCCTCGGGTCCTGTCACTGGTCACAAGACTGAAAAGACAGTCTGCCCCTGTTTCCCCTCAGTTTTCTCCAGGCTGAACAAGTCAAGTGACCTCAGCTGCTCCTCATATGGCTTCCCCTTCAGACTCTTCACCCTCCTAGTGGCCCTTCTTTGTAGGCTCTCTAATAGTTTAGTATATTTTTTTATGTTGTGGAGCCCAAAACTGCACACAGTGCTTAAGGTGAGGCTCCAGTGCAGAGCAGAGAGGGACAGTCTCCCCCTCTCTTGCCCCACTGTTGATGCTGGGCCTGATTCCCCCCCGGACATGCTTTGTCCTCCTGGCTGGCAGGGAACAATGGCTCATGTTCAGCTTGCCATCAGCCAGGCCTGCCAGGTCCCTTTCTGTGGCACTGCTCCCCAGCCTTTCATTCCTCAGCCTATAGACACCACCAGGGTTGCCCTGTCCCACATGCAGAATCTGACATTTGCCCCTTTTTAAGCTTCCTACACTTGCTGATTTGTCCATCTCTATAATTTGTCAAGGTCTCTCTGAAGGGTCTCTCCTCCCTTGAGACAGTCAGCAGTCCCTCCCAATTTAGTGTCATCAGCAAACTTAATATTCCTTTGAGATGTGTGTCTCTATATGAACTTAAGTTTTAAGACACAAACAGCATGATATTGCTATCTGACAATTAATGCAGAAATTCATTAATGTAGGAAAAGGGTAATAGCTTACAAAAGGAATCTGCACTAAAAGAGTGAAAAGCATAATGTATAATGTCAGGTTTCATGGTTTGCGATGACAGCTGAAGCTTGCTTTCCTGCTGTTTACTTTCCTTGAACACTGCTGACCAATGTTTCCCTGCATGATGAGCTAATTATCCCTTTCAGTTGGTTATAAAGTGTAAAATTAAGTTGTGATAAAGTTCTAGACAACTCCTTTATATGGTAAGGCCTAATCATGACTGTCATCCTCATTAAATTTTTTTTGAAATATCATAGGGTAATTAACAATGGAAAATAAGCAGCAGTCTCAGTGGGGGAGTGAGGAGTAACTTTTATTCCTGTAATGTTTTAAATGACAGTGGTATTACCAGTACTGATGATAGGGTGAAAAATCACAGTGATGTGAGGGTAAAGTACGATGACAGAGGAAATGGCAAAATGGAAAAAAGTAATCCAGATAGAAGAGATTATTAAAAAGATTGATAGAATATGATGGTGAAAATGGAGCCTGGCTCTGTGAAATGCCTGGGCATTCAATGATTCAATTAACAGTTTCAGAGTAATTAAAAATTTGGGCAAACTGTAACATTCTGCTGTTGAAAAGGTCCATCTGGGTAACAAGGCAACTAAAATCCTGGAAAATATGATTGTGCAGGGTACCTTGCCGTACATGCAAAGCTAGCAAAGTAATGATTGTCACAAGTGAAGCTTTGAAACAGAGTTTATGAGAGTAAGGAGGAATTTCTTTGAGCTAAGTAATGAACATTTGGAAAATTTATCAGATGAATGCATGAATGAAAATTGAAAAAAAAATTTTAGTCTAGACCTGTTGCTCCTATAACTCTAGATTTTTAAACCATATGAACTTTAGTCATGTAGACTTTTCTCAAATGCACTAAATGTAACCTATGAAGAGTTACTTATCAAAAAGATTGACAAATTGTCACTACTCACTTGGAAAAACCCTTGTAAACTCAACTCATGTAGTTTTCCTTATGCTGCTGTGTAAAATGAACTGCTCAATCTCAACAGCAACAAGCTGTGGTTGAAATTGTGTGGTATTGAGTTACCATTTAAATATCTAAGATTCTGTAGTTAAACTTTATATCAACATAGATATAATTCAGATTTTTCATTTTGATTTAGAGTTCAAATCTGATTTTCTGGGTTTTGCTTATATAAATAAATTCCTGGGGTTTTTTTTCTTCTTTAATTTATTCTATTCTTACTCAGTTTCCACTTCAACTAAACAGTTTTGTGGTTTGTGCAATGCACATTTTAAATTATTTTTCTTATTATTTCTTAATAGACTTTTTCCTCTTATGTGGGTAGTAATGTGAAACAGTCATGAACTGATATATGAATGGATAAGTTAGATGATTAGTTTGCTGGAAAAAAGAATCAATAAATCAGACAAGTCGGATCTGTTCTCACATAAGGGAAATGGATGTCATAAAATCAATTTTTCAGGTCTTCTTGACTTTCTGGAACTTCAAAGATAACAGGTCAGCAATAAATCACTTTATTATTGTTGTAATATAATGCTGACAATTTGAGGCCTTTTATAAATGGCAGGTGATTTAGAAGAACATAAAATTAAAATGAAATAAATGCTACAATTCCTCACAATAAGCATTCTGTAGTAGGAATTTTGCCTTTGTTTTAGATAAAGACAGCCTCGATCTAAATCCTTAACTGAATGTACCAGCATGTCATCATGTGCAAGGGCATAGATTACAGCCAGCTGCTTCTCTGTTGGCCTCTTCCTGAATCTGTTTGTCCATTAATTCTTCTTTACTCCTGAAGAAAAAGCTTTAGCAAGTATATGTCCCAGCATGAAAACTTGAAAGAATGCACTTGACCTCTTTTGAAGAAAGCAAGGGAACTGTGCATTTTTTTTCATTAAGGTTAGAAGTCCCTCAACTTGGGTTTGGGGAGTGGAGCAAGGAATGATGCTCAAGAAACTTTTTTGTTTCTGCTGTCTCAGGAAAGGTTAAATTTCCTTTTCTTCTCATGGTTATTGATATTGTATGCATACAGTTTTTTCTTTGAGGTAGTTTGAGTGATATTGTGTTCAGGGAAAGTTTTGTGCTTGTCTATCAAGGTGCTTTTCTTTCAGGAAGGCTGGAGAGAGGGCTGACAGCTCAGCCATACATTTAAAATACCATAGTTCTTTTATTGTGCATGAAGAACAACTATCCATTCCAATTCAAGATGTGATGGAGTGTTTGAATGCAAATTTTTCTGTGGGGAGGAAAAAAGGACAAAATTACTATTGCTAAATGAATTTCTACGTCTTATGGCAAATAAGTGGATATTTTGTGATGAGTCTTTAAATAAAGTCTTTAAAACTGTATGATCTTTGTCATTAGGCATAAATCTGCAGGATGTGAGTCACTGGCATAATATTCTCTGCCTGAATCTGTAACTATTGAATAATGTCTTCGTGATAGCAGGCACTGAGTTACAGCCTCAGTGACATGTCAGCCTCTAGTATCAGTGTAATTGCTTAATTACTGCTAATTTACAGGAGAGTACAGGACTGGTCATACTGCAGATTTACAAAATATCTAAGGAGGGTTTACTTGCAGCACTCCAGATGAAGCCAAAGGGAATCCCATTTCTCATTTTCACCCATTACAATGAAAAAAAGGGCTCGGGTTAAAGTCACTAAATGAGAGACCTATGAGCATTCTACTTTTCTTGAGTTCAAAACAGATGAAGAATTGTAATTAATTCTTAGTTTGGCAGCGCAGGTGATGATATCCAGGGTCATCTTGTTCTAATTGACCCTTGTCCAACATACTTGTGAAGGAGTAGACCCTTTGTTTGTCACCTGGTCTACAAGGAGCAGGTGCTAGAACACAAAAGCTGATGATTGTTCCATTGTTTGCAGCCCTGTTAGTCAAATCCTTGGAAGCCAAGAATCTGGTCACTAGTACTGAAATTTGAAGTCCTGTTTAAAATAAAGCATTGTGTCTTAAGGACTACTTGCTGGTTTATGTCAAATTTTACCCTGAGCTATTGTTGTTCTTCTAGTTTCTATATTGTTCTTCTAGCTTTTTCACTGAATAAGGACAGATGTTGGACTGATAGAAAGTACAGCAGCTTAGCTGTACTCAAAGCAGCTGTACTCAAAGCAGCACAGATTTTACCTTGTCTATTAACTTTCCCTGCTAAAGCTTAGTAATTATGAGTAGAATTGTGTTATGTGATTTATTGTTGCTGCCTAACTGGGCAACAGGAGAGTTGCTAGTAGTACAGGCAGCATTGCTTCCCATTGGCAATAGATTTAATCTGTGAAAATAACTCTTTTAAATGAGTATAAATACAAGGAAAGGAGATAAACTGTCTTTATAAACAGAAGCTTGAATTAGTGCCTGTATGTGGATCCAAACAGAAGGCATGTGACCTACAGACTTTTAAAATAAATACAGAGCCTGCTCACTTCTCAAATCCATTGAGTAGAATTGTATTACTATGTATTAATAATTATTAATATTTATTAATAATTACCTTAATATGTAGGTTCACACAGTTGGTGGGGGTGGGGCTGTGGCCAGCCTCATCCCCAATGGGCTGCAGCTGTGAGAAGCAGGTGAGCAGCACTGACAGCAACGAGCCATGGAGTGCCCAGGGGCACTGACCCATCACCGAAGGGAACAGAGGCACACAGGTGCAGTGCATGGACATGAGGGGTATAAAAGGCTGGGCTGAAGAACCAGAAGGGCAGATGCTTGCAGCCTTCTGCAGTGGTCTGGTGTTACTCTGTATGGGTTTTAGCTTTCTGAAATGGTATGAAGATGCTGCCTGTATGGTGGCTGTCTCAACAGTAACATATGCTATGACATTAATAAAAAAAGCCTTTTCCCCTTTCTTTGATTTTTCTTGCACTTCCACCTTCCATTTTAATTTTAATCTTCAGGTTACTTCACCAGCATAGAACATGGTGTACTGGTTGAAACCTACCTGGGTATCACAGTAACTTCCCAGCAGCCACTTATGAACATCGGCAAGGAGTCCTTCATAAGAAATTGTAGTGAGTTCACTTCTCATTTTCAGCTTTTTGTTCTATTTGCATCTGTAAAAACTAAGAAAGATGGAGCAAGTAAGAAAGTGGGAATAGAGAAGAACTTCATAAATCTAAGAGGCAGGCTATACATTTGGGATAGTGTAATAGCAACAGGTTTATTGTGGTTGGATAAGAAAATTTTTCCTGAACTGGTTTTGAATATAAATGCACCAATTCAGCCTTTAGACACTAATTCATCAAAGCTAGAAATTATATTTTTGAGTAATATAACTCAACTTGACAGTAAATGAATCATAAGGATTAAAGGTGAGTTTTTTTAAAATGGTAAACTTAAAAATAATAGACTGGAGGTTAGGTTTAAATTGTTCATAGGCAACTGTGCTGAATGATTTTCAAAGGCAGTGTATGAAAAGAAAATGATGGCTGTTCAAACAAAGTAATTAAAATCTTACCACAGTTAATCAGGAAGAAGAGAGAACGGTAATATCTTAATTCAACTAATCTAATTTAGTGGAAATCTTAAAAACTCCCTTGATAAGGAAAGGAGCTCATATTCAGGAGACAGTAGTTTTATTCTTTATTAACAACAGTGTATTTAAGTTAAGTTTTCCTTCCCCACTTTAATGCTAATATAAAACTGTGTCTACACAGAAGAGGCTTCTGGGGATAAGAGAGTGAGATGATAGTGTCTCTTTTCAAAGTGCTTATTGATTTTAGACTATATTACATAATTGTGTTGGGAATAGTAAAATAGAACCCTTTTCATCTCTTTAGAATCAATGGAATAGAACGATCAGGAGGTTTTGATTTAAAATTTATATAGAATCATAGAAAAATTTAAGTTGGAGGAGTTCCCTAAGATCATGAAGTCCATCCATTGCTGTGTGTGAGAAGAGAATTTTCATTATGATGATTTGGTTATAAGTGGAAATTTGCTGGAGAATAGTGCATTATTCTCTGGTGTAAAAATAAGAAGTTGCAGTATGTTTATGTTCTTGTACCAAGTATCTTGCAAACTTTAGATATATGCATTTCTTGGAGGCCAGAATTCTTGGACGCTCACAGAATTCTGAAACAGCTGTGTTTGCAGAGCTACTTCTTTGTTATTTCTGAGGGTGAAGCAATGATATTTTTATAATCAGGAGGAGTCTTTGTGTTTATTGAAGATAGCTTCTGTTTTGATGAGCATCACTTGCGGAAGGACTTTTTAATATTGCAGAATGCAGACAAGAACTAATCCCATTCTTTGGAGTATGCTACTATGGGGCACCTCACATTAGGTGCATTTTTATTTTCAGTTCATTATTTTTTGCTATATTCAATTATTCCATGTGAAATTTTATCATATTTTGATCTTTTCTGTAGTCCATTGAGAGGGGGTTTCTGCTGTTTTCACTTTTGCAATTACCCTCTGCTCTGGTGTCTGAAAGACTTGATGCAACAACTGGTGAAAGCGCAAAATAATTTTGTCAGTGCAGTTTCTGTCTAAGCAGATTTTTTGACAACCCTTTAGCCCTTGTGCTGTGCTATGATGAGCCTACAGGCAGACTTCATTTTTTGACTTCACATTGACTTAAATATTTCAAGCTTTATCTCTTTTACCAACCTAGTGGAGGTTCTGATTTCTTCACCATTTAAATTATAAAAGCATTGCAACTAAATTCTGCCTTTTTACTGCTGAAAGATGGTGTATCCTGGATAAATTTTTGTCGAGGTAATGCATTTGTTCCATTTTTTGGTGCAAGGGATTTCTAGAACAAGGGCAAGACAGGACTTGATACTCTTTTTGTCAATGAAAATGTGTTTTTCCTGAAAAGTGACTTTAAAATTATGGAAATTATTTTCATGGAGATGCTTTGTAGCATTTTTTTCCCCTGTGCATTATTCAGGGGATATAGAAAGTAATTTCTTTACTGTTTTTCTGTCTTAGAATCTTTTTGCAGACAAATTGCTGAATATCTGTCTCTGCTAAAAGTGTCTGTATTCATTCAGAATAGGAATATACCAACATCAATTCCTTGAGCATGTAATGTAGATAGTCTGTCTGCAATGTAAATAGTTCTATCAGGTCATAGGAGGGAAGACAACTTTTGTTTAGCTCTCTAAGAAACTAAGCTGTGAAGCAGACAAGAAAAATGTAGGCAGATTGTGCTATGACATGGAACAAACCTAGTAAAGTAGCTACTGAGATTTTGTAAAGAAAAACATAACCTGAGACAAGGGCACAGGCTGAATTCAGTGCTTGAATACATCAAAATAGGTTTCTTCAAAGGAAGACAGGAGTGTCACCAGCTTACAAACAGTTTTCCAAGGAAAGGTAGATCAGGTGGTATTTGTGAAGCCAAGTGGTGTATGAAGATGTGTATGTTGTGATGTTACGATGTTCTGTCTGCCGCTGCAGTATCAGCACAGTGCTGACAGGGGCTGCAGTGCTGGAAGGGAGCAACCCCACCTGAGTTCCATGCCTGGTTCGTGGTGTCAGAGGCAGATTGCTGCAGTAACTCAAGGCACTGCAAAGCCCCGGTGCTTGGCAACACAAATGGCATCTTGCCATTTGTGATGAGCAAGAGCTCAAGGAACTTTTGCCCTGCATGTCCTGGCAGTGCTCAGCTACTCTGGCTGTCCTGGTCAACTCCTCCTGCAGTTTCCTTATGTTATTTGTGATGTACCTTTGCACTCATATGGTGCCATTCACCAGTGATCTTCATTCCAGTCCCATTTCCTCATCTCTTTTACCCATTTCTGCCCTGCCAGCTCCTGGTTGGTAGTTCTTGATTTCACTGTAGTCTTGCCTGTGCTCCAAACCTGCTGTCTTTTCTTCATACTATGTTCTTGAGGGGTATAAGCCCTATGGAGTCTACATGCTGAATAGAGACATCTGGGAACAAACCAGACAGGGCTTTTGATTTGCAGAAGCAAACAAACTCCACAATTTTGTGAAAGTTGTAAAGCTGGTATGTTTATTACAGCGCTGGATGCATGCATGTGGAGATTGCTCTCCTTAAAAGACATGCCTACCTCTGGGAACTCCAGATCCTTTTTCATCCCCCTCTCAAATACATAGGCATGCAATTTCACAATAGGTTCATACATACTAATTTTTACCGATTTTGCATGACATTTGCTGCTAATTCTTCTATATCAGAAAACCTGCCAGGTTGACCTGCTCTCATAGCAGTCTCTGTGTCTGCCCCCCCTTATCTCTGTCCTTTGGCTGAAGCAATTTCTCCAAGCACAGGCTTTTTACAAGAACGGGCAGTCAGACTAAACAGCTATGTTTTCAAACTGCAGACTTAACTCAGAGATGCACATTTCAACTAAATGAAAATGAATTTCTACTCTGGAAAATTTCACTCTGTCTCACTTTACGTATATGGGGTTATGTATAGGGCTGGCACACCAACAGGGTTTTCCAGCAGATGATTAACTGGTTTTAAAAAATAGTCCAGCTTTTGGTTTTCAAAAGCAAGTAGGTTATGAAGAATAAATATGTAGCCAGTGAGTCTGAGGACAGTATCAGCTCTAGTTACTACTCATGCAGTGAACTGACTTACCAGAATTCTTTTTTACTTCATAGTCTTCTTTTTCAGTGGTTAGTGCATAAAAGCCTACCAAAGTGAACAAGAGGGAAGTAACCTTTGAAGTAGAAATCCATGTTTAAAGATGATACAACAAATATATAGAGGGGACATTTTTAATAACTATGCAGGAAAAAAGTGCACTCAATTGAATGACTATGGCAAACACCAGATTTAGGTATGAAAGATCACTTGTTCTGTCTCTCCTGTTTGAAAGATGTGTTTCTTACCTGGAGAAAAATCTGGAGAAAGAAAATCCTTGGTACTTAATGTGACTTTGAATGTAACTATGAGAAGATTCAGACAGTGGCTATCCCAGTTTGACAGGAACAGTGACTTGGTAATTATTTATTGGACCTTGGGCAACAGAGCTATTTGAACTATCTTAACCTTGTTTGCTGCTCCATGGTTTTTATTCTTATCTGTGTTCCCTTGCCTCCTCATTAATGGAACTAATCTTTCAGCAATGATTCAGTCTTCTCTTTGGTGAATAAATCCTGCTCAATTGATTATGGGTTGGTGTTGTTTTTTTTTTTTTTTGGTCAGTTCTCTAGTACTGCTGTTTTGGAAGATACCTTCACAAATCTTCCTGCCAGCAACTATAATACCTAGAGACAGAACTGCCCCCTGCCCCCCCCCCCCCCCCTTTTTTTTTTTGGCAATATGGATGCTTAATTGCAAGGTAACCATATGGTGTGAATGGCACAAGTTATTTCTTGGTTGGGAGTTACCATTTTTATTTCTTGTCCTGTAGCTACTACTGTTGTGGAGGTTGCTTGTAACTCTTCTCAAGTATTTTTATTTGGTGACAAAATTACTTTATAGAAAAGTTTGTCAGTTACTCCTGTGGCAGTATTTGAGAACTTCTCTTTCAGTTTCTTTGGAAAAAATGTTATCTGGATCTTATAGGATCTCTTGCACTGCATCTTATTCATTTGCATCACCTTTAATCATCACACAGGAGTATTCTGTATAACAAGTCTGGAAATGGGCATCAGGAGTCATTACTGTCCTACTGTATGGTGGTACGGACACTTGGTTAGACACACGCCCACACATTCTCTGGGGAGACAGGGAAATACTTTTTCACAAAAATATGGTGAATTGTTTGCTGAAATTGTTCCTCAAGCTGAGAATTGAATAGAAATTCCTTTGTGTCCTCGCAGCCTCTCTTATCTTGGATGCTGTTCATTCAGTAGGATTCAGCTCGTGCTTTCTTTTAAGTCAAGGTATTTTCTCCCTCTTCAGCATAGCTATGATTTTACAGAATTCCTGCTCTGTTGTGACTGCAGTTATTTACTATGGGTCCTGTTTCATGCATTTGCTCTACATTCAGAGTCAAAACTGCCAAGATACTGCTCTCACATCAGCCTTACATCTTTTCGTACTATCACAGTGATACTTTGAACTCCTCATTATGCTACCAGTCTGTTTACCATTACCAGAATGTTTGAATCAACAAGAAGTTGAAACTGATAGAAAATCTGAACTTTTAAAACAGTGATATGGAATCTCTGACATATGGGGGGAAAATGGAGTAAAATTCTAAAAGCATGAGAGATAGTACTTGAAATATGATAAACTTGTTTTGTAAAAGAATCATTATTGCTACTGAATGTGTCATATACATTATGCCAGTCAGCTGCTCCATTTTTTTTTTCCCAGATAATGCCATGTAAGTCTTCTTGGTATAAATGGAATAGCAAAGTAAACTTTACAAAATTAAACTTCCGAATATGTTTTGGTTGGTTAGTGGTTTTGACAGAAAGTCAGTGGAGAAAGAATCATCTTCATTTTTGCTGGCTCAAGATCCACTTTCAATTTAAGCAAAAAAAGTGAATGCAGGGAGAGAAAAAATGCAAAACAATTTAGTATTTTGCCTGTGTTTAGGAGTTTCTGGTGTTCAGATTTTTGTGGACTAGGTAATGGTTGTTTTTCTCTGATTTTGGAAGTATAAGAAGTTGTCATTTTTAAATGAATGATTTCACAAATACTCTTCATTTGTTCTTATAGCTGGAAGCTAGATAAGAAGAACATATGGAAGAGTAAATAGATTCTTGTTTACAGGCTGTTTGGGAAAAAAAAAATTAATCTCCTTTTGCAAACTGGACTGTGTATTCATCCAGGCAAGGAGAAGGTCATAAAACCGTCATGTGAACCTTAAAAAAAAAAAATTAAAAAAGCCTCTATAGACTACGTTGAATTTGTTGCAGTTGCTAGAAAGATTATTTATATTCTCACTTCCCCCCTCAGTAACCATGAGACATGAATAGCTTTCTTTTAAAATATTTATTATAAACAAATTACTTTTCTATTACAGAGAGGCAGCCAGTTAATTCATAGAAAACATTGACATCAGATCAGAAATTCTGACTTTTCATTTCTGCTTCAAAACTGCTTCTGATATTTTCTCAGTATTGGAATGTCATCTGGGAATCTGCAGGTAGCTGATTTTTCTAGGATTTCTCTAGTGCTTCTTATGTTTGTGTGTATTTGCCTGTTTCTCAATGCAGTTGTTCAATGACTTTCATGTGGAAAGATATACCAAGTGCATTTGTTGCATATATAACTAAGCACAAAGCTGTATATTGCCATAGGAAAGCCTGAAGACCGGACATAAAGGACAGTTTAAGTTTGTGATATGTAGCACTTCATTTTTTGTGTCCTTACTGAGTAACATTAAGGTGTGCTTTAACACCTGACTCAGCAGAAGTGTGTGTTTCAACAAGAATAGTTTTCCTGGCTTCTAAAGGAGCAAATACAGACAGATCCTTGTTAGGGGTAAGATTCCTTACCTGTGCAATTTCTTTCCCTTTATAGCGTGTCTGACCAAAGCTGTCTTGAAGTCTTTGTTACTGCCTATGAAATCAGCTACTTGTTTTGCAGCAATGATTTGGCTTAGCAGTGGAATTAGTAGCTAGAATTGGCTCCTGCATCTACTGGGGACCTGTCCTTCTATCTTCTTTACAGTATTATTATGTCTTTAATTGGTCTTTCTACTCAGACTCAATTCCTGCTCTCCTTCACATATACACACCTTGAATTGACTTGAAAGGAAGAATTTTCTTGTTACACTCAAAGCACTTTTCTTGTGTATTTTGGTTCACATGAAACAAAAGTGCATAATGAAAAAACCATTAAAGAAACCCCACATTTTATTAGTGTAATTCTTTGACAGTCATAATGCAGTTACCTAAATAAGTTAAAATAGGTACAACTTATAGCATGAATGGAAAACAACAGAGTGATGGCCCTTAGAAAATATTGCCTTCTGTACATGCCAGTCCTTCCTGTCTCTCACACACTGTTTTCTTCAACATCTCTTTTCTTCTTTTTCCTGACCATCTTTTTTCTCATGTGTCTAGGCCAGCTTGATGAGTGACACACAAATCCTCTTAAAAATTGAATGATTAGCAAACTTAAAGCATCTGCTCTTTCTCTCTTAGGTGTGAAAAATAGACAACAAACCTTATTTGTGCTTTCCCAATTTGGAATATTTCAGTTCCCATAGGAAGAAGTTGCATTCTTCCTATATGGATTTAATGGATGTTGCTGTACAGATATCCCTTTGTACATAGCTCAGGTACTGTGTAAGCTTTCTCTGTGTCTTTTTATGATACTCAGATGTGAGTATAGGGTAGACTTCAAGTAATGTGGACAGTGGAGGTTTTTTTAAAGAAGTAAGTTCCCACCATTGAGGAGAACCATATGAGAGACCTGCTGAGATCATCTGAATCAGCCTTTGGGTGCCAAATGCCTTATTTTACTGTCCAGCTTATAGTGAGGATAAGTTCAGTCTCTTTTTAATCTATGGAGTCTTTGAAGACAGGCACTCTACTGGCTAGGTGAAAAGCAAATACTGCTAGTAAAAATGGGAATACACTGATGGGAAAGGACTGTTCAGCTAGAGTTCTTAGTCTCAAGGGTGTTCCCATTTTCTTTTAGGATTTTCAGGGTGTGTGCTCTTTTGCTTCATACTCTGCTTGATACGGTTGTGCCTCTGCATTGCTCAGTGTGGTCCAACAGTTTACTTAGTCTAAGTTTCTTTATCGCAATAGGATAACTGACCTGGACACTGCTGGTTTTGTTATTGCTTTTTACAATGGTGGTGTTTCCTGGAGCATTAGCCAATGAATTAATGAGATTAGGGATTCATGCAAAGCTTTCTGTTGCTACAAGTTGTGTTGAGCTGATGTTAAGGTAAATATCTAAAGATGGGAAGTTTTCCAGTGGCAGTAATTGAGCAGCAGAATGCACTTCCAAGTTCAGTGCTGACTTCTGAATGATACTTCAGCAACAATCAATGAGAGTTTAAAATCTATCACATTAAAAATAAAAGACATCTCAGTGAGTAAACCTAACTACTGTCTTCTTCACCTGTGGCAAAATAATGAGAATAGCTTAATGGCAAATCTAATAATCTGTGACATGTTTGACTATAAAACTCCCTCATCAGTGTGCATAGTTTATTTCTGAATTTGCAGAAGCATCATTCTTTACTTTTAGAAAACCACCAATTACACGTGTGTGCATTTTATATAGAGATTGAAATGAAACCTAGGGTTTTTTTAGAAATAAAATTAAATAATTGGCATAATATGTTTGCAGGGCATTCTGACTTGTTCTATTCCACAAAAGTTCTTAAACATTTAAGGGTAAGAGTTAGCTTCATTTCCCCCAAAAGATTCTGTACAACAGCAGATTTGTCTGAGACTTTGTACTGACAGCACTGCAAAACTGAATGCGCTACAAAGTTTAAGTGCATAAGGATGGGGAGAGCATCAGTGTTTGGTTCACTGTTTAGGGAGCACTGCTTTATGTTACTGCAATGGTGTTTGTCACCTATTCCTGTGCATTTTGGAGACTGCTATGATTTGTGCCCTAGCAGAAGGTCAAGCCCCAGATCAGTGCGCAAAATATTTCCTGCTCCATTTTTCTCTACCTTTCTTTTACTTGGTACAGGCACGCAAACATAAACACAGTAATTGAGTATTGGACAAAGAAACTAGAGAGAGCAAGGATCTTTACAAACATATGAGGAGAAAAGTGGAATTAAAAAACAAGAAGAAAACTAAAAGTTGTTCATGAATGAAGGAGAAAAGAATACATTATTGAAAATGAAATTTCATTTTTTTAAGAAAACCCCTGTGAATGTCTGTATAAATACAAGGTGTAATGTAGTAGACCAAATGCAAAAGCCAAGGAAGATCTGTGCTTTTCTGAGAAATGTCATATGACAGAAAAAATAAGTCTTTTCTGTTAATTCTAATTCTTTAAAAGATGGTAGGGAAAATATTGTAAAACATGTTGTAAGAAATAACTTTTTTTTTCTAGAAGAGCTATCAGATGAAAAATTTGGACACTTTTTAAAAGTGTCTAAAGGAAACCCAGCGGTGGTCATCTTTAATGCATTGAAGATGACACTGTAGTACTTCTTGTTCCTATGGAGCCTGACTATGTACTCTTTCCCACAGAGTAATAATTTTGCAGGGGGACTGATGAAGAGCAGAGGGTTAACAAGTTGGTAATAAGAGTGGTTTGTAGCACTCCATCTCACCTACAGGCGTTGTGGTGTCAGATTTCTTGGTCTGTCATCTTGCATGCTTAAACTTACAGATGTCTGTGAAAGTAATGCAGACCTATGAGGCCTGATGTTCCCTGTGCTACTTTAATCAAATATTATGGGAAAGTACTTTACTTGCTAAAATGAAAGTTTTGCTAAAACTTTTAATGGGTACCACTGAAGTTTCTGGTTGGAAGCCTCTGTGACTTCTGCATATGCCTGAGGTGGGTCATTTTTATGAAAGATTAATTAAGTTTCACCAGTTCCTAAGGGGAAAGGCTTTTAGAATTTGTTCTTAAATTCTGCCCCAAATTTACCAAGATGAAAACATTTTGGTTGCAAGGGGAAGAAGGACAATGATAATCTGGTGAGCAATTGAGCTACTTGATTGTGTCTCAGGGAAGCCAGCTACGTGCCCAAATGCCTACACAGTCACACACTTTTAGCTAGTAGTTGAGTTGAAGCTCTCTTTAAGCATGACAAAATCTAAGTCTCTGATTCCTTGGAGATATTTTCTTCTTCTCTAAGCTGGTTTGTGAATTGATCACTGTGGTTTTTTCCCTTTCTTTCAGTTGCATTGCAATTGTAAGGTTTTCTGCTACATAATATTCTCTAACGATAACTTCTTTGGGTTTTGTTCAGCTGTGAAATGATGCCCCAGCCTCAATAGTGAACACCAGCCATAGCAAGGGAATAGCTGAATATTACTTTCTGTGATGCTTGTTAGAAAGAGTAGTATGTCCCAGACATACAAGGTGTCAACGAATAACTCTTGGTACACAAGGGAAGTGAGCGATTCCTGTACTTCTTGTTCTTGTAATGATGGGGTGTATGCATTTTGTAAGATACCTGTCCAAGAATAATTTTCAGTGATACTTTTGTTAGCTTTTTTTCCTTTGTGCCCATGATTCATCCATTTCAGTCCCTGAGTTGCTCAGAAAATGTGCATCACATTTTTCAGCTTACAAGTTTCATGTTTATATTAAGAGAACTTTCTGTCTTGAGTGATTTAGTGGTTTCCATAAATTGTCCCTACACACTCGTATGGTATCAACACCTTCCTAGCCATGAATTCAAATCGTAGTACTGTGAGGGCAGCTATGGGGAAAAGTAGCTCCATCATATTCAGCCCCAATACAATCTCCACCCTTTATTCCCTATGGTTTGTACCAAGCGTATGTTCCACATAATTTAATACTCACATATATATACATCAGTTTGTAGCATTAAATTAGTTATTTCTCTTTGCTTCTTACTGTGTTGTTGGGCCTTTTATCACATGTTGTGGAGGTTCATTGTGGAAGTTTTTTTCTTCCCCTGGAACAAAATGTTCCACTTATGACAGTCATTCAGGCAAGCTATTCCTTAGACTTTAATACATATTTATAAAAACCTCTCAGTCAGGCCCATTTCTATTTAGATACTTTTGCAGAGTAACAATTATGTGGATAAGAATAAAGGACAACCAGTTCCCTGAATTTCATTTTCTGACGCATGCACCTGCAAGCTGTTTCACAGAGGTTAAAGCAACTAAGTTGTGACTTTTGAGTCTATAGTTGTCATTGAGGTAATAGCTTGTTTTCTGTGCATTTGCCTCATGTTTGCAAAAAAGACATTGATCTGAAATGTGCTCTTTTTCATCTCCATAATGTCACAGCTTAGAGCATTATAAGATTTAATATTTGCAGTGTGTCTTTGGCAAGATGCTGAACTACTTTAAAAGCATCTCCCTTGATTTTGTCAGGAATCAGAATTTCTCAGTACTTCAGGGAAAGATGCTTTTCTGTCATATGAAAAGATCTTGCTTGGTGCAAACTAATTGACTCAAATACAGAAGAGAAACTGTGTGATGGTTTAGACCCTTTGTTTCAGCCTTTGGTTTCTCAGTTGAGGAGGAGCTAACGAGTTCCATCCAGTGGTGGAAAATTCTGTTGAGCTGAATCAAGTCCACATCACTCAACTCACTGAAGTGCCCTCCCATGTCAGGTGTGGTACCACAGGTACTTTGAGAAGCTCTGAATTTTCTCAATAATACTGTAGACCAATTGTAGAATAACTCCTATTAATAGCTTTTAGAATAGAGAAAAGGAGCTCTTGCTTTTTAATACATTCAATTTTTAAAATTATTTTGTCTTTTTAAGTGATTTTTGCCTATTACAAGTTCTTGCTTTTATGCAATTAGGAAGAAGAATTTGTGGTTTTGGAAGGTTAGGACTATGGTTGTGTTGCTGTGCAGTCAAGATTCCATGCATGATGGATTACTTAAGAACAGAAAGATAAATATTAGGTAATTTGGAGGAAAAGTCACTTGAAACAGATCATAAACCCTGTGTCAAGAAGGTAAACAAGATCACTAAATGCTAGTAGTTCCAAGGGACTTAGGATGAAAAAAAGACATAATTCTTCTAGCAGAAGCCAAAGACAGCTGTGCAACCTGCTGCCTCTGTTGGATGTGATCTGTGTCCACAGTTAAGGTTTTTATTTCACCAGCATGGTGCACCTTGCTTTCAAAAGTCAAGAGGTTCTGGGAACAGACCCTGGCTGTTACATTTCTTATAATTCTAAGATTTCTTTACAAACACCCACTGTTGTATAGCAGGAAAGGCTTTTCATCTTACATTCAGGAAATTAAATAACTTGAATAGATTAGTGGAAATACCTAAGGTCTCTTTAATGTTTGGGTACTATCAGTGCTTTTTTCCTTTCACTTCCATGAGGGTGAGTCCTGCCTGATGAGCACAGTGGCCCTCTATGACTGAGTGACTATGTCAGTGGACAAGGAGAGACTACCAATTTCATTTATCTAGACTTCCATAAACATGACATGGTTCCCCACAACATCTTTCTCTCTAAATTGGAGAGGTGGATTTTATGACTTGACTGTCATATGAATCTGAAAGTGGTTGAATGATCACATCCAAAGGGTAGTGGTCAATGTCTCTGAGTTCCAATGGACATCAGTGACAAGTCATGTCCCTCAGGGGTATGTATTGTGACCAGAGTTATTTCACATCTTCATTACTGAAAGAGGTGAAGGGGTTGAGTGCAGCTTAAGCAAATTTGCAGATGACACCAGGCTGAGCGGTACTGTTGCCACACCAGAAGGATGGGATGCCATCCATAGGGACCTGGGCAAGCTTAAGAAGTGGGTCAATGGGAATCTCCTGTGATTTAGCAACACCAAGTGTGAGGTGCTGCAGCTGGGTTTGTACAACCCTGGTGCCAGCACAGGCTGGGGGTGAACAGATCAGAGCAGCCCTGCCAAGAAGAACTTGGGTGCTGGCAGGAGACAGGATGGACATGACCCAGCAATGTGAACTTGCAGCCCAGAGAGCCAAACTATTAGAAATTAGGAAAAGGGTTTTTACCAGATAGTGGTTGAGCACTGGGCTCCCCAGCGAAGTGGTCCCAAGCTTGTTCCAAGTGGTTCCATCAAGCTTGACAGAGTTCAAGAAGTGTTTGGATAATGCTCTCAGACATCTGGTGTGATTCTTGGGGCTGTCCTGTGCAGGACTAGGAGTTGGACTTTGATAAACCTTGCTGGTCTCTTGCAACTCAGCATATTTTGTGATTTCAACAAATCTTGTCATTTATAGCTCTATAATTTTACACAAGTTCTCAATTTCTTTGTAAATGGATGTGTTAGGTGCAAAGCTAAGAAAAATAATGGTTTGGTTTTTTTCTTTCTACCTGAATGAATACAAATGAAATGTTATAATGAAAATATCTGAGTCAATTTTTCTCAGTTATATCAGAGTGAACCTTGTGTGATTTAATTAATTTTGTTGCATACAGTTGAAAAGAAGATTGTATTTGGTCCCAAATACTCTCTCTCAGACCATCTTGTGAATTCAATGTTAACCTTGCTGGGAAAGCGAGGCATTGTACTTTTCTATTGAGAGAACCAGGAGACATTTTGAGAGCTTATTTTGAGAGCTTTTCCTAATCAAGTTGACTATTATTATTAGCAAACCTTTTTTCATCTGCCAGTCATTGTTTCACATTTTAATTCTAAGCACATTGAAGCAAAGGTTTTGTTTTCTGCTGAGATACACAGCACAGTGGGTCTTACTGCATAAGAACTTAGTCAGTATTGTAGTACAAATGTAAGTACAGTGCTTATGTCTTAGGATTATAAAATAAGAATTAATTTTATCGTATTGATATAATGAGATATATCCATGCCCTGTCACAGTTTGCAGTGCCATGCTTACCTAGTGCCTTCCTCAGGTACACAGTTTGATATATTAAAAGAACTATTGCTTTTTCATTTTAGAATGGTACAGACCTGTTTGTACTTTGATAGTAAAAGCCCATAGATTATCTGGTGGTGGGAAATAAAGTTTAAAAAAACCTCTCTTAACATTTGTGGGAAAGCAAGTTGAAAGGAATTACCTTCCCCCCACCCCTTCCTATTTCCAGTAAAAGCTTTTCTGGTGTGTTCATTGAGGAAAATGCTGAGCTTTACAAATACACTTTTAATGATTTCTATAGCTTAGGGACTGACTGCTTTCCCTCTGAGTAGACAAGATTAATCTTTCTTTTTTCTATTATTTTCTATCTCTTTTCCCATTATCTCCCTCTTTTTTTCCCCCCTGAAATTCTTTTAAATAAAATGAACAATCAGCTATTTCTAAGGATATTATTTAAAAGCATTTATATTAATTATTTAAGGGCAAAATACATAACTATAATCTTGAGCTGGCGTTTGCTGCTTTGAATCTGTGTTACAGAGTAATGTTTTTTTTCTCTTGAGTGCCAAAGTATTTTCTGCAATTCTTATCTTTTGGGTTATGAACAAACCTAGTTATCCCTTTTCCATCTACAGAATTTGAGACAAGTCTCCTAACAAAAGAGGAGGAAGAGTTGGAGACTAGTGTTTCTCAGCTTTAGTGGCCTAACTCTAGCACACTTTTCTTACGGAGGTCACAGTAATTCAGTGGCACCATTTCCAGGCTGCCTTACAAGTACAGGCTATACTTAATAGTCATAATAGTCTTGCTAGAGGAGCAAGAGAAAAGAATTGGAATTTACAAATATGGGCAGAAGCTGATGATGAAACTGACAACTCTAACACTGTTTAATCTACTGGAGAAATACTGGCAAACTCTAAGTATTTTCAAGGGATTGAATTTCATCAGTGTCATATGCTGCAGTAGTACAATTTGGTGAAGCATTCAGCAAAGCTGTGGTAGGAGAGAGCAAAATCCATTTTGATTAATCATATCATAGTCAAGTCTGACCCTGTGCATCAATAACTTGTGACAACAAGTTACTTACATATGCTAATTTAATCTGTGTTCACAGTTGTGGGTTTTTAAAAGCATCCAGCTGATGCTCAGTTGTTACAAGTGTCAGCTGCTCTCAGGACAGTTATGCCTCTTCTTTGGAGGTTGACTGGCATATAATCCCAGCATAGACAACAGAATTCTGTGCTTTCATCTTCAGTCTGATTAAATATGCCCTGTGAAGAGAGAGCAGATGAAGTTTCTTCTTAGTTTGAGGAGAAGCTATATCACATTAAAAACAACCCAAAAAACAGAACAGAGAAGAGGCACTTGCTGAGTCCCTGCCAGGTAGACACAAGTAGCTCCAGGTGAGGTTCCTGGCTCTTTGCCTCATGATTTAGTGCTTTGCAGAACATGTGTGCAGGCTAATTCTGCTGTGGCCTAAGCTTTATGTTAGAATTGCTGCCTCTGGTGTTCTCCTACACTGGTGAAAATCTCTCCAGAGAAAATGCTTTTCAAAATTTCAAATTCACACCTGTCAGGTAAAATATAGCTTCTTATTCTAATCTATTTTGTTCCATTTTTCTCTATTCTTAGGTTCAGGCAGGAACTGTGGACCTTGCAGAGTTAATAGCCTTGGTATGTACTGCTTAAGCAAAGTTAGTTTAGTGTTTGACCTTCATTATTAAGAGCTTTTGCAGTGATTAGAAATACAGAATAATATTAGCAGGGTTTTTTCAATTACAACACGGACACCTGTTTTAGTATATACAGAAACATATGGTGCCCTGTGTCAGAGGTTTTTTTGTTTTCAATTATCCCTGAAGACAACTCCAAGTTCCTTTGTCATCTCCTCAGAGGCCTCAAAAGAGTTAAGGTCCTTATGCAATTATTAGTTCTCAGGCAAAGTTTTTCAGTAATGCATTTCAGTCTGAATATCATATTACATTGATTAGGCAAATGGCCATCCAGATCCCCTCAAAGCTGTATATCAAAATGATATGATTAGCACAGTTTATCGTATCAACCTCTGACACATCCACATAGATTTCTGTTCAAATACTCACCTGACTGTGGAAGATTATTAGCATTTAACTATTTGGTTGTCCCAATGTCTCATTTCTGAACGCCTGTTTATTATTGGGTGTTTATTATATTACTTAAAAATTCTTGCAAGGGTCCGAGCTCTGTGAATGGGCCCCAGAACCAGTGCTAAGAGTCCAAGGTGCACTGGGGAATTGCTTAGTTCTTCTCTGTGGATGCAACTTGTGGATTTCATTCAGGATTTTTTTCCTTCCCTGGAGCTTGTGTGTGTACGTGTGCATTATTTGCTCAAAGAATTTCTGTGAAACACCCACCCCGGTATTTCACTGTGGCAAGCAAGGCAAATGGAATGATTTGGTAGAAAACAATTAGAATTATCACTCCTGGCTCTTTCAGGTATCTAGGTCTATGTTGAGATAAGGTGTGGCACTCTCTGTGTCAGAACTTGCAGCCATGCTGGAAATCTGTCAGGTTGCACCACAAATCCCTCATGGCCTTAGGGTCAGGCTTCTCTTGGGTTGAAACAAGGAGAGGCTGCCAAAGGTGGTGTTATGGCTGTAAGATGGAAGGCATGTAGAGCGTGTGAGGAGTTCTACCATTTCATTTTTTGAGAGCTTGGCAGATGGTTAGGCTGATTTTTTTTTTTTTCCCTTGGTACACATTAGGGTAATAATTGCTTTGAAATGTGGAGGTAGCTACATGTACTTTGAGTGGGATGTGTATGATTAGAGATAGTAGGAATGGTGCAGCCAGATGCCAAGTTTACCTGTGGTAGTTTGCTGATTTCAAGGTAAATGTTAGCCCCCCCAGAGCTCTATGTTTATATGTCTGTGCTATTTTTTGTACCTAAGCTTATCTGCTGCTGGCTCTGAAGTATCTCTACATCCCATTAGTTTTAGGATGATTTCATGTCTGACAAGCTGTGAAAAGGAGCTTTGGGACCAGGGGCAAGCTGTTCGGCTGCTTCCTCCTTCCTCTGTTAGCAGTGGTCCTGCTACCCCATACACAGTAGCCTGGCCAGGTGACAGCAATCACATGACTTAGTAGCCATGAGGGGGCTGTGGTGCAGGGCATACATGGGATGAGAAGTGAAGATCATAATGCTTCTATGAGCACTTCTTATTTGCCTTGTTGAAGTTGCCAGTCCTCAGGAGAGCTGCTCCAGGTGGGCCACCTCACCTGGCCCATGCCTTCTTGGTGATGCATTTGTCTAAATGTATTCAAGGTTCCAAACTCAACCAAATGAATGAAGGCTGTGAATATATTAGAACAAGCTTCTGAATAAAACCTTACTTTGCCCTAATGTAAGGTCCTACTGAGTAGAGCTTCAGGTTGAGGCAAAGCTCTCTCTACCTTTGATCTTGCTGGCTGCCTTAAGTTTTTCAGTTCTCATACAAGATATAGATTTCAGTATTGCAAACAGGAAAGAGCTGCTGGCTGGACTGCTCAAAAGACTGCTTTGAAGTCCTTTTGATGCTGGAATGTACCCCTGTCCTTGGTCAGACCTCCTCTGGCAGAGCCTCTGCAAATCTGGAGATGCTGTCTGGGAAGTTTTCCCTTGAATTCAAGAAGGAGCTTGCCTAAAGTGTTGATGTGTATAGTGTCTACTTGATTTGTTCTCTTCATTTGCATGTGAATTTGTGGGCAATGTTGTAGAAGAGCTGCTGAGCATTTCAAGTGTTGGCAAATTTGTAGGATTTAATTGGTGGACGCCTACTGATTAAATTATTGGTTGGTTGGTTTTGGGTTTTTTAAAATCTAAAGCGTTTAAATCAAACAAGGTGGGAAACATGAATTTCCATAGTAAGTGTGCTTGGGAAGTAGAATTCATGTGACTGTTCCTGGTGTCCCTTTTTCTGTTTGCATCAAAAATATTGCAGTGAAAAACTCATTGTGAAACTTAGGAATAGTGATTCCAGAGGCTGTTGCAGAGTACTCATAACAGACAGGTTTGGTGTTTTAAAGCTTAACCCTTTGCTTTGGGAAATCCAATTCCAGCTGTAATGCAATATGCATGTTTCAGTTTTATAGATAGGAGAGAAGCAATTCAATTAGCCAGTAACTACATCCGTGTGATATATGAATCCATCTAAATACAATTTGTATTTAAATACCCACAGCAACTGCTCATGGGCTGATAAAGAATTATCTTTGACTGGTCTCAACAGATCATTTTGATTTATGAATGTAGAACCACTTGAATCTGCTCATGAACAGGAAGACACAAATTGAACTGAATGCATTATTTGATACAGGGAATTCACGCGATATCTGTAAACAGTCATGTACCCTTAGTAGTATCTCCTGCATCTTTTGTAGCAATTTTTGGAGGTATTCTTTAACAAACAGCCCATAGTATTTGGGACTTTAAACTCATCTTGAATTAGAGGAAGAAGTTCAGCAGTAAATTTCTAATTGGAATAGGCACTTCAAAACTCTTAAAATAAATGCAAAAGGAACAAGAGTTTCTCTAAATCCTGTATCCTGGTGGGCACAGCCTGAAAGGTTTTGAAATTTATATCAGTGAAATAGGTGGTTCTTCACTGGTGTGAAAAAAAATTCCCCAGTGTTAAAGGAGGAACATCCACTTCCAAAATACCTGAAGGGTTTTATTTAGATAAAAAAAGCACAGACCTCTAAAACCTGTTTTGTTCTCCTTTTCTTCCATCGGTTCCTTCTGTATGTTATTTTTGAAAATATATGTTGGTCTTGATCAGTGACCTTCCTCAGTGACACTTTTAGTTACCAGATGTAAATATGCTGCGAATAGCTGACTCTGTGCAGGTCTGCCAGTGCCTCCCAGCCTTGACAATGCGCTGGAAGGAAGGCTGTCAAGGGATTCCTGCCAGAGATCCAGGCTGCAATCTGCTGAATGCATTCTGAGTACCCTGAGTTTGCTTGAAGTTAATTTTTCCTCTCAGGATCATGCTTTTATGTGGAAGACTGTTGCAAATCTTGATTTAGTATTCTGCTGACTATGCCAATTTGTAACAATTGAGTAGTTTAGGTAGCTTAAAGAATCACTGTCACAGGTATTGAGAAAATTAAGTTTTAATATAAATGTGTGAAAGTGCAACAAAGTTCAATGGCAATGTTCAATCTGTTATTTACTATGTAAATAGAACATGCAAAGGAATATTGGCTTAAAATCACTAAAATGATTTGCATGGAGACCAGGAATGCAAGTGATGAGGGTGCCAAGGGAAGGAAGACCTTCCCATAGAGTCGCAAGATTCAGAGTGGATGCCATTGAAAAACTTAGTCTTAGACCCGATCAATGTTTCATGCTTAAAGGATTTAAGTAGTCTTAATCAATTAACTAATTCAGCATTTATAACGTAATTCAATAAACTTGACTAAAATTGCAGTAGTTAGTTAATTATCATTCTGAGATATCTGTGTTTGTGCTCTACTGGCTGCAGGGTATTTAAATCAATTCCCACACACGCATGCACACAGACACAATGAAGTGTGTACAGAAGTACCTGTGAAAAATTCCCTCTGATTTCAGTCAAATACCCCTCTCAAGTGCCTTGGCTTTTCTCAGAGGTTGAGGGTTGAGGCTCAAGGAGTGAGACTTTATCTGCCTATGACCTGTTATCAGCTTTCTCACAAACATGAGAGTTTGCAAACTGAGCGCCATCTCCCATGCAAAGGGAGATTCTGGTGCACCCCACTGAAGTCTAGGGAACTCAAAGGGCCTCACTTCGGACCCCTATTTATAGGGTAGTGAGATGTAATCTGTAAAATTTCCATCCTCAGATCAGTAATGACTGGAGTTTCCAAAACAATTCCAAATTGCTTCCAATACAACTTCAAATTGTTTTCAAAACTTCAACCACGATGGTATTATTCCTCTTGGGTTGTAGTTCAGGCAAAGTCCCAAGGCTATAAGTGAGGGACTGACTGTGCTCTTGTCCTTTCATCTCAGGGATGTTCCCAGCTCAATCACTCAAGAGCTGCCATATCGTCAAGGGAAGCTTGACCACCCAACTCATCATACAAAGGCCAATGCCCAGTGGGAATTCCTGAGGTTGTAGAGTGGTTCAAGGAAGAGTGTGGGGAGGAGATTGCACCACTACAAAGACTTGAGAGAAGAAATGAGGAGGTTTTTTTATTGTTTAAATAGTCATGTTTAGCTTTTTAAGGTGGTTTGATTGTGGTGTGGTTTTTTGTTTGTTTGTTTGTTTGGTTTTTTTTTTTTGCAAGTTTAGCCCATGTAAAGGGAATGCCAGAGTAAACTGATGCTGATTATTTTTTCTTTGGTGATGTGAAAGTTAAACCTGTTCTGTACCAAGGGAATGTCCTTTCAAAATGGCTGTTTAGGGAGCAATGATCTCTTCATCACATAAATATTTGAGGCAGACTCCAGTAGGAGCCTGGGCTGAAGTACTACGAACTGTTGTACTGAGAAGGATGAACATATTTCAGAAGATTTCAGGATCAGAATACCCTTCCTGATGCTTAATTGATGTTTAATTGCGGCTCTTTGGGAGTATTATTGTGCCCTTCTCGGTGAGAAGCTAGCTCTGTATCTGTTTTCCTTAACTCACTCCTAGAAAAACTGAAGAATGCGGATTGAAAGTTGCAGACATGAGACAGCCCCAGTGCTGCACTAGCAATCATGCAAGAGCACGTGCTCTGCCTGCCCACTACTACTTTGAGCTGTCCTATTGACACAAACTGAGGATGACCTGATTTCCTCTACACTCAGTGAGGGGTCTAAGGAGGCCTGTAAGGAATTTTATAGTGACCAGGCCACTTGTTGAAAATATTTGTTCAGAAATAGTAATTCATATGGAAGCTGCTGTCAGTCACAGCTTTTGCTGTGCTACTTGTTTAGCTGTGTAACCTTGCATTGTTCTTGGGGGCTGAGACACAGATGGATTTGCACCATGTTACCACTGTAATGTTTTGTTAAAGCAATGCTGTGATTACAGGCACAAATTTCTTAATCTGTTGTACAGGAATATCCTCTAACTTCAGCGAAACCACAGGAGTAGTGTGGGTGTTTTTGATACTTCTACAACTAGGATTAGTTGTCCACTGATAATCTTGCTATATTATGTCCAGGAGGTCATATCATAAACACTTAAAGTGAAATTGTTTCACTAGAGGTACAAGTGTGAGGGAGTCACCATTGCTTTCTTGATATTTGTCAATGAAAAATCCTAAACGTTACATGAAGGTGATGTTTTATGCGTTTATGCTGCTGTACTTTTATATACAGCTTTTTAAAATTTATACTCTACATTTAAAAACAAATTTATCAATACAGATTTCGTAATAGCCATTTTTAGAAAGGACTGTTTATTTAACAAGTATACATTTTCTCTTTGTATGTTTCTCAGAAGTTGTACATGAGCAGACAGAGGACTTCACAGCATGTGTTTGTAGTACATAACCATCAGATTAATAATATACATAGGATCATTTATTGTTTGTGTATGACTATCCTGGATCTTCTCAACAGAGTTGTTAAAAATCTGTGAAGATTTAAAGTTCTTAAAACAGAGCATTTCAGGGAAAAAAAAATCAAGTATTTTATAGGCATTGCATGACACTTGCTGGATTACTACACACAAAAAACCAAGGAGAAGTGAGAGGATGACAATTACAGTGTTGGAAAATAGCTGTTATTTTTAGAGAAATAGACTGTTGAAAAGCACGGACCGATATTTAAAAGGGAACTCATTAATGAATGGGTTGTTTCAGTGGATTTAAGATCAGGCCATAGATAGAAAAAGTGTGAGTCTGGAATTGTGATACATTTTTGTAAGAGTACAATATTTGAAGACCAGGTTCTTCAGTTATTCCATACATGGAGAGTTTAATGTATCAGGTTTATGTATTTGAGGATATTTTACCTTATGCAGGATCTTGATTTAGTAAGTGATACCACAGTGCACTGCAATCACTATACAAGTACAAGTTAACACTTAGCAGAACATAATAATTGACTATATACATGACTCACAATACAAATATGATTCTTGTTTTACTGATCTTGTTTGATATGCTCATTGTCACAATGCTCATCATCCCCAGTTGCTGGGAAGGAATATGGACTAAAGTCAGCTCAAGTCTTTCTCTCTTCAAACGTCTCTTTATTAATTGCTCAGCTTTGGTACTGTGTTGAGTTCAGCCAGATATACTCTGTCTTGTGGTTTGGCTAGCTCAGGAAGACATTGACACTCTTGCTTGTGTTTTTATTAACTGTTTGACAACAAACATTCAGTCTATATGCAACTGACATAGTCATTTAACTAAAACAAAGGCTGCTCTCTGGTCCCTTTTTTTGTTACATTCAGCTTTCTCTGCAGCAGTGATGGTAAGTGGATTTTATCTGAATTCAGTGGGAACATGTCTGTCTGTGTAAGAATGCCTAGCATATTTTCAGAGGCAGGCACAGGAGTATTTTTACGTGCATCAAGCTATGGAAAATTTGTGAAAAGAACCCAAATAGGGTTTTTTTCCCAGTGGAAGTTTTTCACCATGAATCTGGTTACTTTATCTTCTGGAGAGAAGAGTCAATTGCCACAATGGTATTTTTTCATATATGAATCTCCAGTTTAAAATCTTCTGGCATTTCTAAAGTCAATCAGAAAGGTTCTGTTAAAGTCATTGAAGACAGACCTTACTTGGAACTAAGATACAAAACTATGAGAGATTCATCAAAGCAATTTATTCCCCTGGAAGAACAGATCCCATTAGAGTCTAATGTTTACTGATATGCAAACTTCCATAGAATTAATTTAGTCTCTTAGTCACGTTCTCCTTTTCTTATATATATTTGCAAAATTGTACTGTTGCAGACAGAGCTGAACTGCATTCACGTGAACTTAATTTTATCTATTTGTCTGGGAATGGAGCTAAATTGTGAAACAGCTTAATAGACTTGGGGCTCATTAGGTGTTCATTATAAATACATCTTTATAATCAAATATCATGTAATTTTGTTACTGTAGAATTAATACACTCATAATGGAAAACACAGTACATTTCTGCTTCAATAAGTAAAGGAATCTGTTACATTTTGGTAAGTCAGACATAAATGCCACAGGTCAGAGACAACTGAAACAAAGTTTTTAATGCCATTGGTTTATTCTGGATAATCCCTACAAACATTGTTACGGCGAAGGTGCAACTATGCTTTTGGACTGAGACATACGTATGTCTTCAAATTCCTCTTCTTCTCCAAAGCAAAAAAAAAAGGAAGAGATTTCCCAAAAGTCTCACAATATTTATAGCTAGGGTTTATTAGTAGAATCTGGTTTTCTTTCCTGTGGTATGGATACAGAGTTCCAAAGTAGGAGAACATTGTCCAGTGTTGCCTTTCTAGCAACGTGAGGTGTTTAGGAATAAACGTCTGCTGATGTGTGCAGTGAACTGATGAGGCTTGAGGCTGTGGAGGCAGTCTTGGAATTCTTCTGTGAGCAACCACTGACGTTCAGGTCCCTTGGAGCTGCTCTTTTCTTATGGCTGGTGTGCACGCTGTCTCCATCGTTAGTGTCGAACACCACGGTCATGCTGGAGTCCATCCTGGACACAGCATAGAGGCTGCTCTGCCGAGTGGGGTGGAACCTGGCTGCCTTGAGCTCCAGCTCGTCATAGCTGGACACCTCAATGAAGGGGCACCAGCGGAAAGCTCGCTTGAAGCCAGCTCGGAACCTAGGAGGAAAGAAGCCTGGTGAAGCCTGTGCCTGCGAGAGCCAGCCCCTGCCCTTCATCTGAAAACACACAGTGCTGCCAGGATACTGACTTGGCCAGTTATCCTGCCCCTGTGCCTGGGTGTGCTGGGAGTCAGTGGGAGTTTCCTTGACTGAAGTCAGAGTAGGGCAAAAAAGATAGTGGTAACAACTCATTTTGGTTTGATTTTGTATATGCTGTCCCTGCATTTAACAGTGATATTTTCCTTATAATGAATTTCCTGTCTTTTACTTGTGCAAAGTAAACAAACACCAACTTTCACAGAACCATCTTCACAGAAATTTTGATTTGACCTCTAATGAGAGATCTGCAACTATATTTTCATCTTCTTTCAGCAAGAAACTTTGTAACTTTCTTTTCTCTAAAATGCCATCCCAGTTTCCAAATTTCAATATCCCTTCTGTGTTTCTCTCTAACAGAGATGCTTATATGCGAATGATGTAACAACTAACAATTGTTCACATAAAATATTTGGAAAATTTTTAATGATTAAGAAGATCTTAATTGAAATCTGAATACGACCAGTATACAAACAGGCATTTTGAGGCTTTAGAGCATCAATGTTTGCAATACTCATACAGAGGCAGGGGTTCACCATAAAGACATTGTTATATTTTGTGTGTATGCATTTCCAGAAGTTTAATATATTAAAAAAGCTATTTCCTATGTATCTGTGTTACTGCATCTGTATAATTGCAAAAAGAACACATTTTTAACTAGACCTAAAGCTTGTCTTACTTCCTAACTTGCCTTGCTTCTCTTGTTTTGTTTTAACAATCAGCTCCATTGTTTATCCTGTCTGTAAGTTTTTTGGAGCAGTGGCTAAACTACCACAGTGATGACTGCAGGTAAAAATTCAGGTCAAGTGTTTAGTTGAAGTTAACAGATCTCACAGAAGTGACTTTTACTTCCTCAAATTTTTAAGTTTGCCATGGAGTTCTCATATGATGACACCTGAGCAGGTAGGCTGCTATTCAGCATTCTGTTTACATGCAGTCCATATTTTGGAAAAAATACCAAAAGAACCTCTGGTGAAAATGGATTTAGTTACAGGAATCGTAAAACCAAAGCATCTTTAAACTGTATTACTTTTCTTGGCACCTTCCATCCTCTTTCTAATTCAGGGCATGTTTTTTCTTCATCTTGAAATAATGCTCTCTTTATCTAGATACATAATATCCTAATTAGCCTGGAAGATGATGCTGGAGATAGATGTTCTGACTCTGTCTGATACTAGATCCAGCAGAGGCACGAATTGCTCTGACTCCCAGCAACAAGCTCTATTTTCCTACTTAATGAAGAGGAAGCAGGCATTCTGGTATCTTCATTTCAATATGGAACTTAATTATAAGAGCACTGTCACCAGGACTTCATTCTTGCATCAAATTCTGATTAAGATGACCTTTAGTATGTCTCAAAATATTAATTTTTCTTTGGCTGTATTCTTTAATCCAGACATTTAATTTTGCAGTTTGCAAGTATCAACATAAGCCACACCAGAGATATTATTCTTTTATAAATACTTTTGTAACTGTGCCATTAAAAGTTTTTGAAGCAAATGGGATCGGTTTAGAAGTTTTATGGTAGTGATTGGAAAAAATGAGGCCTCATTCTTCCTCGCCTTTGATTTTGCAGACACTGGACACTTAGTGAAATCTGGTTTCCGTTGAAATTAATGGAAAATTTGCCATTTGAGTTAATGTTGTTCTGGCATGCTAAAACTTTACCTCATCTCTAAACAGTTGTAAAATGCCGAAAAGCTCATCAGAAGGCAGAAGGCTCTATGAATTTAGTCATTACCTTGTCTTTTTAAAAGATCATTAATGTTAATTGTCATAAGTTATCCTCATCAAGGGGGATGATGCCAGTGTTTTTACACCAATAAAAACTTGTTAGGATTTGTTCATTTTTGATGAGATTCCTTTTGACAGGTACTTCATGATCTTTAATGGGGGTTTAGAAATACCTTGCAATATTGCTAAAAAGTTTGAGACTAATTAAACTTTGTACTGGCTGCTAAGTCAAAAGAGACTTAAAGTAATATTAAAGAGTACTTATTCAATATTGATTCACACTGACTGAATTTGTGAAGTAATTAATTGTTCTTGGTGATCTTTATCCAATAATGATAGAAGAAATGCTGATGAATAGGATGGCCAGGATAATGTTTGTGTGGATCCTGGTCCTATAAGTTGAAATGAAAGACTTGAATCCATTCTGCAATGCAGTAGTCTGACTAGCAAGTATCTGTAAAAAGTCACCAAACTCAATAGGTGCAGTGCCTTTGAAATTCAGAGCATAATGTGTTGCTATCAAACAATACTGTAATTTAGTATTAAGTAGTATTTAGTATTAAGTAGAGTATAAACATTTGTATAATATTTATCAGCCTATTGCAGATCTTGGAGCACAGTAGAAATCTAATGCTGAGTTATACAGAACACAATAAATCACATTTTGTATTGTATTCTTCCAGCAAAACAAAATTTGGGCTACAATTAGTGAACATGCAGCTTGCCCTCTCTATCACTAATTATTATCGTCTTTATTTTTATATTTTGCTAACCACAACCATTAAACTGCTGGGTTTTTAAAAAAATTTTGCAGGTGCACATGGGAAGAACTGGTTTCTGAAAACTGAATTTAGCTCTCAAATTTTAAGTAGACCAGAATCTCTACTGGAAGTCTGCATTTGGGGTTTTTGGGCATTCTCTCCTAGTACAAACCTTAAGAAAGGGTTTGGGGTCTTTTTTGCATTTTGTTTTTCCCACTAACTGGAAGCTATTTAAGAGAAAATTCTGTGGGTTTTTTTTTCCATTTAAGCAGCTTGTTCTTGGTTATGCACCTCATTTCATAATCAGCTCTTACCTCTTATTAAGACAGCAGTAGATAATGGGATTGTACATTGTAGAGCTCATGGCAAGCCAAAAGCTGGCTAAATAGATTTGCTGAATGTATTTCCACCGGTTTAATTGTTGATAGATCCCAGTGACTATGAAGTAAATGTGGTAGGGTAGCCAGCAGACAGCAAATGTCAGCACAACCACAATCATCATTTTTACCACCTGAAAGAAGTAATAATGGTATTTAGCCTTTTTAATTTGGACTAGCATTTCAACATCCATTCATAATTTTCTTGTAATTAATTTTTAAAGTTAGTCCAAGGAAAGCTGAATATACTTTTATCTAGTTTTTCCTTTTAATCTGACTCAATTATTTTCTTCTTGACTGGAGATCCTCTTTTTCCTAAGAAAAACAACAAGAAAACATTTCCTGACTTTATTTGTATTGATTTCTGCAAGTAATGTATTTGGCTATCTAAAATATCACTTCTTTTCTGTACATCTAACCATGGCGTAAGGTTACGGAGTGTTTTATTCGCACACCTCATTTTGGCCTTTATTGACCTTGGTGTCTATTTTTATTGTGGTCTGCAAGTCGATTTCGTGTCCCCAGTTTGTAGATGTGATTTGAATAACACTAGGTTGTAGGAAATGAGCGACTGCAGCATCCTGTGTAATTTCAGAGCCTAACAATTCCCTTGGCTGGTGATTCTTATTTGTTGTTTTCTGCAGGCATCACATCTGTTAGCTACCATAGTTTCCAGTAAGCACAAATGAAGAGGAGCTCTGCTTTGTGCTCCAAACATGTGAAGAAAGCTTGCAACTCATGTAAAATTTTCACTCCCATCTTTCTCTTTTCAGCTATGTCAAATACTAATCTAGCTACCATTTTCAGCACAATATGTCACATGTTTACACCACAGGTTTTCTTTTTGTAGCTGAAATGGAACTAGACATGATAGATCCATGCTGGGAAGTCTCTTCTTCATTTGTACTTGTGAATACTGAGGAATAACAGGGATCTCTATGAACAGTTCCAATATTTTCTCTGTACAAAGTGCCATTTCATACTGTTTCTAGTTTTACCATGGGAAAAAATCCAAAGACCTGAAATTTACCATACTTACATGTCTTTGGTTACTATTTTTTTAAAATTCCAACTAACATAATGAAATCATTTTACATATTTATATATACGGCATATATACATATGTATAAGATATCCTCCTTAACTTGCATTACATCTTCCTATGGGAAACATAAAGCAATTTTTCATTTAATAGCTGGCACCAATTAACAATCTTTCTTGCTGGATGGGTCTGTAACATGCAAGGTTTTACTTATAAGAATACTTATTATTGTTGTATGTATGCACTGATCATCACTTAAAGTCAAAAAAGAGGCATGTGGCCAAATATAAAACATTTATAATAGTTGGTTCCTCTGAAGCACTTTTCATCAGTTAACTATAAATCATCCTGTGATAAGGAAGATCATTGTTATAAAGGAAAGCAGCACACCAAAACAGAGTATCACTTTTACCTTTCACATGTACATCTGCTTGTCTACATCTAGGCATATATAGAAGTTTATGGGACTATATGTGATTTTGGGGGTGGGGGGGGGAAAGGTTATGATTCAATGTGGACAGAAATTTCTGGACTAAACTATGTATGTGAAGTGATGCATAAGAATATGTTGTTGAATCAGTCTATCGTTAAATGGCATCGCTATTTCACTGCTTTTGACGTAACTTCCACTGTTCTGCTGGGGACTTGCACCTCTGCCTTGCACGCATTGTATAGATAGAAACCTTAATTCTATAGTTTAACCACAGTACTTAAGCTCCCTGTCATTGATTTACAGGCGCCTTTTGCTTCTTGTTGTGTCTTCATAGATCTGTCAGGAATGATAAGTGTTGCCTCAAGCACCTTTCAGGACTTCTGTAATTTCAGAACACTTGAGTCTTAATTATTTACCTTGATATTTAATTAGCAGGCATTGCAGTTGCAGCTGTGCATGTGAAATTGTTCCTAGAATTAGTCATCGCTGGAACATCATAGGTACTGAATGAAAAGATTTTTGTGTCCAAATTTTCAGAGTGTAAACAGGTAAATCTGTATTTACAGTTCACATTTCATCTGTGCAGTGCTTGAGAACCAAAGCAGTAGAGCTTCCCAGCAACAAATGCAGCTTAATCTGGTTGAGCACTGTCACTCATGCCCCAGAGATGCTAGAAATCAGAGTGCAGGTTGCCTGTTTGGCATACTCAATTGTGTTAATTTTTTCCAAAATAAAGTTGTTTGTCTTTTTTCTGACATCCAAATGCTCATTGTCTAGTATTCTGGGATATATTGAAGGACAAGGCAAGCAGTGCTTCCTGAGCCTGCTTAAAGGTCTCCTAAAGCCAATAAACCTTCACAAACTGTACAAAAAAAAGTTTTTGGATTTCAGCTGTGGCAAAAAATAACGTTGAAGGAATGAAGTTTCAGTTTAAATTGCTAATAAATACAACATTTCAGATTTTGTTCAAGGGACCAGAAATCCCAAACTAACTTTTACCCTACAAAGGATCCACTATTTTTCTCGTCACAATTTCAGGAAATTCAATTCTAATTTTGAATGTTTTAACTTTTTTAAAGTTTTGAAATGAAAAATGCCAAATCACCCCCAAAGAATTGTCTTTCCCTGCAAGGTTACTCTTTTGTTTAAAACAAAATGCTCATCGTTTAAAAGAGTGAGATTCGTATAAGGTTTTCTTGTTGCTGTTTCTGTCTGGAAATCCATGATTAAATCTTAAGTCATCCTCCTGAAAGCAGAATTTTCTGAAGCAAATAGTCAAACTAGACAACAAGCTACAGATGATTTTAGATGGACATTAGTGTTTGATTTAATTTGTGAAGTAACAAGTCACTTGAATGATGGACAGTGAAGCACATTACATTCTTAATCATTCAGGTTTGCATGTCATTTTAAGTATTTATATAGTACAGTGCACTTATTGACATATTTCCTAGGAGAAGATAAGTGAGATGTTGCAAGTCTGTGTGGTGTAAATTGTTGGAAACAGAAGGCAATTAAGGTTAAATTTGAAGTCAAATGCAGAAATTGTGAGAGGAATCAAAAAGACCTAGTCTGTTCTCATTTCATCATCTAAGAATGACTGTGTGTTGGCAGAAATGGAGGCGAAAAAAAGAATCAGGAGGAAGAGGGAGATTATTCCCAATATCCTTTTCCTTTTCCCTTTCAGAAAGAGGCATACACTGCAAGGCCATACCTTGCAGTTTATAGCTGCAGTTCTTGTCTGTAATGTTGATCTTTCCAGTATAAAGTTTCATTTCTTGATTGTATCAATAGCTATGAACAGAAAGTGACTTCAAGGTCTATAAACTCAGGGCACCTTGAGTTTACTTGGAATAAATTCTGATGAACAAGTGCCTGTAAACCAACAGAGAAAGTAAATTAAACAGGCCCAGTATGAATTTACCACAAAAACTTGATTGTCTTTTCCCAGTACACTGATGTTTCATTAAGAAACCCCAGTGACACTTTACAGGTCCAACTGCAGAATATAAAAGACAGCTTCAGTGTTGGGGTTGTTTTTTGGCTACTTAAACCTGTGACTGAAAAAAAAAAAAGCTCTTTTTAATAGCTCCGTTCTGTTTCACTTTGAGATATTACTACTTTTCAGTTGCTTTTCCTTCTGTTCTGAGTTGCATGGAATTCATTAGAAGGGTTTTCTCTTGTGCATTAGGAAACATTTCTAAAGCAAGAAAATGACTGAATTCAGTTGCTTAGCTTAAAATCTAGCTCGGTTCCTGCCACCATTTCACCATGGAGGTTTCCAAAATGTTAATTGCAGTCAAAATCTTTTATCCCAGTGGCACCATTTTCTCCTGGTGTTCTGTTCAATCTCCCTCTGTGTGTATTGTGGGCAGCATGACTGGAGGAAAGAGGATTTTTTCTGTTCTAGGCAATGCTTTTGTTAAATGAGTTGAACTGAGTCTCCCAGTTGTGCAACCTTCATGCAAGTGTTGAGGCTAGATGTGTAAATGTAAAATCAAAGTATTTCTTTTTAGACATTGGTTTTCATCAACCAGTTCTGCTGATATTGATGCACTGCTCTCTATGTCTAAGAAAAAAGTCTGTGTATAAAAAGTTAATTAATGTGCTTTCTGGTCTTATCCATTCCTTTAAATCCTTTCTGAATGAGTAAGAAGCATTCGCTCATTCATGGATGTAATGAGAAAAAAATGTATATATAAGACCAAAACTGATGTAAGTTCATTGGAATTGGCATTTGCAAGTTTGCCTTTGCTGTGAAACATTTGGAACAGTGAAAGTGAAAAGGAACTAACAGATTCTGCTGCACATAGAAAAACCAGCAAGTGCCTTTATTTTTCCATCCTGTTTTTATTTTGCATGAAGAATAACTAGAAGAGTAGTCTGGTTTAAGATGTAGCATTGAGAGCAGCTCTTTAAAGACTGGGAATAACATATACTGTTCTGAGAGGCTCAGTTGCTGCTGGAGGAGTATAGCAATTCACATTGCAAGGCAATGATTTGCCAGCAACACCGAAGACTTGGACACTGCAATCATTTCCTTTTCAATCTTCTCTGCAGCTCCTTATTGCCTTTCTAAGTCACCTTTGATACTGCTGCTTCTACAAGTACAGGAATTTGGCTTTTGATTTCATTTCCACTTATATCACACAGAACAATTACTTTTAGAACTTTTACTCCTGGGTGTTATGCAGATATGTATGAGAAGCAAATTATTTAAGAACCCATGGAGTGTAAGAATGTCTTTGCTTACCCTTTCCTGGATGTTATTTATTCATGAACACAGCTTAAACACAGTTCACAGATAATCCCTATAATCATAATTTTGGCCCTGTGCTCTTTTGGGAGAAGTAAAATGCCACACTAACATTTCACAACGTGTTTCTCCCAGCATGTTAGGATGCAGCCACTAAATCCACTTCCCAGTCCTGGGGGCATACGTGGCACTTTTATGTATGAAACACCAGACAGAAAAGAACACCAATATGCCTTTGCTTCTCCGTGATGCTTATTTGGAGTAAACTATCTCTCTTCTGCAGGAAAATTAGGAGTCAAAGGTAATTCTACTGGCAATAGTACAGAGGCAGAACTGACTTCTGAGGTACCAAGTGCTGTGACTCACTCAGGGATTTTCTGTATTCTTTCAGCCCATAGGAAAGGCTGGATGATCAATAGCTGAAGGAGATGTACATTTAGGTGGAGAAAGTATGAGAGTGCTTGGAAGTCTTTCAGCCAGGTAAGGTATTTGCCAATTCCAGTGCTCCAGGTACTTTAGTCTTCTCACTTATGTTTTCCATCTGTTTTTCTCAGTTACTTGAAATAAAGAAACTGGTTTTAATTTCAGTTTGCATAATCCCTTGTTGCAAACAGAATTCACAATCATTTACTTTTTAGTTAAGCTCCAAAGTTCAAAAATATCTTCTTGTGTAGGGTGAAGTAGTTTTTAATTTGTTTGCTTTCTTCGAAGTTCTCCAATGTGGGACTCCCCCTCAAACCAAAGCAATTCTGACATTTTTTATGAATGGTCTTAACTACTGCTGTTTTTAAATTGTTTCCCCAAAGTTTCATAGAACACAGGTGTGACAGTGATTTTGAGTTTCTGTCAACATGTCAAGAAATATCTGTTCCACTGCAAAGAAGGGGTGAATATTTTGCTCAGAGTTTTATTTTCCTTAAGAATGTGTGATTTTTACAAGCATCTGACTGGGGGCAAGGATTTTCTCAATTTCTCACAAGAGATTGCTGAATATTTGGCAATATTTTAATGTCTGTTGCTCAACCTAAGAGGTTTTTTCTGTAAGATAGACAACAACTAAAGGTAGGTGGCCTTGTATCCTTGTCTTGGTCTTAAGCATTGAGTGTCATAAGAAGTTTATGTTCTTTAGAAAACGACTCTGAGTGGTTATTATGGGATTGGCATTATTTGGCATGATTATCCACAGAGATCTAGTTCTGGAAAAAAAGTGGAAAAGCTGATCTAGTGCTTTCGTGTTTAAGATTCATACCACCACTTATTTTTCAATACTTTCCTTCTTTATGGGGAATGAATGATGGGGCATAATTCATTTCCATGCCTCCAATCAAATATGAGATTTGTTGTAGGGGAAAATAAAATAATAATTTTTTTTTTTAATAATAGGGGTAGTTAATTCTGAAGTCCACTTTGACATAATTCTAAAAGCGTTCTGGAACATTTAATCCTCATTGCAGGCTCAATGTTTAAATTCATTTTCATATAAGACTTCTGAAGGAATGGCACTAGTGAATGCTCTCTTTTGAAGATTAATCTTAAATATTGGACTCTGCAATAACCAACTAATGCTATGATGAATTATGCCAATGAATTATGCACAAGTTGCATTCCATCCTACCTGTGTTTTACTTTATGTGGGCTCCTTATAATGAAATTTGTGCTCCTGAACCTAAAATGAGATGGGTGCCTTTTGTTATCTTCAGAATAAGAGCATGGACTCTTATTTCATATGGAAAGGCTACTTTTTGAATTGTTTTATTTCCACCTTATTTACCTAGGGGAATTAAGTAAGTGATTTATATAATTAGAAGCCATTTGAATGTTTACCATATTTCTCTAGAATTTTGGCACAAGAAAATAATGAGAAGTAATGCAGATTGTTTACTACATAGTTTGAAAAACCTCTTTCTTCTCTTTTCTGTTGATAAGAAAATAGCTATGAATTATTCTTGGACTGTACTTGTTTAGATTGCTTGGCAAAATTCTGTTAGAGAAAAGCACAGTTAAAGCTATTTTTTAGTTGCCATCATAGTTATGCATTTGCAGTGGTAATAGCCTTTTCCCTTTCAAAGTCTGAAGAAAAAACTTTTATTGCCACCTAAGAAACAAAAGGGCAAAAAGTTTCAGTATTGTTCCTCAGTCTATTTTCAGTCTAATTTTTAAATTGACTTCAAATTAAACTGTTAATTTCAGTGATGTTGAGGTTTATATTTTGAATTTCATGCACCTAGTTTATTTTTGTCATTCTTCAAATCACTGTACAAGGTTGTGAATTTACTAGGAGAAGTAGACTTGTAACTCACATACAGAATATTTTGGAAATACTTGGTCAATAAAAAGTGGTCCTTGCTCTGGTAAATTATTGATAAAAAGTATCAGGAGTGTCGTTATCCTGACAGCATCTACTTTTGTACAGACAAGTATTGCTTCAAATATTGAAGTATCCACATGACTTGGCCCTAATGGTCAACACATTGGTCATTATTGCACTGGTTTGATACTCCTGTGGTATCCCAATTTGTGGAATAAAGTATAAAGTGACCCATGCCAGGATGGCTGAAACTGTTTCCTAGGAAACCTGCTTTAAAAACTGGGGAACTAAATTACTTCTATCCACCCCAGAAAATGAGTAATGAAATAAAGGTGTTCCGAATAGGTTGCAGTATAGAAACTTCTAAAGAATTAAATTCTTGAGTTAAAGGCTTAGATTTGTTAGGAGAAGGCATTAATAGACATAACATAGACACCCCTCTGTGTGGAGGTGTGTAGATTTCTGCTTTAACTCAGAAAAAAACCTGTGCTGAAGTTACGCTTTGCTTTGGCATGGAGAGTATTTGGTAATGAATGCAAAAGTGCGTGGGTGTAGTACTGGAACTGCAGTTCTGTTCTGCTGAATATACAGATCTTGGCCCTGCAGTCCTCCAAAATGAGTGATCTGCATCAGATTTCCTGGGATTTTCACCACACAGATGCTTGGCAGTATTCTGAAAAGCTCAGCAGACTGAAAACTCATGTGAAAATCAATTTGTTCATAACTTCCCTACAGGGACTCAATGAGGAAGGGGCTTCTTAATCTTTCTCTCCTGTTTCTCTGTGTGTGTGTATATATGTGTGTGTGTATATGTATATATATATATACACATATATGTGTTTTTATGCACCCATGCACACACAGGACTATTCATGTGGTCATAATTTAGCATATGTAATGGGATAACTTTTACTGCAGATTAGATGATACAACAAAAGACCTTTTGAAGTTTCCAAGGTTTGTTTATGTGCTGGTGAAAACATTTATGTACAACTTAAAAACCACACTTTGTCCTGAATGTGGGATTTTAATGTTATCGGTCTGGAGGGTCAGGTCCCGAACTTGAACCTGGGGAGAACTGCACAGAGGAAGTAAAGTCTGTCTTTAAAAACCCAACTCCATGGTTTCAAAGATAAGGATCATAATCTCAATGTAGAAAATCTGAACATTGAAAAAGAGACACTTGGCTTTCATTTGTCTTTCTTGTAGGTATCTTGGTTTTTTTATTAATAAACATGTATAGTTGAATTCAGCAACACGCTGAGCTCACTGACATTGGAGTGAAGCACTGCTGAAATTTTTTGTCTGTTAACCAAGTGTTACTTCCATTCTTAAATATATGAAGCACTAGTAAGCAGAAATTTTTGCCCTAGGACTGTGCCTAGGCTTTATATTTCACATAAATTTTCTGCCAATAGTGGTGGAAAATATAAAAATAACAAGGAGAAACATCACAGCAACTGTAAGTGCACAGTTCTGAGCCTAATCACTGAACATGCAGAACCAGTCACTTAAATCTGCCTCTGACCTGGAGGTTTTGCCAGCTGTTCTATAAAAAGTATTGACCAGAAACTCTGTCAGTAAATATGTAAACTGTCAAGGCTTATGCACAGTATAAAGAGATATTTAGTATTTACTCTGCTTTTACTTCTTTGTGATTGCTGCTTGAAGCATGGACAATGGGTGTGGAGAGATGTTTGTTCATGGGTCATAGTTGAGTTTTAGGATCTTGAGGCAATGAATGAAAGCTGGTACTGTGGCTGAGTGTTTTGTAGCTATTTGGAGATAGACAGCAGAGAAGAGAAGCTTCCAATAATTTTGTTATATTTCACTGTGTCAGTCATGTTCAGAGAATGATCAGGAGGATGTCTGACTTTATTTTTACCTCAATAGGAAATCTTGTTCAAAGTTATGGGCAGATCATTAAAAAGAGAACAAATTGTTAGGGAAAAAAAAATCTTAAAAAGGAGAACAGGTGAACCTTTTTTTTTTTCTGAAGTTCTATGACCATAAAACAGCTCTGTAAAAAATATTTTGTGTTTAATAGACAATGACATAATTCCCCTGTACCTTATGCCCCAGTTTTTCCCTAGGCAATTTCTAAGCATGTGAAGAGTGAGACTATGAAATAGAAATCATGATTCACAACATTAATGATTACTTTGCCCATTTCCTACATTTTCAGTAGGTTTTTAGTCCATGTACTTGGTAATAGAAAGAGTTCAACAGAACTTTTTGAAACTTAAAACCAAAGATTATTGGTTATTCTGCCTCGTCCTTCTGGAAAAAAAGGTGCCTCTTTGTGTGTATGTGTTTAGGGAGGGGGTCATACATTGCAGTTCATTTGGTAATTGTGCAAGAACTTAATGATAAATGAAAAAGCCCAAATTTGGCTTTGCTGTCAGTATTCTGTATTCTTGTGGAAATTTTTGATAACTATGGGAATGTATTACTGATCAAAATAGTAACAGATATCTTATTCTGTTAGTATTTTCACCAGAAAGATACTCATATGATATTTGGAGCCTCTTTACCCTTTTCATGTTTAAGAAAAACTTAGAGAAAATAAGCTTAAAAAAAAGTCCTATTCTGCAAACTTTTGACAGTAATAGCAATTACTTGCAAGTAGAGACTTCAACTTTAGTGTTAATAGCAATCTGGTGAGTCTGGCAGGGTGTTTGTCTTTATGGTTATGGAATGACTGCTCAAAATGTTAGTGGAGCACTAACATCTGCAGTGGGGTCCAATAACCTTCTTTATGGCCAGTCCTGGCTCACACATGCAGTGCCCTGGAGAAGGGCAGCAGGCAGGGTAAGCATCTGTGCTCTGTAGGAAACATACACAGCATCATGTCACATCTCCTTGTGTTAGCTCCATCTACATGGTTACAAACCAAATTTCAGGCATGTGTAGTGCTTTGTGAGGTCAGGCTTAGCTTCATTAGGATTGGTTTGCATCTACTGTATTAACAAGGCTATTTCATATTTCCCATGAATAGTCAGAGTTAAGGATATCATAGTTTGAGGTGCCCTGAAGCAGAATGAGAGGGAAACCTATCTTTAGTTATTAATGTTTGTAAATAATTTTACCTGTTACATTTCACTACTAAGCATGATTTGGGACATACTTAGAGAAAAACTTTCCACTGGAAAGTTGAGAGAAAAAAAATTATTGAAAGTATTTAATACTGATCTCTCTCCAATCTGGAGTATATGCTCTAAGCATCAGTCTTGAGATCTACCTAATTTAATGTATTTATTTAGGGGTTTTGTACAGCAAAATAAAGGCATGCCAGATAAGTTTGATGATAAGACACTTCTGAGCAATTTTGCTGCTGCAGAAGTAAGAATGAACTGGGATGTGGAAGAGCTGTGGGGGCAGAAGTCACAGTGCTGGTCATATACTTTGTACAGTACCAGTAGTGTTTGTGTCCCTAGGTGGGGTGGTGGCAGTGACAGATATCACAGAGCAGATAGGAACTGCTGGACTGGTACTGTGCTAGTTTTGATGGGTTGTTTTACACTGTACTTCCATAGCTATGATAATACTCAGCAAAATTCTGGGATTTGCTCAATTAAGGACTAATAAAATTATCTGCTGTGAATTTGTTTGCCTGTTGTGAACAAAAGAGGAGACAGATGTTATTGACTCATTATAGCAAGGCCAGGTCATCTGTTTCATTAAAGGAAAAAAATGAGATATTAGGATGTTCCAGATGAGGCATTCTCAGTAGAGAACAGGGAGTTACCCGTCTGCAGGACCATGGTGACGCTACATTGGTGGCATTCCTTGTCTGGTTTTGATCACTTGATGCATAAAAGAAGATGAGAAGCACTTGTTTCATTTATGTAACAAATGTAAACAAAGACTGAGAGAAGAAATGGACATAAAAACATCTATAGAGGTAACACCAGTGAGGGATTTTAAGTAATTAATTAAGGTAACTGAAAATAATGGCTTAGAGCTGTCTATAAAGAAATTTAGCCTGGAAAACTGAACTCTAGGATTGGTGAGATTTTTACAAGATGGATGTTTAAGATGATATCAAAGGAATTCTCTAAGAGTTGTTTGTGGTCACAGGCCTGAGGGCTGGTTCCTGTTCTGTTTTCATTTAATGTTTTACTATTGAAAGATACAAACTGACACTCCAGTGAGTAAGTGGAGAAAGCACTGGACAGCACAGTTTGACATCTTCCAGTATCTGCCAAACAAGGGATGAGTTTGTTTTCTGAAGAGCCTTTAAAAGCATCTGAGAATTCCTTCTTCATATTTTCTTTTTCTTTCCATTAAGTAAGAAATGTAACATTGTTGAACACAAAACTTTCATATCAATGACTCATTGATATGAAAATCTTCAAAAATATTTAATTTTGAAAGTAACTTCACAAAATCTGAGATATTTGACTACGTGATTATAACCTCAGAGGAGACTGACTTAAAAGTATGAAATCATCAAGTCAGACTAATCACTTCAGAAACTTTTTGGTCACTTGGTATTTTACTTAGGGGAAACAAGGTGTATGAGCATAAGCTGCCACTTTGGTATTTTTGTTACACCTTCAGTTGCCTGAGCAATTAATAAGGGACATTTCCATGTAAGGACTGCAGTCTTTAAAAAGCATCTCTGTTTCTAATGATTGTTGGCTGATAACAGAGCAGTGGAGTGCACAGAAGTGGTGCTAGCTGGCATAAGTTGTTCTTCAACCTCATATTACTAAGCCTTTTTTCTTTTTGAATGTGCTGAACAGTGATTGCTAAATTTGTGAATGTGGCTGCACTCAAGTACACCTGTGGATTTCAGTCACAATAGAGCTTTGGCCAGCAAGGTGCTCACAGTGCATCAGCATTTTGGATAAATGATAATTTAACTGTAGCTGCATGAAATTTCAACTAGTCTGGCAATACAGTCACCCACACGTTATAATATAAGCCATAGTGCTATGACTGTTAGATCAGTGAGATCACCTCTTGTAAAAATAGTGTTTGTTTTTCCAGCTCAATCTTCTATGTTAGTTCTCTTCTAGTATTTTTTTAGTCTGTTTTGCACTTTGTTTTCATTGCCACTCTCTGCTAAGTCAAAGAGAAGACCCATTTACAGAAGATGTGTATTGATGGACCAAAAAATTATACAGGCCCCTATTTTTGGCAGGTGATACACAGTATTCCTAGCAAACTGAGCTTCTGCACCTCATTACCCCACAACAGGATGGGTAGGTTGTTTCACACATCACTCCCAGAAATGTAAGATAGCTAAAGGGAAGAGGTGTGTGAGCAAAGTGCTCTGACACCACCATGGCAGTCATTTCTGTTCAGGTGCGCAAGCACAAATGGACCTTCAAGGTGGAAACACTGGTGCCCCATGAATAAATGAATGATGAGGAAGGCACAATGGCAGTGTAAGTTCTCTTCAGCAGACTGCTGTTGCATGGCAGGTTTGGGTGATCTGTAGTCCTACACTGTATGTAGGGTGAAGATGCCTTCACTGTACATACAGGGTGTTCTAGGATTTGGTTCTCTTTGCACATCTAAATATGTGTAGAGAATATTTGGACCTATGTGTAGCCTTGGCAAACCATTACCTGAAAAAAGACCATAAAATTGTGTTTCTTGCTGTCTGACTTTTAAAAACTAGTCACAGGTGATGACTCTGTATATAAGGGCATCAGCTGGCAAGATTGGGCTTTCCCTTGAAATCTGTAATACAAATTTGTGTAGAGTAGTTGACTGTGGGGGGGAGGGGAGGGGGGGTTAATTGAATTTAGGATAATCGAGTTAGATTTACTTTCTGCTGCATTAAATTTCTATTCCCTATGTCATTTTGAAGATGGCATACAAATACAAGTTAGTGGAGATTGCAGTGCTGATTCCCGTGCTGGGATAAGCCAGAAGATGGATTGCTTAAATAACTGACTGAAGATTTTAAACTTACCATGTCTTTATGCAGTCCCAGGAGAAAGCAATTACTTTCCAACCTTGAAGTCTGAACAAATATGTAGGATAAAAGTGAAGTTTTAAGACAGTGTAGGAAGTCACATGCAAGACAAACCCTTGGACCCAGAGTGTCAAAATATTTTGTTTCACATGGCTGGATGCAAACTTTCACAAAAGGTTTTATGAATGGAGCAATATCCAACCCTAATCTGTCTGTCTAGGCTTAGTGGTTGCTTGTTAACTAGGAGGATTTCTGATTTCAGAGTTAATTATTGGCTATCTGATCTGTGCGTTCATAGTGTAATATTTTCATCATCTATTTATTTTGAATAAGCTTTATATTATGAGTAGAGTGTTTTTTTTTTCAAATCTGTCAGCCCATAATTAATTCAGTATTTCAGGAGTTTTGATGCTGTACTGCAATGTTTTAGGCTTTGACTCTTGCTTTTTTTTTCCTTTTCCTTTTCTCTTTTTTCCTGCATCTTCTCCACAATAAATTACTCCATAGAGAAACAATTAATCTTCTATTTTTTTGGTCTGACCTGGTTGGCTACCTTTTAATGCCAACAAATGTATCATTATTTCTAACTATTGCTTCTCTTTGTGAAGTGCAGTATAAAATATATATTAATATGTTTCCATGTCATTTATTCATATGTGATAAAGAAATAAAAAAGGAAGACCTGCATTTTTAGTGGCACTGAAAGCCAGTGGGAAGTCAGGAGTATTTTTATAGCTGCACTGCTATGTAAAAACAGGACCATAAAGATATAGGACAGTTCCTTCTGAATCAGACAGCTGCCCATCCATCCTCCTGTTTTGTCTCAGAGACAGGAGAAGGTGCTGTCTATCCCATGATCCTGGCCGTTTTCCATCTTCTATTTTCCTGATACTGTCCCAGCACCCAAGATTGTATTAAAGAGGGAGTGCATGTCTGATTCATCCTTTCAGTATCTACTTGGACATTAGGGAGGATTTTTGGACATCAGGAAGCATTTCTTCACTGAAAAGGTTGTCGGCCATGGGAAAAGGCTGCCCAGGGAAGTGGTGGAGTCACTATATGTGAGAGCATTCAAGAAACGAATGGACATGGCACTAAGTGTTGTGGTCTGGTTGATAGTGGAGACCAGTCAGAGGTTGGACTCATCAATCTTGGAGGATTTTCCAACCTTTTCCAACTCAATGATTTATGAATTTGTTTGTTAATTTTTCTAAAACTTTCTGAATCCTCTGAGATCATAAGCATCTGGCAGGAGAACATCTCAGATCCCCTTTACTGACTTTTAAATTACCCTATCTTAAAGTGCTCTCTCTTCTACTAGCCTTGTGCTGCTCTTGGATTTCAGGATCCAAGAGCAGCACAAGGCTAGTAGAAGAGAGAGCTGAAATGCTGGTGCATTTCATTAGTTCTTGCATTTCAGGGTTTGGTGACCAACAGTTCTTCAGTCACTTTATCCACTACCTTTGTGTTTCCCTAAACACTGACATCTTGTCCCATGGCCTCCACGTCTCCAAACTAAAAAGTGCAGGCCATTTTAATCACTTCATAAATCCTTTGATCAGTTTTAGCTGCCCTTCTTTGGACTTTCTGTAAATCTATGAAAAGGAGGGGAAAGAAAAAGAGAACAAACCAGAGAAATATGTGTGAAGAGTTCATATAGGAGTTCTTACAGAGGCTGTGAGAAGCAAACATATGGGGCTTTTTTCTCATTTTATACTCAAATTTGAGAAAAATAAATGCATTGAAACAATGTAGCTTTTAATCAATCTTCATTGCTAAAATAAATTGAGATGACACCTCAAGCTGTGTCAGGAGAAGCAGAAAAAACAGGCAGAAGCATAAGTGTGGAGGAATGAAAATTACTGAAAAAGATGCCTGGTGACATGTTATCACAAAATAACAGTCATATTTAAAAAGAACAGTAAAAAGGAAATATAAAAGTTAAAGAGAACTTTTTCTGCTTCTCTGTATTCTTCTCATTGTGGCCAGGCAATAGCATCTTCTGATAAGATAAATGTTCTTTTTTTCAGCAAACAGTTGTATCAGAACTGTATCTCTTGATAAAAACAATACTAATTTTACTTGCAGTACATGATTATTCCCTCTTAGGGTTTAAGTAAAGCTGAAAGAATGATTGGAACTTGTGAGATAGCAAAAGCAGGGTGTGGGGACAACATCTGAGAGCAAGGATTTACAGTGGGTATAAAGAGCGTTTTTACCTGGCAAATCTTACAGTGATATTATGAGACACTTGTATAAACTTGCTATGTGTGGCACCATTGAGAATATAATTCCATGTTATGAAAACAGGAATTGCAGGACAATAAATGATGTTCAGCAGTACATCAGTCAGTCTCATGCCAGGAGCTTTAAGAAGGGATAATGGCTGCAAAGTCCCCGCATGTAGGAAAGGTCAGAAGTTCAAAAAACTGATACCAGGCAGATTTGAATGGGAAATGGGTCAGTCCCTGAGATATTTGAGCTGTGTATAAAAAAAAAAAAGGCAGAAGTAGTTTTGTAGTTCCATCCAGCCCTGAATTTCTAAATATTTTGTCTTTGACCTTACAGGTACTAAGCATGACTTTATGCTGTCCTACAGTGTGCAGTGTGAAATTCTTTTTATCCTTCATCCCTTAATGTTGCTTTCAGGAGGATTCAGGACTGTATTGCCCAATCATATATATGAAATGATGATACTTTCTGTTGAACTACTAACAACTTTCTCAAGTTTCAAATTTTTGCTGGCAAACATTGTTTCTTTTAAAGGTCTTACATGAACTGTTTACTACCATCTTAATATTAAATACTATTTCAAACAACCCAAATCCAAACAACGCAGCACCTTTGTACTGTAACATTTCCTTTTATGAAACATAGTCAACTATTTTATATATCTCCTTCATTATAAGTGCACAGATTTTTCCATATGTCTTGATACTTATGTACTAAATAGCAAGAAAAACAGATTATTTCTTTGCCTGAAAAGGGCAGCCTGCCTGTTATCAGAGGCAGGCTGAGTTATGGCTTTATTTGGATTCCAGTCTGTTAGTTCCTCTCCATGAATAACCAATTATGATTCATCTTTCCAAATACCAGTTATTTCATAAATCCTGCTGGAGAGCCCAGCAGTGTAGCTGAAGTGCTGTCATGGAGCTCTGCCCATAAAGTCACTGATGCCGTTATAATATATCTGCACCTAATTTAATTCCCTTGTTGCATGTCTTGAAGATATGCATCCCTGTACTCTCACATTAAAATCCTTTAATTAGGGATGCTCTTCCTTGTCTCTTGTATATATTTAGAATTCTAAACAGGTGCTCTTTTTAAAGTATTCAAGGGATTTAATTGGGCTCTCTGTTCCATATAGTAAAAGCCAGATTTGGTCTTCAGAGACCTCTAGTTTCTATATCACAAGATGATTATTTTACTTAGCTGTTATGTTAACAGGTCCTGAAGTTCTGACAGGTCCTGGTTCTGCAATAATTTAATAATTTCCCTTCCACATTTACTTTTGCAAGTTGTGTCTGTTACAGAGATAAAGTGATTTCTGCAGTGTCCTGAAAGAAATGAAAATGTTTGTGTTCTCCAGAATTTGCAGGGGATCTTGTGTTGTCTTAGGACCCAATTTGCCCCACTCTGCTGTTACTGCAGCCCAGTAGCATATCCACTGTTCAAACATACTCAAGCAACAGGAAGCAAACTGAGCAACTGAAAATGTGCTCATCATTGTGAATTGGAAGTTTGCATTAGAGTTTTGCATTAGTTTGCATTTTTTCAAGTCTGAAAGGTTAAATACATTTTAGTACCAAAAAATTGTGTCAGAAATAAAAAAGTAAAAGGCCGCCTTACTAAATAAGGAAAGTTAGGTTTAAGAAAAAGAATGTTGTAGGAAAGAAACCTTAATTGCACTGCAACATTAGGAAAACTGGAGATATCAAATAGTTCATAAGCAATCCCAAGTCTAGTTAGTTTAAGCAATACCTACAGTGAAAGGGATTGAAAGAAAATATCTGGGAAAACTTGTTTGCATTTCTCACAAAAAGTTATTGTTTAAAAATCTAATTAATATATTACAAGCAGGCTCATATGCATGGATCTTAATCATCTGAAAGTTACAGCAAGATTCACTTTTGTTTCAGTAGGATGAGAATCTTCCCTAACAAGAGCTAATGGTTTGCTAGTCATTGTTCTAAAACCAGTATCTGAACTCTGAAGGCTAAATGTTTTGCCTTAGCTTCCACATAGCAGACACAATGTGTGCTGCTACATGTGGAATAAGAAGTTAAAACCCAAATGTTTCCTTTATTTAATGACAAACATTAAAGTTATGAAAAGAACAGCCAGTGAACAGGGAAGACAACTTGTCAAACTTAATCAAATTTTGTATTGAAGCTGATCTCTCATTACTGCTATTTCAAGTGATTTGGTGTTTCTGAAAGAATTTACTGTGATATGTTGCAACACAATTGCAGATGATTTTATAAGTGTTCACTTAGTGGGATTTACTGGAACAGTACCTTTCTCTTAGCTTTGAGCTGCTCATGATATTTGTTGGATGTGTCACCTGGTATTTCTCCTCCCCAGAGGGTAATTCCCACCATGGAATAAGTGATGCCCATGACAAGCAGCGGGAAGCAGTAGACCAGCACAATCACAATAACATGATACCTGCAATGAAAAGATATTAAGGTGGTAAGTGCCTTCAGAGGAGCTATAGTAGTGGGATGGGCTGCTACAAGTCAAGACTTCTATTTTAGCTCAAAGCATGTTTTATATTAACTGGCTAGTCCTTGGTGTTTTCACTGTCTTTTTGAAAATCTTGAATTACACTGCAAATTTATGTACATTTTAATGCATGTGCTTTGTGGGGTGTCTAATGCTGAGCCTGCACTAGTATATTATGATATTAGGAGTGACTCTGTCATTACTGTGATTAATGACTGCAGGATAAGGTGTGTTTGTCCATAACTAGCTGAGTTGATTTAATTGCACAGCAGGAGGGAAAGCTAGGCATTTGGAGCTCCAGTCTGTACCATAAATGAAAGAGAAAAAGAAATATTTTAGTGGCATATTGATGCAAAAACCCTGATGAGAGTCCTGTCACCCACCCTTCTTCATATGACACATCTGTTGCACACAGACAACACAGATCTGCAGCCTGTGTGCAATATAGTCACTACTGCTGATTTCAGCACTGGGAAAACAAAGATAATTTCTTTTGCCTCCTGTTAGTTCCTGGTTAAATGCCAACTTCAGATGAAATCCTAGTGAATGATAAGTGAAGGGATCCCCACCTGTCACTGAGTGTGACCTTCCTGCCCTAAAGAGAAATATCTGTGAGTAGCTCCTAAAGAGATAAAAATTATATGTGACTAGAATGTCTTTCACCTGCCTGAAAAAGAGCAAAAGGTCAAATTTTATTCTAGATAGTTACACAGACTTTCAGCCTTGAACACAATGTTTTTCTTAAATGTCAGTGATGACATGAAAGGACAGATGCTTAAGTAGCCACATATTCCTAATTCTACCAGAGGGACAAATAGGATATATTTAATTTAATTGACTGATATTCTCACTTTCAGAAAGTGAAACCAGTTACAGGTTATGCAGTTTTCTCTTTTGGACTAATATCTGACATAAGTAAGTAATTGTGATAGTGTAACAGAATGAAGTGGCAAAATCCAGCCCTCCCATGAAGAGATCTAGAGAAAAAAACCTGGTTATTGCCCTCTCATTCTCTACAATTATCTGGAAGGAGATTATAGTGAGGTGGATGTTTGTCTCTTCTCCCTAGTTACAAGAGAAGAAATAGCTTCAGGCTGTGCCAGGGAAGTTTTAGACTGTCTGTTAGGAAGATTTTATCCATGAGAAGGGTTGTTGAGCATAGGTACAAGCTGCCCAGAGATCAATTGATTCACCATCCCTGGGTGTATTTAAAGCATGTAGATGTGGTCCTTAGGGACATGGTCTAGTGGTGGACTTGATGACCTTAGAAGTCTTTCCAACCCAAATGATTCTAAGGAGAGACTAGAAAGCCTTGTTTTCCTGGTTAGGATAAAGAGGAAGCTTGCTTTCAGTTGCATGTTATGTTCCCAGTTCTGACCATCTCTGTCTCTATAGAAGTAGCGATCCTACGTGCAACAATGACGGTAAAAGTGCAGAACAGGAGGGAGCACGCTCAGATGTGGAAGAGAATAAATTTGTCCTGTTTATCAATAATGCTTTATCATCCTTACTTAGAAAACTGGCTCTGCATTTCTCAAGTGATCAAAGCTGTTAGTTATTCTGCATGTAGAGTATCTGCACGCCGCCAGAGATTTTGCCAAGTCCATTTCAAGTCTCAACACCACCATGCACAAGTTTAAAAGAACAAAAGCTTACGTAAAATGCTGTTTTGGACCACCTGGCCATGCTACATAGCAAAGAGTTCTCCCAGGCATCACCTTGGTTATGGAGTATAGGCACTGGGGAAAGGCCAACAGGAATGCCAAAATCCATATGCTCCCAATGACCACCTTGGTAGCAGTTGCAGAGAGCCTAGGTTTCAAGGGATCAATAATGGCCATATATCTGTAAAAGAAAGCAAAAACCTCTGTGTAAGAACTCTTCAGAGACTCAAAGGTATCTAGAAATCAGCCAAAGGCTTAGGATAAAAGTGGAGATATTTGTCTTCTTGCAGTTCTGATGTCACTGTGCTCTTTGTGTGGTTCAGCTCCAATGAAGGCAGCTCTGGAAGGAGAAGCAGGTTCATTGGATATTATTTTGGAGCCAAGGGACACCCAGTTAATCATGTGTATATCAGTAGAGAAACTATTTTGCAAAAAGTTAGACCATTCTGTTACTGTGCAGCCTGAATGAAAAGAAACAATGCAGCTGGATCCTCTGTCACTCTGCTAGGTCATACAACATTTATTTCTTATACAAAAATTTACAGCCAAGCTGTCAGGATTATTAGTCATCTGTCCCAAAGCTAGAGGAACCTGATAAATCCATATGCATTTATTTCAGTAGAGATTGACTGACTTCAGATTGTCTGCCAAAGAGCACCAGAACAACTGATTCATATGGAGACTGAGAGAAGAGCCAGTTTAGAGCTGGTAAAAGCACTAAGGGAAATAGATGCATAAAGCAAGAAAACATCTCATTTGCCTTCTCAGTTCCCATGTTTGCAGGAAAGATAGCATTCTTTGTCCTGCCTCACAATTGTACTGGCAATTCATGTATGCTGGTAACCTTAGAAGAACATGCAAAAAAAGAAACAAAATATTTAAGTAATTACAGTGTAAGAAAGCAATGAGAAAAAGCATCTAGACAGACAGTAATAGAAAAATAAGTCTTGTTTTGTGTTTTGATCTCTGTTGCAGATACAAGGAACAAGGGAGACACAAAATTTGTATCAATCATTTTTGATGAATATATTTGAAAGACTCATTTCAAATAAATGGAGTGACATATTTTAATTGTTACAGTACACATCTAGGTTCTTGGCAGACTTGTCCAAGATTTTTACATGTAGATATTAGTCATGAGACAATAACAATAATATTTTTAAGATAATGTTCCTGATAAGAATTTGTGGAAGAATCTTTTGCATCCATATTTACGTGCTGTGGTACTCAAATTTCACTCAAGATAGTCTTTTTTTTTTTTAATTGAATCTTTGACAGATGAGTAACTACAGAACAGATATTTGTTTTAGCAAAGCTAACTCTGTTTATAGTTAATGATAAAATATAAAATATGTGATAAATCCAACATTGGTCATAAAAGTGCTATGCCTTTTCTAGTAGACATAACTACCCTAATATCTTAGAACATCTAAGTGCTGTCAGAAACAAGGAGTCATCTAAAACAGCTTCACTTCTGAATCATCAATTTCCATGTGTGGAATTTCAGGCTTGTTAATTTTTTTTTTACTGCACTTCAATATTTTTTCTCCATCAGATAACAGTTAGTTCCCCTCTCTTTCAGGTGCCTTTTGGCTTTTTATTTCAGCTAAACTGGTGCATTTGGTATTATACGGTATGAAATAATTTTGAGTGCTGGGTGTCTTCTGTTTCTTGAGAACAGCAATTGTATTGTTGCCCTCTACCACCTAGCTCCTTTCTCCTCCAAAGTGTAAGTACCACTTGGTAAAGAAGTCAAGTTTGTAGTCATGAGCCCTGTCTTTCAAATTGAGCTGGCTTTTGTGTGGACTGCCAAGCACTGTCCAAATATTTGAAGATCTTTACTTGTAGTAAGTGATAAGCTGTAAGCAAATAATAATTTTCCCCTGCTTGTGAGACTCTTAAGGCATCTCCTTCTAGCCTGGAATCATTCCTTCAAATTGCTACTTTTCTTCACATTGCACATTGCTATTATTTTATATGCTATTGTCAGATTTCTATTCATGTACAGTTTTCTTATTCCTAGTTATATTAATCTTACTCCCAATAGATACCAACAGTAGTTCTTGTTTCCCAAGATAAAATTTGGTTGTTTTATCTCTCCATCTGCCCTTTAAAGACATGGATTGTTTGGGTGAAGTGACTCATACAGCTGTGCTGATGGAAATTTTAACAACTGGCTATCTGAGTAAAATAGGTCAAAGGCCAAGGATCAGATGAAAAGCATGCTATTCATCTTTAGAGTTCAAATTTGAGTGATAAGCCAACAGCCTAGCTATTGCACAAGATTGATTACAAATATGTAGCAGGCAGTCATTCTAACAAGCAAAATGGAAAGGAAGTAGGGGAACTTTGACTATTCCCACAATAATATCTTTGTGCTGGATAGATTTAGTGGAGAGTATTGACAGCTCTGTTACAGAGCCTTTGATAACAAATCTAAGTTATTCTACTTTGCCGGTACACTTACAATTACAGTGTGTTCTCTAAGTGGCTTTTCTGAGAAACAAAAATGCTTAATTAACATAGTGAGATATTGCTTTATAACTGCAATTATTGCATTCACTCAGATTTGTCATACATGTTTGGTAGCATTTTCTTAGAGAAGCCATCATTGCCACAAGTGAGTAAAGTAGAAAATGTGGAATGAACCTTCATTGAAGGTCAAAAACTACCTCCATGTTCGAACAGAATTTGATTGTTATCTCTGTAGCCAAAAGAAGCCTTGAAAAGAACTGAGTTCTTCCTGTACTTTTAGCTGTAATTTGCAAAGGAGGCACATGTGGTCCTGCTTATGATTTTGTTTGCTGTAAATGTTATCTTGCCATTACAGGTATCTAAGGGTAGTTTGTCTTTCTCTTTAGGCTCAGTCTAAAGTAGCAGTAGAGCAGTAGCTAAATTTTCAGTTTGCTCTCGCTTTTGATCTCTCTCCATTCAGCAAGTGTGCTTCCAGCAGGAATGAAAGCTCCTGCTAGCCCAGGCTAGAGGTTCCATGCTTAGGTGTCGCTCAGAAAATCAGTGAGGTAAGGAGACTAAGGACAGGATAATGGGTATGTATGAAGAGCATTTGTCCCTGTATATTATGATTCCCCGTGGCTGACAACTGTCCTATTTCATGGTGTAGCTCTGTCATTATGGCTAAGTTTTTTGTTCTGTATGATATCCTTACATATATTAAGGATGGAAAAATGCCAGTTAGAAGGGGGAAGAGTAGACATGCTGTCTGAATTGGGCAGTGAATGGTGCTGAACATGGTGTAGAAATAAAAGAAATTGAATAGGCCAGGAGTGAAAGGGAGAATGATGAGGTATATAGGATCTAGCAAAAGAACTGAGACTAGGGAGCAGTTTCAATGAAAAAAAAATAGAAGTGAAAAGAGAAGAATGAGAAACTACTAGGAGAAGCAAAGAAAGGAGAATTGTAGAATAACAGCATATAGAAATGGTGTTGAGAGAAGAGAGAATAAGAAAGGAAACTGGGGGTCATGTAAGAGCAAAAGACATGACAGAAATCAGCCCTAGCGTAGCAGAGATTCCAAGGTAAGTAGAAGTGGTATCAAACCAGAACATTTTGGCACTGTGGCTATGTGGTGGCAAGTCCTTCTGCCTCTGCAGGTGTATGGGAGAGAACTCCCAGAAAGTTTTTCTCTCTGTTATCAGCCAACCATAAACAACGTGCAAGGGGGACAGCAGGACTTCTTGGATGCTCTGAAGTCATCTGTCTTACAGACTGTTCTGCTACTCCACAGTTCTTTCAAGTAGTCTGAGCTTTATCATAGAATCATATAATAAGCTGAGTTGGAAGCGATTCATGAGGGTCATTGAGTCCAACTCCTGCCCCTGCACAGGACCATCCCCAAGAATCACACTCTGCGCCTGAGAGCATTATGCAACTGAGGCTGTGCTGTGCCCACTTCCCTGGGCATCCTGTTTCAGTGCCCAACCATCCTCAGGGTGAAAAACCTTTTCCTGATACCTGACCTAAACCTCCCCTGGCTCAGCTTCATGCTATTCCTCTGGGTTCTGTCACTGGTCAGGAGGGTGAAGAAATCACTGCCTGTCCTTCTGCTTTCCCTCGTGAGGATGTTAGAGACTGCAGTGAGGTCTGCCTTCAGTTTCCTCTTCTCTAGGCTGAGGAAGCCAAGTGACCTCAGCCACTCCTCATAAGGCTTTCTCTCCAGACCCTTCACCAGCCTTGTAGTCCTCCTCTAGATGCTCTCTAGACAGATTAATGTCTTTATGTAGTTGTTCTGAAGCCAGTGACAAATGCAGAAGCCCTCATAGGTTCACCATGTTCTGTGATATTTATACACAGACCTTGTACCTTTCCACACCTCCTCTCCAGGGACAGTAAAATATGGTAGGCATTTGAGCTGAAGAAGGATTTCTAATGGCTACAAGCAACTGAAGCCTTGTTACACTACTGAAAAGCATGCTGAAGCCACACAGACATTTTTTCAGTGGGGTGCTGTGACAATTTGCTTTTACAGTCTTTGGACAGTTACTGTTCAGTCTGTCACCAGGTTTGAGCAGTGTGATTCCCTGCTGAATAAAGGACTCTGAACTCCCACTGAGGTGGTTTGATTTAAAGATGGGACTTGTAATGATTTCTCACTCCAGTGGGAGCTGCTGATAGCGCCACAGATAGCTTATTCTACACAACAAAGCAGGGATGTATACAAATATACACTGCTGGAAGGAATGAAGTCGTTATACTCATCAAAACAAGCAAAAATTATTATTACCCTACCCACAAAACACTTATACTTGAAAAATAATTATAAGATGGAATATGCATATTTAGAAATGCAGGGATGGAAATATGTGCAGGTAGAGTTCAAGCCAGCACTTCCAAGAATGTGGATTGCTCAGTAACTACACCATGTTCTTCTATTTATGACTCCAAAGCATTTTAGGCAGCCATTCAGTTTCATATGCGCATCATTAGCACATGATTTTTTTTTATGGCCATATGACATCCCACTGTTGTCACTTCTCTTACAGCTTTATCTTGTGTTAATCTTTGTCCCTAATTGATTACTGCTGAAGTCAGCAAGAGTCTTTCCACTGAGCTTAATGAGAAATCATTCAGGCTGCACAATACAATGGCTGGTGCATCATGGTGTACTTGCTGCTGCGCTCTTTTCATAGCTGCTGGGGTTAGAACAGGTCCAGTTCCCTTCTGAACGGATCTGTTTGTCTAGAGTCTACAATTTAGACTCTTCTCTTCTTGTGTCTTGGGTTCACCACACATCAAGAAAACCTGTTTTTTCTGAAATAAAAGTAGAGACGGTCTTCTTTTGAATAGCGTTGGTAAACTTTAAGCCAGTAGTTTTAATGGCAACATAATCATGTATCTCTCTTACAGTTTTCAAGTAACAAGAGCCAAATAGCTGCTACATACTATAAAAGCTTGAGAAGTTTGTCTATTATGGTCCCAACAATAGAAAAGGTAAAAAAATAAACCTAATTTGTCTTCTTGTAAAATAGCATACACTGGCTAATACAGCCAGGAAGACCTTTTATCTTTAACACGTATTTTGGAAAATTGTGGCAAAAATACACAAGATGATGTTAAAACAAAATTGTGTTCAAAATTGGATCCTACAAATGCCTGTCTGGAGACCCAGCTGGAAGCCTTTAATCATCCTAACTGATTTGTTTCACCTGTTTACAATGTGTTTATAAACTCACATGGGGCAAAATGTAATCATCCCAGATTGTAACAGGAAATTGGAACTTGACAAAGAAAGAGACAGAGAAAAATCATAATGCTTGCATGTAAGTGACTTGTCAACAGGAGACAGCAGAGCATGCTTCTTTCATGAATACACAGAGGCTTTTATTCCCTCAAGACAGAAGCTGATCTTGAGACTTTGTATTTAGAATCAACTGGTATTTAAAAATATGAAAGAAATTTCTGTGATTCCCTGCCCTTGTTTAGAACACTGCTGTGGAAAATCCTCCAAAATGTAAGCTATATAGAGTAGACTAAAGGTGATGGAATGAACTGAAATTTTATAGGCATTTTTTGTATCATGAAAACCAAATCTTTGACTTTTGTATTCTTTAATCTGTATCTGCTATCTACTAGAACAAGGCTCCTTCTTTTTTTGTGGGACTGGTTTGTATTCATTTATTTAGTCTGACTTTCTCTGCAGGAAGAGTTGCTGTGGGCATTTCTGTAGAACTATAACTGACTGTTGAGAAAGACTTGTTTTGGTGCCCTGAAGGGTCTGTTGTGCAGTGTTCACCTTAAAGCTAATGCCATAAAGGAGGTGTGCGACAGCATGACAGATAAACACATGGTACATTTGAGATATCAGTGGGCAATACCCCAGGAGTATAATTTGGCCTTGATTTACCCAGAGGAATGTGTGTTGCTCTGAGTGAGTAACTATTTGTGCTTTGAGCAGGGGGAAACACTGATGTTTTTCTGAAATCAGGGGTAGCTTCTAATGCCTTGCTTACAAGCACCTCTTAAAATCTAAAACCAGTAATATTGAAAATTTTCAGGATGACTGAGCTCTCATAAACAGTGCTTTCTACTTGAGGAGGATCTGGTAACTGAGCAGTGGGCTAGATTTTTATGAGTATGCAATTGATTTTATGCAATGTATTCTATACCTATGAATATTGATAGAAAAGATCTGTCTCATAAAATGATAGACTGACTTCCCCTGAGAGGAAGGTTTCTGTTTCTCCTTTTCTTTTAACATCATCTACCTAGGCTGTTGAGGACCAGTATCAGTGCAAAGTCTGTAGAAACAGCTCCAGCTAAATTAAACCACTGTTAGTGTCAACATTTCTGCCACTGTCATCTACATGGCTTCCTTCTTGTTTCTGCAGTAATCTTGAAATAATTTTATTTTAGGGGAACAGTAATATGTGAATGATACAACTTTCTCTCCTGGCTGGTAACTTAGTCAGAAAAACATGCATTTAGGCAATAATATTTAAGAAAACAAATAAACAAAACAAACCTCTCCCCAAAAAACTCATCACCCCAACCCTTGACTAACTTTAAGTACCACAGGCTGCATTGCATAGTAAACCACAGAACATATTTTAATAGTTTTCATTAAATAATAAATAAGAGTATGCATTTTAGGCTGAGACTCTGTCTAAAATGAACTTCTTGTTTGAACATAAGGTTAAAACTTAGTGGATATTTCCTCTCTGGAGCAAGAGTTCTGGGGGCTTGTTGTTGTTGTAAATGTTGCTTATATTTCTCAAGATACTAGTGTATCAACCTCTTTTTTTACAGCACCTTTTGAAAGGAGCTTATTAAATAGAGTATTTACTCAGTACATAAAAAAAAAAAAAAAGGAAAAAAATTACTGTTCTACCTGTATTTTTTTTGCTGGACTGCCCCAGTATGTTATTAATAACATAACTCTGACATGAATTTTGACCAAAACTGCAAAAAAAATCCTGTCTTTTTGCCCAATCACTATGAAATTGTACCATTGCAAGAAAAGGTTTATTTTTCCTAGGCCTGTGCATGCTGAATCCTGTAGCCATTGCATCAAAGTGTTCTGCAGAAATTATTTCACCTCTTTACCAAGAGAGGAAGAGAATTGTCAAGTGCAGAAACATATTTTTAGACCCCCAGATGATAGAGAGTCCTTTGTGTTTCAGCTCTTGATATTTGAAACCCTTAATGCCCTCCTATTGAACTATCTCTCTAGTTCTGAGAACTAAGAGTTTTCAGAGGGCAGCCCAGATACTGGAACCCAGAAATAAGATGTGCTTCATCTTCAAATACTCTTTGAGGAAGACAGAGAAATGGGGAAGGGATTTCCTCTTTGAATTCTATAGTTTGACTGGCAAAGTAACAATAGAAATAATAGTGAACATTTCTAAAGCATATCTTGCATTTTTTCACTTTGTGACGTGCAGCGACCAAGGCTGATTCCTGAAGTTGTGATTTTGAATTTATCCATCAGTTTGAAAAAACAATTTGTTGCACTTTAGTGTGGTGGTAGGTAGTGTTTTCTTGTAGCTATGTGGCATGAGAGGCTTTAGGAAAAGCCAGCTAACAGTAAAGTGGCATCTTATGGAAAAAGACAGAAGCACTATCATTTCTTATAGTGAAAATATTCTCAGGTATGAGTGGGAGGTCTCTAGCCTGTGAAGCACAATAAGCCTGAAAAAAACTCCTTCTCCTTTTTTCTTGTTCTGATGCTCATCTCTCTCTCACAAGTCTTCAGTGCAAATTCTCACTTCTTTTTAAATGAAAACCATTTACTTTGAGACATCTAAATTTGAGGGAAAGGGAATGAGAGAAGGGCCAAAGGCTGCAGTTCTCTTTGAGCAGAGCTCTGTGCCAGGCATGGCAGCTGGCTGGGCAGTGCAGGTTTCCTTCTGTCACTGCTTCAGCCTCCTCCACTCACCAGTGAGCCAAGCACAAAACACTTGGTGCCAAGCTCACGTTCAAGGATGCAAATACCAACAGATCTTCTTGATGTGCATCTTCTGTTGACACTGCTGCCATATGATCACAACACAGGGTCATGCCCTGTGCACTCCGTGTCTTAACCTGCCAGAAATGTTTGAGATCATTTTTACACGTACACATTTTTCTGTACTTTATTATTTCTGAGCACACAAGGCAGGTAACAGATACGTAATAGCAGTCAGATAATAGATGGCTTGGAAGAAATATCAGTTTAAAATGCTTATGGTGCATGAAGGCCTTTAGCAATTTGTCCCAGGAATGGGAAATCAGGCAGAGAGTGATACCAAAAATGTATTCTGCTGGAAAGATAAGACATTTTTGTGCCGACTGCCTACGTCAGAATTTCAGTAACATTAATTTAGAGGGCTTATGGTACTATTTTGTGACAATAGTAACTGCACTTACTTCAGTCTCTCACCTGGAGAGATTGAAGAGTCTAAGTGATATTTTGAGGATGTGAGTGTATATATGAGTTGGGTTTTATTTTATAAGGTGAATCCTGCGTTTATGTCTCATGTCTATCTTCTGTTACAAGCTTGTATCATTACTTTTGCTGCAGTCTGAGTGTATACAGAGATTATTAACAGCCATCAGCAACTGAACAATGTCACAGAAAAAAAGAAAACTGACACAGTATATGTATGCTTCTGTAGATATATTAAAAGTGAGAAAATAAGGTGGGAGACCAGAATGACAGGTATTGAATAAGGACATACAATATGCATGCTAGAAACTAGGTAATACTAAGGTTCATAAAAAAAGAGAGAAGACTGTGTAAGAGGAGAAATAAAATTGAATATTAAATATAAAGTCACATAAAATGAAACAAATGTTTTTTGCCTTCAAAGACCAAAAACTTGCAGGCATACTAGAAAGAAAACAAATGGTAAGATACGAATAGAATCAGCAACTACTCATCATTGCTATTAGAATACTTTTAAGTCCAGAGGAGTTGCTTTTACAAAGAGTTAAATTCATTGATATGTGAAAATCATTATGGAATTGCAGAGAGAAAAGTAACTGAGAAGTATTACAGTAAATGTGCTAAAACCAGGGGAAAATGCATAGTACTAAGTGCTCTATGGAAGGCATGTAATTTTGTGCTATATTGCTACATCCCCAAACTTCCACTGTAATCATCAAGCATCTGCAGAGAATTTTTAGGCCTACACACAAAACTGGTTGTATAACGAAGCAATCTCAAGACTCAAAAGTAATTGCTGGCATACCTGAACCACCTTCTTTGCATGCTGAGGTCTCGTAGAAAAGGACAGCAGGTCTTCAATGGCCAGGTGGTCTAAATTCTGCACAATTTACTGTCATTAGTATGTCCAAGAACTGTACTGCAGTCACACACTGTATTGCCATGATCACAGATGGACCCTTCAGGATCATGCACTGGTCAGTGACAAGGACATATTGGCTCCAGAATTCTCTCTTATTCAGTTTATTTTGGTCTACTTACCAGTTTATCCCCACAACAGAGCTAAAGGAACTGTTGCACTGGAAGCAATGGAACTGTGGAACTGTGCAGTATGAACTATAGAATTATGCAGGAATGAATGCCCATGAAGCAGCACAGAGTAAAATCTCTGCTGCTTCTCGTGCCTGAAACAACTTGGTTTGAGCTACCTGTGCCATCTTTGCTTGCTGTAGACTGCAAACAGCCTGCTGGGAAAGAAGGAGAAAGCAGGGGAAAAAAGGCCACTAGGAAGGAATGGTCAGAAGTGAATAAACCCAAATGAATTTGAGTCTGTGTTCAAGGACCAGGATCTTCAGTCTTGGATACTTGAATCCTCAGCTCCAGCTGCAGCTCACCCCCACTGCAGGAAGTGCCTAGTTCACAAAGCTCTGGGTCAGTCCAGTAATATCACAATTTACAGAGCTTAGAATGTCCTACAGAATCAGATGTGAAAGGAAACATGTACTGTCCATGACCTCTGCTCAGTGATGTCCAGGTTCACAGTCACACATTTATACTCTATGAACATTTGGATGTTCTAAATCAACCAGTGGAGCGTATCACACCATACTTTTTAGTGAGTTCCTACCCATGGCCTTTAGTATTTTGGGATGGTAACAATTTCTAAAGGAAAATCATCTGATCCCATAATTTCAGTTCCCTTAGCACCTTTATCCTGATTTGTAGCTTTTGTTGTTTTAAATTTTTTAATTAAAAGAATGTGTAAGGATGAGTTTACTGGGTTAAAATGGCTGAACTTTTATGAAAGGCAAACAGGAATCAAAGTTTTAAAAGACATTCACCCAGCAGATCTTTGCCCTGGAATAGGGCAGTCTGTACATCCAAGGACATTCCTTGGGATCTATTTTGACCCTTGGGTTTCCTCAGCTTGGCAGAATTGCTTTGCAGATGTAGCCAGGGAATGTTTAAAGGCACTGAATGCATCAGGTGTGATTTGATATAAAAGGAAAAGGAATAGCAGTGAGAATAGGGAAGGAGGGGTTAGACTGCTCTTCTGTTTGTTTTACATGATGTTGCATGGTACTGCAGAGAGCTCACCTGAACACAGCTGTGCCATTGTTCGTTGGGAAGATTTTAATTTGCCTTTGGAGGCAGGTGAACTTGGAGGATGTGATGGGGCGCAAATAGTGATTTCTTCAGGGGATTTTCTGACAAGAACTAGATCAGAGTGAATAACAGTAGCTATTTACTTACCTCTGAGCACCAGCATTTTGCACTGCTACACCAAGGAAAACATTTCCAGTAGATGTCTCTGTCCATTGCACTTTAGTCAGTACGGAGCAGAGCTATTTTCTCTCACTCTGGAAATGCATTTGGATTCCTGTGGAACTGTATTCACTTTTGTTTCAAATTTCCTAGCATAAATTTAGGAACTGCCAAAGTAGTACGTACTACATCTCTGTGGATAATTTTGTCAGGAAAAATGAAATAAAACATTACTCAAAGCATCCCTGTAACTGCTCAACTGATGGCTTGATGAGCTGCAGCAGTAACTACTAAATATGCAGCTCTAACTGTTAAATACTTCAATTACAGCCCTCTTATGTTTCTGAAAACCTCAAGCTAGATGAGAATCTCAAATGAAACTCAAAAACACAATGAAAGAAATCTCTTCCTGGTCAAAGGTAGTAGCACAGGTGATACACTATCTTCTCAGTTTTTAATGGGGATTAACATTTGAGAAGATACCTGACTGGCAGGAGGAAGTGCACTGATTTCCTCATGTCTTCTCCCATCCTCAGAGCAGAAAAGTACAAGAGTTGCCAAGAATCTAATTTGCTCTTTCATTTCTAGCTTTACAGAACAGAAAGGCATCTTGCTGAGAATGCCACTGAAAATTTTCAATTGGTAGAATAAACAGAAAAGTATTATTATGAACTTGTCCACAAGTACAAAAGGCACAGCAATGTTTCCCAATCTTTGTACCTGGAAATGAGAAATAACATTTCAGAAAGTGGATTGAACCTTATAAAATCTTAACTACCATCACTTGGAAATACTACAGCTCTGACAATTCAGAAAATGTGTACAATGTGATTTGAATATGTAGAAGGAGTTCAGTGAGTAATTTCAGTGTATTGCTGAGAGGAATAAAAGACCTGAGATACAAATCAATCTGTTTTTCTAAAAACAAAACCAAAAAACCCACTAAGTTATCTCTCCAGCACAGCAAATGTGAAAACAATAATAAAGAAAGAAACATTTTCCAGGGGAGACTCAGCGCACTCTCTGAGAAACAAAGTCCATCAGTCCATCTGTGTAGGAAACCCAGCAACTACATCTCCCCTTTGCTGTATGGACACTACAACTGTCTTATTCCATTATTGTCAGGAGTACAAAGGTAAAGTTTTTCCCAGACCTTTTTTCTTTGACAGTCACAAAGCTTTATTTTGCTTCAAGAACTCAGAAAAAACCTGAGCACTTTGAAACTGTTCTTACCAGACCTCTAGATCTGCACAGATGGCAATGTAAATAGTCTCATTAGTTAAAATCAGCAGGAATTAAGCATCTCAGAGCTGACTGTGAGAAAAAAAACAGGATCTGAAGTGATTTTTGAAGAGGAGGCAAATGCCTCTGCCATCTGCAGAAATACAGAGAAGAGGGAAATTTGAAATCCTCTCCCTTTACACACACACACACACACACACACACACACACACACACACACACACACACTCTGCAACTCCAAATCAGTATATATTAGATGCCTGGCTGAGAGACAGACTGTTTTCACAGTGGGAAGCAAAACCCTGAGTTGCTGTTACAGACTAAGTATTGAAAGATAGAGCACAGAAAGCAGCCAAAGTCAAACAGAGAGAGGAAATGTTTGTTACAAAAGAAAGCAGAAGGATAAAAACAATGGAAGACTGAAGGAAAAAGCCCAGGAGAAAAAGCGTGTTAGGGAGAGATCCTAAAGAAGAACAGAGGAGCACAATGAACGAACTACTGAGGTCTTTGCTTCTCATCACTATGATTGTTATCTCTGCCTTTTTATTTTGGCAGAGAATCTGATCTCAGCCTCTCACCCCTAAACTTGTCTCTTTTCTCACCTGTCCACAGCGATGGCTGTCATAGAGTAGATGCTGGCGAAGACAGCTGTGATTGGGAAGAAGTTGTGGAAGCGGCAGTAAGCCTCTCCAAAGTACCACTCGCTGTGCAGCGCATAGATGAAGTTGATGAGAGTATTGAAAGCAGCCATGGAAGCATCAGAGAAGGCCAGATTTACCAGGAAGTAATTTGTCACCGTCCTCATGCGCTTGTGAGCCAGGATAATCCAGATGACAATAAGATTCCCAAAAACGGCCACTGCCACCACACCACCATAAGCCAGAGACCACAGGGCAATGCGCCAAGAAGGTTGCACAAACTGATTGGAGAAGTTGCCTGCTGAGGAGGCTGCAGGGGCAGAAGCATTTGCAGCTGGTGCTTCCAGAGCCTGTCCCCAGGGATCGCCTGTTTCAGCCAGGCTCACGTTCCACCTGCTGCTCGCGCTCATGTTCCACTCGCCTGTGGGGACTGAAGTCATCTTGGGTGCTGCTCTCCTCTCTTCCAGAAATGATGTACCTGTCCTGCCTCCCTCTCCCAACCCTCCAAAATCCCCACCAACAGATAAGAAGAGGGAAGGAAGAGAAGGGGAAGTAAGGCAGCACAGCAGGTACTGGAAAGGAGAACTCTGTCTGAAAAAATCTTTGGCTATGCTGTTCAAACTGTTAGAAATGCTCTAACAGACAAGTCAGGAGAGCTACCTCAGAGTAGAACAGCATCCTGTGTCTCCTCTGTACAGCCTCTTGCTTTTGATTTTGCTTAAGGAGAAGGGGACTGGGAGCCAAGGCACATTTTATAGGCTTGTGAGTTCCCAGCGTCACGAAGGGAGTGGAGCGGTAAGCTCCATCGGCTGGTAAGCTAACAGCTCTTTCCCTCTGCTCTCCCTCCCCTTGTATGTCATTCGTTGCCAGCAGCAGGCACTTTCAGGAGCTGTGGAAAGCATCACAGGGAAAATGAATTATCATCTCGTTTATGTTGAGAGATTTGTTTTATACTGTCTTTCTTTAAGATTCATTATTGTGCATTCTTTTTTAAATAGTCTTTTTGCCCTGTGTTTGCAGGGCTAATCAGCTGGCTTAGTTGAAATTCCCAGGACTGAGGCTGCCTTTTTTATTAAAGCTCTTTCCAGATGAATTTATTCCAGATCAATTCAGAGCTGCTTTTTTGCTGCTGTCTTTTTATTTAGTACACACTTTCCTTGAAACCGTTCTGTTACCTACAGATTTAGAATAGTGACTCTTTCAGACAAACAAATACATTCTGCTGCTCTCTAATTTCACTTTTCATTCTGTAATATGTAATTGATATCAAGAAATATTTATAAGCTATTTGCATGTTCAGCAGTTACTGATTTTTACTGAAACAGTATGCAGCCCTAAACACAGGTGTCCCTAGTAATGGGCAAAATATTAGTGGCTTATTTTCTTTGTGTCTTTGAAAAAAGAAAATTAGTTCTTTTTCCTGATTTGCATTTATTTCATGCTTAGTACTATTATTATTTTGAGCAACCAATATTTTAATGTGCAGCGATTTCTACAATGGTATAAAAGGGTAAATGAGGAAATTTAACACCCAATGTTTTCAAATCCAAAATCACTTTTCTTGTTAATATGTTAACAACAGCTGGCATTAGGAATCCATGTTTTATGCAAGGATTGATTGCAAGGGACTTCAGCTAACAAACCTTTGTTATTCAATAGGCTGCAGTCTTAAGGGAGAAAATGTGTTTTAGTGCCAATCTTTCATGTTTCAACAATTTAGAGCTACTACTTGTCATCAGCAGAGGTTTCAATTGTATCACAGCAGTGGGAGCTATTCAATGTCCCTATCAGCAATGACACATTCAGTACTTTTTTAAACAAAAGCTTCAAACAAAAATCAAATACTCCTGTGTACCACTTCCTCCCTGATGTATTTACCCAGTGGAAGCAGTGCCTGCATTTTAATTGTCAGGTTTTCACTGCAGTTTTAATTTGAATGAGTGTAATTGTGGCTGTTTCTATATGAGCTTTTACCAACTTAGCCCAGCCCGAGCAGCTGCCTATGTCAGGCTTAGAAACTTTGCAGAAAACCACAGAAGCTCTGCTGTAAATCACCGGGTGCTACAGCATGTCTAGAACCCACCCATGCACTGCAGATGCTTGTAACAGGAAAGTCACTGCAGTTAATCCCAAAGTCCCATTTTGAATTCTGAATCTTCAGCTGCCTCTCCTTTCTTCCTCTCCTTGGAGGTGAGCCTGAAGAAAGGCATGGTAGACAATCTGTGTGAGTTTGAGAGATGAAAAAATTCAAATGGTGGTTCCAAAGAGTTAGGGACAATGGACTGACTAGTTATAGCAGAGAATTGGACACTCAGCTCTTAATTCCAGCAGCTTCACTCAAGATTTTCACATGGCTGTAAACCAGAGAGTACAAACCCAGCCCTGTTCCCGATACCATTCCACGTTTGTGCCCAAACTAGGAATTCCAGACTTTATCCTTTTACTAAGCTATGTGTTTTCACATTGACACACCAGTTGCAAAGGTGCCCCACACGCTTCTATTGCTTCCATCCATCTCTCCCAAGCTCAGCCTTATTATTCCTTTTGCTTCATTTCAGCAGAGACACAGCCATCTTATTTCTAGCACACAGTACTGACATGTTTGCAGTAGAGTGCAAACATACAGGAGCAGAGTCCTGTAGAGCACTGTAGTCATTTCCTCTGTATGGGAAGATAAAAGATCTGTGTTTGAACCACTTGCTATAGTTCATGGAATCCCATTCTGGTCATGTGTGTAGATTTTGTCTCCAGTTTCTGTGAAAAATGTGCAATATCCAGTAGTGCTACAAACTGGGGACAGGATTTTGACTTTCAAAGCAGAAATCTAATTTCTTGTTCTCAAATGAAGCTTGTTCTAGCTTTGCTGTGAAAAATTGCTTGCCATTGTGCTCCAGGTGTTCAGGAGAGACCATGCCCATGTCTTTCCCTAATCATGTACAGTGCCCCCAAGGGAATTTTTTCTCAATGCATTCCTAGTCACAATGTGAGAAGACATCTCCTTGTTCTAGCAGAAGTATAGGTAAACTGAGTCCTTGAGGCTTACTTTAAACACAAATCAGGAAGCTTTTTGTAGTCTGTGTTTGTGAAATGTCAGCCAGGCCACAGGAGTGTCAGCTTTGCAGTGTAGAAATCAAAGTGTCATTGATTCTGTCTTCCTCTTCAAAGGTACGCCGAGGAAATAAGCCTTCCCTGTAGGGAAATTTTTATATGCTATGCTCTTCCCCATCCCCTCTCCCCCATAAATGAGAAGAAAAAACTGTGGGGTACCATTGGCATAAAAGGACAACCTAGATTATTTAATTAGTTATTTGCTCAGTAAGATGGATGTGATCAGCCTGCAGCATGTATCTGAAACTGGCAGAAGAGGTGCCTGAATATCTGGACTTGTTTTGAGAGGTGGAAAACTGAACAGCACAGGACGAATGTTGGGCAGCTGGATCAGTCTCCCGTGGGGAATATTTATGACTCCTTTTGGAAATGACTAAATATTTGCTAGAATAAATTCTCTCTGTTCTGGTTTTCCTTCTTACTGAAGCCACGGAGAAGTAATTGGAGCAAAACCAGATTTTCCTACATCCAAAGGGCTACAGCAAATAAAATAGGTTGATCTGCCTTGGTAACATTTTACTTAACTAAATAAGAAAAGATACTAGGCAGCCAGTCATTAATTGGATCTTATCTATAGAGGAAATTCACATATATAGTGATGTCAGCTGTGCTTCTCCATCAAAATTTGTATTGGTTACACATGAATTGATTGAAGTTTAGTCAGCCAGAAGTCATCAATATTGAGTTTCTCAAAAAAGTTCCACAGCAACTTTGGTGAAAACATTTGTGTTAATAACTTCTGAGTAGCATAATCTACCTGACTGGGATGCACCTTATGCAAAGGAGTAGTACAAAAGACAAGGATCTGTGTTTTTTCTCAGTCTCTCATAGACAATAGAGGGTAACTGTGCTGGTCTTTTCTTCTAGAACTGTCACAGGTATGTGATATCTTATGTTAACTTTTGGCCATTCCAGTTTATGCATATTTGCAGTTGGAATGTTTAATTTTACATTCTGTAAGCTACTCAATTTTAGAGTGACTTTCTTCTTGCCATCTACTATCTGCTATTTCCTGATGGTCATTTGCTCCTTTGCTTTTCCAGTGACTGCTACTTTGTGCCTGTGTCAAAGCATATTGTACTTTTAAACTGTGGTTAAACTTGTCACTATTAGCAGCTCCCCATTCCCAGCTTCACAGAAACACTAGGAAATCTGTAAGAAATATCCAAAGTGTGAACAGAAAAGTAGCTGTGATTGTCTCTACTTCTTCCTTTGTGTTATATAGTTTGAAGCTGTTTTTTCACAGTTCCAGCTTAGCTGGCTCCTACTTAGCCAGAGCAGAAGCTACGCTCCTGACTTAGCATCTTGACTAGAAGGTAGATTTAGAAGTTATTCTTAGTTGCTTATGAGATTATGATTTAATTTTCTACAGGTCTTCTGATGTCCTTGAAGTTTTTGTTGGAAATTGTTCTTCCACTAAATTTTTCTGTGTGCTATGAGAATGAGAGACAGAGAATATCATCATTATTGCACAAGTAGGGTTTTGTGGTAAAACAGCAGCTTGCACAGTAGGTCTATTTAGCATAAGCAATTACTGCATTGTCAAGATGTTTCACAAGGCCTGTCCTCTGTCCCTTCTTTTGTGTATAGAACAGAGGGCATTGTGACTTTTACTTTTGGTTTTGGATTTGCTTGCTTGATTAGGCTTAGCCTAACAACCTCTTTCCCTGCCTCTTTCCTCCAGTGCTCTGCTGGAAGAAATGATTCTTCAGCAGGAGCTTTTTTTATTCTTCAGATTTGATAGCTTCTGTTCATCAGTCAGTCATGAAAAGGTTTAGCTAGGGCAGCAGAATTTATGCAATTTAAGGATGCTCAGCACTGTCCTATTTATCATGGCTATATGTTTGCATTGTGCTGCTGTCATGACAGTACCAAACCACCTAGATTTTGAACAGTTTGCTTTTATTTGTGAAGCTTAAAACACATGTGGAAAACATAATAATTCTTTGATAAAACTTGAAAACTTCTGATAATTGTTTATGAATGCAAAAGTGTTATTCCTGTCACCAACTGCAAGTCACTCAGTGGATATTTAGCAGCCTCACAAGCATGCAAGTAAGGATGTTGCAGCAAAGGAGAAAGACCAAAACCAGAAATACAGTGTGTGGCTCTTCATCATGGCTAGAGGGGGCCAAAGGGTGAGGAAAATCAGAGCCAAAGAACTGATTAGAGACAAGTTTTCTTCTGGAATATGATGCTGAGATGCAACTTTGCTGAACTATTTTTAGAATAAAGTAAAACTCAATATGTCTAGAGATGGGTTATGAAAAACAAACAGTAAATAGAAATGAAGACTATTTTGAATTTCAGATAATACTCACAAATTATTTTGTATGAGAAAACTTTTTTCTTCCTCAATGAAAGATTTCTTCAGCCATTGAGAGTTAGATCTTCTGTTTCTCCTGAAAGGCTAAATATATGTGTTTTCCATTGTCATCAGCATAGCATATCTCTCTGTTCTTTAGCTGCTACACACAGGACATGACTGAAGGTGCTAAATTGCTGGCAGGGTGAGGTGCTTGTGCCAAAATGTAATTTGTAGGGCACAGTTGTTCTGTGAAAAGTAATTCTTATTCATTTGCTTTCCTGGTCAGCTAGGGCTTTGAGATGAAAATACGTTGTACAAAGTGTGATACTAGCAATTTTTTGGAAGAAACAAAGTGGATTGATTCAAGTGGTTCTTCTACCTGACAGCACTATATCTGGAGAGGAGGTAAAGGCAAAGGGGAATGGACCATGGTATACAACATTTTCTTAAGTTATTGTGATTAGTCTTCTTTCCTGCTATTATTGTTTTCCTCTTTACATTATTTGTGACAGTCCTTGACACAAATTAGTGGGGAACCTTCACTGATACTTCCCCCCCCCTAGCTGTTTTACATTCTCTATTTTCTCAAGTGGGAGACAATTTATTTGCAATTGTAAATCCAGGCACCTCTTCCTCTTCTTTCTGCAACCTCTCAAGTACCTGTCTAATGTCATAGGTGAGATGAACTGACTTTTATGCGTGCACTGAATACATCTTTGCCATATTCTTCTCTTCTTTTAAATTGCTTTAATAACTTTTTAAAAAGTTATATTTAATGACAGAATTATACATATGTCACAACATATTGGATTGGATCCTGTAGGTTCAGAACCTACAGCCTTGAAATTAATGGGTGGCTGCTGTAGCCACCTGAAATTGCAAGTCCACTGAAGTCAGTCGAAACGACACCTACTGGGAAAAAACCCATTTCCTCTGTCTCCTACAAGGCTCTTTCCAGCAATTTGTTTCCTTACAAACATCCAAATTAAGGGGGATTTTACTGGTGACTTTTCTGACTCTTGAAGCTACTTACTCAGTTACATAAATATATTGCATATAATAAACACACATATTGCATATAATTTACATACAAACTCTTAGACAATAAAATGCATATTTTAAGGTCTGGAGCAAATTGAAAAGGCACAAATGGAACTGTAGTAATTCAGCACTAAATTCCATTCAGTAAATCTTAGGAAATAAGATTTTCTGATAGCTTTACCTATGTTATTTATAGAAAGAATCAGTGACACATCTGTTTTTCATGTTACCTGAAAAGTAAAACTGATAGGCTTTTTGGCTTGGTTTTTTAATAACAGGAGATATCATCTTATCATTGTGGTATCTAGAGAATATTCTGTATTTTTTTTTCCTTAACTAAATTAAAATTTTGATGGATTGGTCTTCATATGAAGCACTACAGGAAATCCACAGATTTAAAATACTATCTAGACAGTAATTCTAAATAATAAAATATCATCTCACCTACTTTTGAAAACTAATTGGAATGTTTGTATGGAACTGTGTTCTGTCAGCATAGAAATGGTTTGTCTTTGTTGGACAAGAAAAAAGAAGGGGGAAAAAAATGCACAAATTTACATACGGTGTTACTATCTTCTTATGACTTTTTACCAGAAATTATTTTACATTCTAAGTGCTAGAGCAGGATCAGAGTTAAGGGAATTTTGTAATTGCTCGTGTAGAAGCATATGATAATTTAGAAAAGCTGTGTCTGCCAATGTGTAATAAATACAGGAGGGAACCTCTGTCTTGAAACATATCTATTTTGCATGGGAAGTAAAGGATAAAATTAAAATATTCTCAGCTGTTTTCTCAAATGTGCAATATCACTTGTGTTCTGTTCTACATTTTGTAATCTGATTTGTGCCCTGCCTTTTTTAGAATCCAGGTTTTTCATCTGAGATAAAAGTGAGAAGGAGATCTGAACTTGGCCTTTCCACATTTAAACCACTGTTGTGGCCTAAATGGTGACAATGTCTTGTCATATCTTGTGAATTTGCCTGTGTGACTGTTAGTGGAAAAGAAATTACTGTCAAAACTGATGCACAAGGATTATGTTATTTTTATGACATTTTATCACACACCTTCTTTTTCTAAACTTAGAGTTTCTTAAGCCGAAAGTTCTGCTAGTTAGTTGGTGCTCTGTGAAATAATTCATTTATTTGTCAAGAACCCCATATGAACTGCCTATGTAAAATTTTATGGAGCCTATCACTGAAATTGTTGTGTTTTAAGAACTAGTATTTTTTACTGGAAATTTATTTGTTGCCAAATGTATTTTTTTCCTTCTCCCTAATATTAAGGTTGTTTCTCTGTTTTGTGACCTTTGGAATTGGAATGAAAGGAAAAGCATCTACTTCCATATCAGTGAAATTCAATTTGTGGCTTCAAGAAGTCAGTCTCTTGCACCTTTTCTGCAAACCACTGCACTATCTTATTTCTGCTATGACATATATTTACAAAGGAGTTCCTATTAATTCGATTTTCTATATTCATGTTGAAAGAGATTATTTAAGTGAGAACAAGAGTTCAAGTGACCTAACCTTTCTCAATAATTCAGCAAGTTCCAGAGGTATTGTAAGGCGACAGAAAGGAAGGCAATTAATTTTCTGAGGTGAAATGACTTAGGCTAATTTATTTTTTGTGGATGACATATATCACTAGATGAGTTTTGAAGAAGCAGCAGCAAAGAGGGAAGGGAGGCATGAAAGCAAAATGTAGTATCTAAATATAATTTGTTAAGAATGCATCTTATTAATTTGGCTCCAAGAATTAGCATTCAGATTTGGTGACTAATAACTTTTGAACATCATAGAAGGTACTTAGATTTTTGTCATCATGTTCTTTTAAGATTATTTTTATTAATTTCAAGTAACAGGCCCTTTCTGATCCTCATTGCTGGTTTTAGAACAAAACCACAACTTTTAAGTGGAAAGGATAAAAATTCATTTAGGGTTGGCAACAGGTAGCAATATCTTGCTAAAAATGCTTTCTAGCTTTACTGGGTTTCTTTTAAAATAAAGATGAACAACCTTTCCTGTCTAGGTAAACAGCAAAGGAGGAGGCTCACAGCCTGGATTTTTCACACTGTTCACATAAACAAACAGACAAGGATGTTTTGAAGATAATTTCTGTGTCTTATGGTTGAATGAATTGTTTGACTCCAACAAGTGACAAATGAAAACTAGTTCTATGGAGTTATAAACTTACAAACTAAGCCTCACTGTAGAAAAACACATGCAACTACCCTTGCCTGATGCAATGGCTCTTACAAGAGAGTAGCTGATAAAAAGACTATAAAAGGAGGTCAGGGAACTGGAATTGTAAAAATGAAAATGTAAGTCTTCCTTACCTTTCCTGAGGCAGACAGAAAAAAAAAATCTTTTGATTAAATCCCTTACATTCCCTTCAGGCTATTGTCTGAAAATAATTTGTTCTCATGTAGCAAGCACTGGGGATGGAAGCTATTTTATAAATCTTTTGCTCTTTGAAAACCAGATGGTGGGTGTTGATAAAATGTTTGTTGTCTCCTTAAATTGTTCGTATAATCTAATTTCATCAAGTAGAATTTGTAGTGGTAAGAATTATGTGTAGAGGTATCATTTGTAGACTGGAGAAACTAATTTCTTGTGTCTGACTTAATGTATTCAGGGTTTTATCTAATGGATTTATTTCCAGATTTATCTGGTGGAGAAAGGGCCCTCCATCTCTCCTGCTGTAGAGCACACATTTTCTTTTATGGATGATAAAGACAGGGAAATCTTGGGCTGATATACAAATTCCAGCATTGCCCTAATGAAATACTGCTGTCTTAAAAAGATGAACTAATGTTCCCTGCTGCAAAGCAGTGTTTTTCCTTCATGTTCTTCTTCCTTACTGAGTGAGTGTGTGGGATACCCTAGAAGGAAAAGCAAGGGACAATTGGAGCCTGAACCTGTGGAAGCAGACAATGACAGCTACTAAAACCAATTTACATTCACTACAAAAAGAGAGAAAATTGGAGAGAGGGAATCCAAAGAAATGACTAAAGGGTAAAAGAAAAATCACTGAATAGCAGATTGGAATAGGTGATTGGAAAAAAAGCATTGAAGATAATTGGAAACTGAACCAAATGATTTGGAGGATGAGGGAGAGGAATAAAGACTGAAACACTGCTTTAGTCTGTGGTTATATTAAGGATTGTGTAACGATGAATTTCGACAGGCATCCACAGTGATGGATGCAGGTTTATCTGTCAACACAGAGCAGCCTTGTTTGGGCCCCTGTCTTTCAGCAGCAGAATTTTATTCATCCTCCATTAACACTGAGTCCAGATGCTTCTCAGGTCTCCAGATTTCAAATGAAAGCATTCGACTTGCAGACAGTGGAAATAGTTTCTTTTGTAAAATACTGCAAAGCATTCTGCATGGGGGTGGGTTTTTTATTGTTTGGTTTTTATTTTTTATTTAAATCTAAACTTTTGAGACTTTCCACTTGGGGAAAAAAATCTCCAGTTCTGTGTTGATATTTTTGTATTGATTCAGGACAAAGTACATATTGGAATTTCTCATGGCTGTAGACTGGAGGCTGTTTAATTTTGCATACTATCCAGTTTGTGGCATCTCTTTACCAGCAGCCCAAAGTCATAATGTCAGGAAATTGTGTTTTGATAATATGGGCATTAAAAAAGGATTTTCTTTATCCAGTTGCAACTCCCTCACCACAACTGCCATTAATGTGCAGCAATCAACTGTGTTTTTCACTGCTGTCACCTCTTGTTTGAAAAGAACAAACTGTTCTTTTTGTAAAGCAAAGTGCAACCTGGCATTGCAGGTTTATATGACTGACAAATTCATATTGATATGCTAATCAATGTACGTTGTCACCTTTGTGCCGAGCTCTTTCCTGTCACAATGGCTCTTTGTCCCACAGGCTTTGTTTTTTTGCAAGATGCCTTGCTAATGCAATTAATCATCTAATCCAGGAAATCGTCTCCTGGCATGGAAAACTGACATCACCTTTTCTGCTGTATATACTCTGCATCTTTTGTCTATGGTGGAATCTTAGATACATCTACAATGTATTTTATCATTATAAATTGTTACTAGCCCTAGCTTCAAATCTCATGCAAAGGTGCTACTATATATATATATAGTACATTAATATAGATATGTAAGCTTTTCTATCTTTACCATTGGCTTCACTAAGCAATTGGTCCAGTGGAAATCTGTCCTTCAATCCTATGATGATAAGTCTTGAAAAGCACATGTTTAGATAATTCTAAAATCTATATATAGTATTTCCTGGTTGGCACAGAATGTATGATACTAGATTTAGAGATAAAAACCTTCAATTTTTAAAGGAAAGAAAGATCAGTGGAGTAAATTACTCTCCTGAATTTCTGCTGCAATGAAAATGTTATTCAATAGCCACAGAGGGTTTCAAATAGAGTGATGCTGCTGCTGGTTTTTTTATCCAATAATAGAGGCCTCAATAGTTCCAGATAAGTACAGATAAGACTCTTGAAAGGTGGGCTTCTGGGTGAAGAGCTGGCCACCAGGTCTTTTCCAGTACAAAGATGGATAAAGCTGAACCCTCTACATGACAATGATAAGCTGTAGGTTTCTATGTCAGCGATATAAAGAACTGAAGAAGTGTATTACGGTCTTTCCCCCAGTGTGCCATTCTAATTTTGTTCTGTGGTGTCCTGGGAACTTACTGAGGAGGTCAGATTTGGGGTACCATTCTTAATAGTAATGATGAGACCTAGCAAAAGTGGTTTTATTTATATTTTTGGTAGATCCAAAAGTAAATAATAACCAGCCCCCAAAAGGTATTGTATCTTGTCTCCTAAATTTGTGGCCTGATAATTTCTTTGGACTCTTCCTAATACTGTTGTTTATAAAACTCAAGAAATAAGCATTCTTTATATTCTCCAAACCCTGTTAAGATGTATTAGATGTGTTTCTCTTGCAAGCAGAGAATTTATAATGTTTTTAAACCTTCCCAATTGTAAACTCCACCATTCTCATTCCTGTTAAATATTGTTACCTTTCTCTGCAAATCTTGTCATTACCTGTATCTTTTTTTTTTTGAATGTTTATAGTTGCATATAGTTGCATCTGTATATTAAATAGAGCAGTATAATTGTGTTTTGTTCTTTATACCCTTTCTGGTAGTTAATATGAAGATTAATATGTGAATTAACATGAATAGTTAATATATGAATTTTGGTTGCTACAAGCCAATGCTTTCTAAGAGTCAAGCAGCCATTTAAAGCCTACATGGTGGGCCTATAGCCACAGGGAAAAACTCTTTATTCTGAGAAAGTTTTTATTGACTCTTTTGGTAGTAAAGGCTCTTTCTATACATGCTGTGTTGTTATTTACAGGATTTAAAATTTCTTCCATTAAAATAATATTTTAAAAAGTCTTGCAGAGGGCAGTTTGAAGAACTGCAAACATACCCTGAGAAACCAGAAGCCAAATCAGAAGGATTTTCACTGGACCACCTTTGCCTTCCAAGATCAGAATCCTAACTTCTGGATTCTTGGTATGATTGTTCTCGCGTTAGGGAATTGCAAAGGATGGGTGGCCAGAGAAAGAGAGAGAGAGCAGAGGAGTCTGGCTGTAGAAATCTTTGAAGCAGCCATCCCTTGGGAGAATTCATAGATTAGGATAAATGAGACACAGGAATTGCCCTTGTAGAAGAAGGCTGGGGCGCCTGTCAATTAATTTCTTTTAGAATTATCTATGTATTAGCTAATGAGATAGGAAAGGGCAAGCTTTTGTTGTATGAGGAGTTGGTCATTTATAACAGAGGCAGTAACATGACTTCACCTGTTTGTATTTTCTTGGATTATTAAGAGAAGATATAAGCATTCCTGTAAGACTTAAAAAAAAAAAAGGAAAATCAATAGATTGTCAAAACCTGTAAAAATATCACTTCCTAGTACAGGCTACCAGTTTTTTACAATGCATAAAAATAAGATGATTTCTTCTAAATCCTGTAAGATTTTTCTAGTTGGGATAAATTTTTAAATTGGATTCTTAGTAGGCTTTAGCTAGTGAATTTAGCAGTGCCTTTCAGAATTATAGAAAGCACAAAATGTAGAAGAAAACTGCTGAATAATCACAGAATGGCTTGGGTTGGAAGGGATCTTAAATGTCATCTAGTACTAACCTTCCCCTATGGGCAGAGACACCTTCTACTTGACCAGTTTGCTGAAAGCCCCATCCAGCCTGGCCTTGAACACAACCAGGGGTGGGGTATGTGCAGCTTTTTTGGGCAACCTGTTCCAGTTCATCACGCTCACATTGAAAGGTTTCTTCCTAATATCCAATGTAAACCTACCTTCTTAGTTTGAAGGCATTCCCTCTTATCCTATCACTGCATGCTCTTGTTAGAAGTCTCTCTTGAACTTTCCTGTGAACCCCTTTGAAGTACTTGCAGTCTTGGAGCCTTCTCCAGGCTGAACAATCCCAACTCTCAGCCTTTCGTTGGTAGTTTAATGTTTCTGGAGGATGATCATCATGAGTAAAATGCATAATTCCTCTCTAAGGAATATGCATTATGGTAGATGGAAAGAAAGCAACAGCTTTAAGTAATAAGTCTCCAAACTGGTAGAACTATGGATTAGAAATGAATGAATGTACCCTTTATTTGGCAAAATTAACACAGGAAAAAAAAGAGGCAGAATATACAGTTAGTCCCTCATTAATTATGACGTAGGAGGTCAGAAGTGGTGTTTCCCATAAGGGCTCAGTATTTGGGCCTGCCTTGTTTAATGTCTTTATTGCAAAACTGGATGAGGGGACTGAGTGCACCCCAACGGAGTCTGTAGACAATGCTAAGCTGGGTAGGAATGTCGATCTGCTGGAAGGTAGGAAGGGTCTGCAGAGGAATCTGGACAGGCTGGATCAGTGTGCCAAGGCCAGTTGTATGAGGTTCAACAAGGCTGAGTGCCAGGTTCTGCCCTTGGGTCACAGCAACCCCAGGCAGTGCTACAGGCTGGGGCAGAGTGGCTGGGAAGTTGCCCAGTGGAAAAGGACCTGGGGGTGCTGGTCAGCAGTAGCTGAACATGAGCCAGGGTGTGCCAAGAAGGCCAAGGGCATCCTGTCTGTGGCCAGAAGGATGAGGAGGCCACATTTCAAATTCTGTATTCAGTTCTGAGCCCCTCACTACAAGAAGGACATTGAGGTGCTGGAGTGTGTCCAGAGGAGGGCCACAGAGCTGGGGAGGTCTGGAGCACAAGTTCTATGAGGAGCAGCTGAGGGAGCTGGAGGTGTGTTTAGCCTGGAGAAAAGGAGCTCGGGCAGAAGGAATCTTCTTACCACTCTACAACTGCCTGAAAGAGGTTGTAGATAGGTTGGGGTCATTATCTTCTCACAAGTAACAAGCAATTTAATAAGAGGACATGGCCTCAACTTGAACAATGGGAGGTTTAGGTTTGATATTAAGAAAAATTTCTTCAAGCATTAGAACAGGTTGCCCAGGGAAGTGGTGGAATTGTCAACTGCTAACTCTGGAAGTATTTGCAAGATGGGTAGATGTGGCATTTGGTGACACGGCTTAGTGGTGACTTAGTGGTGCTTGGTTAACAGTTGGACTTGATATTAACAATATTTTCCAACTTAATGATTCTATGATAATCAGGCTGGTTGATTAATTTTGTCTTTTAATCTGCCTGGTATCTGAAAAACAAAGCCTGTGCCAGAAACACCTTCACTGCATAACTGTGATTCTCTTGGGATAAGAATCTAAGAATTACACTGACAAAAGAAAACTGAAGAGAGACTAAATGACAAGGGGAAAAAATAGCATTTGCTTCAGAAGGGCAGGAGGCTGTTTACATTTATGTCTGTCATACCTAATTTTTAAAGGTCAATACAGTTTCTTTTTAAGAAAACAATCAATTAAGTAATACAGCAATAAGACATCAAACTGTGTAAAAAATATATGCTGTCATTGAAGAAGAATGCTGACATTTTGCAAGAGATTTTGGGGGAGTCAATGGAAAACACTGAAGAGGGGAAATTATGTATTTTCAAACATTAATAAGAGTTAGTGATATTTTCAGAAGAGTGACAGTATTTGCAGTTCAGTAATGACATTCATTTCAGGCCTTTGGATCTGAATTTTGATTTAGAGCAGCTGAAGTGAGTGCTTTATCAGCCCAGCTAGTCCAGTGGAAGCTAACAAAACTCTTTAAGAAACTGCTCAGGAGTTCTTGTTTGTATATGAGTCTGGAATTAACAAAATCATTAGCAGTTATTCAGATAATTTCAAAACCATCTAAATTGAGGTACAGGGACTTCTTGGAAGAGAGTACTACATTTTTGGCAGTTGGTGAAATGTTCTGGTTTTGTTAGTCTGTTTTTACACCTTGGGAAAACACACCCTACTAATTCCATTCCAAGTCTCTGATATGGACTGGAGTTTCTGTGAATAAATCGTGCAGCCTGGGAGGGTTCCCCATTGCTCTTAGTGACTTGTGTGTGGCACTTCCTTGCTGAAGGCAGCACTTCCAGCTCCTTCCAGACGCCTCTAAGATTGGTGCTAATGACAGAGAAGGAGAGCTGAGGAAATACAAAGGTGCTAGGCTTGAGGAAGAAGCAGCTAATGGATATGTAGAAGCACAAAGGACAGAGCTCACTGTGTAGCTGCTGTCCACTAAAGCAAGCCTCTGGAAAAGTAGCAGAATTCATTTCAAAGAAGGACTTTCCACCACCAAGCTCTTATAAATAATAGTCAAACTTTTATTAAATGTTAGTCAAGCTACTTACTCTCTTTTGTAAAACTGGCAGTATTTTTTTTTCTCTAAATATGAGTATTTTGAAAATAGCTGCCTGAGAGCAGTGAGAAACACAGAGCAGACACATCCTATTTTGTTGTTAATGAAGTTTACCATGGTGTCTAAATGGCTGTGCTTGAACATATATAAGCCATTTAGGACAGCAACAGCATTCTGAATTAAGCCACCTTTCACATAGTCACCCATTGTTTGTCCTTTGCTGCTGTTTAAATGCAATGACTCAGGTTCATAGGAAGATTTTTTGAAAAGGGATAAGACAGACTGTTTTTTAAATGGTACACTTATGCAGCTGAAGTAGAAAAATAAACTTGTAAACAGTGATTCACAGTAATTATCTGAATGGTTTTCCAGCAGAGATTTATGTTAGAAATATGTGGAAGTCAAAGCATGAAAAAAGGTTAAAGAAAATACCTGTAGGTTGTGTTCTTCAGGCATTTATCTAATAATCACTTCCTTTGGATGCTTGTTTTGCAACGTAAATGACTGATGTTTATAAAGCTTTTTGGAAAATATGAATATAAACAGTGTGCAAGTGCTCACTGTTATTATTACACCTGAATCATTGCATTAACAAAAGCAATGACTTGTCTCAGGCGTGGAGCCAATCCCTCTCACACTGGCTTTGATAGGATGCATTTTACGATTTCAATGAGGATCAATTTGGCAAGGTTCAGTCCATTTCACTGCTCCTCATTTCATCCCAATCCATTTCATTTCAGTCACTTTGTTTCAGAATTTTTATCATCCCACATTTAATGTTTGATTAAAAAACCACTGCCTTAAACAAGCTTTTTAAGGTGTTGCATTCTGGCTGCACTGACATCTGTTGTGTTTCTTCTACCAAAGCTAGCAGAGTGCCTCTCTGACTTTACCACTCTGCTATGTGTAGCAACTTTTTATTGAGGAAAGATATCACTGTGCTATGTGATATGCTGTGTATCCTCTGTAATTTTCTTAGCAGACATTATTTTTCCTGTATAGATATGCCATCAGTCAACTGTCTCTTAGTTCCAGCATTTTTATTATTCATATACAGGAAAGTTTAGGAGTGTTAATTCAGCCCTATGTCAAAGCCATGCAAAAGGGTTGTGACCTACATGTGTGCTTCAAGAGCATGAGGTGTCTTTTGCCCTCATGGTGTTACCTTACAAAAGTTTTAAGAATACTCAGCTGTCTGTTTTACACAAGTACAACAATATCAATGAGCAACCTGGAGCCTTTCTGTGAAACTTGTGGGACTGAACAGGAGATTCTGGTGTGTGGCACAGAGAGCTGTGGGCTCAGCAGAGAATCTTTGTGTGCACTTGGGAACATTTGCCTTGCTTGTCTGAAGTTACTTATCTGACCTGTTTTGTCATCTAGAGTGTTTAAGTCTGTCACTTCCTCACATTTCTTGTACCATTGTTGTGTGGAACAGCCCCATCTTAGAAAACAATGGGGAGACCATACAGAAACATTGGCTTGGAAAACTGAGACCTAGGCTGGTGGCAATGGTGATAGAAATTTTATTTTAATTTTTATTGTACAATTCATTTATCTCTCCTCAGGCCTCTCTCCACATCTCTGTGCATGACATGAAAGGCATAAAATTCCAATTATTAGAACCATATGGTATCTGAATCCACTTCTATTTCTATGGTTTGTGAAGCCTAGTTTTTACTTTAGTTTGCTCTAAACAAAGATCATGGAAGAACACTAACCCCCCTTAATTTCTGGATCATAAAAAGCTTGACACTGAATATGTAGGGCTTTACATTTTCTTAAATAAAAATGGCAGGAAATTAAAGTAAAACCTCTTTCAAGTGTGGATTTTTTAAAGTTATAATAATTTCTTACAGACTAAAAAATATTTGCATGTAAAGAATTTTTACAATTTTTTAGAATACAGAATTTTTCAACGTTTTTGGAACAAAGTATCTTTTCTGGAATAGCACCTATCCATGTGTCCAGCACCTATCTCTATGTGTCCAGTCAAGATAACAGGACCGTAGTCTTTTAGCAGTCTTTGATAGCTTGGGCACTGGTTTTGCTCCCTTTCATGTTCAAGATATAAAATTTCACAAGATATATTTGTATTTAAAAACAAAAGAGCTTGTGTCTTGCATTTGAAGCCACATACTACAGACCAAACACAGGATATCACAGGATCAAATGGGACCTGTCTCCACAGACTGATAATTATGGAGGAACAGAGGGCAGTGCAGAAAAGCAATGAGTTAAACTATTGGACAGAAAAAATATTATTTAATATTTGGTAAATAATGCAGATGAAGTCATGCTGAACTGCCAACTATGGCAACCATACATAGCTGTATAAATTATTAATAAAATTTCCTGATTTGAAGATAGGAGTTGAAGAATAATGTATTAAGCTCTTTTTCTTCAAGGGAGATGAAATAATGGTAGCTGTTCAGCTTGTTTCTGCGATGCTATCATTGTAAGTTATCAAATACATTGTTAGAATTGGCCCTTATTTCAGCGCCAAAGATGATTGCTTGTCTTTAGTTTGTTGGGAGGGGATCTCTGCAAACACAGCTTACACAACTACTTGCAGAAATTCTTGTAAGGCTTGAAACACAACTAGCAACAAATACCAAGGCAGTATTTGGAAACTTGGAATGAAAGGGGAACTGACAATAAAATACCTCTTTATAATTTAAGAAATAAACAGAATTTAAATTGATTTCCATCCCTGTCATTGTTAGCCAATGGAAACAACACAGTGGGCTGAAGTGATGGGCTTTTCACAGCTTTCATTCCCTAAGTTGATTGGCTGAGAAATTCCCAGTAAATAAGAACTTGAAAAAGAAACAGGGAAACTTGAAGCACAGCACAAGACAGGTGTCAGTGCTGCTAAGGAGTTAAAGATCACAGCCTGGAGATAATTCAGAGATGCTACCTTATGTGTCCTGCTTAACCCTTGGCACCAATCCACCCTCTACACCACAGCCTTCTGAACAGCTATAAGGATGGACAGAAGATGGTTATGAGGGATAAGTGAAAAGAAAAATAGCTGCAATCAGCGGTCTTCTGATTCCTGAGTGCCCTAAGCTCTTGAGAGTACACCATTATTATAAGACCTAGTTTCTTTTCTCTTCAGTACCATTTTTCATGTAGTTTCTTTGGAATGAACTACAGCAGAATAACCGTATGTAATTTGCATCCAGCTCTTATTCTCACAAAGATCAGGATGAGTTTTGCTGCTTTTGTTAGCGGAGCGTTCAATAGGTCCTTAGCTCTGCTCTGAAGGTAAGCAATAGTAATGACACCCATGGAAAAGGGTGAGCAGTGTAAGAGCTGCCAGGGAAGTAAATGAGCATCAGCTGAGCAATTTGGTGTTCAAGAAGAGGGGCAAGTGTATGAACAATCCACATTAAGCAAGTATGTAAGAATAGAGTGGCCCCAAATTTGTTGACTAGGCAGAGCTGAGAGCTGAGTGTAGTACTGAAAACTTCCACTTACTACTTTTCTTTGTCTATGCTCAATATCAAAGTTGGACTACCAAAAAAAAAAAAACCCAACAAAAAATCCACTATTCCTGATGTGTTCTGTTAAAAGAGTTACATCAGCACCGTTTCTTTATGTGTCTTGGTTTCCTTTCGAGGGAGAGCGTGGAGGCTCTATTGTAGCAGTTCCTAGAATAGAGTGTGATGTGCACTGTATTGCCATGCCTGCTGCGGACAAAAGTCAGTCTCTGCATGAACTGAATGCTCACATGCACTAGCTGGTTTTGTCTGATGGCTACACAGTGCTTGCATTTTTGGCTCTTAAAGGGAATAACTAAGTGAAATTTAAATATAATTTATTAACGGAATCCTTTCTTATTCTACAGATTTTTCTGTAAAAATTGCACCAGAAGTGTCACCTTTCTGATGCTGAGACCTTTCTGTTCAGTTTACTTTATAATGTCTTGTTATTCTATTTATGATGATTAGTTATGGGTTTTATTCTTAAAAAATATTGAATGTAGATATTCCCTGAATGGGAACATTTTTATTTTCCATTCAGAGGGTATCTGAATTCAATTTATCCCTTCTCACCTTTTGGGTGCTGTAAAAATTTAATTGGTCTCTTAATTTATATCTGCATCTGTGTCTCAGTTTTATTTGCTCATTTTTGAAGGGTCAAAGGCAATAGATGATGAGCTTTTTAAAGTGAGTGTGTCGGTAATATCTACAATGCTTCAATATTGGATTGACTACATTTAGAAGTAATTTCAGTAACAAAAGGTACTGTATTTGTAATGGTCTTTATACTAGTAAAGATAAGGTGGTTATTTCTTGTACTTCTCCAGTTGGGAAGACTAGGAGACTCCTACTGTGACTAATCCAAAATAACTACCAATGTGATTTTAAAGATCTCTTGTGCATTTCCATGACACTATTACAAGGGTCAACGAAAGCAACTACATGATGCAAATATCATTTGCATCAAATGCAAATGTGATTTGTGGTTAAAAATACAAGTAGGTCTAGAAAGTTGGTAATACGAGCAGGGAGGACATAAAGGTAATTCTAAAAGCTGTAAGTAGGGAGTGTGTGGAATTGTGTCTCTGTAGGAATTATACAACTGCTTTATAGCATCAGAAAAATAACTTTTTCTACTTGGATCTACAACCTAAAATATTATCCTAAGAGCTAGTGTATGATAAACAATGTTTCTAATTTCTAATTCTTTAACAGAATTTATGCTTTTCAGTCAGTCTCATTGCTGTTAATGCTGATCAGGTACTAGCCAGCCAGCTGAGTCCTAATCTACACAGTGTGCAATTGCTGTGAAATCCAGTATCTTGCTGGGAGCTGTAGTGAATTGAGCTTGTCTCCAGCTTCCTAAAAGTCTGGATCATGATGCTGCTCTGGACTTCCACTCTTCTGTTGAAACTGGGCCAGTGTCCACTAAAGGACTGAAGAAGAAGCAAAACTGGAACAGGGTGGGCTTGTGGCCCAGAGATAAGAGCACTTGTTTGAATGATCTGTGTCAGACACCTCAGTGTTCATCTCTGTATTTCATTAAATGCTCAATTTAATATGTATCACAGAAACAAGTGTTGCTTGGGATGGAAGAGATTGCAATGCAAGAGGTTAGTGTCTTAGTATTCGCTGAGGTCATGGAAGAGAATGGTCAGTCCTGGATGTATCGAGTATATATTCTGGTGGTTGGGAAATACACCTTTGGAAGTGTTTGCTCTCTAGGCCTTGAACATGACTGAGCAGGAAGAAAAACCTGTGATAGGATTTGATAAAGCACCTAGTTACATACATAGTTTGCATATTTCTATGCAAAACTGAGGATTGGTGTTCTAGAAAGTTATGTGGATGCACAGAAAGCTATGCAAAGTTCATGAAAGATGCATCTCGTTTCTTCTGACACGTTCTTGTGCCTTATGTGTGTTCTCAACAAATTACTCTGCATGATCACTACCTTGAAGACAAAGAGGATTTTGAAGAGTTTGTATATTCACATTCATGAATGACACTGCCCATCTTCTATTTGCCATGCTGCCTACATGTGAGAACTAGTTTGTTGTTAGAACTTTATTTCAAATCAAGAAAGTTAGCTTAGTTAGTTGTCTTGTTTTATTCTGTATAATCCCAACTGCAGACAGTAATTCTTTGTATGTGACCATTGAGAGGAGTAAGTCTTTACCACCCTTGACAATCCCTGAAAGACTAGCAGCAATTTATGATGTTTCATGCATTTCCAGATATTTGGGTTTCATAACAAATTTTAAACAAACTAACAAAAATTTGTTTTTAAAAAAGAAATGAGTTTGTGTTAGAATAGGAAGGAAAAAATGAGTGCCATTACTCAGTAATCCATTTTTTTCCCCCTGCTTCAGGCCTGGTCTATAGCAGCACTAGGGATTTTTCTTTCTTTTAAGTAAGCATACAGCTGAACCCTTGCAAGTGTCAAGACTGAAGCATTTCATACACAGAATAATTCCTCCAAAGATTTCACGAGCTGAAAAGCTCAAAACACATTTACATGGTTGTTCCTGGAGTAAACTAACACCACCACTTTCAACAGAGTGAAAAAAAGGTTTTAACAAAATAATTTTTGGCCTTACCCGGAGTTCAGATAAGCTAAAATTTCAATTCAATCATCAGTCCATGACACTAATTACATATTTGGGCCTTCAAGACCTCAAGAACCAAAAGAATCTTTGGATATAAAACTGACCTGATAGAAGAGGAAAAATTGACAGTGGTTGACAGGTGGCCCAGAGAGACTGAAATAATGACATTTTGGTGTTTGTACTTCTTTGAGTATTCTCCCACGCTTTCTGTCTTTAGCACTCCATAGCTGCATGCATTGCTGTTCTGAGATTTCACAACGAGTGTAGTTAGGATGATATGGTGTTAATTTGTGGGAAGAAAGAACAATTTGAAATTGGACAAAGAAAAGGATAAATTAATTAAGATGCTGACACTACTGTCTGAAGCAAATTAAATTAAGTAAAAGATGTTTGATGTTTTAGCTGGGAGGAAGCAGTGCTAATAGTCTTGAGTAATTATGGCAATAGAAAATTCCTGCTGTGATCAGTATTTATTAGATGGTAATATTTTGGTAGTACTCCATATTGCTATTAAAATCTAATTGATATTGCTTTTATGAATAAAGCCAAAAGCATATTCAAAGGGTGCTGTTAAGGGATGTTCCCAATGAGCCATTTAGAAGATTTTTTTTGCTTTCTAAGTATGTTTCAGCCTTTTGCTGTTTATTGTAATGCTTTGAAAAAATTGCCTAAATTCATACTGGTACTATTGACTCAGTTTTTTTTCCTCCTGATAACCAGTAGGCCAGATGGAAGAGTTGTGATTAACTTGCCTGTTCTTTTTCAGAATATCTCAAATGACTGGGTTCTACCCATGAATTCACTCAAGAAAGGAGATGAGCTCCCTCCAAGACAGGACCACATGTTTTTGAAAAATACTCAGTTTCACTCCAATAACTCCAAGTCCAGCTGCATTCTCAGGTAGCCTACTACAAATATTTGTTTCCTTGACCACTCCTATTGGTGGTCCCATACCTAGGTATACCCTCTCAAAAAAGTCTGTTCCTCTCTTCCACTCAGGATTGCAATTTGCAGTATCCTCTACCAACAGTCATCTGTGACATTGTTAAATCTGCAAGATCCCTCTTAATGTCCCTCATTTTGTCCTTGATATGTTCCCTGCCTGATCAAACTGTTCCCTCTTTTATTACCAATCTCAAAGCCTATGCACAGTTTTTCAAACATTTTAGTGACTTTAGTCCTTTCAGATTGAAGTCTTTTATTCTTGTCTGACTTGTAGCCTGATTTCCATCTGTCCGGTTGCTTCTTCTAATTGTATGGCTCATTTACATTTGCATGATGTTGTTTCCTGTATGAGAAATGAGAGCTTTCTTCTCATTTATTGTATCATTAGTCTCAAGAATTTGATGCAGCCAGGAGTAACACCTGAAAAGTTCTGGGACAATATTTGAATACATTTGTGGTCAAATTCAGTCAAGTGTTTAAGGAGCATGTGGGACCTGTGACCCTGAGGAGAAAGAGCAAGCCACAAATGCTGCTGAATTTCACTGCATTGTTCTGCATCATGACATGCTAGAGATTTTTAGTAAACAGCTTAGACAAAATGACATATTTTCCAAAGCCATGTTCTGCAGAACATCTGAAAATTTCCACTGTGAGCCCTGCAACTCTCAAAATCAGTATGAAAGTTACTATGAAAATAATCTAACTTTGCTGGTGGGAACATAGAATTGTTTAGGTTGGAAAATACCTGTAAGATCATTGAATCTAACCCTTTAACCAGACCTTCCAGTTTCACCAATAAACCATGTCCCTAAGCACCATATCTCCTATATGCCCCTTCAGATTTTCTTGTCTTTTAAAGCTGAAGCCACTGAACAGGAGCTGCAGGACCAGTATTAGAAATTCTGCTTGGATTAATGATCCAGTGGATTAAAAAAAAAAAATAAAAAGAATAAGAAAAGTTTGCTTATTACTTTTAATAACAAGAATGTCAACTTTCTATGAGGACTCTTCACCTACTCTCTTGACAGACCTCCCAGGACTGGGCTATTTCTTGACTTAGGTAGCTCACTATGTTAAGAACATTGTCTAAGTTAATGCTTAGTTATATTTTGAAATTATGCTTTGAAGTTCCAATCCCTTGGAAAGGGAAAAGAATATTTTTTGGCATTGAAGTAGATGCAGGGGTGTGGAAAGAACAACTGTTTCTTTCTAATAATTTCACATCACAAGTCCAACCATACATGTGTGTAAAAAAATTTTAAAAGAAGCTGTATGAATTTAATAGATAACATTAGAGATCACTTCATCCACATCTGTGTTAATCACTGACTGCAAGCTGAGTGTATTATAGGGAGATTAGCAGCTATTTCCCAAACATAATGCTTTTTCTGTAACACTAAACTCTGTCATTCCTTCTTTTCTATCAACAGTGAATAAGCAGAGATAGTATAGTCCCATGTGACAGACTGAAAGCTAAGGGATTTGGAAACATTCACTTCACTTTGAGAAATTATGTGCTGGGATCCCACTTCTTCTGCATTGTAAGAAAAGTGACCTGAACCCTACATTACACATCCAAAGAGAATAAGGCCATTTTGTGTAAACATTAATAGGGCAGCAGGAATTTCCTCATGACCTCAAAATCCCTGTACATCTTCTGCCTCCCAATGGCCAGACAAGGTGGAGTTAGAGCTACTGGGTCAGAGCTAGGAGGTAAGTGCATAGGAATATGGTACAGGACTTCCAAGATGTAGGGGGCTTGCTTCAGGGACTACTGAAAAGAATTGGATTGAGGGAGTAGTGTGGAGGGTTGGGTTAGAGATGAGGGTTGAAACCTAACTGAAGTGGTCTGCAATCACCTTCTCACTTTACTGCCCTGATGACTCAAATCCACATGATTTTTTTTGTCATATACTGAATCATCAATTTCATGCTCTGAAGGGACCTGAGAACTTCTGAGCTATCAAGAGTGAGTGGAACCTTTTTACACAAGTTTCCCTGTAGATAATTCTCCTTTGTGTGAACATCCACTCTGAAGGTAGAATGAGGTTTTATATGACTACATACAAATGAGGAAATCGGGTATTGAAAGACAGTGGAATCTTGTATATGGGATCAAAACTGACAAGAAAATTAATTGATTTATGAGTGGTAGTGGGTTCCCTTCCACTAAACAGGTTGACTGAATCAATCTGCCAGGAAAGAAGAGAATTCAGATGAGTGGACATCAGGCAGCTGATCTGTGTCTGTTCCAAGAGTTCTTCTGTAAACTAGAAATCACCATTGTTTTGCATCTTTTCATAAATAGGGTTGTACCTTGCCAATAGAAACTGTATTATTTCTTGATTAAAAATATGAAAGATGGTGAGAAGTTTGGGATTAAAAAAAATCACTGCTTCATATTTTATTGAAATTCCTATAAAATTCTAGCTGAATCTGAGTATGAACTAGCTTGAATAAGGCTACAGTATAATATAACAGGCAACAAGTAACATCAGTCTGTCTGGAAATTAGTATTAGAAACAATTTTATTAAATGTCTCTTTATGTAAGCACTCAGAGAGGGTATTGATAATAGTTTAATGAAATCTGAAGGTAGTACTGAAATGATGAAAGAGGTGCTCCCAGTAGTTGAAGCAGATAATAAAATGTTAATTTTTTGAAAATACAAATGTATAATATAAGAAAATAAAAAGGTGAATGTTGGCAAAAAACCAAACAACAGAGAAGGTAATTTATATAGCTGAGGAGGATCTCAGCAATGCCTTACAAAAGCTCACATACACAAGTTCAGAAGAGACTCACATGAAAAGCCGTTCAGCAACGGAGATCTCAGGTGACAAAAGCATGGTAGAAAATGATGGCTTATACTGGTGCTGCAAAGATAACCCACTCAAAGCTGACTCGCCATCCAACAGCATCTAAGGTAGGGAACTCTTTGTATGCCACTGATGTGACAACTCAGAACAATTTCTTATCAGAGAAATAACAAAACGTAGGCATTTCAAAGACTCTGGAAACGATCCTATACTACTCCATTCTGTGCTGGGAAATTCAAGAGTGAATAAAATCGAGGTGAATTTTGGCCAAAAAAAGCAAAAAAATTATCTGTCAAGACTGTTTCCTATAGCTACTCTAATACTGATTTACATGTGTTGAAATTGCTCATGGCAGGTTGAAAATAAACAAAGAAAAAAAAAAACCATCCACAGAGCTAAGCTATGTAATTCCTTGCTACAGGCTATTGCAGATATTAAAAGTTTTCTAGTGTTTAGAACTGATTGGACACATTAATAGAAGAAAAAAATGATCTAGGCTATTAAAAGAAAGATGTCAACTGTGGTAAGGAAATTTTAGAATAAAAAACTAAAAGCTCGTGTCACTTCTTGGGCAATACATTTCTCATTTTCTTTCTACTTTTCCTTAGGAATCCTCTACTGGTGTTACTGAATACAATATACTGACCTAGACAGACGGTTCATCTGACAATTTGTGGTTGGTTCCTTTTTCTCACAAAATCTTCTTAAACTTAAAGCTGTACTTTATCTAAACTCAGTAAGTGATCCTCACCATTGCATTTTACCTCCCAGGGCTCATAGGACGGGTTACTGAGTCCATCTGGTCCATAAAACAATGAGACACCAGTTTTTCACTAAATGGTCTCATTTAAAGGGAAGACATTTTCTAGGAAGAATGAGACTGTAAATAATCAAAAATAGCCTTAATTTAATATGCTTTTTTTTTGCAACAATTGAGGAAAAAAGTATTATTCTTATATGTCACACATCACTTCCTTGCAAGTTTCTGTTTTCCCATCCTCCTGATCTCTTAAAAATTGACATAAAGTGATGTACTGGACCTAGCTCTGGGAACTGCAGATGGGGTGAAGGCTGAAGTGCCTAACACCTTCTTTGCCTCAGTCTTTAGTGGGAAGATGACTTGTCCTCAGGACAACTGTCCTCCTTGGCTGGCATATGGTGTCAGGGAGCAGAATGGTCCTCCTGTTATCCAGGAGGAGGCAGTCAGAGAACTGCTGAGTCACTTGGATGTTCATAAATCCATGGAACCAGATGGGATCCATCCCAGGGTGATGAGAGGTGGCAGATGAGCTTGCAAAGCTGCTCCACATAATTTACCGGAAGTCCTGGCTCACTGGGGATGTTCCAGAGGACTGGAAGCTGGCCAATGTGATGCCTGTTCACAAAAAGGGCAAGAAGGAGGATCCTGGTAAACATAGACCAGTTAGCCTGAGTTCAGTACCTGGTAAGGTTATGGAACAGTTTATACTGAGTGTCATCACACAGCACTTAGAGGATGGCCAGGGTGTCAGACCCAGCCAGTGTGGGTTTAGGAGGGGTAGGTCATGTTTGACCAACTTGATCTCCTTCTGTGACCAAGTGACCCGCCTGGTGGATGCAGGAGAGGCTGTGGATGTTGTCTGGACTTCAGCAGGGCCTTTGGCACTGTCTCCCACAGCACACTCTGGAAAAGCTGGCAGCCCCTGGCTTGGGCAGAAGTATCTTTGCTGGGTTCAGAATGGTGGATGGCCAGAGAGTGGTGGTGAACAGTGCTGCATCCAGCTGGTGGCTGCTCACCAGTGGTGTCCTCAGGGGTCTGTGCTGGGACCTGTTCTGTTCAATATCTTCACTGATGGCATGGATGAGGGGATTGAGTCCTTCATTAGTAAATTTGGGGCTGACACTAAGCTGGGAGCGTGTTTTGATCTGTTGGAGGGTAGAAGGGCTCTGCAGAGAGACCTGGAAAGGTTGGATGGATGGGTGGAATCCAATAGGATGAAGTTTAATAAGTCCAAGTGCCGCAGCATTATAGGCTGGGGAAGGTGTGGCTGGACAGTGCCCAAGTGGAGAGGGAGCTGGGTGTGCTGGTTGACAGCCAGCTGAACAGGAGCCAGCAGAGTGTCCTGGTGGCCAAGCAGGCCAATGGCATCCTGGCCTGTGTCAGGAATAGTGTGGCCAGCAGGAGCAGGGAGGTCACCCTTCCCCTGCACTGGGCACTGGTGAGGGCACACCCTGAGTGCTGTGTCCAGTGCTGGCCCCTCAGTTTGGGAAGGACTTTGAGATGCTGGAGCGTGTCCAGAGGAGGCAACGGGGCTGGAGAGGGGCTGGGAACACAAACCCTGTGAGGAACGACTGAGGGAGCTGGGGGTGTTTAGCCTGGAGAAAAGGAGACTCAGAGGTGACCTTGTCACTCTGCAACTCCCTGAAAGGTGGCTGTAGCCAGGTGGGGGTTGGTCTCTTTGTCCAGGCAGCACTGGCAGGACAAGAGGACACAGCCTTAAGCTGTGCCAAGGGAAATATAGGTTGGATATTAGGAAAATGTTTTTACAGAAAGAGTGATAAAGTTCTGGAATGGGCTGCCCAGAGAGGTGGTGGAGTCACCATCCCTGGATGTGTTTAAAAACAGACTGGGTGTGGCACTCGGTGCCATGGTTTTGTTGAGGTTTTAGGGCATGGGTTGGACTCTAGATCTTGAAGGTCTCTTCCAACCTAGAGATTCTGTGAGTCTGTGTGGTTCTGTGATTCTATGAATTATTAAACTTAGAAAAAAGCTCCGGGTTTATAGGCCCTTAATATTCCTTGAGGAATAGTATGCTTTGTTTTGAATAAAATAGCATAGCTGTGATGAATGCCTATGAATTCTTGTCATGCAAAAAACATTCTGCTTTTCTGGATGAATTTAAAAGCATCTGATGTAGACAATTTCCCAGGAAAACTAATTTCTTTTTAGTCCTGTGGTACAGCACAAGTGTCCTTTGATGTCTGGCAGAATTATTGCATAGACACTACTTACTTTGTTGCAGTTCAAAAGCTTATTTTTCACTAATTCCAGCTGTATTGCTACAGTGAGAAAAGCTTGTGGCATTATGTCCCCAGGGTTTTCAAAACAAAAAAATAAAGCTTGTTAACTTCAGGTTAACTCTGGTAGTCCTTCCTGAAATTACGTGAAATATTATTGTATATGATCTTACCAGTGACCTGCCTTCCTGGTTTCTTAATATAATATGATCTTCATTTACAAAAATTAACTGTACTAAAGTGAACTGAACACTAAGTGGTGACTCATCTGATAGAAACGGCACACTCAGTGGTGCAAATGATGTACTGTAAATTCTATGTTTAGATTTCATGTCCTTTTGTGTGTGTGTGTTTTCTCTAATTTCTTAGCCTGAACTGTTATGTATTTGCAAAGCTTCTTTTTCTTTCTAAAATGGAAAGAATGAAAAGGCTTTATTGGGGTGGATAATAAGGGCTGCGATCTGCTATATTTTCATTGGTAATCAGATTGAATTTCCTGAAAAGAAATATGTTACTGAAACAGTGATTGCCTCAGTATATTTTTGGTTTAAGAGACAAATTTTACCATTTTCTATTATGAGGCTGACTTTTATCTTTTATTTATAATAGGAGATTCACTAATTTTAAATAGCTTATTGGTAGGATTACTTCCAGAATCATCAGGAAGTAGTCTCCTTTTATATGATATTCCGCAATTAAATGTAAATGAAATCTAGAATGAAGTATGTGTACAGAAAATTAATGAATACTACTGTCAAATATAAAAGAATATGTATTTAAAAATCAGTCCAGTAGTGAGAGAGTTGAAAGAGTTGAGGGTGAAAATATTTTTTGTTTGCTGTAGGTAGCAATTGATTAGGATATACCTCACTTTCCAGTTGGTGGATTAAAAAACCCATAGAAACCCAGGGAGGGAAGTTTTCACACAGACAAACAAAAATCTGATGTTAATCAGAGAAAGGGCAGAGGTTTAGAGGGATCAATATTCTGATCTGGCCTTCCACACTCCCACCTCCTTATTGCTGTGTACTGGAGCAGGGTTTGTGACAATCCAATCCTTTGAAACACTGCAAAAATAAGTCTCTACAGTCTGTACAATCTTTGTTCAAACAAAGATTGGGTGTAGGGGAAAGGGGGGAGAAATATTTCTCTAATGGAGTCTGAATCCCTAAAGATATCTCAAGTGTCCATTAAAGATCCATGGGGAGATTGGAATAAAATCCCAAAAGACCCAATTGATTTTTCAAGGACAGTGCACTTCAGTCAGACAACCAAGAGATCCAGCTGAATGTGGTGGGTACATTCTGTCTTGTCTGTAGCTTTTCAATCTAGTCAGTAGCAGCAGTCAGTACAGAATATGCACTGTGAGTTGTATATTTAGTGAAAAATTGCCAGTGATAAGAAAACACATTTAGGCTGTCAAAAGCTGAGCTGTTAGAGGAAATGATTCTTTCTATTTGTTGTCAGAATCTTTCCTCTGTGCCTTGCCAAGGTAACTCTTATGAATGCCTGCTGTGAGTGACCCCAGAGGTAGGTCCTGCTGAGCACAGAGGAGTGCATTCCTCCATGTGGAGTGAACTGTGCACTGATTTGCCAAAGGACAGAGCACCAAGGACGGAGCTGAATGTGTAAAAGGGAACATGAAGACTGCCTAGTTCCTTTGTGCTTAGGAACAAACATCATCCCTAGCATTTTCTTCACCACTGGTCTCAGGATGATGGCTCTATGAAATGAACAATCATGGAAATGTAACAAGCAGCATTGTTATTGGATAGTCACCTGCCGTTCATGTTAGTTCTGTCTGTGCTGAAAAGTTAAAATTTACCCTGCATACCAGGTAAAGACACTGTCCAGCCCTGAAGGTGCTGCAGGCCCAGTGTTTGCTTAATCAGAAAACTTTTATTTAAGTAAACCATCAATGGTTATGCCCTAGGTATACTTCCAACAAAAGGACATGGGCCACTAGGGAAATTGTGCCTGATTTCCTCTGAACTTACCATCTTAACCAAGAATCCTGTGCTACAATACAGATAGGACCTCCTCACTCTGTGTGTCTGGGATACATAGACCATTTAAGTACCACGGGAATGAAAGGAAGAGCAAAAGGCCAGGAATTTTCTGTCTGGAAAAGGGAAGATGGAAGGGAAAAGTGATAAGAATGCATGTAAAAGATGAAGAAGAATAATTCCTTTAGAATTTGTCATTCAAGTATTAGTTTTTCTTCCAAGAAATCAAGGTTATAAAATGAAACTACAAAGAGATAGATTTTAAAAAATCAAAGAAATTTCTTTGTGCTTTATATAGTGAAACTGGGGAGCTCTGCTGCAATGTGTTGTAAAGACCAGTGTTTACATGGACGCAGAAAAGCAACTAGAAAGCTTCATAGATGAGAAAGAGCTGTTGACCTGTTGTAAAAGAGCTTATAAATGGTAAAGATATTACCTCAAACCCCAGAATTTATGAATGAAATTCACTAGATGATCCTTCAGGTCCCTTCCAACCCAAGTCTTTCTGTGACTCTATGAATTTCTTGCACCACAAGTGATTTGTGTGACCTAATGATTATATGGTGAAGGATTTCTTACAGTCTTTCTCAGGCATTTGCTGTTGCCTGCTGTCAGGAACAGTTGGATGAGGCTGTCACTGTGCAAGCTAAGCCCTTCTCTGAAAGAGATTTCTTATGGTGAACTCAGATCTCTAAACAGTAACAAATGCAATGAGAATATTCACTGTGGTTTCCATGATCTTTGACATGGCTGTAGCTGTAGTTCTGTCCTGGCATGTCTGTGACTGCAGATCATGCACATAGGATCTTGGGAGGGCATTAAGAGGATATGTGAACTTTAGCAAGGAGGGAGTGAAAACAAAATTATGGGACTACTAGTGCATGAAATAATCTCTGCACTTACTGACATTTTGCAAGGTCAGTAAGCTTGCTGCTGCTTAAATGGAAAACTCAGCTGCTGCTTTTTCCTCTGGTTTGACTTCATTCACTTGTGTCAAGATTCTAGAAAGCTGCCAGTAAAATTTCTGTCTAAAGCCTCCAAGGCTGGCATGTTCTATTTTAAGACAGGCAAATATTGTGATGAACTTCTAATTCAGTACGTTTATTAGACATGCAATGTCCCATACAGACACCTACCAGCTTTCCAGCTAATTATTTGGAGACATCTGATTTTGATTTCTGCTGTACTGATTGCTACTTTTCTTCCTATTAGAAAAATTGCTTACCACCTGTGCCTTAGCAGTTCGTTGATACTGTAGGAGTTACATTTCTTCTAAACTTGGCTAAGTTGCAATACTGAGAGCACTTGCTACCTTTGAATTAGGAAGTTTTCCCTCCTGTTTTCATTTCTATGCAAAGATACATGAAATTGTTTAATTTCAACCTGCCTTGCATATGTTCATGTCAAGTAAAGATACATTTCTTGAACCGGTATAGTGGAATGAATTAGATTACTCAGATGAACATTTGTCACACAAATTTTGGTCACGCCTATGATCTCTAAATAGTTTATTTTACCCCTCTCCTATTCTGTTACCTGCTGTAAAATGTATGTCACAGTCCATTTCTGACAGTTATGTGCAATCATGCCTGCAGTATGAAACCCATCTGCAGAGCTGGCTTGCTACAAAAGTAGTTGGTACAGTGAAAAAGGGAAGAGAAACTGAGATCTCTGCATTTGATTTCCACTAATGCCAGAGGCCATTTGTGCTTTGCAGGTACAGAGCACTTCATGAAATCATTTTTCAGATATATGTAACCCCTGTCTTTTTCATTTATATTGTGGATACAAATTTTGTAATTTCCTCAAGAAATCAGTGTTAAAATTGAGATTAAATTATTTCAATTTTTTTTCCTCCTTTAATATACTACAGTGTTGTTAAGAAGATTTCAGTTATTCACCACTATTCATCTCCATTAGAAAATGAGAGAGTGTTCTTTTAATTTTCTAGGAGAGAAAGGGAGAGAAAGTCTAACTAAAATCATATTTATATTCTGTCCCAGGAGAATGTTCTGGCTATCTTGGACCTACAGATGTAAACAGTCATTAAAATGTTGCACACATTTCAATAATACAGTTAACCTTGGTATTAGGCATGAAGAAGAACATACTGTAATATGAATAAGTAGTAATAAAGTCACTTGGCAGTTCTTCTGCGCACACCTTTTCTTTGTTTAAGGTTGAAGCTGCTGTTGCAAATACACTCTTTTTACCTGCTCATGTAAACTCATGTATGAATAACTGTGCAGTTATTGCTAAGAGAACTTCTTTTAAATGCTTTTCCCTACTGTGCAGTCTCTAGCATCTGCACTTCAAAAAAAGTTAAGGGTGAATTGAACAAGGTTTTGCCTGGTCTAATCAAAATTGTGCTCTCTTTTCTTGCCAGCTTACAGGAGTAGTTTACAGTGATTTCTAACAATGCCTGTGTACCTTCCAAACAAAACAGATAAATTGAATTGTAATATTATTTCAGTATAATGGTCTCCAGTAGGTATCTCAGTTTAAAATTGGGTCCACTGCAGAGTTATTAGAAGGAGCAAATATCCGGTCTGCTTGATATTCTGAACTATTTTTCTAAAATAATTTTTATATTGATGAACATCTTGAGAACTGAAGTTTGGCAGGTGTTCAGATTGATTCCATTCTGCTTTTGTGTTCAAATCTCACATTCCTAAAATAATCACAGAAGGCTTGAGTGAAATTCTGAATGCTATAAATGCTTTCAACTTGACACAGTGACAAGTTTACAAGACTCCCTGCAGGGTGTGAGCTAATTTTAGATGTAATTACAAAGATGTATTTAACTGATTGTGTCTAATTAACACCAGAAGATTTGGCTGGAGCCTTTATAATACTGAATTCATGTAAGGTACTGAATTATTTTTGTATAAATCTAAAACAACCTAATCCATTTGCAGTATCTGTAGATCAACTGGATACTAAAAAGAAGTAATCTCTTAGTTACATATACTATTATATGAACCACTGTTCAATAAAGAATTAAATAAGTACAGTTGTGCTACAATCTACTCAAAAGTGACTTTTATTTTAAAATTTACGGGATAATGTCCTGTATTCTGCATCCAATGAGGGGAATTAATTTAAAATGTTTATAGCATTTTAATTTCCTAAAAGGAAAAAATTAAAATACTGTGAAATATTTCTGCTGTTGAAACATTTCATAGTCACAGAATGGTTTGAGTTGGAAGAGACCTCAAAGATTGTCCAGTTCCAGCCTTGCCTTTATCCAGTTCAAACAGAAATAATATATGTCTAGCTCCTGAACAAAAGTAAATTTTTTGTTATGAAGCTTGTTACTAAAACTGAATTTCATAATAGCTTCATTAATTGTTTCTGTGCATTGCCTGCTGATGCAGGATGATCCCCAGCCAGGGAATAATGTGCTCTGACTCCATGATTCAGAAAGATGAAAAATTGCTTTATTAAGCTATACTATATTACATTACATACTAATACTAAACTATACTATTAAAGAAAAACCTATGACCCTTACCAGACAGTCAGGACACAGCTTTGACCTAATTGGTGAATCAGTCCAAACAATGATCACCAGAGTCCAATTAACAAATCACTCTTCGGTAAGCAATCTCCATAGCACATTCCACATGTGCCACACCACAGGAGCAGCAAGTAGAGATAAGAACTGTTTTCTCTTGTGTCTCAGCTTTCTCACTCCCTTCCCCCAGAAAAATCCTGGGAAAGAGAATTATGTTTCTCTCTGTTCAAAGAGTATGTGAATACTACAGGCTGCTAATGATATTGTGGAATACACAATTGAAAATAAGTGTGCAAACACAACTGTGCTCAGGCTGGAGAGGGGCTCACCTTCTGCTTTTGAAGGGTAAAATGTTTATGCAAACATTTAAACACACATTGAGATGAAAGTACTTTACCAGTCATGCAAAACACTCTCATCAGTCCTTTCCAGCTCCTTGAAAACTGTAGGAGACAAACTGTAGAGAATGCCATATTAAACCTTTCATCCTCCTCATCAGCTCTGCAGTGCAATTCACCCATGCAACAGCAAATAGATAACCTAGGGAGGGGCATCAAGGGAGTTTAGCAGGAAAGCAAAATTGGAGACTTTTGATACTGGCTGTATTTTTTTTTCTTCTGGTGGTTTCTTCGTGCTTTTCCTTTATGTCTTGTTGAACTTGAAAATGTGGCGCAGTATGGAATGACTGATACAATTCTGTGTCGTGGGAGTAAAAGAATTTATATGATCAGAGCCTTAGGCTGCACTTAGCTGGTTCTTAACACTTCAACAGAGTGGTATCTTGAGTGCTGTCAGTGATTCAGGTGCTAAACTTTAATGCTTTCCTTATGTTTTCTCTGGGACTTATTAGGCGTAAGTCATGTGGTGCCAGGTGTCAATACCAATAGCCAATTTTCAATCAAAAATAAAACTATCACAGAGCTGGTGGCAGAAATGTCTCTCAGGAATGCTTGCCTAATGGCAGATTATGTAGCACAGGAGAGAGGACATACCTTACTCATGTGCAATCTTAGATATGCATGATAAAAAACATAATTACCTGTTACAGAATAAGATGTTCTGGTTTGAAAGCAAAACCAGTGAGAGATTCCATGTCAGAAATACAATTTATTAGGAAAAGAAAAAAAAAGCCAAAATACATGCAATAATACAAAAGAAAAAAACCACTGACAGAGTCAGAACTCAACCTGACACCCTGTTGGTCAGGGTGTTGGTAGCAGTCCAGTTGGGATGGTGGCTGCAGTCCTCCTGGAGTGTCAGGTGTGGTTCTGTTGGAGCAGTGATCCTGTAGAAGGGTGTTGTATTGCACTAAATAGTTTATTTAGTTCTTGTTTTGCACTGGGTGATTTGAAATTTGCACTGAGTAGTCCTTATATTGCACAAAATAACTTATGTCACATGGATTGTTATTCCCTTCTCCCATCACATGGTCTCCCCCTCATCCACCCCTCTGCCCTATACCCCCTGGTGATCTGTCCCCTGGCTACCCCTCCCCTAGCCCCTCCTCAATGGTATCCCATTGGCTAGGGTCCTCTTCCCCTGCCCCCATTCCTCAGGTAGAAAAGTCCCCTGCAAGAACGGAGCACCCTCTTTTCTACCTGGGGGGTTGCCAGAGTCTAAGGTGTCCCTTTCTGAGCCAATGAACAGGACTCTCGTCCCCATGTGGAGACGAGCACTTCTCATCTTTTGCTTTCATCCATGTCAGACCGTGTGGGCCAGGGTCCATAGCTAGCAGGAGTGGACTCAAATAAAAGCCCGAGAGACGCGCTTCTTTCAGAAGGGTGTAGTCATCCTCTGGTGATCCAGTGGAAAATGTAGTTGTTCCTCTGGGAATCCAGTGGAAAGGCTGTTCTGATGTCCCAAAAACTGAGATTATATCCAGTTAGGAATGCTTGGCTCCTCCTTTTGGGAGGAGCATCCCACAATGGGATGCTGTAATTTTTATCAGTCATGCAGTGACATTCAATAGCCCATTACCAGCAGATGTCTCCCTGGAGGGAGGATTGGTTTGTGGAAGAAATAAAGAAAACTGCCCAAGTAACAGAAGGTGACCTGACACACCTCTAACAGATGGCAAATGGAATACATATTGCCTTGCAATCTAGGACAGATGTAAACAGATACCCTCCTCATTTATGTAGCTATGGCCAGCAAAGACAATCTCATTTGATTTCAGATCCCTGAAAGGTGGATTTCTACATCTAAGTTGGTTGTCTAAGCTCACTGTGCAGCCAAATCAGAGTTAGCTCTTCCAGGCTGCAGTGCTTCAGTGGGGCTGAATCATCCTCAAGAGGATCCTGTTGCTCCAGTCTTTCAATGAGCATCTTTGGAAATAGCTACAGTCAGGTAGCTATTCAGTTCACTTAATGAGCTGAACTCAAATACATGGTGCTGTTGGTATTCCTCTGACAGAAAGGAATCTTCTACCTCATTGCTCAAGTTTGTGGTGTTGCCCTAGTCTTGGAATAACTCAGCCATGTGCACAATACTTTTTTAGATAATACCAAGGGGTGGTTTTTTTTATTGTGGAACTTTAAATGAATTGACAGATGTATGGTAGCAAGACCTATTAACAAGATTATGCATTCTGGGCAACATAGAATGTGAGAATAATCCTTTATTGAAAAAGTATAATACCTTCCCTTTTTTTCTACTAATAACTCAAGTGATTTGTATACCTTGTATATGATTTAATTTTGAAAATAATAAAATGCATACCTCATTCAGAGATAATTCAGACTGTATTCTCATTCAGACTATATTCTTGCATTATTTTTTGAAAGCAATGTAATTGAAATTGTTTTAATGATGAAAGTAATTGAGAGGACCAAAACTCCAGGTGATTTTTAAAAAAAGTTGATTGTGCTATTAATCATTCTTACTGCTTGCTTTGCCATTTTCATGTATTATTTATGTAAACATTCATAAATACTTGTGGGCTGTCTTCATGTTGGCTATTTAATTTGCTAGAAATGGTTTGCTTTAGTATTATCTTCTTTCATTTTGCATCTGTAGCTGTAAATATGAAAGCTGCTTATAAGAAAAAGGAAGATTAATTTTATGTGTGACACAGCTTTAATTTACAGCTACTTCTTTCTTTATTTTCTCCTTCCCTTGTGTTGATCCATTCTGCCTTGTATAATGTAATCCTTCTACTCTTATTTACCCTGGGAGGAATGTTTTTTTACATGTTATACAGTTTCTAAACTAGATTTTGTTGCTTGTGCTGATTTTTTTAACACCTCTAACTACAAAAGCAATAAATCGTTACTGTGGTTTACACGGAGACTAAAGCGTGGCCATGTCTTTAGTCAAGAGTATCTGTTACTCCCAAGAAAACTTGCTTACACCTAGGCAGCAGGATTTATCAATGTCCAGTGAAGGGAGAAGTTCAGTTTCACTGTTTTAGATGGTTTAGGAAATAATAAATTTCAGTGTAAGTCTGTCTGGAAAGGAGGGCTTCTGCACAGCTGACATTATCTCAGAGAGAGCCCATTCTAAAAATGTTCTGTGGAAAGATCCAAAAAACACTGTAACTGACTTATTTGCAAATGCCTTTTTTGTGTACTCTCCTGGTTTGTTTTGCTTTACTTTAAAGTATTCAGAGCTAGTGGAAATTCTTTTTCTTGCCTGTAGTTCTTGTATCTTCTTCTGCGACTTTTGTAATAATAATAATTGTGAATTAGAAAAGACTGAGGCAAAAATACTGAAATGTGCTGTTTCATGTTTCCTCAGGTCTGTATTTTTGTTAGTCTGGGTGGATTTAATCCAAATAGTTATATAAAGACAGAACTAATTAATCTTTTGTAGTTTTTGCCATACTTATCTTTGCTCTGCTTTTAAAATTGTATGGATTTATTTCTGAATATAAAAGTTTTTCTTTGCATTTATAATTTAATTTAACTTGTTGGGTTAAGAATGAGAAATTGTGTGTGTGGGTGTACATGTAAGAAACACTCAGTTATTTTTCAGAATGTAAAAGTTAATATTTAGCACTAGGACATACTTTGGTAGATTAGAATTTTTTAAGCATCTGGTCTAAACCCCTGTGCAATCCAGGGAAAACTTTAAATTACAAGAGAAGTGCTCAGGGCTATGTCTAGCTGAGTTTTGAATGCAGTTTCTCTGGCCTCTAATCCAGAGCCTGATCATTATAAATTGAATCTTGTTTTTCTATTCATGCAGGCAGAATTTCCCTTGCTTAAACTTTTGAATATTTTTCCTCGTCCTTTTCTTGTGAAGATATGTAATATGCCAGACTTATCTATTATCAATAATGTTGTCTCAGAATATAAAAGAGTTGTCAAATCCTGCTTCATTCCTCACCACATGTGGTAAAACAGCTTTGAGTACTGCTTACAAAACAGTGGATGAGATAATACCTAATGACTCCAGTATTTTTTATTTATATGTGGAGTGCTGTATTTTAAATGCCTATTTAATTGAAATTGGGTTAACATCACAGTCAGCTTTTTTCAATCAATATGTTATACATTCCCCACTATATTTTCTTCCTTTAATGTCTAAAGTAAAGTCCTTTTAAAATATGTACTCTATTAGATTTCTGATATATAATGATTAAGGTGTTGTAAGATAGTTTTTCCCAATCTCACATGCTTTTATTTAGGGCTTATATTAAATTGTCCATTGCAAACACAAGAGGAGGGCAAACAGAAATCCTTGTGGGTTTTTCTGTGTGTGTGGGAAAGCAGACCCCAACTACATAACTGTTTGAACTTTCTGAAAAGAAGTAAGGTTACATTCAGCTCAGGATTTTCCTGTTTATTTTTTGGTACAAATTCTCTGAGGTCCAGTCCTGCCCTGCAATGTTTTCTAGAGAAATTTAATTTGCAAGTAGCAAGAGATGAGGCTCCTCTGCAGCTTTTCCCTGCACTACCCTCCATTCAATTAAAAAAATCCCAAATATACCCTGTCTCAGACAGACAAGTCCAAACTGATATCCAAGTCTCCTAACTAGTCAGAAACAGCTGTAATCTTTTTAGTCCTTGTCGCAGTCTAGCCACATGAGTGTATTTTACCATATGGTAGCTGCCTTAGCTTAAATTGCTTTCACTTGTTCTCCTTGAGCTGAAAATTACTTATTCAACAAGTATTTTAGTGAGAGCAAGATATACCATTCCTAAAGAAAAAAAAGACTTTTACCAAGGTGTAGAAGTAGCTTTACAGCTCCTCCTTGAGAGGCAACTTGGTTTTTTACATAAAGTAAAATTGCATAAGGATAAAAACATAAGTGTAAAACCAGAATGTTGCTTAACATCTTTGACCTCAGAAATACTGACAACACCAGTGAAACCTATAGCAAATTGCTCCCCCAAGTACAAGAATGAGAGCTTAAATTGCTGGGGAATGCTAGCATTTTTCTATAAAGTTGCTGAATATAAGTGGGAAATATAGTGGTGATAAAACAGTTTTCTATCTCAAATATTGCCCATTAATAATAATAGGTATCGTCACATTTTGATGATGAAAAAATAAGATTGTGTACTTTTTAGTTGCTCTTTGACAGCCACCAAAAGAGCTTAATTTTAACCTCTTCCATAGGTGTAAGGGGATACAGTATGGGTAAATGAAGGTGGTATAGAAGGTAATCTTATCCCCCAATGAGTTGCAGCTGGACCAATTACTACAGATTAGAAGCAGGCCTGATCTTTACAGGCCACAGCTGTAGCCAATAAGAACAAGTGGTATAAAAGAGTGGATTGGGGGGATCTGGAGTAAGAAGAGTCAGATGACTGCTGCAAGGACTGGGGACAGGCAGTGCATAGAGGAGCTGCTTGCGAAAAACATGGAGGAGGTATGACGCTCTGGTGATACAAAATCCTTATGTTATAATGATGTTAGAACTCATGCTATCTAAGACAACAAATGGTGACCCTGATGTGATTTGGGACTAAACCATACTTCCCTGTGGATTTGGGACTAAACTGTATTCCCCTGTGGATTTGGGATGACCTGTGAAACAGGACTTGACCATATAACCCCGTGGATTTGGGGAATAGGACTTGAATACTTAACTATTGGCAAAATATATCAATTACAGCTATTGGTGATTGTTGAATATGAGTGTAAAAGACCTTAGAGATGGGTGCTTTGTAAACTGGGAAAAGCTGTGGAACTAAACTAACATTTAGAAATATATATATCTGTGCTGTGACATGCTGTTTGAACATTTGTATAACTCTTAGTTCTAAATGAAATATATAGATGTGTCATGGTGTTAATTTTTTTGAATATGTACTTCCCGAAATGCTGCAACTCTGTGGTTAAAAGAAAACAGGAGGAATTGTAGGGGGGATACAATATGGGTAAATGAAGGTGGTATTGAAGGTAATCATATCCCCCAATGAGTTGCAGCTGGACCAATTACTAAAGATTAGAAGCAGGCCTGATCTTAACAGGCCACAGTTGTAGCCAATAAGAACAAGTGGTATAAAAGAGTGGACTGGGGGGGAGCTGGAGTAAGAGGTGTCAGATGATTGCTGCAAGGGCCAGCAACAGTCATTGCATAGAGGAGCTGCTTGTGAGAAACATGGAGGAGGTATGAAGCTCTGGTGATACGAAATCCTTGTGCTATAATGATGTTATAACTCATGATATCTAAGACAACACATAGGGAGAAAAATTAAAATACAAAAAGGTTTTTACTTGATTGCATGGGATTAAATCACTATAGTTTATATAACTATGAAGAAAAATGGACCGTGGACTCACAGGAGTTTTGAAAAGCTGTCCTTGTTGCTGACTGGTGTCCCAATTAAAGATGTATTGTGTTCTTTGGTAGCTGCTTGAGTTTCTTTTATGTCTTGGCCCCCCATTATGGATAAAAGTATATTGACCCATTTTTTCAGTGTGTTTTCCAATAGTACCTGCAGGTCCCAAGCACAGGATACTGTAAAAAAGGGTCACCTGTTCAGGGAAGCTGAAATGGATTCTACTCCCACTCAACTTGGTGAATGTTTGTGGCCAGCTTAAAACAGAGAACTTGATTGAAAATTTTCCAGTCTAAATAAGGAGCACAAGAGGGGAGGCAGCTTATCTAAGGGTCTGGAGCTTTTTCCTTGTTTTGCTGTAACCTGTAGTGGAACACTTCTGTTTCTTGCTTCATTTGTAGTTACCTAGAGCCTTCAAAAAGAAGCTAAACACTATGCTTCAATTTTATTATTTCAGTTCATATATTTTATCAAGTAATCATAATAATCAGCATTGATAGAAGTTATAGAATTTGTAACATTATTAGGATTATTACAATATTAATAGAAGAGCTCTCAAAACAAACTCTTGAAATCTCTCAATTGCTGAATTCCTAAGTCTAGTATTTTTTCATTAAGAAGATATCAGTAATATTAGTATAATAATAAAGTGGGTTTATATGCAAATAAATTAAGTACTTATCAGCTAGGCAAGGCCTGTCCCCTGAATGGTCTCTGCCATCCCTTCTATTTGCAATTCCATTGACTAATGAGGTGTTGCACCTTGTTATATCCTGGAGACAACCTCTGCCTGTCTTTCTCGGGAAAATTTCTCCCTCCTGTCCAATGAGAGTTACAAGGAGCTCCCCAGCTTCTGGGCAGTGGAAGGAGGAGGAGGTGGCCAGAGGGACAGGAACAGAGTGGAGTGAGATGCTGCAGGAGGCAAATGGGACTGACCCTGCAGGCTACAGCTCCACCCAGAGCCCTGTTTCATATGGGCTGTGCACAGGGGTGAGAGCAGCTGCTGTGGAACAGATCTGATGACAGAAACAGAATTTCCTGCTTCCTAGGGTGGATGCTGGGACAGATTAGTGCATGAACCTAGACACTCATTTCCTCCACAGTAAAAACATGTTAAAACTAATTGCCCCTTCTCCTGCCTCTGGGAGTGAATCTAGAAGAAGGCTCTAGATGCTGAGCAGGTCTATCCTCCCAGATGGAAAGCTATTCCTGACAACAAGCAGTTACAGAAGTTGAATAAATCCTTCTTTACCTTCCTGTGACCATAAATCAGGTGCAAACTGCTTCACCACATGGTCAGACATATTGCTGTGCTGATATGTGTGAGAAAAATGGGACAAAGTAGGTGTAGATTTGACTTCCTCTTTACAGAAAATAAATATGTAATATTCCCATTTCTTTGGATAAAGATTTGTGTAGGCATTGCAGGTCATTATCACCATTCTTTTAATATAGTTGAGATTAAAATCTTTGAAGGCAATATTTCCCCTCTGTGACAGTAACTGCATGATCTAATGGAAAACTCCCTAAGTCAACACTGAAGTGACAAAAAGAACAAAAGCATTTGGCCTTCCATTAGACTGTCCCAAAGCAGTGAAATATTTAAAGGTTTTGCTGTCTATTTATAGTGCCATTTATATTCACTAGTTCAGTAAGAAATGTAGCTGTCTCCAAGCAGTGCACAAGATAAATGACAATGGACTTTCTGCCTGCAACACCTCTTGGTGCCACCATCAGTACATAATAACAAGTCAAAAACAGTAAGAAGAGTAACAGACTTTGAAAACTGCAGAATGGTGATTAATTGAAGGGAAGTTATTTTTAATTTCAGAAAAGGGCAAAATGAATTTTTACTGGTTTCTATATGAGGAGTGATAGTTGATCTTATGACATTTATTTCACATTTATTCAAACCTGAATTATACTTCATACATAGAAAAATTTTGCAATAATACATAGAATATTTATTTTGCATTACACATGAAATAATTTTGCAATGATAAGTGATCAGTTAGGATTTCTATTACGTCTGAGGAAAAAAAAATTGCCAAAGATTTGAATGATTGGCATACACTCATGGGTGTTGTGTTGGTCTGCAGTCTGAACATGGCCTTCTGACATCCCGAGCTTTTCTTGTCATGTGGCCAGAGCATCTTGGAAGCACAGAACTGTCATTGAAAGATGATATTGTTAACTAATAAGTTAACCTTTTATGTGAAATTAAAAATCCTTGGAAACCATTAAAAATTCTTGGGAATATGTGGAAGCAAATACAGAGTAAATAGTAGGTGGAAGATAACTTTTACATGCTGTTTTCAGTGCAGTACTAGAGCATCCCTAGGCTGTCATTTTTCTCCCACATGTACCTGGTGTGGCTGTCCACCATTGTGAAAATCTGCAATAAATATAAAGCAGTCACCGTGTCATTGTTGTGTCTTTGTCAGCTACTGGTATGAAATGAGTGAATGTGGAAGGGTAAACTGGAATTACAGGCAGGAAAATATTGAATTTTGCTCTCCTTTTGTTCTCTATATCTGACATCATGTAAATGTCTATTTTTTTCCGTTTGTTAAGGGGAAATATGTGACTAAAAATACAGCACATCAAATTGCTATATCTAGAGGAAGGTTAGGCTGCTCTGCTGAAGAAGTAGCTCAAACACAAAGTTCCTCTTCCTCAGTGCTGAGACCTGGTTTGTCCCAACCCAGAGTTAATTTGCTGTCTGAGAGACAGGCAGCCATACAGAGCTCTTGTCAGCTCATTTATCTCAGCATTTCTCCCACTGGTGGTGACTCTTCAATTGCTAAAGTGTCCCCTAGTCCTTCAAAACCAAATCAGTGTATTTCCTGAGGATGCTGGAGCTGTGGGAGTACGAACTGGAGTGGGACAGTGCACTGGAGTTCTTGCTGTAGGGTAGTGTGGTGTTGATAAATTTTGAAATGCCAAATGATTGTATGAGATTAATAGAAGTCAGGATAACAATTAGCACAGGGATCTCTCTGTAAGCTATTTCCATGGTGATCTTCTATAATAATGGCACACTGGGGGTGTGAGAGGATGGAGGAGATGATGTGGAAGTCACAGTTAAACCTGGGGAACAAGCAAACAATTCTTGAGAAGGGTATCAGTAAAGAAGGAGAAAGACCTGTTTTGCTTTTGAAAGTGACCCAAAACTAGGTGACTTGCTTTGATCCAGTGGCAGTGTGGAGAAGGGCAGAGAGGCATAGTACAAGATACAAACTGCTGTTTTGCTGGAAGTTTCTCTTTAACCAAGGCCCTCTTCTATCATGTGAAACAGAAGCACAGAAAATCTAGACGCATCTGGGTAGGAGTGTGCTGGAGAAGAGAGGAGACTGAGAGAGAAAGAACATGAAAAGAACACTTTTAAGATCATCAGTTTAAAACTTAACCTCCTGGGTCTGATTGTTCATGCAAGTTTCTCAGTGGCTATGCAGGTCACTGAGTGCTGGAACAGATCAGCCAGAGATGCTGTGGAGTGCCCCTCACTGGCTCTTCTTGGTGGTGCCAGGCTGTAGGACAAGAGGCAATAGGTAGATATGGACACACAGGAAGTGTCACTTGAATATGAGTAACCAAACTGGAGAGGATAACTCTGGCTTACCTAGGCATCTCTTCTCACTGGAGATATTCAAGAACCATCTGGACACAATTCTGATATTCTTGGACTGAGCAGGGTTGTTGGACTGTTGTGTTCCTTTCCAAGCCAATTCCTTTCCAATCCATTCTGTGATTATGTGATAGGTTTTTACAGCTGGGCTAGAAGCCTGGAAACTTGCTTATCAGTTGGTTCTTATGAGCCAAACATGTGAGTAACACAAATTTGGCTGTGTATGACTTTGTCTCCCACCCCTCCTTAGACTCTATTAATTGAAACACTGCAAATTCATTTGCTGGTAATTGAATAGTGAGATTAATAAATGAAGCCAATTCAGTTGACGTTCCCTTTTCTTTCTTTATGACAAAATGTAATTCCCCAATGCAATCTCAAAAGAAAAGGAATAGCATTCAGAGTAATGAAAATTTTTCAAGGAGCAGGGAATCTGACCTGAGCATTGCAGCTCTGAGCTGATAAAAGCAGGAGCTTTATTTTAACAAAACCAAAATGCATTCTCTTCCTCTTTATATTTAGTTTACTGTGGACTTTGCTATAGTGTATTGGGATGGAGAGCAGGACTAATAGCAGTCTGGGTTGCATGAGTGGAGGTTACTGGGTGCACCTGGAGGTACTGCTGCTGGGATCAGGTGGGATGGCTCTGGGAGGGGTAAGAGTGAGCAGGCATTGCTTGGTGCAGGATTCAAGTAACCTGCTTTGAGGTGCCAGCAGAGTGGTAAATCAGTACTAAAAAGTTTGAAGAGGCAGGAATACTGTGCAGAGGAAATGCTTTAAATGCTTTCTATGCAAGAAGTATATGGAGAAAAGAATCGTGTTCCTATGTGGCATTAAAGGTTCTGAGTCAATAATGACCTTTTTTTTTCATAATTGTGAAATGACCATTGTGAAGGACCATGGCAGCTCTGAACAGTTTTCTTCCTGTCAGTGGTAATTGTGGCCTTTGAAGGAGAATACCTTATAAAGCATTTAGAGCATGCAAATAAAAGTTGGGTTGGCCTGCTCCTGTTAATGTTCTGGCTAACAAGAGCTTTTAAAGTAGCTTTGAAAAAAATAGGGTTCTTACAGCATGTTACTCAGTTGTGAAAGCCTAGCTTCAGAATGGAGAGATCAGAAATATGATCTTTGAAGTTAACACACTTCTGACATTTAGGGCAGACTCTTGGCACATCCCGTGTAATTCATACCTGTTTAAGTTGTACTACATATATTGCTGGAAAATACTGATTATGTTTTACATGTACAAGTAAAATTAACTTTACTCTCTACATAACTGCATTTAAAATAGTCATCAATTAGGAAATAAAATTGTTAAAAACAATGAGAACTTGCAGTAAACTTTGTCCTAGGCTTTTGTATTTACATTACAAGTGAGTGTAATCCAAAGAGAAAACAAAATGGGGAAAACTGTAAAAGTACAGGAAATTTAACTGTTCCAGTATTATGCTCTACTAAAGCAGCTTTTTAGAAAAAGCTTACCTTTTTCTGGCTAAACCACTTTGGTTTGATACTAATCAGCTATTGGTAGTAATTAGACAGTTTAAGAAAGTTCTTTGCTGAAAGGTCTTGGTAGCTCAGAATGTGGTTGTGGTCAGGTCTAGAAATGCACGAGTAAAACCACCTGCAGCTGAATTCTGCTGCTCCGCTGAATAATGCCAGTGCTGCAGTGGTGTCCCAGTGGACTGATGACTTACAAATTATGCTGTGGAATCTTGATTACAGAGGTTTGATGCCCAACTATGTTGTTTTCTATATGTTAAAACTTTTTAAGTTTTCCTACTGTTGCTATGGAGTATTGTGTCCCATGCAAACACCGTGTATCCACCTACCATAACTCCTCACCAGCCAACAGAAAATGTTTTCTAGTAATGAGTGATTTGGCTCTGAAGCAGTCACTGTATGACTAGAAAATAGCAGGGTTTAAGACTTTTTCTCCCCCCCTTTTTCTGGCTAACTTCTATTATAAAGATTGGTTTGCTCTTCAGTTGGTTTGCTCTTCAGTTGGTTTGCTCTTCAGTTGGTTTGCTCTTCAGTTGGTTTGCTCTTCAGTTGGTTTGCTCTTCAGTTGGTTTGCTCTTCAGTTGGTTTGCTCTTCAGTTGGTTTGCTCTTCAGTTGGTTTGCTCTTCAGTTGGTTTGCTCTTCAGTTGGTTTGCTCTTCAGTTGGTTTGCTCTTCAGTTGGTTTGCTCTTCAGTTGGTTTGCTCTTCAGTTGGTTTGCTCTTCAGTTGGTTTGCTCTTCAGTTGGTTTGCTCTTCAGTTGGTTTGCTCTTCAGTTGGTTTGCTCTTCAGTTGGTTTGCTCTTCAGTTGGTTTGCTCTTCAGTTGGTTTGCTCTTCAGTTGGTTTGCTCTTCAGTTGGACTAATTATTACTGTAGCTATGGGCTTATGTGATGATTAAGTTCACAAGCTTCATTTGTTTTGTTTTTTTGGTTTTGTTTTTTTTATGTACCCAGAGGTTGTGTAGTAATTAACAGAAATTCTTACTTGTCATTTATCAATGACAAGTTGCCTTTGTATACCTAGATGAAATGATGCTCGCAGGAAATCATATATGGGAGGTCTCAGAGCTGTGTGATAGCCTTCTTCAGGCTCAAAGTGTATTTGGTCATGCAAAGGATACTGCAAAAAAGTGTGGGGAAAAGTGTTAAAGTGTTTTTTAAACTTCACTGCATACTTGTTTCACTTCTTTCACAACCTGTGGCGTGTTCTTAGAGGTGTTACCTTCTAGTGCTACATTTTGGTCAGCGCTTCTCCTGGTAACTTAATGAGAACAAACTTCAGGAAGTGTTTTAATAAAGTACCTATTGTCTGAGAACAGAAAAAGAAAAGTTGGGAAGGTAGAAACTGCATAAGGTCTCTGTTCCAATAGGAAAGCAAGGAGAGATGGGGGAGGAGAGTCGTACATATGTGTATTTGTGTTGCTCACATGCTTGGCTCATTAGTACCAACTGATGCAAGTTTCTGGGATTCTTGGCAGAAAAATCAGTCATTACCTCATGCTGCACTCCCAGGTTTTATTCACAGTGTTCCACAGGGCGTTGGGGTATCACAGTTCCTTGCAGTGTTCAGCTCTTAGTGCTTCCTCAGCAGCCCCAAATACAAATGTGAAAAGTGTGAAGCATTGCTCCTGCCAAGCTGCTAACTGCTGCTGCCTCTCTGTACTGTAAACAAACATAAATACAGGCTACAGAGAGCTACTAAGCAATGAACACTGGCCAGAACTGTGCCTGGCTGGTATGTACACTGCTGACTCACTGTGGGCATTGAATTGTTTCTGATCAGGCTGCTTGACACTTAAAATGCACCATAAAGCCTCTTTATAAGTTAAATCTTGTTTCTCTTTGTACTGGTTTTAACTTTTAAATTATGGAGGTATGATTATATTAACTGTGATTAGTGCAAGTAGCTCCTTGCTGGCTCTTGACTGAGATCAGACCAGATGGCAGTTAATTAAACTGAGAGAAACATAGGTGGTCTGAGGAGCATCCACCTTCAGCCCTGCCTTTGGGGTCAGCTGCAAAAGTGCTGTTCTGTAATTTCTAGTGAACTAAATGAGCATGCCCCATGAAAGATACTACTGCTAATGGTTTTCTCTCTGAGAGTTTGCCTTCACATATACTAATTAAAGAATCACTGGAAAAGGATTTGCCTACCCATGGATCTATGTGTTATGTCTGGTTTTTGTGGATGAGAAAATCATTGCAGAAGAAATGTCTTCCTACAGGGAAAATCAGCAGAGAACTGAGATTATTGATCAGGACTTTGTTCCCAGGACTGTGCTCAGCTGTGTTGTTATACAGGGATGATTCAGTGAAAATGCAGCTATGAATACCAAGACACTGAGCAATCCTTTTAAAAATAAGCAAATAAAAATGCACCATCTATTTTCAGAAGCAACTTTCCTAAGTGAGAATGCTTGCTTAGTTCCCCAACTTTATTCTCATTTCAAGTCCCTGCAACTAGGGGGGGGAAAAAAAGGCAAATTGAGATTAGTCATTTGCTATTGATCTCCCCCAAGTCTTTTTCCTCAATAACTTTTTTTAGAGTCTGAATTCAAACACATGTGTCAAATGATTCATGATTTTACTAAATGCAAGTTTCATGTTGCTTATCTATTTCACAAACTCTTTCTGAATCTTATAATGGACTGGGTTTTGTAAATAAAAGTGGTTGTTTGGGTGGTTTTTTTTTGGTTTTTTTTTTTTTTTTTTTTTTTGGTTTTTTTTTTTTAATTTTAAATAGCATAATGCCAGTCTCTAACTGCTTTTGCAATCTTCATTGCTTGTCATTTTCCTCTGGTATACAAAGTGACTTTACGGTTAAACTGTGTCAAGGTGTCATGTATTTCTTTCTGTACTGTTGATTCAGTCTATTGGTTTTGTAACAATATTTTCAGTATTGTTGAACATTGTGTCTTCTGCTGTGTAATCCCCTCTTGCACAGCCTAGCTCCTTTGGCATTAATGTAATGAATGATTATATTCATGGAGTAGAAACGTTTCAAAATTCCATGGCTAATTTAACAGTATATGTACGTGAGTGATCAAAGGCTGTTGCTTTGGAGCCTTCATGTTCAAGTGTAATTCCCACTTCTGCTGAAATGACCTTTGTAGAGGATTTTGGAGTCATATCAGGAGGAGGTATAGCTAGCAAGGAAATAATTGGTCTTTCATTGTGCAGCGTAACTAATGCTCTAATTAATGGGATAGGTGTTTTATATCAGTTGTAATCATGTATTACTACAGAAACACTTCTTTTTTTTTTTTTTTTTTCTTTACTGGGATTCTTTGTGTAAACATCTCAATCCTAATAACTTGATACTGCCAGTCTTGTACAGTCATGGCTGTACAAGTGACCTTAGCAATATATGCCACAAATTAAATGGAGTCTGAATGTATAGAGTTTACTGTGTATATAATAGGCACACAATACAATCTGATGTCCAATGATACCATCAGACAGAAACCATGTTTTGAACAATCCTAAATTGTTGCATAAAGGTGGGTATCTGGCCTGGTGGAAAAGGTGAAGAAGTCTGCATGTTTCAGAATGGGCATGTGAAATCTTGACTGAATGAGGAAAGGAAAATAGGATATATAGAGACATAAGAAGCTATTATTAGAAAGCAAGAGAGAAGAAGAGGATAAAAATGTGAACAAAAAATAAAGAGTACGGGAGAGCATAGTGAATTGAACGAAATGCTTAGAAAATAAGGGAAAATCTTATTTACCTACTACTGACTCTGGCTTTCTAAGGGTTCTATTGTTATTGTTGTTCACATAGGGAAACTACAAGAAAGCTGTGAAGAAATAATGATATGTCTGTGTGCATACATAGGTACATATATATATATACACACACACATATATATAAAATGTCCCAAAATAAAAGATGACAAAGTGTAAAAAATCACATTCTCAGAAGTTAGGAAATGGTAATGATCCTTGACCTTAATCAACCCCCCTTGTGTATAGTCTTTAATTACAATTACATATGACTGATTATTCAAAAGTAACCAGATAGCCTCTAGAGAATTGAATTTTATTTAATGAAGCAGCATTAAAACACTCTTTTATTCTATTGTATTAATAAGAGCTTAAATTTCCTCAACTCACCTGGCAATCTAAAGATAAAACTAAAATACCTCTATTTTCAAGGTATTTAGAGATAGTTTCAGATGCCAAAATGTCTTTAGCGGGAGCACAGTTCACTACTCCCTCTGACATTTGACTGCATTTCTTCTTATTAAAATGTTATTCCGTGATATTAGATAATTTCCTCACCAGCGGAAGATAAAAAAACATCAGAAAGGTCCTTGAAGTGTACTCTTTTGCTACCTTTCACAAAGAGTAAAAAACCCCAAACCCTACTTTCTGTTCGAGTGATCATCAACTGTCTGTGACAAATTGTCAGTCTTTCTGGCATAGCTGAGTGTGAGGTTGACTTCCCAGAACAGCAACATTCTGCTAACAGAAGTTGCAAAAAGAAGCCAGATATTCAGGTGACTTGATGGGCGTGGGAGGCAAACTGGTTTTCAATTCTCATGGCCTGTAATGTCCTCTTGCAATTCTATTTATTCCTGTTAAAATTTCTCCTTCCTTCCCCTCTCTGAATGGTAATAAAACACAACGGTCCTTGGTATCTTCTTCCCACAACCCAGGTTTGTCCAAAACTTCTGTGTTCAGTAGGTTTTAATCATTGCTGTGGGTGGTATTTCAATGGAGAAGTTATTGAAGGACGTCATGTTGATGTGCCGGGAGACTAAATAAATGAAATTCTTAATGGCTGATTCCATAGGTAGAAAACAGGAGTCCATGCTAATGCTGGAACTTTGACTTATAGGGAGAAATTATGTGGATCCACAGCAGAGAAAACCAGCTTATTATGTGTTGTGTGCTAAATAAACTAAAGCACAATGAATAAGCAACAGGCCCAGCAGAGTTGATTATAATGATATTCATTATTTTGTGACATTTCATTTATGAGGAAGTTGTGGACCTGAGTGTTCTGGAAATGCAGCTGCAGCAGCTGATGGTTTTCATAGCTACTGTAGAAGTTTTAGCTGGCAGGAACATTTTTTTAAAGTATTGTTGTTGCAATTGAAGTTCAGATATTAGAAGTACGATCTTTTTCTTTATAATGTGTGTGTAACGTGTGAAAAGGAGCTTATAATTCATAAAGCTTCTCTGTCAAAGGCCACTGTTTTCTTTCAGCTGCTTCTAGTCTGTGTTTATGTAGCACAACAGGATGGTGCTCAAGTGCTGCATTTTAGAAAAGACATAATGTGCTCAGGATGACTTTTGCTGTGCACTGAGGTGCAGTTTTACATGGTTACAGTGGTTGAAAAATGAATTAAGCAGCAAGTGAGTCCACAGGTCCTGTTGAACCTCCAAAGCCTGAGAAAGGGCCCTTTGTGTGGCTCTGGGCTGACGTGTAAGTGTGCTTTGTGAGCATCACTACTGTTCAGCATCACCGTGCTTTCAGCTGGCAGAGGGAGGAGCTCACTGCTGACCCTGTAATAAGCAAAGACTTGGCAAACTCTGACACCTATTAATTCCCTACAGCTGTCTGAAATCTTTCAGTATGTTTGCTTCCTACTGCAGGTAAGGCTTGTAAAGCAGACTACAAGACTAATTCCCTGGAGGAAGAATCCCTCCCTGCAGGTAGCTATTACAAACTTCCAGCTGCTGCCTCGCTGTGTGCAGATGGTTGGTCTCTGCTGAGCCATGTGGTGCTAGCAGCCATCCTCATGCCACACTGAGCTTTGCTCCCAGTTCCCTAGGGAACTGTTTGGCTGTCAGCCCCACAGGTGGCACAGCAGGAGAGAAAGGGAGCTGTGTGCTCTGTTAATCAGCTCAGGAAACCTTTGAAACCTCTGTCTTTATCCATGCCTGTTACAGCAGCTTGTTCTCACTCGGGTTGTCCTAATGCCACCTTGCCTCTTTGCAATACCCTTGGTCAGATGGAGTGAAGGGGAGCAGTGAGTCAGGATGGCTCCTGCAGAAACAAGCATGGAGGCAGCTTGGTGGATTTTACCCACTTTCAGCAGCACCTGTTGCCAGGGGTGTCCCCTCCTTTTAACAGTGTACCTGGGTTGGCTTTGGTGCCCATGGGGAGGAAGGGTGGAAACCTGCTTGAAGGTGCAGTGATGGCAGTAGTTCCCCTCCACAAGGATCCCTTGCAGAGGAGGACCTTGTTTCACAGGGACAAGAAGGAGGCCAGCTCTCAGCCTTTCAGATGACCCTCTTTGTGCCCATGCCAAGGCCAGAGGAAGATGCCTACCACTGAAGCTGTGGAGCTCCTGTTCTGCTCTTGAGTTTTTCAGTCTGCCTTTCTGGTGGCAATCCCCAAAGCCATGTGACCTGAGCTGTGCTTAGAGTGTTGGCAGACTGGCTGTTGCTGAAGCCCCTTTAATGGCAAGCCAACATTCTAGCCATTTTGGTAAGACTTCTGTTAGTGAAGTGCTGACCTGCATTTGCAATCTGATTTAGGGCATCCTGACAATGTCTGGACACCATGACTGTGATGTTTCCTTCCCACAGCTGTTGGTAGAAGCTTTTTTGATACTAGTTTTTCCTGTGTGCCATCAGTGATTGCCTAGCAGTAAAATGTAATAGCTCTCTAATGGCCTCTGTCTGCTGCTGTGCTGTTGCTCACTATGAATGAGGCACTCAGGAAAAGGAACTTGGCTTCTGGATAGGAATTTATTATAGAGTTGGCATTTTTAAAAAAGCTGGTTTGGTCTGCTCTATGAGAGGAAGAGAAAACACCTTCTCAGGCTGCCAGGGGTTTTTCTGAAGAGGGGTCCTTTACAGCAGCCAGGCAAGCTCCTTCCCCAGGCACAGGGCCATTTGTCTTCTTGGCCAGGCTGGCACTAGGAGGGCTGCTCCTTTCTTCTCTGGGGGTTTTGCTGAGGAAAGAGGCTTGGCTCTGCTTATGCTGCTGGGGTAATCACAGCTTAGCATTGTGGCAGGCCAGGACCCAAACAGTTTAACATCCTGCCACCAGCATTCCTGCCTCTCCAGTCTATGTGCAGGAGAGGCCTCATGTATGTGAGCAGTGCCACTTTGGGCAGCACTCCTTTCCATGTGAATGCAGCCTTGCCAGGGATTGATTTGTGTGGGCAGTCTGCAGATCAGCTCGGTGCCCAGGTTGTCCTCTGAACTTGGGCACATCTCTCAACTTTCTGACATTTCTTCATTCACAACCTTCTAGTAAAATGTGTCTACATGTCTGAAAATGCTGCTAAGAATTCGGCTGAAGTAGCTGTGTGTCTTGAAAATTCTGCTATGGTCAGATTGGAGAACTTGATCACCTCAGTTCTCTGCAGAATCAGTAGGAATGAATCTACAGGACCCCCCAGGGATAAGGTTTACTTGTACTGAAGAGCACTGACAGTTTGATGTAAATACCCAGTTAGAAATTAGCAACAAAAACCACTTACTACTGAGGTCCTTTTAAATGTCAAGCAATACAGGAGGAGCCCCCTTGGAAATACAGTGCTGAAAGTTAAGGGCATTGAGTGGCAGATTTAAAGAAAACATGCAGTTTTATTAACAAAGGAATTTAGCTACACAATGCACATTAATTTTAAATCCACCGTTTTACTTGGATTTAAGATTTGCCAGCTTGCTGCAGCTTTTTTTTTCTCCCTCTTCCACTTAACTAGAGCAGCCCTAAAAACCAAGGGTCTTATATGTAATAAGATGAATGATTCAGGTGCTCTTGTAACTAGGAAAGCTATTGGAGACTAACCTTTTATATAACACCTGTGACTCTCAGAATTCTCTCATATGTCTGTCAATGTATTATCTGATTAATAAAGTCCTGGTTTGAAAAAGATACCTTCAAAAAATTGTTCTTAACAACATTAGTTGCTATGTCTTGTATTGGTATGAAAGTCCTCCCTAATGCTTCCACTCCTGGCTACTCTCTTCAGAAAGCAATTAATCAGATTAAACATTTTTGGGAGATAAAGCTTAGCCAGTATTATAACCCAGTGGTTATTGCTGTCTGGAGTTCCTCTGCCTTAGAGCAAAGCTTGGGTTTTTCTGGAGTTAAATGTCTTGGTACTTCTAGGGCATGCCATGTACCTCTTGATAGAGTGGGGAGGATGTCCTGCCCACAGTAAGGAAAGAAAACAAAGCAGGACATGTCAGCTACTCCGGTAGCAGACTGAAGGTGCAGCCTTCGTGCCCTCTGCAAGCAGAGCCAAGTTCTGCCTAGTTTTGGGAAAGGACCATGTTGGTAGCAGCTCTCAGATATCCCAGATCTGTCTGCTCTGGGTCCCAGTTTAACTCATAGTTCAAAACTCCTTCCCCTCCCACTCTTGTTCCCCATAAGTCACCACTTCCTGTGAGTATTGCTGATGGTGGAGCTGTTAGTCAAGGGTCAAAAATACTGTTCTCTTTGATTCCATTAGCTTATCTCCTTGGAAGAGTCCAGCTAACAGTGGTTGTCAGTCTGTCACTCTAGCCTAGGTCAGCCCTCTTGATCCTTTCCTTTACTAGGAATTTTTGCATCCTGAAGCAGAGACTGAGAACCACAGCAGACATGAATCTTTGTGTGAGCACCTTCCTTCTGTCCCATTTCTGAGCTAAGACTCTTTCACAAAGTGCCTGCAGCAGTGCTTCATTAAGACACTAGAGGAGAAACAAGATGAATGAGGAAACATAATTGCTGTCAACAAGCTGCTCCCACCTGTTGATGAAATTCAGTGGAATAAATGCAAGAATTATTTTAACTTGCAGTCAAAGTACTGGATTGTTGGGATTTTTTTTTTTTTAAATAATAGAACAGGAGGGCCAGAGAGGTACAAGTATGAGCAGATCAATTTAAACTCTTGCTTCCTGCCCTAGGAATAAATTCTGGTGTGTATGAGAGAGGAGAAGATGCACGTGGAATATCAAGTTACAGGTCGTGATCTCGTTTTGAACTCTGTATTCAGTGGTGGTCAGCTCAATCTTGGAGAGCACCATGGCAGCACTGAAACAGCATGGGCAACAACAAGGGCCTGATGCTGTGGTGTCTTTATACTGAGCCAACTCATGCCAGCTTGCTCGTAAGCAATCCTGATTTATAAATGTACTTCACATTTGGAAGTTAATTTTTATTGTCCAAAAGGAGAATTCTGTGGCTTTGGCAAGGATCAGGAAGGAGGCAGTGTGATAACAGGGAACAAGACTGCTACAAGGTTGGAGTAAAGAATTGCCATAAACTCTGTCAAACTTGCTCCTTTGAAATGCAAATAACACCGGTGTTCAGAGAACTACAGAGGTGATTTTAATGATCTCTCCAGTTGCTTCTCAAGCAGAGTGATCTAAAAAATGATAATTTTCCATTGTACTGTATGTACTTGGATTCCTTCTTATAAGGGCTAAGTGGTATTTTCCTTCCACTATCTGCTTTTCCTGCAAATCTTTTTTGATGTAAAATTACTTCTCTAGTTCAACTCAGAGATAAAGCATTGAAACAGAAGTAGTGATGAGCTGTCTATATTTGAGCAAAAATTTGCAGCATTTCCACAGGGAATGTACTCACTGGGATGAATTGAGCCAAAGGAAGGCTTCAAAAAATATGAAGCTTCCATGTAGGAAGAACTAGACAAATATTAATATTTCTGTAATATCATCAGAAGACATTCACCAGGTAGCCAATGCTCCTTGCCAGTTGTATTACCAGGGCTCTCAGAAGATGCTGTAGCTCTTAATTACTTATGAGACCCTATATCAAAGGTTGAAGCAACACATCTAATTTGAGATAAGTGACTGAAGAGGAATTGTCCTAAAACTCACTCCTTTAAACTTGAAATATCTAGAGTATAATGACTAAACATCACAGGCCAAGCTCCATTGTCAGATTTTGGCAATGGCCTTTTAACTTTGTAAATGTGAGAGTTTGTGAGGTTTTGGATATAGAGCACGAATGGTGAGAGATATCCTGCTCAGAGGGAGGTGCTGGCACAGCCCTCTGCAGTCCAGGAGAGCTCAAAGGGCCTCACTTAGGACCCTTGTTTATAACATCATGGGATGATTTGGTTTATTCATCCATAAATTTCCATCCAGACCACATTTAGGTCTATGAAAAACAGTCCTGGCAAAAACACTATTCATGTATTAGTCAATGATTGGTGTTCCAAGCTCATGTGCATTGATGCCCATGGGTTACTCTGCCCTTTGTGAGTTTTCTGGAGGAGTTCTTGGCCCAGCTACAGCTCAAGCTGTATCTCCTTAGAGCCTGTGTCACACCACTGCTAGTTTGGGTAAGGGGGTTGAGTACACCTTCCTAGAGTTTATGCCCCCCTCAGTGCCCCAATTACAATTTGATGTACCCTTATGCTTGGCAAATTAATGGAAATAATTGGTAGCTGGAGCCATTTGCCCTTTGCATCATGCCATGGGAATTGCAGGAAAGCACAAAACTGCACAGGTATAGTTGCAGTGCTACTGAAGCAAAAAACTCATAGCCCTCAGAGGCAAAAAATGGCTCAGGTTCCTGTCAGGAGAGTTCAGCTCTGCTGTTGCCTTCCTCTCTATCAGGACAGCTGGAACTTGGCAGCTCAGCCTGTAGACATTCCACAGCCCTTTTACTGGGGAAACAACCCCTCTGTTGTCATTCAAAAGCTGTTGACTAAGTGTTTTGACCCTTCCAATTTTTTGTCTCCACACCTGGATGGTTATAGAAAGATGCTTGGCTTTTATCTGCCTAACAGTGCTTTTTTTACAGATACGTCTCTTAAACCTGGGATCCATTGAGATTCCTATGTTGGCACCACTGACAGGGACATCCTTATATAGTCTGAAAGATTGCTGGGTGAAGGATCACCTTTGTTCCTTTTTTTCCCCTGATATTTAAAGCCAATAGAAACTCCTATGAAATATTGTAAGGCAGCTTGTGACATAACAGATGCTAGAGATATGCTGGAACTCTTAGTGTTTTGTCCTCTTCACTCTCAATCTACCAGCAGCCACCTCCTTATAGCAAGGAATGAAGCAGTGCTTTCATTAAAATTAATGAAAAAAACCCCCAGACCATTTAAAAAAACTGTAGGTGCATTTATGAACTTGCTTACAAACTAGTATAACAGAGCAGATGTGTAATATCTTACTGCTAAAGTGACATCTATGGTAACTTTTTAGAGCTTGATCCTATGTTTTGTGGAGATATGTCATAGAGATTTGTAATATGGTAAATTAAAAAAAAAAAGCTGTGTTCAGACAGATTTAGCATCTGTGATAATGATTTACCCCACACCTCAACAGCACTTAATTTAGAGTTCTGTAATGCAGAACTTCTGTTGTTCAGGTTCATCAGTGTGTTTTATTCAGGGCCTTTAATTTCCCTACTTCCACAGGTCGCATTTTGGACAGCACTTAATAGAGGTGGTTATTAATGCTCTTGGCAACTCCTTTTTGAATGCTGAACTGGTAGTGTTCCCTTCATGGTTTTGCCTTACATATTCTTTTCCTCGCTCACATTCCTTAGGAATAGTGAAAGGATATATGGTACATTTAGACAGTAAAAAAAAAAAGTACTTCCTTTAATAGTTAGGATATGATGCTTTCATTGAAGAGAAGTACTGTTTCAGGAAGAATATTATAGGGTTTCTACATTCAAGTAGGCATGTAGATAAATAGACCTGGTATATTTCCTTCCAAACACAGCAGTACAGACAGGTCATGGTTAGAACGTGAGATTTTTAATGATGGAGGAAAAAGCTATAATTATGTTTTCAGAGTTTGTTAGGCTGTGGAATTGGCAAAGCCAAAATCAGTGAATTTAAACTTGAATCATGTCTTTTGGGAATGTGATATTGTGTATAAGTCTTGTGTGAAGATGGCAGATCTTATGACTGCATGAAATGTTTAAACGTTTGATTCTTCTTTGCTGACAGCACAACTTCAATGAAACTGTGAGTATTACCCAGGCACGAGGGCACTTGCCTTTTGGGAGCCAGCCAGAGCTTGGACACTTATTCCAGAAAGCTTTCAGGACTTGAGGAACACCATTAGTTTGGATAGCACCTGGTTTCACTCACCAAATATTCTTGAAATGTACTTTGTTTCTGAGTGTTTCTTGTTCATTTAAAATGCAGTTGTGTTGAGAGATTTTGAGATGCTCTTGCAAGTACCTTTGCTGCTGTTTAGAGGTCAAGAGTCTCCAGGCAGTTTTCTTTAGGACCACATGGAATTTCTGACTCCAAGGGTGTTTATAATAAGCAGGAGAGAAGAAGGACCTTCATTTACCTTGAGAGATGACAGTGTGGTGCACCTAGGTGTTCTTCTAGTTTGTTGTAAAATGGGTTTGAGGTATTTTAGCAAATTGGATGCAATGGAGATTCTCTGAAAAGAGTCCTTAGTTGCAGTTGTATGGGGTAATTTGGGCTGGTAGAGAGCAAAATACTGTGCTGTCCTACAGCACAGTAGGAAAATTTAGACTGCCTGACTACTGAGGATTTTTTAACATATGAGTCTAAACAGAGGTTATAAATGTATGAAAATAAGTTCTCAGCAGCATGTAATGTTTATATTGAATGTTTATATAAATTTACATAACTGTCTCTATTTATGAATTAATTTTCCATCAAGAGTTATTTTGGAGATGTGTAATGGTGCACCCTAATTCCTTGGCAATAACTTCCATAAGACACTTTGCTAATACCAGCCTGAGCCAAACTGCTGTATTTGTGAGACTTGTTTGAAGAAGAAAATAATAAATTTGAAGAGGTGGAATATCTCAGGGTTTCTCTGCAAAGTGTTGGAAAGTGTAAGGATGAGAGCTGGTAGAATGGTTAGATAAAAGCTTCCAAATTATTAGAGGAATCCTAAGGATGTGAAATTTATGACATTTAAGAAGGAAAAACACATACTGCCTTAACAACTGCAAGAACCACTGAAAAGATGAGGCTAACTCTTTTGACAATAGGAAGTACAGCACTTAGTCTGGTATCTCCTCTTTTGACCTCCTCCTGCTAATAGCTGTCTTTCCCACTTAAATAGAGTCCTATCAGGGTCATACCAACAGCCTTCCAGTACCTAAAGGGGGCCAGCAAGAAAGCTGGAGAGAGATTTCTTTACTAGGGCATGTAGTGACAGGGCCAGGAGGAATGGCTTTAACCTGGAGGGCAGGTTTAGCTGAGATATTAGGAAGAAATTCTTTGCTATGAGGGTGGTGAGGTACTGGAACAGGTTGCCCAGAAAAGCTCAGGCTGCCCCATCTCTGGAAGTGTTCAAGGCCAGGTTGGATGGGGCTTTGAGCAGACTGGTCTAGTGGGAGGTGTCCCTGCCCAAGGTGGAGAGTTGAAAGCAGATGACCTTTAAGGTCCCTTCCAACACAAACCATTCTGTGAGTCTGTCTTATTTCTCATCTTCAAGACTATTTCATTTCTAGTTCAGAACTTGAAGCTTGCATCCTGTTCTTCAGTTTGATTACTTGACCATTTCCATTTTGATCTTTAATCTCACATTTAAAAAAACACTGATTGTAAAATATTCTAGAAGTTGCCCATATGGTGGAGAGTTGAGTCATGAAGGCCCTAAATAAGTAGTTGATTAACAGTATAACGGTAATTTAACAAATCTGGCTGCTCCTTTCTTTGCTCATTATACAGAATACAATTTAAAACACATTGGCAAGCACTATTTTATGATGTATTTTTGTCAGAAGACACCAAGGTCTGCGTTATCTTGGCATGTGTGCTGAAATAACAGAGATAAGAGGCGTGGAGGTTGTCCTCTGACAAAACCTACCAACCAAAATTTTCAGCAGAGAATAAAGGAGCAGTGATGACATGTTGATTTTTCATAAATCATATTTTCATGTTGCTGCATTCCAGCTTTTCAGGATTGAGCTGTGGGCAGTCTGTAGCAGAATACTGTGTGCTCCTCCCCTTCCCTGCACCTAATTCACTTCCCCATTCTTGCACAGGGCCGGGCTGGTCCCCCTGCACCAGGTCAGACTGAGCTCTGCTGTGTGAACAGTGACTGCCCCTCTCCAACGTTTGTTTTCTTCATTAGGAGCAGAGAGGTTTTGTAGTAGGCAGCAGGTGCACTTCATTCTATCAACCCCAAGTACAATGCATCACTTCAGGTGAAGCAACTCAAAAGTTGCTGACTTTGGAAACCAAAATACTGGGGTTCTGATGACTGAATCTTAACTCCTGAAGCACAGCACACACTGCATATTGCTCACAGAAGTAAAGGGCAACATCTCCACTTTCAGTATTCCCTCCTTAGAATCAGGGAGGAAAGACTACCCAAGGAATCGCCATTGATGTTGCCATGACATTAGAAATAAATACAAATTCATATTTTCTTTATGTCAGCACTCTCTCATTTCCCCCAAGGAAATCTTGGCAATGGCAGGGTGAGAGAGGGAATAAAGCAAGAGCAGGAAAGACAAGATACATTGGCTTGGAGCTGAGTGAGAGGGAGAAACAAGGATAATGACAAAGTTGAGGTAGGGGCAGCTGAGGAATATTATCAGCAGAAAATGTGAACAAAAATGACAGAGAAATTACATTCTGTCCCTTTTTATGCCTACATAATTGGAACTGCCATAAAATTGATGCCTAGAGCATGGAGAAGACCTGGAGAACTCCATAATGAACCAAAGGGGACTACTGAATAACAAACAGCAACCCAAATCCCCTAATTATGTAGCAGATTGTTTCATTAGAAGAAAAACAAGCTTTATATAGATCCAAGAGGACTGGGAAAAAACACCTCAAAATTATCCACAAGGATGAGACAGCAATTTCATGACGGAAAAAGAAACTGAAGTAAATGTTTTGGAACCCAGGTGCAGGAGGAGAATTTTAGACCTTGATTACCCAGTGCCTTGAATTTACAGTCTTTCCATTCCAGAAGCTTTATTAGAGAAGCAAAGGTCTCAGTCTTTTCATCTTGGAGGCTGTGAGGAAGGGCTGCACAGCCTTGCTGCACTGCCCTGCCTTTCCCCTGAGAATTCTGGCTATATGCTCTTTACAGCACCTTCTGAGAAACCAGGAATTAACTTTTGATAACTTCAATTTGTACTTGTAGGAAGGCTATATTCATCTATGGTAAGGGCCTCCTATAGAATTCTATCAGAAAGGTTGTATTGATTTTTTCTTCTTCCCCAAACCCCCTATACCTGGCAGATTTTATATTTACCCTTTAGTGTTTTTCTTTCTGCACGAGGACGCGTTTCTTACCACAAGGTAATAAAGAAAAGGAAATGATCATGTTATTTTCACTGTGGCTTTAAAAAAAAAAAGTGTCTTTAAAATACAAGATGATGTAATTTCAGCCTAACTATAATTTCTCTGCTTTATGGTAGGCAGTGCTCTGTAAAAGCAGTTTCCAGTTACTATGGAAACGTGTTTGTACACACACACTCACCTGCACACATGAAGAAGCTAAAAAGTGCCATCTGTTGGAAATGATGTATAAGTCTGTCCCTGTGGCTGAAAGGAGACCTGTATGACTGCTGGAGTGCCAGAGCAGAACTCTGTGTTAAAGATAATACTGTCACCACAACAAATATGCAGAAATTGGCTACATTCAGTCAGAAGCTGTCCTCTCACATTAAAGCAGTTTGATTTGATGCCCAAGGTGAACACAGCGACAATTTGCAGTAGGTTTAGAACAGAGGCAGAACTGGATTTCCTGGTATGATTGACTGTAACAGCAAAGAGTTGGCTGCCCTTTGTCAGCCTCCCTTTGACTCTTTACATGCATGGTATCTTCAAAAGTAATTTTTGCTTGGCCTTGCATTTTTTATTTTTCCTATGCTGTCACAGGCCACAATATCCAAAGTACTGCTGCTTGCTGCCAGTGGCTGCCTGACAGTTCATGCAACCCTGGTAGGGCCAAAAGCTGACTGTCCACCTGAAACTATGAGCTCAAGGAGCAGTGAGGAAAGGGCTTATCTGCCTTCAGGAGCAACAAATGTGTCAGAGACCCCAAAGAACCAATTTCAGATGTGCAGGGTAAAGGAGCATGAGTTGGGTGAGACAGGTGAGCAGGAGAGGCAACAGCAGGGCATCTTCAGGTATAAATGAAATGGCCTAAGTCCTAAATTCATCACATGGAAAACTGTTTTCCTTGCTAACAAGGTTGAGAGCTTATAAGATCTACCAGTCCTAGAGCTTTCCAAATGGTGAAGCACATGCAATCATGGAGGTAGAAATGCCTAGGAAATTACAGATGTATAAACTCTACTGAAGATACCCTGTGCAAGACCAGATACAGGGAGTTTTTTGTGAGACACTTAACAATTTGATTTCTTTTGCATTATGTTATGTACCCAGTTATTTTGAATATGTCAAAGCACTGTGTTTGTTTTATACTCTATGTCAATAGGTGGAAGAGACTTTACTAAATGGGAAAATTAGGTCTGAATGATGCCGTATATTTTGTGATGAGATGGGCCTTTCTTTTGGTCAGTCACTCTCGTAGTTTCACCTGGGATAGAATTAATTTCCTTCCTATAGCTGTGTTTTGAGTTTAGTATGAGAGGAATGTAGATACCACACTTTTTTGGCTGTCACTCAATAGTAAGTCACACAAGTCAAGGGTTTCCCAGTTCCCAGTCCTTTGGCAGTGAGCAGCTGCCCAAGAAGCTGGGAGGAAGTATGATCAGGACAGCTGGTCTGAACTGCCCAAAGGGATATTCCATGCCATGGAACAACCTGGTTGGTGTATAAACTGGAGGGAGTTGGCCAGGAGGTGCTGATTGTGGCCCAGGAACAAGCTGGCCATTGTCAGTGGATGGTGAGCAACTGTATTGGGCATCACCAGCGTTTCTTGGGTTTTCTTTCTCTTTTTTCCCCTTACTAATATTGCTTATTTATTACTTTATTTCAATTATTAAATTGTTCTTATGTCAACCCAGGGGTTTCACCTTTTATCTGCTTCTTCTGCCCAGCCACTGGCAGTGAGGAGTGAGGAAGTGGCTGTGTGGTGCTTAGTTCAGGGCTGGGGTTAAACCATGACAGACACAATGCTGAGGTGAATTTTATGTCATTAGAAACCAGATCAGATTGGACTAGGTTGCTAATATTTCTCACTTGATGAAAATTGAATGTAATTTGAAAAGCCAAAAGAGTAATTACACTGTAATTATCAATTGTCAGTGCAATTACGTGTGTGTCTAGTGTAATTCTGCTCTTAAAGGCAGAACACTGTCCTAAAGCAGACACTTGGGTTTGGTGAATGTTCTGCAATAATGCAGCTGAGAAAATTCATTGTCCTACTTAAACCTTTCAGGTAGGTTTTCTGGGTTATCTCTTTAGCTGATTTATAGCTTCAGAAGACAGAGGACAAGCAGCCCTTGGTAGTGTGCATCAGTCATCTACAATCAGGGAGAAAATACCCAAGTGCTTTTTCGGTCATCTCAATTGCATGGTTTATAGAAATGGCCTCCCCTTCTGCAAGACAAAATGGGACTCAGAGAGGAAAAGACCATGATGCAAGGGCCTAGGAAAGTCACTGAGGCAAGATATGCCTACACTAAAAGCTCCCACTGTAACATTACTTTCTAATCAGCTGAATGGTTTTGTTTTGTGAGAATGAAAACCGTTCATTCTTTACCCAGCACATGGAAGTATGGAAATACATCTACCTGTTGTTCATCCTTTGTACAAGTGGATAGTCTGTAACTACAGTTTTTCACTACAGTGAGCAGCATTTTTCTGCCTTGCTTGGGCTGTTTTTCCTGAGCGTTTGCAAAGTGCTGTGACAGTGGAGGAGGCAGAGCAGGGTATGTTGTATGTGACAACAGATAGTCATGGGCTTTGTGAGCTCAACCCAGGGTTTGTGTGTTTTGGGGTGCTAAATTGCTAGTTTGTCTGTCTAATAGCATTGGATGTTTTCTGGTTTTTTTCATGATATGAGGAAAAGAGTTTTCAAAGTTGTATGAGCTACTTTAGACTACTTGAAAGGTAAGCATCTTAGCCCAAAATTTTGGTTTGCTTTGTTAAATAAACTTAATCTTTATTTCTGGGTCCCATTAAAGCCTTTTGAATGTATGAGGAACCAGCAGTCTATTTACCAAGAATCTATTGAATTAATTGTGAATCTGAAAAAAATTGGTTGTGTCTGTAAGGTCCTTTACTTTTCATAGATAGTGTTATAGCCTATGCACTTTTTCCACCAGAAAACCCATTTCTGCACTAATAAAGAAGGTTAGTTTATAAAAGGCTAATTTCTAAATTAGCACTTCTACTTACAAGTTTTTCTCTAAAGTTACTGAATTATAACTCATAGAGTACTTATTTGTTGTTGTAAATTTGGACAATGACACAAAATTAATTTATTGATGGCAACCTTGGTCTAATATATTACCAACCAAATATCAGGAGGAAATTCTGTGTTGTGTGGGATTTTCATGAGATGTGATTAACTAATTCCAATTCATCAATGCCCACAGTCTGTTAGTTCCAAAAGGAAATAAATATAATTAGAGAGCAGTTAGTTTTTAATAAATTTTTTAAGCAGGAATTTAAGCTGTGCTTGAATCTTCCAGTAACTGGAGAGAAAACTGGGCTCAAATAATTTTAAGCTTTTGTACAGGAACAAATTACTTCTAGCACTAACTATTGAGTACTAAAGCATTTTTCATACTTCAAAAGACTAGTTGATGTTCCAAATTTTGGTCAGCTCTGGGGCAAAATTAGATTGGTCTGTTAAAGGCTGATGTTGCAGCAACCAGCAGAGTTAGCACTGATTGGAGATGATGTGTCTAACTCTCACAGCTCATCCTTTTATCCAGTGGGCTGTTCATGATATTAAAATTTAGATGGGATATATTTAGTTTCCTATCTTTCTTCCACTTTTGTTTGTGGGTTACAACTTCTGGGCTTCACAGGGTCAAAATCTGAGATGGATGTTGTTCAGTAACCAGTCACTAAATGTTCCATTCTTCTGGGTTCTGGTTTATACATGCACCCCCTGCCCATTCCCAAACTCCTCTTGTTCCTTTGTATGACAAGCAAGTCTTTTTTATGGATTTTTATAATTCAAAAGAAATCAGTAGATTTTATTCTAGTACGGCTTAGTCAGTGCTCAGAGTCTAAGCACTATATAATTCTATCACCCAGTCTGATATTTTGAAACTAACTGCTAATTAGGAAGATTTGAGCAGGACAATTAATGCCAGAAACTGGCAGGTGTTTAAAATTCCCCTTGAAATATTACCTGGAAATGCCTTTCTTTAGAAGCCACTTAAGTTGCTCATTTCTGATATAAAACCTCTGCCAAGTATTTGGATCCACAGCATAGATATGCCACGCTTATTAAGCACTAGGGAGTTTTTTGTGGTAATTTAGCAATTCATTATCCTGCTGTCGATCCCTCTGTGGAATTTAGCTCACTCTGTGTGAGTGCAACCTTAATCTGTTGCAATGCAAAATAGAATGGATTCACACCATTGACCACTGGCTCTGACAGAAGATGATTTGCAAAAGCCATATTAGGAAAGTCTGGTGTTAGGCTGCAGGATCCTTGACATCTGGAGCTTTATGTAGGGTGGACCACACAAACAGCAGCAAAACAACTTTTCTTTGGAGTGATAGGGGCTATACTCACCTGTCTGACTTAGCCCTGTAGAGATGAGAGGTGCAGGTGAAGCCACTTCCCTTGCCTGACTCAGGGATACAGTGATCTCCCAGCTGGGGCACTCCTAAGGCTTTTCACTGCCTTGATGCTCGGGTTAATCTTTGTTCATAGCCTGTAAAGTGTTTCCCTTGATGGACTAATGTCTGGAAACAGAAATACCCACGCTTGCTTTGGTTCTAAAAGCAGCACTGCTGTGTTAATGCAGTGCTCCGCTGCTCAGATAGGTTAATTAGCTGAGCTCTTCGGCCCCAGTCAGTCTTTGCCCCCTCATTCAGACATGAGCTAGGGGCATTGGAAGTAGTTTGGAATTGCTCAGAAGTTCCTGAATAACTTACACACTTCTACTTCACAATTTTTGCTCTTCATGCCAGTTTGATTTAGTCCAGCTTGCTTCCTAATTATACCAGAATAAGATATCCTGCAGTAAAAATTCCAAACTGGACAATCCAAATGGATTACTTTAGGAATAGCTGTTGTATTTTGCACTTGTACCCTACATTATTCTATTTTAGCTTTTAAGTGTAGATCACACTTACTGTATAAAAATTCAGAAGTTTTGAAAGGCAAAAACTTTTAATCAAATAATCATAAAATGATCAATAATTTGGACATCTACATTAAGAGTTTAAGTAGAAATGGTTATGTGAGACTGTTACTCCTAACAAATGATTCATGAAAACATGGGTTTAGAAATAAACTGTGCAGAGTTCAGCATTTGTGTCAGCAAAAAAAATATAGAAAAAACAACTGATTCCTGGATTTTGCTAGCTGTCTTATTGAAACCTTTCCTGTAGTTCCAGACACACGATTCAAGTTAAATTAAAGGACAGTAGCTTGAAACAGAGTTTGCAGTTAGTCTGCTTGTTCCACAGGCAGCACTTAATTTCTGTGATACCCAGAGAGGGTAAAAATCTAGAACAAGGTGCCAGCTCTGCTCCTGACAGCAAACAGAAGGCACAGCAGCAGATAGCATGTGGTTATAAATGCCTTGTCCATAGAGCTGAGGCTGTAAAAGATTTTCTTTGTACAAATGAAGTCAAATGGTTATCAAAAAAAGTGTGGAAATACGACCTTGGGTTAAGAACTGCAATAGGACTGTCTCCAGTTCTAACTGCTTTGCCTGGGTATCTCTGAGCAAGTTGATTAGATGCTTTTCTATCTGAGGTAGGTTTTTTTTTTTTCAAATGCAGCTTGAACCTCTCTTACTTTGAGGTTTGGTGTGGATTGTTTTTTATTTTGATTTTTTTATTGTTTGCTTGGGGTTTTTTTGGTTTTGTTTTTTTGTTGTTGCTTGGGGTTTTTTGTTTTGTTGTTTTGTGGGGCTCTTTTTACAAACACAAGGATGCACTTACTAATGTAAAGTCATCAAAAGGGTGACTTTCTCTTGGTTTGTTTTTTGGAAAGCAGCACAATAGGGCTCCATCTCAGCTGCTGTTTCTGGATTCCTAATTACTGTGTAATAATACTGTGGGTAATGCATTACCACCTGTAGCAGAAACAAAACCCTCCTTTGTAAAGCAGAAAGACATTTGGCAGATGCCTCTTTTTGCCACTAGCCTGAGAGATGACCCAGCACATATCCAGGATAATGTGTACACAGTGTACACACAACCTCTTTAAACAGGGGTGGGGAGGTCCAAGTGGCACACAAGCCATTTCACTTGCAAAGCTCTCAGAGCACTATGTCCAGCTCTGTTGTCAGGAACCCATTCTTCATTTTCTTCTCTCATTTTTGGTGACTGTGTCTGCTCCTAGCTCACAGCCATTGTGCATTTTCTGCTGTGCCCTGTAAGTTCATTTGGCAAAACCTCTGTCTCAGCTTCGGTTGACTTGAACATGAAGTGCTCATGTTTCTGCTGCTGAGCCCAGCATAGTTCAGAGGTGGAAGTGTGCATTAGTAATATTTTTTGTGTCAGGTCAATGAGGGCTAATGGCCCCTGGAGTCAGTTCCTGACACTGTCAAGTTAAAACACACCAAGTGACTATGTGCTCTCTCACTGTGTCCTATCAACCTTTCTGGTGTATTACATACATGACATAAATTATGCCAATATTTTTACATAATGCTATGTGGAGAAAATGTGCAAAGAAAAAGCTCAAGTCATTACCCTCATCAACAGGCAGAAAAACTAAAGCAGCCTTGTTTCTGAGCCTGGACATTGCAGTTCAGCCACTAAGCTGCAAATACAGCAGAAGAAGGCAGAGAGAGATCAACACAACATTTTTGCTCAGAACTTGTTGCATGTTGCTAAGACACCTTTACAATGGTAAAGCCATAATAGCTGAAAATACCTTCTATATATGTTGCTGCTTTTTGGAAGAGTTGTGCTTCTCTGACACAAAAGCCCCCAGGCAAATGCAAAACTTAAATCTGAATGAGGAACCTCACTTCAGTATTACCTCTGATGCTTTTTCTTAGAATAACTTTCTTTCAGTGAAATATGTACCCAGCTGCTTTTGGATTAAAGCTTGCCTGGACCATCTGCCAGCTCCCAGGTACAGAGTGAACTCCCAGCTCCACTCCCACTGCTGTGTCCAGCAGCTCACTGCTATTAGGCTGGGAGAAACAGGCAGGGAGTGCTGCCTTCTGCTTTGCCTTCATGCACCAGCATTGAAACAGGATGTGAGAGGCCAGGGGGAGAACTCACATAAAATGAGCAAATCAGCCCTACTCAGGCTGGGGAACCTGCTGATGGCAGGAGACTGGCATGGAGACATTATGAGCCAGTTTTTCTGGGGAACAGCTTCATAAAGCATTTTTGTCATTGATGTGCTTGTGGACTGAGTGGCCTTTCTATAGAAAGAATGAGCTTTTACACTTGATAATACACATCCTTAAATGTTACCACTTGGAAAGATTTTTCCTTTTAAAAAGAAAAATGTATTTTTTAGGCAATTTGGGCATTGACGGGGTGTGCCAGTGGTCCTTGGCCTCCTTCATAAATAGATAGATTCAGGGACAAGCTGCTGAATGAAGAATTAAAGTTAAGCTATAACTAAATGGGCCCAAATATTGTGCACTTGCAATTAGCAAAGGTGGTTTAGATAGAACAGAAGCAAATACAAAATAAAACAAGTAGATTTTCAGGCAAAAAAAAACCCCAGACAACCCAAACCCCAAAAAACAAGACATAACATAATTGTCAACCTCATATGTGCACAAAACCAAGCCCATATGAAATCATGTAGACAGCACGGCATGTGTGAGCCCTGGGCAAACACACAGGTGGTTGAATTAACTATACCAGGAGCCTGCTGGTAGAAATTAGCATGTACTGCTTCTTTCCTGACTGGCTGGAAAAGTCGTTCAGCTGGAAATGATTTAACAGCCCACAGTTTGCCCAGGGTTACCCACTGAGTCCTACAGAGTGGATGGCCTCAGCATTTGGGGCTTAGAGGGTTAAAAGAGACAATTTATGAGATTTTTTCCATAAAAACCTATGTAGACAAGCATTTATGCTCTGCCCTTGTTTTCTGGGTCAGCCAAAGAAGCCAGCTTGCCTCAGAGATGGCCTTGGCAATCCATGGTCCCTGTGAGGAATTGAGAAAGGGAAATGCTGTGCAAGGCAGAACAGTCATGTTTGATCCATCACTGTCAAAGCCCAGATGGCTCTGAGATACTGTCCTATGAAATGGTTCCAGAAAACTCAACTATACCTCTCTCCTAGTAAGCCAGAAGTAATTTTCTTCTTATCTAGTAATGCTTCTTGAAAGAACCAGACATTGAATAGCATTGAAGGTCTTTTGAGAAGCCCTTAGAGGTTTCCAGTTCTGTTGGCTCAAGCCCCCAGAAGGTAAAAGTACTTCTGAGTTCAGATGATTCTGTGCAGTTTAGCCTATTCTGAGGATAATTACCTTAAGCTGGATATCAAACACCTCATCATCATCAGGCCACCAACCATTTCTTGATTTAAAGGAGCTAATGGTACTGACAAAACAGAAGATTAATTTAGTTGCTCCTTTTTTATATTAACATCTAGAAACATGAGAAAGAGCTGGTCATGTTGTACTTGATGCCATTTATCCGTATAGTAGGAGACTGTGTCTGTCCCAGATTTATATTCTCATCAAAAACAGAACCAACAAAGGGCAGAAGTAGAAATAAAAGTCAAGTAAGCTGAAGTGGCTCCCCAAGGTTGTGCAGCAGACTGCTGGCAAAGCTGATGTTTCCTGATTTCCAGCCTTGTGCTGTGCCTGCAGATGTATGCCATTGACGCCTCTGAAAGGGAGAGCAAAACAGCAGTAGTCAAAAGCCTAAGGGAGTTTGATAACTGAGCACAGCCTCAATCTGCCCTGTAGTTTGCCAGTTGCCTGTTTATCCCCTTGAAGACTACTGGGGAGGAAAGCAAGCAGTCTGTAAAGCAAGGCAGCCACTGACTTCTGAGGCGTGATGTAGGAGTGTGTGGCTCAGAGCTCATCACAGCAGTCACAGCGGCCAAGGTTTTGGGGTGATTTTTGTTGCTATGCATGCAGAAGGTTTGGCTGGGATGGGGTAGAAGGCTGGAACCAGTAGATAAACAGCACCAGAGATAAATTTGTAATGAGCAGTTATAACTGTACTATGATTATTTTTCATTCCCCCAGTATTTATTATTCTTTTGAGCTGTGCTGCAGGGGCTTGGCTCTGGAGGTGTGTGGCAGTGAGCTGATATTAAGTCTGTCAAAGTGAGAAATCTGAACTGTACGAGAGCTGAAGCTATTTTTATATGGTTCAGAAGTGTACTGGAGGAAAAATAGATGGGGTAAAATCTATTTCATTTGCTTCACATTAGGCTGAATTCAAACAGAAAGATTTAGAAAACATAAAAAAATGTGGATTCTCAGATCGATACAAACTAATAAAGGCTAGCAGACAATTACAACACAAGTGGCAATAACATATCTGGCCTAAGTGCTAAGTGAAAACAGATTTCTCTCAGTAGCTCCGCTGGAAGAAATAATCTGTTTCCAATTAAAAAGAGCTGGAAAAGAAGTGTTGGATGTTATGGTAAATACCCATAGCTGAGGCATCATTAGACTTAAAGCCTAACTGGGTAATACTAAAGAAACTTTCTAGCTCTAAACTCTGAGTTACAGAACTAGAATATAAAATGTGCCTTTGGAGAAGTGTCCATGTGGACTATGATCCAAACCAAACTCTAAATAAAGTTGAGCACTCAAGCTTTGTGATTAGCTTTCCCTAACTTGAGTTTTCAAGTGTTCAAATTTCACCATGAATTAAGGAGGCAGGAGAGGAAAAAAAACATTTTAGCATCCAGATCTTACAAACAAAGCTTCATGAACAGAAGCCAAGCTTGTAAATTAGCCAGGCCCAAGCCATCAGGATTGATGGTCCCTTTGCATCATCTTTGGTAACTGACGATCCCAGGACTTAATCTTGGACTGAAGTAATTACATGGACTTCTTTGGGAATCAGGAAGACTAAGGCCCTAACTAAGTAATATTAAGGAATTTGTGCATATTATTGTTTCTGGCCTGAAAAATTCATGTTTATATTATTTGACTCTTTTTTAATCACTGCTGTCATGGCTGAATACCTGCCCAGGGCTGGTTGTGAGGTAAACCAGACGTTGGCAATCTAATGCAACTAGCAGATGAATTGGTCTCAAGCAAAATTGTAGTGTATTCTAGTTTAGTAGACTGTTTAGTACTTGATCCTGAAGTATTTCACAGTATATAGAATGTATTTCAGTGTTATCTCTTGCTGCTGCTCTTTGCACAGTACTCTGAGATTAATTTTGCTGTGGTTCAGAAGCTTGCTTGACTCTGTTCCCTCTGGGGCAAACTGGTATGGCTACATTTACTTTGGCAGATCTTGGTCAAACAGATTAAATATGAGAGGGTTGTTCTGACACTTGCCTTTGAGTTGGACATTAGTATGTGTGTGTTCCCTCAGTCTCTCTGCACAGGGCAGAAGCGGGCTTGGTGACGTGGTAAGGCTGCTTCTGCAGGGAAGTAATATTCAGATACAGTAAAAAGGTGAAGAGCTAACCCTAAGGAGTTATTCAGCATGAAGAAAACTGAAAATATCAGGCCTACAGAAAGAAAAGTCTGTTTATTGGAATAAGAGCTGATACTTAGTGCTTTCCAAACCTTTCTGGGTGTCTTGGAGTATTACGTGGCCAAATTAAGCAGAGAATGTTTTCCATTTCTTCCCTGGTGTTGGGCACTTCCCTCTGTGACAAGCCTTACATTGTTTCTTGTGGCAAAGCTCAGCAGGGCTCTTCTGGACCTGGCCAGCATCCGAAGTCCTCTCTCTTGCCATGTTTCCCACCCCTCTGCTCACCAAAGGAAGCTGGCTGTTTCTGGCAGTAGTTGCCATGTGGTGATAGCAGACTGAACAGCTGGCTGGCAGACAGACAATAATCACTCACTGCAGGAATCTCCTGAATTATCAAGTCCTGTCCCTAACAGGCAAGCCTGGCACATCATCCTCTTCACAAACCAGCTAAACATCACCTTAAGACAATTTGGCTCTTACCCTCTCTTCTTGTCTTGGAACACTGCTCCATAACTTCACAGTTCTTGTAGTTAGAAATTATATGTTCTTCCAGTTTAAATGTATTTCTGGTCACTTTATATCCATATGCTTCTTTCTGATATTTTTAAGCCCACTGATTCAATTTTATTTTTTTCCTTGCCAAGGAAAATTAAAAATGCATAAGGTGTAGTAAAGGAGGCTAAGCCTGGACTTCTTCTGTTCTACTTGTCCCAATTGTTTTGTGACATGATTGAACAATAGCATGAACACAGAAGTATAATGTGAGTTGATTCTGATTAATTGAACCTGTCACTGTATTAGTAGCTTCACAGTGTGTAAAAAGTATCTTAAAAAAGGGATTTGTTGCCTCTGATTCTCCAGTTGGACACTAAAATACCACTACTGGTAATTTCCAGTTTCTTTCCGGAAGACCATTTGGATGCCACTGAGCATGTGCATTATGATGTCCTAACTGATGCACTGAAGTTTTATTCTATTTCTATTGTCTGTTATTTGTTGGTATTAACAAAATGCTTAAAACAATATATTTTGATTATATGCCTTGGAAGCTTTTCCTTTCCTTTTTGTCCTCCAGCCTTCTGGGTAGTTCCATATGGCCTCTAACAGGCTTCCCACAGTTTTCAAACTTTCAAGAACTGAATTTGTAAAAAAGAACCAAATGAAGGTAAATGAAGAAAAACACTCCAAAAATAAAAACTAGCACTATTTTCAAAGAGTAAAGACAGTCAAACATAAAAGTTCACTTATTTTGTACATTCCATTTCTATAATGCAAGTGTTATTTTAACCTGTTTATAAACAAGTCACAGATCTCATCTATCATAACAATGGGGTCACTGCTCCATACCTTGTATTTAACTCTCTTGAAGTTTTTCCTTCCTTCCCAGTCAACAGAGCAGAAACAAATTAAGTGCTTTTTGTCTTTAGGAGCTTCAGTAGAAGAGGGATAGTTCTAACTTAATTAATCTCGGGTGACATTAAGATAGGAAGAGTGATTTAGCAACTCTTGTTTACAAGAAAACACTTCTTGTTTACTTGCTTTGCTGATGCTAACAGAAGCTGTTAAAGGGTTGGGGTTCTGTTCGCACTCACCTGGCTACAGGTGGTCAGTGGAAGTAGTTGTGGTATAAATAAACAGGGTAGGGAAGGCTCTTCCTGAAAATCCTCTGCTGGGACTTCAACCATTGATTCTATGGGATGGGATCTGTTTCTGCAGCTCAGCAGAGACAGAGCTGCTGGGCCAGAGCAAGGGCCCCCACAGTGCCAGGATTCAGCATACACTCATTTGAATGCTTCAAGCTGAAAGAAGTGACTGCAATTCCTCTAGTACAAGGACTTTGCAGCCCAGTGCAACTGGGCATTTGAACAGGACATCTACCCTTACCCCAGCACTTGCTGAAGGAATTATTGTCCTGTGTATACTGCCTGAGCCCTAAGGAAATAAATGCCTGAGGAATTTAGTGCTAGGAGTGGAGTAAGAGAGATATAAGTACAGTGAAATTGAAGTCCTGTAAATGTAATCTTCTAATATGCTTGTCAAATATGTTCAGGGACTTACTGATATATATTTAATAAGATCTGGGAAAAATGTTTCCTAATGTTATGACTAAAACTAAGAAAACAGTGCAGGAGTATATAATTTCAAAGCAGGCAACACAGTTTCTTGGCAAATATAGCACAGTGCTTAGTGGCTTGCTTTTTGCTTTTCAAAACAGTTAAAGTCTCCTACCTTTGTTTTCTGCTAACTAAAAGTAGTGAAAATATTCTAAATGCAAGATATTTCCCTATAATTCTGAGTAAGAGACAAAGATAAACAGAGCTGGTCATCTACTGGCAGCTTAGTCTCCTTTTGCTTTTTATCTGCTTGCATATCTGCATCAACATGACAAGCAAAGTAAAATCCTGTTTTGGTACCACTCAAGATCTGTGGGTGCATGAATACATTGTGAATAGAGCCATGAATATTTTTTAAAAAATATATTCAGAAATTGCAACTTCTGTGGCTTCTGGTTTATTGCCCTAAATTATTTCTGGAATCTCCAGACAGCGAGCAAACACTTTGGTTTAGACCCCTGCTTTGCCTTTACTGGTGCTGATTTTAAAAACTCCAGCCCTGTAGGCAGGGGAACACTGGCACTGGCTTTCCCCATCAAGCAGGGCCTCCTCCTCACTGCTTTGGGCAGGAGAAGACAGACATATTGCTGCCTGTGCTTACCCTGAGTCCACTCACATGGCACCAGAGCAGCAGGCAAAACACGGAGGGTTTAGGAGATGGCCTGCGTCAGGGCTGTGTGGCCATTGCCCTGAGGCAGGGCTCTGGCCAGGCTGCTCAGCAGCTCTGCAGAACTGGCAGCCTGGTGCCATCAGGAACAGCCAGGGCAGTTACTGCAGGCAGCAAGGAAAGCACAGTGTTTGTGTTCCCGTGGACTTCAGGCATTTATTCATTCCTGCCTTGTTTCCAGCATCTCTGCCCTCAGTGGAGACTTGTGGCTGTCATTAGCCGAGGGTGTGCTGCCTCAATTCCCTAGCAGGGAGCAGTGGGGAGCCAGCCTGGTGTGGAGAAGACAATCTCTCACACTGACAGAACAGGAGGGGGTGTTTGGCATCACACAGCCCTCCCCACTTCAGGGAACTCATTTCGTGTTCTGCTCTGAATCCTGTAGTTGACTCCCACAGAGAATTCGAACCATCAAACCAAGACTGGCTCACCCTGTACCCTTGGTAAACCGGCTCTGAGAGTCAGTGCAAAACTTTGGCACGAGCATTTGCAGAAGATTTTGCTTTAGTTATTACCACTATTTCTCTTAGATGTCTCGCTTTGAGCAAGATTGTAGTGTACATCAAACATTTGCCCAGTGAAACTTAAATCCCAATGTTGTGTTTCCATCATTTCTGATCTGAAATGGCACCTTCAGTCTTGCAATGCCTCCTAGGTGTTTTTTCACTCCAGTCATTTGCCTGTGTAAGTGAGAAAAATCAGTGACACTTCCAATTAATATTGTTAACTGAATTCAGCTGATGACTAAGTGCCACTTTTTTTTTAAAGTTGCTACAATGATAGCTGAAGAGAAATATTTATGTCGTTGTTAAATCTAGTAATGATCTCATTTGGGAGGGAAACACAAATCTCTGAAATACAAAATATTAGCAATCATTTCAAAGCTGAGTGTATTACTCATGGAGGGTATAGAATTAATCTGCTTCATGACTACTTCTGCCTCAGTGTCCTTCATTCCTCTGGGATCCAAAAAAATAAGTTACTCAAAATTTTAGTCTTGGGAGGGGAAGATAATGGTAATTTCATACAAACTCCCCACACAGCATGCAGAAAACTCTTAGTAGTGATAAACACCAGTGTATTTCCCCAAACTATGTTTAACTCATTTTTATTATGTTTATTTTTATTCTAATTAAACATTTGCTTAGATAAATAATGAGACAAAAAAGAAAGCATCTACTTTTTGGGTTTTCTTTTTACAAAGCAGGCATGATAATTTTGCGTATGTCAGTGTGGTGGGTTTTGTTTTGTATGTGAATGTAATTTGTAAGTGTGCTTAAATTCATAAAATTAGTTCTAAAAAATACAAACTGTATACTCTGTGGAGAAGCTGTTGGGCAATGAAGTACCAGAAAGAGCGTTGATGGGGGTGCAGAAAGTCTTGCTGGCTGTTGCTTGTTGAACTTGGTGGGTGATTTCGTGCTGAGTGAGCTGCAGCCCAGGAAAATCTTGTTTCATTTGTTCTAAATCAGCAACAAAGGTTAGATGGAGCTCTCTGCAGGGGTAGTACAATCCCATTACTCTGTAATAATCCATCACAGTCATTGCTCCACTAAAGATGCTGTTGAGAGGGAGTTTCAACAGCCTGTGTTTGCCTGGGAAAGCAAACATCAAGGAAATTCCTGACTTTTCTGTCCTGTAGATTTTAGATCCTCTGGTGCATTTTAAAAGATATGTTGTAAAGATCAGAGGTCCTAATAACCATGCTTCAAAATACATCAGGTCTGTTATCCTGCCCCTCAGGCTGTGGGAGAGATGGCACTCTGAGTGGGCTGGAGGTTCAGGGACATCCCCGTGGTGGCTGGGAAGAGTTGTGTTTTTCAGACTGTGCCAAAGCCAGGGCGGCAGTGAGAACGTGGAGCCTGAAAGGCCACTTGGGGCACAGTCGTGGTGCCTCCAAGGAACAGACTAGGCTCAGACAGAGGGGAGCGCAGGAGCAGCTAGGAACCTTCTGTAAAGCAGTCACCCTACTAACTATATCACAGAAAAAGAGGCTATTAGGGGCAGCAGAAAACAGTATGTTCAATCTCTCCTCACTGCTCCATGAATGTAGCCTTGCACTGACTTTTTAAATAGAGGCTTTCACAGCAAAATGAAGTCTCAGAAAAAGAAATCAGCTTTTATGTTTTACTTTTCTGTGGATACTGTTAGAAACATGTATGTTTGAAATGTATGCTTCTTCAAAAACCTGGTTCCATCACCAATGCTTTTTGACTGTCACAATGAATTTGTTTCATTTCAGTCATAAAGGAAAACATCCCATAAAAGGAACACCAAGGCAAGCAAATGGGAAAGCCTTGGAGGGCACACAGTGTGTTCTTGCCAGTACCTTCCTGCCCACAAAGCTTTGCTCTGCCTGCACTGGTGCATGTCCCTGCACTTGATCGCGTGCCATGCCTTTTGATGGCTTTCACTATAACCAAGATTTTTTTTTTTTAAAGTATCCTTGTCACGTCCCTCGCGTCTTCTCCTCCAAGTTGTATTTTCCTCCTTGTTTTTTTCCCTGCTTTTGCAACATCTGGGAAGTTAGTTTTGGCCTATTTTGGTCCATTGCCCTGCACCTGATGTAATCCCCGTCCATATTCATGGAGTCACTAAATTTCCCCAATTTTTTTTTCTTCCTTCAATTTCATTTCCCTAGGCGCTCTCTCCATTCCAGAGTGTTGGTAAGTCCTTCTTTTCTAGTTTAGCCTTCAACAGGGATCAATTTGGGCAAGCTTTGGTGCATGTCCCTGCACTTGATGGCATGCCATGCCTTTTGATGCCTTTCACTAAAAATAATTTTTTTTCCTCTCATTTTTTTAAGTATCCATGCCATGTCCCTCATATCTTCCCCTCCAAGTTGTGTCTTCCTCCTTGTTTTTTCCCTGCTTTTGCAACATCTGTGAAGTTAGTTTTGGCCTCTTTTGGTCCTTTGCCTGCATCTCTTCTCCTCCCAGACAACTTTCTTCTAGTCACTATATCTCCAGATTTTTTTGGTTTTTGGTTTTTTGCAATTGCATTTCATTGGATCGTAAAAGGCTTTCTTTTCTGTTTGGCAGGATCCTGTTTCCCTTCCCCAAAGTCAATGAAATTTCCTTTGGGGAAAGGAAATGAAATCTTGTGATTTCAATGGGGATCAGTTGGGCTATCTTGTAGCTTTGGGGATGTGATGTTAAATTATCTGTAAAAGACTGTGCATTTGGAATTGTAAAAATATTTTAATTGATATCATATCACCACTTAGGTATCCCCGTTATACGTGTTGGGCACACATTGGTCTCTGGTGCAGAATTGACTGAAAGCCCTCTGGTTCAGCATTTGGTCCCTCGTGACAGCCGCCGGATGTTAGGAAAGATACAATCAATTTATCATCTTAATAACTCTTACCTTGAATACCTAACAGGTGGTTAAAAGGGGAAAAAAACATGTTTAAATGCACCACCCAGACTAAGGCACACTTAGAAACTGAGGTTTACAGACAAAACTGCCAAAGAGACCTCTAGTGTTGTATTTGACAAAATTTATGTATAATTTTTAGTACAGTAATTGATATATTGCAAATAGCAGTAGTGTTTCTACAAGTGAGGACTTTTGAGGATCACTCTTTGCTTGGCTTCAGCAGATATATGCCTTGTCAGTCTCTGCCTGAGGCAGGGAACACTTCAGTCATTGTTGTCCCACTGTGTAATGAATGATATGGAAAAGAAATAGGCATTATGGCAAACATATTTGCTCTGCGTAAAATTAATACAAAAAGTAGCTCTGTGTCTTAAACCTTGTCATTTTTCCAGTGAAAACTAAAAATGAAAATGTTTCGTTCTGTAAGGGACATGCATCCACCATATCTGAACTGGACAGAAGTAAGTTTCAAATGGAAAGTATGGAATTCCTCCCAGAGTACACACAGCATTTTTAAATTGCTTTTTTGATCACATGCAGCATAAGTTTTACATTTCAAAGGAATTGCATATAATTTCATGAGGCATCTGTGCAGACCTAAAATAAGAACCTGTGTTAATTGAAATTGACTTTGTCCAGGATGAGGGGTGCGTGTCTCTGTTCCTTACTGGCCTTGTCATGCATTTTGGCACCAGAGCAAAGCATGAGGTGACTTTCTGTTTGTTACAGCTTCTGAAAATTAATTCTGTTTTCATCTGTTACTATAGAAGATGAGAATATCTTGCCTGGAACACAAACAACCCCAAACCTTCTGGACATATACATACATGGTTATCTTTTATGGGATGTTTCCCCTCAGGAGTTTGTAAAACTGTGACATGAAAGGCTGTGGCAGCTGTCACTTTGGTTGCCATAGGTGATGCCCCCCTTTTGGCTTCAATGGTTTCTGTCCCCCTGAGCACCCTTGAAAGAGTTGACTGAAACTACAAAGCTTTGCCACATCCAAGGTAGATGACAAGAAGCTTATGCTGGAGAGAAGAGTGATGATGGAGATGAGGAGGAAGAGGGATGTGGAGGTAGCTTCTTCTCACCAGCTGCTCCCTCCTCCCCAGATGAATCCTGGCCCTGACACCCCTGGATCTTATTTTCAGTTAGCTTCTAGGAACTCTTCATGGGCACTTGCACAATGTGATGTGCACTGGCCTTTGAGGGGAGCAAAAGAGCAGATTTCAGGCTCCTGATGGTATGGTTTTACTTCAGCCATAAGCAAAAGAATATGAGTAAGAAGAAATTGAGAAGTATAACAAATTAAGGTGCTATTTCACAGTAGTCTGCTATTAACTGAAGATCCTTTCCCTGTTTATGATAACATTTATGCTTTTAGGGTTCTGATTTTTGAAGAAATCACCACAGTAGTTGAACAGGTCAAGCAATCTTTGTATTGCTATGGAACTGCAGAACAGTCAGCAGGTAGTATTATTGGAGAAAATGTACATTGACAGCTATTAGCCCAGAGAATTATTATGCATGCAAATCTGAAGAGCCCAGTGTATTGGCTCCAGAAGCAAAATCTCTACGCATTATTCTCTCTAAGCAGTGATGACATGATCAAACATTATGGATAGGCTATTAAACAGCCTGACCATAAATGACCCATAAATTATACTCTGAAATGCTCAATATTAGCCACAACAGTTTGGCAGCAGACAGCATAAATCAGCTGTATATGTTGTGCCATTCCCACACTGCTTACAAACAGGGCATGGGGAACTCCTTGGGTTGCTTCACTGCCTTCCTCCTTTTAAAAAAAGCCTCAGAGCAAATGTTATTTTTCTCAGGGTTCCTTTGAAAACAGTGTTACTGGCTGCTCAAACTCTAGGCTTTTAATGAAGTGCAACAGCAGTCACACTTCTGTGGCAGCACCATTTGCACCTTCAGTCCCCGGTGGCAGTGGGAAAAGCCAAACCTGCCTTTCAGGATGCCCCTTTTGATGACGTTTCTGCAGAGCACAAGGCTGTGGGCACCTGTAGCAAGCAGCAACCTCCCACGAACTTTCTGCCCTGGGAAGATCTGTCCTAAAATTATGCATTCAGATGTGTTTATTGACTGAATATCCTGCTGGCAGTCCTGAGATGATAAGCAGGTACTTAGCATTCAGAATCCTATACAGGTTGTAAATTGCTAACTGGCAAGCAAATGGAACTCAGCCTTTCAAGTACCAAATCTGTTTGTCCCAAAAGCAGTTTCTTTGCTGCATTTTCCTATCAAATATGCCACTCCTGGATGTTAGAGTTCCCACAGACTTGAGTCCTGACAGCTCTCCTGGCAGAATGGAGCAATTTGCTCACTTTACAATTCCAGAACAACAAAAACAGCAGGGTAGTTGTTAGGTTTGTGTATTGAACTTTCCTCAATTTGTGTATTGATCTTTTTTCAGTGGGAAAACCATGAGCGTTTACCTTTAAGATATATATTCCTACATTTTACAGTCTGCAAAATGAAAGATAAAGAATGGAAGGGAGTACAAGTGGAGTCGAGAGTCAATACAGGGCATAGTCAGATTTTGATAAATCTGTTCCTAGTTGTATTATCTAGGGGGGCTTTTCTGGTTTCTACATGGGACAAGGCATGCTTTGACTGTGCAAAACACTTGCCAATACAGAATTTCTGAGCTAGAAATTCCTGGCTAGATATTCCTAAGGAAAGAGAGTGGCTTTTCCAGATTTGAAAGGTTTGGGCACTTCTGATATTAGAGGGTCTTTAGACAAAATGAATGGGAATTTTAGCTTAGCAGCTAAGCCAGCATCGCACTCAGAAATGTTTATAGTTTCACCCTACCCCAAATATTGCCATTTCCAAGTGCCAGGGGCTATGCAGGGAGGTGTTGGAGGCATTTGGCAATGCAACGCTGCAGACGGGGCATGCATGGGGCTGTGCAGCAGTCAGGGAGGAGCAGCACGTCCCTGCATGCACAGCCCTCGCAGAGCAGGCACAGCACCACCCCCTCTGGGAAGGCTCTGAGCCTTGCAGGTTGTAGCAGGCAAGATAACTGATGGGAGAGGAGGCACAGGGAGGCAGAGGCCAAGTATGGATTTTCACACAGGATATGTGAGACTTGACATACTCACCTTGTCTCTGGGCTCCTGAGCAGTGCTCATCACAGCCAGCACAGCCCTGCAGCAGGATCAATGAGGCTGCAATGAGGCACAACTGCTGCTTATCTAACCAATGCCACCTGAACCAGTGTGCACACACATCCCACTCCTCCTCAGCAGCCCAGACTAGCACAAAGGGATGCTCCCCACAGAGCACAGAGTGAATCTAGCCTCTTCTTTCAAATCCAATTATAAAACCGTATTATAGACCTCTGACAAGCCATGTTATTGTTAGCAGAAGTCTTCAGGTACTTCTGACACCAATACATTTACCAGCATGCAGCTGCTAAGTGGGCATGCATCCTGTTGTTTCCCCTGTGGGCCCCAGCGGGAATATCTGAAATAGGTACCGAGTGGGCAGCAGCACAGTTTGCAGCCACCGGAGCGCACAGCCCGACCGGGAGAAGCTCAGCAGGCTTTCACTGCTGCCTGCGGGCACGGCTCTCTGGGGACGTAATTACATCGCCGTCAGGAGGGAGAGGGATAACAATCCTACTGTGGCAGCAGAGGTAATAAACTAGAGAAGCTGTCTCCCTCAGCAGGGATAAAAAAAAAACTGTCAGACAAAAGCAGAAGAAATTCCCTTCTGTGCTGGTTGTTGCATCAGTCCAAGGAGGACTCTTGACCACTGCTGGCTCTAATCACACCTGCAGATTTCTTCTTAGCAAGAAACTCTTGCTTAGCTCTTCTTGCCACAAGATTTGCTACAGTCTCTCTTTTCCATTTGTAAGGTTCCTATCCCGAGAGTGTGCTTCTTCACGGCCTGCCACACGTCCCTCTTTTCCCCTCCCAGGAATAGTAGCAGCCCGCCTACACTTTCCCTTTGATTTGAATGGCTTGTCCCAGGGATGGAACCATTTCTGAGTCCTTAGCCTTCAGCACAGTTTTAATACTATATATCTAAAATGCTGTCTATGTAAGGTCTAGTCTGATTGAGGACAACAGAGCTAATGTCCTGCTTCAGATGAATACAGCACATTTAAATCCCTCTGTGAATGAGTTTCTAGAGAGAGCATGAAAGTTTCTACAAACTTTTTTTCACCTGTCATCTCCATTCCTTAGTCACTGATTTCTGTTGCAGTCTGAGATGCTTCCTTAGCATTGCAGTAGACGTTTTATTTTTTATGCCCGTGAAGCAGCATCCTGGGAATTTCTTATGGGCTTTTTGTGTGTGTGTGTCTGTGTCACCTCACTCGCCGTGTAACCCAGAGAAACTTTCTTTTTTTAAGCCAATGTTGCCCTCCAGCGGACAAATAAATACATACAAGCACCTTTACTTACTGGAAAAGAGAGGGTCTGCAAGAGTTTTCAGCCTCTGTTCTCATCGAGTGGAGTACAGCAGTGCAGTTTGCGAGGGGCTGAAGGTGGGGACTATGTGAAGGCCCCAAGTTTTACAAAGATAAGTATAAAGCCAAGGTTTAAAAGGCCATCCTTGTCAGGGCAACCTGGACATGTGTGTTACTCCAGCTGCATGGTTGGAATTGCCTCCATGTGGGAGAGTAATGGACTTCTCCAGTATAACCTGGTCTCTCTTGTGTGTGTCCATCCATGTGCCAGGCCTCCAGGAATGAGAGAGCTGTTCATTCCTTTAGGCACTGCCTCCAGCTGGTGCTGGGCCACATTTGCCCTTCTAGTCATAAGGTGCTGGGAGTGGTTTTCTCACAGGAAGCCTCAGTGGCTTCCTGTGGTTTGTGAAAGACAAAGGTTTGCTGTCCTGGGTAAAAAGAGCCCTTCTTGTGACCTATTTCCTTTCAAACCACTGGGAAGTCACTGTTTGTGAGGAATTTCTGCTCACAAACTATCAGTGCAAAGTCAGTGCAAACCCCCTTGATCCTGCTTTGCAAAATGAGTGAACCTTAAACTGGTGGGCCATGGTTTTCACTCACGTGTAGGACTCCAGTGGGACTGGAAGCATGGCCATATCCTGAGATTTGTGGAAAGGATGGGCAGTTCAGTTCATATTTTAAAAACATTCACCTGGTAACAAGAAAACACAGGACACTAGTGCTGCCATGCTATTTCAGGCAGCCATGAACTTAGACTGGGATGTTACAACTCAGTGCAGAGCTCTTTCTATAAATATTGAATGCTGGAAGATGAAGATGAAGGAGAAAAGCCAAGACCAGTAGAAAGGAAGCAATAAACCCTGTAATTGTCTTTATACACATGCAAAGTGTATAGGAAATGAGCTGGAAGTGACATTACAGGAAGGAAATTATGGCTTAGCTGGTAATGTAGGACTATAATGAGATAAATCAGAGACCTGAAATGTTAATATTTATGTGTGCAATCTGTGCAGAAAGGACAAAGAGAAAAAAAATGAGAAAAGGTTACACAAAATCTTGTGTGCAAGCTGCACAACATTGGTGGATAATGAAAGAAATGGTAATGGTGATTTTTATGAGTCATGATGAAAAAGAAACAATATAAAAATAAACATTCAGATAGCTCCAGATATAGATCACTGGCTTGGAATAAAGAGGCTGATAAACTGTTTCTGAAAAAAGGTATCAGAGCTGATGGTGTTGCAGGAAAATAAGTATAATGTAATAATTGTCTCTATAATGGCATCTGTTATCCATACAGAGAAGAATGTTTATCAGTGCACTTTGGAAAAGATTCCTATTTTCAAAAAGTCACCAAGAAATAAATTTTTACTGAATCCAACTTTGCCCACTAAGGAAAACATCCTTGAAGTAGTAATTCAGAGCCACTAATGTTCATTGTACTGGTCCCTAAATAAGGACACCAGTAGTCTTCATGATCTGTGAAGGTGATTCCTTCTTGATGTTCCTATACCCACAGAATAGTCTAGAGCTAGGTTCCTTTCTTCTTTAAATTTGGTGATTCTTAAAACCAAATGCCACTGAAAATTAAGAGAATTAAGCCTAGATTCACCAGATGTATGCTGAATCCTATGGTTTGCACAGGAATACTTCTCCTATAAGATTGTGTGTTTTTCCAGGTTTAGAAAAGAACCATTTTTAACATGCCTTTTGAAGGTATCCCACCCCTCATGGGCTGAGTATAAATGTAGAACAAGAAGTAGGACAAAATGAAAGCTTGGAGTGCTTGGTTGAAGAGGGAAGATTTAGTTTTCCTTGCTCTGCTGAAAATCTAATATAAAAAATACACAGTGGAGCAGAGCTAGAAGCTCACATTGCTGTCCCTCAGTTATGTATTCAATCCATTAGGTTTTTACTGTCATCAGTGTTTCCGTATAATTATTCTGATGCCTGAGAGCCTTTTGAAGAAGAACTTCCCTTCTCTTTTATCCCAACATGCTTTGCACATTAGTACTCTGACACAGTCCTTGCAGTGGTTGATATCCCCTGAAGAGCACTGCATGGAAGTATCCCAGGTGTTTGTAAATGCTCTGTGGGCTGGCAATGAAGGCATCACTGAGGTGGCATCAACTGCTGGTGGTGACATCTCCACCAGAAGTGCACTGCCTGGCATCCAGCGGGACTTTGAGAGTGCCTCATGGCTTGAATGCCCACAGAATGCACATACAGACACTCATCCCAGCAGGATCTCACTGACCGAAATCTGAGACCAGGTTCAGGCACTTCCAAGACTTTGTTTGAGCTCTTTGGGCTCTGAAGATCTGGATTTAGCTAGCACTGGCTTTTAAATAGGAAGCAAACATTTCTGCCATAGGTATTTTTATACTGCAAAAAGTAAGAAATCAGTTGTTAATTTGCCAAATAGAGTATCTCTATTGACTTACTGGGTTTATTGGGATAGTTTTTGCTTCTATATTAGAGGTTTTAAAGAGTAAGAAGATTTTTGTGAAAGAAGGTAAGAAAATAATTTGTGAAATATGACAAGAGAACCTTAGAGAAAAGAATACAGTAGTAATTGGTATGTTTGAGTAATGGGGAGAAATATTAATTGAATACATTATTGATTAACTGTAGAAATTATTTCCAGGTCATGAATACTCTTTAATTACTTGGCTACATTTTATGGAAGAATAAGGGAATCTTCTCAAGAAAAACAGAAAAAAGAATACTAAAAAGAAGGGAAACAAGAAAAGAAGCATAGAGGCCAAGTTCTCATTATCATAAATCAGGCTTAACTGATTAAGATGGCTTTATAGATGCTTTGCATCAGCTGAACAGCACAAAGTAGCTAAAAGCACAAGTAGATCTAGCCCTCCTTCTGGAAAACAATGATGTCTTAAGACAGAGATTAATGCTAAAATTTATAAATTCACAAATAGGTGTTACGAGGGAAATTGCAAGAATACCAAAACAAAAATAAACTGAGATAATCAAAGGAAAAAAGAAAACAAATAAAAAGTTGAAAATTAAAGAGAAGGAAGAAGAAATCATTAAAGCACAGGAGGACACAATTAAATCTATTCATTTGTCAATAGAACAAGTTTTTCAGCCAACATTTTGTGAAATTGTCAACTTTAGATTTAAAGGTATCAAAGCAATGAAGAATGTTTTTATTTGAATAATTACAGTCCAAAGTCAATCACCTTCAGCTACATTTCTGCCTCATTTTTAATGCAATCCAAATTTGCTACATGAAACTACTTTTGGAAAAAAAATTACAAAAGTAATTCTTCAATTGCAATTTGAAGGGTTTCAGGGCACCAGATTTTGTTTGTGAAGGACAGCATACTGACACCAGAGGGGCTGGTGGGCTTGCTGGAGAAAAGAACTGGGGTGGTATCAGGAATCCTGTCTGATCTCTTGCAGCCAAACCAAATGATTTGGGTTTATTTTTCATTTGGGCTAATTTGTCATTAACTCATAGATGAACATCAGGTGTAAACCTAAGTAACATATTTCAGTAGCTTGAGAAAAGCACAAATAGACTTATACATATTCTAAGCAATGATAAATTGGCTTAATTAACTTAATGAATAATTTCTGTCTAATTCCTCCATTAGAACCACCTAGTTTAATAAAGAAAATTTTGTTCTATTTAAGATTTGTATCAGAAGTTTAGGTATGAGTTTCCTTCCTGTATTTTTCTGACATCATCACGTTGTTCCTTTTGTCCAGTTAAAAAGGAGGCTCTTTTATTTTTATGGTAGAACAGATCTAAAAATGCTTGATCTACTCCACAGAACTCCACTGCAGTAAGCGCCTTAAAAATGCCCACCAAAGAATAATGCCAGTCACAGCAATTTTACAGTTTAAATAGTGAAGACAGCCAACAAGTGAAAAATGGCATTACTAAGAGCTGAGATGAAGAGGCCAAAACTATCAAGTGAGACAGATAGCTAGGAATGAAACACAAGCTTCCTGATTCCTAAGCCAGTGTGTCTCCCTTAGATCATACCACTGCTTTCATGAGATTACTCTGGAGCTTTGCACTGAATCCTAATGACCCCAAATATAAAGCCCTTTTATTTAATGTTTCCTCAGCTTAAAATAAGATCTGTATGTTCCTGCACAAGTACAGAATGGATGCTCTAGGAAACAGTATTTTGCCACGCTGAACACAACACTATTTCTAGTTTGCATGTGTCATACAGTAAGATTCTGTTACTGCATCTTTTAGTGATTTTTATAACTTGTAAATAGTATTTTCCTATCATGCCAATAAACAAAAAATAACCTGCCCCAGGAAGGTTCAGTTCCAATCACTCCAGCATAATAATACTATAAACATTTATTCCAAGAAAACATGATGCAGCTTCTATCTACCCTGTGCAGACCACTTCCAAAAACAAGACAAAAGTAATAATTATTATAACTATCTTTTTATGTGGATGTGCAAGAACATAGTGAAATGCCAGGGTGAATTTATGGTGGAGGAAAGGAAAAAACATTGCCTCTGCATCAACTCCATCACAAGTTGTGCCTGAGAGGCAGATGTTCACTTTCAGTGTTTCTGATTTTAAGCATAAATTACTGATGCAGAGACCATAGTTATATGAAAATTACATTCACCTGCACTGTGGATTAATGGATTTCAGAAAGTTAAAATGAAGTCAGGCACTCCCTGAGCTTCAGAAATAAAAGATCATGAGGCTTGGAGGATGTGCTTGCTCTGTTTGGGGTTGTACAAGAAGTGATTGATAATCATTTCAGATAATAAATAATAGTTAGGAACAAAAGGAGAATAGAAAGATCTGCAGCAAAATGTAAGCCAGGTCATTACAGCAAAGCTGGCATACTTGCAAGACTGTGAATGAAACTAAGAGAAATAAATCACAGGCTCAGGCCTTTTTCTAGCTTAGATTTGGTGAACTTTTGTTTGGTTTGAGGTTGTTGTTTGTTTTTGGTTGTTTGTTTGTTGGTTGTTTTTGTTGTTTTTATTTGTTTGCTTTCTTGTTTGCAATGGAATGATGGGAAGATGATCTGTCAAACAAAATATATTGGGGGGAGTGTCTCACTCTACAAGATGCTAGAAGTCTTTTTTAATACAGACTAAAAATACTGGATCCTTAGGCAAGACATGCCTAGGAAGAGATTAAACCTGGGAGATGGAGTAGAGGGTAAAACGTGTCTGTTTCTGCCAGGGCACTGCATTGCAACCTAAATATTATATGCTTAGTACTGAAGGAGAGCTTAAACTGAAACAGAAAAGTTATGTTTTCTCTGATTCCCACCCTGCAAGTCACACTTGTAAGGAGGTTTTAATGTAGGTTCATAGAAAAATCCAGTAATTGGTTCTTTGTGTAATCACGAAGGCCTAATCCTATGCTCATTAAAGTAATTGATAAAACTCTCCCTGACGTCAGTGGTGTGGGATTGAGCCCTAGTACAGCATATTAGACATACGTGTCACATGTGCGAGTTAATAAATGGAAGGCACAGACAGAAGCTACTTGGAAGAACATCTTTTCAAAGGCTGAATACTGTGTCCTTATCTCACAGACACACACAGGCAGTGAAATGGCTGATCCAACCCAATATTCTTCCTGCTCCAGGATAATGGCAATGTTTTTAGTCAGTGATGGGAGATGTAGTAAGGGAAAGGAATGCTTCTAGATGTGCTTTAGCTCACCAAGGAGAAAACACACATTTCCAAAATTGTGAAAAACTAAAAGAGAATGCACAATAATTTTACCCACCACACAACAGAGATGTTCTTGCAGAATCACACAAATTAATTACAGTATCGACTAAGCAATCTCCAACTTCACTTCTTGAAAAAGCAATTCTACATGCACAAAGGAAAAGCTGAATAAGGGTTTAGTAATTTAGGACCAGCTGACAGGCTGAGCATAGTAACTGTATCTTACACAAGGTAATACTTTGGTGCCAAGAATACTCCTCCTAGGTCAGCAGACCAGATGCTTTTTCCAGTGTAAACTAATTAAAAGACCCTGGGGTCTTTATCTTCTCCAACTGAATTAAATGCACCATTCCACAGTAGGCCAAATTCTGGACTTGGAAAAAGTGACAGAATTGAAATTAATTAATGTTGATATTTTGTTTAGATTTGAACAGTGACAACTAAAGCAGTTAACCCTCAAAACTCTGACTTCTGATTTCAATATTAATCATGTTTGTTATAATAATGACTGAAACTAACCAAAAATGAAGTTCCATTTGTGCTGACCTTACAGAAACCTTATTCCACTTTTCCTCCTGTGTCTTGTATTCCCAGCAAATTATAAAAACCAGCGTAGTAATTGTCTTTTATTTCCTCATATCTTTGAATAGGAAGCTAGTCTCATCACCAGTCATGAAATGTCTCTTTTCTCTCACTTTCATTCATAAACCCCACAAAATCCCACAATCAAATGCTCCTGCAGGATTACACCCACACAAAACCAGATGAGGAATTTAGACTCCTACTGACCCAGAATTAAACATGCAAGCGGGTTCATATCTGGGGATTTAAATCCAAACTCCTTTCCATAGAAATTTAAAGAGGATCAGATCTGAGGTTCTGGTTTTGCACCATTTCTAATCCTAATAATTTTAACTTAATCCAAACCTCAGCTACAGAACTTTACAATTTTAACCAGGACACTACTGACAAATTTGAAAGTGAAAATAGGAAGCTAAGAGTGACATTTGCAGCTACGGCCGCCCATTAGTAACACTCAAGTAGACATTAAAGGAACCTCATTTTTCCCTCAGTCTGCTTCTGCAGTATTATGAGTACTAATTTCAGTGGAGTTATCCCTAACTCACCCCCATATAAGCGGAAAAAGGTTCCATCTTCAAAAGGGGAACCAACATGGCCTTATGTAGGCAGCATTAATTTTCATTTGCTCTCTGTTCTTTGAAAGAAAGGTACTTTTTATTTCTTCTCAAGCTTTATCCTAAAATAATTATTTGCCCAAGTCATCCTCAATGAGGACTGAGTTTTTGGTTACTGAATACGTTTTCTGGTTTATATTTACCATCGTAAGGCATCTTGATTTTGTAGAACATTTTTTACTAGGAAATGAAATGGGATTACCATCAGAACTTTTAGACATTGCTGTGATTCAGTTTGAAATTGAGCACTTTTTCAAGTTCACTAAATAAAGCTTTTTTCATCCACAAACAGGTCCAATGTGACTCTGCAGCCAGCCACAGCACATGGGCAATTAGAAGTGCCACATCAGATCTCAAGGGCATCTGACTCAGGTAGGTGGATTTACAGCTGGGGTGCCTGGATTGGTCTGCTGTGAGGGCAGGCTACAAACCTGCACAGCTTACAGAGAGGTAGAGAAGGCTGAGATGTTTGCCACATCAACATCAATACAGACATATTGCATCACAGCAACAGATGCATTTCAAAACAGTAATTCAAACCCAGGCATAAACGAGTAACTTTGCAGTTCCACATGGGTTTACAGTGTAGTTCTGCTATACCTGGGAAGAAAGCAGTTCTCTGACTTTGTACCTAGGTAAAACCTCCAGGCTTGCCTGACAGCAGCATAATTGGGAACTTTTCCATGCCAAGCAGGAAGCTCACCTTTTGTCTTGCTAAGATGCAAACTGATTTCCTTGACAGGAATTCAGGCTTTCTATGTTTACAACATTGCTGTTATTGACATAAAGGCTTGGTGCCCTCACAGTGCCAGTATGTTCTAGGTGCCTCCTGCCAACAGTGAGTTACCCTTGTGGGAAAGGACTGTCTTTGGTGTGCGCCAGAAGAGGCTGCTTGGTCTTTCCACAGCTCCCATTTAAAGGTGAGATGCTTTTTTGGACCAATTTTCTGATCCCAGAAAATTATTTTCCCTTAACCTTTTTGAGAAAGAATTTGTCTTACACACAAGAGAGATGAGACAACCCAATAGAATCATTAAGGCTGGAGAAGACCTCCAAGGCCCTTGGTTACAACTATTAACCTAACGCTGCCAGGTCCACCATGAAAACATCTCCCTAAGCATAACATTTGCACATTTTTTGAATGCTTCCAGGGATGGTAATCCTACTCTGCGCATCCTTTTTCAATGGTAGACTACCCTTTTGGGGAAAAAACTTTCCTGATATCCAACATAAACCCCTCTGGTGTAATGTCCTTTCATTCTGTCTTCTTGTTACTTGGTGGAAGAGTCTGAGCTCCACCTGGCTACAGCCTCCTTTCAGGTTAGGAAGTGACAAGGTCTCCCCTGAACTTCCTTTTCTACAGGATAAACATTTCCCCTCAGCTACTTCTCATCAGATTTGTGCCCCAGACCCTTCTCAGCTCTGTTGTCCTTCTCTTGACACCCTCCAGCACTGCAATGCCTTTCTTGCAGTGAGGCCCAGAACTGGACACAGCTCTTGAGCCGTGGCCTCACCGGTGCCCAGTACAGGGGGACAATCCCTGCCCTGCTCCTGCTGGCCGCACCACTGCTGACACAGGCCAGGATGCCCTTGGCCTTCCTGGCCCCCTGGGCACACCCTGGCTCATGTTCAGCCAGGTGCAAGGTCAGGTTTGTCACGGAATTCCTGTCGGTATGGTGACAGCTCAGCGCCAGAGGGCCAGCGGCAGGGATGTCATGAGCAGCGGCGGTTCGGCACCGCGGGCGTGAGGGCGTGCCCGACCCCGGCGGCCCCTCAGCCTCGCCCTCCCTGCTGAGGGAGCCGGGCAGGCCCCGCGGCTCTCCCGGCCTTGGCCGCAAGAGGGCGCACCGGCCCGGCGCTCATCCCTCCGCTCCGACGGCCGCGAACGCCCCGCGGGAGGGCCCGGGGGGGCCGAGTGCGCTGCCGATGGGAGGGGGAAGGCGGCGCGACAGGCGAGGGCGGCGCGACTCCGGCTCCCGCGGGCGGGGTCGTCCCCCGAGGCGCCTCATCCGTGCCCGTGCCGGCGGCGCCGCGGGGAGCGCTCGTCCCCCTGCCGCAGTGCTCCTGCAGCCCGCCGAAGCCATCTTCCCCGGGCGCTCCGTTCCGCCTTCCCGGGGCGTGCGGGGCAGCGGGGCCCCCTGCGCTCACAGCCGGCGGCAGGTGACATTGGAGCCCTCCATAGGGATGCTGCGGATCCGAGCGCTCCGGGGGCACCGGCGGGCCTCGGTGCCACGTTCCGGCCGGGCTCCGCGCTGGGGCGCTGGCAGCGCCTGGCTCTGAGACACGGGAGTTCTTCTCGTGGGCTGTGCTGTGCTTGCTCACTTCGCGAGCTGGGCAATGTGGCGGTGTCGTGACAAGGCCGGAGCGACGCCGCTCGGTCTCCCCGCGCTCAGCCCCAGTGCGTCGGTCTGCCCCGTGATCAGGGGTCACCCCTCTACTTCTAGGCAGAGAGCGAAGGTGACAAAAGCTAAGGCATCTTTTTAGTAAAATGTTCTACCAACAAAATATCCACTATAGATATATAATAGGATTTTTTTAGACAGGCTCAGGTGCTTTTGAAAATGCTGTGGCTTCTGTTTCTTTTGTTTAGGTTGTACCAACCCATCATACACTGGCCCCTTACAGTAGAGCCAGTTGTTCCAAATGGCAGTAACACATCGTATCTGTCCATCTATCCATTCATCCAACCAACCAGTAGGATGCCTTTGCTCACGGAAGAGTTTCAGTGCCAGCAGCTGTAGCTTGGGTTTTCCCAGAGAGGTTATACCAACAGCCCTGCTGGACATGGCCAGCTGGACATCAGGCCCAGCTGAAACCTTCACTGAGGTTTGTGGTCTGGGTTAGATCACTAGCAACAAGCCCAAGCTGATGTCATGGAGTATACTAAGAAACTCTCAAATAATTAAGGCCAGATATTTTTCAACACCATGTATTTGCCCAGGATTTTAATGGTTGTTTCTCTGCAGCTTGGAATAATAGTTTAAATCTTTCTCAGCTTTTCCCATATGAGCAGGGGTGGCATTTAACTAGTGAAGAGTGGTGATTGGGTAATGGTTTGGATACAATTTCAGAAAAATATGAGTACAAAAGAGTTAGAGCAGAAGCAGGTATTCTGCCTAATGCCCTCAGCTACCATTAAGAAACATGAAAATCTAATTGTACTGAATGGAAACGTACATCTTCATCACTGATTATGACACGGAAGAAAATTACTATATGATTGGCATCATAATGGCCAATGTTGAAATGTGATGACACGCCAATATGATGTACATCTCCATTAGGAATGATAAATCAAAGGTTATTCATTTGTGCTTGATTTATGCCTGGGAAATGCTACCAAGGGAAATCTTGATTTAAATCTCTCAAGTCATTAAAAAAAAAAAAAGCTGGGAGTGCCCTCTTCTGGCAACAGACGACAACTGTAGTCCCTGCAGTACTTTCCCCTGTTGCTTTTTATTTATGAATATAATTTCGATCTTTCATTATCCCTTTTACCACCACCATGGTCTGTGATATTTTCAGTAATTCGTAGTCCTTTCTTGTATTTTATCCTCTGTTTCAGAAGTAGACTGGATAACATTTAATCCTGTGAAATCTCCCTTCTCACAACCAGAGGCCTTAATCTTGCTGGTAATCTTATTCCAGGAGTACAGCAGAAAACCGCACTAGGGCTGTGCAGTTTATTACTGAGTATGGAGGAAAAGCTTCATATTTTTTCTGAGTTAGATGAGAGACACAACCTCGTGGGTATATTGAACAGGATCTGGGCCACACGAGCAAAGAATTATTGATGGGACTTAAATTATTTGCTGGGCTGTTGGCTTATCCTAGGCATCTGCTCTGTAGTTGCCTGTATTTAATAGTTGCAGAGAAAAGAGTGGAACAGGAGGTGAGAGGGAGGAAATACCTCGACTTCTTGCTTGCTGCCATTGCCTGCACTTGTGCTTGTGCACAGCGTGCCATGCTGTCTGTCACTCATGGCTGTGTGCGAGCATCGGCTCTGACTTCTCTAACATACAGGTAAAGCCTTTCAGTTGCTTATACCACCCCACCTCCAATTCCTAAATCTTTTAAAGTGCATCTTTTTCACTCTTCATGCAGCTAAATTCTTGCATAAGTTCGCATTATTTAGAAGCTGAGTTGGTACAGTCAACTTTTCTCTGGCCTTGACACATGCAGGCTTGCCTTTGCCCTAATCATACTGCGTGTGGCTGCTCTTGCTTCAAAGATCATTTCCCTGGCCTGTCTCTTTGAACATGTCACTTTTCTCTTGGCAGCACTGTGCTACCTCTCCCCTCCCCTATCTCACATCAACATAAGCTGCCTGTCTTTATTTCCCAGGCCCCTGGGACTCCACCTATCATCTCTCATTGTCAGGAGGCAGGAACTGCCCTGTGTGAGCAGACTTCAGCTCTGCCATGCTTGGTTGTTATATTCCTTTTTGGAGGAGGATGTGGGTGAATACAATTGGTATGGGGCAATAAAAGGGGGCCACTATTAAAGACAGTCAGGAATGAAGACAACTCCCATGTTTAAATGCTGTTAAAACCTTAAAATGGTTCATCACCTTTTGTTCAGAGTTACCATCCCCCCGTGTTCATCTCTAAGCAAGCCCATTCTTGTTTTCTCCTCTGTGGTTTCTGTCATACTTGGAGGGTACATACACACTCCCAGATTTCTGTTGGTACCTCTCTAGAATCTCCTTAAAAGTCTCTTGGACCATGAGGTCTATGAAAGGTTTGACAGCCCTTAGACTGCTAGTGAGGTAATACTGCTGTCACTGAGCATTCATTTCCTTTATTCTCCCTCTGTCTGTTTGTATCCATCTGTGGTCTCTTGTTCTCTGTTTAGTTTGTAACCGCTTTGGGACAGGGCCATCATTTTGGTTGATGTTTACACAGTGCTCCAGACAATATTTGTTGTTGGGGTTCCTGTGTGGTCCAATAGTACAAAAAATAAATAAAACCAGTAACAGCCTGTGGCAGGTACTCTCTACTTGCACAGACCTCATTGATTTCAGGCTGTGTGCTGAGAAAATTGCATGAATGTGGCTTAGGTCTTGTGGGTAACTGAGAAAAGGGCAGAAACAGAACAGTGCTGTGTGTTCCATTCTAAATGTTGGTGAAAATGCCTCAAATCAAATTCCTTCCCCTCCCTTTTTTTTTTTTTTTCCCAGAGCAATGAAGACCAGATCCAGGGACAACCATTTAGCTTCATATCATTTCTTTCTAGAAAAGGGCAGGGGAAGAGAAGGCAAAATTTACAGGCTTTTGTTTCTGAAAAATAAAACATAAGGGCTATAAACGTCACAAGAAAGAAAAAAACCCAGACATTTTAAGATCTTTAGACCTCACCTTTTGCCCTTTTTAGTTGCTGTAAAACTACTTCAAAACTCTAATCCTCAGCTATTTTCATAACCAGTAATATACTGTGTCTTTGCCTGAGTTTCCTAATTTTTAAACTGAGCATCTCTTGCTTTAACTAACATAGGGGCCATAACCCTATTTTTGTAAGTCTTTTGATGATTGATAGGGAGATATAATGAATTGTTATTATTCTATGATAACTTGAATTTGGTTTTATTAGAAAAATTGGTTTAAATACTATTTGATTCTACTGCCTGCTCTGGAGTTCTGTCAACCTCCAGAAATGCCCAGGGCTTGCTAGCGAGGGCAGGGGATATGGTTGTATTGCAAAACATTCAAAAAGAATTCTCTGTGGCTCTAAACTGCAAAGTTATTGATAGAGAGCTCTCTTTAGGCTGATACCAATCATAAAGTGAGCAATCTTTGGGATAAGATCTGAATCCAAATGGTGTAAAAGAGAGTTAAAGTATCTTCTCAATACCAGTACAACATAGGACCCCAGCCTGTGAGGTTTATAATGCCAGCCAAGAGCAGACAAAAAAGAATTACTTGGTGTAATAAATCAGAGTTCAGTGCTAATTCTGTATCAAAGTATTGGATAAAAAGATCAAGTATTAAGTGACGTAAAAAGAAACTGTATGAAACCCACGGAAAGGTGAAATTTTAGTCTGAGCTATGCTTAGGATGGTAGTAGACCCAAATGTTTGATGTCTTTTGATCTGGAAGTTCACCATACATTTTCAGGGTATTGACTGAGAAAACTAAGATATTCAGCTGTAGACGAAAAGAACCCCAAAAGAAGACCACAGAGAACAACCATTGATGCACACAAGAGAAGCCAGGCTGTGTAACGGGCCATACAGTACGATGCAGTAGACAGCTGTAGCACAAGATGCTGGGTTGCAAAGTCATGTTTGTCCTCAGTGGGAATGCTTCGCTTATTGGCACTGATCCCTGCAGAGCCAGCAGTCCAAGGAAGGTGTCATACTTAGAACCAGGACCCAAATTATTAAATTATTAAAGACCTGAAAGCAATGCAGCTTCTCACCTACTCTGAGCTAAGGCTTAAGATCATTAGGTTTGTGTTGATTGCCAGGGTATGATTAAAAGTTACATACCTGAAAGAACACAAATGCATGAGAAAACAGAAAATAGAGAAAAACCACCTTTCTGTGAGATCTTAAGTCTAAAATTTAGATACAGACTTAGATGAAGAACATTCACCTTCCTTTAAGTCACTCTTATAAATTCTTTTTCCTGTCCTATGCCCATCTTTCCTCAGCTTTAAGCTGATCCTAGTGTCTGCAAGCTGACTCCATTTTTGGTCCTTATTATTGTCACTCACACACAGACTGAGTCAGAACTTGAAAACAGTAATAGGGCATTTCTGTTGATGTCATGGGAACATCCTACAGAGGCATTCAATTTGGAAAGCATGAAATTATTTTTGTTATGACCTGAATGATTTTGGAAGGTATTTTGTTGTGTTGGTTGGGTTTTGGGTTTTTTTCAATATCTAGTAAAACTGCTCTAGGAAGGAGAAGGAAACATAATAGTTGAAAAGCAGGGCGGTTAATGAGACTGAGCAGGCATAAGAACATAGTAGTTAGATGGTATGGGCCAAAGTGAAAGCGTTTATTTATTGTCTGAATAAAATGGCAACATAAGGTTCTTCTTTTCCCCTTTATGTTATTAGTCTTAAAACATGGAAAACATTTCATTTCCCTATGGAGCTCCTCCAAGTCAATCCTCTATGGTAAAGAAACCTAGCCTTTAATACTTTGTGATAAATAAAACATCAGGAATAAAGACATACAACAACACATTATGACAGATAGTACCAAAAAGCATGCACAGATCTATTCAGTAATATCTCTTTGGAAAATTCCTCTCCTGATGTTTCTCAGCACTTAAGAATTTAGTATCTGAGCACCTCACAATCACTAATGGATTTTAGTCTCCCTTCACTCCAAAGGCAGAAAAGTACATTGCCCTTTTACAGTTTAAGAAGTGAATAGTCAGGGACTTGCCTAAGGTCATATTAATTTCTTCTGGAAGTGGGGCTTGAGTCATATTTTCTGTGTCACGGTCCAGTACCTTGAGCCATCTTTTCACCCACTATCAGATCTGCATCACAGCATTTAGGAAAGGGCTGTGTGATGCCCAGTGCTCATTGTCCTTTTTTCAAATCCCAGGTCCTTCTAGTCCTTACTAATCATCAGAAAGAGTTTGCTGTTAGCTTAGCCTCTGAAAGAAGCTGCTCTCCAGCATGGTGTACATTTGTTCTGACTTTAGGGGTTTTACACAACCCTACAACAATTTGTGTGTTTGTAGCCCACCTCCCGAAGGAGATTGTCCTGGCATGGTTTGGGACCAAGGTTTGCAATGTGTTTAAAAAGCACTTTGCTGCCTATGGCTTGGTTGGGAAAATTCTACACAGGCAAAGTGATAAAAAACCAATCAAATGAAAAAACTTCCCTCCAGCCAAGATCTAAAAGGGTGGATGGTGCCCAGTCGATTCTCCCTCCATGTTTAAGTTCTCTAACCCCTACCTACGGGAGCACTTAAGCACTTCAGCCTTAAATGCTTGAGCAATCACGTTGCCTCGGGGTGGGGGGTTGGGGAGAATATTCATCTGCTTTCCTGGGTCAGGACCTTGACCTGGAGACTGTGGATGTTTGATTCTTTTGAAAACCAGGGCATTTCTTTAACACTTTACATGGGTTTGGGAGTCTAATTTTAGACAGTTGTATTTTTAAATTTGGTGCCTAGATACACTGCTGGTAGTAAATACAGCATCCCTGGTTTGGGGGCAGAATGATCCCACCAGGGATAATTTCTTTAAACGACTGGTCAGCAAAGAAAGAAACAAGCCAAATCAACCATCCTTAGCAGCACCCTCCCTCCCCCTACAAGCCTTTCCTATCCCCAAGGTTAGTTTGGAATCCTGGATGCATTTTGAATGGCTGTTGATAAAAAGTCCTGCTCTTTTCATTTTCATGTCACTTATTTAAAGAGGAGTCTTGAAGCTGTTGTTTACTGCAGCAATGCTTAGGAGGGAAAAGAATAGCGAGTGTATTTTCAAATGCCCTTAGCAGCTTTCTTTTTATTTTGCTCTCCAAGCCCCTGCTATTCAAGTTTCCTTCTCCTCAGAGCACTAACAGCTAGATTGTTCTGTGCAACCAGCTCCCATTAGCAAAAGGAGTCATGCACATCATTCCTATGAACTGCTTTAACAGCACAGTCTTACATGACGAAACGTGCCTCAAAGACAGAGGATGCTAGATAAATATTAACCACATAGTGTTCTCATTTAAACTTGCATTTAAAATAGCATTTGGATTTTTAAAATGTACACTTATATTATTTGGTATCCTTCATCTTTGTCTTCCCAATTTAAGAAATTAGATATGCCAGAGCATAACAAATCCACATTAGAAGCATGGGGTTTGGTGGTTTATGCTGGAGAAAAGAAAGGGGGTTGGGGCTGACATTTGGGTTTACTGTCAGCCCTCAGTAATCTGCAAACCCTAATGTCTCATCAGTGAGTCTGTTTCCTTTGTTTACATTAATTGCATTGAAATTTCTGTCAATTATTTAAACTCTGAGTAATCACAACTCATTTATTGCTTCTTATAGATAATATAAGATTGACTGTGATTATATTCATATATGGACAGACAGAATGATTTCTGTAGATTGTGGAGATTCCCCGGAAATCCTTCTGCCTCCTGGAAAAAGTTCGGTTTTGTATGAATTAAAATGTGCCTGTGACTCACTGTTATTTGAGAAGCATGCCAATTCACTGGTTGTATCAAAATCAAGCTCAAAAGTATATTCAGAAATGTATGTACTCTCATTGCACAGATTCCAACATGCTACATAGTATAAAAGAAACAGAATTTTTTTTTTGGGGGGGGTAGTGTGGGAAAAGAGGAAACATATTTTTTCTTAATGTCAGACAATTAGTTTCTGATTTATATCTTAAAGCACACCAGTTGTTAAACCTTGCAATTTCATCTTAGCTAGCACAGCTGTGGATGGCTTTACAGAAAACTCATAAAAATTTAAAACCATTTTCTAAGGCTGGTAGATTTCTTCTTTATTATCAATGACAGTGAATCCTTTGTATCGATGTGCATTTTGCATTTTTTTAAAATACACCTTCTTTTCATTCAGTTTGGGGGTTTGATTTTGTTAAATCAGTGGACCTTTCATTCTTCATGGTTAACAGCAGTGATTGACAGTACATGGATGTTTTTTCTGTAGCCATCAGTACCAGTGACTAGAAAAACAAGCAAATAGTCCCAACTGCATAATAAAAAGTAGAAATTGCGTATCTTAAATACTTCAATCCATTTTCAAAATGACCATGCAATGCTGCTTGAGTGCATGGATATAACTTAAAACACAGACCTTAAAGGTGGAGTGCACACCTGGTAACTGAAATTCTCCAAGCTGTGGTTACCATCTACTCCCAATTTTGCACAATGCAAAAACATAAAAGCTTCTGTTCCCAGGATTGTTGCATATTACCACCATTCATCAAAACATTTGTGGTAGTTGTCTATTCTTCCCCACTTTATATTATTTTCTTTTTTTTTTTAATCATTTGGAGACTGTGAGAATCAGCACGGTAACAAACCAATAGGTTTATACATTGCAGTATGGACAAGAGAAAGATTTTAAGTGCCCTGCTTCCAGGAGGCTTATTTAAACTATAACAAAATAATTAAAAGTTGCTTGACCATACCTTTTTAATTGGCTCCCTGATAGAAGGGTTAATAGGAATTCTAATACCTGTGTAAAAAAAGACAGATAAAGAAAACAGTGTAATGTAAAATAATTCAGATTGTCTCTGTGTAAATGAGGCAATAAATGCCTGCAACATGAAGCTCAGTCTGACTTCACAGCAGGGCTTGGTGCTTAATTGAAAGTCCTAACTAGACCCATTTATCAAAGAAATCACTCAGAGGGAAATTTAATTATCACAATTAATCTATATTTTTTAGAAAGTCCAAGCAAGGCAGACTGAAAATTTCTTTGGAAAGAATTTTACAATGTTATTGCCAAAAAAAGTCAAGTGCCAAACCTCTCATAGCTTAAAAAAAAAGAAAAAAAAAAAGTAGGCAGGCACAGAGCATGTTTTGTGAGGAGCAACTTGTATTGCCACTTAGACACAGCTCAGAGTAATGAGCACTGTCACAGCAGGAGCTCAAATGGAAATATTTCTCCCTAAGTCACAAAACTGCTCCCTTTGCAAACTGGAGAGAACATCTGGCTTCTTGAGAGAGCTGCCCCGCAATGTGCCCATGGACTTGGGGTCCTTGGCACAGTTTTGCTTGGCTCTGCAGATCCCCAGCACCCCTCAGCTCCCCCTGTGAGTCCCTGCTCATAGTTTGTCCTTGTGCACACACAGAAAAGCCAGAGACACAGCTTGGCCTTTCCTTGGCAACTAACACAGGAAGCTTCTGTAGAGTGAGGAACCAGTGCCACTTTTTGTTTGCAACGCTTGTGTTGAGAGGAGATCTCTCCCATAGAGTTGCCCATGCTCGCGTTTATGTTGAGTGTCCTCCAGGGAGCAAAGTTTCATCCTGAAACCAGAGTATTTCCCCTGAGTATTTCCCCTGAGTAACTGGTGATATTCAACTCCCAGCTGGCATTGACTTAGAAGCTGGACAAGTTGGGAAGAAAGATAACTCTGAGCTCTGTTCTTGTAACAGCTTCACCAAAATATGGTTGTTTCCCAAGAGGTTTTCCATCGGTGGCTTTTCAAAGACCAGGGAACATTTGAAAGTTTAGTTCAATTTTCTCTCTTATTTTGAAAAGCAGCCCCTTGTTTTATGCAGAACCCTACCTCCATTTCCAACCCTACCTCCATTTCCAGTGTGAGCCTGATATGCTGCAGAAGGCTACTTCTGGAGCAAACAACAAGTGGAATTACATTTACGTGCATCATGTGGCACTTGACATGCCTGAATGAAGATGATAGAGAAAGCCCCAAGAAAGTATGCAAGTCTCTGTCATGATAAGGTTCCCCTTCAGTCAGTCAGTGAGCTGATGGATGGTAGTTTTTTAGGCCTTCTGGGCAGCAGTGTGCAGCACCTGGTAGGTGGGGGTCTGCTTCTTCACTTTGAGACCACAGAGCTTCAGTACCTGCATTGGCGGCAGGATGTAGGGAAGTGGTGTACTCACACTGGCTTCAATGAAGGGCAACAGAGGGCACTTCAAAGCACAGGGAGAATGTGGACAGAGATTTTATCTCACTTTGTGTGGATTGCACAGCCCCACACCTACTCGTGTTTCCCCAGGCTCAAAGGGGGCCCATAACTCACCCTAAGGTAGCATAATTTTCCCTTCCATTCTTCACAGTCAGAACATTAGAAAGTATGACCCCATGTTAACATTCTTATGCATCACCTTCCTCCTTTGTCTTCTCTGAGAAGAGTTTCAGCTTGGTTTCTTGATGTCTCTGGAGTTGTTTACTGCCCTTTTTATTCTGTATTTCCTACGTTATTCAGGTTATACTAATCACCACAGGGGAAGGAAACAACTCCAGAGCAGATTGAATTGACGTTTAATTGGACATCCTGTGAAATAAACATTGTGACTTGGATAAGATTAAAATGTGAGTCACAAGTCTGGTGAGTTTTCAACTGTCAGGGTGTGCAGTGAAGGAATGAGGGAAGAACAGCAAGGCGAGAGCAGCTAGAAGCAATGCTCAGTAGAGCAGCTGCTGGACTTGCATGCTTGTTTTCACTAGGCTTATATTAAAAGTACAGTGGACAAAACTGGAGAAAACAACTGACAGTTCTTTATTTAAGAGTTATTACATTTTGAAACAGATTTTAATTTCTATTTTTTTTGCCTGTACTGAACCCATCTGTGAATGTCCTCCGTCAGTAAACCACTGTACAGCTCAGCTAAATTCTTGGATATTAAAGGTGAGTACTTAGAAGTGCTTCTGGAGAAGAAACCTTCAACAGGTTTGGCATCTTACATGTACTCCCTTTTTATGTTTGATACTTTGCAATACTTCACAATACTTCCAGTGAGTAGATTTGCTGGAAGAAACAATTTGCAAACACAGAAATGAAAACTGTATTGTAGCATATTTGTTTAAATATGAATTCCAGATAACAGAATCACTGAATGGGTCAGGCTGGAAGGGACCACAGTGGCTCATCTGGTCCAACCTCCCTGCTCAAACAGGGTCAGCCTAAAGCACATGGCACAGGATTGCATCCAGATGGTTCTTGAGTATCTCCAGTGAGGGGGACTCCGCAGCCTCTCTGTGCAGTCTGTTCCAGTGCTCAGTCACCTGCACAGTAAAGAAGTTCTTCCTTATGCTCAGGTGGAACTTTCTGTTGTCTCTTGTCTCATTGCTGGGCATCACTGAGCAGGGTCTGCCTCCATCCCCTTCACACCCTCCCTTCAGATACTCATAGACACTGATGAGTTTCCTCCTCTGTCATCTCTTCTCAAGGCTCAACAGACCCAACTCCCTCAGCCTTTCCTCAGAAGAGATGCTCCAGTCCCCTCTAGAGCCCTTGTGGCCTCTGCTGGACCCACCCCAGGAGCTCCATGTCCCTCTTGTGCTGAGGAGCCCAGAACTGGACACAGCACTCCAGATGTGCCTCACCCGGGCTGGGCAGAGGGGCAGGATCACATCCCTCGACCAGCTGGCAATGCTCTTCCCAATGCACCCCAGGATGCCATTGGCCTTCGTGGCCACAAGGACACTGCTGGCTCATGGAAGGCTTGTTCTCCACCAGGACACTCAGGTCTTTCCCTGCAGAGCTGCTTCCCAGCCTGTTTAGGTATATGGGGTTATTCTTTTCTAAGTGCAGGACCCTGCATTTGCTTTTGTTGAATGCTTCTTCTCTGTCCATCTCTCCAAGTTGTCAAGGTCCTTCTGAAGGGCTGCACAGCCCTCTGAAATGTATAATCACAGCCTTTCCCATGAGCCTCACTTGATTTACCTGCATAGACCTGATGCTACACATAGGGACAGACTCTTAACAAACATCATGTCAGGCTCCTACTTAGAATCATAGAATCATTAATTGGTTTGTGTTGGAAGGTCATCTTTAAAGGTCATCTAAGCCAACTCTCTTACATAGTAAGGACATGTTCTTCTAGATCAGGTTGCTCAAAGCCTGGTCCAACCTGAGTTTAAGTGTTTCCAGGAAAGGAACATCCACCACCTCTCTGGGCAACCTGTTCCAGTGTTTTATCATGCTCATTGTAAAACACTTCTTCCTTATAGATAGTATAAATCTACTGTCTTTTAGTTTAAAAATGTTACCCCTTATCCTTTCACAACAGACCTTGGTAAGAAGTTTGTCCCCAGCCTTTTATAAGGCCACTTTAAGCACTCAAGGGCCACAAGAAGGTCTCCACAGAGCCTTCCCCTCTCCAGGCTGAACAACACCAACTCTCAGCCTTTCCTCATATGAGAGGTGCTCCAGTATTCTGACAATTTATGTGTCCCTCTGCTGAACTCACTCCAACAGATCCATGTCTTTACTCCAGAGCTGGACACAGCACTCCTGATGGGGTCTCACTAGAACAGAACAGAGCAGCAGAATCCCCTGCCTCACCCTGCTGGCTGTGCTGCTCTGGATGAAGCCCAGGACACATTTGGCTTTCTGTCCTGAGAGTGCACATTGCTGGGTTATGTTCAGATTTTCATCCAACAGCACCAAGTCCTTCTCAGCAGGGCTGCTCTCGATCTGTTCCTCCCCCAGCCTGTGTTGATAGCAGGAATTGCCCTGATCTAAGTGCAGCACCTTGCACTTGGTCTTGCTAAATCATATGAGATTCCCATGTGTTCACTTCTCAAACTTGTTGAGATCCATGTGGATGGCATCTTGTCTTTCAGGTGTGTCAACCACAGCACTCAGTGTGGTGTCATCTGCAAATTTGCTGGGGGTGCACTTGAACCCCCCGTCAATGCTGCTGATGAAGCTATTGAGCAGTACTGGTCCCAGTTATGGACCCTTGAAGGACACCACTTTTCACCAGTGTGCACTGGAACACGGAGCCACTGACTACTTCTTCACAAGCTACAAGTTAAGTTCAACTCCTTTCTTCTGGCCTGCTTTCTCCTTTGCCTCCATCCTGAGGTGAGGGAGAGGCTGGCTGTGGCGGAAAATTTGGTGATGGAGGCAGCTGTCTGGCAGAAATTGGCCACACACCAGGTTAGCTGTTCTGTGTTGCACCTCAGGGTGGCTGATGGCAAACTTTGGTAGCTGCTGTCTCCCAGCAGTAGCTGCATAGCAGCTGCCTGGGTGTGAAAAGCTCCCAGCCTTTGACAGTTCCCAGAGCTCCCTGATCCTTTGGACATTTATTGTAGCTTGGAAATTGCAAATGTTGCTGCTTGCTATTTGCCACCAGGTGGCCTAACCATTCCACCGTTCATGAGGAACGAGACTCCATTAGAGAACAGCAGCTGGAACTTTTTAAGCTTTACATATTTTTCTTCCCAAGCCTCCATCTCCCCTCCTTCCTCCTCATTCAGTTGATTAAAAGCGATCAGGGCTGCTCTGATTTATCAACTCAATCCTGTACTCTAAGCAATTGAGAGAGCTGGTGCTTCCAGCCATCCAGCCCCAGCTTTAGAGATCAAGCTCAGCCATCTCTGTTTACCTCTTAGCCCAAATGAACTCTTGCCATAACAACACAGGTACCTTGGACTTTTCCTCGTGCAGCGGTAACTGGAGATTGATTCCTTTGTTTGTTGCCTCTGGTATGACTTTGGTAGCTGGTTTTGTGACCACCCAGGAGTTCTGTGCTGGCCACATAAGCTGGATTTATTTTTTTATAAGATGCCTTGTGTCCCTGGAGCATTGCAGCATGGATTCAGTGGGCCGAAGGATCTGACTCAGTAAATGGCTTTTGATTTTTAAACCCACAGACAGCAGTCCCCCTGCTCAGTAGTTTCAGGATAGCCATGGGGGAACTGGCTGAGCTAAACCCAGCTCCTTGGGTTTCAAGGGAGCTGGCATTACAGCTCATGCGTTAAAAGTTGGGACTGACTTCCCATCTTGGACTGAAAGGAGCCAGACTTACTGCTCTGAAAATGGGAAGGAAGATACTCTTGGATGTTTATCTCAGGTGTTTTTTGATGAGAAGGGTGGGGAAGGCTCTAGCAGTATGTCACAGCAGTATGAACTAAGAAAAAACACATTGACGCCAATGGTATTACACTGACATGCTGGTATTGGGAAGCCACTGAAGGACTTCTTAGGAGAAGGAAGCGCAGTTTCAGGAGAAGATGGGTTTTTTTCATGTACTGCAACACTGATAGCTTAGAAAAATGGTATTTTCTACTGTTTGCATAATGCCTGAAATTTTTCAAAAGGTAGTTTCAAAACAAATCTTAGTAATAAAGTAATTTAAAATGAGTATTTGGTTAAAACCCATAATTCGTTTATTTACCCATCTTTGTAATTATGCATTTCAGCTTTTATGTGAGCAAGGACAAGGTGCAGTGACGACAGGCAGGACCATCATGTCAGAGCCAAGCAACAGAAGCATCTTCTCAAGATCAGTTCAACTCAGCTCTGAACTGGTGCCTGACAATTCCAAATCAAAGGTATGCAGTTTCTGAATGCCCCCTATCATAACACAATTGCAACACAAGTCACAGCTGCATTGGGCAGACTTTCCTAAACGATGTGGTGATTGAACTTTAAAAACAGTCATTTGTAGAAAATACCAGGAGTCTTTACATCTGGTAAATGAAATAGTTATAAATAATAAATACCTGGAAATTGGTAGATATGTTTTGTTACATCACAAAAATGTCATGAAGTAGAACTGGATATTTCAGCTACTTTAACCACAGGAGAGTCCGAGTCTGATCATTTGCAGACTAAGCAATCAAGTTCAGGGTAAGGAGACTTTAGCCAAGGTGTTACTCTGGATTTATACCTCTGCAGATAGAATCAGATGCTATCTCCTAGTCTATGCATCCTCTGAGAATAGAATTAATTTTGAATTCTTGTATCATCTGCTTGCTTGTGCACTTATTTGCTAACTGTCTGACTGAGTGAGATATTCTGGGTCAGTATGATTTAGGCATCCTTTATTACACAGTTTCCAATTCAGTACATTTTTTAATCAAGACTAAATTGAAGTCAGGTTCCAGGTACATATGAATATAATATATATTTAGTGAATACATTGCAAATCCCCTAGTCTAATTTTGAATATAACTATAATAGAATAAGAAATATGAAGGTTCCTTTATTTTATAGGGGAGTGTTAAAATATTGCCCTGTCTTAAAGGCAAGTTAAAACCTATTTTCATATTTTTAAAATCACATTAGCTAAAAGCTTGTTAAGGAATAAATAGTCCAGAGGATAATTGAGACTTAGCTGGCTTAAGCAGTAATGAATCAAAATCAGATGCCAGATCATTAATTAATTCTACAAATTATAATGTTGCCATTACTGGCAAATACTATGAGAGCTAATACCAAGGAGAAAATTAAACTGCATTTCCCTTCTTACTACATATCTTTCACCAAAAAGAAAACTGCAGTAGGTTGGTTTGTTTTGTTTTGTTGTGGTTTTTTTTGTTATTACATATATTGTCTGTTTTTTAAAAGCTTTTGTATGATCGTTAATTTTTAAAAATATTTCAATTTCTTTAACATGCTATTAATAGAATCTGCCTATCATAGACAATAAGGATATTTCCATCAGTGCTGTAACTCATGGAAACTAAAATGTTTTAAAGCAAAAATGACAGAAAAGTCAATTCAACACTTCAGAAGCCTCACAAAACTTCATGCCCCTTCAAATCAGCTTCTTTGGTGAAAGGCATAATAATAGACGGGTCTTGCAATGTGGCCTGAAGTGCCACTATCTCGGGCTCTGTCAGACCAATGCAGAAAGGGAGTTAGATGAGAAGTGAGAGAGTCAAAAGAGAAGGTCAGCTGGACATTTCTAGCCACCACTTCTCATCCCATAAGAAGAGGAAGCTTCAATATATTTAAATGATGGTGGACTTAAAACACTCTTCTGCAGAGTGCAGAACCAAGCTGGGGAATTGGCAATGATGGAATATCACTGAACCTTATGAAGAATAAAACACTAAATAATGATGGCATGATAGAACATCAGCCTAGTCAGAATAAAACTTTAGGGCCAAAATGACCTTAAAGAGCAGCATTATCTGAAAACTCACAGCATTGGAGCTGTTTATCAGGTGTGGTGTATCTTTTCCTCTTTTCCCATCATGTGACAGACACCAAGATTATCTCGGATCTAGAACATGAAGGTGGTCTAAAACATACCCAAAGGGCTTTAATTAATCCTGGAGACCAATCAAAAGCAAATATACTGCAGTACTAGTGAAATAGTTTGCTCACTTAAGCATCACTAAGTAATGACGGGTAGGTGCACTCTCCTCTGAGATTAAATTGTCCTGAAGGATCCAGCATAGAGTGTCAAGTCTGATGCCCATAAGAGCAATCTGTGCCTGTAAGAAAAAGCTGTGGAAGAATGTCCCATTTTTTTCTCCATATAGATTGTTATTTTCAATCAATTTTCTTCCTCTGCTTAATTGAAAAGAAGTCTGAGTGGATGATTTCTAGGTAAAACAGTAAAAAACCTGAAATAAAAATATTCTCCCAGTTTCCCAAAATGAATCACAGCTCAGTTTCCAGCAGGAATCTGAGACTCGTGAATCTTGTTACCAAGAGCTACATTTCAGCTGCAGAATAATAAGCTGGCACCTTTTTTCAGCCCTCAGTGTCTGTCCACCATTAATGACAGCCAAATTTTTGCCAAATCAAATCTATCATCTAGATCAGAGGGTGCTAGCGCCATACTGAGGGACTTTTCTGATAGTTTCATCTCTATGCTGAAGAGATGAATTCTTGGTAATTTTTTACCCATTGGGTCCTTTGAACTACCTAAAGATGTTAACCTTTGCCATGCAATAAAAATTAAACTGTCAATAGGCAACACTTTGGATAATAGTGTATTCTAATATAACTGTATTTTCTGTCCCTCTACTGAATTCATGGCCCTTTTCCATGTTTGGAGACAACAGATAGTACTAAAGCTGATTTATTGCAACTTTTGGCCTTCTGGCACAATTACAGTATCTAATAACAGACCAGTAATTTCAATATTCCCCCAGAGTTGCTGTCTTGAACACAATTCCAGAAGAAATTGAGAGCAGCCAACAATGGATGCCTATGAAACACACAGAGATCCTCCCTCCCAGGACTTTTCCAGATTGCAGCTACTTGCATCTCACCAACTTCTTGAGGTGTTTAATAGTACTTGAAGAAATTTTCTTGTGTGAATTTGTCCAGTCTTTCTTTTTGTTAAGATGCACAGCTAATGGGGGTCACTCTTCTAGTTTTACTCTCTCCAGCTACCCTGCTAGATTGGTGGAAAGGTGATGGGCTTTTTTTGTAATGAGTAATGACTCAGAGGTGGAAAGGACTCTTTTTACATGGTTGGATGGCCAAGTTCATGGTGAAATAGTTGCTATAATTCTGCTGGGATTTCATATTATCATTAATGATTTGCTAGGGCACTTGAAGCCGGCAATGCTATCCCTTAAAAGGATTTGAAATCTAAACACATTTAAAAAGCTCTGCATTTGCGCTGCATGGCTTATGTTCCTATTTTCTGACACTACAGCCCTAATTCTTTTGACACTCTGAAATCTGTCACTGTTGGAAATTATTAATGCCACCATCAACAAGGAAGACTACAAACCCAGGAACTTTTACAACTGTGATGTGAAAGCACAGTATTCAGCTGCTGTAGAAACATCTTTGAAATGAAACTGTCTCTATCTTGTTTTCATATTTTTCCACTTGTAGAGGTTAATTAATTACAGTAATTAATAGTTAGACCAAATTTATGCAGGCTGACAGAACCTTTGTTCCAGATGGACACTGCCATGCAACAAGGGGCAGTTGGTAATGACTTTTTTCCTTACCAAAGGGCATCCAGTGGAAGATCATAGTTATGGCAGTCTGGAGAGAAGGAAACAAAACCACTATGCAATGAGATGTCCTGTGAGAAATATTTTACTCTAACTGGTAAGTGACACCAAAATAAATGCTTTTTTAGAAATCCTTTTGTTACATCTTACAAGCTTTCCGCCAATTTATTGAGATAATTTGTATAGAATTGATTTTTGCATATACTTTTATCGGATAGGCAAGCACTCACTGATGCTTAATGCACAATGGTCCTATCACACAGTGCTGTATAGCCAACAGCCACCCAAGGATTGGATGACCTGGAAATAGCATTAGATGGGGCACGATTCTTCTGAAAAAATAGTCACGCCAATGTTATGTCCCTAACAGAATCACTAATTTCCCTATGCATGTCCCTTTTTCATATTGGATTGTGTCACCTTGGATGCTTTTATCAGTAAATGAAAGCAACTGTATGCCAGTTGAATTAAGTTCCTATAATTAAGATAATTGTAGTGATGTAAAAGGGAAAACTTTCTATTCAGCCACCTTGTCACCAGGCCCCGAGGCTGTAGCTCATGTCTTTGATGGAGAGGCTGTGGTCTGTAATGCTGGTGAATTTGCCACAGCTCTGGTACTTTAGATGCTTCTGGTTTTAAACCCAGTGTCCCCAATCCACTTCCCACAGTGTCATTTCGGAATTCCAAGTTCTTTGGCACACACCTTCAATAAGCTAGCATGGACTCTTCCTGCTGTACTGTCATTTGCACCAAATGATGTCAAAGAAAAAAGAAAGAGAAAGGCACCACAATATACACAAAATGACCATTTTAGATTAACAGTTCAGGGAATAATATAAATTGTGGTAGATGCAAGGAGGTTTGTTGGGTCTTTTTCTTGTCTGTTTGTTGTTTATGAGGCTGTCCTAGAAGATGAGACACAATGAGGAAAATTCTGCCCTTAGGAAAGTTAATGGGAAGCAATTCTGCAGTTGCAACAGGAATAGGATTTTTCTGATTGTGTATTATTCCATTCCATCCTTCCCCCTCTGCCTCCTCTCCAGCACGCAGGCAGTAGACAAAGAGCAGCGCCTCTCCTATTTCAGCTGTCATTTCAAAGGAAGAAGACTGACTTAATTCACTATCACCAGGTCACCTAATTGCTTGGTGGTCTTAAAGGATAACAATTTTTATTGTTCAATTTAATTAGACAGCTTCTAGAATAAAATAATTTGAATTTTCTCATAACACCATCTTTCTCTTGGAAAAAAGATAAAAGCTTATTTCAATAGGAAATCATGGCTTGAGTCACATCCGGAAAAACCCTAGCACCTCAAATCACTGAAATAAAACTTCTTTGTGTAGACAAATGCAAAACCTATCCTGGTTTCTATAAGAACTGAGAGTGATATTAGGTGGTTTTTAGCTGTGTTGGTTTTTGGAAAAGAGGTTAAGCTACTAGCTAGAGAGTGTATAGAGGGCCCAGGAAAACTGAAAAATAGATTGTGTTAACTGATTGTGGCTAAGGATGAAAGCTGTCTTCAGGATTTAATATTTCTTTAGGGTGCTGCAGAACCTCACAGCTTCAACAGACACTGTAGCCACCATACAGCAAAAATATAAGTTCTGACATTTAAAAAAATCTTTTCCAGGGGTCAAGATATCTGACCTATTTACAGAAAAGGAGCGGATTGAGAGCTTGCCTGTACTGATGCAGAAGGATGCCAACCTCAGCAGAGTTTACTTTTTTCTTAAGAGTGCACCAAAACCTCCTGAAGTTCACCAGGAATTTTGTAGCACCTGTCTGGCAAGAAATCTGCTGGTCATCTGACTTTTCCTGTGGATATGTGTGTGATGACTAAAAGAGACAGAGAAGTAGAGGGGAAAGGCACTGAAAGGGGATGCTGTTTTACTTCAGTAAATTTACAAAATCAGTACTTTCTAGGGGGAGCTCAAATCCACAAGCCCAGTCAAGAGATTCTCCACTTTACCAAAGTAGTTTTTTTCTCAAAAGCTCTTCTGCAGCAATCAAAATGTATTAGTTTTTTCACAGATTGTGGAGCTGAAGGGGTGAAGTTTTCTACCTTGTTTAAGGCCAGCAGTTTGCCTAATGTATCCTCTGAAGCAGTAGCAGAGTAACACTTTTTAATTTTATTTTTTCAAATACCCTGCTAAACCAGCAAAAGTAGCCTAATCCTACTCAAGCATAGAGCACACTTGTTCTGGTATAAAACATCTTCTGGAGGTTAGTGCATGTTGTTTGGAAAGAAATTTAAGTTGTCCAGAGAAGAGCCACTGGAACGAGCACATGAACTTCTCTCTAGGTGTTCTGTTCTGTCTTAAATAGTGTAACTATAGGCCAGTTTCCCAAGACACCAGACTGATAAATCCTGGTCAGCTAGGACATGAAGCCTTCCTCTTTCCTCTCTTTGCCCTTTTTTCCTTTCCTGATAGCTATCAGTAACCCATGGAGATGTGCCTCCTTTGAAGCCAGGCTTTGCTGGTGCAGTAACTGGAGTTAGGAAAAGACACTGGCACTGACTCCATCTCTCTGCTCATTTCTCCTTGGATTTGTTACCTTACAAATTGCTTGCCCATCTTGTTACTTGATAAAGCACTCAGGATGCTGCTGCACTTGAAAATGACCTGGTTTACTCCAACCCTGTATATAAACTGCCAGTGTATTCTAGATCTTCTCTGAGTCCATGCAACTCAGAATAGACCCACTAAAGCCAGTGGAGCTGCTCCAGTTCACCCCAACTCTAGGTCTGATCCATCTTTTCTCATTTGGTTCTTTAACCACTCCCTTTTTCTTGTTCCAGCTTCTTTTCTCATCTACATTTATTGGTCTAGTATTTTGAAATTTTATGCAGTTTGGTTTCATTTACTGTTAAAAATGCATCCCCCAGTATCAGGCACATAATTTTCTAAGCCTCCATCATGCCAAGAGAGTTAGTAAAACATCAGTTTTTCACTTCAGTTCCCAACCCATATGTTTTCAAGTAGCACTGGGGAAACATTTTTTAAAGGACAGACTCGAGAGATGTCCTCTAATATCATCAGCAATGATAATCAAAAGCTGCTTCTGCAGAAGCCTGTGGGATTATCAGTCTCTCAAAAGGAAATTCAGCAGCTTTTCTTGCAGTAACATTTATTCTCCACCCTTGCACCTCAGGCTATCCTTCACCTCAAGGTGGTGACGCCCTGGACAACTCCATTTCCATATGCACTCCTATTCAAGTGTCAGGAGGGACTCTTCATCCAGGGTAAAAAGCCCTCCTGGATTTCTACGGGGAAACACAACTCAAATGCTAATAACAGTTTATCATTGTTCCTAGGTGATACAATTATGCCTCATTTACAGTTGCAAAACAGCTCTGAGGAAGTTGAGCTTTTTTTTCCTCTCTAATTTAGACATAATTTCAGCTAGTCATGACATCAGTGTTAGGACTTCGACTTTGCCACAAAGGAACACATTGCTAATTTCAAGCTTTCTTGGCTAATTTCATTTAGACCCAGAGGTGATGCAGCCTGTTTCTGTCCTGTGATTGGCAGTGTACTGGACGTTTATGAATATCCAGATAATGATCATCATTTCTGCAAACCTTCCAGCTAGTGACCTCTTTGACAAGGAGAATAATGTAGACCACAAAGGGGTAGTGAGCACCCTGTTAAAAAGTTCAACCAAATACTCTCCAGAATTGGTTTATCTTCAGCAATCTTATTATTTTGCACTCTGCAATTTCTCACTATTTCTTTTCTCCCTCCCAGTGTTCTATTTCCTTTTTCTTCTTCAGTTTCTCAGATGATGCCTTCAGGACTTGCTGTCCCTCCCCACAGGATGGAAACATTTTGGTATCACCTGAGCCTTACTTCACTGTGGAGCCCAGCAGAGCCCCACAGACACTTGGAAAAGGATTATGGGTTCTTTCCCACATATCTAGAGACAGTCATCACCTGCCTTGGCTTGTGACTACCTCTTCACAAGTAACCCCTGAGATTAGTGACAATACAAACATTCGACTCCATTGAATTTCTGTAGGGGCAAGAAGATAAGCCTTGCTTGGCCACAAGGGCAACAATATGGTGAAAAACAACAGCAGCCATCCTCTGCAATGCCTCCTGGCCAGCCTTGTTCTCCTCAAACTTTTGGAAAAGGGATTTGCAGTTGTCTCCAGCCCCTGCAAAGACTGTGGAGTAAGTGGTGGGTCAGGGCCTGTGCCAGGGTGAGGAGTGCAGGGTGCAGCAGCAGGGGAGGCAGGCAGAGGGGATCTGACCGCAGCCCAAGCTGTGACAGGAGAAATTAAAATGTAAATTCTGCACCCTGGCAATAAATTTCACAGCAGCCTAATTTTCCTAGCAATGACGCCTTGGGCAGAGCCTGTGTGGGCCAGAAAGGAACGGGCTTTAAATTTTCTAGAACTCCCTAATCCTCTTTATCAGTCACTTCTCCCTAAACTGCTGCTGCTCCCTGAGAGATTTAAAGCCACAGTGGCTTCTTCAAGGCCTCTTCCTGATTATTATGTTTATTCTCATCCAGTCAAGACAGAGAAACATTAGCATGTGATTTACACTGCGGGACCAATCACAAATACCAGCACTCAATATTTGAAATTCAAGCAGCAGCTACTTGCAACAAACTGGTCAGAATCAATCTGGAGATAAAAAGGAGGGTTCTGCCTTTTTAGAAGGTGGTAGAGGTCCATTGTCGAGGTCTGTCAGTCTTACCAGCATATGCAATGGCACTCACAAAGTATTAATACATGTGCCTATGCTTGGTTTAATTCCTTTCTTTTGTTTAAGGGGTTTTTTTTCCCCTTGCTAGCATCTGCTTTTCCTCTCATGTTTCAAGTCTTTATATCTATCTGTCAAGCAGGCAGTGGATTCGGGACAGGTTTTCATGCCAAGGCATTCCTTTACCTAATGAAAACAAGTGAATAAAACATAAGAGAAGTAGCTTTAAATTAAAAAGAGAGAGAAAAAAACCCTGAAGAAAACCAATATCTGAAGGAAAACATTTTTTCCTAGGAAAATGCCTATTGAATAGATGAATTTCTATTTATTTCTTGTAATTTAAGTAGGCATGTATAATTATACCCTATTTAATTAAGGATACAGACCATGTCTGGCAGAAGAGAAATATATACATATGTGGAGAGTCAAGACAATGCAGATAAACTTCTGATGGCATGACATATTCATGCAGAGTAGTCACTTTTCAAAACTAAAATTTCCTCCCAAAGGCCCCCAGTTTGTATTATTAATGACATTTTTCTTAGCCTGCATTTCCATTTCCATTGGAGGGGAAAAAAGACAAAAACTTTTCTCAAGTTTGAAAGGAAAAAGCAGTCTCTGAACCACAAACATCAAATGTTTTTGCACAAGCCTTTGAATGGATTTCATCCACATGGTTTTGTAAATGTGTAGAGTGAGCCTCCACTCCTGGCCTGTGCTGAGGGACTAAGATGAGGTACAGCCAAATGGTAAACCTGGAGGGAAAGAAAAACATGGAAAAAGCATTTCCCAATGCTACACTGCAACAGCAGCCCCACACAACAGGGCCCCTTCCAGCCTCAAGAACACTGGTCCCATTTTGCAGTAGCTTTGGTGAAGTGAGTGCATTTGGACCCTGATTTAAGTCATGGGGAACACGGATGGCTCGGAGCTCATTCAAGTCTATAACAAAGCATTGCGAGGAGCTGGGGCATTAGAGTAGTTTCAATCTGTTCCTTCAGGTTTTCTGCTGGCTGCGTGGAGCCTTGGATGCCATATCTTAAATGTCTGCCACCAACTAGCTGTCCCTCTTCTCTGTTTAATGTGAATATCCTGTAATTGGAGTGTCAAGCTTCTCGCTGCTACCACTGAGGAGGAGGATACGGAGGAGGAACTAGAAGAAATCCATCTTTGCTGTAATGAATGCATGCAGTTCAGACCAGATTGGGCTGTTCAGATGCTTTATTCCTCCTTTTCATCTCCTTTGTAGAGGCTCAAGCAGTACCAGAACACAGAAAACTCCTTTTAGGGCTTCAAACCCAGCAAAGATCAGCCGGGTCCACTGTGCGGGAGACAGACAGGGAAGCTTTTTTTGACATGTCTTTCTAATCTCTGTGCTGCTGGTGCTTTTTGCATATCTTGTTGGCTGTTGGTGTGGGGGCAAATGGCAGAGGCTCCCCCGTGGAAGGAGGGGCTGGGGAGTCAGTCCAGGCTGCTCTGCTGCTTTGGTGAGGCCAGCACCTGCCTCGGAAGGGGTGACAAACAGCTGGTTACACTCCAGTCTCTGGTGCCTGATTGTACAAGGTGGCACAAACGTAGCTGCCATGCTCACACTGAGGCACAGAAAGCACAAGCAGGTGTTTGCTGTGATGCTGTTAACTCATTTACACAGCTGTTTTTAGGGGCCTGGGCAGTAGCTCTCACTGGCTGTACTCCATATGGCCTCTAGCATTTTCTGTCTGTTTCACGGATGTAGAGAAGATCTATGGCACCCAAAGGCCCTGGGCTTTTTTGCCCTCAAGCTGCTACTAGCAACAGTTAGGGTCCTTAAAGGAGCAACAGGGGGGCTCCATAGGGCAGAAGAAGCCCTTGTTGCAGCCTTCTGTGTGAGATGTCTGGAGAGGAGTGTGAGGTCTGTCAGCTCAGAGCGCTGAAGGAACACCTCCATCCCACTGCTGCTACCCTGTGATTGCTTTGGTGAGGCACTGATCTGATACTCCCCTGGCCTGTCTTGGTATCATTGTGTGTGCCCCCCGCTCTGTTTGTTTGTTTGCCTTCCAGATGGATGGAAATCAAAGCCTTTGCTGTCACCTTACTCCATTCACCTCAGTCTGAAAAGGCACCTGTCCCTACAGCTGTCTGTGCCTTTGCAGACCACACTCACCATGATGAATACCACCTACTCACTGATGAGAAACAGGAGATTTTAGTGTTGTTTTGTTGTCTTACTTAAAGATCTGGAAGTGAATAAATCATGCATGTGTGCCGCTGCTAAAGCTATCAATCAGATGTGTAAACATTGACCACTCGCAGAGATGTGGAGAAATCTGCATCTATTTTCTAGGATCACACTTCCTTTTTCTTAAATGCAAGATTTACAATTATTTCTGGTAGTATTGCTGAAGTCAAAATTAATACTTGAAATGACCATTAAGTTATGTTGACCATTTTCCTGCTTTGTTCTGATCAGGCCTTTAAAACTTAGTGAATATCCTCTCACCGCTAATTACATGGAATTTTCTGCAGCTATTTAAACAAATCAGACTTATACAAATAAAAAGCAAACTCAAGAACGGACCATAGTTACCTCAGAGAGATATTCCAGATCAAGCTGAAAAAATACAGGAGTCATTTGTAGTCAGAAATATGAGTTAAGATTAGAACATTTGATTGTTTTTTTAATACATAACTAAATAAGCTTTCCCGCAGGCTTGAAAAAATCATCACCAAATCCCCATTTCAATAGAGAAAAAGAAAACTGGACTGGATAACTCTTATGCAGGCTGGGATATTTTACATCTCCTATTCATCTATTCACTCCTTCCCAGTGTTTCCCAAATATCTTAGAATTCATGCATTGGGGTCCAAATATAGCTTAGGAAAGAGTACTAGATTTAAAAAAAAAAAAAAAAAGGTACCTCCCTGGAAAACAAGATTTAAAAAATATTCCATAACAATTATTCTCTGAGGATGCTGCAGAACATATTAAGTTAGTGATGTCTAGGTCAAAGATAAACCATTGAAAGAGTGCTTTTATCTGCCACTTGGAGCAGAACTAGCTGCCTTTTTTGCATTTAGCCAGCATGCATAACTTATTTTGTGTATTGCTTAATTGCTGAAGGTTTGTACATAATCATTTTGCAGTTCATGATTCTATGCTATGGTAAGAAATTCCTTAAGTGAAGACCTAAGTGAAGATGTCTTTCTGATTTCTGCAGGATTCTGAACTGAAGCAAGTATCACTGGCATTCCTGACCACAGCAAGCCTCAGAAAATAGCCATCAATAGCCTTGGCCTTGTACAGCTGACCCTGTGTGAACTGTGATTACTTCTCCAGAATTCAGCCAGATTGTATTGGCAACCAGCATGAAGTATGAGCCCAGTCTGTCCTAAAGACTAATAACTTAGCCATGAAGATTGGCTTCACGTGCCGTGTTAATCGAGTCTCTCTTGAAGTTAAGAACGAGCAGTAATTTCCACAGGGAGTCAGAAAATTAATACAGCACTGAAATGCACACCAAATTGCCTTTGCACTTAGTTGCCTATCTATGTGCTAGATACAAGATAGTAACAGTACTAAAATTTTTGTTTTGACTTGACTTCTTCATCTATGGGAAATAATGATGCTACATAGGTGATGAAAAGCACCTTAGTCCTTTCATGAAATGACAGTGGGCTGGAAAGCACTGTGGTGCTCAACCTTTGCCTTGAGCCATGCTGTGTCTCCACACATCCTGCCTCATGAGCATCCAAACTCTGCCCTTGCCACCAGAGAATTGCTCGTGGGATCAAATCTCAGTGCCAGTGGGCAGGGTTTGTACCAATAGCCTTCTCAAGAGATGGTAAAAGCCACAATAACTAAGTCAGGGAACTTACGTGATAATATTGATAATTTCATTCTGTATTTATTATCTGTGTTCTGTTTACTGAAGCCCAGCCACTGTTTAGTCCTCCCTCACCATCTCTGTCTCTTTTTGCTCCCTTCTCACCCCCCCCCGCGTTTGGTGTTTCAGACTCTCACAGATGACCACAGAGGAAATGGGGTGCAGCATTCACTTAGCAGGATCTGCTGAGTGAATGGTGCACCCCAAGCCAACACACTATTTATTCAGAAATATTTCAGGCTGTTTTCAGGAGCCAAAAGAATACTGATTTCTGATTGTGCTAACCTCTTAAAGGGGAGCACACAAATCTCTGCGGTAACTTTCCATTTCAATGGCTACTGAAAGAAATCTGTTTTGGGAATTGCCTTTCCTTACTTGTGTAAAAATCCTTTTGTGCCATTAAGATGCTTTGCAAAGAGAAACAAGATCTGGAGGCTTGTTGAGGCTCTGTTTTCACTACCCAGTAGAGTTAGTCTCATTAAAATGGACCTCGTCTCCTCACTGCTCCTGCACATACTGTCAGTTTATCACAGATCATCTGACATCTCCAAAATGGAAAGCATGACGTAAAGCTAGAAAAGGAGCTCAAGACTGAAAAAAGTCAAAATGAAAATTGCAAAGACTTTGGAGTAACAAGGAGCAGGAAAAGATGGCTGCATCCAAACTTGTCAAGTCTTCAGGGCACCTGTATGCCATCCAGAGGGAAGAGTCAGTGTTCAGGGCTGTGTACCACTCTCCGCCCTGGCCAGCTCTGCAAGGAGCAGTGCACCGTCCTGGAGCCATGCATACTAGAATAACCTTGTTAGGAAAACCCTGCCAAAAAAAAAAACCTTGCAGGAATACCAATCTGTTTTCCCCCACCTCAGCTGAAAGAGCATGGACACAGCCATGAGAGGCTGCAGCTGGCAGAGGCTGCCTGCCCACCATCCTGCCCAGATCCCTTGCCCACACAGAGCAGGCCAGCTCAGGTCTCGCAGGCAGGTCTCAAGGGCACTGGTCCCGAGTGCTGGCTTACCCTTGAGTTTTGGGCTGGGAGCTATGAAAAATAAGTGCCTGGATGAAAGAAGACAAAATAGCCCCCCAAGACCTTCTCTGGGTCAATGAGTGCAAATCCTGCGTTCTGCCTGACAAAAGGCAACAACCAGAAAACTACCAGGAGGCAGAGGGGACACTAAAAAAGCCCTGCATGCAGAGTGATTGTGGCTGCAGGAGACACAGGGCAAAGCATCCTGCCTACCAGGGAAATGTCCCTCACACCAGCTGGGAGATGACAGCTGCTAGCAAAGAGCAGCTGCTGACTTTCTCCCAAAGCTGGATTGCCTCAACTGGATTTCCACAGTGTTCAAGTGGGCTCTGCAAAGAGTGGATGGATGGGCAAGGATGGCCACATGCTGCAGGGAGCTTCCAAGGTGGCCTCACTTGGGTGGACACTCCCTCCCTTCACAAGAATGGAAATACCTTCAGAAGGAGCTTGCTGTGGGAGATGTAATTTCTCCTGTTAGTTTCCACGTGACAGCAGTAAATTCTTTTAATGCTCCTTAAGCTGAATTTTCCATGGTCAGTTTTCCTAGGAGATTATTTTTGCATGGATTTCCTCATTGCCTGGACAAAACCAAGACAGATTTGAAGAGATCATTGCAATAACTCAGCTCCACATAACAAACCAGGTTCAGTAGGGGTGGGGAAAACAAACAGTCTGTGGATTGACAGGAAGAGAGACTTAAACAGTGAAGTAGAGCATCATACTCTGTTAGGGACTTCAGTGGGTTTTCAACAGAGCAGGAGGAGAGGCTGTGGTGCAAAGCAGTCCCTTTCTATAGGTATGTGTGTATTTATATATAAATGTGTGTTGAATATTTAGATTACCCTTACTCAATGTGTAAAATGCACAGGTGTGTAGCTGGAATCCAAGACTTTACCTCTGACAGTTCCTCTGCTCCTCAGATACCTTTGTCCCAGGCAGTCCTGCTGGAAAAACAAGCAAAAAGGCAAACCAACCCCAAGCCAGCATCAGCAGTACAGAAACAGCAAGGCTTTCTTCTAAACTGCCATTCAAGGGCGCTGTAATTAAATGCACGGGGCTGAGCTGTGTGCTTCCCTGGGGAATTTGCCTCTCCGGGTCCCTCCCGCAGTAGCCTTTGACACGGGGAGAGCAGTTTTCCTGCAGGAGCAGCGGGCCCTGCCCGCCCTGTCCTGCCCGCAGCGGCATCACGCCCTGCATTCCCCGGCAAAGCTCTGCACAGGGAGTAAGGAGAACCCTCACCGGGGAGCAGGAGCCAGGGCGGGAGGATGAAGGCTGAGCTAAGAACACCCAGAGGCAATCCCATGCCGGGAGGTGTTGGCTTTGCTGTTTCCTGCATTTGCGGGTGACATCAGTTAATATGTTCCAAATGGCTAGTGTGTCATTAAAGGAAAACTGGATTGAAATGAAGGATTCTGGATGGGGGAGGCAAGCCCCTTGAATTCCTTGCTGTAAATGCTGGGCTTGTGAATGAGCCACTGCCACCAGGTACTTTGGAGGAAAAGTCTAGCTAGCAACTGGAGAAAATGGCATGACACAAAACTCTCCAAACACTTGGCCTGGAGGCTGTGTGTCCATTAGAGGAAATCACAAAGTCAAGAATGACACTGTGTAATTTCTCTGTACTTGCATTAACCATATCCCCAGCACTAGCAGTGTGGTTCACTGTAGTATAATAAAGCACTTTATTCCAGGCCATCACAGCTAAGTATCCTCATCAGATGGAGCATCACAGTGGCTAGAATTCACTTTTCCATTAAAGAGATCGTGCATCTTGCTAAGACATTAGTCTGTAGCTCAGCAATGTTTTGATTTTTTAAAGAGGGCAGATCTTGGTGACAAACATTCACCATCCCAGCCCCAGAGGAACTTTTAATTTAGTAAAAAACAAAAAAAACCCTTTCATTTCTACTGTTTGGCAACTGCCTTGGAAAAATATTTCGTTTAAATGACTATGTTAATCCACTTGTTTCAGTGCATAAAAATTGTTCCTTTCTAGGCACCAGGACTGGTTTCCTTGTGAGGCTTTATTGCATTAACTCTTTGGGAGCCCTAAAATCAACAGAGCTGTCAAGGTTTGGATCTTTGCTTTTTTTTACCTGGACCACTGTCTGAAGGTTGGCCAAAACAAAATCTGGACTCTTCCGAGTGGTGCAGGAGGATAGGAGAAGCAACAATGGATACAAATTGGTATGCAGGAAATTTGGATTAGATATTTGAATTTTTTTTTTTCACAGGAAGGGGAGTCAAGACACTAGATGAAGAGCCCACAGCACCTGTGGTCTCCGTCCTCGGCAGTGTATGGACTCCATATGGTCAAGGCTTGGCACAACCTCATTTAATTGGTGCTGCTTTGTACAGGTGATCCTTGAGTCCCTCCCAGCCTGAATTATTCTGTGATTTTGTCATCAACACAGAGAACAAGGGAAAGGACACAGCAGCATAGGCAATTTTACAAGTGTTTAATATTCACCACACTCCAGAGCCAGAGAAGACCAAGCTGGATCCCCAAACTTCCTATGCTGATGGCCTCTATCAAAGTACATGTGGATGCCTGGAAGCTGTACCAGCTCCTGAAGGGGGCAGCAGGGTAAGAACATTCTTTCTCCATGTTTGGGAGCCTGGGGGGATGAGGTTTTTTGAAACATTTTTTGTACCCATGGGCATTGCCACGTCCCCTTTGGAGCCTCATACGTGATGCCTTTGTGTAGTGATGCTGAGAGCTCTCTGGCTGAAAAGTCCTGAGGTTGGTGTCAAAGAGCCAAACTGTTCTCTCAGCTCCAACTACTCTGAGGTTTGACTGGATGGGTATATCCAAGACCACAATTAAAAATGAGGATTTTTTGCAGTTCATTTAACTGGTAGAAGTTTCTGCTTGCCTTTTAATCCTTGAAGTAATTTTACCTCCTTGCTGACATAGCTCCATATTCGGGATTTATATATTTATGTATCTGTAAAAGCAGTAAAACAACATACATATGGCTGTTAATGCTGTAATAGAATCTCAGTGATAAGCAAGAGCTTCTGTGAGGCCACCTTAAACCCTGCTGAAACTTAAATGCCAGGTTGTTATTGTGGCTTGTTTACTCTCACTTCTAGCTGCATTTTACTGTTTAGCTTCCTAAATCTCAGCAGGGAAAGGACAGCTTAGCTCCCTTGAAGACTGTGCTGCTCTGAAATGATGACTGTTGCTGTGGGGGAAGGGGGTTGCACTCTCTGTGACATGATTTGTAGGACCCTCTATAAATCATTTACCAGCATGCCTTCACTGTACGCTTACAATTTGTGGAGCTTTAAGAAACGTAAGGAATAACAATGCACAAAGGAAGAAAAGCCAAACCAACAGAGGAAGAGATGGACATCTCTCTGAGATTCTCTCTCAGGATCTTCCTCTGTATCTAAACCCCTTGCCTGGAAAACCAAAAGCCTGTATTTAAGTCACAGGGACAAGCACTGAAAGCATTTCAATGGGTGAGTGCCTTCCAGCACCACCACCACGTGTTGTACAAATTGCAGCTTCATGGCTTCCGAGAAGACAAGGAAGCCCTGCATGAGCAGAGCAGCTTGTGACCCTTGTGTCTCCCTCTTGAAGTCCTTAATAAATCATCCTGCCCTGCTCCTAAAGTGGAGTTGAGCAGCAAAGCAAAGGCCTGAGCATGCAAACCCAATTGGAAAATCAAGGGATTCTAAAAGCGGAGGGCAATACCTTCCATTTCTGTCACAGGGCAACACCCATGTATGGTTGTGGGTAACACCTGAGCAACCACTGGGGAGCTAACATGGAGGTTGCATTGCATTTTTCTTACAACTGAAGGAGATGTCTGGCATAATTCTTATGCCAAATGGAAATGCTGATACAGATTTTTAAATTATAATTAATGTCAGTGAGCATTCTTATAAATAGAAATCCTGTCTCAAAAAAGATTCCTTTTTTGGATGATGGATTTGGTGATACAGGAATCTTCCTTTCCTTGTCAGGTGCTTCACTTAATACTATACAGCGAGGTGGTTAAAAAATAAGCACTCCACAATATCAGTAAAAATTGCATTAAATGCAGAAGTGAGGTGTTTTTAGTGGAATTCAGAGATGTTTCCACTTCAGGTCAGAAGTGACCAAGACATTGAAAGCCTTTTCTACCCAAGCTGCACCCAAATGATGTGACAGGTAGCAACAGGTCTCCCTCAAGGATGGGGCAAACAGCACCAAATATGATGATGAAGCCGAGGAGTTAATTTCCCCCCATTTTATTGGCTGAAAGAGACAGGCCCTGGTGATTCACTCTATGATCCCATGGGCTACAGTCCCTTCCCAGGGCGGATCTGCTGTGGAGCTGGAACAAGAGGCACTAGATCAGCATCCTCTACTTGGTAATAGCGAAAAAAGTGCTTCAGAGAAACTGTAAATGATGTAGAAGATGGTGCAACATTTGGTAAGGTAGGCTCACTCAAACAAGTTGTATGTAAATACAGGCCTGTGAAAAGGGTAGGGATGCAGTGGAAGCCACTCCTGGAAATAGGCAAGCAGGGTAATCCCACAATAACAGCAGAGGCTTTAAGGTCATAATGCAGAAGCAGCTGAAGACAAATTGTGAGGGCAAAGCTGCACTACAAGGAGGTAAAATAATTTCTATAGAAATAGAAAGGAATGTGAGCAGATTCAGGCATGGGCTTCTTAGGTTGTATATAGTTGAGGTGAGGCCAGTTCCTGATAGTGCTCAGCTCCAGAGTTTATCTTTTTTAATAAGGGTGTAGCAAGATTGGTGACTGCACAGGAAAAAAAAAAAGAACAACACAGAAAGTGCCACAAAAATGGTTTAAGATCTGAAGAAAGGGCTCTAAAGTAAAAACCAGAGCACAATCTGTTTAGTTTATTAAAAAAAAAAAAAAAAAAAAAAGAAAAAAAAAAGGAAAAAAAAAAGACTGAAAGGTGACATGATTGCAATGTGCTATTACCTTTGGGAAACATTGAAGGTTTAAGCATGGGAGGTAACAAGAACCCAGTAACTGGAATCTCAAGAAAGACAAATTGACATGATAAGAATACATTTTACTAAAGCTCTGATCAAGCCATCAATAGAAGTAACGAATCTTCCAGCTTTTAGTGTCTTCTGATCAGGACATACAGCTGCACTTCAAGCATAATTCGTGTTTTTGTCAAACACACCATTGCTATCCTCCCTCATTTTTATGAAAGTCATCCTTTAGCATTTCTAATGGCTGAGACCTTTTGTGGCAATAAATAGAAAGGAATAACAGAAGAGCCCAGAAATTATTCCCCAGAATATTTTTAAGCACTCAGTAATTACAGGAAGTATTAAATAATTGAAGAGAGTAGTTTGCACAAAACCTCTGATCTGCATTCTATAAAAGAAATTCCTGGCTCACAATTCCTGGCTTCTTTCTCTCTGCTCCTTGCAGAATCATTGGCAGGAACACAACAGCACTTAGCAGGTTTTTCCCAGTGCTGCAAGCTCTTGATGGCAAAGACTGAGGCTTTGGAAATGCCCTAGGAAGGCTGTCAGGAGCCAGCGGGCATCGGGCAGTGACAGCAGACTTGCAAGCCAAGAGCAGCCTCCCTACCAGCTTGTATGATAGCTACTCTAATCACCACTCCTACAGACCTTAGCCCAGGTAAGACTCAAGGGAACATTTCTTTCTGCTTTTATGCCAGCATTAATACTACAAATTTTGGTTTCCCTTGTCCAAGATATCCAAGATACAGAAACTGATCCTGCCCGTGGGATACAGGATTCTCTTTTCAAGAAATAATATCTAGACAATGATCAAAGGCATCCATAGTCAGTGGATTAAATGGGAGCTGTGGATGCTGGCTTGTATTAGCTTCCAATTGAGAGTCTGCTGCTGATTTTGAAGTGCCTAAACTAAAGACACTAGAGACTGAAAATGTTGCCTAGCTGTGCTTGATCTCCATGTCCCAGAGGAGTAAAGAAAGCAATAAAAACTAAAACTGTCAGGAACTGCAACATGCCCCTAGTGACAATGCACAGGGAGCAAGAAAAGCAGAGTAGGAAGCTGTTGCCCCACTCACCGTGTTCATGTGCAACATCATGTTTTGCACCATTTTTAGGGTGACTATAGAATTTATTCTAAAGGTACAGCAGGAGCTATGGAAGGGTGAATGTGAAAAATAGGGGAGAGACAAATTATAATGTAAGCTAGGGAACAAATTATAATGTAGCTAGGGAAGAGGCTGAGAAAAGTGCTGGAGCAGCAGATTAATGCTCAGGGACACCCTGACGTGAATTCTGTGGCAGAGAATGAACATTTGGGACTGAGATGTTTGAACTTCCTACTCAGATTCCTGCAGCCAGCCTGAGTTTGCTGATTTGATTAAGGATTGACTGTGCCCATGTGAATTTAAATTGATTTCTCATTGCAGCATGAATCCTTCCCTCCTTCCCTCCCTCCCTGCGAGAGAAAGCACAGCAGCTCAAGTCACCTTTACAAGTCATACTGACATGGGAGAAGGAAGCTAAATGGGAGAAAGAGGCTTATGGGATAATGAGCAAATAATTTTTAATTAGTGATGAACTGAGTATTTCTCCTCTTTTCTGCTCCAGATCCTGGCTGGCAGAAGAGAAGGAAGGAGGAGACTAAGACAGGTTTGGAGAGCACTAGGGTGAATGGGATTCCACCAAGTGGCTTTGCTGCTCCTATGAGCCCTAATCTATCAGAGCTGGCTCTCCTTCTTGCTTTGATATGCACAATTTTCATTTTCCCCTCTCTGCTGCAAAAAGCATTAATTTAAAATTCCCACGGGCACAACTTTGGAAGCCCTCTAGTTTCCAAAGGAGAAGTAAGCCAGGTGAACCATGCATTCACCCTATAGGGGACAGGGACTCTTTTCTGACTGGTTTTCCCTTACCTTCAACCTTGTTCAACCCTCCAATATCATTGATGCATTAGTGGAGTGCCTCAAATCTGCAAGTGACATAATTTACTTGAAAATCAGCATTCTCCATCAATAATGAAACCAAAAACATAGCTTAATAGACAACAAGGCTAGAGCATCTGGCAGTGGTGCACAAATCTGGCACTCTTGCTGCTGAGTTTATTAGACGTTTTATAGTCTTGGGAACTAAAGATAATGGATCCCATTCCCATATGCTGCATCAACAAGAGCTGGGACTTCGCCATGCCATTGATCTATGAGGCAGCAGTGAATACAACCCAGACACAAATGCGAAAATGAATCAATCCTAAGCTGTTAAAGAGACACCATGAGGCACTTTCCAATTTTCAGTTCTTGCTTTCTAATCTCCATTCCATGAAATACTCTCCCAAGGGCTTTTAAATACAACAGTTTGCTGCAGAGTTTGGGATCAGGTTGAGAGGAATTGCCCCTGTGGATCAAAGAATAGAAATGAAATTTAGAGCCCATTACCTTTAGTAGGCACTTATGAGCTCCACCCATTCCCTACGAAGCAAAAAGCTTTTGGGGATTGCTTTAACTTTTAAAAAGTGCTATGTGATTATGTTTATACAGGTTTACTGTAGGGTTCATAAAGCTATTCTCCTCAGATGACTGGAAGACAAACTTTGATTTGTTTCCAAGAACAGAAAACTGTAAGTATCTGCAGCCAAGAGAATTAAGAAAGAAATTGAAGCAGACTTCAGTCTGAACCTGACCGATAGTGAGTACTACTCAGGTGCTAGCATTGCCTACTTCAGAAACTATGATACCTTCCAATGTTGTTATGTGAAGCTGCCATGGTTGCTGCAGTCTCAAATCCATTTCTGTTGAATCTACATCCATGTCCTGTATTTTAGCCATTTAAAATATCTAACACTCAATATCCACAAATTGTTTTAAAGCAAGCATGCAAGGAAAAGAAAAAACTCAAAAATAGCAGCCTCTAGACTGACACCTGAAATATGAAACAGAGACAAGAGAAAAATGTTATGATATGAAATCAGTTTTCAAAGCAAGGAGAGACTGTCTGGCTATTTACACAAAATGAAAGTTTCACCAAGACATTATCGCATAAAATAGTTTGGATAGGTCCTACTCAAACACAGGGTTATGGAAAGGAAAGACAATCAGCTCAGTCCTCCTGATTGTGGATGCAAAGAGGAGCTGATGACGGCCTCAGGCACTTTAGTGGCTCCATATGCCCAAAATCTCTGCAAAAATCACATCAAGTGGCATTTGGTATTAACCCCTAACCCTGACCCTGACCCTAGACCCTGACCCTAGACCCTGACCTTTGACATTTGACCTTTGACCCGTAACCTTTGATCTGTTACCATTGACCCTGACCTTTGACCTTTGACCTTTGACCCTAGACCCTGACCTTTGACCTTTTGGCCCTTGACCTTTGACCTTTTGGCCCATGACCTTTGACCCATGACCCTGAGCTTTGACCTTTGACCTGTGACCTTTGACCTTTGACCCCGACCTTTGACCCTAGACCCTGACCTTTTAGCCCATGACCTTTGACCCCCCGACCTTTGACCCTTTGACCCTCTGACTTTTGACTCTTGACCCTGACCTTTGACCTTTGGCTCGTTACCTTTGACCCTGACCCTAGACCTTAGACCCTGACCTTTGAATTTTGACCCGTGACCTTTGACCCGTGATCTTTGACCCTGACCTAGACCCTGACCCTAGACACTGACCTTTGACCTTTGACCCACGATCTTTTACCCCCTGACCTTTGACCCTAAGCCTAGACCCTAGACCCTGACCTTTGACCTTTGACCTGTGACCTTTGACCTGTGATCTTTGACCCTGACATTTGACCCCTGAACTTTGACCCTGACCCTAGACACTGACCTTTGATCTTTGACCCCTGAACCCTGACTTTTGACCCCCTGATCCCTGACCTTTAATCCCTGACCTTTGACCCTCTGACCTTTGACCCTTGGTCCTGACCCTAGACCTTGACCTCTGACCCGTGACCTTTGACCCGTGACCTTTGACCCTGACCCTAGATCCTGACTTTTGACCCGTGACCTTTGACCCTGAGCCTAGACCCGAGACCCTAGACCCTGACCTTTGACCTTTGACCCCTGACACTAGACTTTGACCCTGACCCTAGACTTTGACCTTTGACCCTTGACCCTGAGCTTTGACCCATGACCTTTGACTCTGACCCTAGACCTTAGACCCTGACCTTTGACTTTTGACCCGTGATCTTTGACCCTGACCTAGACCCTGACCCTAGACCCTGACCTTTGACCCTTGACATTTGACCCGTGACCTTTGATCCCCTGACCTTTGACCCTGATCCTAGACCCTAGACTTTGACCTTTGACCCGTGATCGTTGACCCTGACCCTAGACCCTGACCTTTGACCTTTGACCCCTGAACCTTGACCTTTGACACCCTGATCCCTGACCTTTGATCCTCTGACCTTTGACCCTTGAACCTGACCGTAGACCTTTACCTTTGATCCGTGACCTTTGACCCGTGTCCTTTGACCCTGGACCCTGACCTTTGACCCGTGACCTTTGACCCTAGACCCTGACCTTTGACCCGTGACCTTTGACCCTGAGCCTAGGCCCTAGAATTTGACCTTTGACCTGTGACCTTTGACCCTGACCCTGACCTTTGACCTTTGACCTTTTACCCGTGACCTTTGACCTTTGACCTTTTACCCGTGACCTTTGACTCTGAACCTAGACCCTGACCCTAGACCCTGACCTTTGACCTTTTACCCCAACCCCTGACCTTTGACCCCCTGACTTTTGCCCCTCTGACCTCTGACCTTTGACCCCTGACCCTAGACCCTGACCTTTGACCCTGACCCTAGACCCTGACCTTTGACTCGTGATCTTTGACCTAGACCCTGACCCTAGACCCTGACCTTTGACCTTTGTCCCGTGACCTTTGTCCCGTGATCTTTGTCCCTGACCCTAGACCCTGACCTTTAACCTTTGACCCGTGACCTTTGACCCCCTGACCTTTGACCCCTGACCCCTGACCTTTACAGCTGGAAATAATGCTACTTGGGTAAAACAGCTCCACAAAATTGTGAGTGCTTTCCAGTAATTAGTAGCAAGTAAATAACCCCAAAAAGCTGGATGGAGAACTAAAAAAGAGACTAATTTATTCATATAGTATGGTAAATTATTTTCTCCTATACGTATCTGAATGGATGGGCACATAATGAGTCTCTTAGATTTGTGGAGCATCTCACACCATGGAAGAGACCTAGATCTGATTGCTGTGCACATTGCATCATTCTGTTAATTTGGACAATGAAACCCAACAGCTGTTTAACAACACACCCAAGTTTACAACCTGAGGCAGAAGCAGTGTAATTATTTTGAGATAAGTTAGACTGCTTTTGCTAGTATTTGGATTTAAAAAATGAGTTTCTCAATGGCTCCATGAAAACCAGACTTAGTTTGCAGAAGCAAAACAAAAAAACTGAGTTCAGGGAAGAACTCAAGCTTTGCATGATTCATGCAAATTATGTGGCAGACGTTTTATTGGTGCTGGTCAAGAAAAAAAATGCATTTCAATTTTTAACACTAAAGAAAGCTTATTAGAAAAGCTTCCCATTAGGATGCTCCTTCATAGGTGTGGTAGCTGTTTGAACTTTTGACTCAAAATAATACAATAAAAACTAATTAAGGTGCAAGGGAAATAATACAAATACTGAGTTTGCTAAAATTCTGTTACCCCCAAAAGAAATAATCTGATAACAACAGTATAGAAGATGATGTGATGAAAGTATAAAAGAGAAGTTAGCAGAGTTCAAATTGAAGTCTCACCAGATGCCACGCTGTGATTGATACATGCAACACCTTATGTGAACAATTCAAAGGGTCAAAGTTAAAAACAGCCCAAAATAATTTTATTTGTTACTACAAATAAGCCATGTTACACTTATTTGAAATACATTATTTTTCATGTTTTTCTTAGAAAGCTTCCTTTTTAAACAAAATAGCCATTATCTGAACACCTGAAGCCCAAAACACTGCTCCCATCACATGACTGTGCTTCTTACCCCGGCACGTAGATAGTCATAAACATATGCCCTAACTACAGGCTAGCCACTTCACACCAGAAAAACCTCATGTGCTGAAGAGAGAGGCGAGCATCACACCACACAGCCCAGTGTCCAGAACAAAGGGCATCAGAAGAGCAGAGTTTTATCCCTAATTCTGCTACTCACATGTTGCCATTGACCAGCTGAGCAGATGATTCCAGACTCATTACTGCCACAAGCTTGGCTTGGAGGGATTTAGGTTTGCATGTGAACGATGCCCATGGCAGAGGGTTGCAACATGCAGAGTCATGAATTGGCTGCAGCCTGGAAAGGGAGAAGTGGAGAAAAGTCATGAAATGCTGTGAACTACAGTAACACTCGTGTTCAAACACTGCTAAAGTAAAAAGCTTCATGAAGCTCAGACAAGAGATTTAGTTGGGATCCTGAAAAAAAAAGCCAGTTTTCCAAGATTTGAGAGATTTTTATGGAATTGTTTTCCTATTGGACTTCTCCTTGCACCTGTCCTCACCCCACAAGGTGTGCTATCCATCCATTCAGTTGGGTCCCATTGCACAACCCTCCTGTTTTTGTTCTGGCTCAGTCCCTCAGTCTTTCCTCATTAAATGAATGATTTAATCTTAAGAGCTCACTAGCTCAGTGACTCCTGTCCAGCAAAACAAGCTCCCAGTCCTTCCCTGCTGGGAAGGCAAAGCAGGTACCAGCCTTGCCAGCTTGGTGCCCCCTTTAACTGGGCAGGTTTAGCCTCTCTTCTCTGCTCAGCAGGTTTTCCTGGCTGCTGAAACCTTTTCCAGCCCTACTGCCGGGCCGAGCAGGCAGCCTGGTGTGTGGGAACAAGCTGGACAGCTGCCCTTTGACCTGCTCCTGCCAGAGAAGTGTGCTGCACCCGGGAGCCTTGAGATGGCATTCTGCCCCTTGCCCATGTGCAGAGACCTCCTAACTCCAGCACAGCCCCAGAGGACAAGGCAAATCAAGACGCTGTTGACACGGCACGGAAGGGAGATCTGGCAGAGCCTGGGCAGCTGTGGGAGGGCAGAGTCTGGCCATGGGGGCACTGAGCTACTGGGACCAGGCTGCACCTCAACAGCACAGGTCAGTCTGCACCAGTCCTCCCATAACCGCCATGCTGAACTGTCCAAGCCGTGAATGAAAACCTCCTAATAATTCAACATCATCTGCTTTAGCAGCCACTAGCAGGAAAATAAATAAGACATCCCAACAGAGGAAGATAATTTCACGTTTATGCTTGCAAGGGAAAAGGGAATTTGAAACAAACAAAACATCTTTTTTTCCCTGCAGAAAGAGAAACTGTCTGTCAAAGCGGGACCGTAGCAACACTGAGGACTCTGTGCAAAATTCTTCTGTTTGCTTCTGCATTTGATTAGCTGCCTGCATTATGTGTTTTAATTTCCTGCCATTGAAGCACATTGCTGTCATGGTGATAGATGCTATAGAAATAAGTAAAATAAATTCTAAAAAGTTCAGAACACTTTTGACCGAGTCTGCGCTAATTAGTGCATAAGACAAACAGACAAATGTTTTCTGGGATTTATGTCAACCATATCCAGATTCCTCCCCTGCTTCTCAGATATCAGCAAAAACCCTTTCTAGAAATGGAAATAAAGAAAGGCAGCAGATGGTGCTGGGAGTAAGGTGTCTCCATTCAGACCCAGATATTAGTAGCAAACCATGGGGTTAACAAACATTGTGGAGCAGTGAATATTTAATGTATGGTAGTAGAAGAGTGAGGAAAGCTATATTGCAAAATGACTGGTAAAGGCTAACCAGAAACCACTCAGAACTTGTGTGGGTGGGATGCTACCTGTGATGGCAAAAGCTGATCTATCAGGAATAGGTGGAAGTGGAAGGGGAAGGAGAAGGAGACTATCCTGTGGCAGAAACATGGGAGAATGGAGATGAATCTTGTTAACGTAGTTTATAACACCAAAATCATGGTGTGGTACTGTTCATCTCTATTGGACTTTACACAAGAAACCAAAATAGTAATAATTGTAACTAGCACAGGGTTCAACCAAGGTATCCCAAGAGTTTAACAGGCATAAAACTGTCTGTTCTTTCAAAGTGAGGAAAGGTTTTCTCTGATTGACAGCCGGCAAGAAATACATAAAAATAACTCCTTTCTACAACCAAAGAGGAGTTATTATTTCTTGCAGAGCTTCTACCACAAGCCATCATCACCCCCTCCTGGCTGCCTTTCCTGTAGAGATTCAAAGGTACAACACATATCCTCAAGCCATGTAATATCACTGCTATTGCGCTGTCTATGCAGTTCTGATCAAATTTTCTTTGATCAGAAAATTAATCTTAGTTGGAAATAGAAAACCAAAAGGATATTTACTGGACGCAGTCTATATTAAATTAGCAGATGTTTAGCATTTTTTCCAGGGTACCATAATTTCTCAGACAAATACAATCTCAATTTGGGCTATAAGTGTAAATTTTAATCTCAGTAATAACATATTTCACTGACACCTGCATATACTTTGCAATGCAAATATCCCAAAACACATCCTTCCTTTCAGCCCACACCACTAAATGGAGGTGAAATCCCACAGCTTGAATTTTTGGCTTTGTACAATCTAACCTGTAGACTTTAACCTCAAGTCCACCATAGTAACTGAATCTCTGCTGTTGAAAATATCTTGCTAAGTTTTATGTATTTTCAGAAAATGGAAGTTTTATCAGTGCTGCTTTTGTTACAATCCTGAAGGAGTTGCTAACCAGTCAGTGTTGGCTGCTTTTTTTTTTTTCAGATGGCTGTAGTCTGTACCAGGCTGACAGAGGAGCAAGTCCACTGCTGGCATAGCTATGCAGTAAGGGCTGTAAGTAAAGAAGCACAGAGCAAAGTCTTGGGATTTGTAATACCCAGTTGTTCAAGGATGGGCCAGCCATCTGCTCTGGGGACCTGTTGGTCAGCATTGGTAGCTGTGGTATCATTATCCCTGATCTCACACATGTTCTGCTAAATTCACCTGTCCTCAACAGAATGCTTTGATCTCAGGCAAACATTACCTTCCAAAACTTACCCAGGTGTCACCAGATGCCTTGACAAAAGCAGTCACCAGTTATGCAAGGACCAGCATCTTCCACAGCCGTCTCCCACTGATGGTTTATGCCACTTTGGCTGCAAGAGGAATGAAGCTTCAGCCACAGAAATCCCATCTGCTGGGATTGTCAGAAAGCTGCAGTGCCTGAACCTGGCCATCACTAGCTGCTGGTCACTGCCATCAGCAGCCACAGCCCACGCTTTGACCAGGGGGAGTTCCAGATTTTCTGCACCATCTCATTGCATTTTGGACACGTCTCCTCCATGCCACAGGTAGTGAAGTGGCCCAGGAGGGCAGAGGCAGCTATCAGGGTGGCAAGAAAGGGCTGAGGAAAGCAAAATGACACAGCTGGAGCCTATGGAAAGCTGTAGGGAACAGGGGGAAGGTGTAGGACAAGGCTGGCACGGCCTTCAGCCACTTCATACAGAGACAGCCCCATCTGCAGCAAACTCAGACTGAAAGCCAGACATGCTCCAAAGCACCTAAAGAACAAATTGGGCAGCTGTGGGGAAAAATGCATTCCACAGCAGATGCATCACTGTGAAAATAGCTCAACCTGCTGACTGGACAGCCTGCAGGGATCTCACTAATGCAGCAGGCTGAGCAACAAAGGTGTCAATTTACCAGAGCACAGAGTACACGTGTATGCAGAGACCAGCAGGGAAGATGTACATGAGTGGGAGAAGTTGAGTCCATCACTGCCTCCAGTGCCAAGTTCGGGGGGAAGAAGTTTAATGCACTTCAGGAGGTTACTGAATGTGCCATTTGGATTGCTTATCCACATGCCTTTTCCAGCAGACTGAAGTGTTTGCACTGAGGGGCAGTGGGTTCCTGCTGCTGGGTAACAAAGATCCAGCATGGAGTGCCATGGTCAAAGTGGCAAAAGAAGCACCTTGCTTGATGTGGGTTTCAGTGTGAGGTCCACATCAGCCCATGCTGCCTGGCTGAGAGCAGAGGGCATGTGGCCAGATGAGGAGCAGACTGTTGGGCAGGAGGAAGCATCCTCAAATCCAGCTTTTTGCTCCCAGCATTGTTCTGAGCAAGTTCTGAGATTCACCAATATCTGCCTCAAGGCAGAGCACCAGCCTAATGCTGGACTGAGCCCCATGTCTGTGGCCTCAGTGATGGGGCTGGGAGCCCTGAGGCATGGCAGATATCTTCATGACACCCAGACACCCTTGTTTTTGTCAGCTAACTGCACTTGCAGGCTCCAAGGAGACCTTACAACTAGATGGGAACACTGCTTTTGTTGTGCTGCCGAGGAACAGGGCTGCTACATTGCTATCCTGCAAGCGTCGTGCTGCAAACCCAACTTCTGCGTGTTCTCATACGCATTTCCTTCCAGTTTAAGGTACAGATGCAGATGTTTTTGGGGAGTTTTCTTCAAGGCCACATATATCATCTGTCCTGTAAATGATTGCAGTGGCACCAGCTCCTGTCCTTGACTGTGCTTCTTTGTCAAGCACAGCAGCGATAGCAATCACTTCAGGTTTTGCAAACCTGCAGATCACTATTGCCAATCTTTGTATGAACAAGAGCTAATTAATCTTCACCACATCTTTGTGAAGAAGGTAAGTATTATCATTTATTATCTTTCCTGTTCTACAAATACAAGCTGAGATGGCAAAACAAAAAATGATTTGCTGATGGCCAGGCAAAGATAAACACGTCGTGGGCAGTAAATACAGTGTTGCTCAGTGGAAGAAGGCAGACTGTGAGATTCCCAGATTTTACCTTAATGCAGATAATGAAGAATAGCCATCCTAATAAACAGCAGTTCTTTGAAATGGAATCTTTCTGCTTGGGGAATAAGTAAAACAGCAGCCAGAATATTTGGCTAATTTTAGTGCAAAAGAAATACAAAGATGAAGGGCCCAAATTTTGAAACAGAGCAGCAGCTGCACACATTTGGTTTTAGTTTTCAAAAAGAGCACATTTCCCATTTAGGCTTCAAAGTGGCTGCTCTGTCAAAAGGCCCACTGACATATTGAACCTCTTGACATTTTGATTTTTAATTTACTCTGAAATATTGCAGAGGGATCAGTTAAGTGCTGAACTTCATTTTTCTTTTAGTCTGCTGCAGTCAAATGGAGTGGAGCTGTATCTTTAAAATCTTGCCCCATTTTGCCTGTAGTAGGGACATGGGAAATTGGCTTTCTGTGTGTGCAAAGGCAAGAAAGGATGTAGAAAGCTTGCTGAAAAGAACTAAAAATTGCCTGTTTCAGTGTAGCTTTGTCTCAGTAAGATGCTCCTTGTCTGTGGAAATAGTAGTTGTTTCCTACCTTCTTATTCTGTATTTCAGCAATTACACTGGCCATTTTAGAAAACTAGTTATAAATGCGGATTATTTTCATGCCTGGTCAAATGTTGAATAATGATTTAGTATTCCTGTGCCACATCCTTGCAAAGCACTTCAAACTGATTTTGAGTACATGAGCCTGATCTTTTCAAAAATCTTAACTGAGAAAGAAGTAGCTGAAATTATCCTGAAAAAAGGCACTCAGGTGGCTCATCATTTCTTAACTGTATGAGGTGAGAAGGGGAAAGGCAAGACAGTGGTAAAAAAAAGCAGGGGAAGAATTTCTTGGGAACAAGCTCAAGATGCGTCCAAAGGGAAATCCCTTAGGGCCTCCAAGGAGGTAAACAACTATCATTAAACCATCCTGCAGCTCTTTGGCTCCCTTACCTTCTTTTTTTCAATTTTCTTTCTTTCTTTTGGAGAGCCCTTACACAGTGCAGTGCCCTGAATTTATTCATTCTTTATGTGTTTTGATAGTTGACTTTTCCTTTTTTTTTTTTTTTGCTAAGTTCAGGGCACCAATGCTGTCATTCTAAAGTTTTCTCCTATTAAACAATACATTCAAAGAACAGTATGAGAAAGTTACCTCCCTTCTTTATGGGCATAGCACCTGGGCAACCACCACAAAGACGGATTCAAGCAATAGAAAAGCAGGAATAAAAGTAGGGTAAAATGGAGACCTCCCTCCTCTTGTGCTCACACAGATATGGCCCAGGTGAAAAAATCACTCTAGTGCCTAAATTTAAGAGACATCAGCATCAAAAGGCAGAGTACTGTAATGGGCAGCTTTCCCCAAGCTGCCAGGTTTCATTGTAGCCCAATCCAAGAGGGATCGGTGCAGCCTTTGCCATTGCTGCTGCTTGAGCACACAAAGAGCCACTTGTATTTACTTGCGCAGGAGAGGAGCTTTAGCATTGAGAAAATGGCTGTCTGGTGAGAAAGATACAATGTGTAGTACTTGCAGTCACCTAGTCTTTGATTTTTTAATGTGGGAGGGGAGGAGCACTGTGTGGTTATGTTCAGTGGCACACAAGATGGTGCCACACTGAGGAATGCTGCTGCCCAAGGGGAGAGGGTCTGAAAATCTGAGGATGTCAGCTGCTGGGGTGAAGATTTGGAAAGAGCATGAAGTTCAAGGCAAAGGTGATAGAAAGCACAGACCTTCAAATGGCCTGGACATCTCTTCAGCTGCTTCTACAGAAATTTTTCAGAGACCATTGGGAGGGGTGACTGACTAAATGCCAGTTTAGCATAAAAAGACCAAAAAGGACAACTGTGCATGTACCAGCAAGATGGATGGTGGTCTGGTGTTGAATACGACACAAAATGAACGACACTCACACGCTGAGGTGTTCAAGGCAAAAAAGAGCGCGTTTATTTCCCAACCTTGATATTTACAGAATTCCAAAGGTGACCGTGGATTGGAGGATGAAATTGCCACCTCTCCAAGTAGACTGGTCAAACCAACAGTTCATCAATTCTCCCCTCCTCCAGAAAGGAATGCGAAGCAATCGTTATTTACATGAAAAGTGTGTGAGAAACTCCATTACAAAAATGTAAACTTTAGAAGGCTTAGAAGAACTTTAGGAGAACAGGGCGACAGTCTGGGAGCAGGGAGCCTTCATGTGCCAAGGCACAAGATCAGAAAGAAAACCCAAGGAGCTCAGGCAGGGTAGTGACACCTTGCCCTGCTAGAATAGCAAAGAGGGGAGCTGGGGATTGCTCACCATTTGGTCATGTCTGCCCTGTGGGGAACACAGTACGGTTTATAGAAACAAAAGAAATAAACTGGAGGTATTTGCTCCTGAAAGAAGTCCTTAAACACATTAGTTAAAATGGAACTCAGCCTATTCAAAGGTAAGAGAAGGGCAGGGGTAGGTGGTTTGAAGCCTGACTGCCTTTGGGGAGTGCATGAAGAAGGTTTGCCCAGGAGTCCATCATTAACCTGAAAAAGTCATCAACTCTGGCAACAAAGTTCAGGGAGGCTGTCTTGCAGAGAGAAACCCACCAGCCACCAAGGCGAGGGTCTGCCCTGGGGTTCTGCTCTTGGAGGTACTGGGTGCAATTACAGACTAAGAGCATCAAAAAGACACCGCTGAAGAAGCAGAAGAGCTTTCCCGGTTTTCTTTGCATTCATTTAGTTATACAGGTGCCAGGTTTGCAAGTAGAACGTCTTATTGAAGTTTCAGACAGATTTGTATTGATTTGAAGTCAGAACTTTGTCCAGCTAAGTGAACCTGCAATAAACTAATTTTATGCCAAGTTAAGCCTGTACAAAAACATCTTGCAGTGGTTAAAATGAATTGGCATTTAAACAAAGTAAACATAATTTGATAAAACTTCAGTGAGAAGATGAAACTACTCATATTGTGGCCATGGAAGAGCATTTGAGAGAGTTATTAATACAATTCCTGTTGCACATTAAAAAAAAGGCCTGGATTTGAATCTATACAGCAACATCAACCAGAAAGAATTTTATGAACATATTTTTTTAAGCATCCTGATTAAAATTTAAAGTCCTAGTTCTAATTATTTGACCAAAATAATTTTCTATTATAGTATAATTCGCTATTTAAAAAGAGTAAGGTGGCAGATAGTGTCTAAAGCCAAGACAAAACTACAAGATGGCATGTAAAATAACTGTAATTAAACAATCAAATGTAGCAATTAAACATGAATGATTCTTTATTAGGCTGAATGAGGATGCCAAACAAGACTCCACAGGTGGCAAGTTTATTCCCCCATGCTCGTTGGTATTTTCATTAGCAGCTCTTGGCATAGTCAGACATGCAAATCTGTCTGTGTTTTTGAGAGCAAGCCCCCATTTAGGTATGCTTCAAACCAAGGAGGATATGCAAATATCAAGGAGGACAGGATTAAAGTATAACGATGGTGTTTAGGAGATAAATTGAAGAAATACACTGAAAGTCAACAATGTCAATGTTCTGCACAGGGAGTAATGAAATGAACTACTGTAGCATGGCAATAGAAAACTCTGGGAAGAGTGTTGTATTGCTGTGGTGTCCAGAGGTCACCAGTGAGCCCCTGAGAGAGGTGCCAGCAGCATTGCTCTGTGACAGACACAACATCCAGGCAGCAGAGATGGGCTTTGCTGGGCACCACGGCTGCGACTGGGTGGCAGCGCTTTGTGAAGCATGGGAACTCTCCTTTCAGGCGCTGCTTTTTTGGAGCCACCTTCCCTGCCAGCAGCCACAGAAAGTTTTGTCATGCCTTGCAGCCCTGCCACCCTGGAGACGTGCCAGGGAGGCATTGGCACAGCTGCCAGGTTTGCCCTGGCTGGCATCCAATGTGGCCAGCGTCCCCCCTGCAGGAGCAGGGCCACCAACTCCTGGAGCCACCTGCTGCCTTGAGCCTCTTTGCGGCAGTGTTTTTCCTAGATTGCCATACTTTCCCCAGTGCTCTCCAAAGCCTGAAGGCAGGGATTGGGCTCTGCCTGCAAGTCAGTATCTGCCTTGCAGGAACTCATAAATATGACTCCTGGCTGAACACCCAGCCAGTCAAACCCTACATGAACCTGCATGCGGGACAAGCTGCCAGCTGGACAAAGTGTCCCAGCAATAAAATGGTTAATCGCAGAGCTGTGGGAAAACCAGGTGAGATGGTAATTCTGCTTGTGCTGCTCTCCTTCAGCAACAGAGGCAATGGCACACAGCAATAGAGCACTGCCTTTGCTGCAGGGAGCATTTTATTTTTAAAGAATAATCCAAAAGAGCTCAGAGGAAAGTAACAGAGGTGATAAAGGATTTAGAAAATAAGACCTGTGAGAGAAAGACATGTCCAGGATGCAGAAGAGAGGGCTGAGGGGACACATAACTGTCCAGAATCATGTTAAAGGGCATTATAAAGAAGACTGGGAACAATTCTCATTAGTCAGAGAGGACAGAATGGTAAGGAATGGAATATTTTAAGTCTAGGCAAAAATTAGATCAAATATTAAGGAAAACTCACCACAATAAAACAGCAAATGGAGCGCTCTGCCAAAGAAGCACAGACAGTGGCCACCACTGCAGAGATGCCAGGAGGGACCAGGCCCCCAGAGGCAGTGGGGAAATCACCCAAGAATTCCTCTGGTAGTCAGGCTAGAGACCATACATAATATACCGGGAACCTCCTCTGTCCTGAAATGTTCATGGGGACAACAAGGCACCCCAGAAAGAACAGACTACAGGGTGGGGTAGAAGCTATTCAGGCATGAGTACCTCAGTGACAGGGCAGAGTTTATGCTGCAGCCAAGTCAGTATTGATGGGTAGTGCCAAGCACCCTGTCCTTGGTTCCCAAGTGCATTTTCGCAGCAGGGATGGGAAGTGCCAGCCTTGCAGCTGGTCCCCTTCATGCCTGGCTGTGCCATGCACTTGGGGACCACTGCCAGACTCGGGCAGTTTCTGGAATTTCTGTCCAGTCCTCAGATGACACATGGAAATAATATGGCTGCTACACATCCCAAATTACTCTTTGAGGTTGTGCATGGACATTTTGGGCAAGGCTTGTCCTGCACCAGCTGTGTGCAACAAGGAAGTAGCCTTGGGGCTATAAACCAGATAAATCAGAAGAAATCTGACTCCTCTGGAGCTGACACACAACACAGCAGGTTTCATCTTGACCATAGGCAACCAGTGCAGTGGTGTTCAGTGAACTCTCCCTGTTCGTTTGAAGTAAGTTACCATAAGATGCAGTTTGCTTCATTGGCAAATAAACTCCATCTTTTACCTTTTCTATTCTCCTGCTATGGTATTAGGACAGGAACCAAAGGAAGGAGCTTGTGTACAGGACATGCAAGGAGTTCCTTTCTCCAGCCAGAGCTGGGGGTCAGATCACCTGTGATGATTTTCCTTTTCAGTGCCACATGTGCATAAGGTCCTCTGCAAATGTTGCCACTTGATTAACACTAGCAGATATGTCTACCAGTGCAGTTCTTGTTTTATATCCTAAGGAAAAGATGAAATTGCTTTACTGATTCAGGGATCAATTATGAATTCACTTTTTAAAACCCTTCAGTAATAGCTGAAATCTGTGCTTTATAGGGCAGAAATAATTAAAAAATAAAGCTATAATAACAACTAGGCAAAAAAAGCACATTGCCCTGTTTCTATATGTGCACAGGCAGTACTCTCAACTTTTGTGTGATGGATGAAGATTAGGCTTGAATTGAACCTTGCTGAAGTCAACATGTGTCTTCTTTCATGTAGCCTGGCTGGCAGGGAGAGCAGTGGGGATAGGGGTCTGTATGCACCCTGGCAATCCTAGAGCTGGGGCCATCCAGCCTGCTAAAAACAGGTCAATGCACTTAGGAGATGGAGAGAAAGGAGTTTGGCTTTCAGCTTGGCACCACCAGGTGCCAGCCCACAATGATACAGAAAGTCAGTGCCAGGTGAGAAGCTAAATTCAGTTTTATTGCTACCCCCAAGCGATCAAGCATCATGACTCAAACCTAAATCAGCAGAATTGTTTAAAATCCATGAAATATTGTAATAATAAAATGTGCTTTTTTCCTGTGACCTTTTTATTTCTGAACCTCTGTGAGTAACTGATGTCACAATTTGAAGAATTTGCTTTTCCTTTCAAAGAAAGTAATGTTTATTTACTTAGGGAAGATGTGGAGCTCACTGGCTTCCAGGAGCTGGAGTTTTAATGAACACTAGAGATATGAGCCCATGGAAAAACTGCAAGGGTCGATCAAACTGCAGCTACACAAAAGAACAGTTTGTTCTGCTTCCAATATGACAATATTTACCTGCCATGGTAGGAGATCCGAAAGTCAGGCTTTCCTTTGCATTTCTGCCCAAATCTGTATTTACAAAGCTTGCTTTTGTGATATCCTCTCCAGCATCTAAATCAGGGAGCTCTCTCATACCAGCAATGATATTTCCGTGGAAGACGGATTAATTTTATTTTTTTTCCATTGATCTGGGACTTGAAACAGCTTTGGGGAGGGAGACAGATAGGAAACAAGAAGGGATTTAAGCCTTTTGCCTCACCTTTTAAAAAAAACCCGTGCAGCATTGCTGTCCCAGGAGTGGGCCCACATTATTACAACAGCCACAGCCACATCATCAGAGCTACAGCGCTTGGAGTTGTAGATCATCAGTCTGCTGTCACAGCCATGATGTATGATGGAAAAAGCCATCCATCTGCAAACGCCGAGCACAAAGAACCGTGGCTGCAAGGATGCAGCGTGGCTTGTGCAACACACGCAGCAGCAAGCATTTTCCAGATAAAAGGGACATAAACGTGGTAAATTGAGACCCATTGGAAAGAAGGGGGAAGACATGCAAAGCGTCTCACCCCTGGGCCTCCAAAATTGCTAATGTGTTCTCAAATCCAAAAATGACACCTATGAATCCAGCTAATGCTTCTTTCACACTCACACAGCTTTTTCTTAAAGCTTACTTTTTTTTTTCTCTTCCAGTGTAAAACCTCAATCATATTTACCCCTGCTTTAGGATCTTTACAGACAAAAGACATTTAAGGCTGTGAAATCTTGGGAGAAGGTAAAATGACGTGGCGGATCAATCAGCTGATGCTTCTTCCCTGCACAGCAGGAGACTCCAGCAAACCTCTTGTATTTTGTGTGGAGACACGGCTCTGACTGAATTTTTCTTTTGGCACTATAAGAGAAGAAAGATATTTAAATTTTAAAAAGAGGAAGTGAGATGGAGAGAGCATAAGCTTATTCATAGCTGCAGGTTTTTCAACTAAAAGGAATTGTTGGTTGTCCAGGAGAGAAGCCATTTCTTGTGTTACTCTGCTGCACAGTACTCCAAGTGTGGGTGCAGAGAAGGTTTTTAGCTAAATAAAATTAGATTAAAATAATTTTAAAAAAATACCATGCATTGGTCACAGAGCCAGAGATGTGGATGAATCCTGGGATGCTGATCACCCCAAATGATTCTCCTGAGTTTTTCACACCCATCACTGGTGCCAAGTAAAGCCAATGCTTTACCAAAGCAGCCATTCAAGGAAGAGTTTTGGTTTTTTCCCTCGCCATGAAAGAACTGTCCCATCTAAAAGTCAGGAGCCACAAAGAAGTTGGTGTCACAGTAAAGGAATATGGGAGCAAGCAGTTCAGTTACTCTACCTTGTGCGAGTGGACAGCCATCCACTTTTGAACAGCTGCCACGCATTTTTCAAAACATCTACCTCTCTGTAACATAATACATTTGGAATACCACATTCTTGCTCATTAATAGTAAATTATAGCATACACATTAAGCTGTTCTTGAGAATGTAAGTCTAAAGGCCTTTGACACCCCCATCCTCTGTTTCTGAGGAATGTGGTAGGGTACCATAATACTAAAAAAGCATTTCTTTCCTCACATTTCACATACTTTTCAATATCTTGTATTTGTTTAGGAAAAATTACTAATTCCTGATGCTAACTGCTACTCAATTTTTGCCATTATATTTTTTTAATCTGTTCACGCCAGTCTGCCACAAAATCAGTTTAGTTTAGGTTCATTTAGCACTAAGTTATTTTCATTTTTAATTCATGCTTTTCCCTCAATAAATATTGAGGGAAATCACAGAACTGAGCCAGGTTTTGTTGCTAATAGTTTATTTAAGGAAATTGGACCTATTTGTTGGCCAAATCATCACTTGTGACAGCTATTAATTTCTTCATAGCTGCAAAACATGTTTTGTAAAGCCACAATGCCTCTAAATCAACATACTCATCCCTTGAACTTTGCTAAGCAGATGATGAGTTTTGCTGAAGACGACAGTAATTTGGCCATTCCTCAAAATGGCAATGAATTTTTAGAACTTGGCTGCACAGAGGTGAGTTGCCTTTTGAAGAACGGTGGAAAAACAGGGAATTGCAGAATGACCAAGGAGATCTGCATCCTGGGAGAGCAGCGTAGACGGATGATCCTGAAGATTCTGTCTGCAAAGTACCCAAGCACTTTTGGCAGCACAGCAAAGCCTCTGCAGCCCTACACCAACTAACCCATTTCCTTTGGGAATGCCTGGCACAGAAAAAGCGTAGGAGGGTGTGAAAGAAAACTGGCAACTGAAGTGATATCAGATCTAAAAATCATTCTTCAGGGGTCTACTAATGAATGCATCAGTATTGTCTAAAATAAAGAAAACATTCACAGCAAAGGGGTAGCAGACTTGGCAGGGGCAGGATCCCAGGACAGCTGAGAGCGTGTGATTGTGTGTGGCCACAGCTCAAGAGGGCTTTTCAGTTTTTCCGCTTGAAACTCTGCCCCATTTTGGTTTGTTTTCTTTCTTTATTCAGTGCCAGCTCCTGAAAAGAAAGGTGTGGGAGAAAGGCTCTCAAGGAAAAATTTATTTTTAGCTTAAGAGGCTAGGCCAGCAGTTTACAAAGCCAACAAAGGCCCAGGTTGCACTCTCCAGGACACTCGAACTACCATGGGCAGAGTTCCCTCATTTAATTCAGGAACTGAGTTTTGGCTTGAACATTTCCCCTGTTTATCCATATCCAAGTAAGGGATTTCTCTAGTGATGCCTGAGGGGATGGGTTCCCTTTCTGACAGGCAACGGGAAGGAGAGGACGAAGCTGCCAAAGTCATTTTTGCCAGCCAAATTACAACGGACAGCTGATACGCCGCCATCCCAGCCCCTGTGGCAAAACCTCCAAAGTGCCCTCATTCCTGCCTCCTCGACCCCATGTGAGGCACTCCTGCTCCACTGGGACTGCTGAACTCAGTTAGCAGGTGTTGCCCTCATTTGCAGATCCTTGGGAAGGGCTGATAATTAGGAGGAGATTTCTAGAACAGGTTGCCACCCTCGACAGCAACATGGGAAGAACAGGTAACTGACTCATAAGCAAAAAAACCAACCAAAAGTAATTTTATATTACAAGCGTTGGAAAGGCAAGAAAAAACAGAAAGTAGCATTTTAAAAGGATAATGGTTTTAATAAACTGTTAGCCTTACATAGATGCATAGATAATTAAATATCAGAGGTGAGTCTTGCTAATTATCCAGGAGCTGAACTTCCCATTTGCATCTTCAGTAACAAGATTTTTGTAGCTTAAATGTTGCCCACCTCTACACTTTGAGATTTGTGATTTTAAGGCTTGAGCAACTATAATTAAAGAGCCTTTTTGGAGCGAGCGTAGCACTGTGCAGTGCAATGTGACATTCAGAATATATCAGCGTCACTTTACACAGGAGCTCTGATTATTTTCATTTGTGTGCTTCAGCCTGTCATTTATCGCCAGTGTAGCTCATCTGCCTCAAACCCTGGTGTCTCACCTAGTTCATGCAGTTTTCCCCATTCCTATAAACCTCTGTCATTTTAATCATGTGTTTTACATGTTTAATTCTTAAGGTAAAGACCTACTTTTATTTGCACACTAATGATTTTACTAGCCTATTGCATAATGCAAACAGTCCTAAAATAGGGCAGCTAATCAACACGAACATGAGACATGAAGATTGAGGCAGCATCATCCATTCACATGGCAATGTATGTCTGCAACAGAAGAGACTTTTATTTTTCTGCTAAATAGGATGCCAGCAGGAACTGAGACTGCTCTTTGATTCAGCGATAATGAGTGAACGTTGCACCAATGAAATTTACATTTTGCCAGTGGTATGAAAAGCACAAAATTATTCTTCTTAGTTCAGATTTAGGCTCCCCAAATACACACTGATTTGCTGAAGTCTGAGTGCTCTGAAGCTCCTATTTTCATGAATGAAGATTCTGGCAATCTAGTAAAAGATAGCATCCAACATGAAAGGTAAAAGTAGGGCAGGTGAGTACCCATCAGCATTCCTCCTGGACGATCTTCTTCTCTGAAGCACATTAACCCATCTTCCTCTTCCTGTTCCCCTGCTGCAAGTGAAATCAAATTTTCATCAGTTTTTGCCATATCTGCTTCATCTGGAAACTTTCTGAAAATATATTAGAAAACCTGTATAAGGCTCTGTACTGAGGCAGAAGCACATTTCTCTGTGCTGACACCTACCATGTCAAACTATTATCCAGGCTTCCCGCTGGCTGATGCTGCGGGAGAAAGCTGAACTTTGACTTCAGGGTAGGCAGTGAAAGGTAATTTGGTGTATGTATCACATCTCAGCGAGGAAGAAGGCTGCAGGTCTCATATAAAGCAGACCTGTGAGGCCATGTACAATGGCTGTGGTGGTTCAGGCAGGGATTGTGAGGCAGCAGCCGTCCCTCAAGGCTGGAAGTCACCTGGAGGTGATGGCCTCCTACCCTACTGTGAAGGAGCACAAAGGGGAAGTGCCATGCTGCCACCCAGCACATTGCACTGCTCTGGTGGACATGGTGCATTAGAACTATAACAAATGAGTGTATAGAAGTGTGTGTGTGTGTGTGTGTGTGTACAGGTCCTGACACACAGGGTTAAAACTGAAACAAGTTTACAAGGACCTAAAAAGATGTAGTCTTCTTTATTGACTGGTTTGGTAGCATGGACAGTAGTGGCAGTCCCAATTTTTTTCTGCTAATACTTCTGGTCAAAAGCAGAAACACAACATGAGTGACCAGAGCCTAAAGGCCATTCCCTGGGCATTTCAGTGATTGTGTGTTTTATTCTGAATCCAAACACTATCAGTTTATTTATGTTAATTTGGGTAGTACCAACCCTGAGTTCCATGTTTTCTGCAAAATTAATAATGCAGTCTGTGTCCAGACTAGTTAGTATCCTGAAGATGGCAACACGACCATCCTACAACAACTATAGCTGCTGGTATCCTGTAACCAAGACAAAATTCCTGGCAATAGAAGTCCCACATAATTCTTGAGTGCTTTCAGAATGCTGCTAAGAGAGCCTCATATTGAAAGTCAGTCTTTTGCTCATGAGTGGCTTTTAACAAACTGATTTGCTGAGATTTGCTCAGAATCTTGTTAACTACATTGCTGTTATCCAGGCTGTTTCAGGTCAGCCAGTCCAGCTGAAGATATCCTTCCCCAATCCAGAAGATGGGGGAGGAGGTGACTACTATTTGTTGCTTTGTAGTGGTTAATAGGAAAGAACCTGAGCTACCAGCACTGCTGATTTCATAACCTTGAATTTAAAAAGATGACTGTCCACTTTTCTTTTTTCTTCCTACATAAAGGAGGCCCTTAAGCTAATTTTGGTATATTTTTCCTTTTGTGTTTTATGTGAAAAAGCAGTACCCTCAATCTGCCACCAACACATTTATGAATAGTGAAATCAAGTGCATCAGTTAACATTTGCAAGCCAGGTCTATAACTGCAGAAACAACAAAATATTTTTTAAATTAATGTCCAGAAAGAAAGTCCCCTTTCAATTCCTAACAGTGGAAATGCAAAACTTCTCCTCAGTCTTAGATAGTTTCTCTATTATTGAGCAACTCAGCCTCCTTGGTGGTGGGTTGAGGAAACATTCTGCTCAGGGGCTCAGGACCATGCCCTCCTGGTAGGAATGTATAGTTACTTCCTTTAAAAAGTGTCTTCAAACCCTGTGTGGGTACCAGCCTAATTCTCTTTCTGTCTCCTTCCATTCCAGAACTGTTTATATCACTTGTTAAGCAACCCCCCTGCTTTTGTTAATTTATTATACTGGGACAGCAGAACGTGGCAGATGAAAATGATGGAAGCAAGGCTCATTAGGATTCCATGTCCTTTGAGTGGTATGTAAAAAAATGCTATGTGAAATGTCATGAAAGTAGATTTTGAAGTTTTGACAGATGTGAGAAAAGAAGAAATGTTTGCCATTTGTCTTAATGACACTTTAGTAGGTTTGGAGAGCCTAGGGGAAAAAAAACCCAAACCAACACCAAATGACAGTTCTGTAGGGAGGTGAACTGTTTCCAAAACTGATGCTGGGGTGAGAGCAGGCCCACAGAACATCAGCAAGCTTGGTTCTGGGCATGGGCTTCCAAAAGGGAACAGCAAGTGGGATAAAAGTTAGTGAAAATCATAGTCCTTCATGACTTAAGCTTGACCTTTGAGTAAGAACTGGCTGGTCTATTCCCCCCGACAATACTGTAGCCCTAAGGTCTCTTTGAATACAGCCAGCAGTGCAAACAGAGACATGCAAATATTACAGGGGCATGAGAGAATGCATTTATATGTAACTACTAACCCAGCCAAGACAATTATTGTCAGTGTTCTATCTAAACATAATGTTCCTTGACTAAAATCCAGTTCAACAGAAGTCAGACAATATGTTGCCATCAAGCTGAAATTGTCCAAAGGGGTTTGAAATTTTGACATTATAGGATAAAAAACAATGTGTCATGGACATACCATCCATGTTTTGATTCCTGAACTTGGAAGCTGAATCTGTGACTTTGTGACTTTCCTAGATGCACAAATACATGGCTTCAGTGGCTACACCTTTTGTCCCCTTCAGGCTCTAAATGCTCGTTTCTTTCTACTGCAGGGAAGGACATTACTGTCAAGAACAATTCTTCACACTTTTGACCAAACCAGCTACATTTACCAGGCTTTCATCTCAAGCAAATGCTATTCAACTGGCCTCCAGTAAATGATCTTACTCCTTAAAGCTTCAAGGGAAAACTGCCTGCTGAGCAGAAAAAAACAATGGGTTCAGTGTAGTGCAAGTCACCACAGACTAGGCAAGTGACACCACACATGGAACCCGTTCTGCAAAACCCATCTGTCCTTGCAGACTTGTGAGACAATGAACCATGAATAAGCATTTGGTTAATCTATTACCACTTGGGTGCCTGCAGTGGTGCAGCAGGGTTCAGTGTGCATGTAGGGCAAAAATCCAACCTCTCAATCTTCTCAAAGTAATCAGAATTTGAAAAAAGAGTTTTGTCATAGTATTAAAGCAAGGGGCATACGATGAATGTCAGCATTGACCTCATTGGCAAGAAGTCCAAGAAGAAGTGGATATAGCTTCAGTTATGATGAGCTCACCTAGTTTTGTCCCCTTTCTGAAGAACAGTGTGGCACCCTGGAAGAGCAGTTAAGTAGGGGGTCCAGGTGATGCATGACTCTCTGTTGCACATGCATAAGATTTTATGCAATCTCAATTTTATGATTCAATATTTATGAAGTCAAACTTTCTGGTGATAAACAATGTGATAGCACATTAGCACATTTATTTGAGTCAGAAATGAGAAATGCTCAAAACCTTATCTTGAAGAACTAGATCTGGTTGGACTCTTTGTAGTGAAGAATCAATTTGTTGAATTTAGTCTTTTTGACTGCTTGTAAATTGTCCTGAAACAGATCACAACTTCCATTAATACATCCACAGTTCAAAATTATCTATAAAGCAATGCAAACATATTCCAGTCTGAGTTGCTGGTAAGCTATTCATTTACTACCTCAAGTATTTGATATTAAATTTGAGCTGTTTTTCCTTGGGCCCATAGCTCACGTGTTTTGTCAGTTCCCTGACTGGGAGAGCACAGCTTTTTCAGGTACGATATTTACAAGAGTTAATTGCTAAGATTTTCTTCTCTATCAGCTCTTCTTTCTAGTCTATGATCTTCAGAGGCTGAATTTCATAGCCTCTCAAAACAAAACACCATCCTCAGTTAGGGCTATCAGGCCAGCCTGGGATATTGGCTAGTGACATGAGGGGAAATAATCCCATAAAACAACTACCTCCTTTCTGCTTTTGTTTTGCAACAAAGTCAACACCATGTACAGCTGATGTGAAGTTTACATAATTATTGCTGCATCTTTCAAGATCGGTGTATGAATAATCCATATTTTGAGGGGTTTTCTGAGTGGAATGAGAGCTGGAGCTAAGAAAGGCAAAAAATGCCATGCTGTCATATCTGCTGCTTGATTAGAAATGGGCAGCCAGCCGGTGGTGAGGCTGTCACCATGACAGAAACAAAGACCCAGTGTTTTCCTGCTCAGCTTTCTCTGCAGAGGCTGTAGTGTTAGAGATGGATCCATCCAAGCTCCGTGGCTGCGATGCAGAGAGCAGCTCAGCCACACTTTGCGGCAAGGACTTCAAAAAATATTCCAAAATCCAACAGAGACTTAGGAAAAACCAACCACAAGCCTCTATTTACTACCATAGACAGTGCAACTGCAAAAATAGCCAGCTGAGATGTCAGATCTGGTAGCCCAGCACTGACTGCCATATCAAAATCTTTTGCTGTGGGAAGCTGGGAAACACAGAGATAGGAATGGGCATGGATTTTTACCCAGCCTCGCCTGGCTGCCCTGCTGCCCTTCTCCCCATGCCACACAAGTGAGCTCATCGGTGCCATAGCCCACACATCTGCCCAAACTATTTTACACCACAGCTACTGAGCATTACAGTAACTGCTGACAGGAAAGAGCTTAAATAATGCTCTCCAACAATATCATTTTGATCATCTGTGGACTCAGGAAAAAGTTCTATGCTGGCTTACACAGGTTGCTGCTTTATTTGCAGCTCTGTAAGCTTTGAATTGTTATTTTGAAAGGAAGGTGACTGCATATAAAGCCAGCTCTGCAAAGCACTGGCAACAGGACAGGCTCTCATTTCAGGAAATGTATGGCTAGAATATGGCTGCCACAGGAAGGATCTGGGAAGCCATCACACTTGCAAAAACTTCTCTTCCAGTAAGTGTTACTAATTTCCTCACAGATCCTCCACTGGTGTTTTCAATTGAGATAAAAAAAAGAGAGCCAAATATCTAGTGCTTAGTGTTTTTCTTTGCACCCTCAACACTTAGATGCATTTTATTCATTTATCATATGCAGATTGGCTATTATTATGCAAGTACTTGCATGGCAGATAAGTAAATCCAGGCCCTGTGAAAAGCAAGCCCTTTCCATTTCAAGAAGTCAGCTATCTGCTAATTCATTTTACTGTGTGCAATCTTGACTGGTTACTTTTGCTTTTCACAGCTTTCCCATTTTAAAGAGAACATGTTATGGGGAAGTGTGTCCATTCACAGTCTGCGGCTCTACCCCAGCTTGCAGCAGCTCTTTGCAGCAGAAAATGAGAGGGGTTTCTTAGTATTCCTGCAAGAAAAGTCTACATTCTTGCAAACAGTGTGAATAGGAAGGCTCTTCCCCCACATAATGTGAGTGATACCAAATTCTGTCCTTCTGTGGGCGCAGTGATGTGAAAAATAGAAAACCTGTCCTGCCTGACCCCATGGGTCTGTTTTACATCTGGGGAACCAAACGCAAATCAGACATGTCTGAGAATGGAAGCATGTGTCATTTGGAATAAAGTGGAAAAAAGACACCTTTTTCCACGTTAACATTTTTACATTTTTAAATAAATTATTCAGTGGGTTCATGGAAAACAAAAAATGGCTGTGCTAAGGACCAGACTCTCCCTGCTCCTTGATGAGATGTGCAGGACAGGGGAACACAAAGCAGGATGCAGGGCACCTGCGTTCCCCTGGGGAGGACGAGGATATGAGGATGCTGCAGGTACCCAGTGCCCTGCAAAGAAGTGTAGACTTGCTGTAGATGACAGGAGAGGGATTCTCCAGTGGACACATGGATACAACTTTGGGAAAGCCCAGCCGTTCCTTGCTGACTTTATGGCCATCTCTGAAGAGCCAAGCTGAGACTTGCATAGCACAGGCACATTAGTACCACCCTCCTTCAGAGCAACCTGCTTCCCACAGAACCCTGCTAGGTCCTCTCACCATGTCAGGAGTGGAAGAAACAGCAGCTGCTCCAGGATTTGGTGTATAGCACAGTTTAATCAGACTCTGCCTCCAAGTATTAATGGCATAAAGAGACTTATGGGCTACAAAGGACTTCAAGAGGTCATCCAGCCCATTTCCTTGATTTAAGGCTGGATTAGTTACAGTATATCATTCCTGCCAAAGCTAGATCTAATCTGCTCTTCAAGATCTTCAGCAATGGAGATTTGACAGCCTCTGAAGGCTGCTGCCTCACCATCATTACCATTACAAAGTCTCTCCTTGACGCCTAACTCGATTCTTCCTGGCAGCGATTGAAGAGCCGTGCTCCTCTCCTAGCCACCAGAGACAGGAGATTATTCCCAGCTGCCTTGCGGTGGCCTTTCATCTCTGCAGAGATTGGCTTCACACCTTCTCTCAGTCCCCATCTCTCTGGGCTAAACACAAACTCAGTCCTTTCTTGGTGGTACATCACTTCTCACCTCACTCCACAAAGGTGTGTGCAAGCAAACAACACCAGTGCCGTTTCAGGAACTGGGGAGAAGGCTTGTGCCTAAGTGAAACTGCTCAAGGAAATTCTGGCGTGCTATCTGGCATTTGCACAGAAAGTTGTGTAACTATTTACTGAGCAATCAGTAAACATGGTTTTTAACCATGGCAACCTCTGTACCATGCATCCCACATTGGTAGACAGCTGCTTCAAATAAATAGGCAACAGACCTGCAATAGCATCGCACCTCTGCCTTTATTAACCCATTGATCTTGTATCATGTGTAAATAGGGACCTTAGGAAGCACTTTTAGAAGAAGGAAACATGAATTTTAATAATCCCAGATAAAAAGGGGAACTGTAGAGAGACCAGGCTAGGAAAGGTATTACAAAAATTGCTTCCTCTCTGAAAAAGAGTATGCCAGTTATCTAGAAAATATATCTATCAATCCAAATGCACAGAAAAAACAAAAAAGTGACTGATGTGACGAGTATGCCAGGTGCCACCTGCTGTTTCAACCTGCTTTTGCTATTATGATGTGTCACACACATGTGCCAACAGTGATGATAAATATAACATGAATATGATGCTTTAATATCCAGATGTTCATTTTGGGTAAATGACCTCTGGATCTGAATATTGTTTCAACCCACAACTGGTGACTCAGTCATGTGAATCTCAAACTCAGCACATTACACTTGCAGTCAGTTAGAGGGCAGCTATTAGTGGATAGCAAATAGGGACAGTAGCTCCAAAATTCGTGCTGAAGCCTGGTTTTGACCATGCTGAAGCCTGTTTTTGAATACCCATTTAAATACACCATCTGTGAGGGCAACTCCTGCATCCTGTTTGGTTCAAAGTCCTGACTTTGATTACAGCTGCCTGTCCTAACCTACTGCCCAGAAGCTCACCTTTTCATGGCTGGATACATCAACTGGTGGTGGTGACAAGGACCACTCTACCTGTGCCACCATCTGCCCTTAAGTGACACAATGCTGCCCTGCTCCGAATTTTAAGCACCTGTGCCTTCAGCCTTTAGGTTTACCTATCCCTGGATTGGCAGCATGTCACAGCAGAGCCATCTGAGCATGGAGCATCTTTAAGGATGGTTTCTGAGCTTGTATTAGCCTCATTAAAAAGCCAAGCCACTGCTGCAATATTTTCTGTCTTGTGGTTTGTGGTTAACCTACACAGACCGGTGGGGTGGCAGCGAGACTCGGTGGTTTGCTGGCCACAAAGCCCTTCCTCTCTATCTTTCTGCAGCAACTTAACAGAAGGAACACAAAAAAAATGGGATGGGAGGTTGTTTTTCCAAAAATATCATTTCTGGAAATAATGTAGTGGGAAGGTAAGGCAGGACATGTGCTCCTTGCTGACCTTGGAGAGCCTCAGTTGCTAATGGCAGGCTGTGTTCAACCAAAATGTACTCACCGATACTGGCAGGAAGACAGTTGCAAGTGACATCAAAAACTGCATTTTTCTTGAGATTAAAGTTCTCAAAATTCATCATAAAAACCCCTTAGCATTCATGTCTTTTTATAAAAATGAAAGATTTAGGGTTTTTCATAATTAAGAAAGCTTTCAGTAGAATATACATGAAATCAATGGGCACGCTTCATTAATTCAGATGAAACATGAACTATTCTGTACACTCCTGCAAAATGCCAAATTACCTTCATGAGAAACAAAGTAGATTCTGCCCCCAAAATTACAGGGTTTCACTTTGCAGCCACTTAGTTGGGAAACACATGGCTTTCCCCACAGCTCAGCCCAAACAATACAAAAAGCCACAAAAGCAAAATACATGTAAGCTCCATTTGGCAGCTGTTTGAGGGTTTGTCCCCACAAGGCAGGTGAGAAGAGGGATGGACATGTCACATCCCACAGAACAGCAGTTGTTATCTAAGCAGACTGAGCCACGAGAGGTCAGAGCCGGCGCTCAGCGGCAGCAGGCACAAAGCCGCGTGTTCACCTCTGTTTGCACAATGCCAGGGACCTGGCCTCTGTCCCAAAAGAAAGGTGACACCACAGTCTAGGATTACAGCCTGGGACACGAGGGAGGACTTCATTGTTCCAACAGGCTCCCTCCCTGCACTCCTAACCCTGCCAGCTCCTTCAAGCACCTGCGGAAATTGAGATGACCTGGCAAAGGGGCAGCATCCGCCTTGGACTCAGGGCTGAAGCATCCTAACTGAGCTGGTCCTTGCAGCACTGAGCACCTCTCTGAGAGCTGGCCAGCAAATCCTTCATTATAAAATGTGTCCTTAGCTGCTTCCTCTGGTTTTTCATTGTAGATTTCTTTCCCTTAACCATGCACACCTGCATGCATCCACCCTCAGTGTCTTCAATTGCAGCAGCTTGCTTAAATATACTTGTACAGAACACAAGGCAAAGACAACTCACAGCCAAATCCCACCTGAGGCACCATTTGCTCCACCTCAACATGTGCTCCATACTTAACATTGTTAACGTCATCTCTAACGAGTCTCCTCTTGATTACATTGGCAAGAAGAGGGGAAAAAAGAGCAAAACACTGAGTTTCTGAATACAGTATTCAGAGAACAATGAAACAAACTCCAGCCTAACTTTTCAAGTGTAAAAAGGTGCAGTGTGTGGAAGCTGAGTGCTGAACTGCAAAATGATCCCAGCAAACTGCCCCAAAGGAATGGGGCAAGGCAGGCACAGGCAACACAAGGACAGGGCAAAGGAGCAAGGGAGGCACACAGAGCTCTGCCTTTATTTAATTCCACTGGTGGAAGAATTCAGGTTTTATGGTTGGCAGATCACACTGTACCCTGCTTAGACCTAGTCAGAGGAAAGCACAAGCAAATATCACCCATATAAGAGGTTCAGGTCAGCCTTTGCCTGCTGCAGACAAGTATGCACTAACAAATGCAGAAGGAAATCTGGCTCCCTCTGGACAAATGCAGACCATGGAATAAATGTCATGCCTGGCAAATTGCTGCACGAGTGTGGAATGTGTTTAACCCTTTCCAAACACCCCCAAAAGCCATTCCAAGATCTTTTACTTTCCCTAGACTCCTGCACTGACACGTCTGCATGTGGTGTTCGGCCTTGTATAAATGAAGTAGGCAACCAGAGAGGAGTATCCCCAGACCAAGGTCCCTACATGGCCACAGCCCACCCAGCAGCAGAGTTCCTGGGGCCATCCAGCCTCACAGCCCATCTGGGAGGCATTTCCTCTACACAGCAGCATATGTGAAATGCAGATGATGTGTCTGAATTACAGCCATGAAGGTTTGGTCCCTCACAGTCCCAGTGACAGGCGAGTTATTTGTGGCTTCACACAATTATCCTTTCTGATAATAATTTTCAGGCCTTCACAATAATTTTACCACTCACTTAAATCTTCTCCTGTCCATCTTTCCACCCTGTCAACAAATAGATTGTGCCTAGTTTTGCTTTTTTTAAAGTTACTTTAAAAAAGCCAGCACAGTAATTCCCTTTGAACAGCCAGACCACGTGGGCTCAAGCTTGAGAGTTTGAACAGCAGCTGTTGCAGAAAATACCCTATTCATTAGGCTTCCAAGGAGAGCTGATCAAATTACTCAATACAAATAATTTATCTAACAGTTTTCTCTTTGCAGATAATCTACATGCAGGACACCATCACTGGAGCAAAACTAATTATTTGTATTATTATTTTTTATGAAAATTTGTTCAAAGTTTTGCTGTTTGCGTACACTGTTGCTAGGAGCTTTCATTATTCGTGGGTCAGTATTTGTGCTGTGAGATTGGCACGTGCTATTGTTTCCACACTCTTCTGAGATGACCTACACTGTGAAACAGGCCTGAATAAAATTGCTGAAGCTTTGTCTTTCCTCTGTAGGTAGCATTCTGAGAGGTGGATGCGGAAAAGCTGGATTGGGGAATATTAATATTGCAAGGCTGTTTCTCCACCACCAGTATGGGGCAAGAAAGGGGGGAGCACTTGGTGTTATAAATGGATCCCAAATTTAAGCCTGCTGGAGTTCTTTCCTTGGTCTGAGGCAGAAGAACATACGTGTGTGTGTGTGTGTGTGTGTGTGTGTGTGTGTGTGTACATATATAAATAAAAGCCAGTATATGTTGGCTGTTTAGCAAGTTTACATTCCATTTTCTCTTGTCATGATGACACAAATTATTTGCTCTTGTGTCTGGACTGCTATTTGCAAAGGGTGCAGTGACTACCCTTAGCCATTCTCATTTGATTAACTGTCTAAGAGCCAGTTCTTTGGGGGCAGGCGGGCAGTCCCTTATTGGGTGGCCCAGAGTCTGTAAATAACAGGAATTTGCTTTTTCTGCGCGCGCTTGGGATCCACCAATCTCCATTTCATGGCACGCTATCAGGGCCGCTGGTGGGGGTCCGTGAGGGGGGTCTCTGGTCCCCACGGTGCCGCCTTCCTGCACGGGACCCCTGGTTCCAGCGCTCAGCTGCCTTTAGAAAGAAGAAATGTCCCTCCATGAGATGCTGCGCGCGTGTCAGCCGGCGGCGCGATGATTGATGACACAGCTGCTTCTGCAGCCCCCGTCGGAGAGCTCTAATTTAATTAATGGCTGTCGGCATGTGCGCCACACGGCTCCTGCAGCACCTCCGTGCCCCGGGGAGCGCGGGCACGGCGGGGCGGCTGCTCCCGCCCCCGGCAGGGAAACGGGAGGCTGGCAGGACAGATGTGCGCGCACCAGGGCCAGATGTGATCGGGCCCCTCGCGGCTCGGCGCTAACCTTCGCGTGGAGCCTGCGCCCCCTGAGCCTCCCTCCGCGGAGCAGGGCAGCAGCAGCAGCTTCCCGAGCTGCTGGTGGCATCTGCCACCTGTGTGCCATGTCCTCGGGAAAGCCGCGAGGAGCAGGTGAGAACCGCCCCACCCGATGCCTGCTCCGCTTTCTGCCTGCCGTGCACAAGTGGAAACAGCTGGCCGCAGGAGCAGGTGGGAAGGAATCGTTTGTTTTCCCCTTGATTGGCAGCAAGGGGAGATCTCAAAGGGTTAATGGGGTCTTCTCAGCCCAGATGTACAAAAGGGAAAAAAAAAAAAAAAGTATGCTAACAGCAACTTGCTAAGCTTTCCTGAAGTCTGGAGAACTCAGAAGAATGTGGCAAAAGTATTTAGTATTTCCCCATTGTAAAATACTGTGGGATGTCTTTTATCTTCTACCACTGTGCCTTCTGTCCTTGTCAGGACTAGGGGATGTGGGGCCAGACCACAGAACAAGAAAATAGGTTAGAGAAAAGCTGGCTAACATGACACTCCCCTGCTCCCTCAAAACTCCACCTTGGTTTAGAGTCTGAACCTGTACCCAGACCTCCCAGACCTAACTCAGTCTTGCCTAAAGAGAAAGAATACTGCCAAAAGATCAACTAAACTAGAACCAGTTTTTGGGAATAGCTGCCTTGGGAGAAGGAAATGCAAGAGTTGCCTACAGGTCCCAGCTTAGTGAGCTTTCCTCTGTCTCCCTACCTTTAGGCCCAGTCAATGATGACCTTTTAAGGCCCACCACTGATGAAGGCTCAAGTGTAACCTTCAAGCTTGGTACCACCTTCACTCCTTGACACAATAAAGCTCAGCCTTCAAGAGAGAAAAGCTGCTGTCTTCCAGACCTGCAGTTTTCAGTGTAAGAGCCATCGACAGAGACACTAGCATGTTTTTGGTTTGCTATTGAAAAGAAAAAAGAACAAGGGCAAAGGAAAAACCTCAGAGAACTGCCATCAGCTCACAAAATGGTCCCTAGCTGAATGGGTTTGGGAAAAAGGATAAGCATTTTATTTTCTTCAGCATGCCCTGCAGCATTTGTCCATCATTTTCTTTGAGATGAGCCAGTCTCATTTAACTCCAATATTTACTGGTAAAAATATTCCTCTATCTTGTTTTCCTGGAACATTTCAGCCTGGCTCTGCAGTCAGGCATTTCTGAAGAGTATTTGCTTCAGTTCAGCAGAATCTTCAACCTTGGACCAGGTTTTAAAAATAGTAAGCTTCTACTTTTATTTTTACTTTTTATTTTTACTTTTTTTTTTTAGCTTTTTTCCCCCCTCTCCTTGCTGTTTTCTTTTCATTACCAAGGTACAGCTGGAAAGAAGAAGAGAGACAGATTCTCCTTTGTTTTGAACTTTCAGTTGGACCAAAGACTTGTGCTTCAGAAAAGCAATGCTGCTCTCCCAAAGGCCATCCTTCACTTCTGTTCTGCCTCGTTGCCTCGCCTCCCCACATGAGAGAAAACCCCCAACAATATCGTCTCCCTCGAGCTCTAAGAAAACAGGTAATGATGCATGGATGTGCAATGAAATTTCAAAAATGTGCACTGACTTTTTAGAAATATGCCAACTGTCAAATAAAAAATAAAATTAAAAATCAGACCTAGCCAATATTTAAGCCGTGAAGTCGTCAATAGCACCAACTCTGAACTGAAGCCTCTGTCACAGCACAGAAGTTTACTACAATTTATTATTACAATTTATTGTTCACAATTTACCCCAAAAATATGACCTGGTGCTTAATCCAAAAGACAGCTTGCTTATTGTTATTATCTGCTGCCAACCTACTGCTGACACATTCCAGCAGTCCTTGAAGGGGTTCTGTATAAGGTTTCTACAAGTTGTCCTATTCAAAAAGCCTTCAAAAATCATAGCTTTGGTTATATAATGAGCTGGCCATATGCATAGAGACATCCAGCAGGAAGGACTCTGTATTTTGTGCTTACGTGAAGGCAAAGTGATAGCAACTCCTCCTGAGCTGAGACAGGAGCCAAGCTATAGATGCAGATACATTGACAAGTCAATAGACATATGTGTAAACTGTCTGTGTTGAGTCATATTGGGTTTCATTTTCCTATAGATAGACGTATTTATGGCTGTACCATGTGCTGTGCACCCAAGGATTTGCTATCAAGTGGATGTGTGCACAAGTGGACATAGCTGCCCACCATCTCTAGTGGGCATATTTATGGTAGCACATGAATGAAAAGATATATGTGTTAGTTTTGCTTAAGTCTCCTTTTTCAGCATGGTCTACGAGGACTTGAAGGAAGCAAATAGATCTGAAAGTCTGTGTGTGAGTGTGTGTCTGTGAGTGTGTGTATGTGGCCGCAGGGTGTTTGTGTGTTCCTGCTGGCACACCCAGGAGTTTGTGTGTTCCTGCTGGCACACCCAGATGTCGGAGCAGGGTAGCAGCACACACACAATTCCACATTCTGGATGGTAACAGTGAGGGTGTTTCCATGCAGCTGGGTGCCGTTCTGAGCCGTGCCCAGAGCTGCTGGCTCCACGGGCAGCGGCTGGGCAGGGAATGGGCAAATCAACGCAGCAGAGAGGCCGTCCGGGTAGGCACTGGTGGGTGGCGAGGCCAAGCCTGCTGGCTGCCTTGTTCAGCTCCTCCTGGGCTGGGATTGAAAGCACACAGGACGTGGTTCCCTGTGCACAGGCTGGAGCTGCAGGCGGTGTGGCTGGCTGTGCCCCATGTGTTGGGCAGCACCTAGGAGCCAGCATCAACCCAGGCCATGAGGCTGCAGCCCCACACGGGGCCATCCTTTTGTGGTTTAATTTACCACTTAATCAAATTGCAGTCCTGGGCTTTTCAGTGAAGGTAGCCCAAATCACATTTAGACAAAGCAATTTGGAACATATTTTATTGAGCGAAGCCCAATAGAAGTAGGTTTAGAAATAATCACATGCATGCCACACATTTTCTGGTCTCTTTCATAAGGCTTTTCAAACTAGAGATATTTGCATTAGCTAGGCTTTGCATTTTTCCAGGATTACAGGTTACACTTTCAGCTCTGTGCCTGGTATGACTCCCCTGTGGCCATCAAGCAGTGGTGTGCCCAGCTGCCCACCCATTCCCCTTGCAAGGGCACCCTCACTCTGCAAACCCCATCTTCCCAGTGCCCTACCCTGCTGGATGTGTGGCTTGACCAGACACTGCCCAGGTGGTGCTCCATGGCCCCACCACTGAACGTGACAGACCTGCCTCGGGACACTGCCACAGCAGTGCCTGTGCCTGCCTGGATCCCGGAGGATGCAGGATGGCAACACCCACCGCTGTCCCTCTGACCTGGAGGGTGGCATCCAGCACTGCCCTGCTCTGATGGGCTGTCAGGTCTGAGGGGTAAGCTCTGATCTCACCTGCCTTCGTGTACAATCCACAGTACCACATCAAAACCTGGCATTTTCCCCTCCAGACTCAGTACAAAGTAAATCACAAGTTCAGGCCTCCTACCTTTCAGATTTGTGTTTTCCCTCCTCCTCCATGCTTGATGAAATATCTCTTTTTTGCAATGTTCAGTTATCATTTAAAAACTACACCATAGGGGATAAAATCCCAGCTCCTCTTCTCGTGTAACACACTCACACTGGCAAAGAACTGGGCTGAAGGGCTCAGAGGGAACGATATGCAGTAGGAAGGGGAAAGCGCCTGTGAATTTCCTTTATTAAAAGATGAGAGGTAAGTGTCTTATGTCTTCTCTGAAGCTGCAGGAGAATTGTTTTCATATAAAATTATTTGAAAAATTTGCTATCTGGCTTTTCACCAGTCTTTCAGGAAAAAATTATGAGTATTATTTACTTTGTTCTAGAAATATTTTAAGAATTTAAAAGTAATCCCTGTTTTATAGGCATGGTATACTTTCTCTCTTTACATATGCTGTAAAAGCAAAAATATTTTATACATCTTATTCAAATCTATAAAATATCATTACAGAAAATTGTTACTTTTATTACTCAAGCTGAACTTTTATGAATAGCTACTCCATTTGATTTACACACTGACTTTTTAGAGTTAGAAGTGACACTGTAAAGCACAGGAATAGCTGTGATATTTATTTTAAGGGCAGCATTACAAATAATTTTCTGATAACAATTCTCTTTCTGCTCAGGTTATTACTTTATTGCTCCCTAACTTTTTTCCCCCAAACAAATTTCAAGGTGTAAATCCAGCACTTACAGAGACAGATGTCAGAGGAACTGAATGCTCCTAGAGATCCTCCAGAGTTTCTTTCCTTGTTTGCCTCCCAGACATTTCTTTCCTTCGTTGACCTGGCAGGCTTTTCCCACCCAGCAGAACCTGCCCCACGGTGGGCTCGAGGGAGGGTCCTGTCACACAGGGGATGCACTGATGCAGCTCATGAGCTGCTGCCTAAGGTGAGATGTGAGGCTGCAGCTCACAGCATGTGAGGGTGGCTGGAAACCATTTCAATTTGAGTGTGTGTATAAAAGGATATTTATTTCCATGCTCTCAGACGGGAGCACACGTGCAGACCTCCCATATTTCCAACTAGGGTATCCCAGACGAGGAAATGTATGCTCAACACACAAAGGCAAGTCCAGCACATCCCAGTTAAATGTCTGCAGCTGTGCCTGGGACCCCTGGGATGTCTCCTCTCACCTAAACCCCTTTGGCCCTGGCCTGCAATACTCAACTTCCATGCAGATATAATTCCCAGGTCCAAAGGACAAATCTGACTAAGCTCAGTAGCTCTGAATCCGGAAACGCCTCCTTCCTTCTCCCTGTGGCACGGAACCATGGCAGCACATGGCAGTTCCTCACTGCCCCACCAGGGAAACGTGTTGCAGCACGCTGACAGGCTGCCCAGGGAAGTGGTGTGGTCACCAGCCCTGGAGCTATTTCCAGCATGGTGTAGATGTAGCACTGAGGGACCAGGCTTAGTGGTGGGCTCGGCAGTGTTAGGTTTGTGGTTGGACTTGATGGTCTTAGAAGTCTCTTCCAACATAAATGATTTTATGATTGTAACAGCCACAGTCACTTGCAAGCTCTAAGGTGAACAGGAGCAAAGACCTTCTGGAGACCAGGACTGGATACCACAGGAATGTCAACAATCACACTAGCCATGGGGAAATGCTGGATTTAAGGTGGCTGGGAATATGGCTGTCTTGGAAGGTGGGTGGTGAGCTCATACAGCAGGCTTCCCTACATGAGGCATTTCCATTCATTCTCCCAAAGCCTCCAACACTGCTGCTGCCAGAGACAGATAATGCTCTGGACAAGAAGGTCAGCTGGTGTTGCTTCTGCATCCCTCAGTGTATCGCTTCCTTTTACCTCCTCTATTGCTTCATTCCTTCTCAAAGTTTTGAAAGATGCCAAGGAACCGAAACTACAAAGCTAGAAACAGCATTCCAGCAGCTCCCAAATATTGCAGAGCTTTAACTGGCAGGTTCTTGTGGCCACCCTCCTGCCTGTGGTGCTTGAGCAGTACAGCAGGAACATATGGCCCCAGCAGCCAGAACCAGTCCCACAGCTTGCCATAACTCCCCCTGAAATGCTAAAAAGCAGAGAGCAGCAGTGTGAAATGCCTGGATGTGAAAGCAGAAAGCTTTCTCTGTGTGTTCAGGCCTCGAGAGAACATTTGTATTGCATTTTTAAGCTAATGTCAGAAAACTTTTCCCACTGAGATAAAAACAATAAAAATAAAAGGATTGTGGCCTATGACACTCATATCTTACACCTTCAGGCATCCTATTCCTCTGCCTGTTGCTTTTATATATGCATATATAAAAAGTGTCATAGCCTGCCACTTTCTACATATAAAAATATTACAGTGGGCACCAGTGATGGCCACTGTATTTTAGTGCACAAAAAAACTTACATGAGGATAGCACCTTGATTTTTCCTACTTATAGTTTCCCAAAGCATTACATTTAGGGGTTAAGATATTGATATGTGTTCTCTATATGAAAGTTAAGGGATAGACAAGAGTGCCTTCTTCAAAGGAAAATTAATTAATCTCTTTTTCCATACATGAATGAATGAGCTTTTTTCTTTGTTATTTGCAAGTATTTCATACTCTTGCAGACAGCTACTATGTCTGCTTGAGTTGGAGATTCTATTTTTAGACAAAAGCAGATTTGATTTTTAGGGATGCAACAAGTTAAGCCTGCATACTGAGGCCAGACAAGGAGTTTCCTCATCTCTTCTTGATCAAGCAGCTTTAAGAAGAGCACTATACCATGTTTAAGTAGGAGCAATACTAAACTACCACCGGCTCAGGAAAGGCACAGCAAAGGGCTTGTAAAACCTCTCAGACAAGCATTACTGGGGTCTCCTCCTCTTTCTTTTGTTTCATTAGTAACATCAGGATTTACAGAGGTTTTTGTTGAAATCTAAAGAGGGGCTTGAGGGAGCACCAGAGGAAAGCCAGCCACTACTGTTTCAGTAGCCCTCCACTGCTGCTAAACATCCTGCATGGTTCTGGGGAAGTGCCACCTGGGGAGCACTGCTCAAGCAGATCCTGCTCCTGCCAGCTCTGGGGATGTCTATGGGGTGTAGAGGGTGTAATACACTCTCAGCCATACAGGAACTGTAAATGACCAGCAAAGTTTGGGGCCTGAGTTAGTAGTGACTGTGTGGGACAGAGCACGTAGGACCAACCAGTGCTGCGGCATCCATGTGCTTCTGTGACACAAGGGAGTGACTAGCACTGCTGAGACAATGCCTGCCCAAAAAGTAGGGTAATCATTAAAAAAGAAAAAAATCCCTCCACAAAAGTCAGCAACTCCTTCTGCTCCCCCAGAATTCCATCTCTCAGCCTGTCTGTTTTACCCCCTTTGCCCTCCACACTGACAGTAGAGCCCTGCAGCCTGCACTGTAGAGGACAGCTACTTGCAAGGTTGTTTTCCAGCTGGGGTCTGGATTGACTCCTTCCTCTCCTCTTGGACTCTGACATTTTCACCACTGGTACAGCAAAAGTGTGCTGTTTCCAGAGGCCCTCTGTGAGCTGAAGGAGATGGCCATCCTTGAAAAGCCAGATGTATTTCTAGGTGGGAAGTGCACTGGGTATGCCAGTGTGGAGGATAAGCCTCCTGTATGCTCATAATCTACTTATGACTGCTCATCTATTAATGAATAAGGCCTCGGGAAGTCAGGTTTAAAACAACAGCAAAATTGATAGCTAGGAGAAATGCAAAAGAAAGTGAATTTTCAAAAGCACTTAGCATTGACTTCTAATGAGTACATTGATTTCCAACACTATTTCCAGTTAAATAGCTCTGATATATGAAATAAGCCATAAATACAGAGATGCTCTAATAGTAAATCATAAGAACCTCATACCCCAGTCTTTAGACCAAGGCTGGAGCATGTGAGTATTTGGAAAATCTTTTTTTAGGATTCAGCTTGAGGCACTTAGTGTTTTCTCACAATTTGGCAGCTAAGGGAGCCAGAAATGCTGGCTCTTAAAAGTTTGCAGGCGCATCAGAAAAATCCTGATGTTCAAACAAAACTGCCTGAGAATGCTGGCCATCCTAGATGGCAAAAGGCAGGAAGCTGGAAGGTAAAAATGGTAACACACAGAAAACAAAGTCGGTAAGTAGTGAAATAATTTTAAAAGGTCAGTGGTGTTGGAAGCAGACATCGAAAGGGAGAAAAAAATCTAAATAAATGTAAATCCATTCAGTCTTGCCTCCTACAAGTCATTAAATATTTCCTAGCAGTGCTGTGCTAGCTGCTCTGTGTACTTGGGCTTGGAGAAGCATTTCTTCCTGCTCACACCACTGTGGGAAGGCAAATGGCCCTGAGCCAGGGATTTCCAAACAGCAGCATCTTGCCAGCCTCTCACAGTGCTGCCAACCACTGCTTTTTTGCCCCCAGCTAAACTGGAGTAGTAGTTTAAGTTGTTTTTTTTCCTCAGTGTCCCTTGGCTCTGAAATTAATTCCTTTGGGATATGAAAGTGCCAAGATGAACTGACCTCTAGCTCGCACTCTCCGCTGGGGTTGGTTTTGTGGTGTGTTGCCAAGGTGATGCCTGGAAAGGCTCAGGATAGCCCAGAGCAAGGGGTTTGGGCTAATTTTAGGGAGGGGGGAATTGTATCATTTGGATGGGTTTGGGTTTTCAGGGCATTAGCTTAATTTTAAACACTTAAAGGATCTGTTAAGGCACCTGAACCATCAAGACTGGGCTTAAAGCACTTACCTGAGGCTACCCCACTGACAGGAGCAGATCAAAATAAAGGTTGTGATGGAGCTCCCCATTCTTAGAGGCTGCGTGTGGGGACAGGACATGCAGGATGCAGTGCAGAGGAGCCTGCTCCAAAATTCACTTCCACCAGCATCCACACTTCCAATGCAGGGACAATGGTGGCCAACTTACTCTTGCTCATGTGGGTTTCTCTTTCATGCAGATACTGATGGTGGGATGTTTAAAACCATTGGAAAATGAACACATTAATACATATGTGAGGGGTTTTTTTTTCCTGTCTGAAACTGTTTTGTTCAGAATTTTCAGGCTTCACCTAACAGCTGGAATAGGCAGTTTATCTCTTTGCCTTGATTTATTTATTTTTACTTGGGTTGCATGTAGAGGAAAAGGAAATGTGGAGGAAATAGTGGACAACATACTGGTTAGGCTGGGAGTTAGCTGTCTTCACAGTAGCTGCATGTAGTATGGGCCTGCATTTTGGGTTAGTGCTTGAAAGATTCTTGGTAGCACAGGAATGTTTTTGTTATTCCTGAGCAGAGCTTGCACAGAGTTAAGCTCTTTTCTGCTCCTCACTCCATCCCACCAGTGAGGAGGCGAGGGGTGCACAAGGATCTGGGAGGGGACACAGCTGGGACACCCCAAGGGACATCCCAGATCAAATGGTGTCACTGTTGGCACCTAAAGCAGAGGGCAGAAGGAGTGTGGGGGGACGTTTGGAGTGATGACATTCATCTACTCAAGTAAGTGATACATGTGATGGTGCCCTGCTTTCCTGGGCATGGCTGAACTTCCAATGGGAAGTGGTGAATGAGTTCCTTGTTTTGCCTTCTTTGCATGCACAGCTTTTGCTTTCCCTGTTAAACTGTCTTTAACCCAGCCCACGAGTTGTCTCACTTTTACCCATCCAATTCTCTAGCCGATCCCGACAGGAGTCAGGAGTAAGTGAAGCATCTGCAAAAACAGACCATGCACCTATGCTTCTTCTAGGAAAAACTAGGTAGAAAGAAGGAAGAAAGGAAAAAATCTCCTAGGAAAATGGGAGAAAAGAATGGATGGTTTCTGTCCCTCCAGGCAAAGGCTGAAAGAATTTTAAAAAACCCCATAGCAGCAGTACACTGAACGGCTTTTTCCAGTCATTTTTATCAATGAGAGGAGCTCTGAGGGTGGTCCCCCTCAGGTGCTGCTGCTGTGTCAGATCCTCTGCCTGAACAAGATGCATATAGCATCCATACATATAGCATCCATATGTGCTTTGGAGGCCCACAGGACAGCCTCTAGTCGCAGTGTGAATTCAGCTGTTGCCCATGAAAAGCATGGCTGAGAATCTAATTCTAGGCGTTACTTTGCAACACTGGTGAAAATATCTCTTCTCTTGATGAGAAGAAGCAGCCTCTCCTGCCTGGCAGCGGCAGCCTCACAGTTACGGATGTACATGGACAAGGGGACGGGGTCAGCATGAGCACAGCGGCACCAGCCATGGGGAAAGGAGCCAAAACCTCCTTGGTGGCCAAAGCAGCCTCTGGCAGGTCAATTGTTAGCCACGGTGTATGCTCGTGTTGGGCACACGGGGCCCTTCCCGCTATTTGCCAGCCTAGGCAAGCCTCCACCGGGGAGGAGCAGCACCTGGCCACGGAAAGGTCGTTCCAAGAGGATGCCGGTGCTGAATGCTGCGCGTTAAAGGGGAAGAGCAGGGTCGGGGAGGCCAAAAGCCGGGGAGGGAGGCTGCAATTGCTCTGTAGAGGCCACGTCAGCGAGACAGGGGAGCATAAACAGCCGCGGAGGAAAAGGCAGAGCATTTAAAGCCGGTGCGCATTTTCGAGGCAGAGCGAGAGACATCTACAGCTCCCGCATCCCCGCCGCCGGGGCCCCTCCCGCTAATTACGGCGCGCTTTCCTCTCCTTTCAGCTGACAGCCGCGGAGAGTAATTAGCGTCTAATAAAACCCCGAAAAGTCAGGAATGCGAGAGCGGGCTAAACAATAAACACGGCGGGCTGGGGCGGGGCGGGAGCGCGGCGGGCGGGCCGCGGCCGGGCTAAGCGGTGCGCGCAGTGACACGGTGTGACACGGTGGCACTGTCACCGCGCCGCCAGCCCCGAGCGCGCCGCCAGCCCGCCGCAGACAGACAGCTCGAATTAATCCCAGGAGGCGCGCGTGACAGGCGAGCCAGGCAGACAATTAGAGTGAAGGAGGAAATTGGAAATGGCAAAGGTGTGAACATATGTCAAATTACAACTAAATGATAAATTACAATTCTGTCATTGAAATAAGCGGTAATTAAGAAAGATTTCAGCTAGCCCTCTTGGAGGAAAGAGAGGAGGAAGAGGAGCAGGCAGATTTTTCTTCTCCCCCCCCTTTTTTTTCTAATAATATAGTTTGGGTGTGCTGGCTGTATTGTTTCCATCCATCGCATACGCTGGGGCTGCTTCGTCCTCTTTCTTTCTGAATGCGTTCATGTACTTAAAATATAATACCTTGCTTCCCCCTCCCCCTCCCCATCCCCCTGCCTGGCAGAGTGATGGTGTCAGAAATGAGCAGGGAGCTGATAGCAACTGATAAAAACCCATATGGAGGGATTAAAAAAAAAAAAAAGCCCACCCCGACCCTCCCCGGTCTGTTTAAGCCGCTGCACTCTAATTATTTTAAACAAGCCTGGCGCAGCACAGCTGACAATTAGGAAACCCTGCTTGCAGGCCCGGGGGATTCGTGTGAGCTCTCATCATCATTGCCGGCTCCACATCCTTCCCGTTTTGGCACCACGATGGAGATTTGAACCAGTCAGGGAATCGCGGCTTTGGAAGGCAGAATCCCAGCCCGATTCAGGAGCCGTGGCACCTGAGGTCCCTCTGGCCCCTGGGCACATCCACTATGAATTTTTTTTCAGCAATGGGATTTCTGTGGAGCTCGACTGCTATTCCCCAGCTGGTGTTATCTGCTGAGAGGCTGTGCCAGCAGTTGACACTGCTTCTCCCCGCAGAGGGGGAAAGCGCGCCTGGGTAATGATGAATGTTTAGCTTCATGGTAGCACATTTGTCATGTGAAATTAAAATAATATTGTGTAAACAGCACCTTTCAGCTAAGGAGCTGGAGGTGCTGTGCAAATACAAATGGGGGTGGAGGGGGTTAGACATCAACTATATGCATAGGTAGACTTTGTACCTCAACGGGACCTGTTTCTACATGACAGAGTTGTTGCAGAAATTTATCTATTGGCAATAATTGTTTAGAATACACTAAAGCCGGTTTAGCGTACAAATCAATATTAAATCTCTACAAAGCGATCGGCTCCCTTTGCGTTTCATTACATCTATTAGGTTTAATTAATCTGCAAATGGAGTGACATAAAGATTTTTTTTAAAAAAAGAAAGATAGGCTAATTACAGGTCAAAGGCTTTTTATATGCACCCTTATCATCTCTTATGTATGTCCATTATACGCAACCGGGCAGGAGATGGCCTGTGGATACATTTGCACGTTGATGAGCTGGCTTTGAAATACAAGGTTTTGCACCAGCCCTCCCTACTTAAACAGGAGAGGAGAAGGAATAAAATAATTCAAAGTGTTAAATGCTTCGGCGTGCTTTCCTGACAGCAAGGTTGGCGCTAGTGACCATCGTGGGGGGATAAATCATTCTGCAGCCACTGCAGCCAGAAAGTGAAGTTCAGATCCTGGAGAGCTTAATTAGGAAGCATGTTAAAAGTGAAAGGGTGAGTCATGTTAATTATGTGGGGTTCCTCTTGGAGCAAACCCAGGCAGCAACAGTGCTGTAAGGCTAAGGGAGCATCATGTTGTTCCCTGCATTAATCAATCCACGTTACTGGTATGACACAATTGCTTATACAAAACCCCATCCAAACGCAGTGGCAAACTGCAGGTGGAAGCTTGGATTTGATTGTACTTGATTACTGTGACGTAACCATATGTTTTTGGAGCAGTTCCATGCTCCAAAGTGTATTTCAGACACCAAGTGGGGTGTTGTAAGAGCTGACTTGTGCTGGCATGAATATGCAGCCTGAAGGTTTTGACCAGACTCTGTGGAATGTTGGGATTTTTTTCTAATGTTAAAAAACTCTGTGAAATTAAAGGCTCTTGGTTATCACATGCAAGAGAACTTTCAATATGAGGTCCCAAAGGCTTTATGGATTAGCAACCCAGTAAATTTTTCTGCTTTGTCCTCTTGATGAGGGCTTAAATCTTATAAAAATCCTAATTGTGGGGTACATACACGTAATGTCTACAATTCCTGCCTCAAAATTAATGATGATGATGATAATAATAATAAAGTTTCGCTTGAGTAATCCCTTAGTGATGATAATTAGGATAATGGTGAAACTTAAGCTGAGAAGACGTAACTGCTGCTCTCTGAATCCCTTTAGCTCCCCCACTTCAGCCCTCTGGAATCATCATTGCCCTCAAGAAAATGTGAACTTCTAGAATGCTCTTTGTCAGGATGGCCTGTTTCCTGACATTTGCCTCCAAACCTGTGTGATCTGCCAGCAATTTTTCCTTTGGGAAGCCATCCAGCAGATTACCAGGAGAGGGCATAGACTGGTTCCCCACAGGACCCCTCTCTGGAGTTCCAAAGGGTGCAGTTCCCCCTCACAGGTGCTTCCTTGTTCAGACACTGTCGTGCTCTAACAGCAAGTGGAGAGTTTTGTACAAGGAGACTTTTTCTGTAGTGGTGGAGAAGCCCAAATGAGCACTGGCAATAGCCCAAGATGTGTGCTTGTCAAATCTCTGCCAAATCTCTTCTGGTGACAAAGATCACATCCACATGTTTTGCCTACATACTCTTGATTTAGGCCAAAAAAATTGGGGTTTTTCCTACTCCTCTGTGGCCTTGTTCCCCCAACCCCCTGTCCTATTAGGATTACTTACTGCTCAAAATTTTTCATAAATCACAGTTTTCAGCTGTGATATTAGTCTATCATAATCTGAGGTGCAATCAATAAAGTTTTACTGAGCAGTCCTCATAAATGACGTATTAGAGCAGTTCACAAAGGTCTGAGATACCTCATATTTTCCATAATATTAAGTGTAAAAGAAAATAGAGAAACCAGTGATACCAGCAGGGAAATGGTTAATTTGATCAGTGAATAGTCCTGGTCTCTTCATCTCCCTTTCTCTGTCTACTCAACCCCATATGACTGAAGTACAGGACGGTCAGCCTGTACTTGTGTTTCAAAAATACCACATGGAAACTGCCCTGCAGCTGATGCCATTTCCAAGATTTTCACTTGGCTTTTGTTTTACAGGATCTAAAATCTGAAATTCTGCTGAGAGACATCAACCCACTGGGAATATGCCTGGAATAGGTATCTGGAAAGGAGCTCTGCAGACATTTCCACAAGAAACAAATTCTCCCAATGGGTTTACTGCATTAACCCCACCAATGTCTGATATTGTGTCACTGATCCTGAGATTAAAAAAAAAAAAGAAAATTCAGCACTGCCTTTGCCTACCCTCTGTTTGATGTGGGGGAGAGAATAGGAAGCAGGCAGGATCTTATACATGTACTGGCCAGGCAGACATATTAAAATGCATCATCAGCATCATCAGCTGTCATTAGCCACTCCAAGCACTGAGTTATGGCAGGGAAAGCAGAGATTATGTGTGCAACAAGGGGGGAAACGGCATTTGAGGCCAGGAATATATTTGGCACTGACAGGGCTCCAAAATTGTTTGGCATGAGAATATCACCCATTACATGGATGTGTCGAGTGTGTTGTTCAACACTTCTGCGGCTGTAGGTCTGCCACTGGCTGTGATTATCACACATGGAAAAAGGATTTGCAGGAAAGATGGCCAGTGACAAGTATTATATAATCATTCAACGTTTGAGGCGGTCCCTTGCAGATTCAAAGAAACAAAGATAAGAGCAATGCACAAGTAATTCAGGCTATTTTGAGAATCACTGAAGAAATGTTCCAAAATTAACTGCATATAAGGTAAAAAAGAAACTGCAGAAAGAAGCAGATGAGCTATAGTTTGCACAATATTTTTACAATGGATTAAAAAGCAAAATAAATTCTCATTATAAACACTTTAGCTTGACAATCTGGGATGCCATTACCAAAGATTTTCTACCCCAACAAGAGCCCAACATTGCAGCCTTCAAGAATCTCTTATTAGACCACAGCTGCTTTTAGCATTTTAGAAAACCGAGTTTAGCTTCCATTTGAGATTAAAAGAATATAAAACTAGTAGTTTTTACTCCTGCCATGCACATTAAATCATGCTCTAATAAAAAGCAGCGATTGCAACAAACAAAGTGGATTTGGACAACTCCAACCTCCTTCATGCTATGTTTATTTTAGAGATCAGAAATAGGCAGGAGCACAAGTTTGCAAATGTCAGGCTCTGCATATATGTTTGAATTCATGAAAATTACAGGTTAACCTGGAATATTGTTTTATGGATTCATTTCCTCCCTGTCCTTCCCCATCCTTCTGCACCTTCAGAAAACCTCCTGTGATAGCAGCCCCCTAACTTGTGCTGTGTCTCTCCACTCAGGCTGTTCTGGCCCTGAGTCAGATTGCTGTCTGCAGCTGCTGAAAATTGATTTATCTCCCCACCGGGGTTGCCGGTGATGACCAAAACATCAGAGTAATTTAAGATTTGTGGTCGTCTGTATAAACTGATTTCTTCCCCCCACCTTATTTTGCAAGCCAAAGTAATACTTCAGTCTATCTTCTTCCCACCAGCATTCTTTGAACTTCATTTCATAACCATAATGCTATGGTAGCAAAAACATCTGAAAAGGATACAGCAATTCACAGCAAATTAAAAAAGTATGTCCCAGAGTCTAAGCAAAAATTTACAGTCAGCAAATGAGGATGGAGAATCACAGACTAATCATAGCCTTGATTCAGCAAATACTTGGCAGGTATCCTGACATGCCCCACAAGCCCAGAATAAAATAGGACAGAGAAAAACTGCGGGAGGAGATAAGACAGGAGTTGTGGTGTTGGGGAGGAAGTGAGGGCATCGTGCACCATTTTTGCAAGAGGGCAGGTGAGTGCTGCAGACCAGCAGCATCCTGTTGTGTGTCCATCACTGCAGCGTTCAGCAGCGGCACCTCCAGCCCCGCTCTCCCCTCGCACCCAAAGTGAGCTCTGCAGCCACGGGCACAAAGCTGTTGTGTGGGACCTGAGGACACCCTCAGGCATGGCCCTGTCCTACCCTCAGGCATCCTTCAGGAACTGCACTGGCACGGAGGAAGCCTGCTCTGCTCCAGCTGGGTCTGCTCCACCTGGGAGACCGGCAGGGACCTGCAGAGCATGGAGAAATTCCTGCTGGGGCAGCTGCATCAGCATCAGCTGGTGGGCAAAAGTGAGGGGACACCCTGTGGGATGCCCCACTGTGTCTCTTCCAGCTCATTGCTCCAGCCCTGGGCGCAGGTTCCCAGCCCCTGGAAGCCCTGAAGGATGGCTGGTTTGGGTCCTTCAGAACCACACACAGAGCCCAGCACACGGGATTCTTTCCCTCCCACGAGCCAGCCGGCACTACACCAACACAGACACCAAGGAGTGATGAAAGCATCCCGAGGAGCGGGCTCATCCATGACATTTCCACTTCTCAAACTCACAGGCAAAAGGGACTATCATTATCCACTCTTAACGAGCCCTTAATGATGATCCTGTTGCTCGGTGACTGGCGCATTACCGACAGGTGCATATAACAACACACCGCCAGAGCTGCTTATAAATCCGTGACCTGTTCTAACTTAGACTTGCTGAGGACCTGACCCAAAATATTTATTCCCGTGTGGAAAACAGGTCCTTCAGGTCTCCTAATGGTCTCCGGTGTTCCTGGCTGACCCAGTTTGGAGCCTGAGCTACACTCAGCCCTATTTCAGCACTGAGCTAGTTCCTTCAGAAATGGTTTCCTTTAAAACTGCCTCCACCAAATGACACACTCTGAAAATGTTTGGATTTTTTTTTTTTTTTTTGAGAAGGAGAGAAAGAGAAAGCGAGTGGAACTAATCAGAAAATATATACCGGGTAAACTGAAATGGGCATTATGTAACATCAATAGAGTTCCTAATTAATTCAGATTCATTCAGATTTTACAGCCCTTTTCAGAATCACCATTTTTGTTCCGACAGAGGGGAGGAAGCTATAAGATAATACAAAAATACATGTGACCACAGCTCCTGAGCATATTAATGAAGAGAAATGTAGAAAAGGCAGGATTTTTTCAGAAGAGCAGAATAGCATCTACAGTGATAGATGCAGGGTACAGCAAAATAGGTCAGTAAAGGGAAATATGTGTAATGAATTATATAAAGCTGTATCTATAAAAATGGATGTATTGATGAAAAGTGATTTTAAAATGAAGGCTCAGATACAAATCATTAGTCCCATGGCCAAGACTAATATGTATTCTGCAGTAATAAGCGATGTCATTACAAGTGAATAACAATGCTGTAATGGGCAAGGAGCCTTGCTGGGGGAGGGGACTGATTATCAAGCAGTTAGGAAACCTTTTCTTAGTTGCTCACTTAGCTTTAGTCGCCTCAGGTGCTGGCAGGGGCAATTTCCAAAACACAGTGGAAACGCCAAGGAAGACAAGGAGGAAATTCAAAATTTGGAGCAGTGATGGGGGTGCTTCTGGAGGGCTGGCCCCCTGAAATCTCGGGAGGATGTTACCACATTGGGTGATCTTCGGAAGCAAAAGAAATCACCCTACTCTTAGCTGGGTGACTAGAAAGGACCCCTGAGGACTTGAGTTCAGAGTGGATGGGCAAACCTCCAGCTCCATTCCCAATGCGCCCTTGAGTGCACTGCCAAAGCCTGGCCTGCCCTCACCAACAACCTCCCCTCTTTTCGCACCTCTAAGGTGTGCCCAGCAGGAGGGCATCGCACACAGACCCTCCTGCTGCCCTGCCCTGCTCCATCTCCCCGGTGCCCTCCAGCCCTGGAGCGGCAGGGCCCGGCCGGCGCCATCCTGCTGGATCTGCGGCTGGGGGGGAGCGGATGTGCAGAGCTGGGCTGATACCAGCTGAGCAATATAATGCAGGAGCATTACTCACAGCTGATGAACACACACCTTTCCCAGTGAAACACATACATTCCAGAAAGAAATGCATAGATCATTTGCTGAAGCACATTTGTTATAGCGAAATGTGTACCTCAACTAATGAAACGCATAGATCATATAGTAAAATGATTATGCTCACACCTAGCAGGCTCAACCATTTATTTATTTTTAACCAACTTATTTTGGTTAGGAGGCTGAGCGTGGCCCTCCCCCTCCCAGGGATTAGCAGTCCAAACCCCATTTTTTTCTTCAAAAGTGTATTTATTTTCCCATCATACAAGCCCAGGTTTCCAACCCAAGCTCACTGAAAAATAAATTTGAGTGGAGCCTTCTCTTACGGGAGCTGAGCATCCGAGCCGAAGACAGTTTTGCTGTTGATGATGGATTTTACAACTGAGCATTAGTGGATACTATATCTGGTGTGCCTGCTAATTAAAAATTATGTCTGTGTACTACAAACCATTTTAGGCATTCTCCCTTAAATGATAGTTTTGCTGCCCACTTGAGACATCTCCGCATCCTTATTAACATCTTCAGCCAGAAACAGGTTGAGTCAATGCCCCTGCAGGGTCGGCCATAAAGCAGCCATTCCCAGTAGATAAATTCAGCTGGCTCCAGCTCATGCCCCGAGGAAGGAAACAGGTCAAACACCTTGTTTACGACTAAGGAATCCAAGGAATCCCCCGGTATACATGTGCCACCCGCATCCCCAGCTCAGCAATGCTGGGAAGGGATGTAAATCCCAGAGTGACGCCGTGGCACTGACATCACTGACACACTGACCCACTGGGAAAAGAACCCAGTGCCCTGACCCATTCTGTTACACGGAATCCCGGCAGCAGCCAAAGGACAGCTGGACTCTTTCTCAATGGCTTGATTAACTACAAAGCTGCCTTTTGAAAAATATAAATGAGGGGTTTCTATTTTATTGGACTGGCCTTTCCTCTGCTGAATTGTACCTTTGAAAAACCAACCTAGGGGAGGGGGGCAAAAAAGCAAATTGCTTTTTGGAGGGAGCAACGAAGGAAAATAGACCAATAAAAGCCAAAACCGGCAGAAGATCAGGTATGAAATGACTGCACTCAATATCCTTTCCCCCTTTCTTCCTCTGAACACCATTGGTTTCCAATTGTAGAGCATATCGATTTGAATTTTTTTTCATGTTAACTTTTAATTGCCTTGCTGCAGCTGCCAGGCAGTGCCTTGCTGAGCCCATTTCCAGCCGCCATCCCGAGCTCCCCACCATCCCCAGCACCCCGCGCTCTCCATCAATAGGAAATCAAGCGGCTGCTCACAGAATAACTCTTCCTACTTTTCACACTTAGCAGTGGAGCTTTTTCAGCCTGCTCGCGTGTCACCAACCTTCGGAGCAGCTTTGCCGCCCAACTATCAGCCCTGCTGGAGACTTTTTATCTTCCTTACAAACTTATCTTTCCAACATGCTTTTTAATGTGTAATCGTTGTTTGCTTCAGCAGGGGAGGCTTCCTTGGGGCTTATTGTGCTTAACTGGCCCTATTGTTGTGAACCTTCCTGATAGAAGATGTTGTAAAAATACATGGAGGTCGGGCTGGATATTTGCGTTTCCATTTCATGGAGATAACGATATTTTCCTGAAGTTATACGAGTCCCATTTCATTATTCCGCGAACCTCTCGGTGAACCTCGGGCTTCACCATATAATTTATGGTCCCTGGTAAAATCCAATGGTGTAATCTCATGATTTATGTGCTTCATTTATAATTTGATCATTTCGGTATAATGCGTGTTTTCCTGGATGATTTATGCACTCTCACCTGTAACGCGTGTGTTTCGTGCCATGATATACGTATTCATCAGCCGTGTGCTGTGCCCCTGATGGCGCTTTCCCAGGGAGGAAGGTGGGACACCCCAGCCCGAGGCCAAGTCCCGAGGTTAATTGCAATCAATTCACCTTCCATGCAATTACACTTTCATCTGCACGCGCCTGTGAAGTGAGCATGCTGAACGCCGTATCAGCGGGAAAGCAAATGCGCCTCTTTTCCCCTCAGAGCCAATAAAGCCAGCCGTGGCATAGGATTACAGGGGGGCAGTGGGGACAGCTTAGCCCTCCTTTCTAACATTTCCATTGAGAAGGTGCTGAGAATAATGAATTATGTCCCCGTTGTGCTGATTAACGCAGGTCTCGTTTCGGCGAATACCCTGAATGCTGACGAGGCAGCAGTAGCCTGCTCTGATTTCAGGAGAGCATCCCCGCGCGGGCACAAAGCCCAGGAAAACAAAACCACACCCCTCCCTAGCTCCCTCCCTCTGAAATGAGGGCTGGAAGGAGCCAGAGGGACCACCCTGTCTGCTCACTTGTGGGATCAGCTGTGCCCAACGTTTTCCCTGCGGCGGCAAACCCACCACCCTCCAGGTCGCACACTTTCTTCCCATTGCTTTCCACCTTTACCACCAATCTCACTCGTTTCCAACCTCCTGGTCCCTTCCTGCCACACAGTCTGGACTCCTGGTCCTGTCCACCTTGCCCCCCAGCTTCCTGCACCTACCATTTAGCCTCAGCATAAATAAATCCTGCTCTTTCCAGTCTCCTGTGCAGGACGTGCTCCCCGTGCCACACACCGTCCTCAGTGCTCTCAGGTGAACTCCTGCCAATTAATCCATACTTTTCTCCAACAGCAGTGCTCAAACTGGGGCAGACAATGCCACCTGAGCCCTTGCTAACACTGGGTGCAGAAAGTCTCTCTCACCTGAGATTCGCCCCTTGTTTCACCCACTGAGGCATCTGCCTTTCTACAGCTGCACTTCATGCTCAGCTTGTGATGATCCCCAACCCCAGCAGACCCCTTCTGCTTGTTGATCTGCTGTTTTGCTGAACCTTCCTGACCAGGGATGTGCGCCATTCAATCTTACCTAAACCCACTCCTTTGCACTTGTCCTTATTGAAGCACCTCACCTCTTCTCCAGCTGTCCCTGTTGCCATGCATCCCACCATAGGCACGGGGCATGGAGGTGATGGTTCATGGTCAGTGGCTTATTCCCACTCCATGGTCTGCATCCCTGTGACATCTACAGGACAGTGTGGCTTGAGACATCAGAAGCCTTGCTGGGTGAAGGTGTGTGACATTCATTGCCTCTCCTTGTGGCTTATTGCCCTGTCATAGGAGGAAATGAGTTTGACATTATTTGTTCCTGACAAATCCCGTTGGCTGTTACTTATCTCCATGCTATATTCTAGAGGCTCATAAATAATTTGCTTGCTAATTTCTTCCAGCACTTTTCCATGCACTAAGTAGGCTGACTGGTCTATGGCACCTTAGTCCCCTTGCTTTGCCTTTTTTCCAAGATGGGCATTCCTGTTACCCTCTCCCAGGCTTCAGAAACCTCCCCTGGTTGACATCAATTCTAAAAAAATTAAGTTGCCAACTGTTAAATTACTCTTTCTGCGAGCTCCCTTGAATCTGTTCTTGTGGAAAATATCCCGCTGTATTCTTCTTCCACCCTAAATTCTACCTCCTTGTTGCTGAGATGAACACTGTCAACCTCAAAACGTTCATTGGTGAATAAATGGGTCAATCTGGAGGAAAAATAAGAAAGGTATGGAGTGCTTTTGTCTTCTTGATATATTGCTGGCTTTCCCACCTCATTTAAGAGTGGGCCACCCTTTCCTGGTCATCATGAGAACTAACTGAGATACCTGTGGAACATATCTGCATTAGAATGAGATGTGTCCTTGTGCTCTCTTTGAATACATATATATATATACATATATGGATGTATAAAAATGTATGGCTGTATATAAATATATAACAAAGATAAAAGTCAGGGTATAAAGGAAGCTGGTGCTTTGCTACAAGAAGGGGCAGCATGGCCATGTGGACAGGGCATTCCCCCAGCACCAGCTCTGCTCATTTTCAAATATCCCAGCCTGTGAGGTGGCTTGCCAAAAGAAATACCACCAAGCTGCAGCTTTTTACCACACGATGAAACAAAAGCCCAGAACAAACTTAGTGTCTTGAAACTCAGCTGTATAAACAGGAGGAAGCTGGCATGTGAGCAGTCTTTTAAGTGTAAGCCAGATGTGAATCCAGCTGTGGTGCATCCCTTCCAAAGCCAGGGTCTCAGGAGCAGGGACTTACACAGCCCTGCCTGCCCTGCTCCCCTCCTCAACACAGAAACTCGGGCTGCTCTGTTCCTGTCAACCAACACTGCTCTGCATTAAGAAGGAGCATCTCTACATAATCCTAAGACTTTGAAATTAAAAATCAGTTTGACAGACTTTGATGAAATTTGCTGGGGACTCCCTCTCCAAGAGGGGGAAATTGCAAGTGGAGACTACTTCTTAGACAAATAAAATATTTTGTTTAATTGGAAATAATACAAGCAGTATTCTGTAGTATAAAAATCAAAAATACAAAAATTAAACCCTCAAACCCCACAAAACTCCAACAAAAAGCATGCAGCCCCTAAAAGGCCTGAGCTGTGACCTGACTGGTTTTGTGAGATAATATTGGATATCCTGGATAATTAACAGCATCTTTCAGGAATGTGGTGCTCAGAAGATCCTATCTATATGTCAGAAAAGCTTAGGCCTCTGTGTCTGAGATCAATTACAGTACTGGATAGGAAATAAATGTTGCCTCGGTGCAAGTGTGAAAGGAACTTTGTCCATCTTAGCTGAAACCAGTCCCCCAAAAACTGGTCTAAGGAAGTAGCCATTAAACTTCTGCCACATCAGAGAAGATGAAGAAGGATTTATTAATTCTTGCCTCACTGGGAAAAGACCTCTGAGAGCACAAGGCTAGTTTGCATCCACCAATTATTGCCATTTTTTCTTGCCCTTGCTCTCCAAAGGGCAGTGCCCCATCTGGTCCCTGTTTTCATCACCAGGGCCTGGGTACATCCTGGAGTGTCACACCCACCCGTCACCCAGTGCAGCCCACAGACCTCCGGGCTCTACCAGCTGAGGGGAAGGAGAAGAGCACAGGAGAGAGGGACCAGAGATGTTTTGCAGCCTGTGGGCACAGCCCAAGCACAGCAGCATCAAAGAGCTGCGTTTCGCTGGCACGGCTGGGTTCACAGAGGGGCACTGGCAGCACAGCCCCAGGAGGGCTGGCAGGGACGAGGACAGACAGACATCCATCCCAAACTGGCCTGAAGGTCAAGAGCCCCTGCAGGGCCAGAAATGACCCTCTACAACTACAGGCAGCTGGTGCAGGCCCTGGGACCTACAGTGCTGCAGCTGGCCAGTCCACTGATGCTGCGGCTGTCACCAGTAAGGTCATGAACTCCAGGCATGAGCCAGGGAAGAAGACCTGGAGAAGAGTGGCTTCCCAACTTCACAGCTCACACCCTGCCATCTGTCGCCTTAGCACGAATTCTAGTGTGCATTATAGCACAAGGGATTTTACATCTCCAGGGCCTCATACCTCCTTGAAGTTCTTTGCAATGCAGCTCCTCTATGCACTGCCTGTCCCTGGTCCTTGCAGCAGTCATCTGACTCCTCTTCCTCACAGCCAACACATCCATCTCTCTTCTCAGTGCAGCCAACAAACACCATCTCTCTTCACAGCTAGCTAGCAAACTGCAGCTCTCTCCTCACCTCTGGCTGGTAAACTGCAACTCTCTCCCCAGCTAGTTAGCAAACTGCAGCAGCTCTGCTCTTATCAGATACAGGTGTGGCTTGTTAAGAGGTGGGCCTGTTTCTAATCTTTACTAATTGGTTCTGCAGCAACTCCTCAGCTGTGAGATTACCTGCTGCACTATTGTCTTACATTCTATCTCCCCACAGCCATCAGGTGTCCCGTGAGCTGCCCCGATGGAAGGTGCCTCAGAACCACGTATTCTGGTCCTGGGTCTGCTGCTGGCAGTCAGCTTCTCAGGGAAAAGAGACCTCCCAAGCACGTGGCACAGCTGTGTGAAGGCTGCTGACAGAAATTACCTCAAAACCGCACACTCCAGTTCATAGAATCAGAGAATGGTTTGGATCAGACAGCACCTCAAAGACTTTGTTTCCACCTCCCCCCCTGGAATAGTCAGGGACACCTTCCACTTGACCAGCTTGCTCAAAGCCCCATCCAGCCTGGCCTTGAGCCCAGCAGTTCTGACTCTTGTGGTGACTTGACTCCCTGCTGCAGAGCACACACCAAAGCCAGTGCCTGCCCCCGACCCACCAGCTGTGCAGCCAACTGCAACACAACAAGAACATCATCCAAGTTGCCCATTTGCTCTCCAAACACCCTTCCTGCACCCAGCCTTCCCACCCCGTTTAGACCTCAGCAGTCTCTTTTCTTTGACAGGCTTCAGTTCCCAAATCTGATAATGGGTCTGCATACAGATTTTCTCATTGCTGACGAGGACCCATTCCCAGCCACAGTCGCAGGGGCTTCCTGATTGTACCCACCAGCATCAGCCTTCCCCTCTCACCTTCATTCCTGAGGCACCTCTCCAGGTGTGCTGCTAGTTCAAGAGCAGCCTGGGGGAAGTGTGCACAAGACCTGTGCCATCAGAGAGGCAGAAAGTTTGCAGCTGCCACCCTCAAGGATTTGCATGGCTCTTTCTAAGGAGCCACAGGGTGCTCCAGGGCAGCATCAAGGCAGGAGGATAAAGCATGGAGTCTGTCAACCAAAACATAGGAACAAAGACATTTCCTCCAGACATGGAAGGAAACAGGGCACTTGTGTGGAAGAGACTGGCCAAGGGCCAGCAATGACCTCACCTCAGTATATTGGGTGTATTTACCACTGAGATGGAGATCTTCAAATATGAATGAAAACATAATCTGAGGAGGTTGGTCCAATGCTCTCATCAGCAACTTTTTTTGAGTGGTGAACGTTGGACTGGAATCCTGGGTAAAACAAGAAGTGCAGCCAGGTACTTGAGGCAGCATATAAACCTAAAATATGGTTTTCTGTTTGGTGTCATTATTGATGTGGATCAAGCTCTGGTTGCTGTAAAGCTTTGCATCAGGTACCCTTTACCCTGTATTTTTAAGGTCAATAAACATGGGGTTTTTTCACCTATAACTTAATTGAATTTAAAGTATAAAGTAGTGAACAACAGAGGATAAACACCAAACTTATCTTGGCAAAAATAATAAGGGAGTTGTAAATATTTTAGTTGACAAGTGAGGTCCTTAGCAAGACCCTCATTGTGCCCAAGCACTGAATTCCAACTCAGACAAAGAATTTGTGGGTGGGACTTGGCTCCAGGCAGCTGCTAAATTGGATAACCTCACCAGCAGTGCAGATATAACACGGACCTATCATTTCTCAAATGTCAGAGGACTGGGCTGGACAGCTCCCACCAAACCTTTCTGCAAAATGCCAGCACTTGGTCCAACCAGCACAAGTCATGAGAAATACTGAGTTTATGGAATGGGAGGCTGAACATTATGAAGAGACCTCTTTTCTGTGCAGCACTTCAGTGTTTTACTAGAGCAAAGCAAGTATTAATGCCCCCAAAGCTCCCACAAGAAGGTGGTGAACTGCAAGTGGCCACCACCAGCAGCCCATGAAGTGCATTGGTGGGAAGATGTGCCTCATATTCCCTAAGAAACCTTGGCAGCAGCCCAAGCCCTGGCCTGGGATCAGGAGCAACACTGATGTGACACATTATCCAGAGGCTTGGGAAAGCAGCCCCAGGTTCATAACCTAATGATTAAGTGGACAACCTTCTTGGCCTGACCATTGATGTAATATTTTAAGGCTCGCCTTTAGGACAGGTAGGCGAATTAACTGCACCATAGCAGTCCGGGAGGACCCCCCACAAACAGAGTTTGTGACAGGATTTGTGCTCCTGGAAAGCACAAGTGTGAGGGAAAGGGTTTTTTCCAAGAGAGTGCACCTGTGTAAGCCGGGAGATGCGTGCCACTGTAGTTTCAGACCTCTGGTGAAAGCCAGGTTCAGCACAGCCCCCACTTTGGAATGGGTGATTGTGCCAACAGAGGCAGGTGATAGCCATCATTCCCTGGGAAGGCCACAATGCATGAGAGGGTTTGGCAGGGAAGAAGACAAAAGCATGATGTGATGCCCAAGACCATCGCACTTTTGAAAAGCAAGCAAAGAAGAGCCTTGCTCTCTCTAGTGTCACTGCATGTTCCTTGTAGCTTATGACTCTTCTGACTGCAGAAATGAAGGAAGAAGCAGATTTGTCTTTGCTCTCAGGAGACACCCAAAGACAAGGCCAACAGTAAGTGAGTCCACAGTGAGCACCCATTGGAATCAGGAGCGCCCATTGCCAAAGAGTTTGCAGCCAGGTGCCTATGGAGACTGCAGGAGGGCAGCAAAGGGGTGAATAATGTCACCCACCAAGAAGAGAGCAGACAGTTCTTGGAGATAAATCCTATGTTCAAGCAGTCAGCTTGGGAGGTAGGTAGGACTGTACTGCCGCTTGCTCATCAAATCAGAAATGCTTTGTAAACAGCGTCCAAATTCATGTGAAGGACTGAAGAGCATGTAAGTTCAGGTTAGGGGTGGGAAAGGCTGAGCTGCTCTTCGTGCTGCAGCTGGGGAGGATGGCCAGCCAGCTCCAGCCACTGGCACTGGTGCCACGACAGGATGGCTGGGCACGATGGACACCAGCAGGGAGGCCATGGGGACAGGGCACGGGCTGGGAGGTGGAGCCTGACCCTGCACCAAACCCACACTGGCCCCTCTGTGCAGCACCAAACACCTCTCCCCTGATCTGGGGTGTCCCGAGGACACCGTGACTGTGCCACCCCAGACCCCCAGGCGAGGTTTGGGGCCCAGCCAGGCAGCCCCCAGAGTGCCCCACGGGTAACTGAGAGCCTGGGGACACACAGGGCCACCCCAGCCTGCCCCAGCGGGGGCAAGGACAGCAGGGACCCCACCCCAAGCACGGTGAGCCAGCTTCCTCCTCGTTTCCCCAGCGCCTCTTGCAGGCTTATGGGTTTCCTCTCTCATGACAACTCGACCGCTGCTTCATTGTCTGCGGTACAGGGGGGCACCTCTGGCAGGAGAACCATCATTCAGCGAAAAAAGACAACTCATGTCTCTCAAGCAGTTCTCACAACCTCTCCTAGCCCAAAGCTGAGCACCTCATTGGCTTGAGGGACAACAGAAAAGTGTCAAAAGCTGCTCCTCCCTTTCATTTTCCAAATTAGAAAACAATGCTCAAATTATTTTTTGCCTTCCTGCAGCATCTAGAACTGGCAGGTTGGGTCTGGGTGGGTGGGTGACTCTCGTTGCCCCATGCCAGGTTGGGGAACACTGAAAGCAGTGGGTCTGCATGTCACAGAGTTTTTAGGAATGACTTTCCTGCCAGAGACAGGGGGGCTTGATTAGTATGGAATACTGCTTATTGGGAAGAATTGAGAAATTTTCTTTAAATAAACTGGAAAAAAAAAAGGGGAAAAAAATTGGAGTCAGTGTGTTTCTCTTGCCTCCAAGATGCCCCTGAGCTTTTGTGTCTGTTTGGCTGCAATCTCCTGGTTTCTTTGTTGTCGGAGCGCATTTCACTCTCGTGTCAAAGTGTGTCAACTCTAACCTTTCCCTCTGCGATGCTGGCACCCCTCCAGCCCCCCGACCTGCTGCCTCAGCCACCCACAACACCCCCTGCACGGCCAGCAGGCACCACCTCCCCCCAGCACAAGCAGAAAGGTAATTAAAACTGGTTAGGTATTTTTGTTGTTGTTGTTGCTGTTGCTTTCTGAGGCTCAGCAGCGTAAATGTGACTTCTGCTCAATTAAGCTCTGGGATAAAAATAAGAGGAAAGAAGGTCTTAGAGCAGTTCTTTATTTCTGCACATTAAAACTGGAGCCTGAGATTTACTGAGACCCCCCCCTCCCACCACCCTCATTGAAGGAAACCTTCATATAAATCTTCAAATAGAGATGTCTCCAGCCAAAATGACCATTATTATCCACAAGCAGGCATACACACACACACACACACACACACACACACATATATCAATGCATATATACACATGCACACATACCTATATATAAACCCCAAATCTGTTTGTGCCTATTCCTGCTAATGCTAAGGGTACATTCCTCCCCATTACAACAGCATTTGCACATTTATAGGAGGAATAAAGAAGGAAAAGAAAAAAGATGCATGATACATGCGGAGGAGCCTTTCCTCTGCCATCCAGAGAAAGAAGAACTAAAAGGATTATAAAAGTTCAGATTAAAATGATATAAAATCTAGCATTTGGCTCCAACACTAGTGCCTTGGTCCTCTGTAGCTAATCTGTATGCACTCTGTGACCTCCTCGCAGCGAACCCTGCTAAATATATTATTCCCACGGGGGCTTTCACTGCTGCTTGGTGTCAGAAATCAATATGTATGAGGCGCGTGGATGGGAATTTCTAATAGATCTGCCTGGCCCTGTGCTGCTTTTCAATATCTGCCTTGGACTATTAGTGCCGGCTCGGTGCCTGTGAAATAACCGAGATAATCTTTTAAGGTGCACTGTTAAGGTGGAACCTAAATGTTGCCGTTTCAATTAAAACAAAATATATATATAGATAGATAGATAAATCAGTCAGCATTGTGCATAACCTTGTGTGTAGCCCGATTATAAACAATGATGGGGATTAAAGTATTAGGAAGAGTATGCTAATGTCTAGATTTCCGAGGAAGAGCTTTAGTTTCTTTCTTATTTTTTTTTATTAACGGAAAATTGCATAGATTCACGGGAGGAGGGGGGAGGAATTAAAAGTGGAGGGAATGAGGGATGGCACATTGTCTGTGCAATCGCCTCCATGCCGGCGGAGCCGCGGAGGTGAAGGAGCGAGAGCGCTGTGTTACTGCAGATAATGCACCCATTTTACCTCAGCCACTCCAGGCTGTGCCTCTGCACTGCTCTCCATTTTAGACGGGATTCTGCACGGTGCAGTTGTTGCCTGAATGATCCTGCCTGGGCTTTTGGGGGGTTGTTGGGTTTTCTCGGTGATGTGGGGAGCCTTTCTCAGTTATTTGCATCCTTGCCCCTGGCTGTGGTTTCCCCTGACTCTTCTGGGGGTGCTGAAGGTGGGCAGGGGCACACAGGCTGAGGGGTGCCCCCAGGACAGGGTGTCCCCCCCATGCAGGCAGGCAGCAGAGCGAGGCTCAGGTCTGGGAGCCAGCTGAGGGAAGGCTGCATCCTGCTCTTTCATTCTCCTTCTCACTCTTTGTTTTCAGTTGAATGCACAGAGGAAGCCGTCTCAGCTCAGTGCACAGAGGTGTGCGGCTATAAAAGCAATAACTGGATAAAGGACCGCTCGCTCTCCCTTTTTTTCCCCTTTTTATTAGGGGAAAGGTAATCACTAATCCATGCATCTGCTCCCCCAGCTTTACAGGCGGCCAGGCTGAGTTCAGCCCTGTGCTGGAGATGACAAGTGGAGAGTCACCACCCCAGAGGATCCGTTTTAGTCATGTTTAGCTCTGCTGCCCTTGCAAGGTTGTCACCTTACCAGAGGTTGAAGAACTGGAGCACAGCCCTGGTATTTTTCTGGTATTTTTCTTTCCCCCTCTCTCCTCCTTGCACACTTCACTTAGCATGGCCCAATCCACCTGACAACTCTCCAAAGTGCCCTCGACTGCTTGTCTGGCTTGAGCTGGAGGCAGTGGGGGCAGGGCAGCAGCCCACCATTAAGGATGTGGGTCTGGGGAGAAGCATAGGGAGAAATCTCTAACATAGGAGTGCTCACACTGTGTCAGGCCTGTCCATCAGGATGAAAGCAAAAGGTCCAAAAGGAGGTTTTACGCATTCAAATTTCACTGCAACCCCTTTAAAAGAGAGGAAGATGGAATTGTTCTGTTTTACGTAATAACTGTGCTTTTCTCCACAGGTGCCATGACCCTGCAGGATGCAGCCCTGCTCCCAGAAAGAGATAACCATCAGTGTTACCTGAGAAATATGAACATGGCTTTTCTGACACTTTTCTGCTTCAGTTTCTGGTTAAGCATTAGTGTGGCACACAGACATAAAGACCAAACCCCCCCCCCCACCCCAAAAAAAAATATACTCAGGGTGGCTTTTGGAGCTTATTGTTTTGTTTGTTTTCTTTTCTTATGCTCAGCCATAAATAAGCCACAAATCTCTCTAGTCCCTGAAAAGTTTCACCTGAATATACTCCTGCCCCACGCACTGTATATAAATAGATCAGAGCAGCAAAGCTCAATTCTAGATTTAAAAATCCACCTGCAAAGCTTGCAGGTATTTACACCCAGGGAGTGGCTTTCCAGCAGCTCCTCTGGGGAACAGGACGAGGCAGGGATGTGTGCACATCTCAGCTCTGCTCCCTAAGGTCCTGCTCCAGCACGGACACAACAGTGTTGAAGGCCACGGGAACTGAATTCCAGGTGTGTAGTTTGGATTAACTATCCCTTGCATCTGGGAAAATGCAAATGTTTATAAAGGGCTCCACCATGGCTGGTGGTTTTATCCCAGATGCTGAGATCCAGCTCCCTCTGCCTCAGCTTCTCACAGTATTTATAATACAAACACTTCTAATCTAAGGAATGCAATTCCCAACAGTTTAATAGGGCTGAAGTTCCCTTCCCGCCTCCCCTTTCCCAACCCATCAATTAGGTAGGTATATGTGAAAACAAACAACCTATGTGTTTTCTGCATCTCTAAGGAGGTGTAATGGTGCAAAGTGCTGGTTATGTGCGTTTACTAACGGGAAAAGGGAGCAGAGTGGGTCTTTGCAAACAGCAGGTTTGGTTTTTCCGTGGATGCTGCAAAAGAGCGGCTTTCAGCAGCACAGGCAGTGCTGGAGAAGGAAAAGGCAGGGATTGCATGCATGCTGCAGCTTTGCAGAGTGGCCATGGTGTTGCCAACAGCAGGAGTGGTGGAATGAGATCCAGAACCTAACCCTGATGCCCCAGATGTGGCAAGAGTCAGGCTGTAGCCCAGAAAAATTCCCCTCCCTGAGTGTGGAAATCCCTCATTGCTGTTTTCCTGATCCATTTAGCCTCCTGTCCTTATATTCATGGCAGCAGAGTAAGCCATGGGAGTCCATTATGGTGCACAGCTATGGTCACTTTTAGTTTGCTTTAGTCCATGCTGACCACCAGAGCTCAACTATAGACCTGAGTCCATATTTAAACAGAAGGATTCCTTTAATAAATTTTTTAAATCCACACTCACATCTATACTTCAGAAAGGTTGCACACCTCCAGTTCTCAAAGATGCCTCCAGAGCAGCAAAAATCCATGTGGGGCTCCACCGAGCAAGCGAGTGACACACAAAGCACCCCTCCTTGGTCTTTTGAGTAACTCTCGTGGTGTAAAATATCACCAAGGTGTAAAATCACGTGTGCACGTATCAAAACAGCGTGTGAGCCATTACTGACAAAACCACTGGAGCTGTTAGGGGCAGCAGCCTGCAGAGGGTGGACCAGCTGCTCCTCAGCTTGGCACTATCCTGTGCCGTGTTCGCACCACGCAGCACCAGGACAAACGCCCGCCGAGGCAGAGCGCTGCTTTCTCTGACCTTTTGCCACGACCTCTGCCTTATTGCCTCACAAACCACATCTGCAAAGATGGGATTTGACAAGAAGTGTCACGTCTCTCCCATCCTAATGGCAAATAAATGTCCCTTTCGATCAGGGCTGTCACACGCCACTCATGGCTGAGTGACACCCCAGCCCAGCAAATTACTCCTACCCTGCCTGCTGCCAGCATCGGAAACGCAGCTGGTTCGGAGACACTCCTGGATAAAGGCAGAACCAGCAGTAATCCCAGACTGCAGGTCCACCCTGCAGTACTCATATGCAATGTAGATACACCATCAGCACCCAAGTAAAGAAATCACTTTTGCAGTAAGCACGACCTTTTTGAAGGTGGGCATTCCACAGTCACCCTGTGAAGGGAAACACAGTTACATCAGCTCGGCAGAAACCTGGTGGCTGTAAGGAAAGTCACCTCAGTGCAGGCAGATCAGCCTCTCTCCACACAGGTTGGTAGTTCCACACTGGGAGGGTTTATGGCCCCTTCCACTGCATGGAGGGACATAGGCACACTGATACCTGCAGCTCTGCTGGCAACCACAGCAACCAGTGCCCAAGGGTCTGGGAAGGGACTGGGAGAGGCATGCTGCTCTGTGACTGTGGCCTGTGCAAAGACAGCAATTCCCGCTTGGATCCTGGTCCGGCAGTGAAGCTGGAAGTCAAGCCCATGTTCTAGATGAGGCATCAGTGTAGGAGACAGCCACTACCCAGAGCAACCCCTCTTTATAGTGGCACAGTTTTGGGCTTTTCTTGCATGTCCTGGGGAAATAAAGCTACCACTTCCAGGTGGATGTTGAGATCCTTTTTTCCACCCTGTTCCAGGGAGTTCCCGCCACACCCCTTGAGCGCCATGGCAGCTCCCTGAATTCCTCCTCTGGCGTCCTGCCAAGGTGCTGTCCACCCCTCTGTGGGCCAAGCACAAGCCAGAGTAAAAACGGGCTTGAAAGCCGCTTGTGACAGGTGTCCACTAGAGTATGAATGAAGTAGGAATGTCATCCAAACCTGAAATGGAGCCCAGAGCAGCTCCAGATAGTGCAGAGCCCTGGGGTCAGCGCAGGCATGGTGTCACACAGCTTCTGTCCTACGCCAGGCACATGGCCAGAGCAGGGCATCCCTGCAGGGCATTTCCTGGAAGTGTGGCCGTGTGCCTTACACTGCCAGACTCCTCAGACACTGGGAAGGGCTATGAGGAGCAGGTTCCGCTCTTGAGGGGCCAGGGAGAGGCAAATGCTCTGATAGAGCGTGGGAGGAGAGACCAGCAGGAGCCGCGGGCAGGGCCAAGGGCCCAGGAGCACCTGCGGGGTCCCGGCCATGCTTCTCCCACTGCACACAGCCAGGCAGGATCTGTTGGGCTTTTCCCTTCTCCTATTTCCTCTCCCTGCAGTGCTGCCACCTCCCTCCGACAAAGGGGTGGGGACTGGCTGACAGCACATTTCCCACACAGCAAGTGATGCCTGCGTTTGGTAAGGGATGCTCTCAGGGTTGTTCTTGTTAATATCTGTCTACCCCTCCAGAGCTGTAGCACCTTTATTTGTGGAAGTGCACGTTTTAAGCAGTGTTTCAGCACTCCTTCTCTGGCTAAAGCTAAAGCACCCTCACCAAAAGCTCTCTGTCCCTGCCACAGCTCCGGCAGCGCTGGCGATGCTGACCCGAGCCTGGGTTTCCCATTAAAATCCTCCTGGGAGCAGCTCTCCCAGGGCAGAGCCCTGGAGGGAGCCGCAGGCACCGCTGCGCCGGGGATGGGCTCCCCCTGCTCCTGGGCCTCTCGGGAGCCAAAGCAATTCATCTCAGCCCTTCTCGGCAAATTACTCCTGTGACCACACAACGCGAGCCGGCCATTCAGGCTGAACCCTGGCCGTGCATTATCTCGACGGCAATTCCCGCTGAGCCTGGCATCGCAGCCGCGCTCCCGCAGCTCGCCTTGCCTCCCAGAAGGCAGCTCCCAAGAGCTGCTACTGTGGCAAAGGCAAAACTCCATCCAGTGGAAAGCAGGAAAAGTTTTACATCTCCCAACTCCCCAAAAAATGATGAGCGCAGGTGCTGCCACACTTGCATTCACTCCCAGCTGCTCCAGCTGCAAGCTGGAGGCGCCAGCTGAAATATCCCAGGAAGGGATTTCCTGCATTGCTGCCCTATTGGTGCATGGTTTTCCAGGGAGATCCTGACCCGAGCGAGGCCAGGTCTCACGGAGTTGCTTAGCTGCACTAATCAAGGTCTGTTTTCCCTCTTTTTCTCCCCATAAGGAAATGGGGGTTATGGAGCCATTCAGTGGCAAGGGCAGGAAGGGAAGGGGAAGGCAGGGAGAGAAAGAGGAGTGGGAACAGAGCCAAATTGCATGGCACATCTTTAAAAAAGCAAAAAGTAGAGTTAGACTAACAAATCTAATCTCCAGCCCAGCACTGCCCTGGTGTGACAGCAGAGATGGTCTTTGGGCTGTGCCGGCTGTGCTTGGGCTGGCTGGGACACAGAGGCAGCTGCAGGTGTACCTGCGGTCCTGTGCAGCAACACATGCCCACAGTTCCACCTCTGCTCCTCTGTGGAGGTGTCCCTGGCCCCAGGCTCCAGGAGCAGAGAAGCCCCATCTGTACAGACCAGAGCAGCCCAGCAGAGCAGCTCCTGCCCTTCCCAGGCATGCCAGGAGCCAGCTGGGAGCTGGATTTGGCGGCCCCATAAGGCAGTCCTCCTGGGCATGCTTCAGCCCAGAGGGGCAGTTTCTCCTTTCAGCCCCTGGGCTGCACCAGGGATGCTCAGCTCCTGTGGTTACCTCAGGCAAAAGCAAAATTAGCAACCCCAGCGGCTTTTCCCATCTCCTCCCCAGTTCCCGTAAGAGGTTTTGGGCAGCCCGGTTAGGACACAGCCTTGAGCAGCCTGCTACTGTTTTCCATGGCTATTGGCAGCTCTGGTACCCAGCTCAGCCATGGCCTATGGGAATGTGGCAGTGGTGGCATTAGGCACAGGCATGTCCCTGGTAGGCTCAGATGAGGAATGCCTTTGCTCCCTGAGACTGTCCTCTCCTGCAAAAGTGGCAAACACACAGGTGGTAACAAAAGCATTCGAGGGAAAGGCATTGCAAAAAGGGAATTCAGAAGACAAATATCACGTTCTGGGCTGAAAACAAAAAGCATTTCCCAGTGCAAGTTCCCCATTCCCATCTGCCTGCAGATGAAGTCTGCCACTTTGCAGCCACCTCCCCACTCATTTGCAGAAAGAAGTAGGGGAAAGCAAGCAACACTCTGCATTTAGAGTAATCTAAGAAAAATGCCGACCTGCCACAGCCAGACAAGATTGCTTTTTCATGGCTCTGGATTCCAGACTGTGCCAATACGATGCTCAGAGCCTGAAGGACCACTGAGGCTGGGCACAGCTCAGGGCACCCACTGCAGCAAGCACCCACTGATGCTCGTCCAGCAGCAACAGCCAAACACAGCATCCCCAGGTGCCAAAAGCCATGAGTTTTGTCTCCTATACCTGCAGAGGGGTAGGAGCAGACCCCAGTTCCACAGGTGCGGTAGTAGCAGCAGAAGGCACTTGACCCCCCCAAAAAAATAATGTGGAGGAAGAGCAAGGAAAAAAATTCTCCCTTTAGTTGAACAGACACCAGGAACTCCAACGCCCACTTTGTTTTAGGGGAAGATATTTGAAGGAGCAGCAACAACCCACAGGAGGAAGAACCACACATCCCACATCTTGTGCAGATTGCTGCCAAATTGGTGGGAAAGTGACACATCCCAGGCAGAACAAAAACTTTAAAATAATAATTAATGAATTATTACTGACAGTTGGAAAAAAAAATCCCAGTGGCTTATACAAATGAACATTGGCTTCTGGAGTTTCTAGCGATAATAAATATTTAAACACCTCCCTTGTTCTAACATAAAGCAGAAGAGAAATGCAGCAATCGCAGTGGGAGCGGCGAAGTGTCAGAGCAGCAGCGTGGAGTGTTGGATCAAAACACAACGGAGGCTCGCATCCTGTCAGCAGGGAGCGGGGAGGGGGCCACCCCACCCCCGGAGTGGCACTGCCAGGGCATCACCATCACTCCCAGCACATTCCTATGAACACCACCTTGGATATAACCTGCCTCTGTGCTCAGCACACTAGGCCAGGAAGATGACGAACTGTGTTGCTGGTTCTTTTCAGTGGAGCCAGAGACAGAAATGGCAGCCCTCACAGTGCAAGTGCCAGGAGAGCATCTCTTCTGCCTGCTCCTTGGGGCACAGTTTGGCATCTCTGGGAAGTATTTTGGCTGGCAGTGCCACAGCCATCTGCTTCCCTTGCCCAACTTTTCCTTGCCATCATACAAGTGGTATTTTATGCTAAGGAGATGCCCACCCAAAAATCCCTGATCCACCCCAGCTGCTTCCAGCCTTGCTGGTAGAAAACCAGACTGAGTCCCCGCAGAGCACAGCAGAATTAACGCCCTTCTCAGTCCCTCCTTTACCCCTAGCAAAGCTGGTGGCAATATCTGCAGTTTACATCACCTGAAGTGCCTATTACAAGGTCCTATTTTTGGCGGTTCATAGCTTTACTCAGACCTTTAATTCTACAGGCTGAAACCTTTCAGGCAAGACATCTGCCTCCAGCTCAGTGCCTGCATTGAGCTAGGTGTGCTTTCAAATTCCTAGCAAAACCAACTCAGCTGTTTCCAAGGAAATTAGGGGGGGAAAAAAAGCTAAGATCTGGCTTCCTATAACTTCTTTTCCAGAACCTTCGCTGTCACCAGAGAAAGTTTGGGACATGCCAGTGATGGGTCAAGCACATGTCTTACTCTCTGCCCCTCAGAAGTCCCCCTAGATTTTCTCAGCACCAGCATTTTAGGGCACATGTAACCTACACATTCACTGCTATCATTGCAATCTGCATCAGCTTCCTGACCCTGGCACCCTGGGGATGTAAAAAGTCCAACACTGACTGCTTCAGCCTGGTATCTGCCAGTGGAACCCAGTGGCACAAGCAGAAGAGCAGCAGCCCACACACTTGCTGGGGCACCTCTCCACACACCAAGCACCTACCTTGCTGGTGCTCCAGCCTCCAGGAGCTCAAGCCTCTGTGCAGCTGCAGACACAACTCTTTCCCAGGACACAAAGCACAGAGCTGGAGACTGCTGGCAGGAGCCACAGCATCTGCCATATCTGCCTTTCTCTAGGGAAGAGAGGGGTTAAAGGAAGGAAATACAGGGGAAAGAGGAACAAAGAATGGGAGAGAAAGAGTGAGCAAATGAGCTTTTTCCTCTGCCTTAGTGGGGAGCTGCAGTTTTCTCTGGCTGCTGCAATTCTAGCTTGTGTTATTGAAGTAAGATGTGCTGGGTCACAACAGGAAAAAGAAAATCATCAGCAAAAGGAAATAATCCTGCTTGTGCTTCATCTCTGTGGTGAGACTGCCTGAGGATCATCCCCATCTTCTAAAAGTCACTCTTTCCAGCAGAACTAGGAAAGGCAGGGAGCCAAGCAGTGGCCCCCAAAGATCCCTGTCTAGGACAGCTGTGCCACTGGCAGGGTCACTGTACATGGAGGCTGGGTCCTGTCCAGTCCAGCTGCACCATTCAGTGACACCTGATCTCACTGCTTGCATTCAAGGCCTGAAAGCTGACAAAACATGAGCCTTCTCTTCTGCTTTTAAATTCCCATTTGCTCTTTGGTGAGATTAAGATTACTTGTGTGACTGGGCCTCCAGCAGACTGAAAAACACAATTTTTATGCATAATGTTTGTGACACACTTCAGATGAACATATGGAAAGGATGACAACTTCTTTGCACAGAGGACTACATGTAGTTGTATGCAGACATCAGGCCAACCTATTTTACCTTTGCTGCCTCTCTCTGCACAAAGTGCCATTCCATCCCAATGGCCTCCTTGCAGAGACCATATAAAGGGTTATCAATTACTGCCAGCTTCCTCATCTGCTGAGATGTCTTCAACAGCTATGACATGAGAATCCATGTTCCTTCTGTGTGCTACACTTAGTATTGCCAAGCTGTTTGAGCTTGAACTAACCACCGAAAAAAGAAAATACTCCACCACCTGCAGAGTCATTTCTGACCAGACATTTGCCAGGCACAGCAGGTCAGGGAGCATCAGAGCCCAGGAGCGTGAGAAGATGCTGGCCCTGGACCTGTGTGTGCTGAGAGGTCGCCTGCCCGCGCTGCTCCAGCTGTTCCTGCGCCGGCACACGGCCGGCAATGAGCATCACCCGGCCACAGCCAGTGAGCCACACTGGAGGCAAATGCTCTGCTTAATTGGTCTCAGCTGGAAGCTGCCCTGTGCATGTCAGCGTGTGTAAGAAAGCAGGTCTACAGGAGAGAAGACACCAGAGTAACCAATTAAAGAAAAAAAAACTATTTCCCTTCCCCCTCTTTCCCAGCCCTAAGCCCTGGAAGTTTGTTTTATTTTTAAGAAGGAGTGTTTCTCACTGTTAATGAAATCAACTTGAGAATAAGGTTTTGCTGTTGGTATTTCCAAGTCTAGTACTGACAGCACTTGTAGAGATAGTTAGAGAGACCTAGCTAAATCAAGTCAAGGTTTGCACCTTTATTTCTTTTTTGTTGTGTGTAGTTTTGGGGTTTTTCTTAAAAAAGAGGAAAGAAGTGACACCAGGAAACACTTCAACCAGTTCAAATCCAAGTTTATTAGCCTGTAAAAGTCTGTTTCCACACAGTAATCATAATAAATGAATGAATGTTTATGGAGCGTAGCATAAAAATATATGGAGTCAGCCATAGGTTGGAGTTTATGATTGCTCACAAAAATTAATCAGCAGATCACATGGCATTGCATCAGAAAGGCAAATCAGTCCTAGGAATGCAAACAATCAGGATAAAAAGGCAAAACAAGTAAGAGCAGAGTATCAGAAAGCAATAATTAGTTCACAGTTCCTAATGTGGGTGACAGATTTTGCTAGATCAGGTTATTTACTCACTAATTCTCCAACAAAAGGTTGAAAACCAGTTGTAATAATTTTGCATTAATCTCAGTCAACATATCAGCTGCTCAAATTCACTATCAATCTCTAGGTATGACCATTAAAATGTAGGCAAGTAAGAGACTAGGTATACTCAATAGCCCAGCTCCTTCTCCTACAGCCTGGTGGGCACCAACACTCACAGCTATAAACCAATAGCTAATGTGAGACAAGTTGGTTGAGATGTTCTCGTCCCTGTATGGACATGTAAAAACCTTCTCTCTTCTTAAAAACCTCCAGCATGCTACAGGCTGCTCAGTTCTGGGGAAGATCACCTCTCTGCTGGGCATAGCAAGCCTGACCCCCAGCATGGGAAGGGTGTTGGACACCTGCCATAAGCATGTGTGTGTCACACGTACCAGGGAGAGGGCAGTGGGAACACCCCCCATGGCTCCTGTCTGCTTTAGTGCTGATGTTCCATAGGATTGTCACCAATTGCCAAGCTAATGTATGGACTCTGCTCACAAGCTACATCCAGTGCTGAGAAACCCCTGTTAGGAGATTTGAGAAAGCACCAGGAGTTTCTGACCTAGACTAACTCTTCTGTCTTTTCCCAAAGGAAAATGTCTAGCCAAAAAGAGATGTATTTCTTCTAATGCTTTGGCCTTTCCTGAAGAAGTGCAGAGGGTTAGTCTTATTAACTCGAAAGAGAGCAGACTTAAAGGAGCAAGGGAAGAAAGGTGGTTTCTTCTCAAATGTAGGATGCTTATACACATCATAAAACAAGCTGGGGAGAACGGCACCAAATAATTAATCCAGTCTCTGGCTGACATCATGACACCTGCAGATCCTTCTACCAGAATTCTGAACTATTTTCTATCAAAGATCCTTGACTCTGCAAGTCAAGGCCCTATATAGGCCAATCAACCCACTGCCACAGCATCTTCTGTTATAGGGAAGTAATATTACACTAAGAAGCACCTTCAGAGTTGGTTGAGAAATTAACCCATTAAGGCTGACTTCTAAAGCTTGTTTTTCAGGAATGGGCAGTAGCATGACAAATTCTTCCTGATTATTACATTGCTAATAATGTGACAATCCTTTAATATCATCTGAGAACTTGGAACAGCTGAGAAAATCTTCCAGAACATCACACCTTCTTTAGGCAATCTAGATCCTTGTCTTGCAAGAATAACATTTTGCTACCTGCATTTCCTTTATTCTGCCTGCCTTGGGCAAAACGGCTCTGCTGAAGCACCCAGCGACCCAGCTGAGTGTATCCACCCTAAAAACCAAACAGCAAACCACAAACCTACAGGGGGAGCAGATCCTGCAGCACTTCGCCTTTCTTTCCTCAGATAGGTACAGTGGTTTCAAAGATCATTGTATGTTCTGCAGTTATTACTGAGAAGAAGAATAATTTCTTTCTTTCTAGATCTTGGGGCCATCTATCCATGCTCAGTGCACACTTGTAACTGAGTAGATCCTTACAGAGAAGTAAGATCAAACTTATAACCAAGCCTCCTATATAATATCCTCCAATTCCACAAGCTATCTGGTAAAGCCCATGGGAGCATGGGGAAGACTGGAGCCTCCCAGAAGGCACACTGCCCTGTATCACTAGACTGTTCATAATTTCAGACTTGTTCCTTGGAAATATATAAGAGAGCATTGACATGGCTAGTGGCAAAACCAAATTGAGCCCAACACAGCCTAGAAAAACTGAGTTTCCACACAAAAGGGTATTTTCCTTCCTTCAATAGGCTCAGTAATAAGTTTGTCAGTTTTGGCTTTGAAGAATTACTGAAGAATTATGTTGTTGTTGTTGTTTTGGGGTTTTTTGTTTGTTTTTTTAAATTAAAAAATAAAAGCTATAAAAGACTAGAGGTAGTTTTAAACTGCAAGGTTCATATCTGGGGCCAGTATTTCTTCAGAGCTGAGGGACGTTTTTCATTCAGACCAGTATAAAACAATACTTGAGGGGGAAAAATGTTGAAAGAGAAAGCATTAAAAGAAGAGGAACTCAGAGACCTCTTCCTGTTTCCAAATCGACCGTCTCATGAAATGAGTGCATTTCCTCCCTGTGAATTCTATATTTAATCCAGAGAGATCACTGAGTATGCCTGAGCAACCTGGCAGCCCTTTTCCTCCTCTTCAAACAGACCTCAAGATTCACTCTTGTCTAATGAGCGGTCTACGTCTCCCAAGAACATATATCCTTATGGATTTCGATGAGAGCAGACAGGATCAGTGGAAAATCCACTTCTGTTCCTTTTTCTTTTGTTGCTTTCTTGAAAAACAAAAGGATACACCAAGGCTCCCCCTGGAAAATCAGCTGGCATTGAAAGCATCTCACAGACTGAAGACCTACCTCATTTTTCAAACTCGTTCAAAATTCTGTTTTGGCACCTAAGAGAAGACTTTCTCTTGATTAAAGGAAATAAACAGAAAAATGATGTTCCAAATTTCGCCAAAATCAGATGATGTGCCTGTCACAAACCTTCCTACCTATCTGAAGTTGCTTCAATGCCAGCAAGTAGTATGGGGAAAAAAATGTCAAGAGGAAAACATTTTCTTAGCTATGTATAGGTTTTGAGACAGGTAGAGAGCTGAACTTTGAACTGAGAAGCAGCAAAACAGAAAGGAAGATAATGTTGTCATTCCCTCACAAACCATATTTGTAATTCCAAGTACTTCAACAGCAATGGGACGATCTATCCTCAGGACTACTGTTTGTTGCAAGAGCTACAGATGAGATTTCACCTTTGCATGCTTCTCCATACAAAGCTAACTGCTAATTTATCACACCACCCTCACTAGTCCACTCTTTTTAAACAACACAGGTCTGCATTCATGGGTTTAAGGCTTTCTGTAATCAGTCTTGCTCTTACTTCACTAACCTTTCATAGCCTCAAAATCTCAAAGTAACATTCCTAGTCGAAGAAAATGCTGGTTTTTTTCTGCTATTTTAAAAAATTCAGAGTACGATGTTACCTTCAGTTATACAACTTATGGGGTTTCCATCAATTGCCAATTGAGAAGGAATAAGCTCTGTGGCTATTGTACCATCACTTCATAAGCATTCATTCCCACACGCAAGACTGAGGTCAGCATTTGGACCTTCTCGCTCATTTTGAGGGTTCTTTTGTAAAAGAGGTTTTCTCTGTTTAAGATCCCACAAACAGGACCTGTTTATGGAAAAAGAGAGATATTTTGAATACTAAAGTCCTTTATTCAACAACACAGAAATATCACAAAAAACAACTTTACTGGGCAAATTGAATGTTTTTATACAGTTTTGTACATGCCCCATAAGTGATTATTTTTTCATAAATACACTGTTTTCCAAAACTGTTTTTTTCCATAATTGCACAAGCATACATACACCTTACACAAATATCTATTAGAAAATTTAATAGATAACTGCACAGTTCAGAAATAGGAGAACACTGTGAAAGGAGTACATTTCTGTGGCCCATGTTTCTGAAAATACCCTCCTAGTTCCCTGCAATTGTGAAAATGGAGTACTTTCTAACATAGGAGCTGTCTTTTGTTCACTAAGAATACAGTAGAGCTCAGCGTGAAACTGCCAAATTTAATAAAAACAAAATCTGAAACATTTAGCTGTTACATGAGAACCCACTGCTTGATATCACTATGCATCTAACCATGATCAAAGACCCACTACTGCTTTTTGCTGAATGCATTCGACCCTGAATGGTATGTTCATTTAACTGCTTTCTTTCTTCATTATTTGATTACAGATATAGCCCGTTTAAAGACTTTACATTCTTCAACATTAATTGTAGGACTTACGTACCAGGGGGTCTGTACAAAAGGGAGTATTTTCCCTCATAGGGAGGGTCTGTTATTAATTGACAGAATGGGTACGTGTGCCTCCCTTTCAAGCTTACCATTTTTCATAAGTTTATCTGGGGTATGCCAAAATGCTTCCACTAGGCTCAGCGCTCACACCTAGAAGACAGAAAGAGTTCTGCTTTTTTTTTTTTTTTTGCCCACACCCTTTATATTTTTTTTACTTTTCACTGTGAGAATGAAAAACAGAGAAGAGTACAAATTTTCACACTGGAAAAAGGTATTGGACCTTGTGAAAAGCACAAATTTGGTAATTAGAACTTGACAATAATCTGATTGACAAATATGTATATAACTGGGGAGGGGTGGGGAGAGACAGGCCAGAAAATGGATTTCCTTCTTCAAACATCACTAATTAAAATGCTCTATGCACACTACGTCATATTAAATACTGTTTCAGCAGAATCTAAAAACCTGATGGTGCAAAGGAACAACATCTGAAATGAAAACCGTAAGGGTAAATCAAAGAAAAATCACCTCTGGTTCATTTTCAATAATTAACAGGTATGCTTGTTTGCATGTTTAACAATTTTGGATTGACATGTAAAACACCACAATTACAATATACAGATCCAGCAGTTCTTTAAAACAAAACAACAAAACAAAAAAAGGAACCACAACAAGACATGCAACATTAGGGTATTAGACAGTAAGTACATTGCTATGAGTATCATTGTACACCTAATGTAGCCTGAACTCAACTTTGCCTCTGCTTCTGTAAGAGCAATGAGAGTTTTTTATAGAGCAAGGCAAGCTTACCAGCCAGATGTGCAAATAAGGCTTCAGTTTGTAAGTCAATCAGCACTTTGGTAGAGAAGACCTTGCAGAGCTCGTATTGGTCTAGTGATCAGTAACAGAGGCCCCTAACCAAAAAGTCTCCAACACAAAAAAAATCCATACACGGCTGCCCTACGAACAGGCACAAAGCTCATTGAACGGGCATTGGATGAGTATTCAACTGAGGATCTCACAAACTGTAAGAGGGGCACCATGACAGAAGCATTTTAAGCGTGACATTCCACCTCTGAAGCCATGTATGTGACGTCATACGACGCAAGGACACAGACACATGCACTGACCCTAAGCTGAGGAGGCAGGTGTAAGCCCAGCCCAACTGTGCCCTCCAGTTACCCTGGGTCATCCACACTCTGCCCGGTCCTGCTGACATACACATGTGACTTCAGGAGGTTTCTCTGCCTCCATCCCTTGGTCTTCACTTTCTGGGCTGTTCCCGACACCTGCCAGCCCTCACTTGCCAAAGCTGGTGTCTTCCCTGCCTGCACAGGTCCAACACTGGAGTATTCCCAACCCATCCCTTGTGCTTCACCAAGGAAGTGTGACCAGGGGCCAAAGGCTGAAGTACTTAGCAAAAACCAGAAGAAAGTGCTGAAACAGTAGGAGATTTACATGTGCTGTGCAACATTAACTGGTTATTTCCATGCCCAGCACCTTGTTTGTGAAACTACTGGTAGGCCTATCTTGTATAAAATTATAAATCTATCAAATACATGGCACAACAGCATTCACTTACTTTGGTGGCATGGCCTTCTCACTCGTGAGTGGTATGACAAAGCCAAGCGATAAAAAGTGATGATTGACTGATAATAAGTATCCCTAAGTTAAGAATCCTCCATATTTTTTATGGCATGTCAGCTATATCCCTCTGTGTGCTGCCTTTCCATGGAGTAGACATTTCTTCCATACAGCTAGAACAGGAAGAAGAACAGCAAAGCATTTTTGTAAGGGCTTAAGGGACCAGTCATTCAGCAAAGCCGAGATCAGTGGACCAAGAAATGTGTGGGGAGAAGTGGTCTTTTTTTAAAAGCAATTTAAGAAAAAAATGGTTTTTATACCACAAAAATATCCAGGCTCTCAAATGAGCACAAGTGCAAGTGAGACCAGTCCAACTGTCAAAACACACTTAAGTGTGAAGAGCTCCACCTGAACCAAAAATATGGCATTCCACTTTATAAAATATTTACTCCATTGACTGAAAATGTTACATAAGATATTGTAGGTGAAGGGTAATTAAGCTGAGTCATCATTTTTGCTAAGGTCCCATACTCTGGTTTGTATCCTAGAACAACCTTTATTTAAATGACTAGTTTTGCACATTTGCCTATGCTCGGCACAGTGAAAAATTAGTCAGACACCAGACAGCATTTTTGGAGAGATACCCCTCCGTAAAACTCCTTTGGAAGCAATGCAAGTGCGCAAATCACTATTCTAATATAGTGCTTGAAAGATTAATTTTAAGTGTTACGTCTTCCCCTCTCACAACACCACAACAGAAGGTAATTGCTAGATGCGTCACAATCTTTTTATCTTGAAAAACTTGGCATCAAGTCTCTATGGAAGGATGCATGGTAAAACAGTGCTGCTGTTGCTGCTGCTGCTGCTAAACAACTAGCAAAATAATAGTTAAAGCTAGAATTTATTGCTCCGGATTTAATTCGCAGAACCACACTTGTGTACAAACCGTTTATCTCCGTTGATGCTCAGACATGATTGTCTCCTTGTGTCTAAACACACAATATACAAGCGGCTATCTGTACAGTTTACAGTACTGAAACACATATATTTGAAAATGAAGTATAGATATGTTACTTTTCAAAGATACATGACTTTATAGCAGGGGTTTACCCAAACTTTTTTTTTTTTACAGCCACTTTAAAAATAGACAACAACTTCACTAGTATAGCTAAGTTACATCAAAGAAAGAATCGGTGTACTGAATGTGAAGAAGATGGCCAATTCCCCAGGCTCACAGGTTTTTGTCTTTTGCTTTTGAGGAAACCCCTATACATAAATGAAAATAGTATCTGAGTATATTCTTCAATGGTGGACTAAGCAGTTTCTTAAAACAAGACTTTAGCTTGCCATTCACTTCGGACTGCCTCGAAAATAAGATACACTACTGCTTAAAAGAACCATCGGAATGCTTCAGCGCTGGGAACAGGTGTTCTCTAAAAAAAAAGCAAGAAAACAAGTTAAGCTTTCTTTTGTGGCATTGGCATACTCGAGTTCTAGTTGTTCTTTTCCTTTACATTTTAGGCATACTTTCAGTTATCTAGGAACAACACGATGCCTCCCATTGCTTGACAATTAATAGAAACATCCTTCTCCAAACACACACCATTTTAGGATCACACGCAATACATTGTACTCAGTATGTAACACACCTAGCACACTGACTTCTCCTTAGTTTGTTAACAAGGAAGTCATGGAAATGTAAACATTACCAGAAAAAATATCTGGAAAACAGACAGTGCTTTTAGAATAATCACAGGGTTGTACAATGGTCCCTGCCTTGAGCCAGCATACTGGGCATGCAGCTATGGCTCGGTGGGTTTGTGGGTTAAACAGACACTTTGGCAAGACCTTGCTCGAGACAGGGGAGTAGCAAAGGCCCTGCTCTGCCACTCAGAAAGTGTGCCATTGTGTCTTCATACACCTCAGGAGGAGAGGTTGGCATTTTCAAACCTCACCTTGTTCCACATTTAGGTTGCAATGCAGAAAGAACTGAAAACATCCATGACTTCATTCCAGTGAGGGAATCACTGTGCTGACATAGGGGTGCTGCCCAGGACTGCCCCTGTCCTTTCTTTCACACATGTGCAGGACCTTGGCTTACACAGAAACGGTCCTGTGTAAACAGAGCTACTGCCCCCCTCCTTCCCCCACCTGCTGCACCCTGAAAATGATACCCACTTGCACCCAGGTGCCTCCAAACACATTTGAGTAGCAGCAAATTCCCTTCACAGCTTTCAAGTACAACCTACATGAGAGGCTGAAGGGACTGAGCCTGCCAAGGCTGTGTCATTTCTGTGAGGAACTTCTCATCCTCAATTTCCATCATCAAAAGATGATGAAAGCGCCCCTGAACCCATGCATCTGGACCCACATGTCTCTCCTCCAGAATTAATGACTGCACTGTCCAAGGAGGGGAGAGTGACACTAACCCTAACATGACACTCTATCAGTCTGTCCCAGCTTACAAATACTTGTTTCATTAAGAACTACCCACAAAACAATAGTGTTATATCTGAAAAAAAATCTCCTAAAAGCAAAACTCTTGAAATTTGCAAATGAATATTTGTAACAAAGAAGTTCTCATGGATGTTGCTGGTGCCACATTTAAGTACATGTCTCTTTTTGAAAGAATTCTATCCTTTTTGCTTCAGAGAAGACCTTTTTAATGTTTTCCTAATTTTTCCGTAAAAATCCAACAGACCATGGATCCTGCAGTGTACATGTGCATTGTACTTGGTGTCACAATATTACTTTCTGAATTCCAGGGAACTGCTCATTAGTATGGCATGTATTTTTTGTTGAATAATTAGCCCAGTTTGTGATAAACAGGCTCAAGCAGTATACAGCTTCTCTTTTTGTAAAAGACATATGAAAGGGGAGCTGTTATTGTTATGTTTATTGCTTCAGCACTTGGAAATACCAGAGATCAAAATAATTCTGCTGTATTATCAGAACTCTGACCTGTTGTCAATTCAATATCCACTCCCCCTCCACTAATGTTACACTTCAATAAATCATCTGAAAATTAACTTCCAAGGACAATGAGCTGGTGTGTTGAATACAATCACCTTGACTAGTGTGAGTTCTCTTTGTGTTGGTAGTGCAAAAGAAGGAATTGCTCATATCCATCTTTACCAGTCCCTGTTCTGCCCATTTACATGAGGTGAGCATGAGCACAAGTAGCGACAGAGCACGGCAGCCCTCGCACCCAGGCACGCCGAGGAGAGCTAATGCAATTTCTAGACCATCCACAGCAGTCTGTGTGGGCTGTAAGATGGCTGCTGAGAGCGAGGTTTACAGATTTATAATTTATAAAGAGCTTGGCTGCAGAAGAGGCTGGAGTTGGGAATGGCAGGAAACAATCATATGACTAAATTGACCTCAAAAGAACAGTCAAACGTGCAAACATATTAAACTCAATACATTGTCTTCACTTGAAAACTAAATGTAATATTCTGCTGTGGGTCCATCTGCCTAAATACAAAACCACATCTAGACAGAGAGATTTAAAGACATAGTGACTGAGACGGCTTTTATTTATTTTCTTGCCACATCAGGTTGAGTTACTGTCAGACGTTGTCATATCAGCTGGAAGTAAAGGTGTAATGTCTGATTAAAAGGTCATTCAGACCTTTAAATACACAGAACAGTATTTTTGAAGGGCAAGGCTGTGGTTTAATATGTGTGCTTTTGAAAAACTGCAAGATAAGGAATTTTTGCATCTGTGTACCAAGTTCTAATTAAAGATATAAATTTACAATTAAATATCCATTGCTCTAACTACCAATTTGGGAATGAATTATTAATCCACCCTCAAAAAAAAAAAAAAAAAGAAATCTTTTAAAACTGAACAGCTAGATTAAGTTAAATCTTAACCAGTATATGCAATTAAATCCATCGATTTCACTGCTCCAAGAATCAAGGTTATTTGCAGACAAAGAGAGACCCTTCAGCCCATTTAGAGGTTCAGCACACCAACACACAAGTTTAAGTGCAATGACCATCTACTGCTTGCCTGTATAAACCCAGCACTCCCAGCTGGGGAATCAAACTCTCAGCGAGATTACAGAGCATTTCTGGATCTCTGTGCTGCCAGTGGGGAATGATTATCCTGAGTGACAGGAAAGACAGATCCCCCTGGAAGCCTAGGGAGGGGTGGTGAGGAGCAGAACCAGAGTTGATCAGTGTGGTTTTGCTGTAAAAGCCTTCACTGCTCATGCCAGTGCAAATGCTGACAAACGGCAGCCTTGCTCTCAGGAGGATGCTCAGAAACCTGCAGCCCTGGCTTCTCCAAGCGGGTAATACCATAAAGCATGGCACTGGAGGGGACTGATCCCTACATAAACCTGGGATGAAATGTCCTCCACACTTTCAAACTTTCTATTCTGCTCCCCATGTGCCAGCTTTCACTGCAGAAGAAGTAGCTCAAATATCTGAAATCTGAAAATCTAATAATTGCCTAGAAAAATGAATTTCATATAGGGAACCAAGCATGCAACATTTTTGGAGAAAAGAGGTAAAAAACAGGCAACGGAAACCAACAGAAAATCTCCTCAACTAAGCAGAAAAAGGATACCTATGTATCTGTCTGGATGCTCCAAAGGGAAATGTAAAAGCAGACCCTTGCTGCACACAGCCCATAAAACCCGGCATGCTGGCAGGAGCTATAAATTCCTCACCAAAGTCTGTTTCAACGCTTGCATTTTCACAACAACGGCCCTCAGTAAAAAATTATGCCTCCCACTGCCCTCTGGGGTGACCAACTGAAGGAGGCATGGGATGCCAGACAGTGGGGTTTGCTCATCCAAGGCCCGCCTGCTTGCCCAGCCCAGCCCTTGGCGAGCTCAAGCCTGCCCCACCTGCCAGAGAGTCCTCTCTCCTCAGCTCTCTGAGTCTCACACCCACCTGAAAGGTGTGATACAGTGTGATACAGATACAAGGAATCAGGAAAGTTGGCTGTACTTGCTTGGGATGCTGCTGCTGCCAGGGTGCAGGAAAAATTCAGAGCTATCCAACCAACACTCACTGTAAGTCACCTGTATTACTATTTTCTACAAGGCTAGGGAATCATTTGAGGTGAACTGCATTCAGAAATAAAATAGAATAATAAAATATATCAGAGCACTACATGATTATGACCTAATACTTTACCAATGTTAAAAGATATTGCATTATGCGAGAATCCTTTGATGTTTGATCCATGAGCAAAAATCCTGCTCTCATTGAAGTAAAATCATATGTTGGCTACAGCAAATTATTAGCCAGATGTGGCACTCCTCGCTCCTCTTGAGGAGCCCTGGAAACAATCCAGCTCAACAGAGGCTCTTTGGGAAGTATATGGCAACTGAGCTATGTCAAACAAAATCTGGGCTACCTGGTGGTCTTCACAGAGACCTATCCAACCACAGAAATATGCAGCATGTTAATGAGTCTGAAATTCACATGGCAAATGACATGAAACTGGTAGATTTCCCAAAGGAGCAGGACTGGTGCTAGCAACACAGGGAAAACTGGGCTTACCAAGATCTGCAGATAACCCAACATGAGCTTCTCAAGTTGGAGAACAATCCCTCCTTGAAATGCCTTGCACAAAAGGAGCAGTTTGGCCTGGTAAGTTATATACACATATATGCATGTATATGTGTGTCTATGTATATCTCAATATATCTATATATATTGAGAAAGAGATATATGGTCAGATATTGAGAAATCTGGTGCTCTATGGTGGCCAAAACAATTCAGCTGGAAAGTCCTGGCCCCTGCATGAAATACAATTTGAATCAATCAGCAGCCTGGCCAAGCAAACACTGACCACCACTGGCCATAAATTAGTGCCCGTATGCTTTTCTTTCACTGTGTGAATGCAAGCTATGCACCTCATCAGTCTCACAGAGCCCACATGACCGCCAGCAGGAAAGCAAACTGGCCTTTATTTCATGTCACACCTTGTATTTCTAGTGCTACAAGCTAATTCAGGTGTCCAATGGTCACCCTGGAAATGACATCAGCACTGCTCATACATCAACAGTGCAGACTGGTGCAAATTCAAAACTCACTTTCCATCCCCGATTTCCCTCTCTGGAAAGACCCTTCCCCAGACAAGAGCTGGGCTCAGGGCACAATGGGTGGTATAGGTACAGTCTCATTACTGGAATGGAGCTGTCTTACACTGTGATGGGCTAAAGCCCAGCAGAGGGATGTGGTCTGACCTGCAGAGCACTGTAAGATCATAGAAGGATTTGGATCAGAAGGGCCCTTACAGATCACCTCCAACTCCCCTGCCATGGGCAGGGACACCACTCACTGCACCAGGTTGCTCAGATCCCCATCCAGCTCAGCTTTGAACACTGCCAGGGATGAGGCATCCACAGCTTCCCTGGACAGCCTGTTCCAGTGCCTCACCACCCTCAGCATAAGGCATTTCTTCCTAATACGTAATCTAAACCTACCTACTTTCAGTCTAAACCCATTTCTCCTTTTCCTACCACTACATGCCCCTGTAGAAAGTCCACCTCCACTTTTCTTGAAGGCTCCCTCTAGGTACTGGAGAGACAACCATCTCCTGAACAACAGAGCATCAGCATCTCCTGACATACAGGAAGGCAGGTGGAAGATGCCATCTGTCCTGCACCAGCCTGTTCTGCCAGTGGCAAATGCAGTCTGGACAGCATCTCCACTCCTTACTTGCCTAAATGCTAAGCCACCCTGAGAGGAAAGCAGCCTTTCAAAGTATCTGCAGCCCACTTTGTTCCGCTCATAAATATACATTACCTACAGCAACGACTTTGGGGAAAACCTCATGACGCTCAGATTCAGCTCACACAGTCTCCTTGAATGTTTTTCTTCAGGCAAGGAGGCTTAGGGGCAAGAAACTAGTGTGTGAACTGCATCCCCTAGAAATGCAGAAGGAAAAAGCAGAACCCAGCATGTGGCACGTTTCTCCCAGCTGCTGCGCTGCCTGTCCTGGAGGTATGCCAGGAGACCCACCACGCTGACCCGGCACCGAGGGGCCAGCTGTGGCTGCAGGAGGATGAGTGGATGAGGCTTTGGCACACGTGCACACCAGCTGGCACAGGGGAGCTCCGTGCAGGAACAGCCCTCGCCTCACACTCCTGGCATCCTCCCACCCAGCCACAAGCCCATGGGAGGGATGTGCTGGCCCCGATCTGGACGAGGTGTGAAACTGTCCACAAAGCTGCCGCTCCCCACAGCTGCCAAAATCCCTGGCTGCCCACCAACACTGTGCTCCTGCTTGCTGTACGAGTTATCAGGCAGTAACAGATGTCCTCTAATAACAAGCTTATTATTGGACTTAGCAGATAAAAAGGGACACGTACGCTGGGTCAGAAGTTTGGTGGTGAGCTTTCTTCCACAGCCCACCTTAAAACATCTCTCCCCATACCTGAGCTACAGGCCTGTCTCCCTCCATACCAAGGATGAGATTTAACATTCATTTAAAAAATCAGCTTTATTTGCTCTGAGAGGACACGCATCTGCGTGCTGGCAGTTATTTTTCCACTTGCACTGCATATCTCTCAGGCTGTATTTGAGACAAACCAGATTTAGAACATACCAGATTAGGAAAACTCATTTGACTTTCTCTGCCGCCAGCTCCACCGAGTGAAAAGTAAACCTTTGCTACAGGACATTGCAAGCAGAAATTTTTAAAATGTACCCCTTAGTCAGGGTCATGGTTTGAAAACCCAGCTCTTCTCAAATTGCTCAGAGGTAACCTCAGGAGATTTCAGTGGAGTCAGCTGGGGAATAAAGCATTTGTGCCAACGGCCACGGAGACCTGCCACCGTACAGCCGGATCCTGCCACTTGGACTTGACATCAGCAGCAGGCCATAGCTCCCCAGCCAAATCAATAGGATTAGTCAGAGAAGTAATGTGTTTCTCCACGGGAGAAAAAAGGAGCAAAGATATCCCTCATTTACATTCATTGCACACCACAGTTTATTTTATATATTACCCTTTTTTTCACTATATAGATGAGATCAAATTTGGGGGAATGGGGTCCTGATCTGAAAAAATGCGTAATGCCACTGGGGAAAACAGACGGCAACCACAGATCAGAAAACATAAGGAATCCAGACTAATGCTGTCAAAGAAAAAACAGCTCGGTCCCAGGAAATGTTAGTGACAGAGCCCCGCTCTGTGCCGGTGAGCATCACCTTCAGCTCTAAGGGGAGCAGCTCCCATGCTCCACCATCGGCCTCAGCACCCGCAGGGGCCAGCCCGAGTCACTAAAGCACTGCAGCGGTGCGCATAGGGTACCGGCACACGGCACAGGATGCAGGCAGAGCCCTGCGAAGGAGCACACCTCCTCTGCCCATCCCCTCCCAGGCTGGGAGTAGCTGGCTGCGGACGCCTTCCAGCGCGCTGCCTCCCTTGTGCCAGCGCAGCCCTTTTGGCCAGCGAGCCGAGGCACGGAGCCAAGTCTCCACCTCTGCCGTCTCGCTCGCTCCCGAGGGCAGCAGGCTTGGCCGCGGGCTTCCCCGAGCCGGGCATGCCGCAGGCGGGCTGGCAGCGGGGCCGGCGGGCCGGAACTGCTCCTGCCACCTGCCAGCCCGCCCGGAGCTCCAGCTGGCCGCGCTCGGCTCGGCCGGGCTCCTCATGGCTTCCTGCCCAAGGCAGCGGGGAACGTCTGGCTTTTCGGGGGAGGGCTAGGGTTAGACATCTCGCCGTCAAAGGGATTCACGTTCCTTTCCCGATTTCTACATCTCTCTCGAGCAGTTCCTGCAGTTCCTTCACTTTTTGAGCTAGCCCTGTACCTGAGGCCAGAGCTGCTAACTCTGCTGGAGTGCCTACTCAGCTTATGTGACTATTTTGCCTTTTTTCAATTATTATTTGCATTCCAGCAGCATATGAAGGCCTCAGGCAAGGATGAGGGATTGTTTCTGCTGGTTCTGCATGCCTGGCCTCTCAACCAGTAGGTCTGGCCTGTCTCCTGCTTTTTCAGGGAAGGGCTCATATAAGCTTTAGAAGTGTTACTTTAGAGCCAAAGATGACACTAAGCAGGTCAGAAAAGGTGTCATTTAGTGCTCCCGTACTGACTGTGGGAATTAATATCAATAGTCAAATGCTTTATTAGTAGAAAGCTCTGTTACTGACAAAAGTTTTAGAGAGAAATTATTGCATACAGGTTTGTTACCGCCATGCAACATAAAACCCAAGACTCTACAATGCACAGGACACTAAAAATGAAATATCCACACCAGACCTGTCTGGTTACTTCTGCTGACTTCTCTGGCAGACATTATCAACTAGAAGTGTGCCTGCCTACTGCAATGGATGTACCACGTGCACACACCTCCCCCTCTCTCACACACACACTGCCATTCACCTTCTCCCTAATCAAATCTCTGTGAAGACCATCCATCAGCCTCTATCATTTATCCTTCCCACACACACCAGCTCACAAAACAGAATTATTCTTGTTAACATTCATTCCATTAATGAGAAATCCCTGCTGGTTCATCATCCAGTGGTACAAGTCTTTGCACTCACAGGCTGACATCTCTATCATCCTCCAAACTGCTGCCCTGGGGTACAGTAATCTCTTACAGACTGGTCTCCAAGCAGAGGAGAGGCACGTTTCTTAGTACCCAACCTAAATTTAAATCTCTTTCCCTTTTAGCTGCTGGGGCTTCAGTATCTTTTTCTCCTGCTTGGAACCTAAACTCAGATATGATGCCTCATTGGTTAGCTAACTGCTTCTGTCCTTTGGGATTTTTCATATGCTGTTGATAAAAGAGCCAGTGAAAAATATATCCATTAAATTCTTGGTCTCTGCTTGCTTATTTTGTTTTTGTTTTTGTTTTTTTTTTTTTTTCTGCAAAGCTTGCAAAAAAAAAAAGAAAAAAAAAAAAGAAAGGATGGAGAAATACAGAAATACATCACTCACATGCAGCACTTGATAGCTCAGCTGAGGAAGTATAACCAGCCAATGCCTAAGACCCATCACAGGTGCCACTTTGGCTCTCTTGTAGCCAAGCATCAAGGTGAGCACCATGCATTGTCTGACTACATGCAGGAAGAGGAGCAGCAACACTCTCATACAACAGGTCACCACAATTCCTGACTGGTGAGGGAAACATTAATACATTGTAAATGGTTTTGAAACCCATTCTTTCCCAAGTGTGTCTTCTGAAATTTGCAAGGATGACAATTAAGACCCATCTCAGTAATTATTTTCATGACACTGTGACCTCCACTGGACTTTGACCTCCAATTTACTCTACATCAGCTTCCAAGCAACCAGCCAACCATTTCACCACCTCCCAGAGCTCAGATGAACTGGTGATGTAGAGGGAATGGGTTTTACATCATTACTGAGATAGTGTAGCTGAGTCCTCCCTCACCCCCTGCCATGTGGGTCACATAACCCTTCCAAATGTATTTTTCTCCTGTTTTGTTTGCTTTAAAACTAAAAGCCTTTTTTTACTAGTACTACTCGCTTAGGAGATCACATATTTAAAAATGTATATCCTCTGTATATTCCTTGCCTCTCCTTTTCTGTTTCCAGCATCTTTAATTGCTCTTACTCTGCCCTCCTTGTAGCTTCTACACAGACTCTGAGAGCTGTTCAGCTCTCCTCCAAGCCTGTATCTGCCAAGGCTGCTGCACCCAATCTCCAATCTCCCATCACAGTTAGGATGAGTAGGACAGATGTCACTGAACTGCAGTTGTTGTGGGGTATTTTTTTTATGACACTGGGGCAATTTCTTTGTGTTAACATTGTGCCAGACTTTTATGCTGTCAGCATGCTCCAGCTTTCCTAGGAAACACAGTACACACCACCAAGGAAACCTTTAAGACCAAGAAGTCCCCATGCAAGAAATCATCATTTTCAGCCTCTCCTTTGCAAGCTTCCCCTCTCTCTTTCATATCTGTTGGCTTTTCTGTGTGTATGCCTTTCTCATTTTCTTACCCCTTGAACAACTTGTTTGGAAGACAAGACTCCACCCACACCAAAAGCTCACCCTGATATTAAAATTCTCTCTGCAAACTCCAGTCAATTTTTTTAAAATGAATTTTAAAAACTGGTTTATGATATCCACAAGGGCATGGGGAAAGCCCTGCTTAACTTCAACAAGGTTTCCTTCAGCTCTGTGAAGTCTTGGCTTTCCCCTGCAGAAGTTTTGGGAAGATGGTTACTTGTGAGCTCTTCAAGCATCTCACTGAATACTAATTTATTACTCCTAGCAGCAAATACACCTCATGCTCTTCTCAGCAAGGGAAATGTCACTGCATCTTCAGCCCTACCACTGCACCCTTCAGCACTCAGTCTGTCCCATGGTAAATAAGTCACCCCTGTGGAGGAGTAGGTACCGCATCACTGAGGCTTCAGACATTATAACCAACCCTCAGCCACTCTGGAATCCTCCTCTGTTTGAGCACTCTGCAGCTCTTCTTTCCTCCTCCTCTGCCCTCATCTTAAGTGATATCCATCCTGAACTCCCTCGGATTTATCCCATTTTCTAGTATTTATTAACTTCTTCTATCCTCCTCAAATTTTAATACGGCTTCTCCACCTCCTAAACCAGTGAATAATCTCTCTCATCTCTGTCACAGATAGCTTCTTAGCCAAATATATAGAAAGATAACTTCTAGTCAAATGAAGTCTGATACCAGTTAGTGGGGATCCCAGTAGAAGTACAACAGACACCATAACCACAGCAGTCTGAAGCAGAAAAGAATACTGTCCTGAGAAAGGAGAGGTGCAAAGTTCTAAAATACCCAACACTTCAGAGATTGAGATAAAGAGAAATACTGAGTAGAGCAGGGAAAAAATAAGATCCTATGGTGAGTATGGGAAAGGCACTTGATGAGTACGCTGCCTGACAAGAACACAGTATCCAGCATGACCCAGGCTGCCTTTATTCCTTTTATGTTCTCATATCTCACTTGGCACCACTGTCTGGTTAAAGATGAAGGAACAGAGAAACTCTGGAAAACTGCAAAAGAATTAAACAGGCTTCACGCATACCTGGCTATGGATTTTTATAGTGTTAATTAAGAGGATGCCAAAGAGTTCCAGGGAGGAGAAAATATTTCCCATAATGTCTGAGAGTAGAAGTTAACAAGCCTGCTGGGATCTTTTTAGCCCCTGCAGAGCTAAGGCTTCAACATTATTAAATGGCTGTCGCATCTGAAGTACAGTGCAACATAACTCAACACACAACAGAAAGCACAGGATGCTGAAATGGGGGATGACTTTAGATTACACCGCAGAGTAATTCAATTTCAGGACAGGTGTTTGCATGTGACTGAACAAGATATGACTGTGGAAAACAATTGAAGTACCCAAAAGAAGAGAGAAGGCAGACATGCCGTCAGGGCTCTCAAATAGCAGAAAAGGTGTCAAAGGAAGCTCCATGCTTCAAGACATTGTGGTTCAGTACAATCATCCAAGCAGATGAGCTATCAAAAACACAGACACTACAGAAGCAGAGAAATGCTTTCCCTGGGTGATGGCACTCCTCAGGAGACATGGTGTCCACTGCCAGTTTGAAGCACATAGTTGCTGGCTTAGGAATTATTAGCCACCAGTAACAAGGCTACAGTAACACAAGTTACTTACTTCTCCCAACTCGCTTGGGTACATCCAAAAAGCTTATCCCTATGCAAGCAGCAGCCATTTCCCATGCCAACCAGTGATCAAAAGGATTATGCTGTATTTGATGAGTCTTTAAGGTGTACATTCTAGGTTTGCCTGCTTAGAATTATTTCACCAAGACTAACTCTTGAAATATATGCATGTTAAGAATTGGAACACGACTAGTTTTCTTTTTAACAATACAAATTTGTAGGATATTTGAAAAAGACCTGTTCTTAGTCATTGCCATACATAAATGCATGACATAGTATACAGAAAATAATATCAACCTTTTTTCAACTCTTTAGGGCACTTTTTTTTTTTTTAAACCAAGAAGCAATACCAGGATGTTGTTTTCTGACAAAAAAAAAAAAAAGTTTCTGATCCTTTTCTTTCCCCAGTACCAAGAGATTGCTTCCTGACTTCTCCAGCTGAGCAAGATCTTCCCTGACTTCAGTAAAGGTGTTAGGTGTGCACTTAGCAAACAGAATTGCATGGAAAGTGACCCCAAGATCCAATAGTACGAACATACATGAATAAGCAGACAAAAACTGAGACTGTTCCTTACTGTTACTCACCCCTAATCAGTGGCATGAAGCATGACATTCACATATCTACCAACTTAAACAAAGTCTCCTTATATGAATCAGGCTATGATTCATATAAGGAGACTATACACTATGATGTGTATAGTCTACAACAATTTGTACAAACACAGAATTGAAAAAGATTTTCCAAACATCCTGTAGCTGGCATAGGACTCCAAGTCATGATGGTTTTATGTACCTTTAACTGAAAAATCTAGTTCAAAGTGACTGAGATGATTTGGGGGAAAAAAACAGAAAAGAAAAAAAAAAGACACTTATTATGCTAATTACTGCTCAAAAAAATCCCAAACCACCCTCATTCATCATCTTTCTCATGACACATGTAGCTTGACCAGCCTAAACAGTGCATAGAGATTTCATTATGTCAGCTTAAAAAAATAGATTAGACAGTCACAACACTGAAATCCAGAGTCTGGCACAGAATCTTGATGTTCCAAGTGTATAACCTACACCAGTACTTAGAAAACCATGCAAAGAACTACTGAGTGCAATCAAAATTCAGAACCACTGCAACCAGTTAACCTTTCTTACCATACAGACAATTTCACTAGCAAACAATCATAGTTCAATGATTTAAAGCAAGCGATTTTCAATGCAAGTAGAAAGCAGTGTTTGTATAAAAGAAGCTGTTAAGTCCCTGACTAGCCTAAAATTTTGAAAATTTCTTCAAATGCTGGTTAGTTCAGTACCAAATCCCACCACTAAGAGATTTTCTTAGGCAGGAGTAACTTAATTTTTGCCTCCCCTTAACAGTATGCACAATGTATCAAGCAGCCATTTATACTCTAATCTGAACAGTGATGTCATGGGGTTTGGGCACTTTCTCTGCTTTGAAAGTATCACACGAGGAAAGGGAAACAGCAACATACGAAACGGTAAACCATCCAACCACATTTCAGAGGAAATCACCTGCAATCATCTGCCAGAACTGCAAGAGGACCAAAAGTTTTTCTCCTCTGGGCTCTAAACATATTCCTCCACCCCATGACTCCCACCAACTGGAGCACATTCCTGCCCTGCAAGACATGAACCTAATGCAGAAGGTTAACTCCCTGAAAAGAGATTTCTGAGCAGCAGAGATCAGGCACTGGTGAGAAAAGATGTAGCTGCTCTGGTCTCTGCTGGAGGTGGCAATAGGAGGCCTGGTACTGTCCCCAAGAACCTCCAGAGGTCAAAAGGAAAACTCATCATAGAACGCATGTTTATCCCAAACATCTGAATGAAATTCTGTGGCAGTGTCTGAATGAAAGTGACAAAACTTCATGGCAAAATGTCCAACAAAGGTCAGATCTAGTCCTGCCTCTCACTTCCTCCCCTCCCTGCTCACACTGTCACAGCAGGATCACGCATCATGTTGGAAGCCCCAAGCATGAGCACCACAGTCACCCGGTGAAGGCTCTCTTATGGTGCTAGCAGGCAGTTCAGCACCAGGCACACTCCCTGCAGGCTCAGGCCTGGGAACAGAAGAACAAGAGAACCCTGGCAGAGCACCAGGGTCACAAACAAGGAGGAAAGAGGGGAAAAAACAGCTCTCAGGGCTTTGCAGCCAACGCCAATGTAAATTGCGCTCGGGGCAGATGGCATTTCTTGCTCCAGCTGTAAACGCCCGGGAACAAGGACTGCTTTTTTGCCCTTTTGCAAAGTGTTTAACACATGCACAGAGGGAGCCTCGGCCAGATGGAGGGCTACGAGACAGTGGCAGGCAGGAGAGACAGCCTGTCATACAGCAGCACTGCTGATGTTTAGGGATGAACGGCAACACGAGCTACAAGGTTGTCTTTCTTTCCACCTTCCAGTTACCCCGCTGGATCGTGTTAGCTGCCTGCTTCTTATCAGACTTTACAGTTCCCCCTCACCACTGCTCAATTCCATCATGCCGTCACTTAACTTGTGCATGTAATTTAAAGCCAGATAGACAGCGGGGAAATTGCTTCCTCTGAGGCCCCTACTAATTGACCCCTATCCACAGAGCTCAGCAGTCTTCCCTTAACAGCGCTCGCACGCGCTACCGCAACACGAAGTGCAAGTTCGGAGGTTGCCAGCGCAGCCTCTCTCCCCCGTGGCAATGCCATATGGTGTTAAGACTTTCAGGATCAGACGCCGTTCCTGCTGAAATCAATCATCACAACCTATCCCTGGAGAAGGCCATCTCAAAATCCCACTGGCTTGAAGCGCAGCTCAGCCAACTGCCTCAGATTTGGAGGCTGGTATTGACTCAATCAGGTTGGTATGCAAACGCTCACTTTAATAGCGCACATATCAATTAGCTGGGCTGTTACAAAGGGAGCAAGTGGTGCCCGCTACGATGACAGCATGCCTAAACAGCTGATATTTCACATTTGGCAGGAGCCCTCAGCCCCTGCCAACGCAAGTCAGCCTCTCTGCTTGACCTTGCTGTCACACTAATGAAAATGAGCGCTGGGGCAACTGAGACTCACACACTGAATGGGGTTCGCTTGAAAAAGAGAAGGACGCGAGCTACCACCAGGTACCTAATCTTCATAACCTGCAGCAGAAGTTACAGACATGTGCACCAATCAGAGGAAAATAAGTAGTCTCTATGGGTAAATAAAGATTACGTCTCTTTAAACCGATTGTAAATCTGAATGAACACAGAATATACATACACAAGTAGGAAGCGTGCAACGTGACGTCAATCTGATTTTTATAGATTTATTATTGCTGTACATAAAATTTCCTAGTAATAATAACATTCTATGAAAAATACTAGAGCATTGGGACACTTTTAATGTGAAAACAGCACAAGAAAAGTAGGGAAAAAAAAAATTCAAGTGTTTTTAAAAAAAATGCTGGGCGAGAAGCATTCCATGAAAAATGCAAGGGTCAGGAACTGGAAAGCATTCACGTGAATCTGTCTTCACCTTCATATACTATCTTTGAGAGTTATATCCTATGCCTTCATTGCACCAGTAGATGAGATTTAAAGGAAAAAGAGAAATGGTTTCTGTGGGGTCAGCCAGTTTACGGTTTATTGGTATTTTTCTAATTTTTCATTTGTTTTTAAACATGGTTCCACCCCCTGCTGTAAATCACCCCTGCACTTTGCAGCCACTGTCAAGCACAATTCATGAGTCACCTAAGTGTATAGTGGAATGTGAGCCCCTCAATCCTTAACACATATCCATGGAAGCGTGCCAACCGAGTTGCCAGGGGACCATCCATGCAGAGTGATGGATTCCCTGGGAGCACAGGCCAAGAGTCGCTCCAGGCACTCACTCTGCAGGGAGGCTGCCCTTGCCATCCCCAACACCAACTCTGCTGCTGCAGGGCCTTCGTGGGGGCTCTGTCACCCTCTGACACCCTTCCAGTTGATGGCCATACAGCCAGAGCACTGCTGCTGCAACTGTGCTGTAGGCAGCCCTTCTGTCACTCTATTAATTTTAATTCTTTATAAAGAAGAAAGAAAGCATAAGGAAAAGACCATGTAAATAAGTTATTCTTCCTCTCCTACTGGCAAACCACACCTCTATAAAGAAATTAGCCACATCCTGTGACAAAACTGTGATGGGCCATGACCTGCAGAGAAGCGATGCCTTACTGACAACTCCACAGCTGGAAAGAGAAACCTGTTTCCTTCAAGTCACAGTACAGCAGCAGAGAAGCTTTTGTGTTTACGTATCTGACGGAGCACAAACAGGAGAGAGCAAGCGGGGGAAAGAGAGAATGAAGAAAACAAGTGAAGGCAGGTGGTTATGAGAGCACACAAGTGGCTAATTAAACCATGGGTTTTACTAGTCACAGTGGTTAAACAATTTTAACAGGAGGCATTCTCATAGCAAGCTTGAAAAGTTTTGAACACCACCAAACACCTTTGTCAGGAGCTAGGAACTTCTGGAAAAGTGCTCAGAGATGCACACAAACCCACAGGAAGATCTGATAATGTACAAATTCATTTCTTCCAGAGATAGCTCACTTTCTGCACAAATCGATAAACCATCAGAACCTATCATTTATCACAAACATTAAATCCCAGCAGCACCCTGGTTTGCAAGCCTAATGAGGGAACTTGGCACACAAAGGCACTCTCAGTGCTGGGTAGTGTCGGGGGAATTCTCCATGCCTCTGGTTCAGGGAGTCTTTAGGCTATACTCAGCATTAACAGACCAGGGTGTTAACTATCCTTTTTGCAAACTTACTACAAAACCAAAGGCATATTATTGAGAAAAACAAGAGCTGAAAACCCAGTCTAGTTTCTATCCCCTAGGAAGTCCATCCTGGTTTTTGTGTTAACAATGCTGGGTCACCATTCACAAAAAAAGAGCTAAAAGGATGCAGAGCTACGAATTAAACTTTCAGCAAGGAGATTTCATTCTTGCAAGAAGGAATTAATTCGTTCTTTTGATGAGGCTGGTTAGGAAAGAGTTAATGCTGTCAGCCAAATGTCAGTGAACCCCCAAATGTTGCTTTTGTCCCATGGCAGTGTCAATACCAACACTATTATCTCAATTTATTTAACACAGAACAAATTAATTGGCTCTAAGTGTTGCTTTTTCCCTGGAATCCCTCATCCCATCTCTTCTTGGAGAGAAGAACTGCAAGCAATGAGCAAGGGAATAAACTGCTATGCAAACACACACAGGCACACACACACAGAGTGAGAGGGAAGTTGCAATTTCTCACTTAGTTGCTGATTTCTGTGACTACAAATCTTGGTGTCACCCGCCACACACTACTCCTCTGTACTAAATCCATCATCCTCGACACCTTCAGATGCATCTGAGATGTGTGTTGAACCAGCAACACTATAATTTTTATAATGACAAGGAATTAAGTATGATTACTAGTCTTTCCTCTCACTTGTTCCCTTCCCCTAACGATACCATCCAATTGCCATTTTCCTCACGGTTGTGTATTTTGGTTCCCATTGTCTGTCGTACCCAATACAATAACCGAAATGTCTGCGACACGGGATCTGCCTGTTTCTCGTACGTCTAGCAAATCTGAAAACCTGTTGTTACAGCTTTGGGGAACACAATACATTGTCAGTTCCGAGGAAACGTTGTAGAAATAACCCCACATACAGTTCAGCCAGAAATCAGTTCAGTCATACCTGTGCTATTCTTCCATTGTGTTTAATACACCACGAGCAGGTTATTTCATAAAAGACATTGCCAAAGAGATCACTTGGGTGCGTTTCACCTACTACTGGGCTCCGTGGCCCGTCGTCTGTCTGAGACACATTGCTACCAGCCAACCTGGAGAAGAACTTGCCAACGCTTTCCCTGAACTTCTGACAGTGAGAACCTGGTGTTCAGCTAAAACTTTCCCTTTCCCACCTCCCCGCTCCTACAAACCTCCCCGAATCGTCATGATTGCCATTAACTAAAAAAAAAGAAAGGAAAAAAAAAAGGGGGGAAGAGATTGAAATTTTAAAAAAAGAAGAAAAAAACCAAAATGAAACCAGAGAGCCAGCAGTCTTATGGAAACAGCACGGCAGGTAAACCAGGTTAGCATCGTTCCGAACGGCCACGAGCTGGCGGGGCGGGGGCCGGCGCCCCCCGGCCGTCCCTCCTCGGCCCGGGGCCGGGGGCCAGCGGCCGGCTCGGCGGGGCGCCGCGGGAGGCGGCGTTTCTCTTCCCTGCGGGGCGGAGAGGGGCGGGCGGCGGGGCCGCGCCGCGGGGAGCCGCGCCCGCGGCGGGGGCTCCCTCAGAGCCTGAAGGAGGCCTCGGAGAAGGGATGCTGCATCTTGAAGCTAGACAAGAAGCACTGAAGGGGCGGGGGCAGGGGGTTGAGGAGGGACGGCGGGAGGCTGGGGAAAAAGAAATCATCTCCTCTGACCTCTAACGAAGTGCCCGGTTTTTTCTTAAGCTCTTCACATTTCCTAAATTTGCAGATCTGGTGTCCCGTTTTGCGGTTCCTGCAACTGCTGCAGACTCCACAGTTGATGAGCCGCTTGCAGGGCACGCACACCCCGCAGCGTTTCCGCTTCTTCTTGGCGGGGTTGCCCGCCCCGGCCCCGGCCCCGCCGCCGGTGCCGCCGGCCCCCCCTCCGCCTCCGCCGCCACCGCCGCCGCCTCCGCCGCCCCCCGCGCCGGCGGCGGCGCCCAGGGCGGAGGCGGGCGAGGCCGAGGCGTGGCTCTGCGGGCAGTCCGCCAGGTTGGCGATCTGGAAGGCGCTGTCTGTGACGGCGGCCGAGGCCGCGGCGGGGGAGTGCAGGGCCGTCATGACGATGACCCCGGGGGGAAGGGAGAGGCCGCCCAGCGCCGGGATGGCCGAGAAGGTGCCGACGCGGTCGGGGAGGTTCATGATCTCGGCTTCGGCGGCGCCGCACTTGAGCTTGTTCATGCACTCGCCGGCCAGCGGCCGGCAGTGCTCGGGGGCGAGGGTGGAGAGGAAGTTGCCGTTGGCCATGGGCAGGGCGGGCTGCTCGGCCGGCGGGCAGCCGGGCTTGCCCAGCCGCTGCGAGTCGCTCCGGTGGTGCATGCCGCCCCTGCCGGCGTGCAGCGAGGAGGCGGCGGCGGCGGCCGCGGAGGCGGCGGCGGCGGCGGCGGAGGAGGAGGAGGAGGAGGGTTTCCTCGCGCCGCCCGCCGCGCCGCCGCCGCCGCCGCTGCCCCAGAGCATGGCGGTGGCGGCGGCGGCCGTGGCGGTGTCGCAGTTCCAGGGGGACATGCCGATGCGGGCGGCGGCGGCGGCGGCCGCGCTGGGGAAGATGGGGGTGGTGATGCGGGCGATCTTGGCCGCCTGGGGGAATGCGCCGCCGTTGGTCTTGTAGAAGGTGGCGAAGGAGCGGTACCTCTCCATCTCCGAGTTGTAATCCACAAGGCTGTTGAGGGCCCCCTCGGGCAGGTGGCTGTCCTTGGGCAGCCCCGGCGCCTCGGGGTTGGGGCCGCTCTCCACGCACACGTTGGTGTTCATGGTGGCCGGGGCGGGGGGTGGCGGCGGGAAGGGACGGGACGGGGAGGGCTGGGGGCCGGGGGGAGAGGGACGGGGTGGGGGGGTGGGGGGGGGCGCGTTTAATCCTCCTCTTCCGGACGCATCCCCGCGGTCGGTGCTCGGCCGGGCAGCCGCTCCTCCGGCATCCTCACGGGAGCTGCCGCAGCTGAAACACAAAAAGTCATTTCCGAGGGGGTGCGCGCGCGGGGGGCGCTGACGGCCGCCCACGGCCACCCCGGGGAAGGGGGGAGCACACGCGGTGGGGGGGGCCACACGTCGCCGTACCCGCGGGCAGAGGGCTCGCAGCGCCGGCCCGGGTGGAGCAAACCCGGTCCCGGGACAAGGTGGGGGGCGGGGGACACGACACGGGGTCCGGGAGCTGCCCACCTACCAGCACCGGGAAAAATGAAAAGGCAGGGAGAAAGAGCGAGGGGGAAAATAAATAAAAGGAATTAGAAAAAAAGAAAAAAAGAGGGAGGTGGGGGAGGGAGCCGCCAGCTGCCACGGTGTCCTTCTGAGCCCGGCGGTCATTAGCTGCCTGCCGGCACAGCTGGCTCCGCCGGGCGCTGGTAGCGGCGGCACCGGCTTCCCCGACCCCCCCGCCACCTTCGGGTACGGGAGGGCTGCCTGCAGGCCGCGGGGGGCACGGGGCTAGGTTAAAAAAAAAAAATACTTAAGCAATTTCACAGCTTGTGATCCCGGCGCCTGCAGCTGTACTAACGACGGAGTATTTATCCCAGCCTCTCGGGGAGGATTCCCCGTCACCGCCGCCGGGGGCTGCGCAGGGAGGGCTGGGGACACACACACCGAGACGGGGACAGCCCCTCCGTGGGCACCGCGGGGCAGGGGGCTTCGCCGAGAGACAGCCCGGGAACGATCGGGAGGGCACGTCGCTGTACCTGCTGAACTAGCCCTCATCGGGGAAAGATGGCTTTCTGCTCCAGGCTAGGAAAGTTTAGGAGGGGGCTAATGACACGGCGTCCGTTTTATTTCCTACCGTCCCCTTTCTCCCCCAGGGAGGTGAAGGGGGGTATTTTAGTTCATGGCAATGAGGAAGGTAAATTATGGCAGCCTGCGCGAACTAAAGCAAAACATAAGCGTAACTTAAAAAGCCCTCAGTTTATGAACACTGCCTCTTTGTTTTCCAGATGCTCTACCTGAATACTTCAGCAATTTCCAGCATCTTTTCTGATGCAGGGCTATCAGAAACGCTCACTCGTGAAACACTCGTGGGGCTACGTCTAGTTTCCAGACTCTGGTATGTTTAGTTCAAAATGGTTATCAATTACGGTAATTACGATCATAATTAGATTAATGAACCGTTTGCAGCCCAACCTACCGAGTGCAAAAACTTCGTCTTCTCCCAACGTCGTGCACTGAAAGCGGGCTTTATGTAAACAAATCCAGATGAAGGGAGCGTAAATCTACAGAAGGAACCTCACCCCCGGCTGCACTGGGGACTGGCGGGCGTCCTTCCGTCGGGAAAAAAAAAAAAAAAAAAGACCCCGAGCTCGCAGGAGCCACCTCTGTGTTTCCACGTCAGGGAAAAACCCAGACTCTCGCTGCCTTCAGAGGTCTAGTGGCAATACAAAGGCTGCCCCGGAAAGCTCTAGGCTAAGCGTCGTCTTGTGGAGGGATGCGAAGGATTTGCTTACAGCAAAAAAAAAAAAAAAAAACAAAACCAAAACCTCTCCCGTTTCCAGAAAGGAAAACCTAGCTGCATGTCCTCGATAACAACTACTCAATAAAACTAGTTTTGCCAGCCATGTGAACGAAAGCCACGCATCTGGTAAGGAATAAAATGTTAGCGTTCAGCCCTTTATGCCAGAAGTCATATGCATTTTCTTGCCCTATTTCCCCCAGCATTAAACTGGCTTCTCTCCACAAAACCTTCTCTTGCTGGCTACCCTTTCTCTCCCCGCGATCCCCTCTCAGGCTTTATTGCCACCAGCAGCGAGAAAATGATGGTGCCCACCAACCGGGTCATTATTGTTTAATCGATGCATCTCCGGAGCATGAAAAGGGTACCCGAGACGCAGTTATTGATTTCCCTCCCCCTCTAACTATCGCCCTCTTTTCCACGAATGAAAGAAATAAATAGAAATTGCTAACCGGGCTTTGCGATTCTGTCCCTGCTTAAGCTAAATGTGACCGTACATGTTCAATATTGCATGTCTGCTCTGCCAAAGACAGAGAGATCAAAGGTCATATTTAAGATTCAGGAGGAGGGGCGGGTGCAGATTAATTAATAAATTAATATAGCTACGCCTTTTATTGCCCAAGTCTAGCATTAATCTACTTTTACGATCCCAGATAACAAGAGCAAGAAAAAAAAAGAGCACCCCCACAAACCCACAAAATTTAAAAAAAAAAAAAACAAACAACCCATCCCTCTAAAAAAACCGCACAAGTAAAACCCGAAACCACACACACACAAAAGCCAAAAAACAAAAGAAAAAAAAACCGCGAAGAATAAGGGGGGAAAAGATGAGGGGGGGAAGCAAACCAGTCACTTACCAGGCTCTTTATTTGGGGGGGCTTGAGTGTGCAGACGCTACCAGCCTGTCTGCCTTTAATTAGTTGCACATCAGTCCCTAACACAAAGAAGAAGAAGAAGAAAAATATCCAGATGTGCCTTGGCAGCTCCTCAATTACAACTTTGATACTTGTAAACAAACTGCGAGGGGCGGTGGGGAAGGTGGGGGGGGCGGGGGGGATAAATTAAGCCGCCGATCCACTAAACAAATACCTGTAAGTGGCTTTTTTCCCCCCTCTCTCTCTTTCTAGCTCGTTGCAGAGAAAGGAGGAGGAGGGGGGAGCAGGGGAGGCGGCGGGGGGCGAGGAAGGAGCAGGCACAGAGGGAGGGCGGGCGGGAGTGAGTGAGTGAGTGTGTGTGAGTGTGTGTGTGTGTGTGCGTGCGTGTGCGCGGTGGTCTCTGCCGGCGCACTGCTCGCCGCCCGTCTCCCGGCGCCCGCCCTCGCACACAGCGCCGGGAGTGCGTGTGCGTGTGGCGGTGCGGGGGAGGGGAGGGCGGGGGCGGGCGGGAGGCGATCGCCGCCGAGGTGAGGGAGCGCGCCGGGAGGACGCAGGGATGCGGACACCGGCCGCCGAGCGCTGGCGGGGCCGCCGCCGAGCGGCGCGCACGGGCCGCGGCGCAGCGCGGGGGCCGCCCCCGCCGCCGCCCCCTGCGCTCCCCTCCCGCGGCGGGGGCGCTGCGGCCGCGGCCGCCCGGTGCGGGGCTGCCGGCGGGGCGGGGCCGCGCCGCGCCGCAGAGGGGAGGGGAGGGGGCGGCGGGGAGGGCGCTCCCCCCGCGCTGCGCCCTGTCACCCTCCCCGCGGGCGGGCGGCGAACTGCCGGCAAACTTTGTGCCCCGGGAAGTTTGCGGAGGGGAACGGCGGCCCCCCGTCCGGCCCGGCCCGGTCCGGCCCGGCGGGCTGGAGCGGCAGGCCGGTGCCCCGGTCAGCGCACGGCCGCGCAGCATGTCATTTTTCACGCGCTTTCGCAGATCTCTAATGACTGCCAACCCCCGCGTACGCTATGATTTTTTTTCCAGACGCGTGAGGTGCTGCAGATTTCAGGCACATTCAGGCGAAATAGAGCCAGCTGAACTGTGGATGTTAGACAAGTGTCTCGGCACTGACTAGAAGTTCTTTCCCAACATTTGCCCTTTGCAGGTGCCAGAGCCGAAGAGGTGCCATGCACCCGTCCAGGCACCTGTCCGGGCAGGCCACGCAAACCCCATACCTCAACAACATTAAAACGCCTTTCTTAACAAGCCGTGTGTTTGTACCTGGCACACAGGTACAGCATGCAAACACACTACAGTTCCTTAAAGAATTTCAGCAAACTATTAAAAAAACACCAACCAAGCCCACCTGCCTTCCCCGGAGTTTTTGCAAGCACAGAAAAGGCCTATATTCACTGAATAAATTATGCATCTCAAGTTCTTCATCCAGCCCCTCTTGGTACTTCCAAAGCGAGCACTGGTACTTACACAGCCATTGCTGCAGCCTGGTGCTGCCAGCGTGGGCACTAAGCAGTTAAGAAATGGATGTTTCTGCCAAGAAAATAATTTTAACCATTTGTAAATTACAGAAGAAGAAGGCAAAATTGCACTGTTTCATTGGTTTTAAATGTAAGTAAATGAAAGATTTATGTGCCGACTGAAGTTTTATTTTCTTCTGCTCCAAGCTGAATTCAAGCTCAGGGTACTCAATTCTACAGCATTACCCAAGGGAGAGCGCTGCAGGAACCTCTTCTCAGGAGCAGCAAGACAAGGTGGATTTGAGCAGCAGGGTTTGGCAAGGACCAGCAACCTCGTGGCCAATGCTCCATCAAGCGAGACTGACTGGTACAGATGAGGGACAGTTTTGGTCAATCAGGTAGGTTGCAGATCTGCAAAAAGTCGTGCCCCTGGCATTTATGTTACGGATTTGTACGCTTCATTTGGAAGCAGTATAGTTTATCTAGCTAATTAGCTGCTTCTAACCATACGATATGCATTTTAAAATACCCCCGAACGTGGATTTACATAATAAAGCATAACCTCCCAACAAGCTAGCATCATCCTTTATGACAGTTCTGCTGCCTTTTTCAAAGTCTTTTTCTGTTTTGATACATTTTAACACAAACTTATGGGGCGGGGTGGGGGGGGAATACAAATGAGGGGAAACGGTGTATCAGTAATGTCACAAAGTGACAAAAAACAAGAGCTTTTCCTGTTGAGGTTCATTCCCTACCACTCTTCTCCCAAATTAGTTGTCAAAAGCCATATGCAATACTCCAAACACTGAGGACGTTTTTCAAACACAGACTTCTCCTGAACTCCAAACTTCCTTTAATCACAACCTGTGTCTCACTTAAGCACTCCTTTCCGAGTTAATTTATTACTCTTGAAGGAGTTACATTTTTAATAAGCCAAAAGAGGAAAAGGGGAAAACTCTGATAATCTTTTCTCATGCATAAGGAAGACCATTTCATGTATTTTTTAATTGTCATGTGAATTAAATTGCACTGCTATATATAACCTTTCTACTCCAGCCTGTAAAGCTGCACACATTTTTGGTGCTGGGGAAGAAGTGTGCTATCCAGTTCAGATATTTTCAGGGGCTTTTTTCTGTAACCTTTTGTTTAGTTGAGTTTGGGGACTTTTGTTTGTTTGTTTGAGGGGTTCTTTTTTTTGGGGGGGGGGTGGGTAAGAAGGGAATTTCTGTTTTTTGTTTTGTTATTAGATACAAATCTGTTTTATCCTGCATCCTGCCCTCAGCATGGGAGCTGAGGACTGTTGTGTTCAGGAGTCTATCAGAGAGGTAGCTACGACTCATGATGTAGTCCTAAGAAAGCAATTCCAGATTTTCCTTTTCACCATAATCTGTGCTTTCATGGGAGAGACAGAAAGTTGAAAATCACAGGCTCTGATTTTTGTTCATAAACCATTCCTATTTCCTTTTTTGCAGGAACGCAGCTAGAGCAGTATGTTGTGACATGGAAACATGGGAGCTGCCCTGCCTTTGTAAATATTGATGTTATTCTGAAAGAAACTTGCAAAAAAAGAAACAAACTGAAATTTACATTCAGTTCTTATTCATTCTGTTACTGACTCTAGTGTGTATCTACAAAGTGACCACTGTAAACCTATCCAGATCCATCAAGTATTATAAGTGTTGTACTAGAAATAGAAAAAGGAGGTGGAGCAAGCCCTTGAGGAATTCAGCAGTTCATTAGACTGGAGTTTTGGGTTTTTTTTCCTAATATAATTACTCTTTCCTTTCTTGTGCTCTTTTCCTAGGCCTCTTAAAGCTCATGGATCCAGTGTCAGGGGTAGACTCTGCCCCTGTTGCTGTGTTTGGGTTCCCTTCTGCTGGGTCCAAGAGCTCTAAACAGGACATGCTGCAACTCTGGTTCTCCTCTGGGTGGTCCACGTGGCACACATCCTGAGCAGGCTAACCTTGGGGTGTGGGCTTTTGTGGATGAATAGAAGAATTGTGGATGGGGACTGGAAAAGTAGCTGTGTCTGCTCCTTTCCCTTTCTCATAAGGAAATCTCCTGCCTTGAAATGGAAATGGTAGGTTTTCATTCAGGACCATGTCCTTTTACCTGCCTTCAGCTGTGTGCTGCACCCCTTGACGAAAATGGAAATAGTATCTCAGCTGTTTTCCACTCCCAGGAAGAGAGACATTTCTGGCACAGCCTTTTTTCCAGCACCAGTCTTGGGGGCACTCTGAATGTACGGTCCTTTCCTTCTTAGATGAGGGTTAATTAAAAAAGAGATGCAGAAGTTTTCTCAAAATTCCCAAACTGAATTATTTTTTAATTCATTGGTGCAAGAAACACGTGGAAATGTCTTGTACACCATCCACAGCCATAACAACAGACCTGCACCCCATTGCCTGCAATCCTTCATAACTCTTTAACATCCTTTGAGCTACAAATTATTTCATGGACTCTCAGGGACCTAGGCTCCAATCTAACCTGAAAGCTGTCTGTCTGCACTGCCATGATACCAAACCCAGCTCCTCTTGAGCTGCAGTTCATCTCTGTGACTTACAGCAGTGTTAGGCTCGCTCCTTCCTTCCTTCCTTCCTTCCTTCCTTCCTTCCTTCCTTCCTTCCTTCCTTCCTTCCTGCCTTCCTGCCTTCCTGCCTGCCTTCCTGCCTTCCTGCCTTCATCCATCCATCCATCCATCCATCCATCCATCCATCCATCCATCCATCCATCCATCCATCCATCTCACTTTCCTTCCTTCTCACTTTCCTGCTGGCACCATACCATTCCTCCTTCTCATAGTTGCAGCCAGACACGTCCTATTCACCTCCCTCATACCTGCCCCTCTTGATTTCCAGCAACCCATTCCAGCTCCCTGGCAAAGGGGGATGCTTCACTGCTTGCCAGCTACCGTGGAATTCTTTTATCAGTAGAGGGAAAGACCAGGCACGACTAGTTTTTGTGTGCTGCAAGAAAAGACACCTGAGAACTGCTGAAAAGTGCTATCTGTCAGCAAAAATCAGGGTAAACCCATCCATTAGAATTCCTTGCTTTCATCCAATATTACTGAAAACTACTCTCCTTTAGTTTGAAAGGAAATGTAGCGATTACCCCCCTATTATAGACACCTACAAATATTTACTAAAATAATGTAGCAGAGGGATTTTTTTGAAAGTTATCACAGCTTAAACATTCCCATTACTTTGAATATGGTTTGATTCTGCTTCAGGTACAGATGCTTTCCTGATGCTTCCTAGGCAGGAATCCAGATTGCTGATCCCCAATTATGCCAACTCCCAGAGGGCTTGATCCACCACTGATGCAAGTCAACAATGCAGCTCTGCATTTGATAGGATGCTGCCAGATGAGAAACAGCAGTGCCCAGGAAAAACAAAGCACACAGGGATCCTTATTGTCTCGATATTGGGACTCTGACAGGACAGAGATGGAGAGCTCTGAAGCCTGGGTTCAAAGAGCTGGCTACTAGAACCACCTGGATTTGCTTAGATCAACTCAGAACCTCCAGGTGTCTCTCCCCTGTGACTAATAGCCCATGTCAGTCCTACATTTTCCTTTCTTTATGGTTCTTAAGAATGACCATTATTGGAAGGGGACTTGAGTGGCTTTTACCCTGTGAATGCTGTATGAATCTAAATGTCAAGCCAGAGATGTCATGCCAGCAACTAACAAGGGGCTTTAGAATAAGCATTCCCTGGCCAGTACACAGTAAGCATGGGCTCATTCACCTAATCAGCTTTTGGGCTCCTCAGTGCTAAGGCTGCATTCTGCTTTTTACAAATGGCATTGCACCAACACTGTTCTGGGGCAGCTACTCAAAAAGGGTATTTGTTCTTCCAGGGCTTGCATGCCCCCTCCCCCCCCAAAAAAAAACGGTGAGAAAGATTTCAATCACTGCTCCTAGTTCAGGATGCCTGATAGTTTTTCTTTCCTTTTGGGTCCTATTTTCAGATACTTCTGCATTTGTCAAGTTTTACCTCTTTGGTCTAAAAGTTCCCTATTTGAGAAGTATGCAGTCCATAAAACCATTTACCTGGTTTCCAGAGTTCATTCTTAACTAACACATTTTCAGTGCTAAAATAATAACTATCTGAGAACTACTTTTCTAAGGAGCTCTAATACCTTTGCACTTAGAAGCAAAAAGTTTGAAATTTGGTGATCATGAACATACCTCATTTGACCAAATTACACATATTTCTGAGTTATAAGAAAGAAATCTTAGTTCACACACTAGAGAATTGCTAGAATTGCAATAGGGAAAAATTCTCTGAAGTGTCCAATTCTGGCTGATCTTTGAATAAGATTTCTTCTGTAGATACATTACCTGCACTGGAACTGCTAAGTGGTGTGACAGTAGCAAAAGGTCAGCATCACCCACAGAGTATTCAAATTTAGTGATCTCTTTTATCAGGTTATCAAAGCAAGGAAGATATCCCACAGGATGGAGACCAACTCATTGATGCTTGAGAAGCACATAGATATGACAGAGAGAACCTGTACAAATAGGGAATTTGAAATTCCAGTTTTGGAATATGGTTGTGTGGAGCTGGGGCAACTGTGTGAATGAAGAAAAGACTGATGCTGAGAATGGACCAGGGACTAAATGAGGAGACAGTCCTGGGGGGAGACTAGTATGCAATCAGACATATGTGCAGAACTGGCACAGTAAGGATTTAATGGATAAGCTCAACTCAAGTGTCTTCTAGATTTCCAGCACTTTAGTCTGTGACCTTTGCAAACATTCTGGAGGTTCTACCTCCTTGGCTTGATTGCCTTTTAAATTTTGGTACTTGTCTCAGAATGTAAATTTTGGTACTTGTCTCGGAATGTAAGTTTTACATATAGGGTAACTTACATACCCCTGTATGTAAGTTTTTGATGAGCTAGTTCCTCTTTCACATTTAGTAAATTGGGGAGAGTAAAGACTTAATTAAAAAGCAGAGTTTTGTCAATTTAACACCATCTTCAGATGAATGAAAGTTGTCTCATGCCAGGTTTTCATATCACTGTGATCAAACACCACTGGTAAAACACAGCAATGAAAAATCAAGCTCATACCCCTGAGCTGTGACTTTGGCTACACCAAACTATTCCAGGTTCTGTTGGTCTGGAAGAGCATCTGAAAGCAAAGTAGTAAGTACATTAAACTTTTTCAGTACCTCATTAAAAAACAAAAGAAAAAGTAGTGGAATTTCGGGTAATTTCTATTAGAAGGAAATTTCTATAGGAAGGAAAATTCAGGTAATTGCTATAGGAAGGAAAATTTTAGTGGGGTTTTTCTCTAGAGAAAAGTATTTTCTCTGTAGTTGTGATGTTCCATAGCTTTGGCTACCTTCTCATTGAAATAGCCCGAGATTCTGCTTTCATCTCAGTTCTCACACTCTGACAAAAGACATGTATATTTTACTATCCAGTTTTGTTAATGCTTTGCTCCCCTCATCTGTTGTCACACTTTCACTGTTAAGACTAGTCTGAAATAAGCTTATATTTTTAAATACTTGATTTCACATACTGCTACTATTTATGGTTAAGGTTTCCTTGGGAAGAATGACAATCACTCATGACTCAAAGATGGTCTCAGTGCCAGAAGCACTTTGTATCCTTCTACAGGCCATCATCCTGACTTACAATAAGCACCAGCAGGCAGTGGATGGCCATTTCCCTTACTGTTCCCTGAGGTCATGTTAATCATCCTTCGGCTTTACTGTCAGAAGGCATAAAAATGGGACTCCACTGCAGCACAGTGTACGACTGACAGATGACCCCAGAGGAGTACTGTTGATGCTCTGCTGATGTCCCCAGAATCTGCTTCTTTCTCTGATTTCAGGGGTATTCCACAGATGAATAGGGGTGCAAAGGCCAGCTGGCTTCTCCACACATCAGTGTTTCAGAAGGTGCTACAAGTAGCTGGATGCTGACAGCACAGTGTCTGGCATTTAGATGACCACAAGTAAGCACCTCCTTTGTAAGGCAGGACATTCAGCAGTAGGCATTGTCTCACAGAGAAGATAATTGCTGAGGTTTAGATAATACCAGTTTCCATCATTTTACCACTTACCACAGTTCCCTGAGTGCTTTTCAATATTCACCTACTTACAGCTGTGGACCTAGAGGTTCAAGAAAGAGGATGCTGGGAAAGGGAAATGATATTCCAGATGTCAATGTGTGGTCAGAAGAATGCACTACGATCCCAAAAATGGCAGCAAAATGTGAGCAAGAATGAACACAGTGAAAAGTAAACAGAAAACCCCCCCACAAACTGTTAAGAGTCAAAGAAAAATGGATAAAAAAAGTATTGTGATGATTTAACAGGAAAATCAGGGCAGAACAAGACACAGAAGGCACCACAAAGGACATGAGCAAACTTTCTTGTTTCAACAAGATAGCTATCCTTTCTCACGCATGTGCAAGCCTGTCCAAATGTGCTGTCACACAAATATTTTAAGCTGCTCTCTCCTGCCAGCAGGAGTTGTTATGATGGCAGCCGGTGCTGTGCTGCCGAGATGAGCCCCCAGAGAAAGCCCTCTGCCTCTCACTGGCGCTGGCGTGCCGGTGTGATTCCCTGCCACTCCCGGCACACCGTCCGTCCGACATGCTCGGAATGGCGGGCACGTTTCACTGAGTGCTCCAAGCCTTCCTGGGTGTAACTTTAGCCCCCTTGAGGAGTCACATACCTGCTTTACACTGCGTCTGCAGAACAGAAGAAACAAAGCCCTGAGCGCAGAAATCTTGTTAAAACATGCTATAGGCAGACCAGGAGATTTTATCAGCCAATTGAACAAGGACCAATATACCTGCACTCTTGAACATTTGTTTGTTATAACTGCTCTGCTGAATCTGCTTGATTCCAACTTGCAAAAGCATTACTCTGGGCAGATGACAGGAATACCCGTTGTTAATTAATGTAATTATTTTATTACTCTTGGTTCTTAATGGCCCAAGACATTTTAGGTGATAATGGAGATCAAGTAACAGGGTTATTTCTTCTATACCTGGACTGTATTTTGCAGCAAAAGAAATGTTCTCTCAATATTTTTGTATGTAAGTCTGTCTGTCAATCTATCTACAACACCCATGCAAATACTTTAGGGTAGAACTCCACAAAATAGTTGGTAAGTGCAGTTTTCCTTAATACTTCTCAAGCCCATTTGCTATTCAGGTTTGCTTTTACACAAAGCAATAAACTGACCAAAAAACAATTGGCCTTATAGATATAAAGTGAACATTAAGGCTTTAATCAACAGTGTTGTCAAAGTATATAGAAGAAATTAGTTTATCATGCATAGCAAAGATGAGTTTTTTGAGACTTCTAATGAAAGCTGATATAGCCATTATCTGATTACTGTAACATACACTCAATCATTAATACAAAAGTCCTCTTTAATGATCTTCATTTTATGCCCACAGCCATCCTAGGAGGAAGCCAGGAGGTGGGAAGGGGAAGGTAGTGCTTCTTGCTTTTGTTTATGCCAATTCTAATGGGGTTGTGACACTGAAGAATGCTAATTTGAGACTGATGTGTATTTCTTGGACCTGATCACAAGATGTGGGTCAGACTTATGAGAGGTCAGCAGTATTTGATGTCCTGAGGGCAAGATGATGCTAGTCAAGATTAATATAGAGGCTGTGTTGGTCTTCTCCGGTGCCAGGGATTGCCAGTTTGCCCATTAAGACAGTGTAAATCCGTGCTCTCTATTGCAGCTGTGCTGAAGCAAGTCCTGCTATGAGAAAGGAGCTGTGCCCTGGCATCTACATGGAAGTGATGATCCTGCTCTTCAGGAGAAAAACCATGGAGCAAGTAAAGATGTGTAGGGGGTCTGGAAATTGTTTCTCAAGTTTGTTACAGCAAACTGTACACTGTTGTGATTTTGCTGCTGGCTTCTGCTAATAATTTCTTCCCGGATTTTAAAGATTAGATCCCAAAAAATATTTGTTGGCATCTGGCTCAATCAAAACAGAAGAAGTCACAATAAAGAAACTATCTTTCAAAAAAAGGTGAGGACTGTGTTCTCTGAATGTAGATTTTTTCCAAATGACTTTGGATTTTTCAGATTGTTGTCATTATACAGCTATTTATGAAGAAGCATTATTGCTGTCTTTGTCATCAAAAAAGCCCTGAGAACACTGTCACCTAGGATTAGTACTGCCACAAAATAAATGTTCTCTCAATATTTTTGTAGATGTTTTAACAGGTCTCTAATGTTTCACATTAGAGAACCTGAACTCCACTATTATTGCAAATTAAAATTATTTAATAGTGCTGCCTGTGAAAGAGTGTTATTTTTACAGTTGTCAAATGTCTCAAACATTGATGATTTTGTTTAATAATACATTATTTTCCTTTAGTTCTTCTAGGTATACTGTAAGTAATATCTTATGATTTTTTAAATGTCCGTTATTGTAAAAGTAGTAATTTTAGCATGCCTAAAATAGGTATTGATTTTGCATCCATAAAAGCAAGATACTGAGAAAGCCAATTATCTGTTTACCTCAGAAATATTAATGTCTTTATGCACCATGCAATGTCGCAACTCTTTGGACATACTGTGCATCTTTTAAGTCTCGTGTAAACCTGTAGGTTAAATGGTAAAATAGTCTTGTTCTGAATCAGGAATTAAAAGTATCATTCTAAATATCTTGACTTTAATGACTGGAGCATTTTAGCCTTTCTTTTTGTTAAAGCCTCAGAATTAGCTTTCTGTTGCTCACCCTCCCCCACATAATTCCTTCTCCTTTCTGGAGATTCTCAGCTGCTAAAACTCACCCCTGCCAAATCTGCTGCAAACTGCGGACAAAAGAGAAAGTTCAATGAAACAGGAACACTCGAGCTTTCTGCTTGTGCCATGCTGTGGCTGTAAAACAATGCAGTTGCAGCATACACACAGAGTATGTAAAAGGAATGAATCTTTAAGAAATGTATGCTTTCACACATTGACAGGGGTACTAAACTCCCATGTTTTCCTACCTTATGAAATTTTTCACTGTGTATAATTCTATCTACATTCCTGTGGTTCACTTCCTGCTGCAGTCATGACAAATGTCCTTTTATATTTAGGAATTTTAGGGCCATTCATCTTTCATTTCTGTTATCAAATCTGTATTTCAAATATCTGTCTGCATCCTGCTCATTCCGGTGTGATGTATGAATCTACAGATAATATATGCACCCCATGCTTAAACCCATAGAAGTGTCCAGAATTGAGTTCACTGTTCTCTTTGTCTGATGTTCTTCCTTGACCACTGCACCCCACAGCAATCCCTTCAGCATCATCAGTTCACCTAAATTTCCTCTGCTTTTGATCCACCTAAACAAACCCATCCATTTTTCCTAGCAAGACACTGGAAGTTTATGAATGATTTTTGCTTCCAACAAATATCTGTATGTACACATGTACATTTACATTTATACAATGGCCATTTGCTTGGGGAGACCAAACCTGAGCTGTCAATAATGTAACCTACTTTAGAGTACAGGTCACAGATAAGTCTGACTGACATCTTAATGATTCTTATCTCTCTCTCTTGACTCAGATTTATATGTTAGGAGGTGAAGACAGGTGAGTCCAACCCATACTGCTGAAATGTCCATTTGCAATAGGAAGGCTGATGCATCAAGTGCTGTAGGATGTGCAGGGAAACAAGGTTTCCAAAGTGCAATCTAAGAGTGATCCAGAGACAACCCAAAACTGAAATACTGATCAGATTTTTGGCAGATTTAATTTAAGAAGCAATACAATTATTAAAGTGGTTAGCAATTAAAAGGGGAAGAGACAAGAAGATATGAGTATTAGTAGGACAGTCATATGTTAACAGCAACTACGCTCAGCTGGGCAGTAGTGAATCAAAGTGGTTTTGGTTACTACTAGGTCTGGTTCATGTATGATCCCTTTAACTATAAATAAGGTCATCTCCTAATTTACCTATCAAGCTAGGTTCCTTTGGCAAGGTATTTCCTTCAGGCATTGCTGTGAAAAGTTTGTTTTGAACAGGGATTTAAAAGGCAGATGCAGCTGGCATGGATTAGAGATCCTTATGGAAAGAAAGAAAATTAACCTTGTCATGGCAAGGAAAGGTGGACATGATTTGACTCACTGGTCTTCCTTCTGCCTAATGGAGACATCACATCAGTCACTTTAGAAGAGCCTGCTCCAGTTGTGAGATTTGACCATATTAGCCATTTCCAGGAATTTCTAGCTTGCAATCTTACTCTCTTCCTCCATCAAACACTTGTTAACATTTCCTTCAAAGTAAATCTTGCCACCAACATGAATAAATATATTAAGAGTAATGTATAGTATAGTAATTATAGTAATACAATATATAGTAATATAATGTATAGTTATTGCAAGTACTCCAGCCTAGCCTGGACACTTCAGGAACTTTCACAATCCATTCATGGACAGCCACAGTGTGTTGTACTTTCCATCAACCCTCACATGTTCCTCACTCACAATATTTAGGAGGACAAAAGAAAGGGAAAGAGGGAACATGCAGAAATATATGTTGGTCATAAAAAGCAGACAGGCTTCAGAAAAATAACCCAAAGAGCTAGTTTTCCTATTGCAACAGTTTCCTCTGGTTCAATTGGATTTTTTCTGTTTGCTGTTTATTTTCTCTGTAGCTTTTCGGTTTTTGCAGTTCAGGTCATTCAACAAGTCAAGAGTTCCTCCTTACTATGTTTCCATTTACTGAATTAAAAAAATATTATCCTTGAAATTTCATATATACCATTATATTTAGGAAATCTCTCTAGTCTCCAAGTAATTCAGTGACAGGATGTTTCCTCCCTGTTTTATGTGATTCTAATTGATTATATATTTTGCCAATAATGTAATTAAAAAGACAAAAATCACAGTTATTCCAGAGTGAGAAGCAGTCCTAGAGCTTTACATCATCCTGATTTGAGGTGCTGAAGAAGTCAATGATATAATTAAGAAGGTTCTGCAGTCTTCATAAACATTCCAAGGTTATTCTTCCCAGACTGGTCGTTTTTTCCTTGCCTTTCCACTCCAAGCCCTGTACTTGCCCATACATGCCACAGGGAAAATGGAACCCTCACAGATCGTATCTGCTGCGCTCCCAGATATCTCTGTTAGCTGGACAGAGGATACTGAGGGTGGCTCTAATTTAGTCTTTCCCTTTTATCTGGTGTAAAGGAGCAAAAGGGCTAAAACTCTCACCTTTTCTCTCTTTGTTAAGGATAATCTATTCAGAGCTCTCAGAACAGAAGCATCTAGTACTGTATGTGTGTTGTATGAGGGAAAGAGTGTTATCTACCTCTTGCATTGCTGGGAAGTCCAAACACATTTAAGCCAAAGACAACCAAGTTTTGAACCCCCAGGGCAGTCTCCATCTTGGAAGAGGAATTGCCTTAAGAGGTACTATTAAAGACTGCCAAATAAGGGATTTATGATGAACACTGTTGTACACTGGGTGTATCTTTTAAAAGGGCTTTATAATTGCTAGGAAGAGTCTTAGAATACACAGGAATATGCATATACACACATGTCTCTAATAACACTAATACCTCTGGTCCTTTTTACCCAAAAGGATTTATCTTGTAGGCTGTGAAACAGACCTAGCAAGCAGGGAAGTCTGCTGGCTCAATAACAGCGATAAAAGTTAGATATCATAATGCTTCCATTTCATTAGGAAGCTATCTGTCTCCTGGCTGTGGCTGGTTATGACCCAGGAAAAGTGGATACAAGGCTTGACATGGTATAGAAAACATAAGCTATGTATTAATGATCACAGGCTGTTTCTCTCACAAGGACAGTTCTCTCAGTTCCAGCTGTACATTGTTTGACATGGCAGTAGTAGGAAAGGAAAAAATGATTCAGTTGCTGTAATTTGTAAAAAGTATCAACAATTTTAACCTGCATTTTTCCCTTCAGTCATACTCTCACCTCAGTTAAAGCTTCTTGTTTGATGCTTTTCTTCACTCTGACCACCCTTTAAAGCACTTGAGATGAAGTCAGGTAGATAAGCAGAACATGGTATCCTCTGTGTATGCTCTAACAGCCTTAGCATACGTCAGTAAAGGGAATAGATTACTTCCCCATTCAACCTAAACTCATTTTTGCCCTCAAGGGCCATATGCATATGGCAGACTAAGGACTAGGAGGATCTAGTGACATTATTGTACAGCTATGGTTTGGGGTACCATTTAGACCAGCCATAGCAGATCATTAGACAGATAAAGGTTTTGATTTAGGTGTTTGTGTGTTGTGTGTACAGTCTATCAGCCCATCTAACTCAGTCTCCCTGGTATCATTTTGGTGAGAGGGGTGACAAACACAGTTTGTCCTTGAGTTCTAAGTTGAGAACCATATCTTAATAAGATATTAAAGCTTTCCCTGCAAAGCCTAGCTACTTTTCCCACATATAGAAGCTATATTAATGTTCAGTCATATTGCTCAAGAAGAAAACAATACATCTAGCTAATCCCATGTATTCACTTTGCATCATACCTTGCTTCCCATTTATTATAAATTTCTCTCCCTCTGCAACAAATTGATTCTTTTTTTTTTTTTCTTTTCAGTTTTTCTGATTCCCAACCTCTTGCTAAGCTTGATTTGCTACTTCTGTTGGGCCACCTAAACTGTGCCATGCGTATTATACCTCAGGGTAGATCATTAATTCTTACCTCTTTGATTTAGCTGCCCTCTCAGTCAGATTCCTGCATCATTTTATCTCCCTCAATTTTTTTTCTGCCAGTTTGAAACTCAGCTTTGGTTCTGCCTCCTTAAACATTAGAAGAAAGTACATTTCTTTTTCTTTGACCTCATTTTCTTACCTGACAACACTCGGCTTTTTTACTGATGTCTCCCCAAATCATGTTTTTTTCCATTTAGTACTAAGGTTAGCATTTCCATGTTTCAGCAAAAGCAGCTATTTGCGTTCCTATGATGTTCAGAGTCATCCTATGTGTCTGCCTTTGCAATTCTGAGTTCAGTGCCAAAACAATTTGGGAATTTGTATTAAAGCTAGAAAGCCTTTCTACTATCTTGATAGCTTAGCTGTATTTGCTGTCACAGTATTAATACGAGCCAGTTGTTTCTGCATTCCTCAGTACATTTCTGTGTAATCTCTTGTGCTCTGTATCATTGCTGGTCACTGGTTTCTAATCAAACATTTTCATATGCAATGATACATTCATCAAATAGTTGGTAACATTTCTGTTACTATGCAAAAATTCAGGCTAAGCTTTCTAAGTAAGTTTCAGGCTAAATCTACAGTTGAACCATTTTCATATTCAATTCAAAACTAACCTTCTTCACATTTTACTCATTTAGTCCACATTCACACTCAGAGTCATGTCCAACACTCCACAACATTAGCAGTCCTTTCAGCTGTTAAGGAACCAAAGTTAAGGTAATGTATCTTTCTTTAATCAAATACAGCCACCAAAGCTTAATTGTCAATGCTCTTCATCTTAGATGGTTCACAATTGCTTGTATCAGTAGTTTTAGCTCCGTGTAATACTCAACAAACCACCACACCCACTGCAGATTCATCAAAAAACCCATCTGATTTAACAAAAATGGAAGCTGGCTTGGCAGCCTTGGAGATCAAAGTACACTAATGTATTTACAGGAGCAGAACATGAAACCGTACAATCTTCAACCATATTTAGCTGTGTAATGTGTATAACTTCTTATTCTGGAAGTTCTCTTCTGCAGGTGAGTCCTTCAGTGCCAGTACCCATTTAGTCCTTTTAATTCCAGAGAGCAGATCATGTGCTAGCTATGGTTGTGATTTTGTTTCATTTTGTATATACCTATTAATCTTCAACCCCTATCAATGCACCCAAACCACATCAAACTGTATCAATCTTTAGTTACTACTAAAGGGAGCCACCACTGACCTCCTCCATCTTCACAACCACCATCTGCTTTTTAAATTAATATATAGAACAAAATAATTTTTCTATAATAAAAACTCACAACTTCATCTACTACATAGCTTAAGAGCTCATTTTCACTGAAGCACTTTGCAAGTCTACTCACTATGCACTGTAGACATTTGTGCCCAGGAAGATTTTGTTCTCCTTTAAGTTTGTCTGCACAAACTTAAAGCAGAACAAAATCTTCTTAGGCACAAATTCCTACAAATTTCTATTTAGGCTCCTAGGCACAAATTTCTACAAATTTCTATTTAAGTTTCAGTGCAGAGACAAAACAGACTGTAATATGGAACCAGAGGTGATAAATTCAAAAGGGTTTAATAGAACAGCAAATATCTCAACTTGCCATTTGATCTAACCAGAGTCAAAGAGGAGCAGTCCAAAAGCTTCATGATAAAGGGAGAGCAGCACAGGAAGATGAAGCGGTATTTAGTTGTTTTGACTGGATGAGACCGTAATGCCAGAGCAGGCAATGGGCAGGTTACTGTGAATGCTGAGACCAGTACAGAGCAGGCAGAAGTTACTGGGTTTTGGCACATGTGGTGTGACAGATGGAGTGACACCATCCTCCAGCCCCTGGTAGGGTACTTTTCCTGTTCTGCCTCACTTTCTGTCCCCAACACTTCTTCCTGGGTCTGCTGGGCCATGCTGTGATCACCAGCGCTCAGAACCTCAGCTGAACATTCTGGCTCATGGGAGAACGTTCCCTGCATTATCTTAGGCTTTGCATTACTGTAATGCTCTAAGAGCTTTTATTTTATTTGTTTTGGCTGGAGAGTGGGTGTGGATTAACAGTGCATAATACTGATTTACTCCAAGGCTGTTGTGTGATCTCCAGCTTTACAATCCAGCTATTGATAGGAATTTACCAAAGGCCTTGCACCCCCTGCAGAAGGGACTAAATCTTCAGATTTCTTCTCCCTTGTAAGCACCTAAATAAATGTCAAGATTTTCCCAGAGCTCTACATGTTCAGTGCTGTGTAGACTGGCACTATGAGATTGGTTCTTGAAAGAGTCCTGTGAAGTGGGGATTGTGCTACTTACTATTTGTGGTGCTTTTTAAAATGAGACTTAAAATCATTCCCAGTATTTTCAGTCATTAGAGATCATAAGGAGCTATGTGCCACATAAATAATTACATCTCTGCCTGCCCCTCTCTCTTTGCAACTCTCTCTACAGAAGATATTTCTTTCCTAACAGGGACTGGCTCACTCATCTGTGATGCTGAATCCCTGCAATTCATGAATGGCTCACCAGAGGCAGTGGGGAAGACTGGATCTATAACACAGCTGGCAGAGGTGCTTGAAGCAGTGGCTTCATTTCCACAACTGATGCTTTACTTTGAGATCCATGCTAATGAAGGATGCCGAGTCTGTATAGGTCATTATTTATGCCATTATGTCAGTCATATTGCTCAAATACATTCAAATAAATTAGTTTTTCTAAAATTTGAACCAATTCCTGAATTATTAAGTAGTCTGCATTCAAACTTTATACAGTATTGCCTGGTTCATAGTTTGAAGGAAGAATTTCACGATGTAGGAATGCCACATTAATTTTACATTTAATGGTGATATTTCACTGCTTCCAAAACTTTTCCCACTATCTCATTTCTTGTAGTCATTCCCATTTCTTGTAGCCATTCCCATGTCATGTTTTTATCTGCCAAGATGACATGTTCAAAGAGGTTTAGCAAAGCTTGTACGGAAAACTTGTATGAAAAATCAGATGTTGAACAGCACTTCCCAAATGTGAAAGAGATAGAGTGTTTTAGAGGCCAATTAATTATGGAATAATTCCTGAAATTTGTGGCAGTAATTAATGAGTGAGTAACATGCAGTATTTAGAAGTGAACAGCAGTTAGCAAACACTATGCATTGCTTTGTGTCTGTAATACAAGAAACAGTCCTGTAGCCATTTATTGGTTATGAGTATTAACAGATTCCTGTAGTAAATGTGTCTTGTGCTTATATCATCGAGTTCTAATCTAAAATGTGACTACATTTAAAAAGTAGCACTTTCTTTCTTGCATGCATGCACAGGAGAGAGAAACAAGTTTCTGTCAGAATTTGCTTGGGTTGAGAAATCAGCTGTGATTAATTCAGAGACAGTGGCAGAACCACCCTGGCTCAGAGAAATAAATTAAGCACATCAGGAACAATGCATGATATAACAGGAGAGCTCAGGTGGCTTTCCTCTTATTCACTGGGGCGCAGTCCTGCCTGCATCCTTTCTTGTAGCCCCTATGAGGTACCCTTTAGGCTTTGTCTAGCAGCTCAAACACAGTCCTGAGAACAGAATGAGTGAGACCTGTTCCCTTAGTATATCGTAAGAAAGGTCTCCCTGGCTTCTGCACACATCTCTGATCCGGCTCTGATCTGGCACCAAATAGAACTTTGCAATTTGTGTGCTGCCAATGACATTTTTTTCTAGCTTGTTCAATCAAGCCTACCAGCCAACGTCGCTGACCTGCAAGGCCTATTTTAGTACATCTCCATCAGCTCCTCCTTGTTTTAGATCATCAGGGAAGAATGTTTGTATAGCACTTAGGACAGGAGACAACCAGTATTAATTTGCAAGTCTTTGAAATAAGTTTACTACATCTGAAAAAGAAGGAAAAAAAAGGGGGTGATGAAAACAAAAGAACAGAGAAATGATGACTAGAGCCCAAACATATTTGGAGAACTGGACAAGGAAAAGTAGCATTTTGACTTTTAAATGGAAGAAAGCTTATTGTTTACATCATTAGCAACATACAGAAAAACTTCTGGAGAACATTTTTACATAAAGTGTCACTATGCTTTAAAACTCAAGGTTGTTTTATCATTGCCTTTGAAAGATCCCAAAGAGAATCAGCTTATTGAAATGCATTAAGACTGGTGACTTTCCATTAACTGCTTTCAATAGGATGAAAAAATAACAGAAAAAAGGAAGCCTTTTGTGAAGAAGTTTACACCTTATCAATACAGTTTGGGAGATAAACAGACCGAGAGCAGCCCTGCCGAGAAAGACTTGGGGGTGCTGGTGGATGAGAGCAATGTGCACTCACAGCCCAGGGAGCCAAACCTGTCCTGGGCTGCATCCAGAGCAGCATGGGCAGGGAGGGAATTCTGCCCATCTGCTCTGCTCTGGTGAGACCCCACCTACAGGGCTGCATCCACCTCTGGAGTGCCCAGCACAGGAAGGACAAGGACCTGTTGGAGTGAGTCCAGAGGAGGTCACCAAAATGATGAGATGGATGGACAACCTCTCCTACACAGAAAGGCTGAGACAATTTGGTCTGTTCAGCCTAGAGAAGCGAAGGCTACAGGGAAGGCTCATTGTGACCTCCTAATCAGGAGGCCACAAGAATTAGGGAGTCTATAAGAAAGATGGGGAGAGACTATTTACAGGGGCATGTAGTGAGATGACAACAGGGAATTTTCCAACTGAAAGAGAGTAGCTTTAGATTAGATAGTAGGAAGACATTCCTTACTGTGAGGGTGGCAAGGCACTAGAAAAGATTGCTCAAAGAAGCTGTGGATGTCCCATCCCTGGAAGTGTTCAAGGCCAGGTTGGATGGGGATCTGGTATTGGAACTACATGATCCTTCCAACCCAAACCATTCTATGATTCAGTGAGAAATTTTGGTTATGACTTCCATAATTTCTTAGATCTCCCTTTTTCAAATTGAGAGGATCAGAATTTGGATAACAGTACTGAGAACTTCTCTAACATGTCCTGAAATTTCTGTCCTGTCAAGAAAGCCATCTTACTACAAAATGACTTTTAGACTTGAATGACTTACTCTTGAAGGTGCTCAAGTCACAGCAGCCTTCCAGGCAACAAACTCTCATCCCTAGGGCACTTGTGTTTTGCTGTTGCTTCATGGCTACAGTTTAGTGGCCTTGGAACTGGACAGGCAGTGCTTGGCACCCCACTCCACATGGAAAAGGGTCCAGTTATCAGATATGAAGGAACTGCAACAGTTCCCCTGAAGGCAAATATATAGGTGCCTGCCACTCTAGATGGGTAATTTTACGTAACCAAGACTAGTTAGTTGGACTGTTTAAGACACATTAATCATGTGTTTGCAGATCATTCAAAGAAAACTATGTGATTCATGCAGCATTGTCAAAATATTTACAAGATGACTGTTAATGAATTTAAGTTCCCATGTGTTTTTTTTCTTAAGCATATTAATAATACTTGGCAGAAGGCGTCAGTGTGAACCCAAAAGAAGGCTCATCTTTCCTCACAATTCATTCTTGAATAGCGGAAGCTTCAAATATGAATTATTGACAGGTTGAGATTAGTCTGTCACAAGAGCATTAAGAATTTATTGCTGATTGCTGTTTAAAAAAAAAAAAAAGCAGCTACTTTTAGATGCCTAAATTACTTATTTTGTCAAAGACGAAGAAAAAAGACAAATGCTGCATGTAGGTAAAAAACAACCATGGGACTGAATTTCTTTTTCCTCATTTTGTTAGGGGAAGGAGGGGGTTAAACTGCCATCCACTAAAAGCAGCGATTTTATGCTGAGGTCTCCAAGTCAGTGAATTTACATTTCGTAAGAACACCCTGAGGGGCTTTCAGTTACTTTGCTTAAAAGGTAGACAGGTACATTTACAGCAGCACAGAGGAGCTCCATGTGCTGGCGTGGCCACAGACTGGCTTTCTGGAACATGTGTGCTCGGGGTGACTTAGTTCCAAGCAGGTAATGCGCCAGGACACTTTTATGTTTTGGCTGGGAATACAGATCACTAAAGAATGCGACTGTAATTACCAGTAACGAGGGTATAAATTTCTGATCCCGGCTTTGTTGGCTGAAGTTTGCTAGTGCTTCTAAGCATTTACATTTTACAATTGCCTTATTTATAGCCTGGAATTTGGTGCACTAGTTTTTCATGCATGTGAAATGCTTTTTATTGCACATGGAAGGAAACTACCACCTTCATAAGCTAACTGCTTGTAAAAATATTACAGCCAATTTAGTTTAAAATATTTTAATGATTTAATAATAGATTATTGGAGATTTTTAGTTGGATGGAACACACCAATTCTATTTATTCTTTTTTTAATTTCAAATAAATAAAACCCCTGTATCATTGTGTTGAAGTTCATACAATTACTACAAAGAAATAATTTGCAAATAAGAAACAGTATCTCCCATATTATTCCTACAAATAAAGCTATACCTGCAATGTGAAGTTATAATAGGAAACGTGACATTAGCTCACCTGTAGCTTACAGCACACAATATGCAAAACTGCAGTTTTCACTTCTATTCCAAAGCCATTCAAGCAACTTACCTGCACAAATCATTCCATCCACTTCTTCATGTGGATCAGATCAAATGGATCTAGGGCCAGGCTGCCATTCACAGCAGGACATTTGGAAGAGTGCCTTTTTTTGATGGGTCAGCCTTCCAAGATGAGACACTTGGAAGGTGTCTGCATATTACTGGGCTTGGACAACAAGACACAGAACAAAGATCTCCTACAAATATTACAGTAGTGAACTAATACCTGAATGTTATATGTCTCCCCTGCACCTGGAAAAGTATGTGGGACTTACTGTCCTTAATGTCCATTTTTTTCAGCACCCATCATACTTGCATCACAGTCTGGGACTAGGCTGTGCAGTCACTCAATAATAATAAATTTCTAATCTGTGCCCTTTTGCAGTTAGAACAGTGCCTGTCTTCAATAATTTCTTACAACATTTTAAGAATAGCTCAAGTTGACTGAACTCAATGCTTTAGGGGGTCACCTTGCCTCACCAGTCAAGTCCTAAATCAAATTATCCAATTAATATGAACATTTGGTGTGGACTTGGCTTTCCTCCACAATGAATCAGGCCCGTTGTAGAGTCCTGTTTTCTGAGACAGAAGATAAAATTTCCAGGCGTTATTTCAGTTTTAGCTCTTGATTTCAGTAGAGTTGCACCAGATTTATAAGCACATCAGGGAGAGCAGAGTTTTCCTCTTCATATTTTTCTTTGAAAATAACTTCAATGGAAATGTCTAAAGGTGAGTCTTTGATTCTGTGTTTAAGTGGTTTATGATGAAGATGTCAGTGATACACTATTCTCTTGGAAATACTTCCTGTGGGATAGGCTGTGGTTGGTCATGAAGCAAGGAAGAAGAAGAAAAAGACGAGATCATAGCTCTTGTGTGAGTTGTACGCAGACCAGTCTCTTACAACAGCAGGGTCCAAGATGAGCCTGCTTGCCTCTTCCCACCTGCTTCAAACAACAAATAACATGAAATGAGGCAAGAAGGAAGCAGACTAGAGTCCTGCTTCCCTCCACTTTGATACATAATTGATTGAGAATGCAAGAGGGTGCTCTTGACCTGAAAATACCACTGAAAGCACAACTGTGCATTGTTCATGCCAACACTATTTTCATTAGCATACTACACAACTCAACACATAACAGCAACCAGAACTTGACTTCAGCCCTCTCCTGTCTTCAAAGTGAAGCTAACTTTTGGGTTGTACTACACACATCACAACAGCAGCTACTCCTCATAGAAGAGGATCTACCATCATCTTCAAACTGTGGAGATTACATGAGCACAGATGAAGACTTGTTGGTAGGCAGAATTTCTCCTTCTGCTCACCCAAACACATAAAACCTTCCCCCTGACTGCTGGTGCGGCTTACATGTCAACCACACATCTACTGGACTACAGCCAGTTTCATGGTGGGTTTACCTGATGGACAATGCACTTGAGAAGCAACCAGGAATATAACAAATTTATTTCAGGGACAGGAGGGAAAGCTCAGTTTCAGAGCTGACTTTTACTTCAGCTTTGAAGGAAAACGTTTTTAAAAGTGAAAAAGTTAATAGGGACATTTGGACCCATATCCATCACAGGAGTAATAGCAAGGTGACCAACTTGCTTAGAAGTGGAAAAGGTGAGTTTAGATTAATGTCCTGCTTTATCCCTACAGGAACTCTGGCCTCTATAGTGGACACCAGGAATCTAACCCCTGACTTACAGAGTAACTTTGGACCAGAGAATGGTGAACCATTCACACCACAAAACACCTCTGACAAGGCTCAGAGAAATTGGAGAGGCAGATAAATAGGCAGATCTGCAGTACAAATCACCTCTGCACCCAGGCTGGACATATTTGGGGTCATCACTGCCCCGGGTGGTCACACTATTTCCCAGGGAGTAATTTTCTCTTCTCTTTTCTTTTTCCTTAAGAATTCCAGCTTAGCCCTGGAAAGTTTTCCCCGAGAAATTTTCATTGAAACAAACATTTCCATAAAACATTTTGTATTTTTGTAAAATGCTGCATTTTGACAGAAGAATGTTTTCTAGAAGGGTTTTGTTTTGTTTTTTCCAAACAATTGCCACGACAAGGCTCTAATGCATTCTAGGTGTGGTTTTGACAGACCAGACTACAGAGAGAAGCATCAGCTCAAATACAACATCAAATATTTAGGCCCAATTCTGTAAGACCCCACTGCTCATACTGACACTGTGACTGCCAGTCTCAGTACAACACCTCAGATCACTACTATGCCATTCTTACCATGCAACAACAGAGGGTTTTTGTCAAAACACACCACCCCTCTATGCCACTTTTACTAGTAAAAGCCTCATTCACAAAGTACCAAGGTAAGGTTCAATGTAAAATTAATATAAAGAATAGAGAGCTAATGTTCCTGACCACGTGGACTACTCAGAGATACCACATCCTATTGATAACAGATTTCTGTGGTATCAGCAGCTCTGTTCCCCCAAAACTTAAGCCACAAGTCTGAGGACGTTTAGAAGGGATGACCTTTCATGCAGAAAAGAACTTTTCAATGTAATAGTGGAAACAGAAATCCTTTGCTTTCCTCAAATCTCAAGATAGCAGCTTTTCATCCTGTGTTCAATCAGGCTCAGCAGAAATATTTAAAAGGAGAAGAAAGGCTTTGTTTTCACATGGCCCTAAAGCTGCTTCTCCCTCCTCCTTCTCCTCCTACCCTGTACTTCTAACAGACTTTTACACTCCATAACATCAAGGAAACTTTATTAGACTTGGCATCACCATGATTTTCTAGATAGATTCCACATTTAGAAAAACCTACCATGTCCAGCTTCATACATTTATGTGGATGTAACCTTCCTGAAAAGTCAGATTATTGTTTAAGGCTTTATTTCCATGTGGTTCACACCAGCAGAAATGTGATCAGAGTGTAATTTTCAATGTTCTGAGCAGTTTTTTTAAGGGGTAGAAACAGCCATATAAAGGCTTTCCCTGGATTTCAAGTTGACTTTTGATTAGCTTTTTGTGCAGATATTCCAGGTGTTGCCATTAGTTAGACACTCTTGCTTTCTAATTATATAGTCCACAATTACTATCACCTTCCATTTCATTTTTGACATGACATGATCTATTTGTAGAGGTATTTTGGGTACTCCAGGCACTAGAACTCCAGCTAGGTACGATGTGACATAAATTGCGTCTTGCAAATTATATGTTCAGGTCTCAGGAGCTCAGCCTCATTCGTCAGTCTCCCAGGGGGGCTGGCAAAGGTAACAGCAACAGTCACTTCCCTGCTCAGGGAGGAAAGAGTATGGTGGCTGCTGGCCCTCTTCTGCAACAAAAGAGGGGTGGAAAGATGCAGGCTGTGATTTGATGCTCTGGCTGCTGCTGGAGAACAACAAAGGGCCTTGAGAAGGCCCTTCAGCTGGAAAGAGAAAAAGGAAAAGTGAACTCTTCCAACCTTGGTGTTGAGCTGAGTAGTAAAAGATATCCATGACCCTCGGGAGTCTTTCTGGCTGTGGTGATTGCAGGTACACGGGCAGGCTGTGGTGTGGATCTCTCCTCTACCCAGGATTTCAGTGTGAGTTGGCCACGTGGAAATTTTCAATGTCATTTATACACAAACATTCAAAGTACTGCCTTCCTTGTTAATTCTGACCAAATACAATATGCTCAGGTGTCAGGGAATTTGTCTTGCCATTCTGACCTCTAAATACTGTCACATCTGAAGGCAAAACACTGCTGTTGCTTACACAGGCCCCTTACCCACCTTCATGAAACCAAACTACCAATGAAGTTGGTATGTCTTCCCACGTGGAAAGAAACAGCAAGTGCTGTGCTAAAGTACAACCATGTACTGCTTAAACTTTAACATAAATACCAATATTTAGTACCCTGTAGGCACTAAAAAATACCTACACTGGTTGGCAGAAAAACTTATGATGATCACATATCAAATCAGAGAAAAACACAGACAGCAAAACGAAAACAACTGAAATGAGAATTTCTGTGTATCTTCTTCAGAAAAAGTTGGAAGCAGGTCATATCCTGGGATAGACCAACATATTTAAATCTATAATGTTGTCCAGTGGTATTTTCACTACAAAACATAACAAAGAGCACAAGAATTTTTTTCCTCCAATGGCATCACATTTTACATTATTTATGCTTTTGCTGACTGAAAAACTTTAACTGGGAAAACAACCGTGTACAGAAGTACAACACCTTCTTTTTGTTTTGAAAAAAAAGTTGGAACAATTTTGAATTTAAATTACTCAAGCTTGGCTAGAGCTGACCATGCCTTGTGCACAAGAATCAGAGAAATATTTCTGGTTTTCCCTCCCTTCCTTTTTCATCTCTAGAGGCTTCTAATGTTTCCAAAAAAGAATCTGGCCCATTTTGAAAACTGAAGCCTGGGATAAACTAGGTTGTAGCAGAGCACTAAGGATTATACCTACACTGGAGATGTACTAAAATGAATGTGTTGTGCACAGTCTGACTGGGAAGGAGGTGTGCAGCACAGCATATAAGAAGCAAAACATGTGAAAGACCGTGGCAGCGATAGTGGGAGAGTTTAATTATCTAGACCTCAGAGTAGATTAAAGGGAGGAAGCAAAGCTTGATCTGGTAGAGGACTGCTTTCTAATTTAATGTGTACATAAACCGACAAGGAAGGGAAGAATGCCAGATGTGGTATTAAGCAACACAGGGAATATGATTTAGGACATTAAGGTACAAAACCAAAAAAAGAAAGGTAGAAGGTGCAGCGATTGCTAAGCTAAAAGAGCTTCTGCAGCAGCATTCTCTACACCAGCTACAAGGTGTACGTACCCTCCAAAAGGGAGGGCAGAGGTACAGGCTGCTGTGGCTACACATCCTTGCTGGAGCAATAGTTGGTCCTACAAAAAACCCCCTCGCCCCACTACAGAGTGCCCTCCCAGCCCACTGGCAAACCTGGTCTCTCAAGCAGGCTACAGAGACCTCCTAGATAAACAGTGGTCATTTTACATCACCTCTGCCCTCTCTTGGTTGGCTGAATAATCTGCAAAAGCAGGTCAGCAATGCCTGCATGCTTGGGGGCCTGCTTATGGTTTAGTTGCCTCTCAAAGGTCACAGAGCTGTCAGGAGTCACCTCAGTTGCACACCAGAAACATCCCTCCCAAGGCAACTCCCTCCATGCCCTCCCTGCATATGGGGAACCTCCCTGCAGGTCTCTGGTGTGTAACATATTCATGTGTGAAAAGAAGTTTATCAGAAGGGGACTTGAGCTTGTAATGACAGTGGTAATCAAACACAAAAATGTACAGAGGTGTCACAAAAAAAACTAGCATAGACATACAGCAATTGTAATCTTCTAGGAAGGAAAAGGGATTTACTTCAGAACCTGGTCAGATATTATTCTTCATGAGGAAATAGAAGCTTTCTTCCAAAAGGTGTTCTGGCAAGTTTCATGTTTCTATGTGATTACCCTACAAAACATTGTTTAGAGCCCTTAACACAAGGCAGCATCACCACTGTGCTGTGCTAAAAAGCCTTGGGTCATTGATGAGCTATTTCACGTCCGAGGCCAGATTCTGGTCTTGCAGCACACTCTGTAGAAGCAGCACCATTTCCACTTCAGAATATCCAGATCCAGAGAAGTTTGCCACCCAGGCCCCAGCCATGGTTTCAGTTTCCTCTATTGCACTGTTATTATATTACTTAGCAGGTCTGCCAATGACATTTCATTCAAAATGGAGCAATTATAAACACTGGCAGGAAACACTGGAGTAGCAAATGCTTTTTAAAAAATGGCAAGGATGTGAAGAAACTCAATGGAGATCTTTCATCTGATATATGAAAAGCAGATGACCAGGGGTGGAATCAGCAAGGCCATGAAAGGGAATGAGTGAGAAGTCAGTGACAGATGAGACTGATGCTGTACTGAGTCTGAATTAATATCCTTTGCCTGAGTATTTACAGAAGAAGTTGAAGGTCACATCCCGGAAACAGGGATCCATTTTCATGAGGGAAAAAAATGAAATGTTAAAAGGCTTTATCATCCAATCTGGACAGGTAGTTAGTTAATTAGAACTATTAAAAGTTGACAGGACATGAGACTTAGATTAACTGCATCCCTGAATTTGGAAGGAAATAGCAAGGGAAATTGGAAAGCCTTTAGTAATACTGCTTGATAGCTTCCTGAGGATGGTGTATCTGGAGGTGCCTAGAGAGTAACTACACCAACTTTACCTTTTAAAAATAATAGTATCTAAAACCAAAACAAACCTTTTTTTTTTTTCTATTTTAAGTCAAGGGAGGATTTAGGAGTCCATCCACCAGTAATCCCAGCTGAAGCCACAGAATGATATTGGAAACATTAATATGGGATGGGGTTATGCAACATGTAGAAATGGCCAGCCAGGAAAGGAGAGGCAGCCGGATTCATGTCATGTCTGTCAAATGTGCAGCAAGTTCTCTCAATACATTTCTCAACAGAGAGTCAAAAGTGAAGTGATGGGCATAATTTATCCAGATGGAAGAGATTAATTTGGTGCTGCACCCGACATAGCTCGTTCTGTAGAATCAGTAAAGCACAGCACAGAAAAAGCACAACAGCAAATGCCTTCCAAATTATCTGTGGGACAAGAAGCAAGGTGTCAGCAAAACAGCACAGTTCAGGGTGACTAGAGGGACAGGAACAAGGCAGTACTCCCAAATTTAAGCACCCTACCCATTTTTATTCAACTTTTATATAAATGGCCCACAGGGGATATAATTTTTAAAGTGGAATTTTTTGCTGATAGTACGTAAGTGTAAAATCGTGCACAGAGCAAGCAAATATAAAATGATTTGAATAAATTAGGCTTATGGACAGATAAAGGGCACATCCAGTTCAGTGCAGCAGAGTAAGACATAATGACTGCAAGGCACCAAATATAATCATAGGCAGGAAAAAGGAAGGAGAAGAGGGAATACTGTCCAGGGGAAAGGATATAAGGTAATTACTGATCAAATACTAAATGAATGCTTAGAATAACTGGGAAAAAAACAAAGGCAAATTCTTCATGCTTAAAAAGACAAACAAATTCTTCATACTACACACTGAGTTGTTTCTTCAGTAAAGCTGAATTAAGACATCTTTTCCAGCACTCTAATAATGCTGAGATAAAAATTCAAGAGTTTGAAAGTAAAGAACTGCATCATCTCAATAAAGATTCAACATGATAAGACTTATAAAATACACTGTCCCCTCCCCCCAGCAAACAAACACGCAAAATTACTTCCCTGAATTTTGAATGTTCATTTGGGGTCTATTTCTGTAAAAAAAGAAAAAAACAAGCATAAATAAATTGAAAGGTAGTTATTATCGGTGAAAACAGCCTTTTTACTGCAAAGGTTATGACATTAACCCAGGGAAAAATTCATGAATATTCACAATCACCATTTGTCATTAAGAATCATAAAATTAAATGTGGAGTAGGGCTTTAGAAAACTCCTCCAGCCTACTAAATTCCCTCTTCACTACTTGCTATTATGCTAGCATATATCACAACTTCTTTTTTTTTTTTTTTGCAGGCATGCATTTTAGCACATTCCTGCAAGTTTTCTTTATCCACCTCTACATGGAAAAGAGAATCAAGATAGAAATCACAAAGACCTGTAGAAACCTGCTAAAAAAAACCAACTAAAAATTCAGCCAAGGATATCTTCAGGTGTTTGTAACAAAAGAAAGAAATTCCCTCAAAGAAACACAAATATTAGAAGTGGACAAAATTAATGGGTTTACTCTTAAATACCTCAGGACTATTTTGCTTGCACATTTGCACCTGTCAGATTTACTACAACCATGCTATGTAATGTGTGTGCAAACACAACAGAGAGCCTTTTGCAAAGAAATAAAAGGACTAGAAACCTGACTGGGGGAAAAAGAAACCTACGAGGCAGATGTTTCTCAACCAGGAGCAGCCACTGACAGGTAGAAGAACTGAATAAAAAAGATGAAATTAGGTGAGATGCTTCAAATACAAACTCCATAGGCAAACGGCTTGCCAATATTCCACAAAGCAAATGGCACAGGTGTGGAGCACAAAAGTGGGGGTCTGCTTACTGAGCAAGAGCAAAATCTGTGGAAGGTGGCTCTAATGCTGGAGGGAAGTGATGAGAAGCCACAGCAAAAAATGAAGAGCCACAGTGAAAGCAGAAACCATCTGCATTCAGAGAGCAAAGTGGTCTCCCACGTGCAGCAAGGAGTCCATGTGTGGGTACATGCACAGAGACACACAATAGCCCCTGAAACATTTAGGAAAGCTCCACTGTTTATCTGACATATCCACTGACATATCCATTCACCCTCATACCACAAAACCCAATGTGCCAGTGGAGGCCTGGCTGTCAATCAGCAAGGAGAATAGCTGTCCCCAGTGTTAAAACATCCCAGGCCATTTGCATGTTTACTGTGCTCAGTGATTAACACACTGAGAGGGTGACAGAGCCAGGATAATCCACAGAAAGGGAACAGCTACACTGCCAGAGAGATGGGGAAGGGTACCAAGGCATTCAGACTGGGACAGGAAATAGGGAGTGCCTTCCTATCTGTCCCCATGTTTTAGAAATAAGGAAAAGCACAAAAGAGGGAGTTTAAATTCTGGAAGCCTGAGCTGTGTCATATGAGCTGAGACTGGTTGTCTGGGCTCAGCCCCTCCAGGGGCCACAGCAGCCCAGGTTTGTTCACCAGGGGTAGCTCCCTGCTATGGTGCCCTGGAGAGCAGCTGGAGCCCTGGAGTCATTGGCTGCAGGCTGCTCTCTAACCCCAGCCAACAAAGGCCATCCTGATGATATAATATCTGTCCCCAATGGCTGCAGAGGCTCAGCTCTGCTGGGTAGTTTTGCACTGTTAGCCACATGTTACCGCGTCCCACCATCACCATCCCCTGCTCCAACCTCAGAATAACTGGGCTGTCTTTGGGAGGCACATTTCCAAAATACCTGAACAGCCCTCTTTCCGCAGAGGGAGCGAGCAGTGCAACCAGATGTCAATTTCTCACCCTACTTCCACATATTGCTGACGATAAGGCTCACCTTCAGTAGCTTGCACTCCTGTTGCATTCACATCTTCCCTCTGGCCTATTAATATATACAGCCACTTGTGCTCATTGGCATGGTGACTGTGCTTATGTCAGTCATGCTTCTTTGTATTCTCCCTGCCTAGCCACTCGCTGTTGTGTAAAGGATGTGTGCATCAGGCTCAACACCTGCTAGAAATCTCTGAGCTCTCTGCACCTTTCCACTCTTTCCAAGCACTCTGTCCTCACATCAAGTATTTTGCATTCTTTTTCCAATCTGATCCTCATTTTTAATACTTTCCCTACTCTTATTTTCCAGCTATCCAGCTTTCCTGGCATCTCTTTCTTTGTTACGTTTGCTGTATCATTGCATATGAATGGCAGCCACTCAGAGCCACACTGATGGAAAAAAACTTTAAAAATGCCTAAAAAATCCCAGTTTCCCTCCTTTTTCCCTACATCCCCTTGCTTCCCAGAAAAAACAAAATGCTAAAACCATGGAAGAGCAAAAAGTGAAAGACAAGCAAACTGAAATTGTTCTCTGGCCTGTCTGACTCATCAACATGATGAGCACTGAAAGCACTTCACACATTGGTAACTGGGGGTCCTTGCTGCTGCCACTGGAGCAATAATACCCTGTCCCCTCCACGGCGTCTTTTTGATCCCTCTCCCTGGGACCAGCATGCATGCAATGGTACAAATAAGCCCAAATCCTTCTCCAAAACTGGATTCAGCTTAAAACCAAACCCAACTAAAACCAAACCTGCCATCTATTTCCAGCTATAATTCAATTCTTACTGTGGTATAGGTCTAACCATAAATGTACTCTCAGTCATAGGTACCCAGAAATTGGCATTTTGGTAAAAAAATTCTGGCAAAACCTTGAGAAAGCTTAAATGCCCTGCAGAGACATCCCAGATTTTGGCAGTGTTTAAGCTGGTAAGGTTTCTGGGGTTCAGGGCAGAAATCTTAGGTTACTTAGAGGAAGACTCCAATTGAAAACATAGCCCCTGCTGTGTAAAGCAGATGATTTGGGATGAAGCAACATCACGCAAACATTTGAAAAATGGGCTAGCTTCAATAGGAAATTAAAGTACATTTTAAACCCTTACCACTTGTTTTGTCCCCTGAATTCTGTGTTCCCTTTTTTCCTGTATTAATTTAGATCCTAAATGGCACAGTGCTACCGGTATGAGTTTACACAGTATATATCATTATGGTATTTAGTACTATTAATGTTTAAACATCTTATTAACTCCCAAATAGAATTTGCCTTCCCACAACAAAAACTAGAAGTGTCTTGCAGATATATCCATGTAAAGCTCCCCCTACACTGCCCTTCTGAATTGCCCGGAGAACAACATGGAGACCCAAATCACAACACAGGGTTCAAAGCTTAACTTTCAGGAATTCACTTTGCACTGCTCCTATCACCTTGAGAAGACCTGCACCAGGCCACCTGCCACCATTCATCATTTCCTTTTTTCTGAAAGATTTTTCTTTGCTCCGTTCACTTGCTGCGTTATTTCCCAGAGGACTGCTCCTGGATTGACTGGGCTTTAATTGCTCAGCCCTGCCAAGCTCAGGGTGGAATTTCACCTTCTCTTCTCCCCCTCCCTTGCCCTCTGGAGCTGCCACAGCTCTTGGTGATTTCTGGGGAGCAGCGATTAGCAATTCACTAAGTTTGTGCCTTTATTGCTGTCCTGGAGTGACTTTATGATGCTGAACTGGATGTGTCCACATGCCTTCATGTGGATACACATGCTGCAGGCCAGCTGGTTTGCACTTATTCCTGCTATCCCCTCAATGCTTTCAAAGAGCTGTCTTCCTGAGATCTGTATTACTTTCCAATCTTCCTTTATTTTAAAAGAAGTATACTGTTGCTATGACTTTCCTCATCACCCCTTTCCTCCTCCTCCTCATTTATTAGTGGACATGCTCTTTGTAAGCATCTATCTTCCTGCTGATGCATTTGTGCAGTCAGTTCTCATTCCCCAGACCAGCTTTAACCAACTTTGCTGCTTCCTCCCATCCTCACCCACACGGCTCTTTCCAGGCTGTACTCTGCCTTTCATCCGCCTGCTTCTCTCTTGACAAAAGGGCACCTAATGCCCTCATATACAGAAGTCATCCTTCATGTGTCTACAACAGGTAGAAATTTGCTGCCACATGAATCTTTGGCACAGAGCCATCAGGAAAGCAGGTAAGGTGAACAAGGAGGATCTGCATTATCACAAGCCCTGATACCACAAGAGCATCCATCAGAAGTTGCCTGCATCCTTTGCTATTAATCATTCCTCAGATTCCTCACACAGAGGCTGAGTTGGAGGCAAGGGCTCTGCAATGGGTAAAAGTTGCTCATGTGAAGAGGGACTGAGCTACCTTGGTTTTGCCTCTTTCCTGTTTTGTTAGAACAGCTCAGCACTGCCAAGAGGCAAAAAGCTGGGCAAAGTTTCCTTACACTTCCCTGTTTCTGACTAGCTCCAGTTATCACTCCTTACTGTTGCTCAGTGGGTGTTCATTTCATCTGTGCTCACCTGTCCCGATGCTTTGGCCTGGATTCTTCTGCCCCAGAACACAGATTGCTTAGCCAGTTCCTTTTCTTCTCCCACTGCTACAGGCACAGCATGTCCCACACATGACCAAGCAGGTCCAAATCAAAGGTACACCAGCAGTATTTTATGGTCTCAAACTATGCAGCCTCTAGTTGGAAACACAACTTGAAATATAATTTTGGCAGTATTTCCTCAGAGGGGATTAGTTTCAGTGACTGTCTACAAGAAAGTGAACTGCCCTTTGCCAACTCTTCCTCTTTTTTTTTCCAGGCTGCTTTGCCCTCCCTTGAAGGTACATCACGCCTGCTAAGTACACAGGAAAAACACAGGGATAAGCAACAAGAACAAGGGGACACTGAACAAAAGTCTAACATATGAGAAGACCAAAAGAACAGACTAACACCTCATTCCTGAGTTTAACGAAGAGCTTGTCAGCTTCCTGTTTTTTGTCCAAACCTGCAAGCTCCTTTATGAAGGGGGAGGGAGCAAGACACACGCTCCTCATCACGAAGGCATCCGTGCCCCGGGGCCACCCCTGTGCAGTGCACCCTTGTTTCTTCACAGCAACACAAGAGTCTTACAGTTGCACATGAGAACTTCAGGATCACAGCTGGATGGCCAAAACCTGGTGTCATCACATAAAGCTGCATGTGTTGTGCATGTTCAGTGGAGCAGGGGAAATAGCCAGTGAAGATAAGGAGTAAATGGGAAAGAAAGGCATCTGCATGAAAGCAAAATTCAGCTGAAAGACCTGCAGAAGGCAAAAAATATGGGCTTTGGCTGCATAGTCTCTGCTGATGGGTTTGCACAAAGGGCTTCAGTGTGCGGCAGGTATTCCAGCTCTGTCAGTGTGCAGATAATTAAAAACAATAATGAAAGGGAGGTTTTCTGTGCCTTGGCTCTAGGCACAGACACAGCTCCTGAGCTGCAGAAGCTGAGTGGTCCCTCTGCAGCAACATTTGCATTACTGCTAATCTGTAATTGGGATCCCCACTTAGCTCTATGACTCTTTCTGACCATTTTCAGACCTTTACCATTCAAGTCAAGAGGCTCCTTCCTCTAGAAATTACATTAAGATTTGAAAGCATGTTTCCTAATTTGTTTTAACAGGCAGCAATGATTTCTGTTCATAGCTACATGAGTGCATTGTTTTCCCAGCATGCAACTCAAAAATAAAAGAAGAATCATATCTATTTCATAATTCCCTTCCAAAACCAGGTACATATGAATTTAAAAATATTGATATTGTTACAACTGTTTCATCTAGCAACAGAAAATAACAATGAGATCTCTTGCTTTCTCCCTCACAGAGTAAGGGCCAAATTCACATATGAATCTAAGTGAATCTGAATTATAAATAAGCTACCCCTTACTTTAGTTTCTATCTTCTTGTATCCTTCTGATTGCTGTCTTTCTTGCTACACATCTCCTTTCAGACCCTCATCCATGCAAATTATTCCATGCTAGACTATTTCAGATTCACTTAGACCAAGAGGATTAATTTCAGAGTGGATGCGTAAGAAGGTGTAAATTCTACACTGGGGTGTGAGAAGGGACAAGATTTTCCCTCAAGGCTTTGTCCTCCTCCTGGATTTACACAGAAAGGAATCCCAATCCCTTTATCATTGCCAGGAAGAGGCTGAGGAATCCAGAAATACACAAAGTAGCAGATTAGATTTATTCAGACTCATTTCTTAGTTTGAGTCTGATATGAGTATTGCACAGACTTGTCCCTTCCAAATTTAAGTCTTTGTCTGGAAATTGTGAGAGATGTTCTCTCTAATGGAAATAATTCTAGAGTTAAACAAAAAAACCAATGGGATATATAAAGATATACAGCCCTCAGTATAACTTAGGATATCCTTAGATCTCTAAATGCAAGCCACATGAATGTCCAGTGACACCTAACTTCATTTTTATTCACTTAAATGGGAAGCTCAATGACCAGAGCTGCTGCGTGGCTACAGCTTCCACTGAGTCCTGTCTGTTGACAACACTCCTGGGAGCAGAAAAAAAATCAAGCCATTTATTTAGGTGACTCCTTATAAATGGAAGCTTGTATTTTCAGTTTTGCAAGTTCAAATGTTCAAAGATGGAATTAAAAACATGCGAAACGGGTAACAGTTAAAATCAGCCCAACATTTACCTAGCTCCTGAATCTAATAAAATATCCATTACACAATGACCATTTTTTGTTGATGCAAATTCAGCATGGAGATAAAGCAAACATAACTTCAGAGATGCCAGTGTAACTAGCCCCAAGAAAAATGTGGACCTGTAAATCCAGTCAGAACATAGAACCCTACAAATATTTCAGACTTTCTTCAGCCTTGCTGAAAAGACCATTCCCCCTGCTCCTATGCTTTGCAAGGCAGCAAAAGATAGATTGCAAACCCTCAGTCTGCTGTCTCAAGTGAAAATTCTCACTACAATATTTTTAAAATTCAGAAACTTAACCATTTAATATGCTGGAACCTTTCCCCAGTGGGCAACTGAAAATTATCACCACCTAATGATTATTCAGCGACATCTGCAAAATAAGTTTGATGTTTTTGGGCCAGTTTCTCTTGGACAGATGTCAGTATCACAAAGTACGCTATCGTTGGCACTAATTGGTATCACTCTTGTCAAACAATCTGCAGTATGGCAAAAAAAGAAGTAGAACTTACATTAAATTTCCCTTTTGCTTATGCAAGTATTTCTTCATGTCATGGACACTTTCTCTTACCCCAAATGTTCCTGTACCTTCAAAAAACAGAGGATTCACCAAGGAAAAAGCTCAGGCCTTTCAAGCAGCATTAAACCCAGCATTCTCTGTGTGGATCTCCACAGAGAAGACACAGACACTAAATCTCATTCTAAACTGTGTTTGCTCTCAGTAAATATTTCTTCCTGCAAAACACATTGCCATGGCATTGTGCAAAGCTGTATAAACAGTTGTAATTTTGTCCTACTTTTTGATCCTTGCAGCTTGTGTCCAGGTTGCTGAATTGTTCAGTTGTCAAGGACAGGCTTAAAATTTTTATGCATCGGCATAGCACGTGATGTAAGCTCTCATGCACCTGACATGTCACACATGAATAAGTCAGGCATGCCTTGTGATTCACTGTTGGGTTTAAAGACAAATAAGGGTAGCTTTTCTATGAGAATACAACACAGGGAGCTCAGTTTTGCAATTAGGCAATCAAAAAATATTTTAAATCTCAGATTCTGTTTTAAAAATTCTATTAATCACTGAAAATCTGTGTAAGTTTTCCTGTGCAAAAACAGATGCATACTGGGTCCTTTGCCATTCCTCAATGTGCTGTAATCTACTCCTGAGTGACTTAGATTTTACTTGTCCCCCAGCTAGTTATGGTATTCCTTGTTCTTTCTATGCTAGCCTCATATAATCTTATGTCACACACTAAAGTGCTGTCACTGTGATGAACTTATGATTTATCTTAGGACCTTCTAAGTCTACAGTGGGTATGGTACTGCAGGACAGGTTAGAAATCAAAAACCACCAACACTTTAGACCAGTCACAGCCAAACAACACTTACTGGCTCTTGATGTGTCCAGGAGCAGAGGGCAGCTGCAGAGTGGTTAACTGCTGCAGAAACTTACAGGTTTAATTTTGCCATGTTAGCAGACAATCAAAACATGCAGAATAACTATCTACTGTCCAGAACTCCCTTTGTCTATATGAACTCCCTTTGTTCATGTTTGTCCACATCCCAAAGCTTCAAACAAGAGCATGAGCTCAGTTTAGACCTGTAAGCAGCACCCTTTCCACTGCCTTCACAGAAGGCATTCGCATTTAATTGTGCAAGTTGACAAAATTAGGGCCTTAATTTGTGAGCCCTTGATAATTTTTCACAGGCAGGCCTCAAATTTGTCCTTCCTAGCCTATTGGCTTCAGTATTAATTATATATGAATTTCCAGGGGCAAGATAAGGGCCACAGTCATTTCTCTCTTGGTTTCCAGTCATTTCTTTTCATTTATTCCACACCAGCAGTTACAAAAAGTGGTCTGGGGATTGGTGTGCTGTTCTGGCAGTGAGTAATAGGGAGTGTGGGTTTGTTAATATGGATAGTCTTCAAAATAAACAGGTAAACTGAAGGAGGAAAATTATTATGAGGGGAAAAGAGGGATTTATGTCTAGCTCTGACAAACTGCTAATACCAACTTCTTTCAACCAACAACTAGTCCACAGCACTTTGTTCCAAGTTCTTTTTCCAGAGAGACATTTCAAGGCAAAACTCCCAGAGAGACAATCACTCTCCCAGAATAAGAGACATGAAGGATATTAGAAAAACTGAAGGCTGATTGAAAGCGAAGATTTTAAAGGGCAGCCAAATTCCTTCCTATGGCAAACTGGGACATAGCTGTCACAGTGTGCCATTTTTTTTCTTTCTTTTTTTTTTTTTTAATCTCCAGGGCTCCTAGTTCAATACCTTCTTTTAAAAAAAGGGGTTTTTAGTCTAATCAGTGAATATGAGGTAAAGACACATTCGTGTCCTTCAAAAGAGGTAGCAATGCAATGACTTTCCAATTACCCTTTAATTAAAATATTAATTAATTAACAACGTGTATTTATGGAATAATTATATAATTTCACACACCATTGATCATATTTTAAACAAAGTCATTTAATTAAGTTGACATGTACACTGCATGCTCTCAGTAGAGCTTTCCTGAGAAACCAGTGCATGTCTGCCTCTAAGGAGATTCAGACGGCACAGGAGAAGTTTACAATGGCCCACAGTGGCATTCAGCGCTGAAATGAAGGCACTTCATACTTTTAAGTAAATTTAATACCACTGACTGTATCCCCAAAGGCTAAAGTCCTCTATCTGCATAAAAGGCACTGGGAAGGCAGGAGCAGCACGAGCTTTCTCACTACCAATATCCCTCATTCTGACCTGGAGGGGCTGACTTTAATAAACGGTTAATCATTATCCTCTTCGCCAAGCCTGTTAAGCAGCTTAAGAAGCTTGGCATTTCTGTGGTGGGACTCAGCTAAGGCTACCAAATCATTTCTCACAGCCTGCTGAAAGCCATCACATGCAGATAGCACGGTGTGCTGGGGCAGCATTTAAAGAGAGCTCTGTGCATGCTGGCACATTTCCCCTTGGAGTCATCGGTTTTGCTCTGCCTCCTCTGCTTCCACGGGCTTGTGATAGGTTGTGGCCCTGAATCAGGGATCATCGCCTCGGCTTTCCTCCCAGCATCTGCAGTCTGGTCTGCCTCTGGGCTATGGCCTCCTCCATCCTTACTGCTTTTCTAAGGTTAACTCAGGATATTCAAACATCTCTGTTCACAGTTTGGGTCTCTGATGCCCATTACAATCTGGTTCTGAAGGAGTGATTCCAAATTACCTGTGGAACTCCTAAATTTTAAATCTAAAAATTGTAAATCTTTACATTTTAAATAGAAAACTAATACTTTAGTTGCAGAGCTTCATGCTTTCCAACTGTAATAAACCTCTCATTTTTGCAGTAGTTTGTTAACTGTTTCTTACTCCCTCACTTAAATTAATGTTAGTTTGCTGAACAAGCCATATTAAATAAAGCTACTTGTCTGGTGTTTACAGTCCCTTTCAAATTCATAGAAGGCTATTTGCTGAACTCTGTTTAGGCATCCAGTACTTTTCAAAGTACCTGTTCCTTCCTTGGGAGTCCTTAGTTGCTGTTCTGCAACACTCTCTACTCACAAACTCTCTCCCCACTGCTCCCCACAGAGGACACCTCATAGAGTCCTTTGCTCTTGGTCCAGCTCTACTCTGTTTCCCTTTGCAGCCATCTCCCCACACAGCTGATGGGACTTGCTGCCAGATCCCAATATACACCCATACAGTGACAGCAGACACATCTTGCTGCATGTATAACACAAACCTCACCAAATTCATCAAGCACGTTCAAATCTGTAGAGAGGCTGACTTTACCTGATGTTAGTGAAGTAACAGGAATTACACCCACAGGGAATTTGTCCCAGTAATGTCACTGAAATGGGCTATTCACGAACATGAATATCAGAAGCTGAATCTGAAAAAAGACATTATAATGTCTGGATGTTTACAGTCATACATTTCAATCCTTTATGTTTCTTTATGTCTGCAAAGCAATTTTTTAGGTCATCAGAGTCTAAAAATTCAGCTGTCATTCTTTTACTCTTTTGTTCCTATTGAGAGTTTATCCATAATTTAACGAAAGTTTCAAGGAATTGAAGAAGGGAAGAAAAGGAACCCTCGAACTCCCCTAACCAGCCCCATTCACTTATCCCAATTCCAGTTTCTCATGACGTCCCTAGTCAGAATGAGGGGACTGGCTGAAATTCTAAAGAGACTCTTAATGTTGCCTGTATTCTTTAGTTTCTGTTCAGTCACAGCCAAATACAATAAAAATCTGCATTAAAATTGGTATTTAACACCATAGGTGGCATGGAATTTATGTTCAATTTTAGACCGTACATGCCTGAGAATAGCTAGCCAAACACAGAAATAAATTATGAGACTAACAACACATGACAATATGATCGTTATAAAAGTGCTTCTCACAAATGGGCACCAGCTTCCAAATCACTCATTAGAAACCAAGATGAAGCTGATTCATAACTAAAAACATCCAGGAAGATTCTGCACTAGCAAGGCTTGCAAGAGCTCCACTGACTTTTCTTTCCATTACCTCATACTCTCCTGGTTTTAAGAGTGAAAACCTGAGTTAGTATAACAGCAGTAATCTGTGTCTTCTGACATCCAGGTAAGTCTGATTTCCAGATATTTACCAGCAAAGAAGGTAAACCAAGCCCCCCACTCCACTTCTTTTTTTTTTTACACATGTAAAATTGTGTCCTTAAATCTGTGTTTAGATACCCAGACAAGTGGCCTGAGATTAAACTGTGGTATGTATCAGGCACTTTTTAATGAAGTCACCCCCCTTTTTACTTTGTTAAAAATGATCCCTATGCAAAGCTCTTCACACTGCCTCTTTGCAAAAGGCCTTTTCCATCTCTCCCTGTAGATTTCTGAGCATTTTGTCCACAACCAAATGCACCTTCCCAGATGAACAATTTTCAATCCTGCACAAAGCACAGCACATTTTATTGCTCTCAAGGCCAACCTTCCTTTCTACTAGCTCTCCATTTTTTTCACAGCCTCTGCCTCCTGATTTCCAGCCAGCTCTTGGACTCTCCACATAGGCTGGTTGGGACTGGCCCAGCTTTTCATCTTAATATAATATCCCCAAATTGCATTTATCTTTACTCTCTTGTTTCAGCCCCTTTGTCTTCAGCCTGGCCCTGGGTGGTTGTTTTCCATTTACCAATCTGTTCACTATGTTTTCTCTCTCGGTTTTCTCTCTCTGTCTTTTCTGTAAGTCCTTAATCACACCTCTGTGTCCTCCCTGTTTCACCTCTTTCCCTTTCTCTTCCCCCCCCAGCCCCCCCCTCCAGTTACAGCTCTGCAGGCAGGGTTTACGAGCAGGGATCTCTAGCAATGTCCTACAGGAATATACCTTGGCACACTGTCTGGACTGTTCAAGCCCTACTGCACCCCTGAGTGCCACAAAAAGCTCTACACAGAGCGGCAGAACAGAAAAGAAAGCTTTACAGCCACTTTCTTGTATGCTATTTTTTCCTCTCGGCATCTAAGGAAGATTTAGGGGATGGGGGGAGGGAAGAGCCTAGATTTACAAACAGCAATCAAGCAGGTAAATATTCTGCTGTTTAGTTGCAGCCAAGGGAATATAGAAAGAGCGCGTTTAAGCAAGAACAAGCCAGAGTCCTTTATGCTCACAGGTGAGGTAGCAATTTGAAATTATTTTGGTATGTCACTCAGTTACCTCAGTACCAATAATACCATACCTGAAATCCACCTAGCCTTCTTTAGAATTAATTAGTACCATACAGGCCAGGCTGGGCTGGTGAGCTGAGTGCTTGCTGAGAGATGTTCTGAGTTAGGGCACTGATACCATCAGGTCCCACCACTGAGACCACAAATACAAGAGATTGTAAAAATAAATAGCCACACTGCTCTCAGTTATATTTTCTTTGCTGGTTAATTTTAGAAGAGCACTGATGCCAGCAAGATCAAAACTTGGAACAAATTTTAAAAAGTGATCATACCTATGTAAGAGAGAGGCACAGCTCCTCATCAGCTCCTGCAGCACATATCCCTTGCTGTCCTCACGGGGAGAAGCTAGGTTGGTTCAAGCAGAGATAGAGTACTTCTAGCCAAGCCTAGTCCACAAGGCTCAGAATCATGCCCAGGATCTTCCTTCCTTTACAGTGCTGATTCCTGATATGAGAGAAATCAACAAGGAATGAGCACATCTTCCTGATGCACCAAGACTTCTGCATTATTCCCAAAAAGGGCTCTGTTACTTATCATCATGGTAGAGGCTTAACCCTCTCACAATTCCTTTTAGTTTAGACTTTGTTTAGACTTTGAAAGGAAGAAAATATCTATTTCTAAGGATTGATGCTACTTATATTATGCAGCTTTGCAAAACAGGCAAAAGCAGAGTCCAGCATCAAAGTGAAGTGAAGAGCATCACAGGAAAGTCCAGCTCCCAAGTAAATGCCAGTTAGAAACACTATTTACTGCCACCCAAACTAAAATTTTGTATGCCATGCATTACATAACTTTACATAGCTGTGAGGTCCCACGCATTGCACTGCAGAAACAGGCAGTACAGGACTGCTAGCAATAACTGAGCCCTCATCAAGTTACTGAAACACCCAAGCCTTCCTCCCCTTCTTAATCATACTCTTTCAAATCATTAAAGATTTGCATGAAAACCAAGGAGGAGAGCTGTTTTTTGTTGAAAATACACAAACCTACTGTGTAATTGTAACAGCCTGGAAACTACACCTCATAGTTACATACACTTGTGTAGCACATATGAAAGTTGAGAGCCAGCGAGTTGTGAATGGCACTGAGGGTGGCAATTCTCTTCACAAGCAGCTCTCTTCTCTGCCTGCATCCACAGCAACTGAGCATCTATCATAACAACTGATTACTGAGATGCAGATAGGGAATCTATTACTTGTCTTCCTCATAATGAATTCAACATTTCTCAGGACAATGAGCATTTAACTAACTATTGGTCGTATAAATGGTGCAACACAGTCCATAAATCATTAACATATGAAAAGAACAAAATATACACCCAGGTCCATGACTTTTTTGGTGACAACACAAGCCATTTGTACAAAGCTCAAAAGAAAAAAAAAATCTATCTGTACACTTAAGGGATTTTATGCAGTGATTTTTTCCTTAATAAGTCATAGTAAGAAAAAGAATGAGCCAAACCCTAGTATTTTAATTAAACAGTGTACATTTCTCACTGGGTTTGTTTGCTTTTCTGCATATGGATTCCTCTAAGGTCCTTAAAGCTAGCAAACCTGAATGCTTTTAAAGATGTTCCCGTGCAATATGTAATTGAAATTCCTTAAAATATTTAGAGAGTTCTAGAAGGGAATGTTCTGCAGCAATAAATTACTGTAGTGTCATGGTAGCAATGTACTGAGAGGGCAGAGTAGTTTTTGAATTCCTATTCTTAGCTACTTATAATTTTGTCTAGATACTGAATGTTTTTCACTTGAACCCCGATTTTTACCTTTGGAATGCCTTTTTTTCTTCCCCATAATTTTAAAATTTAGCTCAGCATCATAAATCTATTTTCTTCTAAAACTTCCAATTTGTCATGCCAAAGATTGAATGAAAAAGCTTAGGTTTGTCTTTTTAAAGGAACAAAAGACTGAAATATCTGCACCAGGAAAGAGTATTTCTGTACACCTTGAACGCTTCTGCCCCAGCCTCTGAGCTCTTCCAGATGCGCCTTGATTTCACAAGGCACACAAAAATACCCACCCAATGAAGCACTGGGGTAGTACCACAGAGCACTACACATGGTCACAGTCAATCACTTTATAGGATAACTTCCACTTACAAGACATTTAATTCATAAAGTAGAACCTCTAACATCCCTTCTCGTTCTGTATTTCTCAGAATAAACCAGTACAGAGCCGTACAGAATATAAATCTTTACTATTATGTCCTAGGTTTGTGATTGATGAGACAAATCTTAAACACATGGAGTGGAAACTGTTCATCCCACATTTTCATATCCTGGAATGGAAGATCACTTCCCTATTTAGACAGCTTAAAATCTTCATACTTTGGGACCATATTTTAAGATATTTAGGTGCCTTGTTCCATGCAGCTTCCTAATGAGGTATTCAAATACAAGAGGCCTTCCCATCACTTGAGAGGCCATTCTGTCCTTTCCCTGTTATAAAAGTTTCTTAAGATTCATCTTTCCTTTTTCTCATTCTAGCTGTTCCTTACTTTTGTTTGTAGGACTTTCCAGGGCTTGCCAGGATGCCCAAGGGTAATTTCCTCTTTCCCCTCCAATCTGATTTTATGCATGTCAAAGAGTCCTTGGGCAGACCGCTGCCCTTCCTAGCGGGCAATGCCAGCAGCACTGACATTGTTGCAACAGGGTGTTGAAGCAAAGCCACAGTTTCTATCTTGGGTAAATTAGCATCTATTTTCCAAAGAGATTCTCTGAACTCCTTGAATGTATACTCACAACAGAGACTGCTGCTCCACCAGGCTTTACTTTTCATTTAGGAGGTGCAAAAACACAGGGTACCAAGTCAAATTCATGAAGGGGAAGGGGAAGGGGAAGGGGAAGGGGAAGGGGAAGGGGAAGGGGAAGGGGAAGGGGAAGGGGAAGGGGAAGGGGAAGGGGAAGGGGAAGGGGAAGGGGAAGGGGAAGGGGAAGGGGAAGGGGAAGGGAGAGTTCCTATCTGATCTGCCAGGTCCCCTGAGAGGCTGCCAGGCAGAGCAAGCAGAGAACACCCCAGCACACCCAGACTGCCACCCCGGCAAGCCAAGGAACCCGGCCCGGCGGCACTGGCAGGCTGGAGCACGAAGGAAGGCAGGCGGTGAGAGCGGGCAGAGTCCCGCGCACGGGGAGCCCCGCGGAGCCGCGCTCCTCCGGGGATGCTGCGGGGATGCTGCGGGCGGAGCCCATGGCAGCGCTCCGCCGGGCGCGTCAGCAGGATCCGCCCTCCCGGGGGCGGCGGGCCGCGTTATTACCTTCTATTGCTTCTAATTCCTCTATTTCCTCTTTCCCGGTAACCCCCCGACCCTTCTCACTACACCTCACAGTACCCGTAACAACTACTCCTTGAGGAAATTTTAATTACAACATTATTTGGAACTGCTGATTGTTTATTGTGACAAGACAAAGAACGCGGGAAGGGAAGATTCATTGAGAAACACGGGCTGAGGAAAAGGTTGCTTTGCAATCATTTCTGGCGCATAAAAATCCACATTAGAGATGGAAAAGCGAAATCTAAAAAAAAAAAGGCAAGATAAGATGCCTGTACCTAGCATTGCTGTCAGAAAATTGCTCATGCTAAACAAATTACAAAGGAATTGAGAAAGCTGCAAGATGCACTGGTTCCATATTAAAAATAAAAATATAAGAAAAAACAACAGCGCTGGAATTTTCTGGCACTCACCGCTATCGATTACAGGCATTTATTTCAGGGCTGGAAATACTGGAAACAGATATTCTTCATGCGACTAAGAGTCAAAAATTTAAGAAGAGCAAACAGCAGTACAGACTGGGATGGATATTTCAGGGAAAAAGAAACCAAGGAGGATGGAATGATAAAATGATAATAAAAACATTGAAGGGCAAGGTATATCAATTAGAAAAATAGGCAAGAAAATATCAGTTCAAATTAATGATTCTTCCTCCCCAGCTCATTACCGGCATCTGGTACAGAGAATAAATGCAGCAACTGTTTTCATAGCGCAGGGTCTTCGTTTCCTTACTGTGAACAAGAAGTGTAAGCAGAAACCCACACTGATTTTAATGTGCAGATTCCATGTGTAGGAACTAGAGTGTATTTTTAATTAACCCTGTAAGGATCAAACCTGTCAGACTGACAACAGCAGAGACAAACTAGAGAAGCTATTCAAAGTCATAGATGAAAATGATGAATGGTACTGAATTTATATTTGGGAGATCAACTTCATCTTAAATAAATCCAGATTTTAGATGACAAGTCAAGTTTCTACCAGTTATGGGGTCAGTATTTCATATGGTGACATCCAGAATATCCAGACACATTTCAGGAACTTCAGGACTGTGTCCTCTAACCACTGAGCCATTAAGCAGAATCTGAAATTTTCAGGCTGTGTTTGCATTAGCAAACTTTGACACCTATCACAGCAGGGTACAAGTAGACAGGGCTCAGTCATTACAAAAACCAAGCCTTAAAACAAAACAGTCCAATATTTTATCATGCCTCACTCTATCATTGTTAAATCCCTTTAGGAGTATAATATTCCATAGGATGCTTCACAATCAAAAAGTGATCCCAGCTGGGGTTTTTATGTCAAGAATATCAACTCCCCATGAAAAAATTCAGTGTAAGAAATTTCAGAGGATGAAGAAGCATGCTGCAGAAATCTCAGGAAATGGCCTTTCAAAGTGAGGCAAGATCACAGCTTCCCATTCTCCTCCAAGTTAATTACTTAACCTCCTAGAAAAAGCAGCAGAAAAAATTGCTTACACATGACCTACAAAGAGCAACATAAAAGGCAACATAAAAGTGAAAAAGCAAATTAGAACTGAGAGAATGCTTTTGCTTAGATGCTGGGCAAGAGTGGTGAGAGACACTGAGTTACAGTGTTTTTACTGAGGTTAGCACAGTGGGACATAGATTTCTGAACTGGACCTCTGGACACGAATACAGGCAAGATGGAGAACAGACAAATTCCAAGTTTCCCTTTCAAAAACAGTTCATCCACTTTAATTTACCTGCACCACTTTATATAGTTTAGTTCCCCTCTGCATGCTCCTTTGCATTCAGTTTATTTCCTCCTTCACACTCCAAATTTTCTGTTACATCTCCAACTACTGAATCTTCTTCATCTGCCTGTGAGCAGACAGAACATTATATTTAAATTCCTGTTTTCGTTTTGTTTAGTATTTCAATAAAGTACACGTTTTTTTCCCAGGCTGACAAGTGTGGAGGAGTGGGCAGCACCATGGAACGTGGCCACGCACCCAGTGATTTCAGGTAATTGGAAGAGAGAAAGCTATTTAAGGGGGGAGAGGGAGAGAGGAAAAAGGAAAAAGCAAAAGGCAAAAAACCCAAACCAAACACAAAAAAAAGCGCCACCTTTCTTATGATTTTCCTCTCTGTCAAAACTGAAAAACAAGCGTCAAAAGCCTTGCCTTGTGTTCTGTGTCAGCGCTAATTACATCCCTGCTGCTGCCGGCCAGTTCCGAGCGCTGCATCCCAGCGAGAGGGAAGGCCTCCATCTCCCTGCAGTGGGCAGACCCTCCTCTCCCGCGCCAGGAATGCCTCCGAGGGGGAGTGCGCTGCTGTTTTGACAATCCCTTTCTTTGCTGCCTGGCAGAGCTCCATCTCATTTCAGCAAAGGCAGTATTTCCACTCTGTCCTATATTCTGCCCCGGCTTCACAGCATCCCACGTTCTGACAGCCTTTTCCATTTTCAGTAATCCCTCTTTTTCAGTCTGTCTCACTGAAACAATGGAAATATTAGACCCTGAAAACATTACAGAGCATGGACATAGCATCCTCACTTCTCTGAGTCTCACAGAAAATGAACAGAAAATAAGCAGAGCGATGCTCTCCTCCACAGAAGTGAGAGTGGCAGATTCCAGCCCTTTGATAGCTGTCGATTTTGACTAATCCTGGTGGGTACATTTAAATCCTTGTTAAGGGCTTCCACATTCATTAAAAATAAATCCAGTAGTTATTTGGCTGTGTAATTATTATGGATAATTTGCAATTAAGCAATTGGCCTCTGACGAAGGGATAGATAATTGACCAGCCTCGTCTGGTATTTTAGAATGGGGTGGGGGGTAATTAAGTAAATCCAGTCAGCTAAATGTCCTCCTTCCCACTACATCTTTTCCCACCTTTAAATGCAAACCAGACCTCATGCAGCTGTGAGGCCATGGGAGTCTAAGCCTATTAAAGAAATCTTCTAATGACTGTAAAACTACCACTCATTGAAATAAAAATATTTTCACACTATTTTCACATTGTGCAAATGGATCCAAAAATAATTCTTAGTGCAATACATGGTGCACAAACTGCTCTGCTTGACAAGTGCAACATTTAATTTGCACTAATTAGTCCAAAGCGGGGGCAGTGTGAAATTAACATGATTCATTAATTCTGTGGTTTATGTTTTACATACCATGTGTTTACATTTCAAAACTACTAGGTTCTTTGCAACCCAACACGCCACACTTCTGAAATTAACAGGTTCAAAAAGTTCTCCCCACATCTCTCTGGGTGCATTCAGATTTGATTTTTGGATTTGCACCTTGTCTATTTGTTTCAAAACAACCCGTTGCTTTAATTTTGCATGGTTTCTTCATTTGCCCTAATCTTGGCCTTAGCTTCTTTCTGACAAAATTATCTTTTGGGTGGCTCAGGTCACTGGGGGATAAGCATGAACAGAGCACCAGGTGAAGAAGCAATTTTCAAACTACTGTATGTTTGAAAAAAATTTAATCAATCCTTCCTATCGACTAAATCTGAAGTTTTCATGATGCTGCTCCAATATTTGCTCCCATAATGATATCAGGAGATGTTCATTAAAGATCTAATCCAGAGCCCCATGAAAGTCAACAGACAGACTTCCACTGCCTTCACAAGGCATAAAAACACCAGCTTCTCTTTCTGCTACAGAACACAGGACTCCAAGAACTGTAGTGTTGACCAAGTTGTCTTACCGAACAAATTATCTTCAAGTGAATTGTGCTGAAAAGCATTTTAAAATATACCAGACACAGCTAAATATTACGTTTCTACAAATTAAGGTGCCAAAATTGTATTCATGTTGTTACACATACTCCCAACGTCAAATGTGGTCCATTGTTTCCCGGGATACAGGTTACGTTTTCTACAAAGACACAGAGCAGTATTACACTGAGAATTAAGTTTAATATTGAATATACTATGAAGTTTGTTTGCTTGTTGTCAATAATGATTGGTAATGAAGTAATGATGCCTGTTCCGGAGAGCTCTAAAATCCAGCAGACACTTAGTAATGTTATCTAGCCTCACAAAGATGTGGTGGCTGATCTACTCCTACAAATACCTCTTCAGTAGTCTCAGAAATACAGCAAACAGGTGTGCTAAGATTCACCCAGCTCCTCAAGTCACGAGACATTGAGGCTGTTTTCTGTACCTGAACGTGCTGGACAAGGTACCCTGAGGCATGGAAGAGCAGCTCCTGTAACTAGTGGGCAAATGACAGCATGAGAGTGTGGCAGAAATGATGCCTGGACTGGGCTCCACAACAGCCCAGCAAACACGCAGACATTGAGCACAGATGCCTGGTAGAGCCAAGAAAGTAGCACAGGCAGAAGCCTGGCCACTCAGGAGTCAGAAGCACCTTGGCAAAGGTCAGGTGGAGCATTACAAACTGTGAACTTGGAAGGTAGGAAATGGTCACTGGAGGGTCCTTACAAAAAAAAAAAGGTAATTCAGGAGGAAAACTGTCTACAGCGACTTTCAAAGTGTAACAAAAGACAGAGATTTTAAATTATAAAAGCCTGATAAAAACTAATGCCTTCCATATTATCTAAAGTAATCTGATAATGTTTGTAAGAACCAGCTGAGGCAGAAATTAGATTGTGGGAGATTCACAGTTCTACAGTAAAAAAAAAAAAAAAAAAAGAAAAAAAGGGGGAAAAAAGCTTACTTAGAAAAAGCCACTTTGTGTGCAACTTCCATCTTCTGTCTAAGTCTTCTGAATTTTTTTTTCCCCAGTATAAAAACTCTGGTTTTTTGGTCAGTAATCAAAGTCAAGGAGTAACAGAAATATTTTCTTCTCATAAAGACAAACTAAGCTCAGTTTGGTCCCACATTGTAGACCAGAATACGGCCATGTCAGTTACCTTGTTTAGAGTAGCAGGGACAGACCAAATGCATGTACATAGTTCCATTGTTAGCAAATGTCTCATTAAGAAAAAGCCATAATTTAAAACCAGAAAACTGCTTATTCACAAGTCTTCCATTTGGCAAGAATTTCTGATTGGCTGCGCACTTTAAATGACTTATTTGTGTCAGTCTGTTTCAGGCTGTATCTGGAGCACGCAATGTCATCAAGAAGTGCTATTTGATTACAGTGCAGTACTTTGGGTGGCTTTTAGAAAGCAATAAATTATAGCATTACCATGTACTGTGCATAACATCTCTGTGCCACTTAGCAAGTATGAGGCCAAAATGAACACTCTAACCTTGAAAATACATGATTAAAGTGCTGCCTCGTGGATTGATATACAAAATGGCTAAGTTTAGTGATCCTTCAAATCTGGTTTCTTGGTGAGCACAAAGGATTCTGATGTGCCCTGCTTTTGCCAGCCACTGCATAGGGCATAAAAGATGTGATGCCTTCAGGAGTGCCTGGGCTTCTTGGAGTAAGGAAAGACACTGAGAAGAAAATTTTTGTCTTTTGGTAAGGTGCTTTCCAGCATAAATTTAAGCCTGTTCTTAAAAGTTGTAGTCAGGCAAATGTCCCTACAGGTAAACAGGATGGTACTGAAATACCCTCAGTCAAAGCTGGACCTACACAGAAACAAGTGGTATCAGTTTAGAAGGTAGGAACTTCTCTGCTACAATCTCACTATTTAAAACACAGAGTTTCTGTTCACCTTGAAAAAACACAGGAAGATTTTTCTAGCACTATTAGGTGATTCAGCTGCCAGTACCTTATAAGTAAAAGGAAATTTAAACTCAAAACATTGTGTCATGTAAGAAGGCAGCACCATCTGATTTTTAACAAAGAAAAGGAAAGTAGCATTTTTTCTGAAATACTTTTATCAGCACTTTTGCCAGAATAAGAAACTCACACTTTGTTCTAAAGTCACTTTTTGTTTGAGTGACTCAGCCATTGCTGCCTCCAACATGTTGTTTCCGTGGGTATAATAAATATGAATGGCCTACAGCCAAACACTTTTGATATATATTAAATAAGCTACATGGCCAAATGGTATTGGGTTTGTTTTCACATAGACAGACACAGACTACATTTGTACACTATTCTGATTCTATTTAAATCTGTGAAAAATTTTTATGTCTCTTGCAGTACTCTTTTACCTTTTCATGTGCATCTTTTGATTCCCTAAAGAGCCTGCTTAAAAATGAATCTTTATCTGCATATGGAAGTGCATATTTTATGGGCAGTAGGCTATTACTGCTATATCTGCACATCTATGGGTGTGGGCACCTGTCTATTTGACTGCCAGCAATGCAGAGATGGTCCTGGGTCAGGGCCTGCTTGAGACTCAAACAAGAAAAGGGGCATATTCAAATCTGGTATTTGGTGCAGGGGATAGCAGGGCGTTTGTAATTCCACACAACCTCCTTCTACTGGGAAACTTGTAAAATCTCACTTGCAGTCCTGGAAAGAATTTGCACAGCTCTAATAGAAATGTTCAACTAAGATAGATGGGTCTGAGAGAGTCACATGGCCTTCCTGAGCATAAGTTATGTTACTAAATCAGCATATTGATTTGGGAACACAGCGTCCTGGAATTCTGAAAATGTCAGGCACAGTCTCAGTGCTTCACTCCTTTAAAATCAAATCAATTTAGCCAGCTTACTCTGGGGAAGAAATGATGAAGTCAGATACATGCAAAAACCAGGGTGTCAGGCACTCCAAGTCCCACTGCCTCTGATTGTTTTGAAAGGAAACACTCAAAAGGAATTATCTGGGTTGTCACATAGCTCTTCCTTGGTGGAAAGAAACCACCACAACAGGTAACGTGGATCTCTGCTAATGCAAACCTGTGTTTGCATTAGCAGAGATCCAAAGACATCTCTCCACGGGTCTTTGGAGATTCCCAAGGTGGAGACAACCAATGAGGTTGAGAGGTAAAATTATATGACCACTTGTGACGGTGCTAATCCATCTACCTTACCCATGGGGTACATTTGAGATTAAAGGCTGAGATAGCCCACACCCTTGCACTGTGGCCTCCAGTTCTGTACTCATACTAATTAAGCGGTCCAATCCACAAATGTATGGTCAAGGTTGCAGCATCTGGTGTGAAAAGCACATTTTTAACAAATGGGGCCCATCAGCATGAATAAATTTGTAGACATGAGCCATGTTTATTTAGTTGATAGAATAGATAGAATATTGGCATAAGTTGCTTCTGGGGAAAAAAGTGTGCCAAAACGTATTACACCAGGTGGACATTTTCTTCCTACCTGACTTGACAAAACATACAAGCATACACTAGATGTAAGGAAAAGGAGCAACTGGGAAATTTCAGAGAACAAAACTAATTTATTTCTTGACTAGAAGTACCAAAACATCTTGTTCTGACCCCACAAGACATCATGCTGGGCTTTGATTCCTGCACCACAGGGACCAGGTGCAGCACGGGAGCCCCAGTGAGATACAAACTCCAACCCTGCCTTGCCATACACAGAGTGGAAGTGGAGAAGCTCTGCTGGTAATCAGCCCTGCAGAGCATGTGTTAGCTCCCTGACAAAAGAGAGGTCACCACAACACAGGCCAGATGCAGACCACTTACTCCAACTTTCCACAGCTCCTTGTGCAGACTCCCTGAACTACAGGCTTGACTTGGTCAGTACTATTACAGACATCTGCTTCCATGCTTTGCTGTCCTTGAGCTGAACACCCCTTTTTTATGTTGAAAAGCTCCCTAAAACTAGAGATGACTTAGGCATCATTAGAGAGATCTGAGTGTCACCAAGACAGAGCCAGATATATCAAGATGCTGCAGCCAGAGAAAGAGACAGTAGGACCTTGTCTGACCTGTACACTTTGAGGATGAGGTGGGCAGGCTGTTATCTACTGCAAGTGAAAAGTGCACAGCCACAACTTCCTGCTATTGTGAGCTAGCAAAAGAGGGGAAAAACATCTTGAATATGTCATCAAGACAACTACAGTTTCTTCACTAGATTTCAGCAGAGAAAATCTGTACAGACAGCCTGGCAGCTGCCCTGCCCTTCTCTAAGGCAATAATGAAATAGAACCACGCAAATTTCCTTGCTAGTATAAACTGGAGGATTCATATTATTCGTATTTGAAATATGATTATGCAAAGGAGAGCTGGATTGCAAGTTGTTTGATGGGGAAGCAGGAAAAGCAGTTCTTGGTCCCAGCAGACCAAAAACTCCTTCAAAATAATATAACAAAGGGTGATGATGTTTTCTCTGGAAAGCATTATACATGGCAAAAATCTATTTAGCATTTACAGAAACTGAGAAAAAGGGAATACAGATCCTAGGAATTTATTAGGTTCAGTGAAGAGAGTGGATAGGAGTCAATAATCAACAGTGTAACATGCAGCACAAATACCTGTGTCCACTGCAGTTATACAAACTGTTAATACAAACAACTCCCTCGTACCTCAGCCATTGCTTTCCATTTGTTCCTTTTGCCCCTCAGAACCTCCCCTTGGCTTTGCTAAATATAGATAAGCCTTCTTGTGTATCAATAGCCAACATTAGGGTCAGCTTTCTGCTTCCCATTTCTCATGGCAGTGGGAGTGGTACGTGACATCATCCAGGACCCTAATATTCATGTCCTCTCCATTTCCTTCATGAGTAATAACCCACAGTACCATCACCTCTGCTGTGCTTTGTGATGTTTCTCCCTGTCGTGGCAACTAAGTCCCATGCAGACAATTGCTGTCTCCCCACCGGTGGGAATGGGGGAAGAGAATCAAATTGTAAAAGTGAGAAAATTCATGGAGTATTCAGCAATTTATGGAATGCTTTGTGTTGGAGGGAACCTTAAGTATCACCTAGTTCCAACTCCACTGCAAGGACATGGGTAAGGACACCTTCCACTAGACCAGGTTGCTCAAAGGTCCATCCAACCTGGCCTTGAACATGCAGCACAAATGCAAAGAAGAGCTGAACTGTAGGTTTTTTGATGGTCAAGTGGGAAAAGCTGCTCTAGGTCTCAGCAGGCCAAAATCTCCTTCAAAAGAATATAGCAAAAGGTGATGATGTTTAATAGCCAAGGCAAAAGCTGTGTGCCAGAAAGCAAAGCAAAGAATTCATTCATCACTTCCACTGTGCCAGCAGGTGTTCAGCCACCCCAGGAGAGCAGGGCTCCTTCACACGTGGCAGCTATTGGGGAAGACAAACATCATCACTCCAAATGACCCTGTCTTCCTTCTCCTTCCCACAGCTCTGTATGTTGACCATGATGACACCCTTTGGTGTGGCATATTCCTTGGGTCAGTTGGGGTCAGCTATCCTGGCTGTGTCCCTTCCCAACTTCTTGTGCACCCCCAGCCTCCTTGCTGGTGGGGTAGGTGGAGGCACAGAAAAGGCCTTGAGACTCTATGTAAGCACTGCTCAGCAGTAATAAAAACATGCCTGTTTTCATCAACACACGAAATATTCTCACACTGAATTCAAAACACAGCACTGCAACAGCTACTAAGAAGAAAATGAGGTCTATCCTAGCCAAAACCAGGACATTCCACACATCTTCCCTCAGCTAAGGGGAAGGCATTCTCCAGAAGAGGCTCTCTCAAGAATGTTCTCAGTTCTGGCTGCTCAGGCACACAAAGATGTTAAAAAATATCGTTAAATCAAAGCTAATCAGATGGCTCCCTGTTTGTCTCAAGAAAGACACTGTTCAGGCTTCTTCATTTAAAACCTTTCATAGATTCAGCTCAATTTGCTTCACAACTCTTTCCTTTCTAATTCCTCTGCTTATCTAATATCGCTTTTTCTCTGTCATTTCCCATGCCCTTCTGACACAGCCTTCGTGTAAGTTTTCACCTCATCTCACCATTGATTTTCAAGCCCTGTCTGAGGATGCACTCCTTTTCTCCTGTGTGTCTTAATTTCTCTCCTTGAAAAGCAAGATCTATTTCAGCTCTGCTGCCTCTATGAAGACAAGGAACAACGTGAGCATGCTGGAGTCACACTTGTGTCCTAGCCAACGAGGGTATTGCTTAGAGGATAAATTGAGATGCCACAATACACTAGTTCTCCTCTGAAGCTTTATATGCTCTTCGGGTGGTCTTGTGCTGGACCCTCCACACAAGCCCAGATTTTACAGATTGCAGGTAGGTGGTTTTTGATGCTACATTGCTTAGATCTCATGTTGAATATGATAAATCATTCCTATTCCTTAGTCCTGATTATTTTCCCTCCTATATTGCATGAAATAAGCTGGCATTACCATAAAATACAAAATCCCCAGGACTGTATTTAGTATTTCTTACTTTTCATGCCCTTCCCCCACCCACATTCGCACACTGAACTTCCTTTGTAGGCAGTTGTGGATTTCTATCATCTGAGGATCAGAGCACCATGCATCCATCAAGAAGGGTAAAATATTCACAGGAAGAGACTACAAGATGAGGAAGAGGTCCAGAATGCATAATATGTGTCAGAGGAACAGATGTACACAGAAAATAAAAGTTCTGCAAACTGCAATAAAAATTTCCTCTGTGACAAGAACTGCATTTTTCCACGGCTGTCATAGATTTCATGGAACCAGTCAAATCCAGCCATTTTCAGAAATCTCATGAAATTTACCTTTTCACCTGAATCCACACAAAATAAGAATTTTTCCATAAGAGCCTTCATAAAATTGACACATTTTCTTAGAACACTCCATGAATTTATATAGAATGCAGCTTCTGTTAGCCTAGTCTCTCATGCAGTTTCTTTTAGCCTAGTCTCTCATTGCACCACTTAAAATCACAACCTTAGCTACTGAATTTTTACATTTCTTCCTTTCAGAAGAATAGATTATGCAAAAATATAATAGGCATGAAAATATTCTCCTATAGGAAGGAAACCAGAAGCCCTCATAAATGTATTATAATTAGCACTGGAAGTTTTAATCTATATACAGTGAATTCTTACCAGCTCAAGAACAATCTCAACTGAAGATTCCTCTTTTGACTATGGAAAAATTGACATTACAGAAACTGTTATGTACAAAAAATGTACTCAAGTTTCTAACTAAACTAGGGTGCTCCCTACTTTACTTTTTTTAAGGAAGCATAAAGAATGAAGTGACCATTCTGGTACCTGACCAACAACAGTGAAGAATAGCAAATGAGGAAGTGCCATCACAAACAAGAAACTTCGGGAGGTAAATACAATGTGGTTAATTTATTCTCTAAACATACTATATATTTGTTTAAATAAATTCTCAGATCTAACAGAGAGGAGCAGGCACTCTGGCATCGGTGTTCATTAAGCTCCCAGAGTGACAGCTGAGCCATTTGTTCTGGTTGAAAACAAATCAATACAACAGCTCAAACCCTCCTGTACACAAGTTGGTGAGCAAGCATCCCAAATCACAGTCCACTTCAGGTCCCATTATTGCAGTTAGTTCCATTCACTCTTCAGCAACATACTGTCCAAGAAGGAACCAAAATGCAAGGTTCTTTTCATGGTCTACAATTAAGCCTTGATCCAAAAGCAACACAATCATTGACACCAGCAGGATTTAACCCTGGCAGTTGATCCAAACTCAGGAGAGTTCATGCAAGGCAAAATAAACAGTTTAGGAGAATTGATAGTGCTCCTGAGAAACTTCTACAGGACACAGATGCCAATGAAGGAACAGAAGATGTAGTAGCAGGTAGATAATAGCCTAAAAAGAGCAAATTAATATGCCCTTAAATAAATCAGAGATCTTCAAACTGATTGGGCACAATGTATTTCAATTCAGGAATCTTACATGGCCACTTTAAGAGCTCTCTGAATCACTGGACAGTCACCTTTCGAAATGCAAGAATAGAAGATGAGGTACTAAAAGACTGGGGAAAAGTAAACAGAATATCCAGCTCTGCAAAGCAGGCGAAGCAACAATAAGGAGTTACAAGCCTGCCAATTTGTCTTCAATCCTCAGAAAAACACCAGAACCAGTATTCAAACTACTTATAAGTGCCTAGAAGATAACATGGAAATGAATAGCAGCTAGTATGGATTTCTAGAGCATAAATCCTGTCAAATCAATGTAATTTCCTTCTGCCATATGGGAACAAGCCTTGTGGCAGAAGCAGAGCAGGAGATGTCACGTTTCCTGATTTAGTAAAGCTTGCACTGCTGTCTCAAATGTCACTCTCACGTACACTAACAAAACATGGTCTGAACAAAATTGCAAGACAGGTATGAAAGTGGTTGGGCATAATGCATAGAGAAAGTTATCATTTGCCCATAGTTGAAGCCATCTCGAGGGACAGGAGGATTAAAACACTCTGCTGTGGATATGATTGTGTTTTAGTACTTCCATAAATCACCTGCCCATGACACAGCTCACTTACTGTGCTTGCAGACTATACAAACGTCACGCACAGGACAAATGCAAGTGCAGGGGCTCAGAGTTTGAAGAGATGCTGAGGAATAACTGTGGTGTCAAGGAAAGCAGTAACACTTATGGGGGATGGAAAGGAAGAGTCTGCAAGGCAGAGATGGTCTAATTGGAGAGCTCTAGAAGAAAAGTAGTGGAAGCAACCAGAGGTCCAGAAAATGTGTCCAGGCAAAAAGATTTGAAAATTCTAGAGTCTTCAGAGAGAAGAATTTTTGGGAAGGCCATTTTAAGACTTTGAATGTGCAAGAGTTTGTCACACGCAGGGTTCTTGCATTTTACAAAGTTTGACAAGTAACAGCTTTAATTTCCAGCAAGACAGATGCAGGTCAGACATTAGAGAAAAACATTTATAATAACAAACATAGTGAAGTACTGGGATGGAGCCTAGGAAAACTATAAAATCTGGAATCTCTATAACCAGATGTTTTTAAGAACAGCCTAGAAAAAAACATAAGTTGTTTAAGGAATGATATAAATAGAACCAATTCTGCAGAAGGGGGACTTCTTGAGGCCCCTTCCAGCCCTACTTTTCTAAATGTCAAATGTCCTCCTATGTTTTAAAGCCTCAAACCACCAGAGTATATAAACACACAAGTAATCCCATTGACTTCAAAGCAAGTACACATGGGATTTAAGCATATATATATATATATATATATATATATATGCATAACTTGCCAGATCAGTGTAGCCAAAGGAAGTATCATGCAAAAGTGACTGCATTTGTTTAAACTGCCCTAGATATATATCAGCATTATATTTAAAATGTGATTTCCTGGATTTCACAGACTGTCTATAGAAGAACACCATGGATTTGTGCTACAGCCTTTTAAACAATTGTTCATTAGCATGAACCTTGTAAAGCAGTGTCTATATTCATCGAAGATGGCTGGTGGTAAGAAAAGAAAAGGAAAGAAACAGGCATAAAAGGTCCAAACAGGGAAGTAACATGTTGAGAATGTCAGTATTTTCTGCTCATAACACCACTTTTTTTTTTTTTTTTTTGTAAACCAGGTTGCATACAGACAGTTTCAATATGTAGTATCTATAATGTTGAGGACACTAGATTATAAACATGTACAGAAAAGAGGAAAGCTTCTTCAACTGTCTCTCACACCTCCTTCCATATGTTATCACCAAATGTTTTATTGTATGCCAATGTTCAGCAGACATCATTGGAAACAATATTTACTTTGCACAAAATTCAGTAAGATCTGCTGTAAATTATTAACCATCCTCTCCCTCTGTCTCTACTATATTTGTATCTTTTTTTAAGGGGGGAGGATGGTGTGTGGGAGTCCAACAACATCAAGTGCCATTTCACCATAGAAGATAAGTGTGGTTCAATGCTACTTCGTTTGACCATTGCATTGGAGTTGAGACTGGCACATACATTCCAGAAGACTAAAGGACACTTGGTATGCCTTAAAAACCGGTTGGGCAGGAAAAACACATTGAGGACTGAGCCTTAGCCTTGCCCTTGCTGCATATTACCTGCTAACCATTTATTTTGTCCTTGATTTACACAATAAATCCTTCTGTAAAGATAAGGTGCACATATTAGAAGCATCTACAATTATATGCACCTCTGTCTTTCTCAGAGCTGTCAAGAAACTAGAAAATGGAAAAAGGGAAACATAACCCCCATTATTAAAAAGGAAAGAAAGACCTAGGGACCTACAGGCTGGTCAGTTTCACAACTGTGCCCAACAACATAATGGAGCAGATCCTTCTGGAAACTATGCTAAGGCACATAGAAAATAAGGAGGTGATTAGTGACAACCAAGATGGCTTCACTAAGGGCAAATCGTGGCTGACAAATTTGGTCACCTTCTATAGTAGGGTTCCAGCATTGGTAGATGACAGAAGAGGGACTTACATCCCCTACCTCAACTTGTACAAAACTTGGTGCTGTCCTACTCAATATCCTTGTCTCTAAACTGTAAAGACGTGGATTTGATGGATGGGCCACTCGATGAATGAGGAACTGGATGGATGGTCACACCCAAATAGTTGTGGTCAATGATTTGATGTCCAAGTAGAGAGCAGCGCTCCTCAGGGGTTAGTATTGGGAGCAGCGCTGTTTGGAATCTCTGGGAAGGGACGCCATCCAGAGGGACCTGGACAGGCTTTAGAGGTGGCCTGTGCAGACCTGACGAAGTTCAACAAGGCCAAGTGCCATGTCCTGCATCAGGGTCAGTGCAACACCCACTGTCAAGACAGGCTGTGTGGAGAATGGATTGAGAGCAGCCCTGAGGAGAAAGGCTTGAGGATGCTGGTTGATGAGAAGTTCAACATGAACCATCAACGTGCACTTGCAGCCCAGAAAGCCAGCTCCATCTTGGGCTGCATCAAAAAACAGTGCAGCCAGCAAGGCAAGGGAGGAGGTCCTGCCCTTCTACTTTCATGAGACCCCTGCATCCAGCTCTGGGGCTCCCAGCCACGTAGGGATAGGACAAGGGGGAATGGCCTCAAACTGATGGAGGGCAGGTTTAGAGTAGATATTAGGAAGAAATTCTTCACAATGAGAGTGGTGAGGCACTCGAACAGGTTGCCCAGAGAAGCTGTGGATGCCTCATACCTGGAAGTGTTCAAGGCCAGGTTGGATGGGGCTTTGAGTAACCTGGTCCAGTTGAAGGTATCCCAGTCCATAGTGGGGGGTTGGAATAAGATGGTCTTTAAGGTCCCTCCCAGCCCAAGACATTCTATGAATCTATGAAATTACATTTCCTAGCAATAACACAACCCTTCTTTAACAAACACCTGATTAAAGAAAAGACAATTCTCTGACTTCTGGAGCCCTATGCAAACCAGCTCTATTGCACTGGGAGAAAAGTGGATAAGTGGAATTTCAGAGTATGGGATCCTATAAATATGTACTGCCTTCTTCAGCAGACTGAACGCTTTGAGTACGATTAGAACCAAAACCACCAACATGCTGCTCCAGATTAGGAAGGATACCACACAGCCAAAAGTCACATCAGCTACAACTGTGAAAGGAAAACATAAAATCTGGAACTGCATCTGGAAACAGGCAGGAAGCCACCAGGGTTGCCAAACTACTGCTCTCACATGTAGAGAAAGTCTTGTAAAACCAGAAAAACCAACGCATTTCTGAATTTTTTTTTAGGTATAGGTCAAGACAAGTTTCCCATGAAACCATCAATTACCACAAAGATGGGAAAAATCTCAACTGCAAAGAACAACAGGCTAATCCAGACACAAATGGAGAGCAAATGAAATAGGACATGGAGAAAAATCCTTGCCTGCATTAAGCTCTGGCACATAAACCACCAGTTCCTTCCAACTGGTCTACCAGCAATTTTGACTTGGCTTCCTAATTCCCAACAGGGAAAACAATCAATCAAACAAAAAACCCACCTCCTCAAAATGCCGAAACAACGTTCAACACTTTTTTGTCAGGTTTATCTGAAAATATTGCCTGTGAAACATGCAGCCCCACGCAGAAAACCTTCTGCCACTCATGCCCCCCTTCAAAAGATCTAACAAATGCTTAAAGCAATTGCCTGCCTTGCGCTCGTGCCCTGACATAAGAATTTCTCGTTTGCTTCTAGAAATGACTTAAGGGTTTGCTATCCATTTTGGAGCAGTGTACTTTTAACATATTTTATTATTATGACTTATAGTCAAGATGTGAAAACAGAACAGCTCACAGAACTATCATTTAAATCCACTGATATTTCATGCTTCACACAGCTAATACAATCCTTTGACCTACCAATCCAAATAGCGTTTAAAAGCTTGAATGGCAAGACGCTGTCTGCTCAGGGCTGCTGATACAGAAAGTCCCTGTATAAATCACAATATTACAGAAGTCACAAAAGCTGTGAATTTTGGTGTCAGCTGTGAAAATATTCCATCTGCTTTCTGTCTTGTAGAAAAATGTTTAAAATCTGTCTAAGTACAGGAAGTTTATTTTTGCTTCATCAGTGCAGCAGAAGTAAGCAGTGTAAGACTGGTGAATAGTGCCTCAGAGTTTTGATATTGCTCCAGGTGCTTGCGAGGTTTCCAAAACAACATTTTGGATTTCATTCAGACATCCAATTGCACTACTATTTAACTTCACACCCTTGATAAACACCGAGCAACTCACTGAGTGCTTTTCTAATAGTTGCACTTGAAAACATAGCAAAAACAGTAATGGGCTCCATAACATCAATGAGCTAAAGCTGACTTTGACAGCATATTCGGAGCAGAGGGCTGGTGTTGTGAATACATCTGTGTCAATAAGCATTTGCTTCCTTTATATGCTGGATCCCTGTTAGTAATGAGCCTCTAGTAAAAAGCCAGTCAATTCACCTGAACACCCATTTGCAGATTCTGGAGTTTAGGCAGCCAGTTTCAGAAGGCTGGCTCTTTTTATGTAGCTCTTGACAGGGACTGATTTTATACTTTCACTTTATTTCTCTTTTTCATTTAGGTCATTCATCTCTTTAATGGAAAGTCTATAGAAAAAATTATGATAAAAAAATTACACAAGAGATAGATTACTTTTTAAATGCCCATCACTACTATTACCCCATCCCAGCCAATGTGACATTCAGCAAAGAGCCCCATATTAATTTTATTTATACTCTGTCACCTTCCTGAGATTCCAGACAACTGGGATCTCTATACAATATCAGTTAGACCTAGTATAAAAAGAAAGCACAAAGCCAACATAAGAAGGAAAAAGAAACAGTGGTGCAAGAGAATTTAAAGATTTCCATGGACTAGGCTTTTGAAAGGCGCCTAGAATAAATTCAGAACTGTTTTCAAAGGAGATGAAAAAAGACCAGTGCCTACAAGGACCTGGTCTGCTTACCCCCTTTTGTTTCCCCTTCACCAAAAGTCTCCCTTCCTCTAGAACCTCAGTAAAGACTTTAAATATATGCTTAGGTGGAGGGGTCATTTCATAGCTCAAGGGGATGGGGCTTGGATGGAAGAGCTTGATAGCACCTTCTAGGGCAAACACCTGTCAGGGGACTGTCTAGGTTCAAAAGAAATCTTAGAGTGATTTGATAATTAAATGAAAAAATGAATGACCTAGGTAAGCCTTGCCAGTCCTAGGCTCCTGTATGACCACAAAACCTTCAAAACAAAGTATAAACTCCCTCCCCTTCAATCTGCAATGCCTCCCACAGGAAAAACTCACTGTCACACACATTTTAATCCATGGGTGGAGGTGCTGCTCTTTCAGCTTGTTACAGCAGATAACTCACTCTCCTGTTTCCAATCTTCCATTATCTGCCTGTCTTTTCCCACACCTCCACCCACGCTAGCAGGCTCTTTGTTCTCCAGGGGATTGTTTTTGCAGAGGGCAAAGAGTGACTGGAATAAGCAGGAGACACCTACCACAGTTGCTTTTCCTTCCCGGGTGATTCCCAGTATTTTATTTTCCTACTGCACTTTGTGTGCAGGGGAAGCAAGGGTAGAGAAGCCTTTAAAAGATAGTAGGGAACTGCTGTGGTGGTTCCAAGATGGAGCATGCAATTGCTATTTCTGATTGTGTTAACCCAGGCGTAATTATGTAATTATCCACAAAAATTTAGTCAGAGTTTTGCATATCTAAATCATTAACTTTAACAATTGACAGACTGCTTTGATTAGTATTTTCACAGACTAGCATAGCATACATTTGTCAGCTTTCCTATGATTAGTTGTAATTTGGAATTTGTTTATGCAAAATGTTTTTATTGCTCGTTTGGGGGGGGAGGGAAAAAAAGGAGGGCAGAAAAGACATGTTTATCCTGTCAGGAGATCCTACAGAACTTACTAGGGATGCTGCAAATGTATTTTTGCTGTGCTTTAATGTCATTTATTTGGTGAACTGATATAGCAAACATTGGCTTGTACTTGTTAAGGAGAACAAGAACTCTGGGTGAGCACCTTTTGCCATACAAAATTTTTTAATCAAAGTTTAAGTAAATGAATTCAGAAGCACCTAGCACTTTACGCAATGCTGTATTTTAAGTCCATTGCTTCCCAAAAACAATACTGGAGCATCATGCAATCAGTGTGAACACTTTAAAATGCTGCTTGTGTCAAATACTATAATGCCAGCTCAGCCTTTTCATTCAGCATTGTAATCAATATCATAATTTAAGATGCAGTTAGTTAAGCTAAGCAATAATTAATGACTCCATCCCACACCTGCTGGTGGATCAGTTTCTGCCTTAAGCTCTCTGAAAGAGAAATCCAAAAGCAACAGAGTTTATCCTTCACAAAGCAAACCCCGTTGTAGCAGAATTGTGTTGACATGAGGAACCACAATGACTTTGAAGTACTGTGGTGTGGAGTCTGGTCATTCCTAAGTTACCCAACAGAGGTGAAGTGCCAGAAAGGTTTTCACTTCCTTACTCTGATTCCCAAACAAAGGCCACCTGTGACAAAATGCATCTTAACACATACACTTCCTCCAGACATTTTGACTGGATTAATTGCACCATTTTTCAGTGGCTGGTGGGCACAGCTTTTTCTCTGGCTGGCAGGGAGTTCAGGTAAGAGCACAGTTTTTGCCTTGCACCACCATTAGGACTTCCATATCCCAAAGCACTAAGAGTCTTTGTGCTATTGTCTTTCATGCAAAACATTTTAAAATTTGAGTAAACTCACTGCTTTTTGTGAAAATTCTCCTATCCAGCAGCCTCCACCTGACTAGTTAATCAACATTCACGTGATTTCTCAGAGAGGCAAGGAAAGCATGTTTTGACTTCATAACCAACGACAGATTATGATTCACAACATCATCTGCCCCATGATAGCTATGGTTTGGTATTAACAGTTAAAACTTACACACTTTCCACAAGATCTCAGAGACCACTGTGATGGACACAGCATAAATCCCAGCTTTGCAGATCCCACATATGTCTAAAAACCTCACCTAGTCAGGCTTCAGTTTTCTTCATCAGAAGGGGAGGTTTGCTTCAGAGACTCATAAACAATTAATGTGAAAGACATGTCAGATGGATAATTTTTTTTAAATTCCTAAATAATTCCATATATATATATGTGTATATATATAAATAGCACGCTCTCATTAGTGGATTATCTGAGCCTCATCATTCAGCATTCTCTGCTCAGGTACCTGATGCCTGGTTTTAAAATCTCACTTCCTAGGTCTAGCTGACTGCTGGCATATTCACTGCTTCAGCTCTCAAACGGCTGGCTCACTGTTTGGAATTCATGGGGAGCAGCCCCGTCTGTCTTTGTAGGAATTTTGGCTGTACGACTGAGTACACGAAAATCAGGGAAGCCAGAAGAAAAGAATATCTGTTACCTGAGTTTCTTTCACCATTTGAAATCCATTGAAAGAGAGGCATCTTTGTAGCACAAGCTGTTGGCAACTCCACTCTCCAGAGCGTATCATCAGTCCCAAGCTTGCGGTCTTTTATTCTTTTAATTTTAATTGGTAGCTCCTGCCTAGAAACCAGTTGGGAATTGAATTGCCTGCGTGTTCCCCGTGCTCCAGAGCAATTGCCTGTATATTCCATGTGCCTCCAAGCAGTTGCCAGCCTGCTCCTCATTCTTCCTAGTAAATGCCAGTAATCTGTGCACTGGTGTGTAAAATTTACAGTACTTGATTACGTCAGGAAGGAGCACAGCACAAACTGTGGTACACATTTCTATTTCCACTTCACCTTAGGGATATGCACTCTGTCCCAGCCTTTGGCCTCAGCATCATGAGAACAGTTCATCTGGGGGTTAGAGAGGAGAAGCATCTTTAGAGGACATGGATTTGCACAATCCTACAGACAGACCCAAGGAATCTTCCAAAATTCTATTATGAGCTATTTCTACCTCACCTGTCCATCCTGCAAATGCTGACATTAAGACAGCTTTGCACCACTGTCATCCTCACAGCAGGATTAACATCTTGTAGAGGGTTTGCTGCCGCAGAGTCACTATTTCTCCATGAAGCTGAACAGGTCTCAGGCTCTGCAAGGAAGGGAACACTGCAGCATTACTGCCCTGTCATCTGTTCCCCTTGAGCCAGGTAGGCTAGGCTAGGTGGAAAGGATAAACAGAAGCCATTAATTAATGAGCTCACCTGTCCCTTTTAGAGCCACTTGTTTATGGGCCCTATTTCAAGACGAGTGGTTTCTTCTGCATTAAGTGGGATAAGTTAGCACAAGAGAGACACAAGTATAGGAAGGAAGGATAGCAAATCTGACTCTTCTATAATGTGTTCTTGCTACCAGCACAACTTCCAAGCAAATGAAAAAAGAATAGCAGTGACTCACTTCCTCCAAGATTAGACCACGAGTGAAGAAAATGCTGCTCTCCAAATCACCAATCTGTGCAGCGCTCCTGTCAAAGCTCCCATTACCCATCACTCTGGGTCTAGCCTCCAGGCCAGGCAAACCATGCAGAATCAAAAGGATATCTCCAGTGTTTGATTATCAGGAGCTGCAGTTTTTCACAAAATTGAAACTAAAATAAGACTGCATTAAGTGCCTCTTCAGAGACTGACCACTACATAGGAGTTTCTGTGCATCAGACACTTTTGCAGCCTACATCAGAAAAGTTACCCAGAGCTCTTCAGTCTTTTATCTGGGTTGAGGGGATACTTTTGTCTTCTCCTCACTTCTTTACATCCTTCTCTTCATTCTACATTTTCCCGTGACTACTCCAACAGCTCATCCATTCTGTGGACAAGGTAAGAGCTACAGATGTCATTCATCTGGAACTCTGCAAGGCCTTTGACAGTCCCCCACAATATCCTCCTCTCTAAATTGGAGACATACAGATTTGATGGATGGACTATTCTATGGATAAGGAATTAGCTGAAGGGTCACACTCAAGCCAACTGTTTGGTGTCCAAATGGAGACTGGTGAAAAGTTGTGTCCCTCGGGGGTCTGTACTGGGACCAGTACTGTTTAATACCTTCAGCAATGACAAAGAAAAAGAGAATGAGGGCACTCTCAGAAAATTTGCATGTGACACCCAAGCTATGTGGTGCAGCTGAAACACCTGAGGGATAAGATGCCATCCAGAGGGACCTGGACAAGCTTAAGAAATGGGCCCATAGGAATGTCATACAGTTTAACAAGGCTTAGTGTAAGATCCTGCATGTGGTTTCAAGTGATACCAAATACAAACACAGATGGGGCAGAGAATTGATTGAGAACACCCCTGAGGAGAAAGACTTGAGAGTGTTGGTTGATGAGAACCTCAACATGGGAATGAGTGCTGGCAGCCCAGGAAGACAACCATGTCCTGGGCTGCACCAAAAGGAGCATGGCTAGCAGGTCAAGGGGGCTGATTCTCCCCATCTACTCTCTCTGGTGAGACCCTACCTGAAGTGCTGCATCCAGCTGAGTACAGGAAAGACATACCCCTAATGTTGTGGGTCTGGAGTAGGGCCATCAAAATGATCAGAGGGCTGGAGCACCTCCCTATGAATAAATGCTGAGAGACTTGGGGTTGTTCAGCTTGGAAAAGAAAAGGCTCTGGGGAAACCTTAGAGCAGCCTTAGAGTGCACAAAAGGGTCTTATAAGAAAGATGGGGACAGAATTTTTAATAGAGCCTGTAGTGATAGGACCAAGGGGAATGGGTTTAAACCAAAAAAGGGTAGATTCAGACTAGACAAGAACTTTTTTACTGTGAGGGTGGTGAAACACTGGAACAGGTTGCCCAGAGTAGATCCCTCACCCATGAAAACATTCAAGGTCTGGTTAGACAGGACTCTGAGCAACTTGATATAGTTGAAGATATGCCTGCTTATTATAGGGGGGTTGATCTGTAAGGCCTTCAAAGGTCCCTTCCAATCCAAACCATTCTGTGATTCACTTTGCTCAGCTCTAATTCAGTTGCCACCTGACCTATCCTAGGTTCCATGACATTAGTCTCTCCATAATGCAACAATTTTTTGGTCCTGATGATAAGCCAGCCACACACTGCCTTATTCAGTTTAGGAACTGCCCATCAGAAATCCTTTTCACTCTTCCGACACTCAGAGCTTTCCTACTTTGGCATACTCAGAAGGCCTCAGAAGCAGCAGTTCTCTGCAGAGTTCTTCTCCCTGAAATGTGAGCTCCATAACATTGTTGGTTGTATTTTCCTTCATCAAGCAGCTCCAAAAGGCCATATTTAAACAAAAGTACTGTCATAAGAGATAGCCTACTCAGACAGTAAATCTCAACTCTTAATGTAATCTGAAGCTTCTAGAGCCATTCATTAACTGTTATTTCCAGTACAAGTGCAAATGCTTTCCCTTGAAACAGTTTGGCTGTGGGCTTGGTATAGGTTCAATAGTGTATAAAGATGGGAATTCTTCACTCTGTATTGAATTACACAGTAGTCCCTTGAATAGGCTGGCATGGGTTGTGTGAATTACTGCTACTTCACCTCCCAGACTCCTTCCTTTTACAGAGTGGGGAGCAATTTCACCCTGCTTTGCAGAGCTTGCAACCTCTATGCATTCATCAGGATGAGGCTTCTTTCATTTCCTGCTTCTTCATCCCCCTTTGCTCACAGAAGAGCATCTGGCATTTCTCTAGGTCTGCTGCTGTAATGTTCCTGCTGCTCCTCCCTGTGACATGAGTACATTGCTTCTTGCCGAGAAGCAGCGATGGTACAAAAACAGACTTACTTTCTTTCACCCATCTGCCTACCCAAGTAAAGACTAAGACTGATTTTCCTGTTAGGCGTAATTTCAGAGTCACTAGGACAGCCCCTGCAATAAATTACAAGCTTTCTCTTCATTTTTGTGTGGTGTGCTGCACGCTGTACAATTTATTATCCTTTTTTTAGCCATCCTTTTTAAAGGAAAACAACTTCTTTATCAGCTTCTTACTCCCATTTCTTTCTTCTTGATCCCCAAATTCCTGTTCAAGCACACCACAGCAGACTTAAAATGTAAAGCAAGGCACATTCACAAGAGGTCTTGAGGAGGACCATATGGTTCAAAACATTGTTCTGGCAGTAATGTTGTTCAGTAGCAATCCATACCTCCCATCAGTGGGAGTGTTTAGATGTATCTCAAGGAGAATCTGACCTCTGAAAGAGGCATACTTCCCATTTCTGTGTGAAACACACACTGCATCCTATGAGCAAAGAAGGCAGACTAACCTTTCAACCTCTGTCATCTCATACCTGGAGCTTCCAAACAGTGAGGGAGTTAACTTGGCATTGCCAGCCAAGCTGCTCTTAAATGAAGAAACACTGGACTTTGAAACATTTCTCCTAAGAGCCAGAGCTGGATCTCCCAGCTTCTAACACACTGACAGAATTGTCTACTCTTTTCTCTTTCAGACATTTAAAAGGAAGTGTGTTTTCTCTTCCATGAAATTTGGGAAAGGAGGGATATGTCTCTTCTTGCCAGCGGAAAAAGTGAGGGCTGTCAAGACACCTAAATCTGATCATGTTCAAGTGCACTAGCAGGGCAAGATTTTGTTGGGTGGCTGCAGTATAAAAACCACGTCAAAAGGAGCCATTTAAACCCATGTAAATCATGTTCACTGACGTATAACCGCATCCATCACTCCTAAGTGATATGCCAATCCAAAAAGTGGGGCACCAGATCCTTCCACCGTGCTCAAAATGAATACTAACTCACCCTCCTTGCCTCTTCAGGGAGTTGTGTGCCTCTCAGTTTAACACAGGTCACGGAACGTGACTCCTCAGCATTAGCAGAGCCCAGCACAGGACGGCAGCAGCAGAGTTTGCAGTGTTGTTCAAACGCTCCTCACTTGACAGTGCCCTTCATTTATAGTTAACGAGGATGTGACAGCCTATTCTCCCGGCGTACCATCCAACCACACGCAAAATTCCGCATGTGCCTCACACTGCAATCCTATTTTTATCAGAATAGACATGTGCACTGAGGCTTTAACCAACAGCTGAGACAGGGTTTTAGCGTGAGATTTTCAAACCTGTCTCAGGTATTTAGAAGCACAAATTGCACTGAAAGACTAATTGAACTGTGCTTCTAAATCCCTCAGGTGCTACTGAAAATCTCTCTCTTAATAACCTGGAATCTCCTAAAGAGTAAACCTCATCGAACTTAGATGGGTATGCAGATCCCAGGGTTAAGATTTTGAAAAATGCTCTGTACTGGCTTAACTCCCATTGACTTCATGGGAACAGAATTAAGTTGACATTGAGCCTTTTTGAAAATTCCCCTCCAGGTGTGTTTTCTCCCTTTGAATTTGAATAATCTGTTAACTGCTGAGATTGCTTTTTGATGTATCAGTATGAAGAATTTTACAGGAGTTTTTCACCTTAATTTTTGGTGAAACAAGACTCAAAACCCTGTAGTGGCACAGAAACTTTATCTGCTAAACCTACAGAAGGAACTAGGTTTATTTTCTCTATGTGTTTTGCTGCTATTATTATTATTATTGTCCTTCAGCAGAAACGCAGGAACTGAAACCACAGACTTTATTGTGGGAGGTGCTGTGCATAGTCTGTTAAAATATTTGTACAATACACAGGCAAGCTGTCTAACTAACTACTAATAGTCAGACTCCAGAGAAACCAAAGAACCATAATGAATATCCCCAGCAGGTGTAATTATACAGCAGCATTTCAGTTACTATTTTACCTCCTTGTAGACATTATCAGGAAATGGGGATTTCCTTCAACTCCCTGAATGTTTCAGTTTACCTTTTAAATTAGCCCTACTTACAAGAATGTTTAAAGGGTTTTCTTCTGTTAATGTTGATGTGTCCCTCACTACAGTCTCACAGGCTGCACTCTACTCTCTGAGATGCACAAAACACAAACTTTTCAGGGTACAAACTGTATTTGTTTTCAATTTGAATAATACATTACGGCACAAACTTTGCTTCTGCAATGCAGGTTTTAACAATATGAATAAAAGGAAATAGACAGTAAGGAGCTCTCTATTTTGCAATAGCATCACTGAGAACAAACTCTCCATGGCCCAGATTCCTTATGAGAACAAAATAGCTGTGCTAATACCGCTTGCAAACAGCACAATAACCACTCCTTTGTTCCCACCAAAGATACAACAGCAGAATCCTGTATGAAAGTCATCTGATATGTCAGCTCATTAAATTAGTCAGAATGGGTGAATGGGGAAGAGGAATATACCATTGTAAATGTATGTTAATTAACAAACTCTATAAGAGAGGCATTTAAATGTATGAAAATGAATATTAATGAGATGAAAACACCTAATTATTGTGCATCTAATGGTATTATCCAGAGCATCCAACAGAAAATGCCTACTTGTCATGCATCTAAGGCAACAGTGCAAACCTTCAGACACAAAGATTCAGTGTACGTAGAGATCATATTATGACTTTAATTACAGACCTTGCAAAGTATCTGCACTGGAACTTGAAATTGAAAGGATTTTTAAAGTTTTATTTATTTATTTTTAAAGTCAGATTTCACCAACAATTATTTTCTTAAAACATTGTTGCACTTCAGAACTACATGTTTCTTTGTAGTGCTTCTGAAACATTTTTCTGAAGTGCTTCAATGTCTCTGCCTGCACATCTCCATTTTGCAAGAATATAATTAAGAATGGTGGACTGCAAACTGGCCTGCAATGAAGTTCTGAGGAATTTTTCATGAAACTAGATGAAGCCAAAAGCTGTCTAGATGAAATTCCTCCCTTTGCAGAGAGCTACCATAGGAGAATCCTGAGTCAAAAATAGTGTGAATTCCTGGAATTAAAGACTGCTTCATAATAAATATGCATTAGGAAGCTGAAATAAAATTATACAGGCCACTTGAATTCTATTATTTCCTAATTACTCAGTGGTTGGCTTTACAACCTCAATGTTCTTTTAATGTAAATTTTCAATGTGAGGATTTTTTGGGGTTGGGGTTTTTTAGAGTAACTGAAGATAGGAAGTTAATTTCTTGGCCCAGCTAGGACAGAAGTTTTTCTTTATAGACAAAATTCTAAAGTAGCAACTGGGCAATTATTCCCTGCCCAAGATTCTAGTGTGTATGCCAGGAACACATACAGAGAAGGGGATATTTTAATTCTTTGCATGGTATTTGCAGTCCCAAGAAGACTGATATCATTCACACATAGAAACAATGAAGTCTTAATCCTACCATCAAAGCAATTAATGAAAATAGAACACATTAACTTAGTATTTCAGTCAGAATTGATTCCTAGAAGATAGCACTCTCCTCTCTCAAAACTGAGTTATTAATACATATATAAGTACCAATGTGACAGGAACTTCAGATATACCTTGACATATATATTTACTGTCACTCAAAATTACTCACAAGTCGTCATATTTTATAAAATATTATATCTTATCCACACTTCTAATTTTCTTATGAGACTGTCGTATGGAACTGTAAGAAAAATTTCCATGAAACAGAGATATATAATTCTGATGGATTTACCTTATTCATTAAGCTTTTTATCAAATCAGAGAAAGAAATTAGTTTGTATGACTTACTTTTAATAAATCCATGCTGCCATCTATTTACCACCCATATTGCTGTAGTTGCTTCCAAACTGATTGCTTCACTAATAACTCCAGCAATGTGCTTGGTACTGAATTCAAATTAAATGCACCGATTTGAAATCACCAGATTGTCTCCTGTTCCCATTGGCAGGTAACTGCTGTTCACCTCAACAAACTGAAAAATTCAAGTAACAGCATCAGTGTATTTTACATTACTGCATGTGCTAAGTTCCTCAGAGGGATTTCCCAGCCTCATACATAGAAACCATCAAAGCATTTTTGCTACCACAATTAGCAGTGGGCAGAACAAATCTGTCAGCAGTATTTTCTACTGCCTGGAATACAGTTGAATTTCTAACAGAGAAAAAAAAGTTTCCCAGCAGTTACAGTTTAGCAGGGGTTGCGTTAACAACCCTTGAGTTACAGTTTCTACAGGGAGGAGAGCCACCTTGTAGAGTCATGGTAAAACTATACAGAGGAGTCATATCAGCATCTGGTATGTGGTAATAGCTCTATTTCTTGCCTATACTCTCTGGCTATGCAGATGACTTCAGTAAAAGGCACCAGTGTGCCTCAGGTAAGCCAGCTCAAGTTCAAAATATTGTAGTGTAGTGCATCTCAAGTTAAAAATAATGTCGTGTATTTACTTGCAAGTAGCTACACTTTGTTATTTTTCTCTCATGTCTGTTTGAATCTATAGCAATAAATTGTATCAATACAGGCTGGTGCATTTCTTACATGTGACTTTTTTACAAGCAACTAAAGTAACTGTACAGTGAGGGCAAGGCCTTTTAAAAACTTACAGCAAATCCTTGAATTTACTGGAAAGTAAAACTGTATACTGTATGGAGCAAGGCAGATGCCCTCAAAATGAAAAGCAACAATACAAGCTCTGTCAAAAGTAAAATTTTGGGTCCAGCGAAATTACCCACTTCAGGCACAGGAAGCAGTCCTGCATGACAATTAGCACTTTGACCTGAATGGAAGCCATTCACAAGCTGTAGTAGCACACATTTTACAGAAGACATTTGGTCCCTCATTCCCCCACAGAGAGCAAAAATCATAAATCATATCCTCTGTAAAAAAATACAATGTAAATTCAATCTGAACAACGCCAGAAATATATTCGTAAATGTCCAATTCACATGAAAAAAAGAAAATTATCCCTTTTCAGAGGGTTTACACAGTCAATATTAAACTACTGAGCAGAAGAGCTGAAGATATTGATAGCCAGTAATGCAGATGAGATTGCTGTTAATTGTTAACATCTCCTGGGCTACGCTTCCTATGTCCCTGCACAGATGATGAATAAAATTATTTACCTATTCAAGTAATGAGAGCTAGGCATTTTGATATCCCCATACACGGTAACTCAGACCTCCTCTGAGACCCCTACCTGTAATTAGGAACAGATGTAGGATCTTGTTCCTGAATTGATAAAAACAAATTTCAGCCCTCCAATGATATATGGCCTAGCGGCACAGTAATGAGAAGAAAACCTCTGCAGAAGAATTCTCCTTCAGACACTGAATCTAATCAGCTTCCCTCTGGCTCAAGAACCCTACTATTTTAGACCCAGTGCTTTTCCATCACTGTTTTGGGACACTCACTGAAATACAGGTGACACAGCAAGTGCATAACAAGAAAGTGACAAGCAGTGTTTATATGGCTTCACCTCTGATGAAGAAAACCACGTATCTGTACCGTTCAAAACCACAGCAATTCTCGAATGCTTCTCCATGATGGACTCATTTAAAATTAAGAATACACCACATTATGTGCTTTCAGCAACAATTCTCACAGCTCAGCATGCGCAGCTGGGGAACATTCTTCAAATTATTTCATGGGGGAAACTCAAGATGACATTCAGCATAACATCCTCTATTCTCCAAATGTCACACTACTGCAGGAGAACATGCCCGCCACCAAAATTTCATAAACTGAAAGTAGCTGCATTTCTTACTTTGCATCAGCTGGCTGAAATAACCCAAAGGGAATAGGTACCTGCCCATTCTCTTGCTCTCACACACAGGTACCAAGAGCTCTGTATTGTCCCAGCAGAGGAGTGAATGGTCTAAAAGGAGTTTGCCATCTACACATGTTCCAGGCTGACCCTTCCCCAGTCAGATGCATCACTTGGACTACCCTATGTGTGCCTGTGCTAGCCCCACCAGATACTCCAACAATAATAGGACACAAAGGACTATGCCAGGCCAAACCATTCACAGCACTAGACCTGGAGAAGTTCAAATAAGCTGCTGTGCTCATTTCCATTGAGTGACAAGTAAAGCTGCCTTCCTTCATGTTCCTTTCCTGACCACTAAATGTCCCTCTCTTGATTTACCCTCATCCAGCAAAGCTTATAATTCCCACTGGTTACTGGCATAGGTGACTAAAATTATGCCTTGAGAAAACCCAGCAGAGCTGCAGCTCCTTTGGTCTGTAGAATAGAGACAGAAATTTGTATTTACTGAGGTCACCTCAGTACAAGAAAGCCTCACCGGTTCCATTTAAATCTGACTGAAACAATTCAAGTTAAACTGATGTGAATGCCTTCATACATCTTTATTTAAAGATGTTAAATGGGAGTTTACTTGATTTCAAACCTAATCCGACTCTAAAAGAAGTGACCAGATGAAATAAGACTGTCCATGCCACATTTTCCATTGGTTTAACTAAGCAGGCTTACCATTTATCTTCGTGCAACTCCCTCATGTATACATGGTCTGAAAATACATTCACTCTCCAGCATTACCCTGCTTCATGCCAGGAGAATTTGCAGCTGGAAGGGGCTCAGGGGAACCTCAGTGCCTGGAAATAAAAGAACTGTGGGGGAGAATCATAGCTGCTGTGCTCACCAGCCCTCCATGGACATTGCCTAAATTACCGTAATTAATATAGCGGAATATTTCTGCGCTCCTCAGTAGTTTATAAATGTTACAAAAAAAGGAATGTTTTATATGTCCCCTGATGGGTTTTAAATGTTAATAAATGATGTGCAAGGAGGTATTTTACATCTCCCTATTTAACAGTGAGCTGACAGCTGCAATTATAGGCCAGTCTCTGACCCTAGCAATTAGAAACCTGAGGAGTAAATGGAGTAACTTTCTTCCAGAATAACACAGTGCATTGGGATGCTGACTCAGCATTTAAACATCCAAACACAGAACCAAGGTGAGACATTTCTGACACCCAAGAATCTCCCTTTTGCTGCAGTGTGCACTTGCCAGTCACTGGTATCTGCTTACTTGATCACCAGAGACCTAGAGCCACTCTTCCAGTGGTAGCATGTCATCTTACAGCTACAGGAGAGAGAATGGAGCAAGCAGGCAATTTGCTGTATTGCTCCTTTGCTGTGGACTAGAAAAAGATCAGGAAGACTTGGCAGGACAGCAGAAGAAGACAGGGGTGCTGCATGTGTCACTGCATGCTCTTTCACTCTTTTTTTTGCCAAAACTCTATTAATATTGAAACTGCAGCATTCTCTCTGGTATGAGGTTTCTGTGCCTGCACAGCTACCTGCACGAGCATGAAGAGTCTAGAAGGAGCATCCCTATCCTTTCAAAAGGTAGCAAAGTGACTGCTCAGGAATGTATGCCCCAGCAGAAAGCCCTACTAGGTCTCAGTAAGCCCTAGTTACTACCCTTCCTTTTGCTCTGCCCAGCCCTCAGCAGAAGAGAGCCTCTGTGAAGCTTAAGGCAGCTTGAAGCAATATTTTAGCTACCTGTGTTTCAGGTTAAAACCTTTGTTGCAAAGAAACAGCAGAGGAAGAAGTCTTTGTTTTTTGCCAAGGCCCAAATCTGCTTACAACACTGTATTCCTGCATCTGTATTTTCACATTCTTCTCTCTTTTACCCAAAAATAACCTTTGGTCTTGATCCTTAAACTGGCTGTGTCCACTGATGTTAGTGTGCACATTCATTATCCCTGTTAACCACTGAGGTACTGCCTAAGGCAGCACACAGCTGTTTTGAGGCACTTTAGTCCATGCTGTATGTGCTGTTTCACTCCATAGGAACTGCACCCCACTGACAACAAAAGGCAACTCTGACACTGAATGAAACCAAGCAGAACTGTGAGTAGCATCTTGCATTTCCACTACATCCTCACAAAGGCTGAGGAATGGGTTTTACAATTCTATTAAAATCCCACAATGTAGTATTTTGCCACAGACAACCTCTTGCTTTCTTTTATTTTAGAAGGGCAGAAGCCAAAAGTGTAATATATTTGATTTATTAGGAAAACTAATTTTCTTTATTATTTCCCACCTGTTTTTTTCTTACATGAGGGGTTGTAACTAATTTCTTTCCCCCTCCACTTTCTAGTGTTGGATTGGAACAGGGTTTGCTCAGCTATTAGAATTATAGGGTTTTTTTATTAGTGGTCCACAAGTGCACCTCTGCAAAATTAGAAGAAATTTTGAGTGGAAAAAACAAACTTTATTTTCAGATTTGGACAGAATTAGGTTAACATTTTCAGGGCATTTGTGCTGTATCAAATTATAGGCAAGCACCATTTAACATCCTTAATTCATATATTCCTTCTGTTTTGCACAAAGGTTTCTCAGCTGTGTCTTAGGCATTACAATCTTGTTAAAATCAGGGTCTTTAGTACAGAATTTCTTGGACTAAGTTATAGCTGTTCTTCAATTCCGGTCTGTGTTTGGTTATGCATTTCTTCTGGTTTGCATTAACTCATATATAAATGATTATGACCACCCTTTCATTCTTTAGAACTTTACTGTTATTGATTATGGACGGGTTTTCAGAGCTTTTGAACAATAGAGACCACATGTTATGACAGAGTTTGTTTTAGGCGTCATGTTCATCTCACTCTAGATGGCATATGTCAAGCACACTTATATTAAGTCAAATAAAATTGCTTTGGCTACTACAGACATTTTTTACAATGAAGCATGACAGTATGTTATTATATTTGTCTGTCTAGATATCATAATTGCCTGTTAATTAAATTTAGCTAATAAAATGGGTAGAAGCAGCACTACCATATGGCTAGTCATGTCTCCATGGAACAATGGCTATAGGTACTGAAACAGCTTGAGAACAAACAGCCACAAGTGTGTGGTAAAACTTCCAGTGTCTACAGACACCAGAACTCAGACAGAGCCAGAGCCAGGTACTGAAAGCTGTGGCACTAGGAGGGATACCTGCCTGACCCTGGTGCCCTTCAAAACCAAATCCCACAGGTGCTGAGGGTTACCCCCTCACAGGACCCCTCACTCAGCCCAATCTCTGAGAAGCAGCACATACAGTCTGTGCTACTTTTATGCCTCTAACTCAAGGTGGGGGGAAAACAATATTGTGCACACCTCCTTGAAGGATTGCCAATCCCTGCAGCCAGGAGATGAAGTCATACAGTAAGGAAGGCCAACAGCAGTTCAACAGAGAGTGATGGATCTTCTTAGCTCTAATTATTGTGCAGCCCCATCTAACCAGCTGCTATTCTGCTGTCAGCCCCAGCCAATAGTCAAGACCAAAGAACAGAGATTACACATCCTGTCTCGGCTGCAATCTATTTTTTATGCTACAGCACTTCAGTGACATTCACAGGATATGTCCTAAAAGTGTCTCACTCCTGCACAATCAAATTAAAGTCATTCAGCAATAGCTCGTTTGCTGAAATAGAAACATTGCACATGTCTTGTATTTGAAAGAGTGGGATTTTTCTATAGGGAAAAGCTATTTACCATGGACTTGACTAATTTTGTAAGTTCTCTGTTTATTAATAAAACACAATGCTTTCACATTTACAAATACAGTAATAATACTTAACCATCTTATGGGCTGCTGTGAGACATAATCCACTAATTCTTCTGAAGTGCCCAGAGATCCTCCAAAGAATGCAATTTGAAAATAAAATTGTCATTAGTACATGTGAGAGATGTATTATATTAATCTCCACTCTCCATTACACAAATGACTGATTCTGTGTACGAGAGCAAATCTCACCAGATTTTGGTATACCTCGGTGGTACCAGGAACCACATTACTCTTACCCATATTTCTGCTTTATATTCTTTTCTCTAAAACAACACCTAAGAATTTCATTCAAAAATAGAAGCCTCACTAGGGAAAGTAAATTTGTGCACTTGTCAAACCCACAAAAATTATATAATTGTCTAATATGAAAGATGTAGCAAGTGAATTCACAAAACAGTATCAGGCACTACTATACACATGCTGAAGGTGATACTGTTGCTTGGACACAACTATTTCTTTTCATTGGATTGCAGGAGAATCCACAGCAACTAAGATCACTAGACACATCACCTACATGCCTGATATTAGAAGGCATTTATAGTCCCAAGATGCAACAGAAATTATAGATTTAAACCTACCTCAAACTAGACAAGAGTACCTTCAGACAAGTTGAATGCCTCCATATAAATATTTTCCCAAATTTTTCTCACCCTTGAAGGTGAGTACATTATAAATCAGGAGAGCTAAACTGGACTTCCATGTCTGCCACAAGATTTCAGCATCATCCCAAGTCAATACCAGACAAAGGATTTTCTGGCATCCCAACCACAGGCAGGGAGCTTGCACCACCTGGAAGCATCCAATCCAACCTGTAGTTTTGAAAAACTTCTTTCAAGCCCTCTCTGTAAAATGGGGGTCATGTTCCTGTCTCTCATATCATGTATAATTGGGGTGCTTAATGCACTGGGACACTAATCTCAGCCCTTTTGAACTAAGGGAGAACAAGCACAATGAGGACACCTCAACAGTGACTACTGTGTATCTACATGCTGCTCACGGAGACAAAGAAAAGCCTCCCCAAAATACTCAATTTGAAGTGCCAGTCTGTTGAACAGGCTTGCAAGCTTAAAAAATGCCACTCTGGGCCCCCATTCCTCTTGTCCCTCCGTAATCTCAACGCATATTCACTACAAGGAAATCAAGAGTGGAAAGAAGGGGCAATTGCTCCACAGTTTTTGCAAGAAACTTGGCTCAAAACAATCTAATTCTAATCCAAGAATTGCATTCTATTTTTTATTACATGCTTTATGCATTCCTAGACCTCACCTAGATTAGAAGTGGATAAGCCAAAGCAAACACATGTGCACATACACACAGAGTGCTAGGTGCATTTTTCTGTGTGAGAGAGAGTTTTCTTTTCCAGTCTTTCTGCATCTGTAAGCAGGAAGGCTTAAAAACCTTGCAAAGAAAGTCTGTTCCCATGAGAATTCCTGCTTCACTCTCTGCAGATTAAAAGAAGCAATCTCTGCCTACTGTGCATGGGAATCCCAGTATTTTGGCATGGTTTTAACATCAGCATCATTAGAAACATTGATTTATTTTAATTGTCACCTTCTATCCTACACTGCCAAATGCAGTCAGAATGTCAATTCTTTATCAATGTGAGCTGTTGACATGGAAACAGATCTGCTGAAATGGAAGCAGTAAGAAAAGATGTGTTACTCCTCCAAGTTATACTTAGAAGTGGTAAATCTGTGTGTGCCAAAACATACTTAAATACTCGATAAACTACACAGAAGAAATAAACTATTTGGGGTGACAGTCATTTTAGTTGTTTACATCATAGACTGCATTTAGAAAATCTTCAGTGTTACTATGGTAACAGCTTTTGCTTAAACGTAGTTGTGGACGCACTCAAGGTATGATCTAAATTAACTGGAGATGGCGGAACAAAATTGGGCAGCAACTGCTGAAGGAGTGACTGGCTGCTTTGTATCAGCCTGTCCTACCTGCTGCAGGCACCAGAAAGGGTACAGCCAGAGTACTATGTAGCCTTGGCTCATCCTCCTCCGTGCTCTCAGAGAGCACCTGAAGCAGCTGACAGACTGCACCAGGTAGGTTTTAGAGATAACAAAGAAAAACAGAGCTGCTTATCATCCCCACGCAGCTTGCGGTGCATCCCAGAACTGCTTGTTCCCTCCCTCTGGTCACCAGATAGGTAATGGGAAGAGGAAGCAGGCAAATAAAGGAACCTCTAAGAGGGGCTGGAGGCCTCTTTGCACGTCTGGCATAGTTTGTGGCTTTCCTCTTTGAGATCTCTCCCAGGGAAGGGAGCAGAGCGGCAGAAAGGCAAGAGTGTAACACAAGCTTTCTGCCAAAATCTGCGCCTTGGAATGGACACTGCCTCACAATTAACTTCACACAGCTAAGAAACTGTCCTAAAAGATGCAGTGCAGACCTTTGACCGGCACTACATTTCCACTAGAAAGATTAAATCTCTCTGCTGCTAAAGCTAGTTTCATAGTCATAGGGAACAAGGCCAGAGGGGCAACTGTGATCTGCTGCTCTTAATAGGGATTAAAGGAACCTATGGTCTCCTGCACACCTGCTTCCAACCTGAAAGCGAACGGTGAGATGGAGATCACTCAGGAGAAAATTGAAGGAGAGGCTCCTCTGCCCTCTTGCCAGATGCCAGGGCAAGGGGCAACAGAAGGAAAAGACACATTTGAAGCAACTTCTCTGAACAGGATCATGGAGCCATTGGAGCCAGACAATGTTCAAAGCTCATGGATCCCAGCAACGCTGTGAGGCGGTGCAGTTTTGAACTAGCCTAGAACAACCCACCCCCGCTCCCACTTCAACTGTGGTATCATGGCATGCAGATTTTTTTTTCTTTTCTTCCCTTTTCCACTTTTCACATTTCTGCATGATTTTAAACCTCCCAAAAGCTTGTGCATCAATTAATGAGAGAAGGAAGGACACACATCATTAATTACACACCGGCCTGTGAAACATGGACATGGGATATGGCATAACATTCTAAAAATAGTGGGAAGGCCTGCCTTGTTCAAATTTTATTTGAATTCCCATAATAAAGCAGCTGATATTAAATAACGAAGCACCACTGTTAAGTCTCAACAGGTGTTCCAGACAGATCTGCTATAACTTAATCCACACAACAAAACACAAAGCCAAGGAATGTACGTTTATGTGAGCGTGAGACTAAATAGTGCTTCAAACTTCTGCAGCATTTATCAACCCAAATTACTCTACATACATATACTAACTTAAATGCTTCCATCTGTATTGTTATCTTACTCCATCTGTATTGTTATCTTGTATTTTGGTGAGATTCATGAGGTGTTGGGTTATATGCTGGGCCAAATTGCTGATATAACTCCCTGCAGTCAGATGAGGAGACAGGTTGCTGGCTGTCATAGTTGTTCACAGAATTCTGCTTTTCTTAAATAGGGATAAGGGAACAGAGCTGGAAAAGAAAAGGACCTGTACTGCACGTCTGTAGGTACAACTGCTCTAAACAGCTTTGGCTTTTGAGTGGGTTGGCATAATATTTCTAAGTCACTGAGGCACGGATATTGGTGGCATACAAACTCCTTGGAATGAGGGACATCCTGTGTCTGAATCTGCTTGTAGAGGAAGTGGAACATGATGAAGGAGGAATAAAAGCATCTTGCTTACACACAGTTTTCAAACAGGAAGTAGTAATTTGTAGATGAGAAGAAGGTTACAGAAAAAAAAAACAAAACACAGAAACCCAAACCACAACTTCCCCCAGAAAAAATACTTTTTCTCACATGCATCCACAAAGCCTCCTACCTTCTTCTTCATCCTCTGGGGTGGATTGTGGCTGCCAGAAATACATATTGCAGAGGAACAAATAAAAAAATTGTAGTGGAACTATTAGTGCACATTCATACACTTTTGAAACCTGCCCAAGGGGCAACTTGGCTTCTCGTTAGAACACATAAGATCATCATATTCAAAGCCTCATCTGAAAACATAAATTATGATCTTATCCCATTCTAACAGCAATAGAAGCAGCAACCTTCTATCTATGTCTCCATCTTCAACATTAGAAACCAAAGGAACTGTTTTCTAATGTCCCTTATACATCTGATCTTGAAAGCCTCAGTCTTTTGATCCTACATAAATTGGATGCTTTTGACAATGTCAACCAGAATTTTCACGTTAGTCCAAGGAAAACATCATCTGAAACAGAGGATAATTTTGATTTTCCTCCTGAATCAGCAGAGAAGATAATTATAAATGGAAAATTAGTGTTCTTGAGGGTAAATATACCTGCTGTAATGCTACTGCAAACTGAAGTTTGCCTGCTGCAGTTAAGGTGTATGTTAATTTGGCTGAAGGAAAACTAAGACTTGTTAGTTTTCAGAAGTCACTGGTGATCCTTTCTATGTTATAATTCAGTGTTTTAGAGTATAAAAACCGGGGAAGGGGAAGGGGAAGGGGAAGGGGAAGGGGAAGGGGAAGGGGAAGGGGAAGGGGAAGGGGAAGGGGAAGGGGAAGGGGAAGGGGAAGGGAATTCTTTCCTCTGCCTTTGGTTGTAACTGACAGCAATAAAAGAATTCAGTAGCACCACAAGAAACTGAGGCAAGTGGGATCTTTTCACAGAATGGTTGTGGTTGCAAAGCACCTCTGAAGATCATCTAATGCAACACCCCTGCTCAAGCAGGTTCATCTAGAACCCACCTCCACATCAAATCCAAATGACTCCTCCTACTGACTTGTAACATGAAGCAGCTTATTTTCTCATGTACTCTTCAGTCTAAACACGACTTCCACCTCTGGAACTGGGAGAATTCCTTATGTCAAGCAAGCACAGACAAGCTATCATTCAGCAGTGGTAGCTCAACACTGACTGAAAGTCTCATTCATCAGGGGGAAGAATTGCAGGGTTTCTTTTTAAATTAACACAGAGGAAAAAAAAGATATTCATCCAGACCCAGTTGCTTTTTCATTCCTCCAGCAGCTGCTAGTTTGAGAGAATTTTAAACGGTTGCCCTTTATGAAATGAATTGGTAATCACAGCCCTGTGCCTCACACATGGCAGACCGGTAACAAGATAAAGCCTTTCACCTCAAAGGCTGTGGTTCAAATTCAGCATAATCCCTAACTTCATAAACACCATCACTACATGATGGGCATTTGATTGTTATCATACAACGAATCAGGTGTTTTTCCTAGCAGAAAAGTATTCATGCCAGAGACAACATACTAATTATTGTCAGTAATTAGCAGCACTCTTGGCAGTGGTAGTAAAGGGACCTGTAGAAAATTGCCCATTTGTTCATCCCTTGGGGGTTGTCATCTCAAGGCAGGGGGTCAGGCCCTTCAGTCATTGTGGTGATTCTTGTAGCTCTTTCCCACCCCGGGTACGTTTTGCGGGTAGGCAGAGTTCAGCCTCCAGAGCTGCCAATCTCCACTTTTATTACCGCTAAATTACTTTTGTTTCAAATGCTGGAGGCAACTTTGAATGCCGGCTCTAATTAGATTGTAATTGTTTGGAGATCTGAGCAATTGTGGCAGATTTGGGTGGAGACTTTGGTGGCTTTTAATATTTGTGCAAATAGGTTTCACAAGCACAAAACCTGCAGCTGCTTTTAACACTGGGCATTTTCTTAAAAAATTTATACTATTAACCATCTAAGCCAGGCAGGAGAAATTCTGGATTTCAGTCTGCAGAGTGATCTGCAAAATCCTTGTCCAAGCAGACAGCTTCAGAGGTCAGACAGTTTTCATGAGCCCAGGATGTTTTGGTACAAACAGAAGAAGGTGATTTTAATTAGGAACAAATATTTTTGTACAAACAGAAGAAAGTACACTGACCTAAGCAAAAACCCATAGTAGAAAAGATATATATATCACCCTATTTTCAGAACTATAAAAAGCCACAGACTAAAAATAAAATAAATTTCAAATATACATAGGAGTAAATCCCAACATTTAGCCTTAGAAGCCTTATCTTTCCCTTAAGAGAAAAATACTCATGAACAGTCCAAAAACTCCATGTCCTGTTGCTGAATACCATTATTGCTCTTCCTTTAGGAAGCCAACGACCCCCTCTACACTTCAACCCCCCCCTAATATAACACAGTCCAGAGACCTGCAGGGAAATCCTAAGGATCTGAGAGTGAACATTTAAAGGCCAAGGAGCTTCTGCTAGGAGACCCTGTGCTTTCACGTAATCTCCTGAGGTCTACCTGTCATAATGACAACATTACCTCTTCATGCAGCTCCAGGGAGTGCTGTGCAAATATTGGGTTATCTGGTTCAATGGCCAAACAAAAAACAATCAGGGGCAGAAAAATTTTCAGTTGAACTACCTGAAATAAAAGCTAAGAGGTTGGTTTGGCTAAGGGAAAAAGCACACCAAATAAAAACACCAAACCAAAAAATACAAAAGAGGAGGAAATGTTTGCCTTTAAAATAGCAAATATTTACTGCCCCCTATTATTTACTCTGCTCCTTATTTTTTACCTGAAAAGGAAAAAAAATTACCACAAAAATAATTAAAAAAAAATATTTTCTTTTATTCTTTCCTTTGATTTGGAGGAGTTTTTTTGTAAGAAACATCACCAAATTTCATGTCATACCAAAGCAGATCTTCCCTCCCTGAGAGAAAACCTACTACTTAGAACACTTTGCTGAGCTCTAGCTACAGGAAGATCTGTAGAGGCCAAACTACAGAAATCTAGTGACAGTTTTGTCTAAGAAGAATCAAGTTTTCAAGTAAGAAAACTCACCAGTTCCAACAGTATGAATCAAAAATGTGATTGATGGAGTTTTTTTTCCCCACAAAGAGGAGCAAATGCCATCCTTTGAAGGACAGACAAGCAATCTCACTTACCATAAGCAGTGACCCCTTTGTTTAGTTCTCCTGTAAGCTCCTGCTGCAGTACCTATGGGAAACAAAAGGTACAGATGGATTCCACTGGTGGCCGTAAAGTCCATGAGATACCACAGGCACATTTCCACAAGTTTCAGTAGCTTGTTGCATGTGTGGCTGGCAGAAAGCGCACTTGGAAACCCCTGTGTGTCTCAGTTATCCTACTACTCTCTGAAGACTGGTAGGGTTAGTTGCAGGTCCTTCCCTTCCACAGAATCAGCTAAATTGGATTCAAAAGCTGCTTCAGCCAAACTGACTTTACTAAATACCAAGAGACACCCTCTAATACATACACCAAAATTAGAATTAAATTTGCTCAGGAGGAAAAAAGAGAAAAAAATTCCTAAGTCCTCAGACTTCTGCATTCAGCACATAAGTACTAGAGCTGCCACAAGTAAAAACAAGCAATAACAGTCACTAGAGGAAACAGATATGTAAGTGGATATACACAAAAATTGAGGCAAAATTTGCTCAAAATGTCAGAAGTGGGAAAGATTCAGAAGTGTTCAAGTCAATCCCAAATCAATACAGTCCAGTCCCCCAGACTTTATTAAGCAGCTGTTGACCATATCAGGGTCAATGCAAAGAAAGAGAAAAGCTATTTAAATACAGAAAATAGTCAGAAAATTCTGTAAAGCAAACTTCCTTAAGGTGTATGATAAACAATCCTCTCTAGGTGGCCACTAGAAGACAAACAGAAGTATTTGAGAATGGAATACTCTTGGATAACAAGTTTACCTCAAGTCCAAATGCAGAAACAGAGGAGCAGACTAGTGTAGTTTCTCCTCATGCCTGTTCCAGGCTCATGTAAAGGTCAAAGATTCCTTGCCCCAGTTCAGTACACAGCTATTTGCTGGGATCAGGGAGCACGTTAAAGTGAATGGATGGGAGAAACCTTCATCAGTCCCGCTAACACACAACAAGAGCCCAGGCAGTGGAAGAGCTGCCCAGTCCTGTCAGAAATGGCACTACTACCTGTTGTAAAGGACTGAAAGAGTCCTTACATTACACTATGGCACAAGTAATCAGCAGAAGGTGTAATACATGGCACCAGTGACTACAGGACCCACCTAGAGATATAAATCTGCCCCGAAGGCACAGAACTGCCAAAGAACATGTGCATTAATCTTGCTTCAGTAGCTTACTGCACACACCAAGAGACATGCAAAGGCAGGTCCCTGTAAAGCCAGTCCATGTCTATAGCACGTCTGGCAGTGCATCTAATATTATAATCCTACATCTAATGATCAGATTGTGGGGACTCTGCCTTTAAGACATCATTAAAACCTTTACATACATTCACACCTCACACCGGCTCGGGGGACCTCGCTGCCTCCTCAGCCATGTTCAGCTAGAGAGCAGCAGTTTCAAGAGGAAGAACGTCTGCTCCTCAGAAACTCTGCGTATTACAGCTGAAAGCAAGGTGCCTGCCTTATTCACCACCACTTCATTATTTTCATTTCTCTGACAGTCTGCTATATCTGCTCACAGAAACGCACAACGGTTTTGTGCCACACAACTCTTCTTTCAGCAGAGTTAACTCTAGATTTACATCTGTTTAAAATGAATGTGGAAACAACCACAGAATCCAAACCTTTAAAGCTGAGGTTGAACAATTCATCTTTCTACTTCCGGCAAACCTGCAGAAGCACACCATCCCTAGCAGGATGAATTTGTGCGCTCACAGGGAGAGAAAAAAATGAGTGCCTATGTGAAGACAGAGACAGATAGCGGCCATCTGATAAGCCAGCCCGAAGCAGGGCTTGGAGCCAGCAGGCAAACCCTGGTATCTCTGCCCCGGTGTCCCAAACGCACACACACTGCAATGACTCTAGTACTCAAGGTCCAGGGGCCCCGCACAGCCCAGGAGCAAAATCAGTGTGTACCCTTTGTTCAGAGAGCACATAGAGCAAAGGAACTCTACCTCAGACAGAACCCAGGTAGATGCTACAGGAGGGAGGAAGAGACAGCTCTTGGCAGCTTCTCCTGATGACCAGCAGCCACGCTGAACCCCTCAACTCTTCTCCTGAGCCATGCCAAGAGCGCCAATACAACCTGCACAGTCACTGGGATTATTACTGGCAGCACTGGTACACATACACGGGCTTGGAGCCGGACCCAGTTGCTCCAATTCTTCCCTCAAATACCACGCGGCCACAAGCAGCATCTGCAGCAAAACACCGCCTTGAGCACGGCACAGGAACACACACGGCCTTCGAGGTGGCGGCCGAGACACAACCGACCTTGCGCTTACTTAGGGCAGGCTCCGGAGGCGCCCCGAGCCCGGCCGCCGGCCCGCCGCGGGCAGAGGCACCGCATCCCAGGGATCCCCATCTGCCCTCCGGAGAACCGCGGCGAGCCGAGGCATCCCTCGCCTCTGCGGGAATGACGCCAGCGCTCACACGCGGCAGCGCCAGGACTACGTGCGCCAATTACCGCCACAAAGGAGCTTTTACCGCTCTATTATTAACCCGGGGGCGGCGGGCGCCGCTCCCTCACGCCGGGGACAACATGGCGGCCGCGCCCCCCGCGGCGGGAGGCGGGCAGGGGCGGCGCGGCGCGGCCCGCCCGGCGGCAACACCTGCCCGGCCGCGGCGGCGGCTCCCCCGCTGAGCCGGCGGCAGCGCCCGCCCAGGAATTACGAGCCGGCGGGGGGATGTCGGAGGATTATGGAGGAGCCGCGCGTCGGCTCCAATTAGGATCAACGTGCCCGCCGCCCCCGCGCCGCCGCCGCAACGGCGGGGCCGCAGCGCCCCCTGCCGCCGCCCCGCCGCCCGCCGCTCCCGCGGGGACAATCGCGGGGACAGCCGCGGGGACAATCGGGGGGACAATCGCGGGGACAACCGCGGGGACAATCGGGGGGACAATCGCGGGGACAACCGCGGGGACAATCGGGGGGACAATCGCGGGGACAACCGCGGGTGCGCTGGGAGCGGGCGGGCTCGGTTCGGGGTTCAGCGAAATTCAAACTGGAATGTCAACCTACCCAGGCCCCCCTCACGGAATGGTTTGGGTAGGAAGGCAGCTTAACGATCATCTGCCGCTATGGGCAAAGGACACCTCTCACTACATCAAGTTGGACAAAGCCACATCCAGCCTGGCCTCGAACGTTTCCAGGGATGGGGCACCCACAGCCTCTCTGGGCAACCTGTTCCAGCGCCTCACTGCCTGCAGAGTAAAGCATTTCTTTCTTACATCTAACCTAAACCTATCCTCTTTCAGTTTAAAACTGTTGCGCTTTGCCCTGTCACTGTCAGTCTTGGTAATAATTTTTCCATCCTTCTTACAAGCTCCTTTGTATATATTGAAAGGAGTTGAAAAGGTGTCCCTCGGCCTTGTTGAACTCCATGAGGTTCACAAACCCCTCCAAGCCTGTCCAGGTCCTTCCCTTCCTCCAGGCAAATCCACTGCACCCTCTGCTTGCTGTCATCCACAAACCTGCCAAGGCAGCACTGGCTACCACTGTCTGTAGCAATAAAAAAGGTATTGATCAGTTCTAGTCTCAGTCCCAATACAGACCCCTGAGATCCCTTGTAACCAACCTCCATTTGGACATTAAGACATTGACTGGAAAATTACTGGGATGCAGCCATCCAGCCAATTCCTTGCCCAACGAATAATTGTGCTCGTGTGCAGGAATGACTGGCTTTGAAAAACATGAGGTTGTTACCCCAAAAGCTTCAGCTGGAGTACTTGACACGCTGGCCAGGGCACAGCTGGTTGTGTGGGCACAGGGTGGCCAGACCCCAGCAGCATCCATGCTCACTCTCTGTCTGCCTGTATGAGAAGAATACATTCCCCTCAAATTACTCAGCAAGTAATGAGCGGCAGCAGCAGCCACTACAGCAATATAAATCCATGGGAAAGGATTTTTTCCCTCCCTTTTCTGAGATAAAAATCTCAGAACAGCAGAGACTACATCGTTGACTAGGCTATTAAAATGATATTTATGAGGTAATCACTTATTTTAACTGCCAGCTACATAAAATCTATCATGAAAAAAAAGACTCAGGGAATTTTATAATTATCATTTACATTTTCTTAAACCTATTTAACAAATCAAATTTTCAATCCCTCCACCCAAAAATACATCAGAAGGAACAGAGAAAGAAAGAGGCAGCAAATGGGCAGTTGAATTATCTCCCATGCAGGGCTGCAGGGGCTCTACTCTGTTTATGCAAAGCCAGTCCCTCCTGTGCACAAGAATGGCCCTTTAATTGGGGCTCGGGAACAAGGGATGCCTTGTGCAGGTCTGGTGCACCACGAGCAGTACTTTATGGTGCCCCCAGCACTCAGAAACCCAAAAGAGGAGACTGTGATACAGGGAAGAGAGGAACAGATGTGCAAGCAGTCAGCAGAGTTGTTTTGCAATGAAATACACTGCTTTGTGCAGCGAAAACATTTTCATTTCTGCAGGAGGGTTGTTGGCAAGGTAAGAGCAGCATTCTCGCACCTGCCCCAGGCCAGCTCATGGCGAACGGGCAGGGGTGAGAAAGTTTCACTTAGGATCCTTCTGGGAGAGAGTAGAACAGGACTTTTCCTGGATCACTTTAGGTCTAGTGGGAAAGAGGCTCTGCAGGCTCAGTGCAACACAGGCTGTGCCAGAGAGGTGATGGTTTTCCATAGGGCACTCTCTGAACACGGGCTTGCAACATTCCCCAAGGGCAGGTGCTGCTCCATAGCAGCACACCCACGCAACACCTGACCACCTCACCCTGCTCCTGGCACAGGCATTCCAGCTCTGTGCTTCCACACAGGGAAGGTGGAAGGGTGGTGGAAAGCTGTTGAGGCACACAGGTGCAGCCCCACAGGAGGTCACCAGCAGAACAAGATTTACAGCCAAGGTTTTGGCCAATGCTCTAATCTACACCAGACCACAGACTACGTGCAGCTTTTTTGGCAGCTGATTGCCTGGGGTTTGGGATCCTCAGCCTAGGGAAGGCAAAGGGAGGGTAAGGCAACAGCAATGAAAGCAGGAGTTAAAGACAATCCATCCATCCATCCATCCATCCATCCATCCATCCATCCATCCATCCATCCATCCATCCATCCGTCCATCCGTCCATCCGTCCATCCGTCCACTCCAGGGACCACATGTTTTGTCCTGGTTTCCATTAACCCTCCTTTACGCATATACAGTGCAACACCCAGGGCTGTCCGGCCTCTCAGACTTTGCAAGAGTGAGTTACAAAATAACCAAGTAAAATGCAACAAGTTAAAACATACATGTGGTGCATCTTGCCTCACTGAGGATCTGTTTGTTACACCTTTGGACCTTTCCCCTCAACTCATCTGTACAAGGTAGGCATACTGAACTGCTCATTGGTTCTTGGTAAGAAATTCATATTAACTTGGTGGGTCTGCAGAACTCAAAGTTTGCTATGCCACATGCTTGATCATACTTTTAAATTTAAATTGAAAGAAAACAACTATCTCCCAACTATGCAAATTAGCTATTTAGAGTGCCAGAATAATCATGGTATGTTCTCAGTGCTAGTGCATACTTTTTTTCTTTTTGGAAAGCATCCAGATTATTTCTTGTACTTAAAAAAAAATATTTGCTATCCTTTTAGTTTCAGAAGAGCTTCCTGAGTACACTATGTAGGCAGCAGCATGCTGGAGAGCGAGAAGTTTTGAATTCAGTATTATTAAATCAGTTTGGTATTTGTGGTAAAAAAGTGTAACTTCTATGTCTCTGTTTACATGTAGGCATCCAAATATTCTGAGTTTAATGCCTGTGTGGCAGCAGGGCTCTACAGGTCAGATGTGCCCTGCAGGGACAAGGCATGGAAATGATGCATTCAGCATGTGGTAGATTGTGCCATCAGTACAGAGTGGTGGTGAAGTTCTGTCATTAATAAAAATATATCATTTACAGTAGGTGAACCTACTTCAGGTATCAGACAGAAAAAAAAGCCCCTAATTTCATTCATTCCTACTTCTGCTGAAGTGCACATTTGTCACAAGACAAACTTGGCTGTTTTAAGGGCATACTAAATCCTTGCAAAAAGGGATTTCTTTCTGGAGAGAAGAAAATTGGGCAATACAGCTGTAAGAGTCATAGAGCAGAGCATATAATGACTCACTATTTATCAACAAAGACACAGCCATGAGCAGGATGTGATGGTCTGGGATGGGCTGATGTCACAGTAAGGAGTGGGAAGACAAGACAATGAGACTATTATGACTATCTTTAACTACATTGTACAATCAGATACTTTATTACTATTATTAGCCACTGCAATTCTGTAATTCTACAAACCCACTCCATCCATGTACAAAGTTGTGAAAAATTTATATAGTAGATCATTAATTTTTCTTACAAATTCCTTCTCATTTAGTTTTTCTAAGAGATGTCTAAATTGGCCAGAGAAGTTTTGGAAGAAAAGCTCTGAAGTTATCCCTTATGGGAGCAAAAAAATTACAGTGTAACCAGTGCAATCCATTCAAAAGAATGAATCAACCTCCTGGAGAAAGGAATAGCTCAAAACACAGGGCTAAATGAAAAAAACCTCCTCATATTCTTTTTATTTGCTTCTCTTGCTTTGCATACTTTGGGCTTAGACTTTCAACCTTTTCTTTGCAATCACAGCAGCTGGAAATGTACGTTTTTACAATGGAAAATGAGAATCCAGTTAAATCACACAAATCCCAGAGCTAAAGCTTCAAGGAAAGTTCTTTCCCCTTCAGCTTGTGATTTGGCAGTGCTAAAGGCATAGCCAGACAGTTCTGAGACTTACAGGGACAGTCCATAAGAGGTAAGCATTTAATAAGCAACCTTTGGCAATATCAATGGGCTCCACAGAAGCAAATTTTCATTGCTCTAAGAAGAGCAAGCTGAGAAGTACAATCTAACCCTTTTTATTTTCTTTTCAAATCATGTAGTAGAAAAATGAGGCAGACTGTAAAAGCAGGCAGGTGGAGTACACACATCTTGCAAGGCTTAGCCCTTCAAGAAAGAGGCAAAGGGCTGTCCAGGGGCCACCCTTCCGCCTCAGGGGAAGGGCTTACCCTCAGCCTTCTGCTCATGCACCAAATCTGGCACACAGAGGTCCTAACACAGCTCCTCTCCTGCTTTTGCTTGGGACCAACAACCAACAAAGTTCCCTCCAGGCCATCACCTGGGTAGTACTCCTTTACGAGGGCCAAATCTTGGCTCATGCTCAAGTGAGTAGTCCCACCACAGGGAAGGATGGGTCCTCCCAGTCTGTCAGGGACCTGACCCTTAAAGGTTGTGGGTGTTTGTCTTCCAAGTGAGGAAGGTACAGTCCATCTGATGAGGAACATTATCAGCTGTAAGTAATTTGTGCTGCCCACTGCAAAACTCTAAATGAGGTTGTTACAATTTGCTTTTTCAATTAATTTCTCCACAGTTCTTTTAGATTGCTGCTGTTATCTTTCATATTAATTTCTACAAGCTGTTTCCAGTTAGGTGGCTAATATACATGAAGAAGTTAAAAATCAGTAACTCTTGAGAGGAAGTGGACACAGAAGGTCTATCAAATCCTACTGTGCAATAATCATGATTGAAACAGAACAAAATCTTAGATGCTCTTTACCCAGTGAACTAGAAATCAGCAGCCCCATAAGCTTTAAAGCACAGCTTGTCAATACAGCAAGTTTCTCCCTCGTACATTACCCCAATGACATCCCCAACAGAAAAATAAACCACAAGCCTGGGGAAGCACTCGGAATTCAGTGGTCAGTGCAGGGCATCAGGGAGGGAACAAAAGTATCTAATTTTTTTCTTGCCTTTTCCTTCTGCTGGCCCACATATCTTTCCATTTGATCCTTTCCTTGGGTATTATTTTCTGGAACAACAAAAATCTGTAAAACTGAAGCCATTTTTATTGACTTCTGGAGCCGCATATTACATCTGCTCCAAGCTCTTCAATTAATCAGCACATCTCTTCATCACACCCCCTTTAACTCTGCTTAGTAAGTCACTGGCAACAAAATCTGTTTTACCATGCCTTCTCCCAAACTTCCCTGTCCCATCCAACTGCATACTGGCACCATTAGCTCTGAGCAGACACTTAGGGCATCACACAGGGGGAAGAGGGAACAGAGAACTTTCCACTGCCAGGCGTTTTGAGTCTGCTTGATTTCAGCGCAGGGAATGCTTTATGTCAGGGGTACCTTGGTGACACTTTCTGTGCAACCAACCTGTGCAAGCCAAGGCCAGCTGCAGCAGTGCACCAAAGCAGCTCTGTCCCACTCCCTCCTGAAGCACTTGGTCTGGTTGGCAGGGTGGGCATCCCAGGACTGGGGGCAGCACAGGGATCGTCTGGCTCTGGTTTCAGCAAATTTTGTTTCATGAAGCGCCAGGGCTGGTCTACAGCACACATTCCCATCCCTCATATCCTCTCCTGGCACCAGTAATGTGCCCCAGCCAGCAGGGAAGGCAGCAGGTTTTTCTCCCCCCTGCAAAATTAACACGTGGCGGCACAGCACAAATCCCCAGGTAACAGCACTCCCAGCCTCTGCAAGGGCCATGATCTGCTGTGAGGGCACAAACTGCTGCCTGTGTCTGCTCTGCAGGAAAGCAGCAGGCACACAAAATAAGGTTTTTCCTCCTTTTCAATTTAACAGTCTCTTGGTACTACTCAGGTAATTATACCAGTGTGTCTCTTTGTAAGCTTTTTTTATTGTCCCTAGTATTCCCCCTGGCAAAGAACTAAGGAAAACATCAATTTTCTAAAAGCTCTCTGGCTCAAGCTGGCCGTCAGTGATGTAATGTGGCCATCCCTGAAGTCCAGAGTGTACAACTATAACCAAAATGAAGTTATTTCTTGTTTCCAGAACAATTTCTTTAACACTGCTGAGAAAGGTCTGCAGAATATAAAATGTACATAGAACCACTTTTCTTTTTTTTTTTTCCCCTCCATGAGTACAAGACAACATTTTTGAGGATCTATTCTAAAAGGTATTTTGGTAAAATGCTTACCCAACAAAACTCAGTGCCTGCTCTCTGGCCTCTACCAGTGGAAAAATGTATATTCTCAGCCTCAGTGCTTCCAGCATTATCTTTAGATTGGTGGTGAGGACATTATTTTCACCCCAACAAGTCATTCTAGCATTTATCTGCGAATGATGAACAAAGGGGTTTTGTAGTGAAAGAAGCACAGCAAAGCAGCATTATTTAAGATGAATGATGGCCAGTTTTGAGATGTCCAGTAAGATAACAATACAGGGGGTTTTTTACTCTTCTCTTAATAGATATTTGAAATTTCAGGAACCAGTCCTTCCAGTACAGGTACTAATGTTAATGCTAAAGAATAAAATGCATCAAAGGACTCAAGCTATATGATCCCCATAATCTCTAATTTCACTCTTCTGAATGAAGCTTTTCTTTCAGTTTTTAAACAAGCCAGACATCAAGCTGATCAAGGTTAATATATTTGAATAAAACTTTTAAACTATAACAGCTTAATGTGACCAGAAAAAGTATTCTGTGCTACCAATGCATTCTTAATTATTTTTGCTTTCCCTTTTAATAAGCAGATTGCTCCTGCTCTTATAGAGTGCGAATAACTCTGGTGAAGTGAAATGAGCCTACTTCTCTTAATAGTACAGCCAGATTGGCAGACTCTTTAGTGCTTCCTCTGACTTTTAGAACTGTTCCTCTCAACTCATCCCATTCATTAAAACACTTTCCAAAAAGCCCAGGTAACTCCACACCTCATCCTGTGGCATACAGATTGGCCACTCTGAGGGTTACTGACATGTTTGTAAATGGACCCTTGGGTATCTTCACCATCAGATCATTTTGGAAGACCCAGGACCAGCTGGGAGATGTGAATTCCCCCCTTCTCAAAACTGCTGTGAATGAATCTTACAAATGAGGATTCACAGTGACTTTATAGTTTCCACAAATCCTTATCCAATCTTGGGAGCATGTATGGCTGGTGTAGCTGCTGCCCTGGAATCTGCAGGTAAAATTACACCCAGTCTCTGCCATCCATCCCATGCTCCTCTAATATTTCCCACCACCTCTCTGCAGCCTCCCTCCCCTACATAAATGGCACCAGTCTCACCCACAGAAACTGAGAAATGGCATCGCCGGCTCCTCCAGCCTTCCTTTGTGCCACTCAGGAAACAAGTATCTGCCTTACATAGGGCTCTACATTTTAACTCTTGGCTCCCTCTCCCTGGCAAGTCTCCAGTGTGCTGCTCTCTGCTCTGGTTTACACTCCAATGCATTGTCACTTTCAGCCTATGGGCAGGAGGCCATCTCCTTCAGTCCCAGTTAACTCTAAGGGCACAAAGGTACACGGAGAAGTTGCTGTGACAACACACAGCCTAAAACTCCTTCCCTCCCCTTTCTGAGGGGAGAGAATTCCCTTCACACTCACTCAAGAAATTTTTCTTTGCTGGCCTTCCAGGCTGCAAGTCACATGGTTTGTTTTCACAGTAACAGGATACACAGGAAGTCAGCCCATCCCATCCATGCCAGTAAGGGGGCTCGGGCTCTTCAGCTTTAACACCAAGCAACACCCTCATTCTGAGCCATGCTCATCCAAGGCCTGTCCCATCTACCCTCTCCCAAAGGTTTTACTAGATGGTGGAGCTCCCTCTGATAGTGATACCATCTTATTCGTTGCATGCAATGAGTTTTCAGCATCATTCAGTGCAGAAGGGCCAGGATGAGGCTGGGTCCACACTGCACAGCAGTGCTGCGCTGCTGTACTTTGGCTTTCCTCTAGGACACATAAAGCTCCACCCAACCAAAGTTACATTGCACCTAAAAATTCTCCTGTGGCACCCCTCAGGGCTGGATTGTGCTGTGCAAGCACACACCACTTTTCCTGGTGCTCTACTCCATAAACAAATTTGGGTTTGACTGCATTTTAAAACAACAAGCAAACAAACAAGGAAGAATCACTTTTTAGACTTGTTAAGGGCTCAGTAGTGTTTCCTCCTCCTAGCTGATTCTTAGATTTTTTAAAAAAGAAACCTCTGGTAGGTATAATGGGTTTAAATGCTCTATTACCCCTTTATATTCTTTCTCACCAAGTTCTTGTGGAAAATACAAGTCTTTAGGCACTCAAAATGCTTTCCAGACAACAGTCGGAAAACAGCCTTTGCTGAGCTGCATTTTCTGTAGCATTTGCATAAAAATACAGTTCAATTCTCACTATATGCTGCAAAAATAGGACTCTTTTATTTCCATTAAGTTGGAAACTGTCCATATTGCCATATGTAGCCATTTTATCTTTCCTCGTTCTTTTCTTATAAAGCACAGTCCTTGATGCCAGCTTGCTTTATGTTTTTCCCATTCACAGGGAAGTGAAAAAAACCAGCATGATTCCTAAAGAGACAGCAGCAGAACAATAACTTTGCTTACAATCCAGAACAGCAAAAATTCACCAAATCTAACCATTAAAGCCACCCCACTACAAAAACAAGGTTCAAACTCTGTGTTTTCCTAGTGACTGCTGGTTTGCAAGTGGGCTCTTAAAATATAAGTAATAGTTTCCCAATGTCTCACAAAGTGAAGTGTTTAAAATAAATACTTGATATTCAGTCATTTAACAAAACAGAGCTTCCTGTTTCTGGTTTTATGTGATACATTGTACTTAAAATCTGTGTGAGAGTGATGCACTTCTGGCAGCAAAGTGGAATATCTGCAAACATTTGCAATAATCTGGTAAAAAGTTGGTTCCCTTGCTGTTCAGGCTGATTTCATTCATACAGACACAGATCATAGCATCAGCTTTAGCAAAGTTACAGGAAAGATAAATTCAGCCCTTTTAGTTTGTGTTTACAGAGTCATACATTTTTTATAGTTCTACAGGCAGAGAGATTTCTGTTTAAAGCAGCATTTTTCTGGAGATGACTACAGCACCATCACATGACTTCAAGGTGATTATATATAAATGAAATAGATAATTCAGAAGGCAGCCCCTTGTACTTGTCACAATGAGTGGGTGGCAATGATACAGTGAGGGTTTGCAAAAATGTTGAGCTTTCGAGAAGAGTTGTTTTTACTAATTGCACTGATGTTGGCCTGAATGCCAATTTTGTGTCCAGCTTTACCATCAATAGACAGTACCAGCTTCTCAACTAGCCACATTTTCCCTGGTTTTACACACCTACTGCTACTCAGGAATCATTCAATCTAGTCCCATGTCAGCCCTTATGCCCTGTTTGCACTAAAAAAAAAAATTACTTAAGCCTTAAAAACATCTCACCTCTGATTTTTTCACTTTGACCACACTGACGTTAGAGAACAGAGCTCAGAAGAAAACACTTTCATCTGACTCATTTTAACACCCTTCCCTTCCTCTATCTCACAGAGCAGGGGTTGGGCGTGGGAAGGGGGGAAAGTGGGACTGGGGTTTTTTTCTGTTGGATTTTTGTTTGTTTGTTTTTAGGGAGGCAGAGAGATGCCTCCTGAACACAATCAAGTGCAGCAGGAAAATCAAGAGCTCAGCTCAGCACCGTGCACGTGTCCAGGTGTGGGGTGATGCCGATTCCAGCAGCATCATACAGAGAAGTCTGCTTGGTTTTGGACAAGTCTCTGCCAAATGACTGTGGCGTCACTTCCATGTCTGCAGGGGAGTCCCCAGCTCCTTGCTGCTGCCCTGGGCAAGCTGCCAGCAGGCACAGGCAGGGAGGTGAGCTCCAGGCTGCCAGTATCCCCTTGTGCTGGGATGGGGAAGAGCTGAGCAGACAGAGAGGGCATCACTGCTTTGGAAGAGTTGGAATGGTTGGATGGGGAGGGAAAATGTTATTTCCTGAATGAGTCACCTTGAGTTAAAGCCTCTGGGTTGTGTACAGCAGCTGAGGCTGATGCTGTCACTCAGTGAGTAATAAAGGAGATGCCAGCTCCTGTCTGAACTCATTTTTTGTTCTGGCACTCAGGGAACTCACTCATCTTGGTAATTCTTTGCAGGTCTTGCTTGTCACACATGCTGGGTGAGGAATGCCTGTCCCAGAAAGGCAGATACCTCCCACCAAATGGGGAAGCAAAGCCAAGCCCAGAGGAGAGAGGTCTAGCCATGATGTTTGTTTTGGGATTTCCCATGTCAAGTGCCTGTTCAGGTCACTCCCTGCTCCTAGACAGGTCACTTGCCTCCTAGACTTTCACTCAGGCACACTCACGCACAGGAGGCAGGGGGGAAAGACAGACTTTACCCATGCCAACTCTAAACTCTCATTTACAAAGAAAATAGCAACTTGCCCTCCCAGGCAATAAACAGCCATTATGTTCAGGGGCATTTCCTTACTGCTGTTCAGCAGCCACCTACTTTCCCTGTAGGCAAGAGCCAGCCCTGCTTTTTAACACATCTCATTGTGTTGTGTAAGAACCAGCACTCTCACCCAGAGCCTTCAGCAAGTGATGCTTGGATCCAGTGGCACAGTGTGAACCGGGAGCTGCAACTGGTGCCATTTGGCTCCACTCATTTTGGCATACTGGAGTCCTGTGGGCAACGTTCCTGCTGCTGGTACATTTTTAATTTTTTTAATGAAAATATAAGTGAAACAGCATCCAAACTGCAAAGCTTCCCAAGGAGGCACATTGCCAGTGCTCCTCATTGGCCAAATTAGGCAGACAAGCAGGAACTTCCCTGCAGCAGCAAAGGCACTGAGACAGGCAGGGGCTCAGGGCCTGGATGAGGTGGATTTCCCTGAACAGTAACAGGTGAAAATGGAGACTTGTAGAAAACAAAAAAGAAAAAAAAAAAAAAGAAAAAAAAAAAAAAAGAAAAAAGAAAAAAGAAAAAACCCCAACCAATCAACCAAGAAATACCCCAAACAAAAACCCTGAAACCAAACAGAAACAGAACCAAGGATAAAGTATATAAGGAAAGCTGTATGGCAGTAAGAATTATGCTGAAATTCTGTCTCACTGATGCCATCACCTTAGTTATCCTTTCTGTTTCCTTCAACACATATCAGTCATCACATCCTCTCACTGATTTCTGATCTTCAGCTGCTCATCTTCCAGCAAAATCTCACGTGGTTAACTACAGGGAACAATCCCATCCCAGTAAAACCAAGCTACTAATCTTAGTAAGAGTTAGCACCTAAATTACTATTTTAGGACTAGGGCCCTGGCACATGAAGCTTTCGAGGCAGCAGCTGCCATAAAACTACTCAGCATCTAAAGAGACCTATACAAATTGTTTAAGCAATGTTAAAACCAACTAACAAAAACCCACTGGATTTGTGCCTGGTTGCAAAATGCCAGGGCTGGAGCCCTTACCCCAGCCCAGCCTCCAGCCCCACTGCAGCCCTTGGGCTTGGGGAGCACCAGCTCTTCCCAGGGATTAATTGATGGAGCTTTTGAACTTTGCCTTTATCAGCAAACACCTTGGCTGGGGGTTTTATTTAAATGTGTTAATCACTTGTGTGCTGTAATTGCAGCACAGCTACAAGCTCATCTTGGATTTCTGCCACACTGATGCTCGTGGCCTCCATTTAGCAGGATTACCTGCACGCTGCCCCTCTTCTGGAAACTGAGTGGGTAATGTGAACTTCAGTACAAAGGAGTCAAAAGAAGATTTCTAGTCACTCAAAAGTGATCAGAGAGCATTTTAAGAATATTTTGAATCTGCATGTTCAAGAGAATGAGCGAGATCCACAGGTGTACCATTCCAACAGAATGGAAGTGGTCCTAAAAGACATTAAGTTATGCCAGACAGATCACTAACCCTGGACTCTAAATAAATACAATATAAAAGTACAGAAATCATTCACAGAGAGAGCGACAGAGTGACAAGTTGAAGCTCATCTTGGGTGCTGCCAGGTGTTTGTGCCCAACAGAAGGCAAGTCCCCCCACTGCCTTGAGAGGGCTGTCTCACATGCTGAGAAACAGTTCACCATTTCCATAATGGCAAAAGGACAAAGTCCTTCCTGAATGAGGCTTGAAGTGACTGTGGAGCCTCAGAGACACCAAGCAGCTAAACCAGATTTTGCCACAGGGCTAAATAACGACAGATCAGTGTTTAGCAAGTAACTTAGGCAACAGCATCATCCATGTTTCTTTTTCACATGACAGAACTGAACTCAGAGTGAAGAAATGTACATTGAGTAATTTCTCCAGCTGTTGTGTGCTGACTTTGTTAGCCATGCTCTAGATCCCTGAAACCTCCAGGCAGAGTGTTTCAAGCTTGTTCCCCTGACAGCCAGAAGCATGAGCACACAGGGATGCCATTGGCAAGGAAGGGTGAAGGAGGCAGGCAAGGGATGCTACTCTGCTGATGCAAAGAGCCTGCAGCTCCCCATGCTGCTGCCACAGCTCCAGCCTCAACACAGATGCTCACCTGCTCTCCTTCACACCATCCTGGCCTGCCAGGCTTACATCTCATCTCCAACACTGAAGGGTGGGAGAAGCTCCTTCCTTCACCTCAGGGTGAGCACTGGTCTCCTTTCTTATGTGTCATGCTCCCATCACCTAAGTGTGGGCTGGGCAATGGCCTGGCAGCTTGGGGAAGCACAGGTGCACTATTAAAGGCACTGGGGTGAAAGGCTGCCTCTTCTTGTTTCGTTATCCTTCCTTCAGACAAGGATATTTTTGAAGTTTGGGAAAGGATTCAAGTCAGATGAGAAAAAAATCCCAACCACTTCTACATATATTTATAAAACAAGTAGTCTTTTTTTTTTCTACTGGTTTATTTTTGCACAGGCTGTTCTTTCATAACAGAATCTTTTTGCTTGTTTTGTGGGTTCATTTTGTTGTCTTTTTTTTTCTTTAAAAAGAAACCAATGAAAAAAATAATCATCCTAGTGGCTAGTAATTTTCAGGTTAGATATGAGGCAAAATTAGAAGCAATGACACAACTTTTTGGAGGGTGTACAGAAACAGAAGTGCTGCTCATTTCAGCTGCTGCACGGTTGCACATTTGTGGCAGGCTGTGGTCTCGCAGACCGCATGCAGACCTAACAGCCTGTATTTTTGGTATGCAACTGGAGATCAGACTCTAATGCTCTGCCTTCCTCTCCAGAGCTGTTAAATGGAGCCAAGAGGATTTTTCTGCCACAGACTGGACTCATCAGTAAATGGGCAAGATGTGCTTGGGATAAAGACTAAAATTCCCACTCCCTATTTTTATGTTGATCCCTCCAGCAGCATTCAATGCACAAACTTGCTTTCCTGGGAGCCTTGCTGATGAGCAGGTTTTCTGCCCCAGCATCTGACAGCAAGGAAGGACTTACAGCCCTGCAGTCCCTGGGGGGAGGTCAAATGATGGCCCAGCCACCCTTACTCAGATTATTTCAACAAACAAGTCAGTTGTCCCCCGCCTGAAGCAGCAGCACAGGACAGCCCAAGCCCATGGCTCAGGGGGTGCCCTCAGCCACCACACTGTGCCTGGCTCCTGCCACCCCAAACACACTGCCAAGGCTTGGAGCAACTTTTGACTGTCTTTGATGAACATCACACGTATTTTCAGGCACAGAATCCCTGCTGTGACAAAAAATACAAAACAAGGGAAATAAAATTGCATAGGTTGTTGTTTCAGCTCAGGGTAATGACTCCAGCAGCATCTGCAGGCTGACACACCACTTAGATTAATGTCACTTTCAAGAATGTGACTTGATTTTTCTTTTTAACATTTGTCTTTACCAACAAGTCCCTCACCTTAGCACCGAATAATTGACTCTGCCTTGAAGATACTAGAGTTTGTCACAATGCTTTAAATATTGGGCTGCAGCTCTCCCAAAGCCAAGGGAAGCAGCCAAGGAGACAACAAGGCCTCCCTTGCCTGTGCCATGGTGAGTTTGGGTGTGCTGGACCACCTGATGCCCTGGTAAGGACAAGCAGCTCCTCACCACTGCTCCCAGACTTGACTGCTCAGGCTTCCCAAAACACATGAAAGCTCAAGGGCTTCCCCCAGACCTGCCTGGTGAAAGGACACATGGAAGCACTGCTTGTCATCCAATCCCCCACAATGCTAGGCCAGACAGCTCTTCATTGCTTTCTTCCTTTCTAAAACTGCTTAGTATTTTAATTAATAATTTAAATACACTTTTTGTTCACTGGTAAAATTGACCAAGTGCTATCACTGTATAACAGAGCCTCATGTTCACTCACCAACCATCTTCCCGTGCAGAAGAGAACCCACATCAACAAAAATCTTGTCTACAAACTACCTTACCACCTTTGCCAAAGAGATATTTTTCAGTGGTATTTTAAGCACCAAAAAGGAAAAAAGAGAGAAAACTCTTTAAAGTCAGCAACAGAAAGGTAAGATCTGTTCAGATAAACATAAACGAGACGGCACAATTTTCTTTTGTCTTCTTTCTATCAAATCTAAAAAAATATTTTTAATTGATTCTTGAGGCAGTTTTTGAAGTTAAATAAATGCTTCAGAAATCAGTTGGGAGTCCACAAATGTTAATAGTATTTAGCTCATTTCAATAAAAATGCCCTCATTAACATGCCAGCTGCTAAAATGTGTGATACCAACTGTGTCCTTCTGCCAGCCTGCAGGGAAGCATTCCTACTTACTACTCAGTTTTGCTTTAAGAGACCATTTAGAAAACATACCCATTTTACAGTGTGTATGTGTTCAGACAACAATTATTTCACTACTGCCCTACCCCCAAAAATGGCTTTAAAAGTCCCTGGCACCTCTTCCAACAAGCTGAGCTCGAGCTCAGGCTGGCTTTCTTTGAGAATATTTTTTCCACAGGCAAGTAAAACCTCATTTGCTTTCCCATCCATCAGCACAGAAGGAGCCAGGTGAGCACTGTGCCTGTCTGAGGCGAGAAGTTTTTTATTATGGCTCTGCTAGGTGGAAATAAATAATCTTCACTCAGCTCTGCTGCTGTCAAGCCACAGCCATTGGCTGCAGCTCCCTGGACTGTGTGTAAGAAGCCAACCTCCAGCTCAAAAATTTGAAAGTCACATTGCAGTTAGCATGAGAGGAAGTGCCTCCTGCCTTCACCCATCTACACGAACTACGGATGACCCCCACTTTGGCTTTAGAAACATTTTTTCAACTAGTGTTTATGCACTGTGGGTAGATTTCTGAGACTCTTGGAATGAAAGCCATTAGGAGCTTTCAGGAGTGTGGTGATGCTTTTGTTTGAACGGGCACAGCATCCAGCCCAAGTTCGGGGCAGGAATAACATTTTGGAAGCTCATTTTGAAACTTAATTTGCTGCTTTAGGGTCCTTAAGCCAGCTACTGCTGCTGCCACCCTCCTGCCCAGCCATGGCACACTGAGGGCTTGAGACACTGCTGCGGTGCTTTGAGGACACAGTAACAGTAGCAGCATTAATGATGTGCCAAATTAAACCATGTCATCAGGCCACAAGGTAAGTAGCACTGTATGAGTATTTCCAGAGAAAATGCAGGACATTAATCAGCCAAGTACTGATCAAGTCAAAGACATTGGCAAAAGCCAGCTCAGAAATGTCACCAACAAGTGGTAATGCCAAAAATTTCCACATCTAATACATATCTCCAGCATAAAGCTGCATTAATAATTCAAGATCCCAGCCCAGGAAAAACAACACACTGGCCTTTAAGAGCCAGGGTTTGATTCTCAGGTGATGTGAATGCCTCTTCCTCATGCTTACATTGGTAGGTGTGCTTCCAGCTGGTGCCGTACCTGCCAGCAAGCTGTTCACGCAGCGAAACGGCACCGGATGTGCCAAGCCACAGTCATTCCACCCAAACCAGCCTGGACAGCAGCACACGGGCCAGCCTGCCTGCAAAGCCCTGTCCCCTCTCCATGGCAGACAAAAGTAGGGTGGGACTGGCTGTGCCTCAGGTGTCCCAAAGTGCAAGTCCAGAGGAGAGGCCAGCAACCATGCCAAGAAACCCTTTTCTCACTGTTTCAGAGCATCCCAAATGCCCAACCATGACTATTCTATCCCATAAGAGCCAGCACAGAGACTGTGAAATCCTCATCATGCTCAGATATACCTTTGATGGGGAATTCCAGAGGGAACTCAGCCCTCCATGGCTGAAGAGCAGCTGTGCAGGGTGCAACCCTAAAAAGCAGGCCAGAGTCTGCAAAAGGCAGAGCAATGACAAGCAAAACTAAGCAGCAATGAAGAGATAGAAGCTGGGCCCACAAGTCCTTGTCATCCTGCAGCTCCTACACTGGATTCTGGCCCAGCAGGATGCAGTTCAGACACTTCAGTGCAAGGATCTGAGTCCATATTAGCAATGAAAGTGGATTTAAACTAAAACACGAGTCACCAAATGGGCTGATTTGGCTCTCCTCCCTCATGCTGCAATGGAAAAAAGGGAAAACAGAAAGCAGGACTCTGTTAGAACCAGCACAAGCTATTTGACTATTTCCTGAGCCCCCTGTGCAAGTAGAAACCGTGTCATACATTTGCCTTCATCCTCTTTTTTACCTACTCCTTCCCAAATGCCATCTAGGACTGTTGAAAAGGTAATGGATTTTGCACTGCTCACATTAGCACCCTGCTGGGTCAGAGGCACAAGAAAAACCTCCCACTGCAGCAGCCTCAGACCCACCACTGTTTCGGGCTCTGGCAAACACCAGACAGACATCCTACCTGCATCCCAGATGTGCCCCAGCCTCTGAGAAACCTTGCCAGTGAAATGACAAAGCAAGTGCTTCAGCTCAGTGCACTGCCAAAATTTAAGCAAAATACAGTGCTCTAGAGCACAGGGGGGACTGGAAAGGGAAACGTGTCCTGCGACCATGGTGAGTACACAGCCAGCAAACCCTATCTGTGGCTCTGTGAGACCCCAAATGCTTGGTGCCTTTCAGTGGAGATCTGACTGCTGGTTCCCCTTGTGCTGAAACAAACCTCACAGTCCTGTGGCAGGCAGGGTGACACCCCAGTGTCTGTCACCACCCTGGGCAGCCTGTGCAAGGGAGGTGGAGGCATCAGCCCCTCCCACAGTGATCAGAGCTTCCAAAATGACTCCACTGCCTGTCAGCAATCAGTCTCACAGCATCTCATAAAGCATAACTGAAGAGAAAGTGAGACAGACCACAAGTAGAAAAAGCCACAGGAAGGCTGAACAGATTATACATGCCCAGTTCTTCTGAATTCACTGTGAGATGCTGAGCACAATGCCTGCAAAGATCCTCCAAGGAATCAGAGTAAAATCACGGGGAGGTAAAATTATGGGGGCTACTTAAGGCAAAGGTTAAAACACAAACAGCTTCATGAAGTGATTGGAGATATTCACAGGAGGCCAGCCTGCCTGAGACCACGGGGTGTAATTACCTCTGTGTTGTCCTTGAGGACATCTTTGATGACCAGAGCACGGCCACAGGTCCATATGCAACACTGGGACCTCTACCATAACCCTGGGCAGTGGCAGCCCATGAAGGCAGCGGAGAGGACACTGGAGAGGCTCCTCTGCCTCTGGCCACCCAAAGAGAGCTGAAAGGTGCCCTCCTGGAGGCCGTGGTGGAGCACATCAGGCTGTCTGCTACATAGTCCAACCAGGGATTTCAGCCACCAAGGACAACTCTGAAGAGCTATAAACATTTCCCTCAACAACTAACTACTTTTTTTTTTTATTTCACTTACCAGCCTCTGTGAAAAGGCTCGATAGCTGCAGTATTTTCAGATTTCTCAGTTAAGCTTCTTTTAAAGTGCAGTTATGGGGGGGGTTGGCATTACAGACTGGAAGGCACAGGCAGCAGGTAGGTGTTCTCCAGACCTACATGCTCACATTAAATCATTGCTCCCCCCTGGGGCACCCACCACGGAGCCCTGAGTCCCTGGGTGGGGCAGGCGCCCCAGCCACCCCCTTGCCCTCTTGGTTTTATTTCGGGTCACCCGTATTTCGCTGGAGAGATCAGAGTGTGGCAGCACAGCCGCGGCTGAGGCCCTTCCCGGAGGGAGGGAGGGAGCACACAAAGCTTTTGAAGCGACGATAAGAGAGAACACCGCAATTAGGGGTTTGTCGTTTCACAGGCAAATTTGCATTTTAAATTACGTTTTGGCATAATTGTGTTTCATCTTTCTTTTCCCTCTGACTTCTGTAACTTTTATTATTTCCTAAGGATGGTTTGAAATGCTGTATAAGACCACAATTAAAAACAAAAAAAGAAACTATTTTATATCAATATTTTTTTTCTCAAAATATTCCTTTGAGATTAATCATTGGGGGTGGTGGGGGGCAGGAAAGTCATCTGAGATGAGGAGGAACAAAATAGGCTTCAGTCTGAGGAAGGAGCTCTGGGTTCTGGCTCATTACCCCAAGTTCAGCAGAAAGCAGAAAGCAAGGGGGACTTTAGCAAGTATTTCACACCAGCCACCTCCTGGCCAGGCAGACACCCTGACCTCACCACGGGGAATAATCCCAATTACCAGCCCCTTCACTCCAGAAGTTCATGGCTTGGCCCTGAGTGCTAAATCTAATTATCTCTAGGTCCCATTACAGAAAGATACCTTGACAGCTCTGCTGTCAGGACAGATTAACCCACTGCCACAGACCCCTGTATCCTCTCCATGCTGCTGCTGATTGTGTGAAAAGTCAAACAGCACCAACGGGGCCCAACTGTTGCTCCTTCATTTCCCTTCCTCCCAGCTCCTTGCCACTCACCAAATACTCAGGGCTGCCCTTGAACTGGAAGCAGGAGGCTTGGCCCCTGACAGGGCTATAAACATGCTGACCCCCACAGCTGGCTGTCCACGCCATGGGAAAGATGTGGGAGTTAAGAGAATCGCCCCAGTTCCCTCAATACACCAAAAAAAAAAAGATATCTAGATCTCTCCAGCATGCTCTGAAGGGCAAAGAAAAGCCAGTCAAGATGCACTTCAATCCATAATAAAACAACACTGCTGCTATTGTCAGGCATCTGAATGGCGACGTGAAGGTTAGATGAGCCTGTGTTATATTTAATGCTGTCAAATGCTGTTGGAACACAAAGTCTGGTTTGTGTTATTGCTGCACTCCCTGCCTGCAAGGCTCTCCTGCAGTCTGAAAGGACCTCCAGCACGTAATGGGCTCATTTTTTCATAATTGCAGAATTCTAGTCAAGAAAATGATGGGGACTTTGTATTTGAATGTCACCTCCAATATGTCATGTTAATTTTCCTTTTTTAAGACCCTCATCTGGATGCTAATGCCAGATGATTATGTTGGTATATGAAACCAATGAAAGCAGGTCTAAGTAAAAGGCCACCAATTCATATCCCATCAGGACAGTGGTCGTGGGTTTATTGGCACAGTGGTCCTGTTTTGATCTGAGTTAAGCCGACATAAATTAAAATTTTAAAAAAAAAATTGATGGCTGGTGGGGAAGGTCCATGGCTGGTATTAATCTGCACATCTCCTCCAAAAGCAGTGCTTCTGCAGAGACTGACCCTGAGTGGATATGTCCATCCCAGCAAGCCAGGCCACACAGGCCATCCCAGGGGCTGTTGTTAAAGCAGGGGTGAATGCTGCTTTCAGCCTTGTTTGCAGAGCTTTTCTTTGTAAGCTACTTTAGCTGCTTTATACACACTGCGTTTCTGACAGAAGGGGAAACAAAATTAGGTTTTCCTCCCTCTTCCCCCATCCTCCAGCCCATACAGCAGTTTCACTATGTCTGCATTTTGCTACTATAAAAAAAATCCACTTCTGGGGGTTGGTTTTTTGGGTGAGTTTTGTTTTTTTGGGAGGGGGGAGTTTTTTCAGTCTTTTAAGGCAGGGAAAAGAAACATCTCAATAAATCAGTGCTCTATCTTACTGCATTGGATTAAGACAATATCCTTAGGATACCACTATTAATTAATGACCCAATCCTTATAGCTTCTCCACAGTAGGATATAAGTTGGCAGAACAGAGAAGCTCCAGATGGAGGAAAACTTCTGCATCAGATAAGGCTTTATGAGCGACAAGTCCCCGCCACTCATGTTTAGGGACACAGATATAAGCCGCTTGTTATGCTTCAAATCAGCTAAAAATACCCTAAATAGAAACATCTTTCTTCTTAAAACCACCTGTTACATCAGAGGCACTCAGAACATTCTGACTTGTGTGTAGGAAGCACATTGTTTTTTCTAATGAAAGGAAAAGTTTAGAGCAGTAAAAAATAAAGAGGGAAAAGGATGAACTGCAGCCACAGCCCAGCTTCAAATGCATCCCACTAAAAGTTCATGGAATAAAAAGTTACACAGAACTAGCAGACCACCTGCAAGCTCCCACTTGGGTGAAATTACAAGTGATTGACTCACCCTTTTTCCTTTTTTCCTGCAAAAGCTGGAATTTATCCTCACTTTTTTGAAGAAAGCAGCTCAAGTGGGTTTGGTGCTAAGTCCACTGTAATAATTACAGCCCTAATCCAGAAGCCATAGGCAGGAGCACAGAGCTCTTTACAAGAGCTCCAGTTCATGGGCAGGAGACCTCTAAGCCAGCACCTGAAAGGCTTCTTGAACTGGTAAAATTGGCTGCAAAACCCTTCCAAATTTTTAGCAGATGAAAATGAGGGGAGTAAAATGCAATCCAGACTGTGACCAGCAATCCATTCCCACATGAGCTGTAGCAGCCAAGCCACTGCTCTGGCCCTTGCTTCAGCATCACAGGGACATGCACAGCTGGTCCTGCTCCTTTCAGCTGTTCAAACATTTTGGACTTCTCCTGCATAAGGGGGGCCCTGGGTGAGCCAGGATCTCAGCTTACACAGACAGGTCTAGAATTCACATGCACTGACCCCCCACACACATCTCCTGTTCCCAGCTCCCACAATCCCAGTTTACTTGGGCTGTAGTAACCACTTAAACCCTCTCCTCAAAATTACATAATCTTCTGTGTTACTGAAGTGGCTTTTTTTAAACTGATGAAGATTAAGTATTTCATTTTGCTTCTTAAAATCTGTGCTCTGTATCATCTCATGGTTTTAAAATGCCTGGTAGGATTAAACTCAAGACTTTTCTCCATTAGGACCACTAAAGGTTTTTCAGTTGGAATCGGCAGTTTTTTTGATAAGACAAGAGGATACCAGATAAACCACTGGAGTCTGTTATTTTTAAACAGTGCCCCCCACCCCATCTTCAGAAAGGAAAGGATAATTTGAATTTTAGATTTTAAACACTGATCTCATTTGAGACTCCTTCTATCCCAGATAGTGATGTTATGCTTGCTGTCTAATTAGAAGAGATGGATTAAGTGATAGATTTATCACCTACCTTGGAAATTACCATAACCATTATTATAATAGTAATGTCTACATCCTGCAGGATCCAAAAATGCTCAACCAGATAAAGAAATCCTGTTTTCATTGCACACATGTAACAGCACTGGCATCTGGAACATCTCCAGGCTAAAAAAAGCAAATCAAGCCAGGATTTCATCTACTGTGTATTTGTGCTAGGTGTAAAGTACATCTGAGGGGTCCTCACTCTTGTGAGTTTTCAGTGTAATTCATAGGTTTAGAAATAAATGTGTACAGACAAAACAATAGCGATCCAGCCTCCACAAAGTAAAAGGAAATTAAAAAATAACCTTGCCTGAGATGGGTTTAGATAATTTAGGTGCCTAAACACACAGCCAGACTCTAAAATTTTGCTTTACATGTTGTGGAAGTCTGTATGTATCTCTTTAAAAAAAGCAGTGCTCCTCAAGGATCTTCTGGAAAGACAGAAGCATTTCAGCCATGGTAGAGATCATGAATAGATTTCAGGAAAGGGTTCATCACCCAGAGGGAGATTGGGCATCAGAACAGGCTCCCCAGGGCGGTCACACAGCATGGAGCCTGTTTAAGAAGCATTTGGACAACACACTCAGGCCCATGGTGTGACTCTTGGGGATGTTCCTGTGCAGAGACAAGAGCTGAAATCAGTGATCCCTGTGGGTCACTTCAGCTCATTCCCTGATGTTGGTGTCCTACGTACAGCAAGGCCCAAACAGGGTAACAAAAGTAACAGCAGATAAACACTCATGTGCCCAAAGCTGCTGGGTGAGTACAGCCTGCAAAGCAAAGAGCAGCCAGTGCTGGTGGCTACTGTGGCAAGGAAAGGGCTCTGCAAGGGTTTCTCACTAACCTCATCATTGCTCATCCTTCAGGCCACAACACTGCTGCAGAAATACACCACCTTTGCCTGCTGTTTTGCTTTTTAGAGCCTGCATTCCCATATCATTTCAAAAGATCATTTCAGAGACTCCTTAAGGCAGCAGCTATAAAACCCCACACCTTTAGAGCAACAAACCTCGATAACACCAGGCAGGAAGACAGCAAAGGCAGGGTGAGGTTAACAGGGCAAGTCCAGGCTGCCTTCACGAGGCTGAGACAACTCTCCACCAGAGGAGCAATGCCTAAAAACTACTGGCTGCACCTGGAAAATGGGTGCACAACAGGTGTCTGTTGTAAAGAAGAGGGAGAACCTAAATGTTGCACTTAATTCACTTAATTCAGAGTAACGTGACAGAGAAGGTGGTTTTTAGCCGAGCATGTAAATCAGGGCAGTTTGCAATTGTAGCTGAATCATGTGCTAAAATCAGTAATTCTTCCTGGCCAGGAGGAAGATTATCATCTGTTGTAAATTGTCATACTTCAAAATAGCACATTAATTGCTGCGATAATTTACACCAGCTGAGAATCTCCCCTGGGGACTGTGTTTATTGCTCAGCTTTGTGTCTCAGACAATAGCGGTCCCTATCAGGATGGGGTCCTATGGTGCTTTCATCATACTCATAATAATGGAAAGAGATAGAAACCTTCTGTCTTTCCATTTTGGGTAACTAATGCATCAACTGAATTGGATTTAATTGCATAACAGTGGAAGTGAAGCCTGGAAGCACTGATGGAAATCACCTTTGGGGGTTTTCTTCCCCTCCCCCCCTGGTTACCTTTCACTAAATGATCATCCACATATTTATAACACTGCAGAAAACATACACTTATGTTTCAGGACATAAATAGTCAAGCTACATTTTTCCTTTACAAAACCAATTTTTAAATGCCTGTAGGGAGCAGATGAGGAGGGTGCATTGGGGTTAAACTGCTCAGCACTTGAATTTGCTCAAATAAATAGTGAAAACATTTTTGGTTCGCTTCCTCAAAATATGACCTGTCAGTTGTGTTCAACTCGATAAGGTCTTTCAAAGCTAAAAGTAGTTGAGTGGGTAGGGCTGGCAACACCCTGCAAAGTTACTTTAGCTTTTCTTTTAAAAGCAGAGTCCTGTGAAACATTCTTTATTAATGCAGTAAATGTTTTACAGAAAAAAAAATTGTGACCCAAATAACCAACCTACACTGATACCCCAAGAAAAATGCACTGGTGGGGGGTGCTGGGCTGCCTCTCCATGCATCCTTTCCTATGGGTCCCACACTTGGCCTCACAGTAGCCAGGGGCAGGACCAGTTCAAGGAGAGATGCTGGCAGGGCTGGCAACTTCCACAGACCCCCTTCATGTCCCAGGCACCCGTGCTTTTAGTCACACAAAGTTTTTCTGTAACCAGTTCTCCTGAACAGGAGAACACTGGAAGATTTGCAGGAGCTTTTTTTTTTTTTCACTGCATGCCCCCTTTTTCCTCTCCTAATGCAAACAGGCTCTTAACGATCTAAACAGCAGCTCGGGAATGTTTAGAGCAATTGTATTCCCAGCGGCTGGCAGAGCTGTCACTGCCTGCCAGGCAGCTGCGGGGAGCAGGAAAAGGAGCCAGGTGGGGCTCTCGAGGATGGTCAGCACCTCTAGCTTTTAAAGATTTCCAGCTTTTCTGGAGTGATGGAGCTGCTTTTCCTCTAACCTGTGCAGGCTGGGCTTGGTCAGCCTGCATGCTGCAGCCTGCAGCCTTGCATGCTGGCAACCAGCCCCCTCCAGAGACAGACGTTCCACCTGTGTTGTGTGCTCCCATTTCTGCCATGCTCCTGGATATCAAGGGAAAAACTCCTGCCTAGCAAAATGGTGTTACTCAGCTTCAGCACAATATTTGGACACAGCCCCAACACAGCCCTGTTACCAATCTAAACTCTGATGTCCGTGTTTGGAATAAAACTTAGTTGCATGAAATTTGAAAAAAAAAATTCAGAGGAAGTTTGAGGCATGTTATAAAATACCTGATATCAAGATAACACGTGGAAGATTTGATTTTGAGGCAGACTGGTGGAGAGGACCCCACGGGGCAATGTTCACTATTCCCATCTCTGTAAAAAACAACATCTCACTTGGAAAACACACTGCAAAGGACCTTTGCTTTTAAAAAATTCAAGGCAAACAAATTAGCCAGTACCCCTAAGTGGGTAATCATCTCCAGAGACACCAACTACCCAGAATGGCTGATGTAATGTCACTTTTCAAATGGGAATGAATATTCATAGGAAGCAACACACTACATTCACCCACTTGCTATAGAGCAAGCCATTCTGTAAATCCTGGTCTCATTCCTGTGATGATGATCTGTCACCTTGCACTGCAGGTGACAAAGACTAAGTTGCCCTGTGCCTTTGTTTTCAGGATGAAACAGGTAATTATTAGAAGTGTCACTTACTATTTTCAGCGCAGCCCAGCCTGACAAGAGAACTGGAAATACTGGTGACATTCCAAAGTTTAAAACTTCCAATTTCCAATACCATCTGCACCAGCTGGTATGATCAACTTCCCCAATAAACAGGCTGAAGTTGTTCAGAAATAACATTTTGGGGCAAGGGAGTAGGGGAAACAGTAAGGCATGAAGTAGATTTCACTCCCAGGAGCCACACAGTGGGGTAAAGACAGCACTTCACTCCAAAAAATGCCTCTTGGGGATCCCCTGCCTCCCTTGCACCAGCACAGACTCTTCTAGTTAATCCAAGTGGCAAGAAGGGGCAGTTTCATCCCTTTTCCCTCAGTGCAGCACCACCAGTGCCTGTGGTGCTTTGCTGTTGGGAATGGTCCTGGATCCCAATGGAGCAGGTACCACCAGTTTTCACTGCTGAAGCAAGGACGGTTGAGGCTGATGAGTGATGCAAAGTGGCAGGAAAAGCAACACCACCTCCCCTGCCCACTTCCAGCTGAGCACAAGGCTGTGGGAGCAGCCATTCCCTCAGGTTTGTACATGCCTAGTAACTAGCACTCAGCAAATTGTTGGTCTCAGGCTTTTTACTCCTGGTGGCTGAGGCACAAACGTCATTCCCTGTGAAAACAGGTGATTTTGGTCTCAACCTGTTGGTTCAGGTTTGCACTCCTGGCACTGCCTTAGCAAAAAGCTAGGAGGGAAGGAGGGAAGTGGCTATTAAGCTGCAGAGGCCTTTGATCTGCTCTGTTATGTTTTACGAGGCTTTAGAGCTGGACAAAAGTTAGGGCCTGCACCTCTCATCATCTTGGGAGATAGAGCAGCAACAAATGCAGCTGGACAAGCTCCCCCAGCCCATCCTACGGGCATCCTTTGCTGTCCTTGTTTTAGAATGCACTATGGTCAGCCCAGGGACACATGGTGGGAATTAGCTCTGGGAGGGCAGGGCAGATGATAACTCTACTCCATCCCAGCTATGCAGCATTTCTGGCAGGACACCCTCACCCCCTCCACAGAGGAAGCTTTTGGGGGCTGCAAGGGAAGGAAGAGCAGGACGAGGCAGCAGGGCTGCCAACAAGTCTCCCTCTGACTGTCTGTTTCTTTGCTTGGGTGGACTTTGACACCACATGACTTGTTTTGAGGCTTGGTTAAAAGACAGCATGTCTGACCTTGCCCAGATGTAGCCCATTCATCTCATGGGGTTGATGACACACTTTAATCCAAATTGAGTTAGGTATTCTTAATGCATGGCAGGGTTTCATTCTGTGCGTACCTCTACAACGCAAATCTCCTTAAGAAAACTTACTTTCTATTTAGCAGAAAGTTAAAGTATTTTCAAGAGACTACATGGCAGAGAAAAAAATAACAGAAAGGTGTCTTCAAAATAGCCCTGGCTGCTGGAACAGCTACCTGTGCACTTTAGAAAACATGACCTCCTGTGGGCCAGGAGAAATAATTTGGTGAGCACATTGCAGCAAAGAGGTCAGAGAATGTGACTCTTTTCCCTCCCTTTTCTTTGAAACACCTACAAAAGCAGCTGCTGTTTTTCTCCCACAATGGTTCTGGTGTGCTCAGCCCATGGGCGTGTTCCAGAGCTGCAGAGGATCCTGCAGGGCCTGTGGGAAACCAGAGCTCCACACCTCTGTGAGCCAGTGCCAGAACAACTGGCCTGATGCACACTGCACTGTGTTAGAGGCTGCTCCTCAAAGCGTGGGACTAAGGGATGAGGTTCTCTGCTGCAAAGACCATAAAGTCACAACGAGCTTGGGATGTATTATAGTGGCCTCATCAAAACAAAAACCCCTCCACTTTTCTGTATAGGAAAGACAAGGAAAGCTCTTTCTGCCCCAGGAAGATGCTTACACAGAGAAAACTCAATCTCTAACATAACATGTTCACAGAGTTTAACAAAGTTTTGTAGCATGCAAAAATACCCCAACTATGGTTATGTTATAAACACCTGGAAAAGCAGATTAGATCAGTCTGTTAAAATACTTAAATAATACCCCTGGTTATTTCTAGTGCAATCACAATTTCCTGCAACAGGTCATTAACAGAGATGTCGGTGACACTTCACTGGCATGTCTTGCAACAGCTCCCAGTGACCCTCACCGCCCCTTCTCACACCAGTCTGCAGCAGCAGCAAGTTTGCATTGAAGCATCCATTCCCCTGCTTTGGATTCCACAAAATATTAAGGAGAGCATCTGAAAAAGCCCTGAGTTCTCTTTTACTTGACAGTCTCATGCTAACATTACTGAGGATTATTCTTGCTCAGACTGTAAACTAAACCAATGTGAGATGTGAGGTTTAGCAGGGGCAAAGCATGTCCTACAAACAATTAAAATCCCAGCCAGCTGTCAATTAAACCAAGAAAAAAAATCCCTTTCAGACATTAAGCAAATTCATCCTGCTTCATCAAAAAGTCTTACTGACCTTGGGAAAGGGAAAACATCCCGTGGCTGTACCTGCCCTGCCTGATTTTCCTGGCAGGAAAATCCTCTGCATGTCCCTAAGCTGCCCATCCCCAGAAAGGCAGCACAGGTGCCTGTCTGCAGTCAGCCCTGCTTCCTCTGCGCTGTGGTGCCTTGATGAGAATGTTCCCTGCCCACCCACTCCTTCTCTGTGGCCTTGTTTTCCCATGCTGGAGAAAACCAGAGCAGCACCCAGCCCAACATCCCTACCCATGCCCAGCACTCAGCTCAACTCTCCCAGTGTCCCAGTGGAAAACTCGTACTCCAGTGCTGGCCTGAAGTAACCCATTTGTCTTCTCCCTGTTCAATAATAAGGCAAAGGACATATTCTCTGATTGAAGGGCACTGATGTTGAAAGCCTTGCCATACATCCTGGGAAGGAGAGCTGAACTCTCCCCATTTTCCATCTGAATTGCATCCACTAGGAGCCAAGTCTGCTGCCTTGAAGGTGGGGGTGAGAGGTACTGCTTCTTTGTTTCTGCTTGCTGTCAGTGAAAAGAAAATTCTCATATAAAAAAAAGAACATTTCCCTATGTACAAATAAAGACTTGGCTGAAGTCTCCGGGTAAAACACATCTGTGGAAGTCTTTCCAGTGGATGTAGAAATTTGTTAAACATTTCCATCTGCTGAGGAGTCTGGCCATCAATTTGTCCTTCTAAATTCTTAAGTGGCATTGGTTTTCCAACATTGAAAAATTGGAGATTTTATTTCTGGGAACATCCAAACCAATAAATATTGCACAGACATGCACACATGCACACAAGGGGGGAAAAAAAGGGTGGCAGGTAATGCACAGGCTTGCTCTTGCCAATTAATATAAGGGGTTTAGGAGTACTCACAAACTCTTCATGAAAATGGCCTTTTAGGCAGGCTGACATCACCCAGATGTTTTTAATTACAATGACTCTGGGACTAATTTCTCTGCTTATCTGTCACTGCCCTCCAGCACTGGTTCCTGTTGATTAAATCTGCCTCAGTAACAGAGTACAACTTTGGCTGGAGAGATTCTGTTTCCTGGTGATTGGGTTTTAAGGCTTCACTGCATCCCCACAGAAGTTAACACACACAAGGGAGAGCAGGTCCATAGAATGCTACCTCCTGTGTCCTGATGTGTGCTCAGAGTGTGCTCCTGTCCCTCTCTCCACAGAAGTAGCCCTATGTGTCCTCACAGGCCAGAAGCCAGTGGAGAGGGATTCCAGAGGACCCACAGCTTCATGTTGAAGGGCAAGAAGATCATCTTTGAACACAAGGTCCTCTGCCCTCAGTGGCAGAAATAGCTCATCCCACAAGCCCCTCTCCCTTCCACAGCCAGAAACCTCACAGGGCTACATGAGATTCCACAGTCTCAGACCAAGCATGTCGTACCACTCCAGCCAGTGAAGGCATTGCCATTGGACTCAGCAGGGTGGGAGAAGGTTTAGGGACTCAGGCCCCAGCTCCAAATTGGAACAAAGCAGCTGTACCAACACAGCCTGGTGAGAAAGCAAAAGCAACATGAATCACTGGCAGCCCAGTGTCCCAGCAGCAGCCAACAAGCAGTAGTTTTTCTTCTAAACCCTTAGAGATTCTCCAAGTTTCAGAGCACTTTAAAAAGCCCTTATGAGTGTAGAGCAGCATTTAGACTTATTAAATTAGGTGCAATTTATTATTTGTAAATCTCTGGGAGGACTTCACATCAAAGCCTGGTCTTGAGAGATATTTTCAGTCATTAATTTTCATGGGCTTCACTGGGGAGGTGTATACTGCATACAGCTTAAACTGTTTCTCTGAGCCCCTTTAAGAAAGCTACAGGGAAAAAAAGCCTCTCCTGACCACAGGGCACCCCTCATTTGATGCTCCTATTACATGGGATCTGGGGTAGTCTGTATCTCTGTTTTGGTCCAAGAAGCCCCTTTTCTGGGCAAGACTACTAGCTTTTATGGACTTCTCTTTACATATTTAAAGTGACTGTAGTTCCACTAATGGCTATAATTGTTCCAGACATCCATTAATTTTGATTTATTAACTTATTCAATTTCCCATATTGTAGTCTTGCCCACACTGTAAGTAATTTACTGTTTTAATATTGTGGGTCAATACTAATCATATCATCTGTAAGTTGTTTAATTAATAACAATTAGCACCTCCCATCAAGAGCTCATTTTCCTGAATGAGCACTGTTAATGTAATTTTTCAGAATCATTACCTGTACCCACTCCCAACTGATTATTCAACATGTTTCACCAGTAAAGACAGCTTAAGCAGCTACAGTAGCTTGTCTTCTCCCGTGATTTTATCAAGAATCTTGTCATATTTACTTTTCTTAAAGCCTTGGCCCTCCAGCTGAGTAATATCATGTGCACCTCATTTTCAATGTAATAAAAAAGTATTGATACAGCATATGAGTGTAGGAAAACAGCTTACCAACAAAAACTGCAGCTCAAAAACCAAAGGGTAAATAAGAACTCAAATGGCCTCTCCACAAATGTGTGTGAGTGTATATTCCTTTCCTTCTTATGATTTTAAGCCAACTTCTGTTTTTTTTCTGAGCCTGCCATTATGTTTAAGTATCAGCCACTAGAATTACTGTGGTGTTTAACAAGGAATGCATGGGTATAACAGTAGTAAAGTCCCTTTCATAAAAATCTCTCCAGCTGCTCTATGGTGTGGCCACTTAGTCTTTCATGTCAGCAATAAACACAGAAATTAATATTCAAATTAGTCAATATCTATTTGTGGACCAAACACTCATCTTCTAACAGTTTTTCACCAGAGGAGGAAAAAAATCTAGTTTCTGAATTTAAACTGAAACTAACCCCCCAAAACCTTCACATTAATATGCAGGGGCTTGCCCAGTGGCATAGCAAAGGCAATGAGCTGTTATACATCAACAGACGTGGATTGGTCACACTCATTTTAACACAGGAGCTAAGCAGGAATGGAAAACAACTAACAGGCAATGCGTTGGAGATAGGAAAAAAACTCACCTGCATAGTGGTTGGCCAATCCTGGCAGCACATCCTTTGAAAATGTTGAAAGCTTACATAGGTTTGAAAGAGGCTTAGATGAGCTCCTGAAAGTAATCCCTCCAGCACCATTATGGAGCACCTTTACTGGGGAAGTTTTTGCTGGAAAACCCCACCGTAGCTCTGCTTTCCCCTGGGTGCCCACCAGGGCTTTGGCCAGAGGACAAAGCACAGCCAGAGGCTGCTATACCCCACTATTGCTGGGTGTGACTCCCACCAACAGTCTTCCCCTGCATGGCTTTTAAATCCAGAAGTGAAGGCAAGTGATCAAAAATCCTGTCAGAGTATGCTACCTGAAGGGCTCAGAAATGCACTGCCAGCACAAAACACCCCAGCACCAATGAAAGCAAAATAAAAGACAAAATATGCACACAGCAAATTTATACAACGTGATCATAACCCAAATGATTGCTTCTCATCAGACCTCCTACTTGATTTCACAATGAGGAAAGTATCTGCTAGGTGTAACCAGCTTAAGTCACTTGCAAACCACACATCACTTTTGTTCCCACATTAGCATAAACCCAGACTTTCCATGTGGTCAACAGAAATGCACACACAGGACAGCAGCTCTCGTGCTCTCACTACCTCCCGAACCACGCCAGGAAATGTGGTTAACCCCACATGAAGTACGGCAATACTAGCAGTGACATACCCAACAACGTGACATGGGAAAAAAAAATCAATGTTACTATTTTTACACAGATAAAGTAATGCAAAGAGAGTTGAATGAGACCTTGAGTAGAATGGAGAATCCCATGACAGACCTGAGCCAGGTCCTTCATCCGTTCTTCTTCTGTGTGGTTCCTGGCGTGGGACGGTCACTGCTCCGCACCGCATCCTCACCTTTCCTCCCCTGAAACTGGCTCTGTTGTGGTAGGTGCCCATTCCAAGTTTGCTCTTTCCCAAAGGAAAGGGAGGCAAGGGAACAATTAAAACAAATACAAAGTTTCAGAAAAATACCTGACACGGGGGTTAACAGGTCAAATGCTGTCAAAGAGATATTTACCCCAACATATCTGGAAAAGGTGTTGCAATGCAATCCTTGACAGTCACTTTATCTTAATCTTCTATGTTAAAAATTAAAGACTGTATTAACACAATGTCAGACTAACTTAATAGTACTCTTTTATCAAGTTGATATGATGGTAGCTAATTATTAAATGAGTTAATATATGTCTTGTTATTTAATCTACCATGACTGATAGAGAGCTCTGTCAAATACTTATTAGACACTCATTCCCTCTACACCTAGCTGACACTAACATAGCCCACAATTAAACACCCATGCTCCCTCACTGCCAGGCACAATCACACTACTCAATGAGCCCATTAGATGTTCCTTGGTCCAAAATGGGAGCCTCATTCTCCATGTGCCTTATACTGACATTTCTTTATCTGGCTCAACATCAGCCTTTTTATTAAGGTGGTGGCAGTAACTCAGATACAGACAAGATGCTTAAGAAACTCTAAGGTGCATCAGGCTCTAGAAACTTCATTGGAACATCCTTGAAGCTTCATTGCAAGAAGCTGAGCTAAAATCCATTCAGACGTGGCTTTTGGCCACAGCACTGCTAAGGGAGATGTTTCTTTAGACCATAAGAGGTCTTGCACTGCCAAAGGACGACTGTCCTTCATCAGGAGGCAGCTGCCACAAGGTACCACTCACAGCAAGCAAATTTCTTCCCCATTCCTGGAAGTGTTCAAGTTCATGTTGGACAGGGTGTTGAGCAACCTGGAAGGTCTCTCTGCCCATGGGAGAGAGCAGCGTTGGAACAGGGGGGTCTTCACATTCACTTCCAACCCAAACCATTCTGATTCTTGGGCCACACTCTCATTGCTTTTCTGCACTGCCATTCAGTCCATCCAGCAAAAAAAAACCCAAAAGCAAGCCACCTACCTACTTCTCTTCTTCAGCCACTCCTTTTGGGGTTGCTGTTACGGTCAAACTGAGCCTCGCAGTAGGAGCAGAGAATGCTGTTGTACTGGAGCAAAGCTACTGCTCTTGGGACCAGAAAGAGTAGAGAAGAGGAGGAGGAGCAAGAGTCAAAGCTCAACATACCTCGTTTGCTTTAGGTCTTCTCAAATTGCTGCTCTTTCGCCACTAAAAGAACAATTGCCAAACTGACAAGCAACCTAATATTGCATTCACTTCAGACATCAAAAAATACACCCTTCCTTAGCAGGAACTTCTCACAGTCACCTAAAGCCACCAACAGAGTGGGGCAATTTCAGACAGGCAAGCACTTTCTAAACACCTGCATGAGCCATCCTGCTAACAGCCCAGCCTGCCCCATCACTTTGGCTTTGTTTCAGGGAGCTGAAGGTGGGATGGCAAATGCTTTGCTTCATCACTCCCTGATGGAACTGGCTTCAGCTCGTGTCCGCTTTCGAACCTCCTGGCCAGGGCAGTGTGTCTGCAAGCAGCCCTGAAGTTCTGACGGTGTGTGAGCTTGCGAGTGGGATTTAGCAAAGCGCCTCTGAGTCTGTTCATACCTCTGGAAAACATCCCAGTGGACTTTCAGAGGAATCTGAAGGCTAGGAAAATGAATGCTTTGAGTTATTCACACACTACTCTCACTTCTCTGGAGAAGTTTTCATAGCTTCTAGCAGGCTTAGGACAAATCTTCGCCTGGGATTTTGGCATTGTAAGATGGCCTTGCCACATGCCAGGGAATTTTGAAGTTCTCACTACTGGGAAAAATCAAGAGTAAAGCAACTGGGTATTCTATTTTATTTGCTGACTTACTCGGAGGAAAGGGCAGAAGTCAGAAAGTATAATATTAAATCCTGTCATAACTTCAGCTCATATACAGTCTCAGGAAAAGGCTTAGTCCTAAAAATGGAAGAAAGTTGTTTGTCTGCTCATAAACAAGTCAATTGAAAATAGATTAAAATATAGACTGTATAAGAAGAGCTTCCCACCTGCCTGAGAATGCCTAAGGGAAATTACCTGAAAATGCAGAAACTGTTATACAGATCAAACAAAAGCACTTATCTATAATTACTGGACTTATCTGTTTGTCTCGGGACTGGCAGCAGCAACTCCCATTGTCAGGAATAAATATGGTGCTGTGATTTGTATTCTCTTCTTCTGTCTCTTCCACGAAGATCACTCAGGAAGGACTCAGTTTATTAAAAAAAAAAAGTTTCCTCAACTTAACTAAATAAAGGCAGATTGAAGATATTTAGCCAGATAAATGAGGGAGGGAAAGAGTGCAAGAAGAATAGCCAAAAGCTCTTTAGAGAGGATTTTCTTTCCTTTTAATAACTTTAGAGCTGGACCTGCTAGTATCAGAAAGACTTTGGAAAGTCACCTGGGAAACTCCTTACATTTCTGATATGTCCTGGCTCTCATCCTACTTATTCAATAAATAATTATTAAAGTTTTAAGTATTCACAGAGGAAACTTCCTGTTGCTTAGACTGAACAGGCTCCTGCCAATTTGACAAGCCAACACTGCACAGATGATACCGAAGCCAAAGGATAATTATCCAGTTTTTATGAAGCTGAAGGAAGTGAGTGCCCTGCTGGTTTGTAATCATTTGCTGTTGGCCAGTAGCCATAGGGACTTGTCTCCATCACACACCCTCAAGTTTACAGCTTTCTTCTGGGAAAAGGTGCGCCTGTGCAGCTCCTATCAAGGGTTAAAGTGGTTAATCATACCCTACTAACTACTAGAGTTCAGGAGGCAATTTTAAATACAATAGAATAGAATACCAGACGTGTCTGTTATGTCCTAGGGATGCCCAAAATCCATCTCAGTGGACAACATCGACATCCAGACGATCTGTGTCACGTTTGGCCCCGCAGGCAGATGGAGACCCGTCCTGCGTGAGAGGTCACACCTCCAACTGCAAACACTCACCACCCAATGGCTGCTGAGGGAGGACAAGTCACTCCTGCCTGAGCTACTGCCCAGCACCACTGCGTCCCCAGTGGCACCAAATGCCGAGGTTCCAGGTCAGAAATGAGATGCCTGTGCACTCCTGCATCTCCCAACACCTCCCTTCCAGCCCAGCAGGCTTCAGTGCCCAACGAAGCCCAGGCACAGCCCTTGTGCCAGGGCCAGGGTGGGAGCTGTTTGCCATCCCTTTGTCCCATTCACACTCTTGCCAGGAGGTTCTCATGTGCAAGTGGGCAGCACAGAGGACAGAGCATGGGCTGAGAGGGATGGGGATGTTGGAGGGTTGAGGTGGGACTGCCCCAGGGACTGCACAGGCTTGGTGATCAGAGCAGCTCCCAGTAACTTCTAAGCCATGAAACTGTCATCTCAGAGAGGATGTAATTGCTAGAGGAATTACTTAGTTAATCATCAGGGGACAGATCCATTATAAAAAAAGAAAAGCTCTATCCGCGGGGCTCCCAAAAAAATCAATTACTGGAAATTGTCTGCTGGGGCTCCCTGGAACCACTATTGGCTTAACTGATTATTTCTAATTTAATACAAATCACACACTCACCCTCACACTTTCATCCACCCACTTCCTGGAAGCTAACCTGATGCCTGTGCCTGGATAAAATATTCAATGAATCCTGAACCAGTGTTGCTGCAGCCTTTTAGAGACCTGAATTTAGCTGTTGGATATTTCTGAGGACCTGTGCCTTTAGGTGCAGCACTGAGCTCCTCCTCCAGCCCTCCAGACAAGAGCAGGTCCCAGAAAATGCTGAGCCCATTATCCATTTCCAAGGACAGCTCCTCCATCTTTCTTTCTTTTTCTCCAAAGATGACAGAAAGTTGGTACTAAGGTGCACCTTAGTGCAACAGCAAACTGTGGTGGTCTTCTGTGGAGAAAGGTTCAAGCTCTGGTCATCTTGCTACCACTTTCTTCTCAGAGGAAAGGTGTAAGCAGATAAATACATGTCTGGTCACTGCAAGTCTTCAGACAAAGGTTAGGATGAATTTCTGAATCAAACACACTTACAGGAAAAAAATAGGTTTCCCACCAACCAACTTTTTGCAAACCTTTGGCAAGCTTGCTTTTTCAATAAACCATCTAAAATCAGAATCCTTGGATGAGGAAGAAAGTGAGAAATTGTGGCTATAAAGGTTTGTGTTTTAAATCTCTCTCTCCCAGGAGTCCGTCTCATGCTCCCTGGACAGATTTTCCATCACAAACTGTCCCACACATCCCACCAGTAACCCTGGAGGTGATGCACCTGCTTAGCAATGCAGCGCTGTACCACCTAAGCACAAGAGCCTGTGGAGAGAGGCAGGTGAACCCCCCAGGTCCCTTTAAGGAACCCCAGTTTCCCAGGCTGCAGCCACCCTCCCACCTCCTGCCTCCATCAGCTCTGAGCCCAGCCTCGGCTGCTAAGGAGGGGCATTTCATCATGCACCACAATCAAGGAGCTGACAGGGGAAAAACCATGTGGGAAGAAAACCTGGATCCTGATAGCTCTGGAGACTATCTAAGCAAGTATTTTTGTATTTGTAAGGAAACCAGCTTCTGTCTGCAGCAGCTGCAATGGGTATTTGGGCCAAGTTGTGGCAGATGTAAAAACCATCAGTTTGCCTCTGCACCCTCTCAAACCATGGGTCTCAGCCTCTCACCCCTCAGCCCTCTCATCTTGCTTTCCCCAGCTTCACTGCAGTTCCTTACAAAACAAAGTGCTGCACACTCTGAGACAAATTACCAAAATTTAGCCTTTTCTGGTTTTTTTTTAAACAATGGCTACATTCAGAGGCCAGGTGCATTTGTATGGTGAGAGTGCAGGAGGCTGTGTGATGTCAATGTTTTCCCTTTCAAAAGCAAGTGATACTGAAACTAGCCTCTTCTTAACTTTATCTATTTTTTGCTAGCTTTGGGGTTTTCTTAATATGCAATAGGGAGTCTTTTAGGAAATGTATTCTCTTTACAGCTTTTTTTTTGTCCTACAGTAACCCTTTTTAAAATGCTGAGTATATGCTTGCTCAGATAAATGTGTATCTGAACACACAAGCAATTATCCTATTTTCACATACTTAAGTTTTTTCAAGCTTCTATATGCATTTCCTGCTCATTTGACCATGCAATAATTAATTAACATTAATTATCTTAGATTATACCTTCTCCATCTATACACAAATTCAATTAGAAAGGCAGGCTTTTTACAGCCCACTTCAGAGGGAACACCACAAGCAGTGAAAACATATCCATGGTGAGGACATATTTCACACCTGCCAGAATATTCTGAGAAACAATTACTATTTTTCAAGAAACATTAAAATCAAAGCCAGAAACCCACCTGGTCTCTGCTGCATCCATGCCAGGGACTGGACCTTCCCCCTTCTCCTTCACTGTCCCTCTTTTCCACATCCATGGGGATATTTTCTTCCTGAAAGAAAGGTTATTTCCTTCCTCTAGATAGATATATCTGTATTTTGAAAGCGCTCTCGCTGTCTGGACCAACCTCATGGCTCCTTGGTGTCTTGTCCATCTCCAGCTGGTGCTTGCAAACACCCAATTTAAAGCCCGTGTGCCCCTCACTCTCATTATCTCCAGCAGCTCTTTCTCTCCACTTCAGGAGCCAGCAATTACAACTGAGGACCAATATCTAACATTGCTGACAAATTAAAGGGTTTCACCTCTGTGCTGCTAAAAGCTGGATATGTGTTTTTCCACACTGGGTGAGCATTCTGGTTTCTTTCAGGAGGGACATGCCCACTCAGTCCAGGGAGAGGCAGTTGGGAAGACTTTTCTGGTGGTGTAAGACATTTGCAGCCAAACCATTTCACCACCTTTATACCAAGTCCTACAGGAGTGAGATTGGAGGATGTTGTGGTAATCACTGCCCTCCTAAATTATTAGGGATGAGGTGGAAGGGGAAGTTATCACTCCTGGATATCTAATGCTATCTGGATGCTACAAAAAGCCAATCATAAGTTTAACGTGAAAGGAAGGAGCAAAGTGCAAAACCCAGACAGTGCAGCTTAGCACAGAGAAAGGGAAGTGGTAGCACAGTTTTCTTTAGAAGACCAACCACATAAGACAGTGCCCCTGGGACTAAAGCTTTTGAAGTGCCAGCACAAGGAGATTAATCATCTTGCCATTAAAAAAAAAATATAGAAAAAAACACACCTAACCTGAGACTGCAGATGAGCATCACACTGATGCAAGAGATGAATCATCTGCCTCCTGTGCTGACTCAGAGCAGCACCATGGGAAGCAGCTGGTGCCAAAGGCTGTGCTGCTGAGCCCCTGCACCCCCACACTGCAGGAGACCCCCCTAAAGCCCCCAGGAGGGAGGGAGGGAGGGAGCCAGGGATGGTGGGGAATGAGTGCCATGGTGTGAATCTCTGTGCCACTGAGTCAGACCCTGCTCCCTGACAAAAGCTTTGGGTGCATATGCAGTGCACATGCATATGGGCATGCATATAAATCTGCATATATATGCATGTATACACGCATGACTGCCTCTGCAGTCATTTGTACACCCTGGGACAGTACCCGTAATTTGGCAGCTATTGGCACTGAGGGATGTTTGTGACTTCTCAGAAAGCATCCTTCAGCCACGTCAGAAACCTGTCACCTGGAAAAGGGAAAGGAGTTTCTCCTCAGGGCATGTAAGCACCTTCTTATCCCAGCCTTCCCAGCAGGGCTTGGTCCAGTCACCATCCCCTGCGCGGTCTCTGAGTAAGGGATTAAGTTCCCTGGAACTCTTTGGTGGTGCTTCTGAGACCTCTGCTTCCTTGGAGGGGAGATGGCAGTGACATAATGGCCCTTTGCCCCTCCCTTATGAAGCCCCTTTCTGGGCAGGAGCCATTTCCTCCCCAGCAGATGCTACAAGGAACAAACTTGGCCTCCAGGTACAGTGGCAGGTGTGCAGTCCCCACACCTGTCCATGCAGCTGTGGCAAGGAGAGCACAACCAGCACCCCTCTTTCCCAACAAAGCCAAGAGGAGATGGGAAGGGAGGTGGGAGAGATGCACGGCAGCCACTTTTCCTGTGTTTTGCTCTGGGCCTTGCACAACCGGGTGAGGAAGAAAGAGATTTGTGGGCTGCCTGAAAAGAGAATGTTGAGGCTGTATTTCGGAGTCATGAGCCTGCTGTTCAACTGGTGGTCCTAACTTTGACCATCTACCAAAACATCCTTTGGTTCTCCTAGGCTTTCTACATTTGCTTGAGGATTTTTAGCATGTTTCTCCCCAGCAGTGCATCCATTAGGCAAGCCTGGCACTCGTTTCTCTCCTCAGACTCCCTTGAGACTGTTTTTGGCAGATTAAACCAGACTGCCCCAAAGCACCCAGCAGTTCTTCTTCCCCCCACGCACACGGGGACCAGCCCTTAGGCCAATCCTCCTCCCGTGCACAGAACTGAAGGAAGGAGGAAGGATGGTTTTCACATGTCGGTGGAAAGCAGGTCAAAGGACGTGCCATCAGCTGGGATGTGTCTGCACATCTTGTGGCTTCACAGCCCACTCCAGAAAAAAGTGTCTTCCATGGAGGAAATATGCTCACCAAAGGAGCATCCCTCGAGTCCTTGAGCAGCTTAGGCACATGTGATGGCGCTCCTCGACTGGGGATGTGTGCAGCCCTCTCTCAGGAGGCAGGCAACAGGACAGCTGTGGTTCATTACAGACAAAAATGAGGTTGTCAGGTTTTGTTTGCTTATAGAATTTAGTTGTGTAAAGCAGCACCAAGGAGCTAAACTTTGCTGGGCAAATTATTTTCCTTACACTAGGGTAATGATTTGTATAGAGATAGATATGCCAGGACATGGTTACAGCTCATTATCTCATGGAGCGACACCAAAAATTAGAAAATACTCCCTCAGGACAAAGTCTCCCAAATCCAGCCAGGCAGATAGCATTTGTAAGAAGGCTTTCCACATCTAAAGATCCTTCCCACATAGCAGACCTAAGGATGCAAAAGCTGCCCTCAGGGTCCGCATCCCAGCCAAATCCTACAGGAAACCTCCTGACACCTTCACCGTTGTGCAAATGAGAGCCTCACACATAAGCATTCAGGAGGGGGAATTCATGTCCCTGCACATTTTAAATCCTCTGCAAATGCCTTGCCCGTAGCTAAAGGGAGTAAACGAATCAGTGTTTAATGCCACCGCAGGCTGTGCCAGTAGCTGGCATCCCCGGCGGTGTCTCACGCCTGCGGATGCCGGCACGGCAGGCATCAAGCAGCGCCGCTGGCAGCAGCCGCTTCTCACCTCGGGCAGCCCGGAGAGTTTGCGCAGGGAAATCTTCCATGAGACTGAGAGGCGACTGCGGGCGCCAGTGCTGCCAGGTGTCTCCAGCAAAGAGCCTTTCATCCGGGCACGGCGGAGGTGATGGGGAGGAGGGTGGGAGGCTCGGGAGGAGCCCTGTTCACCCAGGCAGTGACTCCCGCAGCGCTGGGATATGGCCCCGAGGGCCAGGATTGCAGGAGGGTATGACGGCAAGAGGGGGCTCTCCCTGTTCCCCCGTGTTTTGTGTCCGGAGGAGTTCAAAAGTTTGAGCAGGAAGAACCTCCCAGTTCGCATTAGAAAAACAACTTCTATTCCTCTCAGTCTTCCCAGGAAGACTTGAGTTTATCGTTGTGCCAAGCCCAAACCCTCATGCTGTCTCCTTGCACCACAAAACCCCACAAAAAGGTTTGTGTCTCTCTGGGCTGCAGAATGCTGGCATCTCCTTCTCCCACGTCTCCTTGGAAAACAAACCCAATAAGGGACAGGAAGAAGGGATGAAGATGGAGGTGAGAGCAGCACGCTGACATCTCCCACACCTAACAAGGCTCACCCTTCCTCTCAGCTGTCCCTGTTGCGGACTATACCAGCCCAAAAGCAAGCTGTTGCTGTTCAGCCTCAAGGAAGATCAAGTCCTTCCCCAGGCTGCCCTCTGGTAACCATAAAATTTTGTCAGAACAAGAAAAAAAGCCAGAGAAAACCCCAAATATCCCAAACCAAGCGCTCTCAGATTTTTCTAAGTGACAATTTAAATGTCTGCCAGTCTATCAGCCGATAGCAGGAAGCAGATTGTAAGTGTGACAGGATGCAATGGAGTCAGACAATTCCAGGGAGAGCACCAGAAGGCTTAATCTTAGGACTATTGGCATTCACAGCCTTTGCTAATGCTTAATGATTGTGTGTGCTGATTTGGGCTGGCTTCGCAGTGCAGAGAACAACACTTTCTGTTCAAAGCTGAGATAGACCATCAAGGTTTTTGATGGTCTGACTATCTTGGTGACTGCTTTCCTGTAAATATATTTTTTCCACACCTTAATGTGAAATAAGTATGTTGACAAAATTAACAAATAAAAGTCAACTCCCCAGATTGTAATCTCAAAGGATGGACATTTTATAGGCAATTTTCTAACCAACACCATTACCTCAGGAGAAAAAACAGACCTGCAGGATTCAGAGGGATTTAATGCCATTGAAATCCTGCAAAAAGCACCAAAAAAAGACAAGAGGTTTCTGCTGCCTTGAGCTACCCTTTTCTTTAGGGAAATCCACCTCTAAATTGCCCCTGTTGCAACTGGGAGCTGTGCTACTCTCTTCAATTTGGTGTGTTAAAGCCCAGGCAGCCTTGGTCACACTGTCACTAAGATTGCTCCCCTGACTTTAAAGTGCCTGTGCATTTAAATTAAAAACATTTCTCCACGCTTTGGAGGTGAGTTGGGCTGCTCACTGAGCTGCACCAGTTGGTGCCCATCCCTCCTCAGGGTGCTTTGCCCTTGAGGTTCATCCTGTAGCAGCACAGAGGTACTTTGGAAAGAGGCCCCAAGCCCTCACCTCGGGGGAAGGGGCACCAAACAGAGCAGGGATGTGGGGATGGCCACCACCTATGAGACTCCCAGCCACACGTGTGAGACTAATCAGCACGTGCAGCTCAGTGCCTATCGCACCTAACAGCCAGGAGAGTGTCAACACCTTTTGGGTGGCTTGGAAATAAATGTTAATCATTAAATCTCATTTAGTGCTTCCCATGGGATGAGGCCTGGCATACTATGAGTGTTTTTTCTAAACCCACTGGCAGAAGGAATATCCAACAGTTAAGCGGGGAAAAATGGGGGGATATTTTTTTTTTAAACCTGAATAACCTTGAAAGCCACACAACAACCGATTAATCTATTAGGAGGAATAGCACCAGACCCTCAGCAGCCTGCAACATCCCACCCAGAACAAACCAAGGTTTGGTTCCCCCTTCATTGGGTAGTAGCACTGACTACATTCTGCATCCTGCTTTCCCCACACTCAGGCCAGCCAAAATTTGTGATACCTTAAAACAGGGCTGGTGTTACAGCATGAGGAAGAGGAGATGAACGCAGGCCTCCTGCTTTCTCAGCTACCCTGGGGAAGAGGGAGGATGTGCCTTAAAAAGAAGCTTTCCATGGCTGCATTCTGTGGATGCTGCTACAGTTGTGGTGATGGGGATGCCAAGCAGTTCCCTACAGAAAGAAAAGGCTGTTGCTTTCCTGTGGGACCACAGGGTGGACTGGAAAGGTAACTGGGGAAAGGGAAGAGAGGAAGATGAACCCAGGACAAGCCCCGTACCTGGCAGGTTTCATTCCACGTCCCATTTCATTCCCAGCTCAGTGCTCTGCTGAGGGGCAGCTCCCTGCCTTCACCACTGCCGTACCTAAAGACAGAAAACCAGGAAAAAAAGACAGGGGGCAGGTAATGAGGGCATTGCTTAAAAATGCAAATTCCGTGAGCTGCTTGATCAACTGAATATGCACACAAGATCTCTGCACTCCCAGGCTGCTCTTCTCCACTCTTCCTCACCCACAAATACCACCACAGGCGTGCATGGGCCAAAAGGGCTGGGAGGCATCATTAAACCAGGCTGTCACCTCCATACACAGGTGAGGCACATCAGGTACAGCGATGCCATAAGCAGGCTTCAGATGGGGATTGTAACCTCCCCATAGCTGCTGATTTGCACACAGCAAAACCATGGAGTTGACAGAAATATATCAATGAGTTTAAATGGACTGAAATGCCAAAAACACCAATTCTAGGTGACGTTCAGCTTCCAGACCAGATCTTGCTCTCCTTGCCCCAGGAAAGTTTGTCCTTAGTGGGACTCAGACTCAGACCTGCACTGAGGCCTCAATGACACAATTCATTGCTCAAAAGCTTGGCCAGAGAAAAACAGTCTGGAGGAGCCAGCACACTGTGGGGGATAAATATTATCTGCTGAGAAAACATCACGCTCAAAATGCAAGAGGAGCAAATGAAAAATTAAGAGCTTGTTTTTCAACATGCAAAGTGTGGGTCTCACCTAAGTTTGAAGTGAAGGTGCATTATATTCATCAAACTTTTAAGCTATCTTTCCTGAGAGCATTTATGCATAGATATGTTTACATCCCTGTCACTAATCCAGTACAGACACACGTGCACATGTACAGGCAGTGTCTACCTTCACTTGGGATCAGCATCTTTGCCCTCAGTGCAGCTGACCTGGTGAGATCTCCCAGCAGATGCCCAGAGCTGTTACAAACATCAGCTTCAGCAAACATCAGCTCTGCTGCCTGTTCGTTCTCTCTAATGCAATTAGGACAGATTAACATGGGTGACTAGATGTGAAAGACAACTTCACCTCGCCATCTCCATCCCACCCACATTTATTAATTTGAGTCCTGCCCTTTCCATAAACTTGCTGCTTTCTTGACCTCCCTCAGATAGAGCACCCTTTTTTTTGCTGCTTGAAAATTAAGAAAAGCTCCATCAGGGAAGCACAGCCAGCTGAAACAGTCAAAGCCACAGGACCCCTACAGCAACAACCCACAAAGTTTCTTTGATAATCTGGACACGTGGGAGCTTCACAAACTCCCTAGTGGGCTAGCAGCCACCTCTCTTGATTCCTCTGTCAATCCCTGGTTTCAAAAGCCCTGGAAGGGCTGTGAAATTAATACCATTACAACTCTTTTGCATGGGACATCTTGGTTTTATCTGTTCACTTTGGAATGCCAGGCATCTGCTCTCTGCATAGACCTCCAGCAACAGGGCAGACATCTTCAGGTTTGTGTCATGCTTTAGTCACAGTAACAGCACAAATGGCTTAAAAGTGTGACCCACTGACTAAACTGGACCACACAATCATCTTTTCTGACTTCTCACACAGCACAGCACAGCCTTTAGGTAACCAGCTAAAGCACCACGACATGTCTTAAAGACAAACCCTTGATTGAAAGGCTCTGGCACTTCCCCTGCTAAATTATTCCACAATTTAATAAAAAAATGCCATTTGCTCTTAACAATGAGAACTTTTTGGGCTGAATTTCTCTAGCTTTAGCCCTCATCTATTGTGTTTTGTCTTGTCTTTGTCTGATTCCAGGTTCAATCCATCCCTGGCATCCTAGCAAAGAGCAATGTAAGGTGTGCCCCACCTTCACTTGTGACAATGTGCTCTGTAACTCCCTAAGTGTGCACAGCCTAGCAAATGGCACCTCTCTGCTATTTATCTTACTCCAAGCACCCAGATTCTATTTTCTGTGTGGTCTTCAACCACAACATTATTGTTCTTCCTGAGACACTTATAAAAAGTCTGTAATTTTCTTGACATGATGCAAACACGGGTCTCTGAAGGACTGTAGGTGGTTTCTGGTCCATCCTTGGCCTGTGTGGATATTTCCTGACAGGCCTTACCCTGCTGAGCCTCTGGTGTAATATCCTCTTCAGGCAACTTCTTTAAGTGCAGAACAATCTTTACAGTCAGAAATAACTGTCCTGGCAATAGATGTGCATTGCTGCCAATTAGCACAGGTTTTCCTTGCTTTATTTAGAGGATGTGAAGGGCAGTCAGTGCTCAGCATTTTAACAAGACTTAACATGGAGCAGATGACTTACCATGTCCTCGCAGCTGCGAAAATCCCAATTCAGCAACTCCAAACCCTTCTGCTTGGGGGAGAGCTTTGCTGTATAAGCTGTCATTCCTGCAGATGACCTCTGAACTCCCTCATCTAATATATTACTGGAAGCCCTCCAGCTGGCTGCATTTCCCCATCCAAAGCTTCACCAAGCTGTGAACACCAGAGGGTACCTCCCTGTGGGGCGCACTTTGCCCTTGCACAGCACCGCTGGGCTGCTGGCTCCAGAGCAGCCTGTTCTGCTGATGCTGAGCCCCTGCCCCTCCTGGGAGCGGTGGGCAGGTGCCCATCACTGCCAGGGGGTGACTGCTCAGCAGCTGCTTGTGCAGCACCTTGCTAAACACCTCCCTTCCCACCAAGAGGGCTGTAATAACCCTCCTCTTTACACCCTCCTCTCTTTCCTCTTTATCTGTCTCCAAAGTCATTCAATAAATCTTCCTCTTGCTTCCTCACAAATGTCAGATGAAGAACAGCCTTTCCTGGTATTTGTTGCAAAATTTAACCCCCTGCATAGTTGTCCTAGATCAGCTGTGCCCTTCCATATCTGTCTTTCCAAGCTGTAATCTGTTCCCCAGAGTCTCTGTGGTGCCTGTTAAATCCTGGTTTGCTTCTGTGCTAAACATCCAAATACTTCCTGTTTATTTTCTGTACTTCTGGCATGATTTCTGAAGGAATTAAAACCAAATCTGTTTATCTTTGCTAAATCCCTCTGCTGATAAGGGTATTAGTGTTCTTATTTACAAATGGAAGAGTAAGGCAAAGTAGGACTGGAAGTAAAAATCTCATAAAGTGAGTCCCTAATTTGAGATGTCCTGAAACATCCAGCAGTTGAATTTTCTAAAAATGCCAGATAAAATATCCTCTAAAATTCCTGCCCCTTAAGGTGCTTCACTTTAGGGACCTCAAATCAGTGACATCCCCACTCTCTTGGTACTGAAGAAAATTGAGGATCCTGCCACAGAGGTGGAGAGCTCATCCACAGTTTTTTGTGGAAGGAAACAAGATAAGTACATTGCAGGCTATGTGCCAGTCAGAGTCCTTGGTCACAGATAACCTTCTTCTATCAGAGCAATTACTTTTTAATATGTCTCCTAATTTTTCAGAGATGGAATTAGCAAGGCAGACATCATTCCAACAGCTATAATTTCTTTTTTTTAACTTTTCACAAGGTTCATGAAGACATTCTTTTCCTTGTCTCTCAACACCTTACTAAGGGAAGCAGAAGACAGGGCAGGTTGCCTCCCCCAAGAAGCAGTACAGCTATTTTTCATTCTGACAGTGGCATTCTACATTGGAGGCAGTGGCTGCATGCAAAGGTGCATGTTGCCAGTTTAAGGCTGACCACTGAAGATGCTTTGGACTCCAGCCCTCAGCCCTGCCCAAAGCACCTGCTGATGCCAGTGACCAAAAGCAAATCCCACCTGCATCACCCCACTGCCAGCCAGAAAGGGGCACACATTGTTACATTTGGATGGCAGAGGAGACCTTGTGAAAGTGAAAGCTGCCCCAATGAGCCAGAAGGCAGCTGCCTTTTCCTGAAAGGAGAGAGAATTTGTGGGATTTTTAAGCTGCTCGGGGTGGCAAGGGCTTCTGCTGGTGCCTCACAGCTGCTGAGCTCTGACAGTCCACTCTTCTTGCCCTTCAAATCCTGGCATAAAAATGCACCTTTTAACATAATGCAGTGACTGTGACTCTGATGTATGTTTGCATCTTTCAGCAGAGCTTCTCAACAGCTTTTGGAAGAAGGGCAGAAGGACAACTGTATATAATACCCCCACTTTCACCTGAAGAAAAAGGATGGAATGCACAGCTCCTTCCTCGAGCTGCAAAACCCTAGGCTACTGCCAGTTCGTGTCCAAATGGGCGTTCCTTGGGCGTCTTGCCCTGAGGAGATATGGGGCTGACTCCCTGCCTAAATCCGTAGCAGGCATGTAAGAAAAACTCAAAGCAAGCTGACAGCTCAGCTAGGACCACAGAAAAACTGCTCTGCCAGAGAAGGAAATCAAAACAGACAAAGACAGCTACAACATTTATCTTCTTTATACACTGCTCCTAGATTAGAAAATGCACGCTACAGAGACCACCGGCACGCACGCATTTACATTGCTTTTGAACATTGTTTAGCTGCTTAAATGCAGTTGGCTTTGCATATAGCTTTCATTTACAGGGTAAAATTGATTTAAGCAGAATTTAACTCAATATAATTGTGCCTGCACTAAGGATATCAACAAACACAACGCTTCTGCTCAAGGACTGAGAATTTCTGAGTCACAGGGCAATGGCAACCCCGCTATAAGGTTTGGGTTTTTCATCTGGATGCACTGGGAGAACGGCAACCAACAAGTAAAGTCCTACTGAGCTTGTTAAAATGACTAATGATTAAAAATGAAAAAGTAAAGCTCTTTGAGTTATACAACCTTGCAGCCCCTGCCTTTCCCAGCTCCTGCCCAGGCACACAACTAAGGCTCCTTCCAAAGACTAGCATTTGCTGTATCACATCCCAGGTGTCTGCATATCAGCCTGTTTAACTGTTTCATCAGTCCCTTCTAGTCTTCCCTTGGCACTTTTCCCTTTGCAAGACTCTCTTAGGAGCCAGCTTTCATTATATGCCAGGAAATCACAGGCTGCACTGAAAGAAGTGGCACATATCCTTGACTTCTCTCAGTTAACAGCAAAACCTCTTCCTTCCTAATTGAGAGATGAACTGTAGAAAATGACCAAATTCCTGATACCTAAAGCTGCATGTTAAAATATACACATTGGGAAATATCTAACTGAAAGGGACCAGTACTGATTACTGAGACTGTCACTAGTGTCACCAGGGGACATCAAGCTCACCTGGAACAGAGATACCTTTCCTCAGTGCTACAGACACAGTGTTTCCTCAGTGTTTTCAGACACCTAATTTGAAAATGTGGTTTCAGGAGATCAGTGCTCAGTCACTCCTTCATTTCCTACCCTGATGTTCTGAGGAATGTGAAGTCAGTTTCCAGGGAGAAAAGACAATGAGCCCTTCTCAGGGCCCAGCAGCTGTAGGAATTAAGCCTTCCATCCATCCTGTTCAATTTGTAGTCGAGCAAAAGTCATGTACAGGCACAGATGAGAGAGAAGCCTTTGAAAACAAGCCACTGTTCAAACTGGGACACTCTTTGGTAACGCTGAGAAGGCAGAGTGAACACTACTGATTTCCAGCAACAGAAGCACCAAAGTCCTGCAAAAGCCTCCCGCACCCTGCTTCACACAGGCTCTTCTCACACAGCTACTCAGGGCTCATCATATGCAAGGGATGCCCTTCCATCACTGCCACCAGCAGAGACCAGGAGGAGCACACAGGAGACTCCATGGCCTCCTCCACCTGCCTGCTCCCTTAACGCTGCTGCGGAGCCGCAGGGCAAGAGCTGCCAGCAAAGCAAGGTGATGCTGAGCAGTGCAGCAGACCCCATGGGCAGCACGTAAGGATCCACACCAGGATGCCACCCACAAGGCTGTGGAAGGCTTTGAAGATAAGGAGAAAACCAAACACCAGTAGAGAAGGCAGGGGGAAAAAATCAGTAAAGGATTTGGCAGCTGTAGCATGCCTTTCCTTCCCAGTCCACTTGAGCCCTAAGCTATTCATGCAGCTGCAAAATGCTCACAGTTCAGGGGTTATCAAAGGATTTTAATTCCTCCAACAATCAGAGAATGGACGGATACAGTTACCAAATGTTGCTCTAGCCCAGAAGTTCAGTGAGAGATGCACATTGTCACATACAGAACCTGACACCAGTGCAGCAGTCCTGGTTGCACATCATTGCTCAACAGTTCTGAGGAGGGTTAAAAGAACAGTTTTCCTCCCCAGAGCTGGACTGACTGATAGTGTAGCTTCGAGCCACCTGATGGCTGTGTAATGCACTCAACAGAAACAGCACAGCTCACCACACTTTGCTGTGACAGGCATTTGCCTGTGGGAGAACATTCCACAGCAAGCCTGACTGATGGAGTGAGACCGGCTGCTGTCTCTGCTCACAGGGAGGTGTTTTGGGGAAGGGCAACCATGCACTCTGCTCCTGTCCCCCTGTGTATGTTGGTCTGTGGTACTGATGCACTTGTTTTCCCAGCTTTACTGCCTTTCCCAAAAGTGCTGCATCCAAGAGTGAACACAAATGAGCAATGCTGGCAGGCTGGGGAGGGGGATGAGCAGAGCAGGAAGAATTGACTTTGATCCTGGATGTCACCAACTCAGCTACATCTAGGATCTATATCACACTGCTGAGTGCTCTTTCTTTGCAGGTCAGCTTCTGGCCCTTTCTTGGAAGGCTATCACCAGAAGTCAACAAAGTCAACTCAGGAGTAACCACAGACCTGGTGGTCCATCCCTCAGCCCACACTTTCCCCTACAACCCCTGAGTAGAGCTTCTGATTCTATTGCATAGAAGATTCAAGATTTTACTCCTACAATGACGAGAAAGCAAGCTTGGGATCCCAAAAGGACAAGCTGTACCTTCAGAAAGGGTCCTCCTGCTTCACCTCTGTTTAAGCCTCCCTTATCCCTTCTCCTTTGCCAGGGGCTTCCTTCTCCCAGGGCATTAATCCCAACCACAATCCTGGGGGCAGGAATTGCCCCTAGCAAATGTCTAGGGTGCCAAAATTCAGGATTTCCAGCCATAAATGCCTTAGCAATCACAAGGTTACAGTCACCTTAGAGCCATAAACACTGAAGTGCAGCACAAAGACATCTACACCCACTGGCAAAAGCCAAGGGTTTAAAAGCTGAGCCATCTACAGCTCTTAGGAAACACACATCTCCCACCAACAGAATGACAGCACTGGGCAGACAACTCATCCCAGTGTCCCTGCAGGCATCCCAACCACTGGGCACCTAGCTCCCAAACAGACAAACAAAACTCCTATGTGTTTCCTCTGCAACAACTCATCTCTGCAGTCCTGGAAAAGTCCCCTCCTGTCCAGGGTAGGAATGCAAAGACATGACAAATAATGATCTTTGATGAATTCAGGGGAAAAAAGTGAGGTGGCATCCTGTCATTAACATGAGTCTGGCAGGGCCACCTCCTGCTGCCTGCTGGCATGGCTGCAGCCCCAGCATCAGTGTGATCCCTCAGCTCTGAGGCTGGACTCTCAAGCTCATGGATGAGCTGATGTCTCAGGACATGAAAAAGCCCTGCTGAAAGTATAAACCAAAGCAAAACAACGGATCACTGAACTGGTCCTGTTGCTTTTCCCTCACCTTGTTCCTCTAGGGCTTCTGGTGGATGCTGCTGTGATCCAGACATGGGTCCATGAGAAATCAGCATCCCTCGTGACAGAGACAAATGTCTGTGTGGAGGAAGGACACAAGAGATTTTCTGCAGGTCCATCACGTTATAGCAGACAGTTCTCTGGGCTCCAGAGGTTTGCTCGAGGAGGTGAAATGGGGTATCCAGCAAATCTCTTTCCTCTCACCCCACATAGCTGTTCACATTTTATTATGGGGGCAAGACAACATGAATAAAAACAACACGAAAGTTTGAAGTCTCACTAGAAACAATTGAATTATGGCTCTGAACTGGTTATTGCACAGAAATTCAAAGTTAGAGTTCAATTTATCCCTGCAAGCTATCTGAAGTGGGTAGGTAATACAAACCCACTTATTCTGCAATGCGGGGTACAGGATGAAATATTGTCTGCACTGTACAGCTCTCTGGATGTTTCATTTGGGGCTTTGAGGAGGCCATGCACATTACATTCCCTCAGTAAGTCAGTCAGGTTTGCTCACTGCAGCAGGAATCTGCAGCAACTCTTGTCCTGGCACCCCCAACATCCTTCACAGTGAGAAAGTTTTCCTCTAGCAGAGGGGCAAGGCCCACGCTCTTTGAAAACGCTGGATTAATTGTGCACAATTACACACTGTACACACAGGGGCTCTCATTGCAGGATGCTTTTCACCTGTGGTTTTGCCCATGAAAAATGGTGTGGCTGGGATAGTTCTAGAAACAGCTCCAGAACATTGTTTGAGCTAAGTGCATTTCAGCACATTTCCAAAGAAGCTGCATATCTGTTTTTTACAGCAGATACTTACTTTGAGGAATGCATACAGCTTAAGTCAGGGAACTGCATGTTTGAGAGGTAAAAGACTTTTTGCCTTGCCCCAACTCTTTAAGGGTGAAAAAGTGTAGGGGGTTTTATGAGGCTTCTCACTGCGGTCATGTTCAGTCATTTTTCTCCCTGTTTGATAGATATGGCAAAGCAAAATGGGTCAAAATGTCTCATTCAATAAATACATTGAAACAAACAGAACTACTCCAAGGGAGAATTTAGGTTCATGTCCCTCCCATCAGGCTGCTAACAGATACCAAGTAACATGCATTACAGAGCATGCTACATTTGACAGGGGTTATGCATGACAGAAAGCCACAGTCTTGGAAGCCAAAAGACCCTGGTTTGCCAAGACGTAGCAGGACGGCACCGGGTCATTTAGGAGGATGTAGGTCGAGATAGCTGAGCACAAGCTGGCGGTGCAGGGGAGGCTCAGTAAATGTGCCTTGTGCTCCGGGAGGCAAGACAGTACTGCTGGTTCAGCAGGGCTGCTTCTGAGTTTATTGAGCCTCGTGATTACAACAGGCTGTCATTAGGGCAGTAAAGTTGAAAGAGAGAGAGAGTGAGAGAGAGCAAAGAATAGGGAAGGGAACCACACCTATGTCAGGAAGCATTTAAAAAATGCACGCGTTTCTCACATTCATATGTGCAGGTAAAACATGCATGAGTGGTGCCTTATCTTCAGCACAGGAGTACGGTCAGAAAACAAAAGAATCCCAGCTCAGTTTCAAACTCCTGCTTGTGGCTTTTGGGTTTGGTGGTTGTTAGAGGGTTTTTCTTTCTTTTTTTTTTTTCATTTTACCCACTCAGTCAGTTACCCAGGTTTGCAGCTGCTTGCTCATGCAAAGGGAAGATAGGTCTTTGCTCCGATGCAGCAGCGTCCTGCCAAAACCAGCCACCTGCCTTTTCCAGCCACAAAGGGCTCACGGGTACGGGAGGGATCTGGGCCATGCAAAGGAGGGTCACCTCTCCCAGTGCAATGCAAATTGCTGGAGAAAAGCAGAGAGAGGGGCCCCGCCAAACCCTGTCAATGCCGAGCCCTGGTTGGGCAGAACAAGACCGTGCAGAGGATGGAGGTGTCTGCAGCGCGCTCAGAGCGGCTTAGGGACGAGACAGAGCTTGGAACCCACTGAGAGGCTGAGCATGTTCGTTCCTTGTCATGTCAGCTGGATGTGCCACACCAGGGGATAAAGCAACCCCAGGCTTTAATAAAACAGGCAAACCTAAAAGAGTTCTAAATGCTGATTAAAGCCTGTGGAAATCAAGCAAGTGCTGTGAAAGCACAAAAAATGGCACAATTTAGGGAGATCCTAAGCATTCGTCACATCATTTACTTTTCCAAGAAGAGAGAGACCTGCGTCTATTTGCATAGATTTAGTCTGCACCAAATGCTGCTGAAGTCAGCTCTGCAGAAGTAAACACAAAGGTCTTTGTCAGAAACCCCAGGCACTTTCCTACAGGATAGGGCTAGCCAGCCCAGCACCTTTTCAGAGGCTGGGGAGAACAAGCCGCCTCGCAAAGGTACCAAAGTGCCACCAGCTATTTTAGCAAGTTGTAAGGGCAAACTTTTATCTCTAGTGTACTTCTGAAATGTTTCACAGAAATTAAAGTAAAACCAAAACTCAGTGTAAAACCTGTGATATGAAAAACAAATTACTCAGTGATGACCTGCACTTCCTAGAAATCACTCTGATCTGAATCAGATGCACCGGATTTGCCATCTTGCTGAAGCCCTTTTTCACCAGCCTGCCTTTGCCAGGCAGGATCAGATGCGGATTCAGCATCTCTTGGGCACCACTGATGAACGCAGCGCTTGCAGACCTTCTCCTGGCACCCCCTGGGGTAAAAGACACACCGGAGAGGGGGAGAGGGCCTGGCCGGAAAGCTAATGCTCTCGTAAAATCCTCCCGGGCCCCGCACGTGTCCCGGACGAGCCGAAGGAAAGCAGCCTGTAGGCTGCTCTACTTGGCGCAGTGGTAAGTGGAGGGACCCGCTGGAGGGGCGGCCCCGGGGTCCGTCCGGCGCTCGGGACTCCGGGCGGTGTTTCGGCGGGGTGAAAGCGCAGCGCCGGTTCCCAGAGAGGCGGTTTTGCATACTTTTACCTCTGTTCCCCGCAGCTGCCCAGCTGAAAGGGCTCCAGCTCCGCCGGTGAAAGGCGGCGAGCGGCGCACGGAGGGGATGGCAGCGGGGAGCTGTCCCCGCCGGCGGGGGCTGGCAAGCTGGGGGGCACCAACCTCCGCTCCCGGGGCTGCGGGGCTGGGACCGGCAGCCAGACCTCCTTCTGCGGCTCCCGCTGTCGCGGGCACGACACCCTTTCTCCTGGGGCGAGCCACGACCCCGTAGTTTGGGTGCCGCTAGTCCCGCTCGTCACGCACCGAGCCGCGGGGCTGCGGGCGCTCCCGGGAACGAGTGTCCAGCTCACCCCGCGCTGAGCAATCCCCGCTGGCAGCCCGGTGCCTGCGGGCACAGGGCGTAATTTTGGGGAAGTCTGAGGAGATTTTATCAATTCCCCCCCACACACACACACACACTTTTCTTTCTTGGCTTTTCTTTTACTCCGTCAGCCGGCCACCGCGCACTACCGAGCTGCACCCCCGAGCCTCCCGCCGCAGCCGAGGAGAGCAGCCCGCCGCACAGCAGATGGACTCCCGGGGCCGTGGGAAAGTGCCGCCGGCCGCCGGGGACGGGAGGGATGCGGCGCGGGGGGTGTCCCACTGGGGGTGGCGGGGGCTGGCGCATGGAGGGCGGTACCCTCCGCCCCGCCGCGTCCCGCGAACCCACCGGCGAAAGCAGAAAAGGCGGAGGGGTGCGAGAGGGCGGGGGTGGGAATCCCCAAAAGGCCGAAAGAGCGTCAGCAGCCGGGAAAAAAGCCCCGCGCGGTCGGGAACGGGGACGGCGCCGGTGACGGTGCTGGGGGCGCCCCCGCGCCGCGCGCTGAGGGGGGACCGGGGGGGAGCTGTGCCGCGCGCGCGGGGCGGTGCGCGGGGCGGGCGCCGACGTCAGGGCGCCGCGCGCATATTGATGCGGGGGCCCGGCCGCGCTCGCCAAGGAGCAGAAGGAAGCAAGATGGCGGCGCTGTAGGAGCGGGGAGCGCGGCGCCCGGGCTGTGCGTGCTGGATGTCGGCGAGGCTGAGGGACGCGGCAGAGGTCAGAGCGGGATCCCCGCGCCGGCCGCCTTCCCCGCCCGGCACCGCCGGGAGGTGTCGCGGGGCAGCGCCGCGCCGCGCCGCCGGGGGTCGGCGAGGAGGGGGCGCCGCCGTGGGTCCCCCAACATGGCTGATTGACAGGGGCGGCGGGGGCGCTGCCGCCCCCTCCCCGCGGGGCCGGACCCAGGCTTCGCCTCGCCGCCCCTCCCCGCGCCTTTGTCTGCGGACGGGGGACGGCGGCCGGAGGCGCCCCGGCTTTGTGCCGCTCCCCGGCCCCGGGCGGACACAAAGGCGGGCGCAGCCCGGGGAGAGGGGAGAGAGGCGGGGGGCTTGCGGGGCCTGGGGAGGGCGAGGGGGCGGCGAGCGGACCGCGGTGCCGGGGGTCTCGGGTGGGAGAAGTGCGTGCGGGCGAGGCGGGGGCTCGGAGCGAGGCCTCCCGTTTTCCGTGCAATGATCAACACGCGTGTTTCGCCCGCGTTGCTAAACCCCGCCGTCGGGGCACAATGTGGCCACGGGATGAAAAGGAGAATCACTTTCCCGAGCGTGTTCCCCTAAAAGAACGCTTTCGGCGAGGTCAGGCTCGTTCCCCGCCAGATGACAGACAAGAGCAACAACCTCACCGCGCCTGAGTCGGACGCGCGGCAGTGTGCGCTCGCTCGCATCGCGGCGTTTATCGTGTCAAATCACCCCTTTAGACACCAGCACTGATTCTCTTGCCTGGAGTTAAAAGGGGGCTTTTCGGCTCGCAGTCTGAGTGTTGGAAATTCAGCAGACTCTTTTCTGCTAAGTAATTTTCCTTTTCGGAGTGAGGTGAAGGGAAAAGTGATGTGGTCTAGCGTGCTTTCATCGAAACGCTGCAGCCTAAGATCTCATCACAAGATTTGCTTTCCGTGATGAGCGGCGTGCCAATGTGCAGGCTTTGAGCAGTGATCGGCAGCTCCGAATATATGTTCAGCATAATTTTCTTTTCTTCTTTTTCCTTTCAATGTGAAGTTTAAGAGTTTCAGAAATGAGCAGATAACACTGTCCCTAGTGAAAGCAGGTCAGTGGGTGTTGTTTGTCGGCTAATGAGGCCGTTCCATTCGCGTGTTAATGGCAGGATGACTTACTGCAGCAGGGGGTGAGTGCAGTCACACGTTCACTCGTGTATCTGCATGTGTATTCCACTGTAGCACTTTGGAGGCTGCAAAGTGCAAAACAGGACGTGGTTGCCGAAGATACTCAGCAGGGAGATGTCAATGATCAATAGTCATGTCTAAACTGGAGTTACAGTGGGACCTGGCTGCTGCTGTTAACTCTCTGAAAGAATGTACTCATCTTGGATTTTATCCCACAGAAAACTACCATTTTGAACCAATGGAAAAAAAAAAATCTCTGTTGGGCAGTATTATGTCTCTCTCTTGGAAAGCTTAGAATGACCCCTACCAGTGAAGTCAGAAAACATTTAAATCTAGAAGGCAGGGTGAGGGGAGGAGCGAAAAAAGGGAATGCAAAGCTGTGGAAAACAACAGTGTTTTGGTGGTGGTACTAAATTGCTGTTAATGTGAGATGAAGAACTCAGAAGTCATCTTTCAGTGGAAAGAGTTGTTACATTTTGGGAAGTGGCATTAAAAAACCCTTTGTGAATGCATTCAGGGAACCTCAGAAAGTGGTTTTGTATTGCCCATTCCGAACAAGTCTTCAAAAGAAGACAAGGCTGAACAGGAGACCTGAATCTACTGAACTATCACTGTTGGTAGTAAGGTTTTTAACTAGAACTTTGTCACTGTGATGATTCATTGTGGTGGCTTTTAGCCAGAAAAACTGATATTGTTTTTATATAGTGCACATGGTCTTAGACTTTGGCATGTCAGCATTGTTTAAAGAACAAGAAATGATGCTTGTTGTGGAGTTATTGAGATATTATGATGGCCAGATTTCTAAGGTCTCTTGTTGGTACCAGTGCTGCACTGGGTAGCAGAAATAAAAGGTTGTAAATGTTTTGGCTTTTGCATGTGGAATTGGGAGAACCTGTAGTTGCTGAAATGGACATTTCAGCTGCCAAAGTTGGATGGGACTACTCCTACTTGCCCAAGCACTTCAGATGCTGCTGGCCTGTGTCCTCCACAGTGTTCCCTTAAATATTAACAACAGCCAGACAGCCCTAAAGAAAAGGGGGGAAAAAATGCTCATCATATTTTGGAACAAATCTGGTGCTTGAAAAAACATGAAGGTCAGGTTGGATTAATGTTACTGACCGGGTCAGGTTTACAGGGAGTGCTTCGCTCCTAAGTTGCATGGACAGTTGTGGTTTTATCAGAGTGTGCCTAAGCAGTGACTTTAAATCCCTTGTTCCATTTAGTTCCAAGTGGAAGACGTATTTTGTGTTTCAACAGGAGCCAAGTAAGGTCCTTTTCAAAAAGCTGACAGTTTGTCAAGGTGGAATTCCAGAAGAGCTGTCAAATTTGGCTGGTCACAGCGAGTGACCCCTCTACCTCTCTCACTGGGCTGCTGCACAGTAGCTCTAGGCATGGTAGCAGCATCTGCAAGCTAGCTTCACAACTGGAGCTTGAAAGTGGTAAAACAAAGTTGCCAAGTTTCAAGTAGAGTTGGTGGTTATCTTGGAAACTGCACTGGAGAACACAACCACAAATTATTTTGGCAAATAATATACAGTATTTATTTAGTCCAGCTCTCTGATTGCTATTAAGGCAGTCAGCCAGCAGCATTTAGTGTTGTGACATCATTTTGAAAGGCAATGTGCTGGTTCTGAAATGGAGTGGGATGTACTATGATTCATTATTTAAAAAAAAAAAAAAAAGCTGTAGTCTGACAGAGATAAAGCATATGACTGCATCATGGCTGAAAGCCAAAAAGAGAATTGTATGAATCAATCACACTTGCAGCATTATTCCCATCCCTTACTTCATAAGGCAGTGAGTACCATCTTACTCATTTAGTGACATTCTGCAGCAGAAATATGCCTTTGAACACTGAACAAGTAACTACTAACAAGTTGCCATAGTTCCGGTTCTACTTTATCATCAGTGCTTACATGTTCAATTTGCATACCTTGTCCCAATAATCCTAGATAATAAAGCCTTACAAATGGAAAGTACCATGAGTAATCATCCTCTCAGTCACCCATTGAAAAGAAATCACTTCTGCCTTACCTTAAGGTAGAAAAGTTTGCTTTAAAAAAAAAATCTGTCTGTGTGTGTATATATATCTATATATCTATATCTATCTATATATATATATATACACACACATATATGTGGAAAATCACCCATTTTGCCAAGAAACTGCTCAGTGGCTGGATGCAGAGATGGTGGGGTTAAGGAATAAAATTCTGACCCTCCAGCATCAGCTGGACTAATCCCAAGGACAGCTGATGACTGACCCAAAAAGGTTGTTTGGATTAAAATACTGGGAATGTGCCTTGCATTACATAGCAGGGAGGAAGAAGGTAGAGGAAAACAAGGTCTGAGAAATAGAAAGAACAGCTAACTAATTTTGCTCATGTATCTCACACTGTTCTTGAAATGAAAAAAAATACATCTTAACTTATAGGTGGATCAGAAAGAGTTTTCTACTAGTTTTTCACAATAAAGAATTTTAAATCTGAGGTCACTTCAAAGACAATTGCCATGCTTTGAAAAACACTTTAACAAATAAAAGGCATAAAGATTTAGATTCCTGTCTGCCTTTTCAAGCAGGCTTGTTCATCTCTGTAAAACACCTTCCAGAATGCTGAATCATCTTAGTAACCTGAACAAAATTGAGGCTGTCTTTAAAAAGTAAAGTTTTCTGTGGAGGTGGGGATTCCAAGTTGGAAGTGTTGTTGCTTTGTAGTATACATATGGCAAGAAATCCCAGAAGGATTATTCTTACAGACAAATAAATGCTCGCAGTATTTGACCTAATTCCTTGTGTGTGTGTTTTTCCTCTTACTAAAAGAAAAATAAAACGTTAAATACAGGAGGCATTTCTGTTGCAGTGCAGAAAGAAATAAGCTTGTTCAATGCTCAAGTTCAGCAAGAAAGGAAAATTCAGCATTTTAAGCCTAATCAAGTACAAAGTTTTGTTAAACCACAACAGATAGTTTCAAAGAAGTGAGCAGGTGAGTGTTTAGATAGCTAAGATGACCAGGAATAGCTCAATAACCAAATACCCCTCGGAAGTGTCTGCCCCAGGTACAGGGCAGTACCATACACACTGTGATTAAATACTATGATGCAATTTAGACAACATGAAATAATCTTCACATGTTCTACAGCATTACCTCTAACCTCAATTATATTCCACATGTTTTCCCAGCATAGGAGTATTGGTTTTACCAGGTATATGCACAGGGGAGGGGAAGTTTAAAGGTTTAAGTTGAATTTTTGCAGCCATATAAAGAACATCTTCAGCACTCTACATGAGCTACCCTGTCCTTAAACTCACATTTCATTGACTGAAGTTTAAACAACTCTTCTGCCTAATCTCCTTTCCAATAATGCATCAGCAGTCCAAGTTTGTGTTCCAGTGTCCTGGCGTGAGCTACTCTAAGTCACAATGTGTTGGGAAAGGATTTGGCTCCATTGCAGCGAAACCCCGGCTTACCAAGTGGGTAGGTTTAGGTCAGGACGATGACTCTCCATGTGGTTGCGTGCACGTGGTTTGAGTGTTTACAAACAGTGTCCCAGCATCCTCGGCAGCTGTCTTGACGCAGCCAGTGAGGACAGAGTTCTAGGAATGTCCCTAGTCCTCACGGACAGCGGAGGAGGGGGACAAAAATAAAAAAATGCAGAGTTTTAAGAACTCATATCATAGTTTGGGTTTTGGCTGAGCTTTCTGCATCTGTGTTGCATTCTAGACCGCTGGATCCTTTGTCGAATGCTGTTGTTTTTTCCCTCTGCACTTGAGCACAGTCTGGGCTGTGCTGACGGGTTTGTCTGGAACAGACTGACCCGAAGGATGAGATGGGGGTTAAGGGAATTATTGCAAAGGTTTCAAATTATTTTTGTGCCCCTCCTCCCCTTTTAAAAATGTATAATTAATTCAAGTCCCCAAAGCTTTTATGGAAAAACAGCTCTTTACAATATAAGAATCCCACTGGAAATGGTTATATATTTTCCCCTTAATTAAGCATGATTCACTGCCTGTTAGGATACTAGAACAATTCCCTTTTTAAAGAACAAGAAAGAAATCGTGAATCCCACTAACTTTATGAGTAAAATCAAATAGCTGAAAGTCTTTATTACTTAATGAGACATGTTGACACAAAGAGGCATTGCCATTACGAAAGCTTATACCACTGCAAGGCAAGTTTTGGATCTCCATTAGATGTAAGAAGTTTGATGGAAATTTCTGCATTTACCCAACCAAATGAATAATGCCACCAATCTGTTTCTCACAAAAAAAAGAAAAAAAAAAAAGGAGGGGGAAGAAGTGGTGTTAGTTATTGGGGATTCCTTGCAGAGACAAAAATTTTGTGATTCTGTGAAAATGCACTGTAGCTGGTCAGAAGCACCCAACTGACAACATGGTTCATACTCTCGCCTGTGGACCTAAACCAAACCTGTCAGGCCAGTTCTGGTCTTCAAAGGCACTTAAAGCCTATGCCCTGCATGTGCTGTAGGAGCTTATTATCAGAGGTTCTAAGGCTCCTTATCTCGTCCCATGTACATTTTTCAGACTTTCTTAGGCAGTTTTGCAGGAATCACTCAGAACATTGTGCAAAGCACATTACTTGCTTTAAAAAACGAATCCTAAGTTCTGTTTTCTCCTCATAGCGAGGAAGCAGTTGGTACAAATGCCTCTTCCATGTTCTGAATTTGTCTGGATGAGTCATGGTATTCACTGTAATGCAACAGAGTAGGAAGGCTGATCACAGATCTTGTTATACACATGGCTTCTGCTAGCAGTTGTATGTTCACATTGGTTCCTCCGATTTTCTGTTGATGTCTATTACAACACATTTTGTAATTACATTGCAGTGGTGTCTTCTCATTTGCAAGATAAAATTATTTGTGTCATATCCAGAATCTGCTTCTGTTTCAGTAAGCTCTTTACCACTTTTCATTCTCTCTTCTGGCCTTTTTTTTTTTGACCCATAATCCCCATTACTCTTGCACTGTCTGAGCAGCAGAAGGTAGCAAGCAAGAGTAAAGCATGTGAGAGAATACGTGACAAAGGCATTCCTCAGTTTGTGCTGACTGTTTTTCCTTCTCTTGCCACTTCTAGTGCTCTTAGAGAGATCAAAGGGTAAAGATTAACCCTGGACCTGATTCTGGAGGGAGAGTTTTGTCCTCATCTTCTGTGTCCTTTAGCATCTTTCCAGATTTGTCCCTTCGAATGAAAGACAACTGTTCATGCAACACTCACCCCCATTTCATGCCCCCAATGCTTTTTTTCATCTTTGTTTAATCTGTTTGTTCTTTCAGTGCTACTTCACTTGTGTTTGAAGTCACATTCTTTGAAGTTATAAAATTTTTATACTTGCCAAAGGACACAAAACTCTTTCAGCTCTTATGTAAGCAAAAAGGAGAAAAGAATGATTGCATATTTCCTCTTGTGTGCAAGTAGCATTGGACTCTCCTGCTCACGGTAAAATGAGGAAAAGGAATTTTTGCAGTAAAACAGGAGTTTCTACTGCTTTCCCAAAGTTAAAGACCACAGAAGTGAGGTATTTCCATGAAGCTCCAAGTGCACGTACAGCTTAATAAAACAAATGCAATTTATCCCTAAAAGAGAACTTATGAAAGCTGGCAAATACATGGGACTCACCTCTTCCCGGGATATGGAGCAGTGGTGGTATGTGTGTGCACATATTACAGATTTTAACATACTTTCTGGTTACCAAATTTCTGTTTCCTCTGCACTCCTTTGCTTGTTTTTCTATTTAATTTCAAGTTTGTCTGCCCAAAAGAGCTCTGAAGTATTACTTAAATGGCAACACTGAAAATCAAAAACATGAAAGCTGAACAACTGGAAAGAGTCAGATTTAACACTTCTTTCATTTTGTGTATCTAGTAGACATTTTGTGGGAAGGAAAATGTATGGTAGTGTGTTTCCTATTCCATGCTCAGGTAGTTGCAAATGTACACATCACATACCTAGAAGCAAGTGAAAATACTGACCAAATAGGGAAAAACACTCCTGATATTCATAAACATGAAAACCACACAAAGCAGAAAATCACAGCAGCCTTTAGTTCAATATTGTTTCTATGGTGCTTTCCATACTTTACATGGAACATTTGTTTTTCCTAAATAACTGTAGACCTGTACTTTTCTGCTTCCCTGTAATCCTTAATGCAGAGAAACTTCTGTAGGTGTGAGAAAGCAGTAAGAAAACCAAGAACTGTGCTGATTTGTTTTCTTTCTATTACTCTGTGTACTGCCTGAGAAGTGAGAAACCAGGCAGGAAAATACAGATTTCTATCTATTTTTCCATTGTGTCTATGTTGGTATAGGTGCCTTTTTTTTCCCCAATGTCAGCTGACTTGTGATCCAGCAAACTGCCATTTTCACAAAGCCCTATTCATTTTTCTTGGGCTTGCCAAGCTATACCAGAGACACCTGGAGCAGTGAGGCACCTAGTCAATCGTATACTTTGTAGTACTGAAAAAAGAAAAAGAAAAGTAGGTCCTTTTGGGGTTTTTTTCCTGTTTTTGGGGGGACAGGGAGAAGAAATGGATGGAAAGACTGCAGGTATAGAAGCTAAAAACCAAATTTTTACTTAGAAACCCCAACTTTTCAAAGCAGTTGCAAGTTAATTTGTGTTTTGCTATAAAATGTAGACTCTAGCTGATGAATAAGAAGTTTTGCTTCTAGAAGAATGGGTCTAGCTACTAACAGAATAGCTGCTTTTTCTTGAAACGGTGAGCTGGTTAGAGATACTTTGTTGGACAAGCTGGAGCATGAGTCTAATTCAGGATGGCAACTCTGATGCTTCTAAATATAAAGAGAGTGGATAGAGTGAAATTAATTATTGCACATTAGGAGGCACCTCATATCCCAGCCATGAAACAGAATCCCACTGTGCTTGCGGCTGTACAAACATAAGCCATTTTTGTTCTTACTATTTAATTCAGTAAAAGAGGCAGAGAAAAGGGGTCTGGCAGCACACAAGGGGCCAGAGTGTTAGTAACTCTTGTTTATAGCAGAGGCAGGCAGCTCCCTTTCAAAAAACTACATATTTGCAGTAAATAAAGCAAAGCTGCTATTAGTGCCTGCTCTGTGTGTGTGTGTGTGTGTGTGTGTGTGTGTGTGTGTGTGTGTGTGTGTCAGAGGAGTTCCTAAGCAGAATTGCTGCAGCCTTTTCCCCAGGGTGCTGATGTTAATGAGCAGGCAAAACACGCAAAGAAGGAGAGAAAGGGTATAAAATTAATAAGCAACAACTGAGAGCCAAAGCATACAGAGATCATGCAATGTGGTACAAACCCTGCTGGAGTCATTAATTTCTGTGCCTTTTTATTCTTAACCCTAGAAGACCTACAGGAAAGCTGTGGTATAGATGGGAACTGAACCCATATCTCCTAAACCCCAGTGCTTTTACCCTCCTTCCTGCTCATTCAGAAGTTTACTGATCGTTTTCTCTGCTTACTAAGATAACAGAAGTATCAATTTTAAGAAACAGAAACTAGACGCTTTTCACTTTTTTTTAGAATTTGGTTTTCAGTAGCATTTTCTGTTGATTGACAACATGTTCTGGTTTTGCTGCACAAACTTTCGGACCTCTAAATGAGCAGTGCTTATCCAAAACAACTCAGCAAATTAAATAAATCTCCTCAGGGAAAGGGATGACTTTTTGCTTTTTGCTTTGTGGCACTGTTTAAACCCTCCACTCCAATTGAGAAAGGATGCAGGGAAGAATGTTATCTCCATTTTACTGGCACTGTAGGTGTCTCTATGTACCTCCAAACAAATAATTAAAATAACAATAATTTAAAATAGTAGGTTGTATCAGTTAATCACAGTGTGTGAAACAGTTATGACATTTCTATAAGTAGGTACTCCCCTTTAATACCCTTGATCCTCCTATTCATTCAGGCAAGATTTCCCACAGTCTGCAAGCCATTCATGTACATCAGCTCCTATATACCACACAATTCCCATTTGATCTGTTTTATCAATTAAAGGTTTGTCAGGGTCCATGAACCTTCATGTTGCCATCACACTTGGTAGCAGAGCTCCATGAAGGGAAAAATAGCAAAATAAAAACAATTTTAATTTGTTGTTAGAAATCTCTCTGCTGGAGATGCACAAGCCTGCATTGACCTGACATTAACCATAGCAGCATTCATAGCTTTCAAGAGTCCACCTTCTTCTCCTCCACCTGAATTGGAGATGGTAATCTTTAATGTCTCTGGCCTTTGAGAATTCTTTTGCTGTGGATCATAGTCATAGCTCAGCCTGCCTGGTTACAAAGTGCATTTAACCAACCACCCTACTTAACTTCAGCACATTCATGGACTTGTGATACAATCCATGATGAACTGCATTTGGAAATAAAATCCAATAGGTAATATAGCTCATGCAGCATCTCTGGATGCTGGCAGATGCAGCTGACCATGAAGGACAGATGGATTTTTCCCTGCCATGTTTAGAGATACAATACCACTGCAAACATGTTGGAAAAAGATGGAGCGGAGCATTTGGACTTGCCTCCCGCAGCTGCTCCTCTCCCCACAGCAGTTTGGAGGTTCAGCCAGCCCAGCCCCAGGAGGCACATGTGCACGTGGCCACGCTGTTTACAAACACCCTCCTGGGTGTCCCCAGGCACCGCTGGGTGCCACACTGCAGCTTGTGAGAGCTCCTGTTTTTCACCCTCAGTCTTGGCTGCTTGTAGCAGTTGTGGCTGAAGGCAGGGCTGTGATGGGCTGTGGAGCCTGCTAGCTTGTTCAGGTTTACTCATTTTACATTTAAGCAATATTCAGGCCAGGGGTTTAGAGCAAGGTTGTCCACAGTGAGTCAAAAATAGAAACATCATTGCTCGATAGCGATAGCGTAGTAGCACTGGAGAGCGCTAGCTAGATGCACACACCACAGTGAGGAAGGTACTTTTCTGCTTTCCAGAAACACTACTAAGGAATTGGGTAACAGCAGGGCAGGATTTCAAAAAGCCCGTGGAAACGAATGGACGCTTTCATTTTTTTCATTTCCCACTAACAAACCAGGAACCAATTCTTGTCCAGGTTTAAGAGATGGGGCTCAACAAAACACAAATAATTCGGAGCAGCTAGTATTTAAAACCAGAATTGCATTGTCACTCAGAGAAGACTGCCTTAGTTCTACTTTGTTTTAGCAGGCCACTGGCATACAGTAAGAAAGAGGTTCGAACAGCTGTGTGTCGGAGCATTAAATGGCCTCCTATAGCTAAGGCACAAAAAGACAAAGCCTGTTTCTTTCCAGCTGCTCAGCTAAAATTGCATTCGCTTACTTTTGTTACTCTCCTCACCAGTTCAGAGTTCAAGGACTCATATATCTACCGTACCTTGAGTTCAGATAACAAGATATAACTACATGGAGGGAAACAAACAGAAAAGTTCCCTTTCTTCAAAGACGAGCACTTTTTCTGTACTTGTTCCCCTGTTTTGTTTCGGGGTGTGCACAGTTTATTTTTCTCCTTTTGTTTTACTCTCCCTCCCTGCACCCCCTCCCGCTCACCCTCTGCTGCGAGCACACCCTCTTCCAGTCGCCTCTCTGGCTTGCATGGCCAAGAAGTGCAGACTCAGCAGAGACTGGTAACACTTTAACTCTTTGTCCTATTCTCAGCTCCCCCAGGAAAGGTCAAAGCAAATGAGACTTACAGCTGCGCTTGAAACAGAGCCCCTACAATGGAGAGGGACACTGACCACAGACTGTTCCCCCTGTCACATGTTTTGGTTTTTTTTTCCTTGAAGCATATAAAGTGTGTGGCCAGCATGAGATGAAACCTTGCATAGGTTTGGGTGGCTCAATCTGCTTATTTCTCGTTAAGAGGAAATTAAAGACTCGTGACTTTTGTTTGTACTGGCCATATCACGCAACTTCTACTGATAAACAGAAATAATTCAGGAGATACTTCCTCAAATGCCTGAAACATGGTCTTAATTTCATCAGTGCAAAGCCAGCAAAAAGCTATTACAGACACAGAAGTCTCTGTTATTTGTCTTTGAAGTCATTTTGGAAACTTTGGCAATGTGCCCTTATACAGTTCTTTTCCCTAAGAGTTTCCCAGAACACTTTTGCATTGTGTTCTGGGACCATGTGGGTTCCAGTTTTAGTGACTTAGGGCAGCAAGGAGTCCCATTTTTCTCAAGAACAATTCAGCACTGCCATTTGCTTACACTGACAGACGAACCTGCGGGGCCATCACTATCAACACTAGCACACGTCCACGTGTGCCACGTACAGGAAAAAAGTTCCCACTTGCCCTTCAAACACTCCACCGTGGTATCTCCCAGGGCTGCGTGGGGTGTGCGCCAGCCAGGGCGCTGGCGCTGGCTGGCTTAGCGACATCACACTGGCGCCAAGCTTTACCTCTTGGCTTTGGCACTCCAGGTCATGCTGGTGTCTCGCCACGTGCTTACGCGCACATGGCAGCAGTGTTTACAAACATGACCCCAGAACTCTTACAGGCAGTTATGAAAGAGGCAGCGAGTGCCACATCCCCGCGCGCCAGGCTGACCTAGATCGCCAGCGCTGGCAACGAATAGCGAGGCGCTCGTACCCACACAGGCTCTGAGAGACGTTTAAAGCAGATGATTTTGCTCCCAAACTGTTTTGAAGTATCATTGCCACCATGAGAGCATTTTCCACCATAAACTAAAAATAGCTACTATTAACTAGCAGGAGCGGTGGGTAAGTGATTCAGCAGCTCAGGGATAGAAGTGACTGTATTCTTCGGCACGCTAAGTCTGTTTCTGCACTGAACTAACTCAGCACGTAAAATTCTCACAACGGGAAGGAAATGTAAAGCTGGATTACTTTGGCTAAAAGAAAAGAACACTGCACGATCATGTAGTTCCTGATTGACAGTTCCTTTTTAATTCCTTTATTAACCTTGCACTCAGGCACTAATGAATGCCTTGTAGTCAGGCTGTGACCATCCACTTAGGAAAAAGATGCCTTAGTAATTTCAAATTAAACACTTCCATCTACAAAACATGAATACCACTATATGGCTGATTTGTTTTTTTGACATGGGCCTTAAGAAAAAAAAGCATAGCAGAAATGCTACTTCAGAAAGCTAAGCACTGAGTTTTCAGCTGTCAAATGTCCATGTTCTATCTTCACACATATATTTTTTACAGTACACATCTACTGAAAAAAAAGAAGACATTCCGTCCTCATCGTTGAAGCTCTTAAAAGAAGTTTGTATTGTATGCCAAAGTACTGCAAAGCAGCTTGCTTTCCAGAAGTTAATAGTTTATAGTAGAGTGGAGTACACGAGCCAAAAATTAATTTTTGATGGATTCTAGCATTCTTGAAGTTGTCTCAGAAAGACACGTATGTGGAGGAAGACAGGTACTATAACTGTGAGTGATTGCTTAAGATAATCAGCATTTTCTTGAAAAAGCTGTGAAATGAGCAAAAATAACGCATCCTTGATAAAAATCACTTCCAGTTTTCACTTTTGGAATTGAAGAATCTAATCTCAGCTTTGCAAAAGCCTCCTAAGTGATGAAAAATTATTTTCCTCCTCCCAAATAGAAAGTTTGACTTTTCAGAAGCAGATGAGATGGTAAAAAGATGGTAGTTCTTTTGTAATACATCACAGTGTTTGCAAATATCATAATGATAAAGCCTGTAGGAAAGACACACTATGAGCTTCTCCATGCCTCTTCTGCAATACAGTTCAATCCCACTACTGAATAAAATTTTTCTAGGTATAGATGTCATCTTTTCCAACCATACCCATGGCAGCTCTACATTAGAGTTGGCCAAGTTCCTGCAAAGTCTCTTTGCTATGTAAGCAAAATGAAACAAGAGAGGCTGACACGTGTTTACTCTGGCTCATCTCACTCTGGTCACTAGCTCATTTCATGTGGTCTCTGATAGCTCTAACCTGAGCTGGGGAACTGCTCTGCAGGTCAGCCCCTGACCCATTGCCAGTTTTGTCCAGTCTCCTAACAATTTTTAATGTGTATTTAGAATGTGAGCAAATGTACTTGGTGAGTTATTGTTGTCTTTTCACTGCTAAATGTTCATTATAATGTTCATTACACTGTATATAATAGACCTAGAGATAAGAATGGAAGTACTGAAAATAGGTCACTGCTGTGTTCCTATTTTAAGAGCTCTTTGTAGCATCTTTTCTGCCTGAGGAAAGCAAATCCACCTTACCGGGAAACTGTACAAGTATGGGCAGAGTGGGAGAATGGAGAATTAGAGCCTTAGTGTAAAGCCATCCCTGAATGTATATGTCTTTCCTCTTGGGTACATCATTGTACATCCTCTGGAGTCTTTCTTCAGAAACCCTAAAGCACTTTTTAAATTGTTCTGAATACGAGAGTACTGAGGTTTACAAGGACTGGATTATTAGTATTTATGATGTCTGTGGGCTTTACCAGTACATTTAATTTAACCAGTGTAATGACTATACAGATACACAAACTCTGTCTGGTGAATCTCTTACTCAGAGAATGTTCTTATTGTTTATAATATTTTCTTACAATATATGAAGAGCTTCTTTTAGTCAACCAATGAAGAGAATATAAGGGAAGAAGTACTGCACATGATGAAATTTATTTTATTCAATGCTTTTAGTAGGGGGCAGGAGGTAAGGGAACAGTGTAAGATTACCATTGTATGCTACAGGGTGAATACAGCCATTGTGTCAGTTTAGATGAGTATCTCAAAATAAATACAGACTCTCTCATGGGTTTGTCCTCTAGGTAAAAAAGCAGTGGAAATCTTGTTTAACAAGTTCAGCAAAAGGCACGCCTAAAGTTTAATTATGTCTTCAGATGCACAAGTATAAGTCTTACTAAAGAGTTTTACTCAACTCCCAAAGAACAGACCTAGGACTTTTGATTTTTCTTGTACTTAGATGGATTGATCCATAGTCATGACAGTGCACAGTTTGGGGAAGAAAATCCCTTGGCATAATAGACAACTATTCCTAGCCACAGCTGTCTCTGCCACCTAGATATGTGGGAGAGAGCAAGAGTTTATTTGCCAGTTCATATTTTTCAGTCAATACTCCTCTTTCCTCACCACTCTGAAAAGCCAATCTACAAAAAAAAAAAAAAAAAAAAAGGCAGGGGAAGATGGAGAAGAGATGAAACAACACTTCTGGTATTTACCTGAGGGTTCTCTATTAATGTCTCTTGGAGTTGGGAATCTTGGATAGGATCTGAATTGCACATCAATTGTGCTCCAAAAGTTGAAGCACTGAATGAGGCAGTGAGAGGACTTCCTGACCTAGGAGGTAGACAGATGGGTCAAATTGTTCCTGTCTCTCTTATTTATTGTTTTCTTAGCAGAGGAACTGCTTATTGGTTTTGTGCAGAGAGAATAAAATGTACAGAATACCTGCTGGACAGTACATTGTTACACTAACAACTGCATGAAGCACTCAAAGGCAAGGTGGGAACATGCAACGAGCCTCCTAAATACATGTTCAGCATAAACCACTGGCAGAAAATGTTTCCCATCACCCTACTTAAAAACATAATAAGTCCTGTAAATTCAAGAGTCACAAGAACTATAATATGTGAATAAGAGAACAAAACTAATGAAAGGAACAAGGAGCATTTCAGATTTTTTACAGTACTAGGGAAGAGTACCCAGAGATGTTCTTAGGAAAGCAAGAAAATACCCCCTTATAGAGTGAGTTTAAAAAAACGAAAGATGGCTGAGCCATACCAGCAATGGCTCTTCTTCATATTCACAGGATTAAACCAGTGAGGTGCTGAGGTTTCTTCCCATGTCTTTCAGTCCTATAAGAAACACTACTGTGCTTTGCCCACCAGCCTGACTTTGGCCATGGCCAACCTTCAAAGCTTCAAAATAAGACAAAGCCCTATTTCTAGTAGTAAATTTATATATCAATGAAACAAAGCAGCTGCATATATTTAACAGCCAAGCTGCAGAAACCCTGATTCATTAATTCAACAGAGATACACCAGAAGCAGCAAAATCAGACCTTCTCTTCTACTCATCTTTCACTATCCTTGCAGCCTTTTTGGTTTTTTTTATCTTTGATTTTCTATCCTTGCTGCAGGTCCACGGATGTGCAGTGTGGTTGTCTCAAGAATGGCAATTTCCACGAAACTATATGCAAAAGAATGTCATGCTTCAGTGTAAAGTTTTGATGCGGACAATTTGGGTTAGTTTAATTTTGGGGGGAAGAGCAGCCAGTATCTTTTCTTTGTGAACTCCTTTTTGGCCTATTCAAACCCTTACCCAGGAAAATTCTCATCAGGATGTACTAAACAGACTTTCCCTGTAGCAGTGCACAGCAGTAAGAAAGATGGGCAAGCTGCTCCTAAAAGCTGTATGAAATAGTCATGGAAGGACCATTTGTTCCATCTTCTTCTCCCAAGTCAGCCAAATCATAAAACTGGCACTTTTGATAAATAGGTGGATAATCTACTCTAGAAGACCTCTGCTAATAGATATTCTGTTTTGGACAGATAAAGCATTCCAACTGAAGCCCTGCCAAAGCTTAAGAAGAAAAGTAACTTAATGTCTGACAAAACCACAAAAAAGAGCCTGTGCAAAAATTGTCTTTTTTCTCAAAAATGTTGACATAACTGCTCCAGGAACTCCTGTTCCTCATTCAGTGTTTTTGCTCATTATTGTTCCTGCCCTGAGATATTGCCCTCAAGCTACCAATACAAGAAACACCCTAAGAACTTCAGAAAAAAGGCTAGTGTGTGAAACAGAGAAGTTGGTGTCATCAAGGAGGAGGAACTGCATAGTGGGGTGATCTTAAGTAATTACACATTTTTGTGAGGGTCTGGTAATCCATTAGAATGTGCATTTCTTGGCCAAGGACCATGCCTGGGTTATCTGGGCACACTGCTGCTTTTCTCTGCATGATGTAAGGAGTTCTCTGCCATAGAAGAAGATCTGGACTTACAATGAACAGCTTAAGTGTAGGTACTTGCTCAATGCGGCAGTAAAGCGAAGTGGGAAAAACAGATGAACAGAGTACTTAATCTCAGCAGTATGTATGGCTTTGTTAAGCTGTACTGAATGAAGACAAACATGTTTCAGAGAATGCAAAACACTAGAACATATTTATCTTGAGCTATAGTGCCAGAGGTGTATGGTTTGACCATGGGAAGATCTGACTTCTCCACCTCTTTCTTGTTCCAGTGGGATTTTCAGATGAAATTTGCAAATTACGAGTGTTCCCATGGATTCTGACTCCAAATACAATAGCTTGTGCTGGGTCAGGGCCTCAAAACAGGCAGCACAGAATGAGGGAGCTGGAAGTAAAGCACAGTGAAAGTAAGTCTGGAGTACAAGCTAGATAACATACACTCAAAACAGAGAAGGGCTCTGAGGAGCTACCTTTGGCTTTCTAGCACAATTTGAAGAAAGACAGTATTTAAAGAAGGTAGCAGCCAACTTATTTCAAATTGCTGAAAGGAAGCAAAGACAGCGGATGTGCTTAATCTAAAGACCTTGTCATCACAGCCTGTCACTTAAGCAGGTTCCTTTGCAAGTAGCAGACATTTCTGTGAATTAGGGCCATGTCTAAGCTTCTGCTCCTTAAGGATACAGGGAGTTTAAGTCTCATGGTTTTGGCTATCAGCTGGAGGTCAGCTGAATGTATTACTGAGTGATTATACATTTCTCTGAGGCATTTGCCCTTTAGCAGACCATGATAAAAGCAGACAGTTGTTTGCTTCAGTGTGGCACTTCTCAGCTGCTGCTGGCTGTTTCCCTGTGTCTCCTTCCCCTAAAGACTTCACCACAGTATACATGAGAGTACTGCTGCAAAAACAGGGTCCAGAAAATCTCTTATCAGGAACATGTACAGACTGTCCGCCTACCCCAAAAAGCTATTTTCTTCATTTGTTCATTTTTGCAACATCCCAGAAAGTTGTAGTTTATGTCACCAGCAGCAAGTGTGGACACTTCCACAGTTCTTTGTAAAGCAGTGGCACAAACTGTTAAGTTATCTAAAAAGAGCAAACAAGTGTTGGGGTTTTTTTAAAGATTAGATTGAAGGAACAGGAAAAAGATCTCTCCTTTAGTTCTTTCCTTTTGTTTCTAGTTTTAATATTTAATGAACATGTGATATCATTTTAAGCTAGTCCTGATGGTCTTGTGAAGTTAGTATTTAAAGCAGATGGCTGCAGTGCTTTAATAAGGTGGTTACTATAGAAACACAGCACTGTGAAAGCAAGAGTTACTGTAATGCATGAGTCCCTCACTAAACATTTTAAAGACTCCTGATCTACATGTAGCAAGCCCAAAGAATACTAACCAAGAAATGGAAAAGAGAGATAATATGCCTGGAGTATTTACTTCAGCTGGGGTCCACTTAAACTTAGTTGGATAGCTAACATTTTTGTGGCTTGCTAAAGAGCTGCTTGAAACAACATGAAACATGCAAAGAGAGATAAGCACAAATATTGATGGAGGAGATGACTGTGGGCAGGAGACAGATCATTTCAGTTATCTTTTTTTAGAAGGCATGTTGGACTCAAACATTAACACAAACAAATTTAAAAATGCAAACCCCCCCCAGACAGCTAATACACCCACATATTTACTTCATAATCCTTGGGGTTTTTGTTTTCTTCATCCTTGCATATCTAATGTTGCCTATCAACACACTTGTTGCAGCCTAATGCATGAGGAAGGACACATCATGTGCTTTCAAGGATTTGGGCTTTTTATTACTGCCTCTGGTTTTCTTTCTTTGCCAAAATTGTTTTAACCTGAAAGTACCTAAATTCTTCTGCATGTGCCAAAGCATTTTACAGGCTATGACATAGACTTTAGAAATCCTTTTAAAATGTTAATTATATATATGAATATGATTTGAACTAAATCAGGACATTCAAGGGGAATGTAAATGGCAGTCCTTTTGGAAGGGTTATGGGTTCTGTATTCAGAACTGAGCAGGAAAGTGCTGCCTCATCTGATTGTGTCCTTCCCTCCGGGAATTTAGAAGTAATTTTCAGCAGTCTCAGAGGGTGAGTACATGGAGATATTGATTGGAGAACTCTAGAGACTATGAAGCAAAGAAGGTTTCAAAGCAACACTGGATGTAAAGATAGCACTTGTGAGAAATAAACATCCTTTCATACAATCTGGGCATCCTGCAGAAACTCCTGTCTTGCACTATAGTCAGCAACAGTGCTGACTGGACAAAGTTCAGAGGGAACTGAAAACAACTAAGGCCTTTTCTTTTGTTTCTTTCTATTCTCCTAAACTCAGCAGCTATTTGTGTTTGCATGTTTTCTGCTTCCCTCTCTACCTTAAAACACCTAAACTGGGCAGGTTCAGTTGCAGGGTTTGCCTCTGTTAGGGAGCTGGATATAATTTTAAAACCAAGAAGGGAAAAAAACCCTGTGAGAAACACTCAACAAGTAGGGTTTTCCTCCACCCTGAGACTTAAATTTTTTCATCAGTTCCTGTTTCTGTATGGTCATATCTGATTCCTTTATGGGCTTTTTCTATGACTTAAAACTTTCACAGAAGGAAAACCGCATGTGATCTAGAACGCCTCTCACTTTTCTGCCTTGTCACTGTGACCCTCGCCACTGTCATCCTCTACACACCAGTCAAGGTACATCTTACCTACTTTGCTCTCTCCTTTAGTTTCTTTCCTTTCAGACATCCCCGTTGTATACCTCATCTCACTTATGAAGCTTAGCCTGCCTCGTTGCTCTTTATTTCTCTGTATTTTGCTCTTTATTGCTCTGTATTTCTCTCATGCCTGTGAAGTATTACTGTGAGCAGCACTGCCCACATCTTTGCAAGTTTAGCAAGTCTAGAAGTCAGAGGTATTCCCTGCTCTACTTTACATACTGTCTGCTTTGGTTTTGATGTATTTACAGTGCAGCAGTAGAGCTATAGACAGATACTTAGAAACAGGTATCAAGCCCTTATCACGATGGCCACTGTTTAAATAATCCTTCAGTACAGCATTCACTCTCTGAGGATGACAAAGCTCACCCTCAGATGATCTCCACGTGCACTTACAGGTACATTAAACACACAGGCACAGCACACAAAACCAGAGATCTCTGTTTTCATAACAGGAATATTTTTAGGCATGACAGATACGATGAAGGAACTCTGCCCGGCTGCACTCAGGATAGATGGGCAGGCTATTTTAGGTTATTACATAGCAGTTCTTAAAAGAGAAAACTTTGTAACTTGCAGGCAAAAACTGAGGGAAATCTATCCCTCAGACACCAACAAAAGGAGCCCTGGGGGAATGGGTAGCCCTGTCGTCTGTATGTAGATTTAGCCCTGGACCCATTTGGTGGCCTCAGGAGGACTTAGGTGATCCACGATCACCTGTTTCCAGTTCTGGCCTTTGTCTGCTGCTCCATGTAGGATTGTAGCCCCTGTACTGAAAAGCTTTCCCCCCCACCCCTTTCATTAAAAAGAACATCAGTGCTTTTCCACAGTGGTGATTATTTAATCTCACAAATAATGTCACTGACTGCAGTGAGATCACATGTGAGAGTTTACTGCATCCATGGAAGAACTCACTCTATAGCCCTTTGGGAAGAACAATATAATAGTGAGGGAAGCCAAAAAGACATTTTATATCTTTCCAGTATCTAACAGGAGGCCCCCTAGCTCAGCAGATGCATGAAGACATGCCTGTGGTACATAAATAGCAAATAAATATTTTTTCTGTATAATTTGTTGATTATTTTTAAGTGCAAATACTGGGTAGAGGTGCAAAGCTTGGAAGTACATATTGAGTGAGATGGTGTAAAGTTGGGAAAATCCTTCACCCTAGACCTTAAAGTTCTGCTTTTACGGTAGAATATGAGTCAGAAGAGGCAGAAAGCTCTTTGTAGGAAGATAATAATAGGGAAAAAAACCCAACAAACCCATGCTTAGTATGGCTTGCAATAGAAACATTCTGTCACTTGTCTGTGGTGGCAGTGGCTAATCTTTCACACTAGCAGAAGCAGAAAAAAGTCTGGTGATCACAGCCTCTGGGAGATTATCTCACAGCACTATCTGGGTTAGTCCTAAAGGGCTGGAAAGCTTTTACATTGATGCAGTCATAATTAAATGTGATCCAATTGCATTTGTGGAATTAACTAATCACCGGTATGAGTAAGGGGCTCACAAGTCAGCCAGAAGTTACTGTGGGAAAACCTCTGTGGGTTAAACTGAAAGCTCTTGAGAAATGTTGATATTTAAATGGCAAACACAGTAGCTCAAGAACACAGGGAATAAGCAACTCTGCTTCTAACATTTCCTGGCATATGACAGTTTTGAAAACGGGTTTACTCTAAACAAAATTCTCAGTCTCACGTATGTTCATAGCTTTAATTAGACCAAGCATAGATGGAAATTCACAGTCTGCTTAACCTATTTAAATCTCTCTGTTACGTTCCCTTTGCACACCTGTTTGAAATAAAGTGTGAGTGGAAACAATAACCTCACGGTGCTCTTTCAGGCTTTTATTGTACAAGATAGGTCGCTTTGTCTGCTTGAGTTGCCTTAGCTTCTTAGTATTTAGAGTACTTTTTAGTAGACAACTAGGATCTCTGTGTGAAGAATGCTTGTTGGTGGGTGCAGCAGTAAACTGCAAGGAGCAGGCTACAAGAGGATACCGTAACCCAAGTAGCGTGAAGACTCCACTAACTAAGTCTCATAAATGGCCACGATCATGTGCAACTAATACATAATCCTGTCCCAGTTCTGCCAGTAAATTATATTTTCTTCAGTAAAAGTACATTCTTCATTCTTTCAAACACAAAAATTTGAATGTTACAAGCTAATGGAGGGGGTTACTGTTGGTCAGCAGGAGCTACCTTCGTAGGCTAACGTGTGAATATCAAGTCTCTATATGTGATTTTACATTAGCTTTTCAAAATATTCTGTGTTTGGTAAAGGGGCTGTTAGGTCTATTTAATTTTGAAAAAAACATATGTAAAGGGGCTGAAGATCCTCACTACAAAATAAAAAAATCATAATTCTGTGGTAAATTTAAAGTGGCAGCTGACAGATGCCAGCATCATAAGGATTACACAGCTGTACCCACCACACCTATCAGCCTGACGGAGGAGACCACAACCCGCAAACTATGTTCTGAATTACAGGGGTTGCATATGTGCTGACACTGTTTTTAAACCAAAATTCTAAAAAGACCTTCTCACAAGAAGATGTAACCACATAAGAAGATTCTTGATTTATTAAAAAAAAAGCAAAAGGTATGCTCTGTGAAAGTCTCTGCCACACCCCCATTAAAATGGTGCTTTTTTGAAATTCATTCTAAACTCACTGAAGTGAGTGAAACAAATTTAATTTCAATGATCTTGGGATCATATCTTTAAGTTTAATTAAACAAATGCTGACCAAGTGCCCAGGTGTAAGGCCATGAAGAACTACATCAACTTTTCATTAGAAAGCTTTCATGAAATTCCCACCAAACTGAACTGTATTCCTAATGAGCTCACCCATCTTTGGGATCACAGTTCCTGATGATTTATATTTTAGCAGCAAGCTTGCCTGAACACTTGAGTATTCTGGGGTTCTTGCCTGCTGACTTCTCCCCTTCTCCCTCCCCCTTATTTACTCTGTGCTTTTCCTATCAGTATGTGCCACTGTACTGTACACAGTGCAGTTACATTAGCATTTATCTGATGGAGCTGAAAGCCTAGATCTTTCTCTGTAACTTTTGTGAGCCAAACTTTAAAAGCTTCTCCTTCTCCTCCCCCTCCCAGATCCCTGCAGGGAAGAAGCAATATGAACAAGAACACGCACACATCTCTCAAGAATACAAATTATGTTCTGAACAGAAAGTTGGCTCATGCATGTCAATTACTTGTTATAAAGAATAAAACATTCACCTATAGTTAACCTTTAGTGGGAATGGAAAACACAAAGTTATTGCTTGCTATATGCTTTTTACTGAAGTGGCAACTGGCAGAATGAACTGTGAAGGGGGAAAAAAAAGTTGCTCTAGAGGATTCTGGGAGAGTAATTTTGAGGCAGCAGAGAGAAAGTCTTGCAGCAAAGGACAAATTTGATTTGTTGCCAGGGTGTGCAGCATGGGAAGAAGAGACATGCTCAGCAGCAGTGCTTGATTGTCCTTTTTATACTCACTGCACTGTGTGTAGTCAAGAGGAAGAAAAAAGAAAGCCCAATCCTGAGTCAAACAATGGAAATGCAGAGAAGTTCAGCCTGCCTGATCCAATGGACCTGCTTAAGCTCCTTGCTTATGTGTGTAACTAAAACACCTGTGGTCACTAGAAGATGAATTATTTACCATGCTTGTTTCTGGTGTATTTATTAGTAGGTGTCTTTTCAAAATGCTTTTGCTTTTTCATTTTTCCCCTCTATTGCACATTCTCAAAGCAGTAGTGTCTTCAGGAGAAGATTGCATTGGCGTGTAGTGGCACAGTTGTAAGCCTGTCATTCTCATTAGACAGGATCAGCATACTCCATGACTTACTAATGTAAATATATGGAAAAGTATAATTAGGAGGGCAGAAGGAAAAGAAATTGCTTGGCTGGAATGAAACCATCAGAGCTGATGGACAAGGTAGTGAGTAACAAACCTACTGAGAAACAGCCTACTGAAATCAAATAAACTTTTTTTATGAAGATGCAAAACCACAATAATAGTACCAAAGCTTGATTCTTTTTCTGTTCTCCAATATTAATAAACTGACCTCACTCACTTCTACCCTTGCCTCAAGTCCCTGCTCCTCCACACTGTAGGGAGAACAGACTCACACCCTTCACACTGAAGTGTTGTGCTATAGACTTCTTCATACATTGCAAGGACCAAAATATCCACTACAGTTTAGTGGATAAAATAAACTTCTTAGGGCAGAACTACAGAGGAATACTAAATTTTTTTAAATAATAGAAATATTTCCTTGGGATCTTTCTGGTGCCTGTGTATGGGTATAAAGTCTGGTTTCATAACAGAAGCCAAAGGCTTCTCTGTTCACAGTTCAGACTTGAGTAGGAAGTTGACGTGTGAGGTAATTTAGTAGTCTAGATCCTGACCTGATGATGTGTACCTCAAAAGCCACGAGGAGTAGTTCATCTCCACACTTGCTCCAGACACTCACATTCCTGACAGAGAGAGGCTGGTGCATAACTGTAATACTATCCTTAGTGACAGTCAGATGATGGGGTTGTGGCTGGGATTGCTCAGGGGTCTTTATATGACTCTTGACTTATGGTCACCTTCTGGAGGTGAAAGCAGAGCACTTAAGCCAGGCATCCAACTAGACCATCAGGATGTAAAGGGGTACAGGAACTACATTAAGTCATTCCTGGCTTGTTTGGGGTGGAAGGTGTTAATCAAGGGCATTTCCTTCTTTGGGAAATGGGTACTTGCAATAGAAAGCTATTTTTAGTCACTCTGTGCTCCAGGAGTTGATACACAGAGCCTTGACCTGTCTGCTGATAACACATTACCTCATTTGCAGCTTCACTGCTGACGTGTGCTCCACCATGTCCTTGCCTGAACCTGGCAGGCACTGAGTGGTACAGTTGTCATGGCATTGTCTGAAGCATTCAGCTGCAGCAAGGAGGTTTCTACCTTTCAAACCGATGCAGAAACCCCAAATAAATTCTCAGTAGCAACATATGTTGACAGGAAAACTTGAGGGGCAGGCTGACATCTGTGTTGTACCAGGAAGATCTGGAATATTTTACAGGAGTGCAGTAACAGCCTCACTGTGTAACGCCATTGCTCAGACCTTGAGCCAAAACTCAACCAGCACAACTCTGCTGAAATCAGGGGAGCTACCCTGACCCACAGCAGTGCAACACCTGCCCTCATCTCTGCTATTTCTTGCAAAATACCCGGTATTTTTGGGCAAAGCCAACAGGGCATCCTCAGCAAGCGTTCAGTCTCCATAAAAAGCTTGTCACAAACAGTGAGTGGCTACCCAACAGACTTCCTTCCTCTTCTCTGCCAGGTTTTCACTGCTGCCAGCACAATGCCACATCCATCTGGACAGGCAGACAAGTCACACTCCCTTTGGAGGCAGCCCGGCTGCCTTCCCACGAGCTGGCGCAGGGCTGGCATGGCGGCGTGCCGATGGACGGGGAGCCTTCCGCCCGCCGGGAGTGCGCGCGTCACCTCTGGGGCACACTCGACATCCTTGGCCTGAGGCCCGTGGCCTGCAATCATGAGTCAATGCTCACACCGGGTTTGTCACCCAGCTGACAGTGTAGTGACCTTACTCCAGGACACAGATTTGGTTCCACGTGCCACAGAAAAGATATCGTATAAACCATTTGATCATTTTGAATCGTGCGTTCGCAGCACATCTTGTGAACTAACTAGATGAGTAAATTCATCCTCCTGTATTTTTGCCAGACCAGAGACCTTTTTCTCATCATGTCCATCACTGTTACCACTTGGTCACACCACACTAGCTCTTAGAAGAAAAGAACAACTGTCATTCACAGAAAGCTGAAGTTCCCCATTTTGTTAGATTAGTTTTAAAAGAAAACAGAAAATCCTATTTCTTATGTCATTTCTTACCTCTATAAACTCTTTTTCACCTCTCGCTTGCTCTGTTCACTTTCTGCAAGTTGAAAAATATAACTGTTTTGTTTCAAAACATGCTTTTGTAAGCTTTTTCTTCCACTATCCAGAACCTCATTTTTTATATCTAGCCTTCTCCATTTTATATTCTCAATCATCCCTTCTTGTCCTCCTTTAGGATACTTCCTTTGATCTCACTGTTCTTTTTCCCAAAGAAGGCCAGACATCTGAATAATCTAAGCAAGGTCTGCATCTGGATCTGGATATATACAGCACTCTCCTTGCTCAATTCTTGGCAGCTGCGTGCTCCCAAAGCACCGACGCATTTTCTGCCTGTGTGACTACCTGCTTCCCTTCAGATGCTTCAAACTTCTTTCTTCAGTTCCTGTGACCAAACTATCTTCAACTGTTTGCAACTATCCTCAAGTGTTTCCAAAACAGTTCCCTTCCCAAATTAAAAATTAGGAAGGGACTTCTTCTAGCACATTCCCAGTTTTCTGTCCCTTTTAGTCCTGAAGCTCTCCAACCTTTCACGTGTGTGTCACTTTACTGTGTGTGAAATGTTCTTTGGGAAAACTTGTTGACTGGCACAAATTTCCTACCCTGCAGTTTCATGACTTTGCATTAAAACAGCACAGAATTTTTCTAAACTGTACCACCTGTCTGCCCTACCCCCTTCTCAAGCATTGCTCTGGGCTTTATTTCTGACTTACCTTCCTCAAAACACTATTTACCAAGCTTCTCTCCATAAAAGTCAAGAAAGCTGGAAATCCAAAGTACTGTCCTCTAGCCAGTCATTTGACAGTAAGTCCGTTGCTTCAAAAAGACCTGATCAGTTGTACTTCTTACCTTCTCACCTCTCTCTGTGATCCCAAACAGGGAGTGTCTTCCTGTGAAAAGCTTCCCGAGAAAAGCTTCCTGTGAAGCAGGAGCGTTTCACTGCTGAAACTCTCAGTCACACAAGAAAAGCAAACCCAGGGGAATCTTAATCTTCCTGAGGCTTGGTGCTCCTGAAACTACCTGCTTGGAAAGCATGCAAAATCAGGTCCCAAATCAGGAATAGTTCCCATTCCTGTCAGAATAATTAAACATTTGCATTTCAGCTCAGAAATACTAAATATTAGTTTACAGCATGTGTTCTTCATGCTCAGAACACAAGTACCAGTAATGGTACCAAAATCCCTGGAAAAGACCTTACCTCCTAGGTTTGCAATAGTTTCTAAAAAGCTCTGTAAGTAACTCAGGATAATGACAGGTATGTACTGACTCTGGAGTTGGATTCAGCCCGTTTGGGTTATTGATCTAGTAATCCTCATGTTATAACACTTCTACTTCTTCAGCAATGAGGTTTCTGTATAACCTGCTCACTGCTGAACAATCTACTTCAATGGGATAGAGGTACAGCTTTACACGCTCCTAACGGAAGTGTTTATTCAGGGGAAACTTCAAGACAAACCAGGACATTTAGAGGAAGTCTCACACTAGATAGTATTAATACTGAAATAACTACCATAAAAGGCAAGAAAAAGTTCTTTTACATAGTGCTAAAGGGATTTAGAATAACCTATGCAAGGCTATGCAAGGGAAGAAAGAAAACATATGGCTGAAAACACTCAGGAGTATTCTGGCTTGCACACAGTGTCATGCTCACTTATATACAGTTATTCATACTTCTATATATAGCTCTGTGTATCCCCCAGATTGTCAAGGTGTTCTGGATAGTTTGCATAAATGAGAACCTGACCTGCAAAGATCACTCTTTTCAGTTCCTGCCCTTTCCTTACTCTGAACAAAAATGTAGTTAACTATTTCAGAGGAAGACTGATTTTTGTGCCTGCAAATCAGGCTACTTCATCTTTCTGTGTGAGAGTTTGGAGGTCACATAAAGGGAAGGTGGATTTACGCGTGGAAATATGAATCCTACTTCCTATAGCATTTGGCTTTTCCTTGTAACTAAGTTTATATACCTACTTAACATGGGAGGTGCAGTATCAAGGTGAAATTGCTACTGCACTTCTTTTTTTTTCATAACACTTTGACCTCAGTTTCATGAGACTGATTCTGGCAACTGTCCGCATATTGTCAGGATGTTGTGGAGGTCAGCAGCAGTTCCACAAACTACGTATGGGACTGCTAACTGAATGGCACAGGCTGGTATTATGGAGAGTGGGCTACCAAACGACCAGCAGTCCACAGCAGAGCTCAGGTATCCTGCAGGACAGCTGCATTCACAAGGATCTGACCTGTGCATTCTGCGGTCACCAAACCTGCATTCCTAACTTCTGGTCAAACAGGCCCTAAGGACCATCTCTCCAGCAGCATTCAGACGTTTGGAAAGTCAGACTGGTATTTCTGAAATTCCACAGAGTTTCTATTTATGTTTGTAAATCCCCAGGACATGTCCATCCGCATGTCTATGTGCATAAACACCACTGCACATTTTGGCACACCTTTCGCTCATGTCTTCAGTCTGGCACTCAGGTTTTGCCGAGCGCCACGCCGCCGTCTCTTCATAGCCTCAGCAGGAATAACCAGGCTTCCCCTCCGTGTCCCTGAGCACTGCGGGCACTCCCCCAGCAGCCTGGCTGTGTGTGGAGAGCTGCTTCCTCAGCAGCTGGCTCACACCCAGCGAGGAGCCTGCTTCCAAAGCACGTGGATGCACATGCAGCTTTTTCCAGCACGGCAAAGCTGTTCCTCTCCAAGTCTTGAGATCAAGGTCCTCAGAAGGTGCCAGCTTGTTTCTCCCTTAGCAGTTTGTCCGTTCTGCCTACAGGAAAACTCTTGCGTGCTTGAAAGTCTCACAGCAATTATTCCCAAGTTTAGACAACAATGAACACACATGCAGTAGAGCAGCAGTGAAAGCAGTTCTCAGTGTTTCATGCACACACAGAGCTGATGTTAGTCACGCACAGCAGCCAGATAAAAATCCAGCCTGTTGCTTCATGATCTCTGATCACTGTGGGAATCATTCTGTTGCCTGCTTTGCAAAAGTCACCTCACCACTGCATTCTCCTCCTGCATTTGCTGGTTTTCCCCATTACACAACCCACTTAGCTATTTTTCCTGAATTAAAGTTACTCCCATTCCTTGCATGTTTCCATGATTACTCTATGCTTATCTATGATGTAATTAAGAGCTCTGCCATTTGGCATGGTGTATGCTTTCTGGAGTAATGTAGCACTCTGCACTCCTACTTGGTGCCTTCTGGTTTCCAAGCAAGGCCATGGGAGGACAGACATTCAGCTGAGCAGCAGAAGGGTTTCTCACCAAGACCTAACTTTCCTGGCTTCTTGGAAAATCTGTTTATTCTCCTCACAAATATCCAAAATATTTTAGAATAACAGAAACAGAATTCTTCAGCTTAAGCATATTTCCTCCTTTTTCACTATAATTAGGAATTGCCTGGAGTGACTCACCTTTCCCCATACACCCCCTCTTGACGACTTCCTCCAGGACTGTTCCCTCTCAGCAATGCTGGCAGCCATTGGGGTGTGAGAGAAGAAAGGGACAACCACCCTTGGTATTTTCTTCAGACAAAACTGTTCCTGAAGTGTTCTTTCTTTGGTGTGTTCATTATTGTTGTCCATAAAATAATGAAAGGAAAAACATGCCTATGTTAGCCTGTCAAGGGAAGGAAGCAGGGCAAGAGGCTTGTTTTTAATTAGTCGTTTCGTGAACATTTGTGCAAGGACAGAGTCTGCTGCCAAACAGCATCTCAATTAGCATGTCCCTGTGGGCAGACCTTGCTTGGATTGATCTGTGACTTACAAAGGTGGCAGAGAGAAAGTGCAGAAAGGATTAATTTGCTTTTTTATTACCCCCCTCTTTTTTTGTTGTTAGGAGAGGAGACTGGTACAGTGGGTGGTGTCTAACTGGGAGCAGCGACCCAGTTCAATAAACCTGGCTTGGCTCCTGTGGGATTGGAGTGAGACAGTGCAGAAGATCAGGCTGGGACCACACCAGGCACAGAGCAAGAAGCTGTTTCTAGTGCTTTATTAGGGAAGAGAGGTGAAACATGAAGCAGTAAGACAAGGATAAGGAAGGATTTGAGAAAGTATAAGTACACTGAGCAAAGACACACAAACCCAGAGAGCAGGTTTTGTCACTGGTTGGTAATTCTTTGCAAAGTATTTATCAAGTTCTCCAAACTTGCAGAGGATTTTGGGGAGGACTGGAATTGAAGGAAAGGAATACTTTTTTCTTAAGAAAAATTAATGAAGAGTATTTTTTCCTACTGAAAAGAAGGTGTGCATCCAGGCTTAAAAAAGCCATGATATTTCAACAGAGAGATATTTTAAAGATTTTGGTGTTTTTGTCACACAGCAGAATGGTGTTTTGCATCACTGAAACTCCCTGAGCAGTGCAGTAGCATTTCTCAGCGTGTTAATTGTCCCATAGTGCAGCGGGTAGCTTCTGCTCAGGAGAGGGGGGTGGCAGTGAAGAGATTAAAATGATGATTCAATCAGGAGACTCTCAGAAATCTGCCTAGTGACAATTTTTTTTTTTTTTTTTAAGACTCAAGCTCTGTGGCATAGTTACAAAGGAGGAGTCTTAATTAAAATTAGCAGGCAGATGAAGCATTTGAATGGGCATCTTTCAATTCTTTTTCCCTTTCAGCTCACAGTAAACCCTCTTCTCCTTTTTTGTCTTTTCTCACAACAGCTTAAGTTTGCTTGAACAGTTTTGTTTGTCCATTTTCTTTCCATCACAAAAAAAAAAAAACCCTCTAAATTGTACTCTATATAGAGTGCCACACAAATAACTTGCATTTCTATGATTCCTTTCAGCCAGGAACAATTTAGAGGCAGTTCTGCTTATCAGCCTGTGAGTTAGTCTGTATATCACTCACCATCCCGTTGTAGTTTGTGAAGCTGGCACAGAAATTAACTTAGGGTCTGCATCATGATTAGCTTTTCCTGGGTGTCCATAACAGGAGTTACACATGGCTTATTTGCAAGTGTATCAGATCGGAACAGAAATGTTGTTCAACTCTGGCTCCAGCTGCTTCTGTTTCGGACACCTGTTGACAGTTAGGGATAAAATTTTATGCACTAGGACAGACAAACAGAAACTCTAACTGTGGAGATCCTAAAGCTAACATGTGTCATTAAGCTTTCATACACACACACACATACACCTATATATATATACACCATGCAAGATTTCACTGCTACTAGCAAAAGTCATGTCCTACTACGTGAATTCAGATATACATGCTATAAATTACAGTAATCAACAATTTTATTTGCACCTCCTGTTTCACAACCCTTTCATCATGCAGGAAAAGCAGGCAAAGCTCCATTGCATGTTTTCACCAGAGAAATGAAAACCCAAACCCATTTCATATCTTTAAACCAAATTTTTCTTTCTAAACAGATAGGAAAGAAAGCACGTACACTTGAATAAGTATCAACATTTAAAGTACAGACAAATTAAATCTATTTTTGATTATCATCATCATATGGTTAAACAGAACACAAGGCCAGGCAGGTAAGTTGGCATTTAAATTTGTTATATTCCTAGATTTTGGAACAGCTTTCAGCTCAGCAACTTGCTGTGTATTTACTTTGCCAGGCAGAACAAGCCAGCTTGCTGTATTTCTTGCTAGGATTTGGAATTAAAATGTAGATTCAAAGCAGATGGGGATGTTTCTGCAGCAGCTGAATAGAAATACACAGAAAATGAGAAAACTCGTCCCTCCCCTCCCCCTCCCAAACAAAGTCAGCTATCATCTCCTTCTGACAAAGGCCTATTCTTCTGCAGACCACATAAAATTATCTATCTGGTGAAGATCTGAATTTATGTACTATCAGGGCCCTTTGTGAAGTGCTGGCAGCCCTTGGGCGAGCAGAGCCTCATTGCTCGTCTCGAGGAGTGGCCTTGCGAGCAGAGCGACCTCTGTTCAGGAACTCCTTCAACGCTTGTTTTACATACCAAGGGAAGGGAAAACAAAACAATGAGAACCAAAATCAGCGAAACAGAAAATGATTTCCTAGATGGCTGGTACCTCATCAGCACTCAGTCTAACCTGTTCTGTACTGGAGCAGCACAACAAAGCCATCCCCCTGGATTAGAGGTTAGTAAGCACAGACAGCTGGTCTCCCCCTGGATCTCTCCCCTACACTGACCTTGCACAGGGAATCCCTCCCTCCTTTATCCTTAGATAAACTCCTGTCGCCCCTGAAACCTGAATAACTGTGCCATCTCACAGTCACATTGCCTCTGCATCTGTCAGGCATCATTGTGAACCACCTTTGTTTTCAGCAGGGAGTTTCAAGTCATTGCCTGCCTAAAACAGGATTCAATCATTGTGTTAGTGACTGAGTTTTCTTTACCAAGGCACAGGAAGATTTCTTGTATTTGGATTTTTCTTTTCTTGGCTATTAACTAAGCATTTAATCAGATGATGACTTAAAATAATCGAACAAGAACAAATACGAAAAACACATCCCCTCCTCTTTCTTTCTCTAGAAAGTCAGTGAATCAATTCAGTTTCAAATCTGAATGCTAATCTCTGCCATTCTACCCTGGGTGGGTGCATTTTACTTCTACAAGCTTAGGATTCCCCTCTTCACTGCTGCGGTTTCTTTTTCTTAGTCTTTTCAGTGTAATTAGTCTCAGATGTGATACTACTTATTTTCTTCTTCCCCTGGGCAAAATATCCCCCCCAAACAGTTTCTGTCTGTTCTTTCCCTCCCTCTTTAAATAGTAATTTACCTTTTAAGAAAACACAACTGCCTCCTTCTGTGATACTGTCCTTATCTCCTCCATGCACAGCAAGAACAAGAACAAGAATTTCTACTTCTTGAGAAAACACCCAGAAGCTCAAGGAGAGAAAAGGTCAACCATGACAATAATTATGAATTTCTGAAACTCCTTGTCCTACCTACAAAGATTCCTATTTTATGTCCAAACTACAGAACTAGGGTTTACCCTTGCCAAACCAAAAATCTTGCTATACCACTTGTATCACCTGCTACAAGGTGATCATACTGTTCTTCATTATTCAAACAAAAGCTTGTTTTTCTAAATTGCTAAAATGCCATTTAAAGCTAGGAAAAATTCCCTTTCCTTCACCCCTAAGGGCACCCAAGAAAATTTTTAGCTCTGTTTTACAATTGGAAGAAATAAAAGAAAAAGGATTATAGAACTTTTTCTGTGAGACAAGTATAAGCACAAGATTTTCCTAGATTTTCTTTCTTCCTCAGCAGCCCTCAAATACAGCTAAAGTTGAAATGAAGACAATAAAAGCAACCAGCTGTGAGGACTGTAGAACTGAGGAAAGAAAGATTTCTGCCCATCCAACACTGATTCAGTTTTCCTCGGCAAAGCATTTTTCAGTTCTGCTTTTAAGACAGACACTGAACATGGACCAAAGTCAGATGGGGCATTAATTTATATACCTTCCCGGGTGTGGGGAATCTTTCAGGAATATCCCTCTTATCTAAGACTTTGTGCTGTTATTTTCACTTTTTGGGGCTCTGCCTCAAATGCTCAGACGCTAAATATGCATTCGGGTTCAACATCATGTAGGGCAGGAAACTAAGGCATCTACTTTGTGCATTTAAAATCACCAAAAATTTTAAGTGAAGAAGCACAGTTTCTCATTTTTTATCTGGGTGACTTGACTTTAACTAAGCTTTCTGTCATAGGTAGAGATAACAAGTGAGAGAACTGTGTAAATCTTCCCAGCAGATGATCTATTTGACAGCCTAACTTTGTCAAATGCACTAACTATTAACATTGAAAGAGAAAGCTGATGATCTTTGCTCTTTTGAGGTGTCAGGTACTTAATATCATCTGTCTTCTTCATTCAGATACTATAAATCTATTTTTTCCCCTTCAAGAAAAGACAAGATTAGAATAAGATGAGAAGATGAGAAATACAGAAACTAGAGTTAAAAAATAAAGGGGTTTTTTTCCTTATTTTTTTAAAAGGCTTACAGAAGAGCTTCCCTTCAAGCAAAAAATACAAAGAATGCAAATAAACATTGTCAAGCCATGAAACAGTGTTACAACAGAAGAGCACTGTGAGAGTTATTGGGGCATGACCAATATACAAAATACCACCACTACCTTTCCTGTAATCGATGGTAGCACCTTTAAGTTAATAGAATCTGTAACGTTTCTGCATAAAAATCTAATATCTGGCCTAGTCAACACCAGCTTTTCCATCCATTGCAGCGAATGCAAAAGTTTATCGCCCTCTTTTCCATGTACAGTCCACAGAAATGAAAGTATTAATAAAGTACCAAATAATTTTGCAGTTATGTAAGTTGTTCAACCTAAAACTAAATCTAAATGATGATAAGGTCACAAATGAGAAAAAAAGTCAATAACAGATTGTTACAGCTGCTCCTCTTTTTAGTCAGCTTATTGAAAACCCAGTGAGTCTCAACTCAAGCAAGTTCATTTAAAACTTAAAAGCTTAGCTGTTTGTTTTACAATGCCTATGAATAGTTCATCCCTGAGCTTCTGGTCGGAAAAAACACCCTATATCCTGTCCTATGCGCTCAACGTTGTACACAGTTCATGGCCTGTGGCCACTGTTTGACAGTGTCTGGCCACCCTGAATCCTTCAGGGAATGTTACTCAGTTACGTTCAGCATAACACGCACTAGTTACTGTTCATGTCTTTATGTGTGAAGTGCAAATCTACTCCTGAAAGATAATGTTGGCAGTACTTGCCTTAATTAACCTGGTTCTGTGTATTCAAAATACATGTGTGTAGCTTTAACAGAAAGAGGCAACAATGATGCTCAAAGTGCTTATAAAATGTTTTTCCTGCATTGTGTGCATTTTTATGTATTGGTTACTGCAGTTGCCTGTGCGTCTGTATAGGTTGCGACCTATATGAGCAAAATAACTGGCAAAGGCTGCTGCCCTGTCCCAGCTGGAGCGGAAAGGAAGTGGTGTCACATGCAAGCCCTAGCATCATTCAGTAACTCTGTGGGGAGCAGGAGGGCTCTCCAGAGACAGCCTCAAAGAAGTGGGATCTCAGTGTGTGTGCTGGTGCCAGGCTAGATGGGAGGAGGGTACTCCAGTGCAAGTTGGCAGAATGAGGAAGGCCTATGGAGCTGCTCAGCACTGGGAGGGGTCAGAAGGTTGCATGGGCCAGTTCCTATAAACACTGATTTGAATCAAAGTTATTTCAGTTACTTGGAAATGAGTGCCATAGCTGCAAACCATGAGCTTAAACCTTCAAATAAGTCAGTGCAAATTCTGCAGTAGGTTCCTAGCAAGCCAGATCCAGGGGGAAGCCTCTGTAATTAACACCCAACAAAAGTCACTGCCCGTTGAGTCCAGGGTTCACAGGTCGATCCCCACAGGTGCTGCAGGGGCATCCTAACAATGGAAACTTGAAAACCGTTGGTTGGCAGTCCTTGGTAATTTCATCTCTAAAGACTATTATCAGTGTTTTTAGTCATCAAAACTTTTAGCCACAGTCTCTAGCTGCTGCAATGCCTTCCTCCAGCTTCAGCTTCCTGCAGATCTGTGGAGCACATTCCCTCATCCCCATCCACTTCCTCTTGTTAACCTTGTAATGGAAAATCTCTCTCTCTCTTCCTTGTTGCTATCTGAAGTACAGCAATCTTTCCTCCAACACAAATACAATCTGACACAACAAAAAGAGGGAGAGTTATTACTGCTGACCACATATTTAATCTTTCATAGCAATTTCCTTTGGAATCCTGATTGAGCTTTTCAGTATTCGGTAGACACAGGCTGTTCCCAATGTGTCTCTTGTAAAAGGGACCGCAATTCTTGAGCTTTATATTTCCCTCTTTTAATTTAAAGCAACAGCAGTGTATACCAGCATCTAGTTATTTCTATGATAGCCTGTTTGACCAAGTCATGATTTAAAACCAAACTTCAAAGAAGCATCTTCTATATCATGGAATATTGATTCATCTACAAGGCTGTGCACATTTCTACAAAGCAGGTTCTCAGCCATTAGCCCACAATACCAGACTGGTTTTAGCATAATCTCAGGATCTTTTCTGTAACTCATTGGCAGCAGCACCACTAGAGTTAAAATGTTTTGGTGTTCTGTTTTAGCTCGAACATCTTTTTGCTGATTTCTGAGTATCTTGTTTTACAATAGCCTCCTTCAGGCTATAGAGTCCAGAGCAAAATTTAATCTTCAGAGAGCATAACAAAAGGAATCAGCCTTAGTTACCAAAAGATCATTAAGTAGTACCAGCTGTTTTCAAGACATTGAATTTTTTCAATGAAGACAGAAAAACTGAAGCGCAGACTAAGACTTTTGTGCTGCCTGGTTATATTGCAGCATATGAGAAAACATCTAACAACTGTGAAGATATCTCTGCCTCCACAGCTCCAAGGGCTGGGGCATGGAGCTCAGGCAGGGGGAGGTTGGGAGCTGCTGGGATCCCCAGCAATTTCCAGGATGGGACTGGGGCTCTGCTGGGTGATGCAGACACATGCCCTGTATATACTGCATGCTCAGCTGGCCCCTCTGCTTGAAGAGAGGAGCATGGTTTTCTTGGGATCTATCAGTCACAGGACTTTAAAAGTGCTAGAGGGAAAAGGTAGGAAATAGGATGGGCTTGGAGCCATCAGCACCCTGAACATAAGAGTCCAAACAGCTTTGTGACATAATTTCTCTCTGTCATGCTGCACAGTTGATGCACAGCAGTATGGGGACATGTTCTATCTCTAGCATTCACCTGATTTGCTTTAGTCCTCCACATGCTTTTTTAAAGGTTAACTGCGGTACTCCAGGATATTTTTTTCCCCATTTTGTTTTCAGTTCTAATTTTAGGTGCAACTAATGTTCTGCAACTCATGCAGAACATTTGCTTAATCACCAATACCTATCAAAGACTTTTAAGACAATTTTGGTTTGGGAAGCTGAGGCACATATCTCATTTATTAAACACTGTTTCTGCAGAAAGCTTTTGTGAGCTAGACAAGGCTGTTAGGAAGGTTTGTTTGCTGGGGAGTGTAATAAGCAGATAAATTTTGCCATTCATCCCTGTCTCCCACCCTTCCCACAGTAAAATTATTAGCTCATTTTCTCATAATCAACTTGGCTGACCCTCAAAGGTTAACAACCAAAGATAAAGTACCCTTATATGCGTTTGACAGTGGCATTCATATTAGCTTAACTGACTGCATTAGACATTGAGTATCCTGATAGATGTCTCCTCTCTTCTCCCAACTCCCCATGCCTTTTTTTTTTCCTAAGAAAAAGCAGCTGTTCATTGCCCCCAGAGGCTGTATAGAAGTAACACTAGCAGTCACAGTCTGCACTGTATTTCTTCTGAGTAAAACCAGTTGCATAAATCAGATCTTAATCCTTGCCTATCATCCTTGCTTCACCCCCGAAACTGTTCTCTTCCTGCTGTGTTCTGGGGGCACAGGGGTGACAGAGAGACCATGGGTTTGTGTTGGCAAGAAAAGCAGGGACTGTGCTGTGCAATCCACTTGGCGCACGAGGACACGCACATGCTTACGGGAACTCAAGCACACAATGCAGGGCGTTCTCTCCTACACCTGCATTCCTGAGCTCAAGACCACCACAGCTATGAGGCTGCTGGCTGAAGGACTAGCCTGGCAAACACTCTGCATAACCTTGCCAGGCAGGAGCACTTCTGCAGGGCTTGTGGGATCAAGTCTTCATTGCTAGAGGTGTGGATTTAAAGAATGAAAAGTCACCTGACCCTTTTGAGGAGAGTTTCCCCGCTTAGGTTCTCTTAGGAAGACTAAAGAGAGGCATTTAAAAGGCTTCCATTAACTTTCATCGTCTGTAAGAAAAATGTTTACTTAAGCTGAAAAAAGTCTCAGCTATGATTTATGAGTTTCATTCAAGGTAGTCTCATATCTTAGATTTGTCTGTAGTTCCCAGCTTTCTAAATCCAGTTGAGTGTGTACTTTACAATGGTGAGCCTTTCATCCACACTGCTTCTTTGTGCACTAAGAGCATGACTGTGTTGAGGACAGACAATAATCAATTAGTGAAATGGTATCTCGTGACTGAGAATATGAAGTGGGCTTTGCAGAGGCTGACAACAGCTCTTTTAACTCACCCGTTTCTGTATGTCTCTTAAATATCCCAAAATATCAAAGGTCTTTCATTAGAGCTTCAGACTCTCTCAAATCCATGCAGGCCACTAGATACCTCAGAAGACCATGAACTGATGTGAGCCGGCAGCAAGTGGCGAGTTGCCAGAACGAAGAACAACCAACTGTTTTCAAAGCTTTGAAAATATTTGAAAAGGAAGGACAGAGAGAGAAGTGTTGCACTTCCCTTCAGGACCGCTCAAATGCCGCTCTTCCAAGTGTCAGCTGTGGGAGTCTAAAAGTCTTAGTGAGAGTTAAATCACAATCTGCCAGTTCCCCTGGCTCCATTTAGCTTGGCAGCAGTGAATTTTCTGCCTCTTCATGTTGCATCCCGCCACAAAGGGAAAAAATCAAACAGGAGAAACAATGTTCCTTTGAATTACTGGAAATTAAAGTAAAGCAGGAATGCCAGCTCGTTCTCAGGTCCCAACTGTTTCTCAGCACAGCAATTCCGAGTCTTAATTTAGTTAAAGGGAGAAAATTTCGTGCTAGAGCTGTGTTTATAAGCAATCATCCCATTCACAAATCTAGACTGGTTTCCAGTTTCCCTGGAATACCTAAGTGATATTCCACAGAAAGGAAAAAGCCTGTATCCTTGTAATGATCTTTTTTCTCAAGTAGTTTTCTTAAATGTTTCTTGTTCACAAAATACATAGAACTCCCATATACTGCCCATTTATGCTTAAATACTAAAAAGTTTTAAATGGCTATACATAAAACCCACATCCTTTGTAAGCGGGGATACAACAAGATAAGAAGTAACTGATAAATAGCCTCAGTTGTCGAAGTACAAATTGGACCCTATCACTTTATCCTCAGAACAAGATTAACAGCTGTCTTTTAAAGAAAAACCTAAAAACTCTCTTGGAAAGGGATATAAAACTAAAATTAGAAAGGGAAGAAAAATACTGTAGCCCAGATGGTAACTTCTTAAGCCAGGCTTAAGAAGCGAGGCTGCAGCTCCTCAATAAATGCTGCCATGATGTGTAGTTGGGGTCTTTTGACTGACAATTTGTTTGGGTCCTGAGCCCTTTCATCTAAGAAGATCAATGACCAAGTTCTTCCCAAGCTTATATATTGAGTATTCAAAATGAAAACAGAGTCCCACAACTTCATCTCAAACCTATCAGCAACAGCACCCATGCCAAGCTTTCTTGTGTGCTTAGAACTGTGGTACGGCAGCACCAGCTCACCTTTTGTTTCTCTCCCAGAGTTTTGCTTTTATCAGGATTAGACCTCAGCTGTTCTTAGGTTGTCAGCTGGCTCTGGTCATCAAAACCACCTTGTCTTCCATCTCTGGTACATCTGGAGAGGTAACTATAACTGTTTTCTCAGATCTGGATTTCAGCCCAATAATCCATGCCATTGTTCTGTGTAGATTGCAATAACCCACATGAAAACTGCTCCTGAAGACCACACACAAATGCAGAAAAGCTGAATGGCAACCATAGCTCCAGGGAGCATCTTTTCATAGACCTCTAAAAATGCATTAGATTCTTATCTTCTGTGGTGCCTCAGCAACAGTGGAAGTCAGAAAATATGTTTGTGCGAGTAGCTCAAAGACTTGAGCACACTGAAAGGTTTTAAGAAAACCTTTTCTATAAAGCTCTGCTAGGAGTAACAAGCCCATTCTGCTGATTTCAGTGTGATTTATACAGTGAGGGAATAAAACTGCTTAGTTACTGAGGTGAAAGTCAAGGTAATTCATACAGGTTTTTGGAAAATAATACAGATACATATTATAGCTGCTCGTATACCAAGCATCAGAATTTGGAGAAAATCTAGCGGAGTGTAGCATGTGCATAATGTTTCCAGAGAACAGACTGTGGATTTGCTATGTGACCTCCACGCATTTGGTCAGGGAACAAATGGTATGGATATATATCCACCCAGGGAGGAGACTGGATGTCATGAACTGGGTTGTTTATTCTGTCTAAGAGGGGTGCATTAATGATAGTCTTCAGTTACATGGTGAGAAAGAAGCCATAGCACAGAAGGAAAAAAAAACTGCACTGCATGTCTGTGGCAGATGGGATAAGCTGATCTATGGTTATGTTTTAAATGGTAGAAGCTTTCTAATAAGTTAGATTAATTACTGCATGTAACTGTGTGTTATTATGCAACACTTATCATCAGAGACTTTTGAAAACAGGTTGGAGTGGACTGGTACAGGTCTGGCTGGTGTTGCCCTGAAGCCAAGGAACAGGGCACTGACAAACCTATTTTTCCCATATGTTCATGGGCAACTGGTCTGGTTTGTAAGTTGTGAAAGGCACGGAAGAATAAAACTAAATCACAGGTGGGAATGAAAACACTTTTTGAAATTAAATCATGCAACAATTAAAACACTGTAAGATGTTTCCAAAACAAGTACCCTTGTTTTGGCTCAACTCCTCCAGCTCCACTGCATGGAAGTGAAGCCCCAGCAGGACATGCAGGGGCAGGCAGCATCTCTCACAGGGACACAGGGTATCTCATGGCTCACTGGCCCTGGCAGAGATACCCAGAACCTGCCCCTTGGCTGTACTGGCACGCACACGGCACACTGTGTAGTGTGGGAGCTGCCTCTTTGGCTGCCTCTCATTTCTCAAAACACAGCAGCCAAAAGTTGAGTTCACTACAACATCCCAGCCTAGGTGTGGCAGAGCCATGAGAAAAACAGAGGAAGAATGTGTAGAGGGGTGTAAAGGCTACTGTAGTGAGGCCAGTGAAAGGGCTGAAAGCTCTGCTTTACCATCTAGACATGCAGGAGCACCAGTCAGAGTACACCTTGGAGCCATCAACATTCTCTTTGCATTCTCCCCACTCTCCTCTCAGCATGACATTTAACTTTTAAAAAGAAATTTAAGACAAGTTAATTTTGTAAAAAATTCTGTTTTTAACAAAACTGTGAGACCAACAGGTTTTCCTACTTGAAGTTCAAAGGATAATGGAAGCCAGAGCTGTGTAAATAGGTTTTCTGAGGACACTGCGGCCCACAAGGTTTTATTATCTTCTATCAGTTCTTCCGCTCATACGTCTATTTTCTAATATTACTGACACAACACAATGAAACCTTGAAATTTTTAGCTTGCCAGTGTTTCTTTTTTCCATCCAGTGGTTTTTCACTCTGCCAAAAGCTGTGATGAAATCATCATGGATAAATGACCTTTGACTGGTGCTAGGAAGTCATCAACCCAAGAAATCCGTGCTATATCCAGGTCTGAAGCCAAATGGACAAAGATCACAGAAAGTGGAAGATAATGATGACAGTGACCTCTCGGTAACCCTCCCTAAACAGCAGGTTGATAACATCAAGTGTGCCTTGAGGAATGGTTCAGCCACCAACGCTTGCTTATCCTGGCGTGCTCACAAGAGACTGCGCTGCAGAGCTTGGCCAGAAGAAGCAAGAGAAGTCAGCTGTTGCTCTCAGGGAGCTGATTTTAATCAGCAGCCTATATCACCATTGCTATTTGACACATGGAGTAGCTGAAGTACTGAGAGGAAAATCATCCCTCAGATAACATCCTTTCTCCAGACATCAAAAACGGGTCAAAGCACCAGTTGGGCACCTGATTACCACTGCTCAGCACACCTAGCCAAGGATAATGGACTGAGATGAAGAAAAAGAGACAGTTCTGTTTTCCAACCCAAACATCTTTGCCAGCATTTAATTCAGAGGCACGGGGGAATTACTGAATTATGTCCTGTGTGGGTCACAATTTGAAATAATTTTGCTGGCCCAGACTTCACAGAGAATTTTCTCATTATGCAAAAGCATGTCACTCTACACACACTTATTTGAGCACCCCTGAGATTTAAGGCTATAACTCTTTCTGTCGGATACAAAGACTCTCAAAAAACCAATAAAGGTGAAAGGGTGCTTTAGTTCAGCTTCCCTGTATTTGTTAAAGACATCTAACAGTCAGGGTGGTGCTCAAGAAACTGAGCGATAGTGGTCTTAGAATATGTTGGCATCCCAGCACCCAAGGTAGTACCAAAAAGCTAACCTGGGGAGCAATGCAGCACTGTGGAATGGCCTGTCCATACAAACTACCTGGATCCACCATACTCCAAACCTAAACTAAGGAAAAGAGCTCATAACTGGCAAGAACTGACATAGATGCCAACCTCACCTTGAATGATCCAGTTATTGCAGAGGGAGGGTCCTTCTGTTTCTTAAATTCAACCTGGTTCTGAAGTTTGACCTTTAGGGAAACATTTCTAATCTGGTCATACCATGGTGGCATTTAAAGCAACTATTTTGGGAGCTGTGGTGTTTTCCTAGAGGTGCTACATAGTACAATTAGGTACCAAGTTTGTATGGAACACAAATCACAAAAAATGGGAACTGGAGAGCTGTGTGATGCAACATTATAATTTCTGTTTACTCATATTTTATAATCCTGAATTCATTTCCTTTGCATAATTGGTTTTTTCCACCCATATTGTAGAGGCATTTAATTTTTACTTCCCTTGATTTTATGCAGTTGTTAGAATAGTAAAATTTTTCACATCTGGGTAGAAATTACACAGTACCCGGTCTTGTTGATGGTTATATAATGTAGCAAGTGGAAATCACCATTTAGCTTTACTATCACGCCCTCTGTATTAAGGTGAAAAATCAAATTGATTCAAGTGCTTTTGAAATTAGATCATTGTATCACTGAAATGCAGGAACTGGTGTCAGTAAATTGAGGGGGGTTTAGCACTGGTTGATTTTAAAAATGCATGAATTTTGAAGCGTCTGCCTTGGAGAAGATTTAATGAATTATTAATCCTCATATGTCACAAATCCCATGCTCTTCATTCCTGTATGTCTGCTTATATGTATATTCACTAGTCACCATTTTCCCTGTAAATTAAGGATAAATTAGCTATAAATTAGGTAACAAGTTTTATCCATCCCACATTTTCTTTTGTTTGACACAGATTATCGTAGATATAAATGCGAGAGAAGACAATTATATTCATGTAATATGACCTTCTGCAGAATACAGTCACAGTGTCATTGAGGAGTTTCTAGATTAACCCCTTAACTGCTCTATAAAGCTACAATAAGAAAGCAATATGCATATTTTAGGAAAAAATACAGCTTTAACTAAAAAACTTCAAGGGACAGACAAGGCATGGCATCCTTACTCAAGTTTTTACCAAAGCATTGCTAATGCCCTAAATAAATAAACTATCCAAATGAAGAGACAGTTGAATATAGTGCAAAGGGACCCTATTGTAAGCCATAGAGCTCAGCTAACAGCAGAGTGTCCTTGTCATTCTGGGGCTTCCTTTACATCTGCCTTGAAGTTTCACTGTGTTTTCCTCCACCATCACATATGTAGTGGGGCAGCACAGCAGTGCTGCTGGTAAGGAGCAGAGCAAATCCTTAGGGGATGTTGTAGGGTTTTAAGCCTCAGTTCCCCTTGGGTATGAATGCAATCTCTCTCGAATCTGTCCTGGTCTTGCCTGTCTTCTAAGTTTCCATGTGGAAGCTCATGTTGTTTCTCTGTATATAAACTACAGTACCTTAAGTGCAAAACACATAAGAAATCCTTAAACTATAACACACGTGTTCAACTTTTTATCCCAGCAATAATGGAAATGTCTCACTAATAAGGAGCTTTGATGTCTTACATCACCCCTTTGCCATCTGAGTTTACTGCACGTCTTTTCTCCTCTAGGGACACTGGCAGTTGCTTACAGGTGTTAACTGAGGGCACAGCTGCAGCAACTGCTCTTTAGCTAGGCCAGGGAATCACAACCCATAATATCAAATCCTGGTGTTAAGCATCATTGTAACTGCTTACACATCTTGTTCCAATGTTAAAGAAGAGAAAGCTTTGTCATAGGGTTAATCAGAAAGAATTTTACACATATGCAAGTCCAGAAGGTTTCAGGTTTTAGAACAGAAATTGAGCTTTCTGACAATGTCATGCATGAGTGCCCTTACCTAAGTAATAACCACTTGTGCCTCTTCTCAAATTTTCATTTCTTAGTGAAATAGGAAAAAACCCAAACCCCTAACTTCAGGAGCTTTTTCACATGTTGGAAGTTCAGTATTTAGAACTCTTTGCTAGATGCATGAGCTTCAGAGGAGAGATGCAACTGCACAACAGCACATAAGGATACGCAGCTACAAGTGAAGCCACCTACTGTACACAGACGAGAAGAAGCAGGAGAGCGTAAGCAGCAAGTACAACTTACCAAACTGAAGTTTGGCAAGGCATATGGGCAAATTCACCTCCTGTTGAGAAAGTGCTAGAGGGGTTTCTTGTCTGGGAGCAACTTAGACCTCTGTGCCATCTGGCAGTGGCAGAAGGGTGCCAGCAGGATGGAGGCTGTGGCAACACCCCAGGAACAACCCAGTGAGCCATCAACAAGCTTCTGGGTATCTGACTTCTGCTTTCCCAAGTCTCATACCAATTATCAGTTGAGCACAAGTCAGCTGAGGCTTTGATCTGAGGATGTGTATTTCTGCTGGGGAAAAAAAACTCTGGGGAGATAAATGTCTATCTTGGCTAACCTTTGAAGGGGAAAAAACCCATCTGACATCCCACCTTTTGGTCCTTTTGCGTCTGTGAGTGCTCTACCACAGCTATTCCCCCACCTACTTTTTCTCCTGGGAATCTTGCCCAGTTTTGCTGAAGATTGTACTCCCCTGCAGTGGGTGTATTTATTCATTCATTCATCTGAGCTACTTTGCATTCACAAACTCCCCAGATACAGGTGCTATAGAAAATAAGCTATGAACCTCCAGAACTGGCAAAAACAAAAGACAGATTTTCTGTGAAAGAAAATGACACAACTTCTGTTGCTGCAGAAATGTCTGCCCTGCTTGTAACACACCTTCCACAGTACACTGATAAGAAGTGGCAGGAATATGCCAAATTTGTCCATAAAACAAACAACAAAAAATCTCAGGCTCTCATTCAGTGCCTAGTCTCCAGTTTGTGCCCTGTGCGCGGCAAGAAATAAATGTACTTACATCGATTGCATCTGAAAAAGTCAAACAGTGGTAGTCTGAATTCTAACTTGAATGCATATTGGTGAGATGAGATGCTGATCCATTTGCACAGTAATGTGCTATATTTAAGTCATGCATCGTGGCATCTTCAAAGAGGCCAGTCATAATTATGATGGATTAGACTGCAGAGTCAGTCCTAGATGCAGTAATTGTTTCACAGATGCTGATGATGTGACTTGAATTTTTAATGAATTATAGCTGAAGAAAATATGTGGAGCTTTTAAATGGTCTGGATAAAATACAGCTATGGGAAAGACTAAAAAGACTAACTGCTGCACTTGGGGGAAGGTAGATTTGAGAGGTAGAGACTTCACCCCACAATGATTGTAAGGACAACCACAAAGACTTTTTAAGATGCAAGCAAGTAGGAATACTACATCATAGTGTCCCAGTTAAAACCAGTAATAAAAATATCGTGGACATTTATTTTTTGCCAGTTCGACATTACCAATTACATTACTTTACATTTGCTGTGATTTGTAGTTGCTTTAGGAAGATTTTTACTTAGGTGTGACTGGAGGACAGTGAATAACTTGAATGTAGACAGTGAGAGAAAGAAGTATAATGCAAAGTTACCCCTATCCTAGATGTATTTAAAAGAATGCAAATCTGGCACTCTTAATGCATGAATTAACTTTGTATTTTGAAGAACCACATGATTTTCATGTTTTTTGCAATGTCTAACACCAGTCCCTTTTACACTGAAAGTGGTCAGAATTTGGGGGAAATACCATGAGATCTTTGAGAATGCCATGAACAATAATTCATCTCACAAGATAACCTGGTGGGTTTTGAGAACAGCATGAATCTAAGACTCTTTTCTGGCCACAGATGTGCTCCTTTGAGGAGTTTCCAACCTAAGTTTAAAAAAATCAGGGAGCCCCCACTTCTAAAGAAAATGGTGGGTTTATCTGATAGATAGTAAGGAGCTGAGAAGAAAGATTGCCTGGGAATTCCCAGAAGGAATTTGATTGCAACCCACAAGGTACACCAGAAAAAAAGCCGCAAGGCAGATTTTGAGGGCCAGACAAAGTTTCTCACAGCTTAGTCACACAGACTAAAACTTTCTTTTAAAGAAATAAATCTTTTAGAAGCAGCTTGACAGCTTGGTGTTAATCACTATGGTGACCTTCATTTCATTTCATACTCACAAAATGCAGCAGCCTATACACTCATGTCTGTGCTTCACCTGCAGTTTTTAGGAATGAAAGGTTTGAAGACAAAGTATGGCTTCTAAATTAGTCTGGCATTTTATTTTTGAGACATTTTGGGAGCATCATTCTGCTGCCTGGCCTAGAATGACACATCAGAGGAATCCTCTCCACACAGCTTTCTGCTAAGCATGGAACATCATCTCCCTGGAAAGCTGCAAAGGCTCAAGTCTTGTGGTACTATAAAGCTAGGGTGGGAAATACCTCTAGAAGGGAATAAGCCTACACTACCATGTTAAAAAAACCCAGGCAAGACTGATAAACATATTTTTCCATCTCCCTGTTCTTAGCTTTCCCTGCAAAAAATCTTTTTTAAAGTATCATTACTTGCAGCGAGAACTTCTCTACTTCTGTCATTAAAAAAACCCATTAACTGAGTAAAGGAAGAAGAAAAAAAAAAACCAAACTTCAGGTGGTCAAAAGTAAATCTAAAAACAAGTCTGGCATTCAGAGGAAATGAATACAAGTTATCATATAGGTGTTTGCTGGTGAAAGTGTACATTTGAATTGTCCTGCTACTGAAATCAGAGCTGCCAGCAGAGAGAATTCTGCTGGATGCAATGTATTTAATGAATTAATATTACTTATTAAAGCATTTTAGAATCACATTACTAAACTGAGTAAGACAATACTGTACTGAAAACGATATAAATTACATTTAAATAACATTTTAAATTACATTTTAATAACATTAAAAATATTAATGTAGGATAAATACATAAGCAGAGCAACCATGATAGGAGAATTTTTTCAGTATAATAGTTCTTCCTACGTAGTGGCAATACCAGCCCCATGTCATGCTTCTCCTGACTCTGCAGTCCAGGCAGAACTGACCTGGTAATGGAGAACCCTTCAGATTCTCCTTTATGTAAACCAAAAATAAAAGCTTCAGAATAGACATGCATATATCCAAATTTTCTCCGTGCAACTTCAAATCTGTAAGACCCACTATCAGTCTGCTTTTTGTCATTTGTAACTGGTTGAGAACCATAAACCAACAAAGAATAAATTATGAGCAGAGTCAAACAAGGGCTTTATCTATGTTAACTAGGTCTGTGAATTCTGGGAAGATGCATGTGAACAGGATTAGCTTGTCATTGTATGGAATTTGCTTACTGCACATTGTTAGTACTTTTATCCAGCTAAAAACTTCACTTTGTAAATAAGGAGTATATGAGAAAATGGGATTTCCCATTCCAACAAAGAAGAAAAAATCCTAACTACACAGCTTCAGAGCTCAATTCAAAACCCAAAGCATGGTTTAATCCATGCTTAATGTCTATATGTAAATTTGAAAGGATATTGATACCTGGAAAAAAGCATTTCTATCAAACCTTTCAAAAATCACTCTTATTTCTGTCAGCTTTACTGATCTGCTGATGAACTGTTAGAGTTCCTGTGGACAGTAGTGAAGTATGGCTTTGTCTTGTGTATTGTGACACTTGCGTGGTCTTCAGGAATGCCAGTTTTAAAAGACCCTGTCAGACAGCTGAGGACAGAAAAAAAATGTTTTCCCCTCTAATTGGAAACTTGGTGGCAACACTCCTTCAAGTCAGACAAAAGAGGTTTAGCACACTTGATCAAATTACAGGATTAGCACCAAGTCTGGGAACCACGGTTTCAACATGACTTTCTGCCTTACCAAGGGCAAAATGTGATGACAGAGGAGTCTATGCAAATAATTCAAAAGCAGAGAATACTTTCTGCCCCATTATGAGAGATTTCTTCTGGTAAAATATCTTCTTGTGCGTTAAATGGGGGTAAGGAAGTCACTCTGTATTTTTATTCTCTTTTTATCTTGAAGAACAAACCTTTTAGAAAAAGGGAGACCTGGGGGTGCAAGAAGCACTAGGATAGTGAAACACCCCTCAGGTGTGCTTGCAGGCTCACGCTGTGTGTGGGAGCTGGTCAGGGCAAGGGGTGCTGCAGGAATTGCCAGTTACTGGCTGGCCTTCAATGGAAACTAAAACTGACTTAGATTTCTCTCCTGTTTCTTTTCTCTTTTAGATACGTTCAGAGGGTAGCCTTGTGGATGGCCTCAAAGCAGGCCAGATGGAACAGGACAGAACCAACCATGTTGACGGCAATAGATTGAGTCCATTTCTAATACCACAGTCTTCTCACGTCTGCCAGGCAGAGCCTTCTGCAGTGAAGCTACAGAATGGGAGTCCAGCAACAGAGAGGTCTGAAGTGGAGGTAAATGGAGACCATAAGCCACTATTCAATAAAAGCAACTTTGGAGTGCCCCACCCGAAGGGAAGTCCAAACAATCGTGTTAGCCCAGACCTTTTACAAGAAAAAAAAGTATATTCCAAATATATGCAAAATGGTGGGATCAAACGCACTTTTAGTGAGCCCTCTCTGTATGGACTTCATGAGAGCAAGAAAGTGAAACAAGATAAAGAGATAAATGGAGAAAAAGCTGAGCCAGAGGATAATAGTGGAAAACCAAGTGTCTCCAATTGTTACAGTGAGAAGAAAGCTGAGAGTTTTAAAAGACAAGAAAATGAAGCTTCAGATTTGATACCGTCTACAAGATACAACAGCGTTGGTTCAGAAAACCCTCATGACCTTCTGATTCAGGATGAGCAGGAGCAGGAAAATATTCATTGCCATAACAGGGACATTGTCTTACTACTTAAGAACAAGGCAGTGCCAATGCCTAATGGTGCTACAGTTTCTGCCTCTTCCATGGAAAGCATGCATGGTGAACTCCTGGAGAAAACACTGTCTCAATATTATCCAGAACATGTTTCCATAGCAATGCAGAAGAACACATCTCATATCAATGCCATTACCAGTCAGGCTACTAATGAGTTGTCCTATGAGACAACACATTCATCCCATACCTCAGGGCAGATCACTTCCCCACAGACCTCAAACTCTGAGCTGCCTCAAGTGCCAGCTGTAGTGGTTACTGAGGTCTACAACACAAAAGACTCCAGTAAACCACCTGTATTGCCAGGTAGCTGTTCACTTCAGAAACCAGATCTACAGCTACAGCAACAGATTCCAGGCTATGATACTCACCAGTTACCTGTAGGAAACAGTAATATTCATGGAAGCATAGGGCAGATTCCAAACCAAGACCTCTCTCTAAGTTCCAGCAGTAACCTGCAAGCTCAGAGCACTACTCTGGAAAGGTACTCTGAGCAAGCAGAAAATAATGGTGCTTTCTTTACACAGAACTCAACGTTTCACAAAGATTCCTCCACTGCTCCTGCTCCAGAAATGAATAGTGCACTGTCTGCCGCGGTGCGAGAAGGACACCACTCCTATGACAACAGGTGTGATGAAACTCTTCCTGGGGAGATAAAAAATGAAGGGCAACATGAGGGACCAATGTCAGAAAGTCCCAGCCTCAGCCAACAACAACTTCAACCTCAGCAGAGCCTTCTGCAACAGGCACAAATGTCACAAGATGTCAGTGAAAGCAACCCGCAAGCTGCTGTGGCCGCCTCAATTCCGCAGCGCCCCGAAGGAGAGACGCTGGCGTCAGAATCTCCCCTCCAAAACCTGCATGCACACAGAAATGAGGGTGAGCTGCAACAACACTATCAGCATTTCCCAGGACAGAGAGAACCTGAGACTCCTGACAAAGAAAAGGACCAAGTGAAAGAGCCTGTACAACAGGCTCAACATTATTCAAAACCAGCCTGGATAGAACTGGTTTCCACCCAGTTCCACCAGGGAGAGCCTCCCCAGAAGCCCAGCGAAGCATTATTGCGGTCAATTCTTCAGTACCAGGCAAGCACAGCCCAAACAGTTTATACAAAACAATATGCTGGAAGTCCTGATTCATTAAAGGGGCCTTCAGGACAGGCCCAGAGCCAGAAGATAATGCAACAGGAACAATTTCCTCTGCTGTACAAAAGCGAGAGCTCCCAGCTGCAGCCGCATCCCCCAGCTGACCAGCAGCTGCCGTTCCAGAAACACTCACCACAGCCACAGCTCACAAAGGTGGATTCCCTTCTCAAGTCCAAAGTGCAGCAACACCCTTCACAGCAGCTCCATTTCCAGCCAAGATCAGAACAAGCTGAACAGCCTTTAGGGGCCCCCTTGAAACAGCAGCACTTGAATCCCCAACCAGGAGAAAACGGGCAATTCCTGCATTCACACATCTTGCAACAGATGCTGCAAAAACAGGCACATCCAGTGCAACTGCCATGCAGTCCACAGCTAACCCCAAATCAGCAGCAGGCTCCACATATGAAAACTAAAGGCCTGTCCCAAGCCGTACCCCACGCCCAAAGCAATGCTGAGCAGCCTTTGGACAGGACATCCTTCAATCAACTTAAAGCAGATGAATGTTTCCAAACTGGGAGTAAGTACACTAAATCAGCTGCATTCCCACTGCCTAACCCTCAGCTAGGCCCGGAGCAGGTACAGACCATGAACAGCAAAGCTCCCCTTTACACTCAGAAGGCAAATGCCAGTCTCCAGCACCCTTGCCCAAACAACAGACACCTGATTTCCGAGAAGAAAGGGAACGCCGCAAATATGGAACACTTTGGAGCCAACAAAATGCAGGACTTGCAGCACGTGCAGTATTTTTCAAATAACTTGACCGCGAAGCAAGATGTGAATCATTGTTTTCAAGAACAAGATCAACAGACACAACAAGCCTCAGTTCTGCAATTGCCACCCCTCCAGCCCTCACAGGGCTATGGTGCTAGTCTGAACCAAGACCTCCCGAGCAAACAAGCTCCACAGATCCCTCAGCAGTACTTACCACATGGCCAAACTGCCCCCCACGCCCAAGAGCAGAGAGGCTGTCATTTGCAGTCCCAGACCCCTAAGGATTTTCAAAAGCATGCTGCTCTGCGGTGGCATCTTTTGCAAAAACAGGAGCAACAAGCATACCAGCAACCCAAAACTGAGATTGGTCCCAGTGCAGCACGCAAGCCTATAAAAATTGAGGCTGGCACAAAGTCTAACGTCTGCATGCGCCCATCAGCTGGACAGCTGGAAAACAAAATGTGGAAAAAAACAATTAAACAAGAGAATCAGCACTTTGGCTGTGAGAACATGCAACAAAAGAGTATCATTGAGACAATGGAGCAGCAGCTAAAACAGATACAGGTCAAATCACTGTTTGATCATAAGACTTTTACTCTCAAATCACCCAAACATGTGAAGGTTGAAACAGCAGGCCCTATTACCATCCTCTCACGAAATACCAGTGCTGCGGATTTTGACACTCAAACCCCAATCTTAGATCAGCAAGCAAACTTGTCTGCTGAGAAAACCCCGACCAAAAGAACAGCTGGAACTGTTCTCAATAATTTTTTAGACTCACCTTCCAAGTTATTGGATACGCCTGTAAAAAATTTATTGGACACACCTGCCAAAACCCAGTATGATTTCCCATCTTGCAGCTGTGTTGGTAAGTGCTGAGATGTACTAAAAACATAATAGTTCACAGGAAGGAAATGAGCCTTCAAGTTGGGATCACAGGGTTAGCTGGATGTTTTTGTTGGAAGATTTGTTTGGGGTTTTTAAAGAACAGTAATTAGTGAAGACTTATAAAACTGGGATTTTACACATTTATGCCTACTGCACTTATCAACCCTACACAAGGCCCCTTTCTCATTATTTCATAAAGCAACTACCTATTTGATTTTTCAGTCAGAATGCTTGTGGCTTCAGATCCATTCTCCTTGAGCAGCAGACATGTAACAACAACATAGTGATAAAAAATAGGTCATAACTTTATGACCTAATTTATTTGTCAAAGTTAGATACAGCTTTTAAAAAAACTATCCTGCTCCAAAACTTTAGAGCCTTATGGCCATTTTTTGCTCTAACAGTGAAATTGCTGAAGTTTCCCTTAGTAAAGCCTAAGAAAAAACAGATGTCAGATTATTCCTCACTTATTGCAAGAATTTATCCTCCTTTTCAGGCATTTGTCTCCTATAAGGCTAAAGAAATCCACAGTTTCATAGAGAAGCTACACAAGCAGCACCAAAAATAGCAGTGGGGAGACCCTTGTTGTTGCTTGATGGCAAACCCTGTCTTCAAGGGCTGAAAAAATAGAGCAGAGGGAAGCAGAGTGACTGGCATGGTCCCCTAGCCCAAGCTTTCATACACTACTGACACTGCACATAGCCAAGTGTAACAGGCACTTTCAGACTTTACTGCATAAACTATTCAGGCTGAGACAAAACGTTCAGCATCAAAAGTTAGAAGAAGAAAATAAAAATCCTTGTTACAGTTTCAGTTGCTAGGATTTTGTATCAACTATAAAAAAGGAAAGTGGAATCAATGCTCCTCCATAACGCAAAATGGACCTTTTTGCCTTTCTGAATGTTGGGGCTGTGTCTCAGAAATGGTATGTGGGAACAAAAACAGGAAATAGTGTATTTCTAGAGCTCCCAGGAAGAACTCTGGAAGCCACTTCCTTGCTCTTCCTTCTTTGATAAGAAACAACCTTCAAAAGATAGTTTTTTTTCGAAAATACAGTTGTCATTTTGGGGGGTTTTTAAATATTGTTTCTTTCATATAGTTAGCACAAGTTTTTCTGGCACTTATTTCCTTATCCTCACTTTTTTTTTTTTCATACTGAAACCACAAAGCAAACTTAAGAACTTATCCTCCATTTACTTTTTCATTCTTCAGTCCTAGCAGACAGTAGGAAACACAAGGGTATGAAACTCTCTCTGAAGAACCCAGTGCCACAGCATAATCTATAGGTTTATTGCTCTTTCTTATCAATATTGTCCTTAAGAAGATTAAATTAAGCCATTCCCCGCTGACATGTTCATATTTATATCACACCTTCATCGTGCTTCCAGAGGCTGGCTGTCAAGAGCAGCACCACCCATCCAGCCTGTGGAGTTAGCATGGCAGAAAGCATCAAGTCAGCATTCAGACATCAGCCAGCACAGCTCCACCATCTCCTGAACCCAAGCAGGGCCTGGCCATTTCTTTCACACAGCTGGAGCCTGCTTCCTGGTATCAAACCAAACATACAAACATACAGCATGTATTGTGACTGTTGATATGGTCCTACCTAAACACAAAAAACTGAGGCCACATTCTTGGCATGCAAGGGTTTTTACCTGGCCTTGAGCATGATTTTTTTCAGCAAACTTGGGTTTTTTTTTTTTCATTTCACAGTCTTTCCGTGGGTGGCAAGAATTCTCTGTGTAACCTTAGTGGCCAATTTCACAAGCTGTAAGTTCCTGCACTGTTAAAAACAAGTACAATACAGCTCGCTAATATCAATATTTACCACTGTTATCCCATTTATCCTCCTTTCTATATACTGGGAGAGGAGGAAGTGGGAGAAGGAGAAACAATTGTTTGCTGATAACAGAAAATGCCAATTTGAACGTCAGTGTAGAGCCTGAGATGTGGAATAAGTGTTTGTGCTAGGGGAAGGCACATAGTGCCTATCACAGCTGTTTGCCGGATTAGACATTGCTTTGCATTTTTAGTACAAGCCGTGTGGGCACATACCTTAGACATAAGTGTTTGAAAACTGACCCCAGCCCATACAGAAGTCTTCTACCAAGCTAGAGGTAAGCTTTGCAATGTGACATTTTACATGAAAGAATTAAACTTCAAAGTAATAACCTTTATTTTGTTTTAAACAGAGCAAATTATTGAAAAAGATGAAGGTCCCTTCTATACCCATCTAGGAGCCGGTCCTAATGTGGCAGCTATTAGAGAAATCATGGAAGAAAGGTAATTAGTGCAAAGGCACAGAGCAGATTAACTTTTATCCTTTTGTGGATGTCAGAATTTTTCCAGCTTTTGCACATAAAGAAATAAACAACTGCAAATCAAGTAATTACTTGTAGGCTCAGCTACTCCAGTGTTGCCAACATTATGCACCCTGCTATTCAGCAGAGAGTCACAATATTTGACAGGGCTAATAGTCTGCTGGCTGGCACGGGCTGGGCCCTGGCAGACAGATGCCAGCAAACCCAAGCCGGAACAAGTTCTCAGCAGCTTGCCAAGCAAGGCGGCTGGCAGGGGCTGCAAAGGCAGGCATGGAGCTGGTGTTCCCTCTGGCTAGGAGAATGCAGCGAAGAAGGAGGATGAAGAGCAGAATACCAAATTTTAGCATTAGTTTCCCCTCACAAAATTACTAAATGTCTAAATCTCATTCATTCATGTGCAGAGGAGTGCCACAAAATTGCTGGATGGGATTTCAGCCCAAGAATCGATAAGTAGTGTTGTGAAAAAACATTCCCCTGCCTTGGAGTATTGCACAAACCCAGTCTTATCTTGATTATGGACAATCCTCTCTCATCATGTTGCATCCTGTGGTGTATTTATTACATCAATGCTAACCAAACCAGGAATTTTTAAAGGCACAGAAAAGATATATGACATGTGCTGTTTAAAAATATGAGTAAGCACAAACCCCACCAGCCTACCTAAGATACACAAATTAAAAGCTGTCACAAAAGTGACTTCTGCGCTGTGAATTCTGCATTACTTGTAACCAATAATGACCAGATTTTTAAAGGTACCTGGGAATTCAGTTCCCCCTGAACAAAGAAGCAAAAGAAAAACTATTCAGTTAAGTCAGAGACAGATGGGAATTTGGTTTATTAGTACCTAAAAAATCTGGACTCCAGAACAGCAGTGAAGCTCCAGCTAGTTGCAGAACCAAAAGCAAGTGGGCATTATTGCAGTGCTGGGTCTGAGCTAAGGAGCACCATTACTTAGCAAGGTCTGTTAGCTTGTGCTCATCACTGCACAACCATGGGGCACTTGTAGCCTATTAAACCCTTCAGATTAAATCCTAAGGTGCTTTCTCTTTCTTAGCGCCTCTTGTGCATGTCTTGCCCCAGTAATTTTCAGCTTTGGGAGCAGCTTGAGTGAATGTAAACTACACAAATCAGCTTCCTTCTGGGAAGGGAGAGTGAACACTGATTCTCTGAGGAAATTCTTTACCATCTCTTATCTCCAAAGCTCTCATCACCTGGTTCTTTAGTATTTACAAATAATAAATAAAAGAGGAAAGTCATTCATGTTGTAATGTCAATTATAGAGATGAAATTTTTTTCTGATTTTTTATGTTGGAAAGAAATTTTTCATTTTAATATTGACCTAACATTTTTCCTTTTCTTTTCTGAATTTAATTTCATTTCATGTTGGCAGAAGGAAATTAGGAGATATCATAGGTAATGTGCAACTAATCAGCCAGGTTCAACAGAGTATAGCAGCAGCCACTTGAGCAATGGCTAGTGTTCAACTGTATGGTATGAACTATGAAATTCTCTGACTGAAGAACTCCAAAACTCATTAGTTAATTTTGTATCCCTAAGTAAAAAAACCCCAAACCCTTCACTCTAGCACTTTTAACCTGGCTTCCCATGCATATGGATTGACTGTTAAGGTATCAGCACTGCTAAAGAAGCCAGGATTTGGATTTAGACTTACAATTAGTATTTTAGCTACGCCAGAACTAATTTCGTGCAGAATCCATAGTGGATACAGACATTTTACCTCTTACTTCTCCCAATTCCTGCTTTATGCTCAGTGAGATTTGCTCTAGTTTTAAAGCCAATCAGCTTTGGCCTGAAAGCAAGCATGACAAACATCAGGCACTAATTCCTTTCTGACAGTTGAAATACTTGGGACGAAGTCCATTTAATTTCCAGTGTGTAATGTACAACATATTTCTATAGAGGCATCCACACAATTGTCCTGCAATCCAGATTAGAAAACTGACAGAAAGTGTTAAGATTTAAAAATGTTTTTTTGAATGTGGTTAATTAAAGAAACAAATAAATACTAATATCCAAGCCTAAGCAGGAAAAAGTGACCTAACAGTTGCCTGCAGAACATGTGTAGTATAACTTTATTTTGTTTGTGTAATTTCCTGTGATACTGAAACTTCACAACGAGATCACATCTAAAAATAAGCATTTTTTCATTTCCTTTACAGGACAAAAATTTAAATACAGCTACTGGCCCTTAAATATGTCACCAAGATTTTAGTGCCAAAATAAAAGGAAAAAGGGTCAAAAGTCCTTAAGGCATCACTAAATGGCTGCATAACAGGAATATACCTTGATTACTCTGTCAGTGAAGGCAAAGAATAAGAAGACTGATTTAGTGAGTCCCTTCACTTAGCTATTAAAAGTTAACAGCAGTGAGAGTGGCAGAATTCCAGAAATGGTGATGGAAGTGCAGTTTGCCCAGTGCCCAAGGAGCAGCCAAGTGGCCAGGGTGGCTCAGTCTGTAACACTGCAGCCACTGCGGGTTCTGCCCTGGTGTGCTCCTGGGCTCAGCAGGTGGGCAATCCCAGGGAAATGCCTGGCACTGGCTCAACACATCCAGCACTTTTTATTTTGTGGCATTTGCCACACATCTCCACCTGGAAAGTTGGTCCTCTTTGCTCTGGCAACAGCACTGCTTGCTTATGGAACTAGAGCCTGCCTTGAGAGCCTTATCCCCTTGTTTAAACGCTTCAGCAAGAGCTGAGCTTGCCCACCTTGCCTGCAAAAAGGCACCCAAATTGTGCTATTTGAGGGTACCTTGTGATCCTATCTGGAGTACAGAAGTCGAGTAGAAGTAAATAAGTAAGAATTTATGAGAGGATTATAAAGTTAAAAAATAGATATGAAGCAAATGAATCCTGATTTAACTGATTCACACTAAGCCAGAAACTGATTCACTCTAAGCACAGAAAATTAATAAAGTGACTGTTACATGCCAGCTGTTCCATGACAATTTAATTATGTACATTTCACAGAAACAACTTCAACCCAGAAATTAAAATAAAAATATAAAATTCTTCACCAAAATAAAGACTTCCTTTTTTAAAAAAAATCACTTTTCAAAATGTCATCTATAACAAATGCTCTAAAGAAATGGCTAAAATATTTAGTAATATTAATGCGATACTGATAATTTTTAGCCATCTGAGATGCATTAAAGACATTTGCCTCTCTTAATATATCATTCCACTACTGTAATAAAATCATTAAGACAAACTACACTGCACATCTTTCCCTGTAATTCATAGTGTTTATTTTTCTAAGATAAGACTGGCAAATGTACTCCATCTTTTCAGTGTTCACACAGAACCACATGAATCTGCTTACTGTACATATTTTTGTTTTGTTTAAGATTTGGACAGAAGGGTAAAGCTATAAGGATTGAGAGGGTTGTCTACACTGGGAAAGAAGGCAAAAGTTCTCAAGGATGTCCAATTGCTAAATGGGTAAGTGATGTAAACAAATTAATCTAGTTTGGTATGATGGTTCATGTAGCTGACAGCAGTGACATGTCCTGTTAACTGGCACTAGGAAAGTTCAAATAGCTCAACAGCAGCAGTAATATGGGGTGCCTGTAGCCTGCTCCCACCCTTCTCTCCATTAACTTGTTGCATGGAGAATAGCAAGAATAAAATTTAATTCAAAGGTATGAAAACCTAAGAAGAAGAGCATATTTGCTTAAAGTTTTGCACCACCTGGTGCACTTACAAATAAGTCCAGTAAGTGCACCACTGTTATGTCTTTAAAATACGTTCCCAGTTTGAGAGAGGTGTTAGGACATCCTCTTAGCAAACACTGTCTTACTTTGGAACAAATTACTGAGTGGTTGGGATTGCTGGGGAAAGACAGCATGAGGAAAAACTCATGCATTATACGTTTTATGCATGCCAGACTGCACCTTTTTTAGGAAAAGCTTCTCAGTGCTTATGCTACTGGAGGGACACTTTTATTTGAAAAACATCTACTGCTTTCCTCCCAACACTGTAATGTTTGCATGTAATAAGAGGAGGTCACAAAACTGTGAGGCTGGTTATGAAAAGAGCTGCTTAAGTTTGGAAGGGAAGGCAAGAGAGCCCCCATGTCCAGTTATTTAGTCCCTTCCTTACTGCCTGCCTTTGCCTGCATGCTTCCTGCCCTACCCAGCTCTGTGGGGAGATACCCCATTGCTCACTTCCTCTTGCTCACCAATCAGTCTGGGCCACACTCCTAACGCAGATTCAGCAGAGGAATCCTGCTTTTACAAGCCTGGTTTCCACCACCACAGCTTTCCATGCCATCAGTCAACCTCTTAAGAGTCAGCTTCATTAAACACAAAGGGTAGCCCTGCCTTATCACAGTGAGGAAAACAGACTGAACTGCCAGAAGCAAAGAGGAGGGTACAAGTAGAAGTAAGCTCCCAGATGCACAGTAATGCTGAGGTTTCCCTCTCTCTTGCTCTTCACATTAAGAATGGCATCGTTTGTGTTGGGGCTCTGGGGTGTGTGTTGCTGTACATGCAGGTAGTCCGCAGAAGCAGTCAGGAGGAGAAGCTGCTCTGCCTGGTGCGCGAGCGAGCAGGACACACGTGTGAGACGGCCGTCATCGTCATTCTCATCCTGGTCTGGGAGGGAATCCCAACCAGCCTGGCCGACAGGCTCTACTCGGAGCTCACCGACACCCTGCGCAAGTACGGCACGCTCACCAACCGGCGCTGCGCCCTGAACGAAGAGTAAGTGGAGCAAGGGCTGCGCTCACCAAACCTGCAGCTCCATCTTCAGACCCAGCAACTCTACTCATGCTGTTACCCTGAAACATCTACAACCTTCCCAGCTGTTTTGTGCAGTTTGAAAACCCAGAAACTTTGTAGGAAACCCAAAGTAAATGCTCTTATAAACAGGGAAAAACATTTTCTCACAGTTGTGAAGCATCTCAATATATTTAAAAGAAGAGATGTCAGCAGGGGCCAGGATACCTGATACCTTAACACTGAAATAAAAGCTGGATGCACTAAATCATACTTGTGTAAGCTGACACAGACTAGCCTCAATCTAAAGAAATTGCACTGTATATCTTTCCTATGCCTTTCTGAGAGACAAGAACATTTAGACCAAAATTACCACAGCTATCACTGTGCGTTACTTTAGCTTCATGGGTAGAGTCATATTTCAGGAATTATTGCTTAGCCCCTGTCAGAGGGCTCTGAAATCCTGCAGGGCTGTCAGCACAAGCCCCTGAAGCACTATGAATATCAGTACCTAGCAAGGCACCACACAAACATACCCTCACCCAAGCAAAGCTGTGTTTCTCACCCAAGTATAGAACCCCCAAAGACGCTGCTTTGTAAGCATGAAATTATTCACTCTGATAAATTATTCTGTTATGATGTGTGTGTCTCCCTCTTGCATTTCTTCATTATTTACTGGTGGAAGATTATCCACACTGCTGATTCCCTGGAGCACTGGCAGAACACTGATGGCCACTGCCAGAGCACCACAGGGGGGATCTGCCTGCTGCTAACAGCTGTGTTCTCTTATCTTTTAGACGGACTTGTGCATGCCAAGGGCTGGACCCTGAAACTTGTGGTGCTTCATTTTCCTTCGGTTGCTCCTGGAGCATGTACTACAATGGTTGTAAGTTTGCCAGAAGCAAGATTCCAAGAAAGTTTAAGCTGATGGGGGATGACCCAAAAGAGGTTGGTGTCCATTTCTGAAATGAGCTTCATTTGCAAAGAAATGTTTTCTGTCACTCTGTAAATAGAGATCCAGTACAAGAGAGCAGGGCCCAAGGCCTCCCTGAGTGCTGTACATGTAGGGTAATTAAATAACTGCCAGTCAAAACCAATTGATTCCAGTCACTGAGCCAGCTGAATCGACTGTCCAAATTCTGACAGCTGGTAAAAGCCCTGAGACTTGAAACCATGTTTGCAGGCTTTCACAGTTAGAGGAGAAGGCATGGCCTGAATAATTCTGGCTGTATTAGGCCTGAAATTGAGCATTCCCCAGTGGCACAATGGAAGGTTTACCAGCTAATGGCACATAACACTGCAACTGGGAACCAGAGCAGACTGGTTCAATGGCGACAAACATGATGAAACTGTGAGATGACAATAGGAAGAAGAGGATAGGAAGACTCAATCTACATACAGTCCTGCTTCACTGAATGTTTCCAGACCGGCCTCTGTGTTACAACAAACTGGCGAACGTTTAAAACAAGCCAGAGTAATAAACATTGACCTTAGCCTGGACACAAGATACCCTGAAGTTATGACTGCAGTGACTCCTGGACATCTCCAGCAAGTCATGTGAAGCTCCAGTGGCCCAGTCTGCTTTCTGGCAAGGATATGCAGATTTAGTCCCTTGCTTGTGTACTGCCATGCTAGTTTTACTGTATTCTGATGTCTTACACAAATCCAAGCATTACTCTCTCATAATCAGAGAGACATATAAAATAAAAATATTTCAGTATATCAAAGTGTTGTCATTGCAATGTGCAAAACCCTTAAATTAGCCATATTTACTTGGATTATTCTGATGTTATTTCTTTCAAGCTTTCTGAAGAGTATTATTTTCCCACAACTCCAAAAAGGAAAATAATGAGGATTATCACGCTTAGATCTAAAATATATCCACGTTGGGGATTTTTCTTAATATAAAACAAATTAAGAATATAGTAGATGATGTTCTATTGCAGGTTTTCCACTACACTGCTCCATTCCTTTAAAGGCCTTGGAACAATGAAATTAAAAGGAGATTCACAACAGTCACTGTCTAAACACCAGTGATACTGGTTTATGCCTTTACACAACTGTCAGTGTAAACACAATTGTGTAAAGACCCCAACTTGCTGGATCCCAGATGTACAGTATGGAAGTGTCATTGAACCCTGTTTCATCTCTAACAGGAAGAAAAACTAGAATCCCATTTGCAGAATCTGTCAACCCTGATGGCACCTACCTACAAGAAGCTTGCACCTGATGCATATAACAACCAGGTATGATGGGGGAAAAAAGGAATATGAGCAGTCATGGAAATAGCCTGATTTTTAACACACATCCCAATGCTTCAGCCTTGCACCAAACCATCATATACATTTCCTGCTAACATTTTGTTGATATCAGCATGAAGACAAATAGAAATGAACAATTTCACTTAAAATGCTCTCACAAGTAAAACTAGCAAGATTTGGTCCACTAAATAGAATTAATCTTTTCAGCTACATCAACATGACAAAATTATTTCACTCTTCAGCTCCAAAATACAAATTTCTTGATTTAGCATGAATTACCATCCAAACCAACAAAGCTGCCATATACATGGCATGAAATTGGCAGCAGTTTGCACTCAAGTCCTGAAGCCACAGTTTCAGTTCTGCTCTCTCAAGCAGCAGATGAATTCAGTTTTCACCAAAACAGCCTTTATGAACATGCTTTTAAATGGAAGTTCTATATTTTAATACACTCAGTTCTGTGTCTGCACTCAAGTGGCTGCACCAGCCTTCTTGCATGAGGTGATCTGTTCTCAGACACGTTCAGAGCTCTGAAGAGCTTCCCACTGTGGCTGTGTCTCATCTACATTTCATGTCTTTCAGATAGTTACACCAAAATTTGACTGCACACCACTTGCAAACGTATTGACCTTCTTTTCATTGCTCAAGTTTACTACTGTTAGGAAAACATTCACAGAACTTACAGTCCCCAAACTTTCAGCATCTACTGCAAACTGTGACATCACCCTGCTTTCCTACTGACAGCACTGTACAACCAGCACAAGACAGAGTCTCAGTTTTAACAGAAACAGTAAATTAACACAGAACTGTCCATTATTATCTGCTGTAAAATTCACTCCTTTACTGCATATTTAGCAGCAGCTAGACAGGGTAAGCAGACTCAGTGCAGACTTACCCAGTTTCACCTACCTGATCTGATAATGTTTGGAGACTCACTATGGAGAAAACTGTGGCTATGTGCCCATTAGCTGTGGTTATCTGTCACAATATCTGAGAGACAAGAGAAAATAAGAAGAGAAAGAAAAGAAAAATGAGGTGGTGAACAATAAATCGTTTCTTTGCTTGGGCTGCTTTTCTTTTCCCACAAAAATTCACTTAAGAACTTTTCTCCAAGTAAGCTGTGGTGCTGCCCAACATTTGTTGAAAATACATGCTTTTACAAGGTTCAATTTTTACCTTATGTAATAAGGCATGTGTATAGGTTGGCTTATTTCAGGAGTTTCATGCAGACCTTGTATTTGTGGGGAAACTGTACTTCAGCTACTGCCAGTGGCTTTAAAAGGAGATGATTGAGTTCTAATTTGTATGATATTGTAAAAGGTTCTAAAACCAAAAAAGCACTAAAACCACCTTTCAAATGCCCAGATTTATTCTAATCCAAATCTGGACCACTTCTGGATTACAACCAAGAACTGGAAAGGGACTGTTTCCCAACTGGACCAAACAGAACATTTCGGAGAGCAGCTAAACCTGTATAGTTTGATCAGACAATTATAGTCTGGCAAACATTTCAGACTATTCACATTTAATTCCAAAGAAGTTTATACAGTTTTCAAGTTTTTTTTCTGCTCTTGTTTTCAGATTCCAGGGAAGTAAATAATCCAGATTTGAAAAATAAATGTCTGTGAGCAAACTAGACATATTTTTAGTGATTTTGAATGAAGACTTGGAAAAGCATCTAATTTGACCTTAACTTAAAAAGGGATCCATTAAATTCCATTAAGTGTAGATGTTCTGTGCATTCACTTGAAAGGTTCAGGAATTTCAGCAAAGCATTTTATAAACTCATTTTTAATTTTTGAAATAAAATATGAAACCATCATTGTTTTAAGGCTTTACCTTCCATTACAAAATCCTTTCTTTTTGTGTAAGGTATGTTATTGCATTTTGAGTTCTTTGTAAAGCTCCTTAATAATGATTGCATGGGTATGAAGCACTGTCTTGACTGAATTCTCTCTCTTTTTAGTCAGGGTTTAGATTTGTACTTAAGCTAATGAAATACATCTTTAGCATGCCAAAATATTACAAATCAAAAAGCAAATTATTATTTTTCATTAAGTCATTCTGGAGTCAGTTTTCTAAAGCCATTTTCCCTTAATAGCTTGGTATACTTCCAGGCTACACAAACATATCACTCTCAGAGTACCAGTCACGGAAACCATGCGCTGCATTTGTCATGTAAAAACACCAACCCCTGGCAGAAAATCAGGAATAATACACAAAGAAAAGTATTAGTGACTAATTTCAAGATCATGCCAGAGACTGAAGGTACCAGGGAACAAAGATGTAGTTTATTTGCTTTCAAGATGTGTTTGTTGTCACCTCCAAGACATGAGGGAGACCTGCCCTTGGTCACAGCAGAGCACTCCTTGTGCCCTCCTGGAGCACCCAGTGAAACCTGTCCTGTCTCTGCAGATCGAGTACGAACACAGAGCCCCCGAGTGCCGCCTGGGGCTGAAGGAAGGTCGCCCGTTCTCAGGGGTCACTGCCTGCCTCGACTTCTGTGCTCATGCTCACAGAGACTTGCACAATATGCAAAACGGGAGTACTCTGGTAAGTCTGGGATGTGTAACAGCCTCCTCACTCCAGCACTCAGCTCCTGGCTTTCATTCATTATCTCCTCTCTGTTTAAATTTATACTGTATAATGCAGATCAGTAAAAAAAACCCACTAGGCAGTAACTGAGCTAAGTTACTACCCCCTACACATTTTTCTTTCAAATGAATGAGACTTACCAGGTTTAACACAGACCTGGTAGAAGAGGAACTGTGGAGACAATGGAAAGAAAGTTCCAGCAGCACTGAAATGCCTGTTTCAGTGTTCCTGGCACAAAACAGTTCATATTTATCCTCCTGAAATCCTTCTTTTTCTAACAACTTTGGATAATATCTTCTAATAAAATAAAAGTAGAAACAAATAACTTCTTTCTGAGAGAGTTTTGGAAAATTTGGATTTTATTCCTACTTGAGCAGAAAGTCTGCAAGCCCATGTACCCTTGACTCTCAGTTGTGATTTCTGGAAGGTACAGCAGAAGTTCTGTAGAAGATACTAGAATGGTTTTGAATGTGTATTGGATTATTTCTGTGACAAAACAGTTGGGCCAAACACAGGAAAGAATACTCTTAAGGCTGTAGCAAGAAGCAGCTCCCTAGATTCACAGCGCAGCTTTTATTACGACCAAAGAGAGTATCTGCCTTTTTAAATCAAACTGAATTTTTCCTGTTTCCAGGGTCTGACTTAACTCACAAGTTAATCACCACCAATGTACATTTCCAGCTGAGCTTTCTTCCCAAAGCTGGGACAATGATTTTGTTGCAGAATATGTCCCTATCACACCTTTTCCCACAAACATCCTCCCAATATCTGTTCTAGTTAGAACTAATACAACAGGCTTGCTGCATGACAACAGTAACTCCCCTAGATTTTGTTATTAACATTACAGTTGCACTGTAAAGGGGGTGTGAAGTAGAAGACAGGTGTGCTATATTGAACACTCTCTCTAATAGGTAGCTTCCTCATGTATTGTAGTGACAGAATCTTCAGGTGAGTTCAAAGTCCCAAATTCCACCGCTTTAGCTCTCTGGCCATGGTACAATGGATCACAGAGTTTATTTCACATGAGGGTAATTCCTAACTATACTGTTAATTTCAGCACAAGTAAAAGAAATAGATACCTATACACCTCTGTTTCTTTTAACACTGTCCAACAAAGGAATGTAAGAAATTACATTTGCAGGCTTGTTGTGATATGCAAAAATTGCAGGGAAACTTAAGTTTACAAAGAGATTGCCAGATGCCAGTGCTGACAGTGTCAGAGATTCAGATCTCTAATACACTTTTCTAACAGGTTTGCACACTGACTAGAGAAGACAATCGTGAAATTGGCCAAACACCAGAAGATGAGCAGCTCCACGTGCTCCCGTTATACAAAGTCTCTGATGTGGATGAGTTTGGAAGCACTGAGGGCCAGGAGGAGAAGAAGAGGAATGGCAGCATCCAGGTCCTTACCTCCTTTCGACGAAAAGTACGGATGTTAGCAGAGCCCGTTAAGACCTGTCGGCAAAGGAAGCTGGAAGCAAAGAAAGCAGCTGCAGAAAAGCTTTCCTCCTTGGAGAATGGGTCTAGCAAAACTGAGAGAGAGAAGTCTGCTGCAGCACGCAACAAGCAAGGCACCTCTGAAGCAGCGGGTCATGTGAAGCAGCTGGCAGGTAAACACAGGAATCTGAGCGGGGTCAGCAGTGGTAAGCATCCTACAAATCAGGGCCAGTTATAATCAGCCTCAAGAAAACCATTATTTTCAGCCCAAGAATGTATTGAAGGAAAAAGGCAAGAAATTTCTTGAAAGCGAATATCAATATTATGTAAATACTAGAGTGTGAAATTTGGTACAACTCCAGAGAAGGAAAAAAAAAGTTGCAATAAGAAATCCTTTGCTGTTGGATAGTTAACACTTGTAGAAATCCAGAAAATAACTCTGCTTGCCATCCAGCATATTGTAAAGTATCTTTAAAGGACTAGGAGTGCTAGAAGCCATGAAGAGTTGTTGTGGTGCTGCTGCCAAAGATTGACCTACACATCACTCAATGTCTGCCACTGTTACAGAGCACCTCCTGATTTCAGGAGATACAAGCATAACCTCTTTACCACTATTTATACTCTCTGCCTCAAGACCAAAAGCAAAGCAGGTTTTCCATAGTGGAGTAAGAACTTATGGCAGTTCTCAGCAGCAGATTTGAGAGTCCTGAGCAAGGAAGTTATCAGAACTATTTTATTGTTGCAGCAGTTTTCCTAGAGAGGAAAAAAGTGATACATCCAGGGCCACCCAGAAGGTCACTGAAATACCTATGAACAGAAGTCAGCTGTCCCATGACCCAGGCAAGGGCTGTGACCATTAAATGATGCCATTGCACTTTAATGAATCTTATTTTTGCTCTCATGTCTTCAGTTTTCAGTTAATCTCACTGATTACTGCACTGCTCTACCAGTGAATGTTGTTTTTAACATACTGCTAGGGACATTTCTTGGAGTCAGTTCTATTCATGTAGATGAGAAGAATTATTTATTCTTGGGGAAAAGAAAGTCACTTTGTGCACGGCTGTTTGGGAGCACTTTGATGCTCCATTTCATGGGCTACTTAAAAGATGATTCAACTCTTTGGATTTTGTGCATGTGACTCTGAACAGACTGCACTGTCCTCTTTTCCCCACTGCCACTAGCATCTGAGCTCGTTGGACACATGCCAAAAAGGAAGAGTATCATTAGCATTTATTCAGCTTCTTAAAGGATGGTGTTTGAGATATGAGAAAGGGAGCGTCTGTTAATGAATCTACTTTTCTTAGAAATTTCATATAAAGTATGTAATCTGTTGGGTGGTTGGTTGGTTTGGGGCCATTTTTTAAAAAGCCTGTTTGTTGTGTGGTTGTTTGTTTTTTCCTTTTTACATCTACAGATCTTTTACGTCTTTCAGGACCAGCCACACAACAACAGCAGCAGCAGCAGCAACATCCACAGCGCTCTCTCCCTAACAACCCTCAATCAAATCCCATTAACTCTTACTCGGGTTCAGGTTCTGCAAATCTCTATGGAAGGTTGCCTAATCCAGCCAATGCTTATCCAAACTCTTCGTACACTTCAGATCCATATGGAGGGTCCAATCCTCTGAACCTCTATCCAACCTCATCACAGTCTGCGGGGTCTTATTTGAATTCTTCCAGTCCCATGAACCCTTATTCAGGATCTTTAAGTCAAAATAACCAATATCCCCCCTACCAATGCAATGGAAACATAGCTATGGACAACTGCCCCTCTTACTTGGGCTCCTACTCTTCCCAGCATCAGCACATGGACTTGTATAGTTGCCAGAGCCAAGACCATATGTCTAAACTAAGTCTACCACCCATTCAAACATTATACCAGCAGAGGTTTGGGAATAACCAGAGTTTTGGTCCCAAGTACTTGAATTATGGAAACCAAAATACGCAGGTAGACTCCTTCAGTAATTGCACCATTAGACCAAATTTACACCACGTAGGGTCATTTTCCTCTTACTCAACCCATGAGGCCAATGGCCATTTTATGGAGGTTGCCTCAAGGTTAAAATCTAATCTGAGTAATCCAAGCGTGGATTATGCCTCCATGGTTAAAACAGGCGAACATCATCACATACAACCCCCTCCACATTTATCACATGACTACCATTCTGCTCCAAGTATGTTTAGTAGTCCCTCTAATTCACTGCATCTCCAAAATAAGGATAATGAAATTATTTCACATGCAGTTAATGGTTTGTCTAACATGCTTCCAGGTCAAAACCATGACAGGACTACTCCCCAGGGTGGTTTAGATAAAACTGACGTGCTGAATCCAGAAAAAGCAGAGGATCCCGATGAAGTCTGGTCAGATAGTGAGCAGAACTTTCTGGATCCAGAAATTGGAGGAGTGGCAGTTGCTCCATCTCATGGGTCAATTCTCATAGAGTGTGCAAAACGTGAGCTCCACGCAACGACTCCCTTAAAAAATCCCAACAGGAACCATCCCACCAGAATATCCCTTGTATTTTACCAGCACAAGAGCATGAATGAGCCAAAACACGGCCTGGCTCTGTGGGAGGCGAAGATGGCTGAGAAAGCAAGAGAGAAAGAGGAGGAATGCGAGAAGTACGGCCCAGACTACGTGCCTCAGAAATCCTACGGCAAAAAAGCCAAGCGGGAGCCTGCGGAGCCCCACGAGCCCTCTGAGCCAACGTACCTGCGCTTCATCAAGTCTCTGGCACAAAGGACACTGTCGGTCACCACGGACTCCACCGTCACCACATCTCCATATGCCTTTACACGGGTTACAGGGCCTTACAACCGATATATCTGACTTCACACCTTGGTTGGTTACCTCATTTGAAAAAACACCTTGTCGCTAGGGTAGTAGTGCTTTAGGTTTCGTGGAAGGCAAGGGTGGAGAAGAAAACAGTGTTTTTACGGAGCTCATCGGTGGAAAAAGCCTCGGCACACCAGCAAAAAGAGGTAAATCTCACTAGAGCACTTGTTTTCCTCTGATTTTTAAGTGGTCACAGATGGCACATAGGAAACAGACCAAAGCATCCTATGCAAAAAAAAAATTTACAAACAGAAGAAAATAAAAGGAAAGAAAAAAGGAGAGAACACAACAAAAAAGCATTTCACAATTTACATTGGAAAACACTGGCTCTATTACTGAAAGAGATAATCTGCAAATGGATTTTTTTTTCTTACAGTTTTTCACATCTGTGGCCACTTTTAATGTCACCAAGTTTGCATAGTCATGGAACAGGAGCAAAAACAACCCTAAAAAAATAATACTGTAGTATTACAACTGCAGGAATCTTAAAATAACATCTGGTGCTGAATCTATGATGTACTGAAATACTGGAATTATGGCTTTTTAACATGCAGTTTTTACTGTAATCTTAATAGTATTTTGATTTTATTTAACAAAGTAGATAAGACAAATAGACAGCAAAACACTGAATTTGTTTGAATATTCTAAAACCATGGTGCTATCCAAGAGAATGGTGTCTTTATTTTATCAGTGAAACAGTTAATGCCTTTATAATAAAATGTCAATGATGTAGTCAAATGTTCTTCAGCAACAGGGAGGACCTTTTCATTCATGTATGTATTGAAGTTACCTGGTGTTAAAATAAGCTTACTTTTTAACATATGGGAATTACAAAGACCTCTGGATTTTGCTCATCCAGTCAAGTCCTAAAAAAGGACAATAAAATAGAGAGAGAGATATTTTTTTTTAAATAGTGTTTCAAAAGCACTTTGTCTACCTAAGCTTGGCAACTTGAACAATGCTAAGGTACTAAGACATTAAAAAAAAAAAAAAAAAAAGAGTTTACTTTGATTTTAAAATGCAAAGATAATTTTTTTAAACTAAAAAAAGCTTTTAAATACTTTTGGTTTAGCCATACATCAGCTAGTGGGCTACATATCCATTTTTAATACAGTCAGTTATGGTAAAAATGGGGCTTACTGGATATAAGGGAATACTTTAGTACACAAAACACATTTTTTTCTGGTGCTCATCTCACACAGCTATACTGTAAACTGTTTTCTACAATTATTATGACAAGTTCATTGCTCAAATATGTACAGTTTTAAGGAAAGAATTTTATATTAACCACAGGTAATAATTAGCAGCATGCAACAGACTACACCTAGTTAGCTTGGGCTTCTGCTGTTTCTAGAGATCTGTGCACTCCCACTATGGAATGGCAGACCTGCTTTTGTGTTGATAATTATGTACATTGTGGTGCAAGTCATTTCTTGGTGCAAGTGGCCTCTTTTCCAGAAAGACTGAGCAGACCGATGCCTACACAAGATGAATGAAACAGGGTTGGTTCTGTGCGATTCCGTTGATTAATAGAAAAAAAAAATAGGCAGCTGGCTTGCTGTGGTGGTTTTAAATCATTAATTTCTATTAAGAAAAATTTAAAAAGCAGGAGAGTTGTATAGTAAATTAAATTGTAAACAAAACTTTTTTTAACGCAATGCTTTAGTATTTTAGTACTGTAAAAATATTATATCTATATATATTTGGGTTTTGAGCTGAATTCACATCATGGTGCTACTCAGCCTGCTACAAATATATCATAATGTGAGCTAAAAATACATTAAAAGGTTTGAGTGATGTTCCTACTTGTCATATACCTCAACACTAGTTTGGCAATAGGATATTGAACTGAGTGTGAAAGTTTATATATTGTATACCATCTTTTTCCCCCAACAGCCTTTGAAAAAAAAACAAATAAAAAAAACCTAAACAAAAAACTCTCAATACTTGACATTTTAGCAAGTATAACTTGAACTTCACCTTTTTTTTTTTTTTTTTCCTTTTTGGTTCTAAAAATTCAGGGATATTTCAGCTCATGTTCTCCTATGCCAACGTGTCACCTGTGTGTATGTAAAGCTGTTGTAGGTTAAATATATTATTCTTGGGTTTTTTGTTTTTGTTTTGTTTCTTTTTTCAGGGATTTAATGTTTTTCTTTTGAATCCCTTCTCTTATTTTTCTTGTATATGTATTGTGTAACTAAAACTAATTTTGTAAATTTGTTAGCTCTTTTTATTGTAATAGAAGTGTTTAAGAGATTTAGAATGTTTTGACTGTTTCAAATGGTTAAACAAAAAGAAAGTAGAATGCACTGAGCTGATTAAAGGGAAAAATGTAAGGCAGGGGTTTGGCAAGTGACTGTTTGCTAGAGTTGTTCAAGTCACTCTCTAAACAAGGCTTCTTGGATACTGTAATGAATAAAATAAAATATAAGAAGGTACAGTCAGTACAAGGGCTTCCCTAAACATGCAAACCTCCATGTCCCAGCTATATCTTGTGCAATATACTGTAAGATTATGTTTGGTCAAAAGAATTTCTATCCAACAGAATCACAACCTAACTCAAGTAAATCAAAGGAGGCCTTTGGGTTTAATGGTCAAATATTTATTACGGCAATTTTGGGCTTTCTCAGTCTGTGATTTTATCCACTCATGGAAACAAAAGTTTTGCCTTTTTGGGAAAAAAAATTATGGTTATATGTCAGATTAAGTAAATCATTATATATCTTCATCTTTTGGTGATTTTTTTTTAAATCCTATCTAATTCATGTAATCCATAGTAGATGTTTGGTCAATATGCCGTGCACCGTCATTTGCCAAACTGCTGGCAGCAGGAGCAGGAAGCTTAGTTGGAGAATCAGTTTTGTATTGTAAATACCTGAGCTGTAATTTTTGGTGTACAGAACCCTGCCTCAGTTGGAACGAATGACAAAGCAGACAGAGTTGCTTGTATAGGATTATCAGGTCGATTATAGCCATACTTGAAGATGCTTCTGAGAGTTGTCAACTTTACTTGAATGAATTTTTCATCTTGATTGACGCACAGCAGTATAAAGTTCACTTCTAAAGCTAGTGGTTAACTTGTGTAGGAAACTTTAGCAGTTTGACACTAAGGTAATGAACTTCTGTGTGCATTTTCTATGCTTATGTTCTACTTTTTTTTTTTACTTTAGTTTCATTCATTTTCATGAGATGTTTGGTATGTCTATAAAAAGAATCCAAGGATGGTTATAAATACTGTAAGTATTGTAATGTAATGCAGGTTATTTGAAAGCTGTTTATTATTATATCATTCCTGATAACGCTGAGATGTGGGTGTTTTTAATAAAATTTATATTTATTTAATGCACTCTAAGTCTGTCTTGCAGAAGTCCTTCCTTGTCATTTTTACCAGCTAACAACAAAGCAGGCATCATGCTCAAACAAAGTGCATCACTAGGGACTTGAAAACAGGAAGCCTAAACATCACATTTATTCCTAGTTCTGCTTTGACTCTTACCTCCAACAGGTTGGCACACAGGTTGCTGAGGTCAGGCTACAGCTCCATAAAATCTCTGTTTACAGGGAAGGAGGGAGGCATTTTTATGGGCAGGAAGAGACAGTAGAGCTTCACTGCTGTTTTTCCATTGGTCTTTATGTATACAAATGAATATGGCATATTCACTGGGCCAGTGCCTTGACTACTCAAGTAACAGCCACAAATGCACACCTAGCAGAGGCAGGACAAGGGGGAGACTCTAAGCATTCATTTGTTTGTTTGGGGTATTCAGCTGTACCTGGTTAAGCATTTTTCTACTTTATTTCAAATCACTCCCAAATGGTGGGAGGCTCCAACAAATAGTATTGTGCCAAGTGAGGACTAGAATTGGATGTTAGGAAAAATTTTGTCACCAAGAGAGTTGTAAGATTGGAAAAGGCTGTCCGGGAAAGTGGTTGACTCACCATCCCTGGAGCTACTCAAAAGACCTGTACATGTGGCACCTGGGGACATGGTTTAGTGGCAGACTTGGCAATGTAGGTTTACAGTTGCACTTCAAGACCTTAAGCAACTTTTCCAACCTAAATTACTCTGTGATCAAGAAAAAACACAAAACCATTAAAGCCAAAAACCTCAGGTATAATCTAATTCACTCACAATCTAGAGAAAAGCAGAAGCAGTAAGAAAGTGTGTCTGAATCAATACCAGGACATACATTCTTGGAGACATCAGACAAAACCTTGTTCTCTTGGCCCCTTTGTTTAATTTCAGGGGATAACAGGACTGAATTCTGAAATAGCCTATTCTGTGGGAGAAGACAGAAATTGCTCTCTTCACAGCTGCAAAATGTTTCTGTGCAATAAAAATTCTCAAGCTTCCTTTTTTGAGAGCCTGAGTTTGTTATCGGCATTGGTTCCCCCATCCATCAACTCCACAGACCTTGGAAAGGGCCCCTGCTACGCACATTCAGATCACTCAGTGTCTTGGGAACGCAGCGATTTCACACTCCGCAGTCTGTAATGTCCCCCCCCAGGTCTCAGTGTATCCCAGATGGGAATGTCTCGAGGCAGGCTAGCACCCTGCAGCAGACAAGTGCTGCCCTTTTCTGTGCACAGGTGCATGTTCCTGCATCAGCCAGCTGAACAGATGGACGCACTGGCTTTAACAGAGCTCTCTCAGCCCTTCAGCCTTCCTTAGCAAAGAATCTTGCCATTAATGAACATGCCCACTTACGTCTTTCAGCATAATTTCTTCAGTGAACTTCCAGAGTTCTCATTCCAGAGGTGCTAACATAGCACAATGTGCTCATAGCCAAGACCCAGAGAAGTCAAACCAGACCTTCCCAGGACACTTCTCTCAGGAACACAGGCTCTTCCCGAGACTTGGGCAGTTTGCTGCAGTGCCTCAGGGGGCCATGGCCACTCACCATCACCACCCAAACCACTGGCTGTAGCCCCCAAACAGTGGTTACAACTGGGAATGCTCAGCTGAGCATCCAAATAGCTTCTGCCTCACCTTTTCTCTTCACTTCCCTATCTTTTCTGTCATTTCCCACCTTTTGATATCTCACAGAGAGGACAATACAGCTTTTTTATGGGAATGACTGGAAACCCTGTGGTGACAAGCCAGGGTGAACAAACCCAAGCAAAAATAAGGAGCAACAGGTAATGATGCTCAGAAATATGGAAAAGTATCCAACACAAAAAGGATGAGAGGAAAAGCACATCATTTCTCTTGGAGAAGCAAAACAACTTACAGAAGGCAGGTATTAAGTCATGGGCAATGGTAGTTTTGCTCTAAGCACATTTTCAACACACTTTCAAATAGGAAATGTTTTAGAAAAGCTCAAATCTTTTCACTCAAGTAAAGCTCCAAGCAGAGGAACAAGACCTTGGATTTAAACATGAACCCTGTGATTTACCCTGTCTACAAAACAGAGCCTATAGAAATGCACATCCTCTTGCCTTTAGGCTGCTCCCAAGAGCAAGGCCCTTCCAGCAGAGCTCTACAGAGCTCTACTTCTACACTTGTGTGACAAGTGCCACCCCAAACCTGCAAAGGCTTGCTGGTAATCCAGCAGCACTGATACTAAAACTGGCACATATCATCTCAGCAGTAAATTAACACTCTGCTATTTAATTGACACAGTAACATTTCTTTTTCCTGAAAAAGATGCATCTGTCAAGTTCCTGTTACACTTGACTCTGTTTAGCTAATGCAGACAAAACTAATAGTTTTGAGGCACATTTTGTCTCAGAGGACTGACAGTTCCACCCCCACCAACCCACGAGCCACAATGACTGCTCTCCATGCATGACTCTGTGAGACACTCTGCTTTCCAACCATGTTTATCCATTAAGCGAGTCCATTTACTTTGACCTGTAAATTATTCCCTAAGTTAGTTTATTTAGGGAAAATATTGTGCTAGGAGAGATTCTTGCAGAATTTGGGAGATAAGTCAGCTCAATGTTTCATTTGCCTCACCTCTAACCAGCGAAGGGAGTATTGCCATTAGCACAGAAAGTGCTGCTTAAAGAAACAAAAAATGCTCATTCTTAGAGGGAAGCAAAATCTTGCACTGGGGACAGGAACGTGAGAAAGAAGGAAGAGGTGTGTTAAAGATCTACTGCTGTCCTTTCCGATGGGAAAGGACAACTGAAGATGGAAGCTGCTTACTTGACTTGGATGTTGCAACATGGGGGCACTTAAGCCTCAGACAAATACCACTGCAGCAGAGTGGGGGCCAGGGGCCCCTAAAGGAGGGATCCCCAGATGCTAGGCAATGGAGAAGGGAATTACATACTCCTGCAACATGCTGTAAAAACATCTCCAAGCTTTACTGTTGACTTCAAAAGGTCTCTTCCCTTGCAAATTTGTGAGAACAAGGCACCATTCCATCCTTCTCCCCCAAAAACATTTTGCCATTGCTTCAGGTGCTTGGAATACTCACAGCCTTGGCACTCAGGTCCTCCATGTCTGAACAGATTCAGATCATCATCGTCATTCTAGAAGGCTTGAAGTACTCTGGGATTAACACAAGCACATCCCTCCAACCCCCCGCATCCCACATCACAAAGAAACACTTCCCACCGATATATGAAGGAGTGATGGAAGCCTGCTATCTATTTCATTTTAAAATGGGGTTTAATCCTCAGTGTTAAAACCAGTGCCACCCTCTTATTTCATGGTCCCAGCAAGAAGCAGAACATCACTGCTGGAGGCAGCCACAGGAAGGTTTGCAGGGATTTTTCTTTTACAACCCAGCCAAGCCAATCTACGTTAACCCACTCAAGATTTGCTTCAACTACCACACTAAATACTTTATCTTCATAGTATTTTACACAAGGAAAACCATCCCAGGGTAGGTACATTTCCTCCTAACGTCATGGCAACACAGCTGTACAGTCCTAAATCACAGCAGAAAAGCCAGCCTGGCAGGAACAGCTTGCGATTGTGGTTCAGCTTCCTTTTAGTTTCCACTGCATTAGCAATTGGAGCCTCCTTGCATTTTCAGGCGTAATCATCTTCCTCTTATTTTTTTGCTCCCATTGTGATTATTTGTAAAAATGACAGCACCATTATCTTCTTGTATGTAAGGCTTCATACAGACCACTTTGGTAAAGAGATTTAACTGGAGGGGATGGCTTAAACTGCAGTCTGCTCTGAAAAGGGCTGGGTAAAGTGGCATCCTGGGGCTCCCAGTCTGCATTTCAATTATTGTTGTAGGCCAATGTGCCTGATTTGGAAAGGAGGGGGTGGCATTTCCCCCCCTTCCCCTCCATCTATCCCTCCCCAAACAGATGTACCAGATCTCCTCTGACTGGCTCTTCTCCCCACCTGTGTAGTCCTGGCTCTGTTGACATTTGTACAGGCACAAAGCTGGTCAGATGGCAGCAATCCAGTTATAATTAATGGGAGCAAATGGTTTGCTCTAAACAGAGGAAGGGTTGGCATGGGGGAAGGTGACAGATGTCAAGCAAAGGGAAAACATCTATTAGCTGTTCCATCCTCCACTGCCACCCCAGTGCATTTGTTTTGCATGACAGCCCTTCAGTTCAGGCCCTGGTTTAAACATGTAGACTCCAAATACTGGGTCTGTATTTGAACATTTGCAGCATCCACACAGCCCTCCTAAGCCAGGACACTGGAAGGGACTGTATAAGGCAGAATTTTAAAACCTCAGGCTTGCCTGCTCTTCAGGAATTTATACAGTCTTATAATCAGTAACCCTTGCAAATCTCCCCTCTCTTTGTCTCTCTCCATGAATGCTCTCCATACCCAGAAGCAAGCAAAGCTTTTGTCAGAGAGGTCCTCTCTCTGTTGTTTCTTCTCAAGGCTGAACAGACCCAGCTCCCTCAGCCTTTCCTCACAAGAGATGCTCCAGTCCCCTCTAGAGCCCTTGTGGCCTCTGCTGGACCCACCCCAGGAGCTCCATGTCCCTCTTGTGCCGAGGAGCCCAGAACTGGACACAGCACTCCAGATGTGCCTCACCAGGGCTGGGCAGAGGGGCAGGATCACATCCCTCGACCAGCTGGCAATGCTCTTCCCAATGCACCCCAGGATGCCATTGGCCTTCGTGGCCACAAGGACACTGCTGGCTCATGGAAGGCTCGTTCTCCACCAGGACACTCAGGTCTTTCCCTGCAGAGCTGCTTCCAGCAGGTCAGTCCCCAGCCTGTGCTGGTGCCTGGGGTTATTCTTCCCTATGCATATGGTCAGGTACAGCTGACATTTAACCAGCTGGGAATATTAGAAGCCACTTTCTTCTTCTTCCTAAGAAAGCAGCTTGCTGACAGTTGATAGGCACAAGTTACATGTGGCTGTTAAGTTACACTGTGAAGATCTTTCTACAGAGAAAGCCATGGATCGTCACTCTAGGAAAACCAGTGCTCTCTTTTAGGAGTGTTATACTTGTGCTGATAAACAAACCAAAGGATTGCTGCATATGTGGGGCCTGCCTGCTTGCCTCTAAAGCACAGACCAAGCAGGGAGCAGACACTGTTTGATCCATGGAAGGTCCTGCTGTTAGCAAGTATTCACAAACAACTCCTGCAAAAGAGCAAACAAAGTGCTTGCCTGCTCAGTTAACACCGATCAATCAACTACAGTTAAGAAGAGATTACATATTACACAACCTCTTGCCACAGAGGCTGGAAAGAGATCGCTTGCCTATCACACACACAAACACCTTCCAAAATGCAGCTGGGTTCCTGTTAGGAGGCATGGTTACTGTTTTTAAATGACTACCAGAAGAGATTCAAGCCTTCAGTGCAGGTGAAAGAGCATTAGTCCAAGACACAAACGTCCTCGAGGAAGGGGATTCCTCCTGCCACTCAATCCAAATTATAATAATGCATGTGCTGGGCCAGAGGGAGAGAACTATGCCTAAGGGGAAGCATGACTCTGTAGTATGGGAATGAAGAGCTTTGCTGCCTGTTCTCATTTCTGCTTATGGATGTGATGTTAATATTAAATAGCACATTAAAAGACAGCGCTCAGAAATAGCACTTGACCCCTGCCTTCCTCTTCAGAGGCAAGCACCTTCCCCTGTAGGCTCTCTCCTTTCCCAGCTACAATTTAAAAGCAGCCAAAACAGAGGTGTGATACTTGTCAGGAGCTTGGCTCCCCCGAGCAATGAATCTACTTTGATCACAACTTAAGCAAAGAAACTCTTCATTTGGGGGTCAGGTCACATTTCCCTGTGAGCTGTGCTGTGGGACTCCCATTCTAAGCAGTCCTGAGGGGGTACGAACAGAAATTCCAGCTGGTCATAGATGTCAGGGAGGTTCCTCACCTCCAAGGGTAAGTAGGTACTGAACAGGGAATAGACAGACTGCAGTCTGGATTTCAGCACCTAAACTCTGCTTAGAACCTACTTTAGATATTCAAACCCCTAAACTAAGTTTCTAGGTCACAGCTGACTTCCAAAAGGTTCTGCTCCAAACCACATGGGAATGTTACAGTAATAAACATATTATCAAGTGTTCAGATACTGTGGTAACAGCACCTGATTTTTGTATGCTTGAACTGGGCGAGCTCAACTGCTTTTTTTCTATTAATGTTAACTTTCTTTTTTCCTGCTTTAAACTTCCACTCTTATGAGGTAAGCCCTATTAAAACACTTGGCTTTTCCTCATCTTTGCTTTAAAAGTACCTCCTTTAGAGAACTGTTCTATTGTCAAGCAGTTTATTTTTTAAAAAAAGAAAACGAGTGGGTGAGGGAGAATGAATGAGACAGCTTTCTGTAAAATCTTCCAGCTCATCTAGTCCACCTCAAAGCAGGTATAGACAAGAATAGCTGCTCAGTGTGCGTGTAAAATTGTTTTACTAAATGTGGAAGGCAAAGCATTGATTCAGTCCCACAGACACAAGAAGTCAGGATTGCACAGAGCTGCCATTAGCGCTCTTGCTGCTGTGAAATCTGAAAGGAGTGGAACGGCCACTCGCTCAGAGGCCGACATAAAGGCAATGAAGGAAGCCAAAATTACTCTTCTGAATTTCCTCTCACTGCTGCTATAATTGGGCACCCCAAGGTATTTTCTTCTTGTTCACAATGCTGAACAGTTAAACCCATCACTGCATACATAGTAGGCAGCACAAAACTGTCAGCTTTTTCATTGATTTTTCATAATATGATCAATCAAATATTTCACTATGACCCATAAAATCCTATGTGCATCATCAAAAGATGGGAAAGATGCTGAACAGAAAAAAACCCAATCCAAATCACAAAAAAAAACCCCCAGAAACAGAGGTGCAGATCTACTTACTGCTTTTTCTCCAGTAAAGTCCATACAAGATGGTTTCCTTTCCAATTCTAATCACATCAAGCACTGGTGAGGGGGAAAAAACCAAACCCCATTGGCCAGAATCAACTTTCAACTGGAGAAGTGCCATACAATTCAACAAACATGCTTGTAGTTGCCTCAACAGCCAGAGCAGTGTAACAGGACTGGCTCTCAGCACTACAGGCACACTGTATTCCTTTGTTTGGAAATAACAGCATGAAACACTAAACAAAGCAGCCCCCCATGCAAACTTTACCAGCTGGCAGTGAACTGCCCCAAACAGCAAGCTGAAAAGCGCATCTTACCGCTGGCTGACAGCTCTACAGGCAGAAAGGCCCTATCCCAACTCATCAGCAGTGACCTCGAATGTAGGGAAGACATTCTGTGCTGTCCCTGTGAGCTAGCAAAGGCCTCCAGAAGATAAGGAAGCCCTATATCTCTCCTGAAGGAAGACACCAGGGTTGTCACCATGGAGACAGGATGAAGGAGAGAAAGTTAAGAGATATGGACTCTGGCTAGCTCACAGAGTGACGTGGCTCCCTGATCACCTATCGGGAATTTTGTTTCTCTCTTATGACCAATGGGCACTGAATGTGTATGTTGGATGGGTGTAAGTGTCTTGAAAAAGTATAAAAGCAACATTGCTAAAATAAATCTCTCTCTTGCACCTTTCTGATGGAGTCGTGTACTTTTGTACCGTGTCTTGCTCTAGAACGACACTCAAAGAGCTAATGGGGACTGCAAATGGCCCAGGGGCAAGAGGTGTCTTCTACTCAAGTGTATTCTTTGGCCCATTGGGGTAAGATAATTAGAGGTGAAGACACTGAAATTCTCTTCCTTGAATGTAAATCAGAAAGCAAAACCTCCCACCACTGTGGCTGAAGGGCCATTAATTTTAGAGCTGGACTTGATGATCACTGTGGGTCCCTTCCAACTCAACATTTTGCAAAATAATTAAACAAATCTTGAAGTCTATAGAAAATACATGGCCAAATACACTACAAACTCTTGGAACCTTAAAAGGTTTCAAGCTGTGCATGCTGAAAACCTTGAAAAGCCACCTGATTATTGGAATATAAACAGGTACTTCAACTTCTTTTTAACATCTCACATTAACTAGCCAACACTCAGCTGGTCACTTTGAGAAGTATTTGAGTGCAGACTAACTGTGGATCAGACTACAGTAGCATCCATTTCCATATTTTTTGAAACATTTTTTTTTCTTCCCCCAATTGTAATTGGGGGAAGAAATCTGTAATCTGTAAATCTAAAAAGTAAACCTTTCTTTAAAAAAATTTTGATTGCTCACAAAGCAGTCCAGATACACTGCAAAACTTAAATTTTGGAATAAAAGTAGTAGAGATTCTGGGAATTGGTTATGAAATGCAAAGCTTTCTCAGAGCCTTGCTTTACAAGGCTGAGTTCAGAGAGTGAGAGCTGTTTCAGACAGTGCTGCTCTGACCCTCTTGCCTTTTTAAGATCCAAGAAACTCTCACAACAGCCTAGTTCTCCAAAGGTCCTTCCCAAAAGACAATTCATAAAGTGTGAAAGCACGAAGATGACAGTGGATATGGGACTTGTGGGAAAGCTCAAGGCAAGACAACGCAGCCACTCTGCAGAGTGCAGCAGAATAACCACAAAAGTGTAAGAACTGACAGAGAAGCAAGTGAAGAGCACACACCTTCGCCCATCACTCAGCAGTACAACAGCTGGGCAGAGTTTGCACAACTCCAGCCAGGCTCACCACAGCTTTTACTCCAAGATGCACACAAGCTACACAGAACCAGAAGCACCACCTGGTAACTGCTACCAATCACAGTAAGATGTGGACTGGGATTTCTGAGTGGATCATATGTGACAGAGGAAAGGCTGGCTTGAAAGAAAGAAAAAGGAAAATGCTTCATCTTATTCCAAATTCTCCTTATGGAAAAAGAAAAAAAATTAACAGAATTAGTGAAAAACAGCACAATTCCCGCACAACACAGAAAGAGGAAGGAGAAGGAGGACAGTCCGAGGAGAGAAACTGTGACTGTTTTTTGCTGTGGATGTGACTGCACCACTGCCTGTTACAAGCTGCAGGAGTCAGGCTGAGACAAAGAGGATCATTCACACTGCAAAGACAACCTCCTGAGTGTCCAGTTTCTCCATGAGCCTCATAAGCAGGGACCTGAGCTTCAACCATGACCAGACAGCACTACCTACAGAGCAGCCCCTGGGAACTGAGCTTGGTGCATCCATGGGAATGGCAGAGAAATTGATCCTGGCAGCCAGAATTGTTTTCAGAACTGCAGCACAGGACTACCAGGATGCCAATAAAAACCACAAAAAACTCAATTCTGTGCAGGGCTCTGGAAGTTTCTGCAGCTTGTAAATTCCTTCAGGGATTTTGAAGATTTCCTTCTTTGCATCCATTTTCAGGTGCTGAAGAGATCTATTTGCACAATACATTGGAAACAGATTTCTCCTAAGACAGAAGGAGGGTCTTTTGCAAACACCATTTCCCAGGCTGTTACTTCTGCTTGGGACACCCAGACTTTTATGCATCAGTTACAAGATCTCTTACATCTTCTAAGAAATCCTGCTTTCCTCATCCCTCAATAGTCTGACCTTTGGATCTCATGGCACTGTGACTGCAGCTTTGCAGGAGCCTTTTGGAGCTGTCCCCTCTGCTACGAGGATCACCACTCCGACTCAACAGCATCAGCTGGCAAAGAAATTTTAAGAGCAAAAATAAAAAGCAATTCTGAGAACTATTAGGTGAATTCTACTTGCCATTGTGCTATTTCTGTTCACAGTGGAATATTTTAATAAATTGTGTGCTTGTGCACTACCTTTCATCAGTCGAAAAAAAAGCCCAAACCTGCTTATGCCTTCATGACATTTTCCTGCAGTGGATCTTTAATACTGTGGCCATCGATGCTAATGCCAGGAAATTAACAAAAGCCTTCAGCCATCAACAGGCACTCACATAGGACTCTACAAAGGAACATCATACCAGCTTTTGCAGCCACCAAAATGCTTGTCAGTCAGAGTTTCCAGAAGAATCATACCTTTGAGCTCTCTTCATTCCCCTCCTCTCTTTTTGTTTAATCCATTCTACTTCCCTTTCACAGCAACTCAATGACATGTTTACCATGCCTACAGAAAACATCATCATAAAAAGAATACTCATGACCTATAAGAAAATGAATAAAAAAGCTTATCATGCAAAGTGGCAAGGAATGGGATCTAAACCAAGATCTAAACCTCAAAATTCATTGATATGCATTGTGACCCTTTCACATCTTCCACTTTAAGAGAAACAAAAAATATGAACAATCAAGCCCCTCACTTCAGATACTTTGAAAGGAAAAGTCAGTGCACAACACACTCTTCAAGGACTCCCACATGGGAGCCACACTCAAACTTAAAATTTTTGATTTTAAGACATCTTGAAAATGAGAAATTTAAAATGGACCTGGGGATGACTAATTCCCTTGGGCTGGAAGATGGCGTGATGACTGGATTGCTAATAAAAATAAATTATATTCAGAAAGTCTAGGAAACAAGTAATACAGTCTAATGTAACTAGCAAACAGGAGGTAAGGAAACCCAAGGAGCAAATGCTAGAACTTCCTCACACATTGGAAGCAAGTCAGTCCCACTCTTTTTCAATGTCTTTCACAGGAAGAAAACACCTACAACTTCTGTAGCCAAAACAGACCTCTTGTAAAATGGCCTGACTCATTCTGGATACAGTCAGCAGGCAAGTTTATTTATTTGGTCAACTGGCAGTAGGTTGTGTAAACAGTGTAAGATCACCAGGTTCCTTCACCTGCTCCATGCCAGCCTTGCTCACACTGGGCTTGTCCCTATTGGAACGGGGACATTCCACTGCTAATGAGCACTCCAAGCCTCCACCCTGCCCACCTGGGAGCTGTCTCAGTTCCAATAGTTACACTTCTAACACAGGGTGCTCCTTATCAGCTGAAGGGAGAGGTTTCAGCCTGCAAAGTAAATGCTTGCAAGCTCCACAGGAAGAGAGCCTAAGCTGTGGTTCCTTCTGTAAGGCACAGAAAGCATTAACAGTGTGAGTAAATAGAGAGAAAGGTCAGTAGCAGCCAGTTAATAAACTAATTCATGCTTCTTAACTGGAACTCGGTCCCAAAGTTAGTAAAGATCTAGCTGAAACCTGAAATTTTTCTACATGCAGGCAGCATCTCAGATTTCTCTTTGGTAACCCAGGATTCAATGGCATTGTTCCCCTTGACAGGAGGTTTTACCTGTTTGCTTGGGCCCCAAGACACTAACCTAACTTAAACACACAAGCTCTTGTGCTCAATCACATATTTACTTCCAAAATGTGCTAATACACTAACAAAATAGTCTTACCAATGCTGTATTAAAAACAAACAAACCAACCAACCAGACAATCATTACTTTTGAGAGCATTTAATCACAGCCTGAAAAAGGTTAAATGCAGGAGCAGACTTGTCCATAAATCACAGAAGTCCTTTTCAATGTCCAGTGACAACACAGACAAGCTTTTCACTTTCTCACGGCCCATCAGAAGAGCCTTAATCACAGCCTCACACTCATTCCCTCGCCCATCAAACCAGAGCAGCTGCCACACCCCTCATCACGGCCCATCCTTGCGTTTGCTCACCCCTCCAGGCAAGGAGCCTGGGACAGTATTACAGACCCTCTCCCAGGCTATTTCATCAGATGTGGAGCACAGAAGGAACATGGATAGTTACACCACAACACTACCTAGAGTGGTTTTATCATTTTCCAGCTGGGTTGTGTTTATTTAATGGGTTTTTTAAAATTTCTTTTTTAAAAAGTCATATAGTAAAAACAATTAACCAAAAAATACAATCCAACTATCCTTTGTCAGTTACCAGTTGCTTTATTACACACAGTATTTTCACATGTTTCAGTGATTTCTTTTCTGACAGTGCTGAGGGCTAACAGCAAAGAATTTAGCCACAGTGGGACTTGAGCAGCTCCACAAGTGGCATTGCAGGGTCTAACCAAACACGAGGCCTTGGATGGAACTTGGGACTGTGTCAACAGAATCTTGAGCTCACCCAAACTCCAAAGACAATCAGGTTCCTCAGGAGATGCAGGCAAGCGGCAGAGCCCAGCCTTCCTGAGACCTTCAGGTCTTTATGAAGAAAGAAAACACCTCTAGTCCTCCTTTCAAGGCAGGAGTCATTGCTTTTAGACCACAACTAATTGGGCATTTAGGTGAGATGTGGTAGATTAGGCCTTAAACCCTCTCCATCTGAGAGGAGATCCAATTTCATAGTTCTTAGCTCCCAATAAAACATCCCAACACTTAAGCTAACAGCATCCCAGAGCCTGAGCTTTCTCCACTCTTCCAGTGGCTGCTCATGCATATGGAGAAGAGCATGAAACACTAAAGCCTCCCTCTTCACTTCAGATACAGGCACTCAGACTACAAATCTCTCAGGTTGCAAGATAAATTCAAAAAGTTGGATGAAGGCTACTCCCACTGAACAACCAATTGTTTCCACCTTACTGGAAAACTCAACTGTAATGCAGAAGGTGGGAACTCCAAGCCCTGAGCCCAAGGAAGGAATTAAATTGCTGCCTCCTCACAATTACCTACTACCATAATCTTCTTTCCCCTTTTATTGAGCTTTCCATTTCAGCCACAGCTACCATTTCACAATGGGAATTACACTTCCACAGCACCAGAGCAATGATACCCAAGATGGTCATAAAGAACAAGTCTTGCTAAATCCTGTTAGAGCAGTCACACTGCAAGGAAGAGTAACACATACTCTGAGGTGCAAGCATGGTGGGAAGGGTAAGAGGCAACAGAAAAGACAGCTGGTACTGCTCTGCAACACACTCTTAAAATCCTTAATATTTTAAGCTTCAAGACTTCTTGCCTGTTACACTGCTCAATGCCTTCCACATACACCAGTAGTAGGTATTAAACTGAACTCACCTTCTTGTTTTCCCCTAAAAGCTGCCATGATCTACCTTGGAAAGAGACCACTCCTCCTCTGCTCTTATTTTGAACCTCACTTAAGAGGCAGCAGGTGTACCCTGGGAAGGGAAAACCCTCACTGCTGCAGAGCAGCCCCCAGCCCAGTGCTGGACGAGTACCAGTCACACCCACTCTGCCCAGCTGCACACCCTCTCAATCAGCTAACGGAGAGCAGGTGAACACATCACTAAAAAGATGTAGTATTGTGTCAAAACCAGAGCAGTTTCAGCTGGGTGCTCTTCTCACCAATGCCTGTCATTTTCACCTACAAACTGAAGTACTGTGCCCTTGACTGATTCTGTCTCATAGGTGTGCCAGTTTATCTTTTAAAAAGTGGAAATTACAAAACCTGCTCTTTGCATTCCTCACAGTTAATTGGATTTAACTGGGTGGGGAGGAAGGGAAATCTCTCTGCCCTGGTTTGGTTACTTTCCGTGTAATGGTGTAATTCAGCTTTTCCCTGACACTACAGAACCCAGCTATGCCTTGCTTAACAGCAAACTCCCATTCTGGGAGTCCAGACAGTTTTTGTGGCTCCACAGCAGACTGTCTGAGACTGCTGTCTGGGGCACAGAAGCATAATTATACTAATTAAGAGAGAGAAAAGATAATAGATACAGAAGTTCTTTTCCCTAATCAGCTCTAGGTCAAAGCTTTACCTACAGCTAACAAGGAAATAATCTATTAATGAGCCAACATCAGGAACCGGCATAGTCACAGCAGTGCAAACACAGAAAGTCATAATTTGCAACAAATGGGTTAGAGCTACATTTTAAATAATTGCAGTCTTGGGCTTATTTAGCTAAAGACATTGTTATCTTTAAACTGCAACTGCCTTTGTGCTTGGCCTTAGCTTAGAAATAATGGATCCACCTAAAGCGATGAATACAATATACTGACATTTCAGAGCTAGGGCTACCAGAACAAATGCTGAAAGTCCAAATCAACCTCTGAAAATGCCAATGCATTATACCAGGTATTTGGAAGACAGTTTTTCTTATTCCTCCTACCAAGCATGTTGTTTATTCAAAAGAAAGATGCCATCTATTCTTGATGCTAATGCATATATCACAGGACTCTGGGTGTTAGACCATGATGGGCAGCTTAGAGCTTTCTAGAGAAAGGGGACTGTTTTTTTCTTGTAGAACTATTTTATTGTGTACTCTATATACAGTATGTTGTGTACTGTATATATATGTATCTATTGTGTACTCTATATACAATCTTTCTTAATAGAAGACTAAGAAATTGATTGACAAAAATATCAGTGCAGACTTTGGATATGCTACAGCTGGATTTTTTTTTGTAATAGCTGGTAGACGTCCCACTAGCAGCTGAAGTGCAACAGGATGCAAGGAACTGATTGTCAGTGCTGTGCTTGTAAGAGCATGGTGATGCACACATTAGAAGCTATCCTGGCTATGTCTCATAGCTGTTGCTGTGAATGATAATCTTTTCAGGGTAGCTGGCTGGAAGCAAGCCTTTTTTGTTGTTGTTGTTTTTTCTTTCAGGGAAGAAACAATTGCACAGATGCAAATCACAACTGACAGGTGCTTTGCCGGCAGCCTGCAGTGAAGGTGGGACATGGGGTCTGGGCTTTATGGTAGCTCCTCTAATTCTGTGTCAACTGTCATAATTGTGTAGCTATTGGGGGAGTTAATGTATATTTCATATGTAGCCTGCTGTGAGGAAGGTTTGGGAAGAAAACAGTGCAAAACGCTACCTTTTCTCTGTACAAGCACATACTTCCAGAGTATTGTGGTGTTAATGTCCCCTAAGGAACAAGCTGTTAATCTTTTTGTGGACCTAGGTTTTTGGCACAACAGGGCTGCACAAAAGGACATAAAACTATTGCAGTCTCCAGATTTTGCAGCAGAAGCAAGTAAGTTCCGCATGCAATGTGCAGGAAAGAGCACAGCCCATGTAGACTGCTCCCTGCAGCACGAGCAGGTTCAACCAGCACTGGGGAGCACTGAGGAGGGGAAGCTCCTTAAATCCCCCTCTTCAGGGGCTCAGGCTGTTCATGCAAGGCAACAGGAGGCCCTGCTTTTCATCTGCAGTTCAGCATGCTGAGCTCTGCCCTGCCTACCCCTTTGCTCTCATGAGGAAGGGCAACATTTCTGCTACACAGCATGAGCAGAGGAAGCAGCAGTTTCCTTGCCCTTCCTCAGCAGTTACAGCACTCATTCAGGATGTGGGAATAAAACATAGTTCCGTGTCTATATGCTGGAACTCAGATCCATCTGTTGAGTTTTGCAAGGGCTGAATTTCCTCAGAAATTGGAGAACTGAACACTCTGAACCATTGTGTAAAATGACCTGTCTGGAAGCTGCTTGGATGGAGCACTGCAGGGAGAGCAGCCTGTGTATGGCTCAGGTGACACAGATGTGCCACGGCACTTAGCCATGAAGAAAAAAACAGAAGTGTTTCTGACAATGGCAACAGCAGGACTGTCTAAGTCCAAGGATTTATGTATGAAAACCAAGGATCATACGATTTCCAAATTTGGATGGCCACAAGCAGGCTGCAATAGGAGCTGTATTAGTTCTGCCTGAAGGCCAGGGCTTGTGACTTCCATGCCCCAGATCAGAGGCTGGATAAACAGCATCTCCTATCCATGATAATCAGGCCCACCAAAATAGAGCCCAAGCACCCAGACATAAATAAATCATAGGACTATCTATTCATTCAGAAAATTAAACAAACCATATCCAAGGCCACACTTGCTTCCCTGTTACTTATTATAGTTTCCCAAAAAGAAACAATGCTAAAACTGTGTACCTGCTAATGATTTGCCTGTAATTTCCCATGTTTTATGGCTGACCAGCAATCCAGGATTGCAGCCTGAGAAACACCTGGACAATGATGGTTCTTTAAATACTAACATCCTTTTCTAAAAAGATTTAATTTCTGACGATAATGGGGAACAACTATCCAGAGCCAGGCAAGGCAGTATGTCATCTTGTGTTAAGAAAAGTCTGACAACCTCATGTCAAAGACAGAGGTCATAGCTGCTTTTTTTGTGATCACAGTTCCCAGTTCAGAGACAAATAAGGAAAGCACTCACTGTAATGGAATTGTTAGGTTCAGCTGGGAGAATGGGAGAACTAGCTTACACTCCAAACAGGATAAACCAGCTCCTACCGGTTTACATAAAACACCCTAAATAACAATGCCAACACCATGTGTCAAATCACTGAACCAACAGAGCATAAGATCAAATTGCTGTTGGATAATCAACAGGGCCTCTGAGCCAGAGCGTGCTTATCTTCAAAGAACTGCTATTCACCTAGTGATTCTTTAAGGCGTCTCACGCTCTTACACCCTAGTTTTCTTTATAAAATCTTAGAATGCCAAAAAGATGGCAAAAGGAAAGTGCAAGCATGGAGATATTATGGAGAACTTCTGATCTTCTCTGTACAAATACACCTTTTGTGCTACCACAGGACCCTCAATATACACAGGATGGTCCTAAGCACTGCACTCCTCCCAAGTCCCCTCCTCACAACCCTGCATTTCTCATCTTCTAGACTCTCATCCAGCTGAAGTGACCTTGGCTGGTGTGCAGAAGTTACTTTATATTGCTATATACTGAATTTAAACATCTCTGCAGTGCACTGTGTTTCTGGTCTGTCTGGCTCAGGCAGCTCTGCCTCAGTACGTTCCTGTGTTTTTATTTCTGTACTGCAGCAGCCATTCAGTCACTGCACCATTCTTAAATATGATTCTAAAAATGAAGTCCATTTTTATTTGTACCAGCAATTACTGATCACTGCCTGCTTCTCAGATTTTCGGGTGGTTTGCTTGTTCTTGAGTTTTTGGTGCTTTTTAGGGATAGGAATTCTGTTTTGATTTGAAAACAGGAGAAAGAGAAGGGAAAGTAATTGTTAACCTTAAAAATCTGTGTACATGAAAGCTTTGTGTTCTTTTTCAAGTAATGCAAGTTATTTCCTGCCTTTTTATTTGTGAGTGTAATTATTCTTATGCTGATAATGTAGGAGTCAGAAGCCAATCTGCTTGCTTTTAACTATGTTGACCATGCAAAGCAGATTTTAATCTAAACAATAAGCAGATTGAAGCCAGAAATAAATATTGGTCTCCAAGTAAAGGAAGCCTACAGGATATTCCCAAAGTAATATTTTTCAGGATTGGTTCCACTGATACTTGTTAAGTGAAATAAATTGGCAACAGTTCCCTTATTGACAATAACAACAGAAACCACAGTAATTCTATGATTTCCATTTCTTAACATTTATAGAGACCACTAGTTTTTTGGCTTTTTGGCTTTTGGGGTTTTTTTTCCTAAGTGATTCCACAGCATAGATGTAGTTAAACAGAGGATCCAAAATGCATCTGACCACCTTTGTCAGTGCTGCATTTCCCCTGACTTATTTAGTAAAAAACAAATTACACTCCAGATTTATGGGGTCTGAAAAAAAGCCATTAGTGAGAATTTGATTTGCATAATTGAAGTATCACCATGGAAAGTAAATGTTATTTATTATCACAAAAAAGCAACAAAATTGAAGTGGTGTTATTAGGTGTTCACTTGCATTGCAATGGGGAGAAAGGTCAAAAGCATTTAGCATTTTTAGAAAGCAAAAATATCTTCAAAGTCGCTCACTTCCAAAAACCTAATTCATTCCTAACAATTCACTATAGCTCCCAAAATGTATGAATCCCAAAGATGCACTTAAACATCTGCAATTTCATTATTTCATATTTTATACCATTAGCTTAAATTTTTGACGAGTCATTGTGCAGGTAACAAGTCGAGAAGTTGAATATTAATACTGCAGGAGAAGCAATGAACATGACTGTTCAGCATGATCAAGAAAGGATTATTTCCTGTGACAGGTCATAGCAGAGGATTTTCTTGCTGTTGTTTAATACCTGCAGCAGCTGAAAAAACAGCTGCTTGGTTTGAACATTTCAAAATCCCCCAATGAGAAAATAACCTTTGTTTTTAATGTCTTTTGTGTTTTGAGGAGGCTTGTTTGGTGTGTGTTTTTCAAGCAAAACTGCAGAACTCACAACCAACTTGTCCGAGATCTTTCAAATTCATAAAATCCCACTCCTCCTATACCAAAGCATAGCTTTCACAAAAAACAGCAGAGTAGATGTATCATAACAGCTACATGAAATAAACAAACAAGGCTGTTTTATATATACATTCAGCAAAAAGTACTGAAAGTTTTGAGCATTTCCAGAATGGCAGTGAAATATTATGCAGCCAGTAGTGAAGAGCCCCTCATTCCTGCCCTTCCACAGAAGTGGCCACAGCCACTGGTAGGGCAACATCCCTTGAGGATATCCTCTGCCTTACAGGACTTGCCTTTAGCCAGAGTCTAACCCCTTATTCCAGTTTTCTCTCCCCTTGTAATTACAGGAAGTGAAGCTGATGTCTCAACTACTCTGTGGCTTTCAAATTCACACACTTTCTCCAGGAGTTGCTCCATCACAACCCATAGGTGCCTCTCACATCCTTTTCTGATGTGTTCCGTGAAGCCAAAGAATTACAGGAACAGAACTAAATTAGCCACTACCCTGTCTGCTTCTACCTCCTCTACCCGATTTCTGCACTTAGTGTTGGACTCAGTTTAGAGAAACTGATTCAGCAGTTCTGCTAATGATCACACAAGGAACACCACCACTGGCTTGCCACACCTAAATGGTAACAACTCTTTTTAGAAGCAGCATTCCCTTGTGGCACTGGAGTTTCAAACTGAGAGCAGTAATTCACCAGCTTCCCTTCATCTAGGTCAGGTTTCCCAACCTGTGGTTTCCACACCACGCATGATGTGCAAAGCCAGTTCGAGAGATATGCACTAAAACCAGACCCGCCCACAGTTGCTGCTGTGGAGGAAATAGGAGCAGTAAATACTGCCCATGCAGCTCAATACTTCTTCCTCTTGTGCCTGCCAGCAGCCCCAGACTTGCCACCATGTCTCTTCGTGTGAAAAAAGTTAATGCTGAAGGTGAAAGTCAGCAATCTTTGAGTGTTTACTCATTTGGACAAGACTACTTTTGCTGTCCTCTAGGTCTGGTTTTGTGCACAAGGATATTTATTTCACTGTTTTCACTACCCAGCATGAAGTACAGCACCAGAGATTCTCCCATGCCACATGACAGTGGGTCCCAGCAGTCTCTCTGATTTCCCCTTCCCTGACTTGTCCTTCTGAAGTAACCAAGAAATTACTTAGTGAGGATGTGAATAATGTGACCATGCAGCCATGCAGCTGTGCTCAGTCATCTGACTGCCATGTGGCATTAACTTGGAAGCTAATCTGGATGAAGCTGTCATTTGCTTTCCCTCAGCTCACCTTCCTTCTTTCCCTACCTCATAAGCCTCCTATAAGTTCAAATGGCTTTTTCCGCTCAGGGTATTGCAGCATTAGCCACAAACTCATTTCAACATCAAGAAAGCAAACTTCATCACCAAGTCCTGCAGGGGAGTGAGAGAAAGAAAAAGCAACGGCAGTAACTCCCATCTCCATGCACATTTCCACAGGCAGCAGCATGCTCCCAGAAAAGCACTCCTCTGAGCCGACACCCTGCACCACTTCCCCTTTCCCGTCGCCGTCCCAGCGCAGGCAGCGAGGGGAGAAGCTCTGTGGTTGCTGCCTCGGCCCCTTCTGCCGGGGGGGCAGGAGCAGGCAGGGAGCGGAGCGGCTGCCCGGGGAGCAGCGGCGGAGCTACCCCTGCTGCTGGCGGGCAGAAGTGCGGGGCGCGCCGGCTCTGCCCCTGGCCGGGAGCACCGGGAGGCGGCTGCCCTTCCCCACTGCTCAGGGCCACGCTCCCCGTGTGTAGGTGTTTAACCGAGAGTCACCCAAAGGTCACTAAATGACTCTGTCTGCAAAAAAACTTGAAAGTCCTGATGCTGTAAATCTGCCACTTGCTGAAACCACTAAATCACGTATAGAAATCGACATCTGTAGTAAGTCTTCGGTTTCACAAAGCGTGACCAGGCTTCAAATTTGAGATCTGGAATGCAAGAGACAATTTTCCAAGTACTTCAGGAGGGAAAACTAGACCAAACTTGAGCCCGCTATTTGTTTTTGATAGTTTTAAATTTTACTTAATATTTACATGGCTACTTCCTTTTCATTTACCTGCACCACTGAACTGTGCTCTCCAACCAACTTCCATAAGTGATCACCTTAATGAAATAAACCATTGTCTGTTCTAACTTGTTACAAGGAATTGGACCAGGTGACTGGATACAGGGCAGTAAAAAGAAGCCATTAACAAAAATTTGAAAAAACATGGTGAATGCATGGATCAAAGGTTTCCGCAAACATGGAAGTACTACTTCTGTTCCACCTGACATTTCCAACTGCCATTTTTCTTCCTGGGTCAGTGCATGCATCCTACAGGATCTTTTCTTAAGACACTGTAACAAGGAAAATAACACAAGATAGATTGAGAGCTTGACAGCTTTTAAGAAGTGAATGAATCAACTGTTCCCTCCTAAGATCATGCTCTTTTCAGAAGTGGTTGGGGCCTAAAATAACTGGGGAAGTTGAGGCTACCACCTCTCTAACCCCTCACCACAGTCTGACCATGTTCTCAGAATGAGAAACAAGCTGCTGTGGTCAGTGTGTGTCACAGTGTTTTGCAAATGATACAGAAAAGATGATGGGCTCTGAGACACAAACCCGGGCAAAAGGGCCATCTTTCATTCACTCCTGCTCACAAGTGTAAAATCAGAACTGTAATGCACAAGGTGGGAAAAAAGATCCCTCACAAGAATCTGCTCCTTTCAACTTCACAGTCTCTCGTTTTCATATATATCACTTTCTTTCACCTTCAGCACCCAGACAACTCCAGTTCCAACACTTCCTACAAATCTATGTTCTCCAAAAAGGAGCACACAACCCTCACCTATCGCCCACTATCCCCAGTCTCAGAGAAAATTCTCTAGAGCTCTACTGCTGCCTAATCCACATGGCAGATCAATTTTTCCTCTGTGTAAATTCCTCAGCTTTTCATTCTCCACTGCACAGCTCTTCTGCTGCTTTCTTGTCTCAAAAACAGTCAGCATGTCTCTGAAGGCAGACATATTTCACATGGGATGCCAAAAGTCCATCTTCTGCAGAAATCACTAGTGGCTGGATCATACTATGATGCTAAGTCCTTGTCAGCCCTCTCCATGAACATCTGAAATGGGCCTAACTAGAATTAACAACTTTGGAAGGGGAAAAGGGAGGGAGAAAAGAAAGAAAAAAATTGGCCTAGTGTTTGCCAACAAACAAACCATAAAAGTTCCGTTGAACTTCTCCTTTCTGCCTTCCTCAGATGGTTCTCTTTTTCAGATGGAAAGAGGAACTGTATAAAGAAAGACCTTTCTGATCCTCTTTCCAAACTGGCTTAATGATCATCCAGGGTTTCAGGCTGTTGTTAGGAGTTGGGTTTTAGTGATTTTTTTAAAGGCTGAATGCTTATTCAAATTCTGCACTTCACAGTCACGTCACCCTACCACTAGCTGGGATCCCACCAAGTAATGCCCTATTCCCTACTGTTTAAAGCAAAGTACAGAGATTTTCTTCCTGCATTGCAGTTCCACTTCTGACATAATCTATGAACAGACCATTTCCTCTGGCTGCAACAGAGATGTCCATCACTAACTGTTCATATCATGCTTAGCTCAGTTACCACTTCCTCAGATCTGCTACTTGTTTAGTCTGGTTATTCCTCTGATAGACATTTCTATCAAAATGCCCTTGCTCCAGTTAAATAATCAAAACTATAAAACTTTGAAAGCCTGATCTGAGAGGTGGAAAGCTCATGAGGCATTTGCTACAGTTAGATATTGTGCATCAACAGCCTTTTAGGGACAGTGTACTCAACTGCATCAGTCTTACCATAAAATCTTTCTTCCAGAACTACTGCTTAATATAACATAGCTCAATTGTGCATTGTCAAACGAAAGACATAACATTTTCTAGTCCCCTAAAAAGAGGGAGGGAGGATGGAATAAAATTTTGGATACACTCACCCTCCTATCCCTCACTCTCATGAGCTTCAGGTTCAAGCAGACAACCTCTTGGCATTCCCTCTCTACACTGCTGCACAAGATAAAGTAGTGATTAGAGCACACTTCTAAAAAGAACAGATCTGCCTCAGCCCATTCGAAAAATTAGAGGGGAAAAAAACCCAAGATATACTCAATTGATTATCACAGCTGTTTTTTGCTAATAATACTGTAATTCAGTTAATAAAGTTGCAACTGAGTTTAACTTGGCTCCATGTCCTTTAATGTAAATAATCTGCAGCTGGCATTAAACATGTTAACATTTGAGCATATGGTCAAAACACCACACTTCTACTGAAACAAACATCATCAGCTTGAATAAAACGCCAAATACACAGACTCCTACACCAGAACATCTTATTAATGGAAATCTGCTAACAAATATAGCTACTTATTAGGACTCTATGAATAGTTCCACTTGGATGAATACAGTCTCATCATACAAACATTTTCAGCCACCCTGCCAAAGGGACTGCCTCTAGTTTATACTTTCATTAACATACAAGATTGGAAGTAAGAAGAAAGGAAGGACTACATTAGGTCTGCATTATGTGCAGAAATTTCTTCATGTATTAAAAGATTTTAGCTTCCCACCCCTGCCATCATGTGTGAGGTGAGAGTTCTCAGTCAGTGCTATAGAAGTATTTTACAGTAACACAGGCTAGGTAGGTCAGTAATCGCCAAGCCAGCTCAAAGGTTTTGTAAAAACAATTTAAATGATGCTAGCTTAACCCCTGAAAGGCAGTGACTCTTCACTCACAAACTCTTCAGTCTGGTCACATTAGAGAAAGACATGAAGGTTGGTGTCATTCCTGAAAGCCTCAGGATTCAGCTGACAAAAGGACATAACAGATAGGGTTTAGATCCAGGGAAAAGAACTTCCCTGAGGTAAGTCACACTTTTACCTCCTCTGTGAACACAAGGCTTCCTTTTCTGGACCTCTGCAACATGTGGTACGCAGGTGAGCAAGACATTAAGATACACCACCATGCATTTAAGGTCCCAATATCCTACATTTTTACTATGTAGTGTATGCTAAATTTATCCTGCTTACATGGCTGTTTTGTGTTACAAGCAGCCACTCTCCTCCACATAACACAGAACTATCAAACAATAGCACCATGACGTTGCAGTATGGAAGGTGAGGGGTCAGGGTCTGTATAAACCTCACCTCTTTCACATACCAGCCAGTGCCCCTGAGTAACCAACAGGTGATCACTTGCTCCTCAAGTTCTCTTCATGGCATAACACAAAAAGCATTTAATTCTTCTACCATATCTTACCTTTTTTTTATGCTTATGAGTGTTAGCTCTTTGAGGTGCTATGTATATTTTGATGTACCTACTACAGTCTCTCTGATCTAGTACTAATAGATGCAGAAAATTGTTATGGCTGCAAAATTAGGTTTCTCCATTATTCATATTCTGGAAAGCAGCATCTTAAAAATCAGAAAAAACCAGTTTTTTAGATGCTATACAGAATAAGCATTTTTATGGATACTCTGTATCATTTGATGGGTCAGAATACTTCCGTGCAACATAGTTTTGAAATGAGTAATTTAAAAATAGGCATTTTTAAATAGGAAAATGTACAATTCAAAAATTCAGAAAGCAAAACCCAAAGAGAACTGGGAATGAGTCAGCTACATCTATTCACTATGCAACTAATCATCATAAAGAAACCATTTCTGCTAAACTTATTTTAATAAACTTATATTTAGAAACAGATTAGGCTTTTAAGTTAAAAGAAAAAAATCCTAAAGTTTTAGGAGCTGCTGTGCATATGTTCACTAACTGCTTCATCTTGCTTGGTCCCTTCTTGAGAAAGGACATATCTCCCATCCTACCCCTCGTCCCTATTTCTCCCCCATCTTTGAAGAGATTTCTTTTACACGCGATCACCAGATCGCATACTCAGTGAAAAATATCACGTGCTGTGCAACTTGCATACATTACACTTTCGGGCAGACCAGAAGGATATTGGTATGATTCAGATTAGCTATACTGTGTATGCAACAAAGAACCCCCACGTCACAGAAATATCATTATGATATTTTCAAGAACTGTGTCACTTCTTCCAAGAAGTGTGAATTGAAGAGAGACATCTAAGACTAATTTGCATTTCAGTTGGAGGTATCTTCAACCATTCCAGCTCAAGATAAAGTGCTAAGTGAATCCAAGAGCAGACTTTACAAAGCAGATTAGTAATCAGGGAAGAACACCTTTACAGGGCTTGCAAGTAAGGGACAAAGAGGTTGCAGTGACACTTAGGTGCACAAAAACACGTCTCCAATCTCTTCTTGTACTGGGACAGGAGATGCCATTTCCTTTCCCACATCTGAGTCCCCTTGGTCTCTCTTGTTCTCCCAGTTGCATGACTAGCTACAACTTTCTTGTCATATGCACTTCACAATAGTGCTTATCCTGACTATTTTCTCTTGCAGGATTTCCCTTCTACGTACACACAGCAATAGAAACTTTCTTTGACAGGATCCCAAAACTCCTGAGCACTGAGAAGCTTTATGCTGTCAACCTACAGGGTTGGAGAGACATCTGTTAGTAATAAGACTTCTTTGATCTTTAAGGTTTTTAAGCCACTAATGTCCACGACATTACTGTAACATAAACAAATACTATCCCTATTTATAGACACAAAAAGTGAGGGAGAGGTTTGTGTGGTTTGTCAGTCAGAAAGCTCTTGATTCCCAAATCATAACATACAAGGAATCTAGTTATAGCAAGGCAGTATGAGGCAAAAAGTGAATTCCAGTGAACAGCTGTCAGGGGAATTTTGTCCTCACCTGACTGTAACTTCCCTCTCATCCCAGCTCTCCAAGGAAGCAGGTTTCCACTCAGATGTGATTTTTTACTACACTGTAAATTTTTAAGTAGCAGGATATTTTTACTTTAACTCTTAAGCTTTGTTCCCAGGTCTCCTATGATTTAAAGTTAAAATGCTCAAAACTCCCAGGTGGTCAGGAGTTATACTTTGAATTTGGCATTTCTGCACTCCAAAAAAACCCATGAATAGGCCCATTAGGGGACTTAAAGTCCTGCTTAAAAATTGAGTCTAGTCTCCTTAAGAACTCACAAGGACAAGACACTAATTTATACCTTGAACTTTCATCACCACTGATGCTCTTCCACTCTTAAAATACTTATGCCATCAGACATCCCTTGTGCAGATCAATCTGACTGGCAAAGCCTGCATCTTCAGCCAAATCCTGCAAAAAGCCTGTCAGTATAGCCCACTCCTCACTGCAAACAAAGCTGAATGAATCCTATGTTTTCTGAGACACTGGAAGGAGTTCCCCTCTCAATGCTGGGGCAAGTTTCTTATTAAAAATCAGACCACTCATAAAGGAAACTTTTTCTACCCATTTCACAGGTAGAATAAAGATGACTTGGCCTGCCCAAGCCCACAAGGTATGCTCAAGCCCAATATGGAGAAGCAGAATTTAACGTTAATTCATTGTAGTCCAATGTAAAGCTTCTGACTACAGGTAGATGTTTACTCTTCAGCAAATTAAAAATGTGAAATACAAAATGAGAATCCCCAAACTTGCAGTTGGTACAACAGCAGCAGGCAGATTACATAGTAGGTCAACCAGCTGCATAACATTCCAATATCCCTATCCTCACACACACACCAATAAATGAGCACAGGACTAATAACAGCTATGAAGTGCAGCCATTTCAGTGACTACACTTACTCTCTTCATCCCAAAAGAGAAGCCTACAAGACCATCCAGTGATTTTTTAGAACTGGACACTGCACAGAAAACCAGATTTTCAGGTCTGAAACAAATCCCTTAGTTTTCAGGCAGGCATTAGTACATACACAGAAGCAAACTAAGTGTGCAACTGAACACACAAATTTGCATATGTGCTCTAACACCTGAGTAATGCAAGTATTTTTCTTCCAAAGATAATGAACAAAAAAGTTAGTCTGAATTTGGTGACATCTGTAAAGGATCTACAAACTTTCTGAGGATGTTCTTAGGGAAAAAGCTGAAGGGCAGCAGTGCTCTGGCACATAAGAAATACTCTTCGTGCATACAACAGTGAAATTATTTCTAGCTTCTGCATTTTCCCTTATGAAGAAAAACCTTTTTTTGATCCTTGCAAGTAGAGCAAATCATCAACAAAAATCTTACATACTGACTTAACATTCTGAATCACTGACAAGAGTGTCTCAGTTGTAACTGAGCAGATCTAGAATGAAAATTTAAAAAAAATATGCAGCACTACTTGACTTCTGCCCAGAGCAATTTAAAACTTCTGCTACAACAAGTAGTGAAGAATTAATTAGCCAAAGCTGACAAATAATTGCAAAGTGATAAGCTGCTGCAGTGAGCCTGGCTTTTTTTGGTTTACTCTCCAGACCCCATCTGTAGCTTCAGGAAGAGAACGCAGCAGTAACAGTGAGCTGTGAGAAATCAAAGACTCTGTGTGGGTGTATCAGTCAGTCAACACCGCTGAGCACCCAGGTCATATCTGCATAACCCGAGAGACTCCCAGGAAATCAACAGTATATACAGTTGCTGCTTTCCATTATCTTCCCCCACTCAGGTGGCTAAAGATTAAAGCACTATTTCTGTGCACTTAAGGGATGCAATTACAACTTTTGCGTGGTAGGTAAATCTTCCTTGGCAAGTGCATGCTATTGACCTCTCCAGTTGCATGAAATCAGCATTGTTATGTATTGCTCTTATTTTTTAGGCATGTTTTAAAGCATTTCAGTCATTCATATTTAGAATTCTATTCATTATTTTTATTTGCCTGAACCTCTTAGATTCTTTCTGTTCTCTTCAAAAAAGTGAGCTTTTTTTCTATTTGTTCTCTAAATCCCAGAAATCTGGTCCATAGGGAATGGATCCCAGGTTTTCAAACTTGATAGGATATCACCTTACACTTTACAGCAAGGACAGAAAAAACAAACAAAACACTTTGCACCCTACTGATGTAACACTGGGTCTGCCTTTCCACCAAAATAACTGAAATACAAGCCATTAAAAAGATTCAGTCCCAGTAAAAGCAAAGGGAAGCATGAAACACTTCAGTCAGTTTAATACTGCTTTATGTTGTAGCTCAGAAGTGTTAAATACAGAAAAGTTATGGCAAGGAGCAACATCTCCTCGCATAACATCTATGAACAATTCTCCCAAACATACCTCAGAATGACTTCCTATTCTTCCAGAGGTTTTCAGAGTATATCCATTATTACTAACAGCATGAAAATAACATCCTGACAGGGACAATACCATCCTATTTCCACAGTCCTTTTATTTTCACACTTTAAAGAATAATGAACATTATTTCCACGTAAGTAAAACTCAAACCCCACTTTCAACTGGGGGGATAGATGTGTGAACTCCATGCCAGTGAACGGTACTATTTTGAGCAGCAGCTAATGATTTAGGTAAGTAAAAAGAACCCTCACTGTTACAACAGCAAGGGGAGAAAAAAAGTAACCTCTCCTTTCTCTGCAAAGAGGAAATCAGGATGAAAATGTATCTTGAAAGAAGTATGTACTTGTGAGTATTATATATTCAACACAGAAAAAAATACAGTTAGGATGGATTTATTTTCAGGAGAAAAAAAGTGATGTTTCTCTTCATGTCCTCATTTCCAGGAGATATTAGTATCAGATATTAAAAAGTTCCTTTCATAAAACTATTGAAAAGTGGATACTGCTACACTTCCCTTCCTGCTAAAATGAAACTAATTTTAAATAGAACAATATATGCAAATAAACACAAACAGAAGACCTAGCCTGTGAAAAAAGCAAAAATAAAACAAAGAAATGCTTATTTCAGACTTTTTTTCCTAGGACCTGAAAAATATATTCTAGTTTCTCGGTCCTGTTTCTCTGTCCCGTCTCTCTACAGCTTCTTCATTACACTTAATTTCTGAAAATTTTCAGTGGCATCCAGTGCATTCTCTCAGCAAAGCTACGTGAAGCAGCACATCTTTATATCCCACCTGGGAAAAATCTTCAAAGAACGGACATGAACACTTGCCTTTCCTTCAAACTACTTTCACCATGACAGTCATCTGCTTATATATTCAATATGAAAGAAATACGTCAACATTTTCAAATTTATGGTAGTATTAGGCATCTCTGATCACTTCAGTTTTCAGTTTTCCCAAGTACTATTTGTTATTTCCCTGCACAAGGCCTTATCTGATTTAGAAACTTATTTTTGCTTCTGAAATACATAACCACATTCCATAAATATACTTAGAAATTAAAGAATACTACTAAAATTTACGTGAAGTGGAAATGAAGTAACTTATGGCCTATCTTGACAGTTCAGCACGGGTGCATTTGTAATCAATATGTGGTTTTCACATGGGTACATTTTTTAATGCTATGTCTAAAAAAAAGGTAAGAAAAAATGACAGCAGTGACCATGTAGAGGGAAAATAATTTGATTTTACACAGTGCCATTCATTGTTCAGCTGTCCTTAAGCACTTCACAAAACAGCAAGCCTCCTAGGTGTACTACCATATGGGAAAATACAGCAGCTGTTCTGCGAGCTACAAGAGCTCACCTCTAACCAGAGGAATCTCATCCTGAGAGGCTGCATGCCAACACAAGGCACTCAAGAAACATTTACTCTGTTTAAGAAAATCTGGGGATATAATGCTGCAAGTACTTAGAATTCCTAAGTATAAAAAAAAGCATGGGAACTCAGTGCTGTAAATGTTGGACACAACATGTCTCTTGACTACAAAATATAAAAAGTAGCCCCTAATATCTGAGGTTTACGTTCCATTTCTGCTATCACACTTAAACCCTGAATATAAAACAATGCAAAACTATGCAGATAGGAGAACTTCATCTCTTCTAAAGTGCTGAGGCCCAGAAAGAGATCCCAAAGTGGCTGGTTCTTGTACACTAAACAATACACTAGAGGAGTCTAAAGAAGGGAAATTTTACCCTAAAATCAAAGAGACATTCCCAAAGGTGAGACCTTTCTTACTAAAAACTTACCCTTTATAAGGAAAAGTTAATTCTTTCTGGCAAGCCACAGCCTAACTTTTGCAGTTCTTTGTCTTCCATTTCCACCCTATATCAGCAGCGCTAACCTTCTGTTTCCGTCATGGGACAAAGCAGACAATGCTCACCTTTGGTCATAGTAACAGGCTGGAAAAAGCTGTCTGTCTATATTATCATTTCCTCTCTTTCTGCTTAATAGCTGCCTTTTTTGTCTTTAATGAACACTGTGGCCAGACATAATCCTGCAGTAGGAAAAAATGGCAGATATTTGTACCATGAAAGCACAAAGCTCAGTTCTGTACATTTTATTAATCTTGTCTCATTGAACAAATAATTATCAAAAGTATACACAGTTCTAAAAATGGAAGCTTTCCATAAGGAAAAGCCTTCCTGTGTGATGAAACACACAAGTTATCAAAACAGGATGTAGAACAGAGAGCACACGTGCATCCTTACTTCAATTGTTATGGCATTAGTCCTTCCTAGTCAAATTAATCTTTGGAGGAATGTTGTATTTTTTTTAAAGCAAGCATGCTCTGTTCCTAACTCTATGAAGCCTGCAGAGACAACTGGGCACAAAAGTAAATGCAACTCAGGAAACAGTCACCTATCAAAGAACATGGTAAACTCCTAAGCCTCTTACATAAAGATTACTGTCAACTTCAAATGGATTATAATCAGGGTGGCAGAAAAGCCCCGAGACAAAAATTAACACCCAATGGTTCAATTATTCCAAAATCTGGAGAACAGGGTTGAAGACAACTTATCTCTCATCTCATTTGGTATACTTCATGAGGGGATAAGAGCAGTTCTGCAGTTCTGAGAGTCAGAAACAAACAAGCAAGCAAGCCCCTCCTCTTCCCTCTGCTCCACCCTACACAGACATAGAAAGGAAACATTCATTTTATAATGACAGAGTTTATTTACATTAGAGAAGATAACACAAGTTGAAAAGTTGTTTCAACAGGAATCCAACAATCGGTGCTTTTCTCCATCTTCAAAGAAAGGGACAATTTTTAAGATTTGATGATGCACCTTCAGAAGACCTTGATGATCACTTGGGAAAAAAGTACCAGGAATCAACTAAAACAAACAAACAAAAAAGACAAAGTGACATTAATTATATAAAATTAGTCATACACAAACACTTTAAAAAAATAACATTCTGCCCTTTCAGCTACCCTCCCTCCTATAACAATACCGCTATGTTAGCAGTATTAGCTGTGTTAGCTCTATTCCCCACCCTGTGAAAAGCATGGCCTCAAAATAATATCAGTTCATTTGAACAGTTTGGCTGTACCAATCCTGCAACAAGTTCTAACACTGTTGTGACCATCCCTGGGAAACATCACAGATCAGGCAGATGACTATCTGTCAGAGGTCTGAGATCTAATACTTTGGTAAATAAATGCTATTTATTGGCATGCCATATAAAGGCAAATGGAATGCAACTTGCTTTCCCATGACATGGGCTACACAGATGTTGCTTCTCAAACACTTTGGCACTTGGCTCATGACTAAGTTTAACTTAGTATTTCTGTAACTCCCTCCATCTCAAAAAGCACATATGCATTCTATAGTTCCTGCCAGTAGAAAAATTTTTTTTTAAAGTACTTAAAACTGAAAATGTAGGATGCATTCTTATTTCTTAAAGAAAAACACATGTTCTGTTAACATGAAAAACAGTCGTAACAGTAAAAGCATAAAATTTTGTCTTTAGAACTTAACCTTACCTAATTTTCAAGTGTATGTCAATTTGAGGAAAAGGAGCTATTTGATTAGTTAGCTACTGTGAGGAATGACAAAAAACTAAGGCAAAGCAGCCAATCTCCTTTAAAAAGGATAAATGTCATGCATTGGCCTTGCATGATCAGTAAGAGAAAATTTTTGTCTTCTTATCTTTTTATGTGGACTACACTTTCACTCAAAAGTAATCTTCTCCCACAAAGCATTCATGAATTTCTGTTCATGTTCTATTTAGTAGAAGACAGGCAATACCATATGACAGGATATAACTATTATAATTTTCATACACACAAAATTGCCTTTTTTCAACATAACAGTTTTCATGTCAATTTGTAAAGCCAGCAATTAAGAGAAGTCATATGACATCTGAGAAAAAAGATACCTTCTGGAGAAACAGGATCTCCATTCATAAATGCTGGTGCCTAAAAAAGAGAAAAACAAAGATAGGGAAGAAAAACTAAACCAACATCTCAGGACTTGAGGTTTCATAGATAGCACCAAATTTAAAGGTATTTTAATGCTCAAGTCAAGAGATACTAACTAAACCAGAATTTTCTGTTGCCCCCACAGGACAATAGTCTACCTTATAGATTTCTCAACCCCACTGTACAAATTTCTTTGTTGCTCATAAATGACAAAACAAGCACAGGAACAATGAGTGATAGATTAACACCTTACCTAATGCAATGGGGATTTTTGATGACTGTATCACCTTTGAGAATAACAGGATTTGTTGCTAACATCTAAAGAGTATAATAACTAGAAAGGTATTTTTACATGTTTCACTGTCAAGTATGCATGTGAATACATTCACACACATACAATTTACATTAAATACAAGCAAATCATTTTAAATAAATGTGTGATGATACTTTTTTACAATTCCATTTTGACAGAATAATTTATATCCGTAGAAAGTGACCATTTGTTTTAAAATTCAGGTCTGGCATTTCAAAGCCACTATTCAATCACAGGAGTGCACAGCCTGTCTTGTCCTGTAACTTAAAGGACAAAATTAAAGACACTTTTAAAACATCTGGAATCACCCTGCCTCATGATGAGGATGTAACAACTTTCCACTGCCCTTCCTTAGCACAGCAGACTCGTGCAGGGCTGCACTAGTCTTCCTGCATCTGAGCAGGCACAGGGCTCTAAACACTGAAGAGCAGAACAAACCCCTGAGGAGGGAAGTAAGAAGCAGGATTCTTCTTCCCACTTTACCCAGGATAATTACCTGCATGGGGGGGGGTTATGTGACTGGTCTGAAAGGAGGTAGCAGTATGACAAACATAACCCAGATCCTAGCAGCAGAATATCCCCTCTCTTCCCAGCAAAACCAAGCTTTATCTCATAAGGCAGGGAGATCCAGAGGTCACCATTTATAAGCAGGTGCCTGCCACTTTTGCTCAAAAAGCTTGAGATAAGGACTCAGTACTTTCCCACCATGACCAGATCAAAATCTCATCTCACTGAACTAAGAATCTCATGTTCATCTGGAACACCATTATAAAAACCAAATAAAATATTTAATTAATAAAAACAAACCACAGACTAAAAACTTCACCAATCTTTTGTTTCACAACTGGCCACCACAAAAAATTCTACCTTTACTAAATCCCAAGTGGAAATGTCCTCACAGAAAGTGTGTAGGGAGAAATGCAGCAAACAAACCTTCTTGCTTAGATCTGAATTATTTAAAATACATCAATAAATATACAGATTCAAATTTGATTGGAGATTTCTTTAAATCATCAGGAAAAGTCAATTATTTTTCCCCGTAAAGCACTGTTCTGCATTTTATCAAGGGACAAGCAAAGCTTTCCTAGTTCACTTTCCAGTATTATAAGAAAGAATTATGTGGTAAGTCTGAGAAACATTGCTCTACTAACTATTTATAGATTGTCTTGGAGATTTTCCAACTTGCAAAGTCCCCAGCAGCTTCTTCACCGAGCAAGTAATTCTTAGGATTAGTATTAAACAAAGGCTTGGTGGTTCTGGTCAGTTTTACAGAAGCCAACACTTAAAAGCCTGAAATAAACAGTGTATCTTAGCACTAACACATTCATCTACAAAGCTCTAGGACTCCTGGGTTTAGTGTGCAACATAAACTGACACTGGAGCTGAGACACAGATGAAACAACTTTCAGAGGCTAGAGAACACCAGAAATGTTCACTATGTAGTGTTAAAATTCATCTAGATTTGTAGTTGCAGGGGTCTGGTGTAATTTTGGTTGGTTCAAATGTTCAGTATTTGCTCTTAAATGCACAGGTTATCTTCTATCTCTTTGGAACTGATGGTCATGGCAATTTACCTGCAGTGGAATCATTCTTAGCTTTCCCCCAACATGCCATCCATCTAGAAACTCCCTCAGTGGAGTGGAAATTCCCCAACCCAGACAAGCCACTCTAGTTCCTCATCTGTAAAGTACAAAAAGTCAAATAATTCTGAGAACAACTGGACTACCCTGGGAACCACCCAGTCAAAATCTATAGGAAATTCTGATGAGTGCACACTTGGTAAGGATTTGAATGTTTTCTGTTTGGTTCTGTTACAGTTCTCTTGCTCACCATGAAAACTCTTCCACAGCAATAGTGAGCATTGCCTCTTGGCTTTTGGTACCCTTGGGGTTTTTTTTTTGTTTTGTTCCAGGGTTTGAGAACTCAATACATATCATTTAAGGCAATAATCACTCACTCAAAAATGCTGCAACTGAAATCTGACGCTGGAAAAAGAACTGTAGGGAACCAGCTCTCACTGCAGAAATAGCTCAGAAATTTTGCAGTAGCCGAAACACATTTCTCACTGTATGTGCATACAAGATCTGCTTCAGCTTTCATTATTTTGTTTTTACCCAGGACCTAATAGATTGATATAAATTAGAAGAAAATGTGTCTGCTTTTGGTTTAAATTAAAAAAAAAAAAAAACCAACACCAAAAACCCAAACAAAACCCTCTGCAAACAGGCAGCTTTCATTTGAAATCACCAGAGGCATTAAAATTCTGCAGCCAACACTCACGTACTTTCACTTCAGTGTGAAAGAGAGAATGTCTGACAACCAAAGCATGCAGTGTAGTGTATTAGACAAAAAGATGCCTGCTTAAAATGTGCAAGTCAACCTCCTTGCTTACATTTAGAGTTCAACTGTCCATGATTCCTATCTCAAGGCCATTTTACTTTTTTAGTTATTGCAGATCAGCAACTGCATGCAATATGAACAACAGCATTTATAATAGAGTATTGCATATTTTCCCTGTCTGGAAAGCACCAAGAGGCAGCACCCTACAAAGATGTAATTAAAATACTTAGACTGAACTGAAACAGAATGATGGAAAGGACTATGTGGAAACAACTTCACAAAAACACCACTTAAATTAATGTGAGGCACAAAAAAAAGACAGGAAGTCATACTATTTGATAAGAAGGGAAGCTTTCAAATAAGAAAGGCATTACAGTTTGATACAAGGTATCTATTTTATGAATTGGTTTTACTAACTTCCTCCCGTCCCCAAAAACCAGAGGAAAAAAAAAGATTTGTTATTGAGAAACAAAGACATACTGCTGATTTAATGATTATTTACTCTGCATGCCTCAAAGTACAAAGAGCAGAGAATGCAAAAGGAAATATTCCTTTGCACATTTGTCACAATTCAAATATATTTGGACTTGAAGTTTTAGTTACATTTAAAGACTCATAGTTATTGTAAATTTGGAAGTGCAGAGAAGGTAAATACTTGCTTATAGCTGTGACTGACATGTCTAAAATTGTATTTCAATTCCAAAATGAATTTTTCTTTCATTTAAAATTTAAAGTCCCATTAATCAACATTCACAAATGCAACACAGAGATGCTTTAAAAGAAGTGCTGAAAGCAATGTATCTGAATAGAAAAAAAAAGTTTGGTTTGACACATCTTTATGACTTAAACCAATATTTCTTTCCAATTGAGACTCTTATTTGCTTGTGACACAACAGCATCCAGGACAACACATTCTTACTAGAAATGCTGTTGGAATGTTAACTGCACAGACAGTGGACAGCATGTCCTTTGACACCCGAACTTGCATAATTGCTGTGATTGTTGAGGCAAAACACTGGGTGCCCTCTCAGCCATGCACACATGCAAAGTACCTCATGTGGTCATGAGTACAGGCTCAATCACAGCCTATGTTAGAAAAGAAAAAGTAATACTTGGGGGCACATTTCTCCATGTAATTTCTGGTAACCTTGCTTAATTTCTGGCACCAAAACTACTGTATTTTGAAACGAAAAAAAATCTCCTCCACTAACATTTGCACATGAAAGCATCAAACCTGCAGGACATTTTTCTTGCCCGAACAGGAAATCTGCATGTTTTAATTTTATGTTAATTTTCAGAATGTGACAGGTATTCTTTAAAAAACATTCAAATAAGCATCCCCTCTCTTACAGTATTGCATTTAATTATGCAAGTAGACAAACAAAGGATCTGTTTAGTGATTAGGGACTACAGTGAGCTTGTCAATGAGTTCTAACACTGGGTGGTAACTCATGGCAACAGGGGAGACAGAGAAGACAGCAGGCTAGATACAAATAGCAGTCCATCTTGCTATTCAGGATCAGAAGAAACAGCACCAGAGAAGGAGAAAAAACAAAAGAACTCCACCAGAACAGTAATGAACCTTCCAGAAACCACAGCTGGACCACTGCAATGAAAGGTTTATATCACAACACTTACATTTCCCTTACAACCTTTCTGCTCCTCCTTTTACTTAAATTTTTACTTAAGGAAAGACCATTTCAATTTAGCTACTTTATTTCAGTTTTGGAGTCTCTTCCAATGAATCATTAAAAGAAAAAAAGGGGTGAAAAAATGTAAATATCCTTACTGACTGCACAATCGATCGGGCATCCTCCTCACTGCAACAGAATGGGCTGCCACTCACCAGAATATTTGTGCTGAAAAATAAAATTAAATACCTGATTTATGCATCAGTGGAAAAGAGCCACACACAATTCAGTACTTATGGAAAAAACCCACCATCACATAAAGAGCTCAGAAATGCGTATCTGCAAGAGATGAGGAAGCGAAAGCCACAAAGTAAGGCTGGAAGGAACAGGTGTGTGGAAGGGTGTTCTTTGTTTCGCTGTGTTTGAGGAGGTGTCTTGGTTGTGTATTCTGTATTAATGCAAGCAGTGCTCACACAGTGCTTCTGGCTGCTAACTTGGGTACAGTGCAGAGGACCGCAGATGAGAAGCTAAATCCCCCAAGAAGTCAGCAGAAATAAACTGGCACTTCCCAAGGGAGCTGAGGAACACCTAGATCACTAGCAGAGATGATGTGAGTACACTCATCTCTTGTGCCTTGCAGGATAGCCAGATTTGGAGGCAGATCATGGAAGTAACAGCAGGTTACTTCAGCAACCCACCTGTAGTATCCAACAAGAAGGAAAAACGGGTCAAAATTCTGCATGTACATAAAGCAGCAGATATCTATAGTATTTTCAGACAAACTCTGGGACCACATCCTTGGCAGAAATGTTTCCCTATGAATCTGTATCCTTTCACACCAAAAATGAGTTTGATCATGAGTTTTTAAGGTCCTACAGAACAAACTGCACAAACTTCAATTCCCCAAAGCAACAGAATGAACAGTGACAAGCGGCCCAAGATTCTCCCAAAACAATTCTGAATAAAGACTCTGGGACCATTTCTCAACAGTTGACGTAATGAATGTCACACATCTATGTAATCAATACATTTCTGGAGCTACTTACCAGTAAATCCTCATCATACAAGGAGCAATTAGTCAATCATGCTTTATTATCAATTAATTATCAAGCCCATTAATATTCCTGTCATCTCAAATTAAAAAAAAATCTAAGCAGTTTATGGACAGCTGCAACTTGTTGAATAGCACCAGTATAACTACAATATGAAGAGCATGAGATGTGACTGGATACATACCACTTTATAGCACCTCCATCAACTTTTTTATGAAGCAAAGCTTTCCAGTGTTCGTGGGTAGATTTAATAATTTCAACAGCAAAATCCTAGTTTACAACAAGGAAAGTTTTGTAAATTAAAATGTTATTAAACAGAAAAAAGCCACAGAACTAGTTTATTAAAACATGCTATTTCCTATGTTATTTTAAGGCACCTCCTTTGAGGCCTCATTAATTTTCTGGAGAATATGTAAAGAAACAAACTTCACTGTTTATCAAATATATTGGCAACACATTCAGGACTTTCCATCAGTCTGCAGCCACAAAACACAAATGCTACGTGAAAGAAATGAAATCAGCACTAGATGCTACAGAGATCCCTACTGCTGTAGAAAACTGAACCAGGCTCTAACTGGGATCAAGTACGTGAGCAATGACTCCACCCTTACAGATGCAGGTCACAGTTCGGGTTTCCCCTCTAGAGGCATAATTTGCATTTACTTTATTAACGCCCAATCATATACTTAATACATTTGTACATATACATATACATATAATACATATACATTTGTAAGAACATAACGTGTCAGCTGCTTAACACTTTCTGCTTGTTTGAAAGAAAAATAATATTGGGGGTGGGGCTGGGACGAAAAAGCTTCCAAAAATTCAAGTAAAATAAGCCCTCGGTGTCCAGATGATGACTGCTAGACTTGCAAAAAGCTGCCAACTGAACATTCACATTTGTTAACAAGGAGTGACTTGGAAAAGTGCCACTAGAACACTGTGAACTTCACTAGAGCTGCTGGAGCATAGCCACAGCTGCCTCACCACATCCTAGGTCTCTAGAAATGCTTGAGAATTATTCAAGTGCTCCAAACCAGCTATGTCAGGGCATTTAGCACCTCCAGGCTCAACTTCAATGGCCTGACAGGGATACACTGGTCTACTGTCACTCTACCGTGCAGGAACACCTCTAAGAGCAGTTCCTGGGAAAACAGGGGAGAGATCAGGTTATCAAGCCTTACAACTCCACAACTGATTGATTTAAAAGGCAGTTTTAGTGCAGAAGGGAGTTAGGGCATTTCTTTAACCAGACAAAGCTTGTTAAGTTGCCTGAGCTGGTTAGAAGGCATCACGTAACTTTGACAGCACCCTGCAAGGCTGAACTGGCTGACACATGGACATCATTCATGAGAAACCTGTGATTACTTGCCAAGAATAATCTACACAGAGCATACAATACACAAGTTGCAAAGCAATTTTACTCAAATCACATCCAATTTCTCTGGAAAAATCCAGGTATTTCCTTCAACAAAGTCTATTCCCTAGTCTGATCTCCTTTCAAACACTGGTCATTCTTACTGTTAGTTTAAAAAGCTAAAAAGTTCTTTCTTTCCTTAAAAAAAAAAGAAAAAAAGAAAAGAAAAAAAAAAAAAAGAAGCAAGTAATTTTTCAATTTTTCAGCCTTCAAGCCAAACACTTCAAATGTTTTTACAGAGGTTTACCAGAAAAAAGTATGCCTTGAGCAAATACAAAATATGAAAAACTCTGTAACCCATTGTCTTAGACTGCATAACCTAAAAACAAAAGTCGGAAAATTTTACCAACAGGACAACAAAAACACCTGAAAAGGCAATCTGTTCATTACTCTGACACGGAGAATGAAAATGCTTTGAAAAACATCTACAAACACACAGATGCATGTGTAAATCTCATCAGGATTAGGACTAAATTTTTTTCCAACTTCATTAATGACTTATGCATTTTTCCTGAACAAAATGAAAGGCAGAAAACATTTCATCCTAGCCTAATAAATTGTACGCAGAAGTCCTCCCATCAAAATTCTTTTCATTAAGGCTCCTCCTTTACAATTCCAAAAATTCGAGAGTCCCCATAACAGAATTATATATTTTTAATTTTGCATTATCTTCACCTTGTTTTTAAATTCTCCATTAAAAGCAAAGTGATTTTCTGGTTTACCATCAGGGACTTTATATAATTGGAACCAGTCAATTGTAGCCTCAAGATAACCCGGTTTGTGCTTCCTGACATCATCGATATCTGTAGGTTAAAAAGATTAAAAAAAAAAAAGGCTGATCATTATCACTCACAGGTTTCAGAACATTAATTTTTTTAATTTTCCTAAAGAATCTGCAGCAATTTGATTTCACTGAATACTTTCAAAGTCATTGGTAAACTTCACTTTATTACAATAGCTGCCCATAGTTGCTACCTTATGATTTTACAACCACACTAAGCAGGTAAAGCAGTCATCTCCTGCCCTTCATTAATTAAGACCCAAAGGCACAATGAATAAAAGGACCATATTTGTGAAAGGAGAAGAAAATTCCATATTTATCTCAGTAAGTAGCTTTGCAATACTTAGATTATTTGCTGATGCAATTTTTTCCTCCAGCAACTGCAGGGACTATGAGCATTTTTGGATAACGGAAGAATAACTATAAAAACAATTTCAACACGTGGATCTTTAAACCAGCACCTCTAAACAAAATACAGGCTTGACTTGTCAATATTATATTAAAAGGCCCTTTTTTGCTCACATTAGTCCCAAATTCATCCCCTTCAAGTCATGACAGAGACGTGCCAGGAGCTCTAAACACTAACTTCACTGATAACCTTGCGGTATTCTGCATACTCACAGTGATAAACAATTCTGCCTCTACAATCCTGATGGACAAAGATGTGACAGGACACAAAGACGAACGTATTCTATTTGTGGGACACCCTTGTGAAGCAGAGATGAATACTGCCATGGTGTGTACAGAGATGAAAGATCACGGCAGTTCAGCTTGAAGACTATGCTGCCATATCAACGATGCAGTTCTTCATCCTCCACCCCTTACCTGCTGTGCATATCAAAATTTAACGGGCTGTCCTTGGAGACTACCACCACTTCTGTCACCTGCAACAGCATGGTCCTATCAACCCCTTACAAATTAACTCCCTGGCAACATGTTTTCATGGAAAAGCTTTCAACACTGTTCTAATAATTTTAATGTAATAAAGGATTTTGTCCATCCCAGAAGCCAAATACTTTGTAACTGGTGTGATCTTCTATTTCCACAGTCACTTCTGATGGAAATGGGAGCTGACTTTTTACTGCTGTAGTCTACCAACTATTTCATAACCTCACTCTGCTCAGGCCACCTTCCATGGTGTTACTCTCCTCTAGTGTTTTGCAAGTCACTTGCAAGTCTCCCTTCCTCATTCCTTCTTGCTCTTTCTCAATACTGCCTGGTTCCTTCATTATCTTCTCCCATAGGTATGCCTTGCTTGATGACATCTGGGCAGCAGTGATTTCTGCTAAGATAATTTTCTGCCTATCCAGTCCTATAAAATCAGAGTTGCTTAGTCCATGGAATTGATACCTAGTCATGTGCTTTCCATCTCTAAGTGCCTAAATGTCTTTTAAAATTTCACTGTGAATCTGAACAAAGACATTAAAGTATTTCTGAAGAGAACAATAAGAGAAGAGAAAAGGTCTTGTGCTACAGACCATTCAATTCTCAGTAGACCACCAAGAGAGATGACATGTAGACTGAAGTGGGAGGCCAGACCCATGTGAGAAGACATTCTGAGTGTTAATAGGCATGTCATAGATGCCACTGCCAAATTCCACTGCATTACCACTACCCAAAGAATAAAGCATAAAACTTTGAAGAACCCCATGTAAACTTTTGTTTTGCACACACTTTACAGGGCTACGTGTTTATGGGCTCAGAGTAAAACACATTTTGAACTTGGCTGCTGGCCATCTGTCTGTAGGAGATCAGGGAATTTCACTGGCAGAATCCCAGAAAAAAGCAAGGGCACATAAGGCTGTGCTAGAGGCAGGTCTTCTCGCTAAAATACGTGTTTAAGAGCACAAAAAGCTTCTCACTAGGGTGGGTGGGCAAGACCAACCAAGAAGGAATGATTTAGAAAGAGTGGGATCTTGGTTGGAAGCTGAATGGTTCACTTGGGCACTAATAAAACTGCAGCTCCAATTCAAATCAGCTTCAGGACTCCAATGTATCATCCTATTCTCTCCAAGCAACAGAACATCCCTCTTCCAACTTGAGACATTGTCATCTCCTCCTCTTGTGAAGTTTGAATTCATGTCTAACACTTGCTGAAGAGACAGTATCTCCTCAAGTTTGTAAAGCAAACCAGGCCGCTGCAGCAATTTCCTTGGCTCCCAGCAGTGGACAAACTCCAGACCTCTATCTCCAGACACTACTTAAATGCAAGCATACTTTCTCACACTGCTGTTCCTTTTTCCTGGTTCCTATTCCAGCAAATGTCTCTTCTAACTCTGCTTCTCCACTCCCCCTCCTTGGTTATTTGCCTCCTACTCCCATAAAAACTGTTCATCAAAAGTGCTTTACAATCTACTAACTGGCACTTGGTGCTCTTCTCCATCTGCTGTCCCTTATATATAGGTTTTACCTATACTTATTTGAAGGACTCAAATATTAGGATAGGCTTTGAGACAGACTTTCATTATGTCTTTTTTTAGGGATTCTATCTTCATGGATAGAATTGTCTCCCTGAATTTCACACTCTCTCTACTGGAAAATACGTTCCCTAAGTAAAGTGACTAAACACAATCATACTACAGCATTATATGGATGGATTATACTCTGGTTTTGAGGACTTAAGAAGGGGAGCATTGGTTGCTTTTATTTCCTGGGTTCCTTGCAAGTTATTGTCCTTCATCCCTATGCTTCACTTCACTATTCTTTACTACAAAGGACAGCTACTGAACATCAAATGAAATTTGAATGCTTGATTAAAAAAAAAAAGACTCCAGAACATCTGTATTACAAAGGAAGTTGGTGGCAAGCATAAGAAAAAAGTGCAACAATGCAACAAAACAAACCCCAGAAAATTATCAATGCCTGTTGCTGTGGAGTCAGCATGTAATACAAAACACCAGGAAAACAGCAGCTCTTGCATCACTCACTCAACAGCCACCTCTCCAGTTCATTAAAAGTCACCACAGAAAAACTTGAAAGACATTTGTCTTCCACTGAAATCTAAACAGCCTCTTTGGGATATCAGGGGGGAAAGGAGAAAAACCACATTCAGAAAACAAAAAAGTAAGCAAAGAAAGGTAAAAGAAAAGATCACACTAAGCAGTACAATAATTTATTACACTAAAATCCATAGAAGATAGCTTCAAATTATGGTTTTTATAAAAGCAAACAACTCAGATGTCTTTTCTGCAGGAAACACTGTCAAGACAGTCTTTTTTGACGTTGACTGCTTATCTTCCTTCAGAGCTATGTACTCACATTGATGTTAAAAGGGGCAGGTTGGGGAGCAGCAAGTGTTTACGTGGCCCAAAGTAGTTTGATCTTTGCTAGCAAGCCCTGCTCAAGGCAGCAGAGCAGGTCAGGCTCCCACAGCTATGTTATCAGCAGGTCCCCACAGGGCTCTAACTGGGAATTTCTCTACACTGCCTGCATACAACCACAGGTCTCATTTTTCTGGGCACCAAAGTTAAGTGCCAAGGGTTAAAAAGAGACAGTGGATCACATTAAGGGCTGCAGTTCAGTGTCCATAAGGAAAATCCCTAGAGGCTGGCACCATGAACTGCTGCTACCTCTCTGTCAAGGGAGTGAGCTAAAATAAATGCAGACCCCAATTCTAGCTGGCTTTACAGAAGAGAGCAACAAAAGCATTTGTACAAAACTACCATTTTTAGTACAACAGATGCTGCTTCTTGCAAGCAAAGCTAAAACAACATGTTTGCAGCAAGCTTTTTAAACAAGGTCTGAGGGAAGAGAGGACATATGTTTTTAATAACATCTTATAAACATTTAGAGGAAGCTGCAGCTACATTCCATATAAAGGCATTTGGTGTATTTTGTGCAAGGGGTAGGAGGGAAGCCTTGGTACAGCAAATTAATTTTTTTATACTGAGTGCTTACACAAATCCACAACAAAGGTCTTCTGGGCCTCTGCTGCTTCTCTGTGAATAAATACACTCACATGCAAAGGTCTGTAACAATATTTAGTACAAAATATACAGTATGCCTTCATTTTGCCATTTAGGGTTTGATCACTAAACCCTATCTTTAGAAGTGTATTGTAAAAGCAGCACAGCAACACAGCACAGTTAACTACACCAGTGCCAGCAAAAGGCAGCACAATAAAGCCAGCAGACATCACCAACTGCTACTGAATAGATCCTGGCATCTTTCCAGTGAGCAATGGCAGCAAAAATGGCTGCTAAGATTCCAGGCCAATAAATCACCTCCAAAATGCCATGGACTAATACATGATTAGTCCAATTTGCTGAAAGATGGCAAAATGACCTTCTGAAAGCCAGACTTCATATACTGCTTCAAACACAATTCCTACTTCAACTACCAGTGATTTTTAAAACTTCTTGTCCAATATGAAGATGCCACATACATCTAGACCAAATCACAGCATAAAATTACCACTCATTCCTTCTGAGCCCAAACTAGAAAAGCATTAGATATACAAGTGAACTCCAATATATCCAATATATTAAATTCACTCCAAACTATGAAATAACCAGACAAGCAACCTTTTTACTACAAAAATTTACTTCTCCTCTTCTCCTCCTGGCTATTTTACACACACACCTAAAGAAAAAAAAAAAAAAAAAAAAAAGGAACAACAAAATAAAGAAAACAACCCAGCCTATTACACCACCAAGATTTATTGCTTCAGTTGTTTCAGTCTGCAAGGAGGAGCTTTTAGGTCTCAGAGTTGTTTGGTCTAAAGTTGCTCCACTAGTCCACTAACAGCCATCTGCCTAGCAACTGCCTGAGCAGAAACACAACAGCCACAAAGACAGATCTTAATGAAATAGTTGCTTTTACACTCCAACTAGACATGTTCAGATTTATCTTTCTCACACAGATGTCTGCGTCTGACATACCGCTTGTATTTGGTGAGAGATTGTCCTCATACCCACCAGAATTAAGTGCTATTATTTCAAACAGATTACCTTACAAAGTCAGTCCAAAAAGACACTAAGACCCTGCTATTCCTCCTGATGACACAGTTCCCACTTAAAACAGGTGCTAAGCATTGCCTATCATTCCTGTAAACAAGAGTTTCTCACCGCTCTGTGTGAAACAGACAGTTCTAGGCAGGGTTTCCAATTTTAACCAGTATTTATCAATAAATGCCTGCACAACACAGTCCAGTGGAGTGCTATGAATAAACAATGAGAAGCACTCAGAAGTTGTGACTTCTCAGTTCTGAGTTCTGTGAAGTCTCAGAAAAATCAATTGCACTTATGAGAAAGATGGCAATCCTGGAAGGAGAATATCCCAGGTACCTGGGGTGTGCTTAAAGAGGCAAGGGGAGTTACACACAGTGCAGGCTCAGGACGGGGTTTGCACGTAATCACCACTCTGGTGCCTTGAAATTATCTTCTCCAAATGTTCACTGGGGGCTCTGCACATACTGAGCTGAAAGCAAATGTGATGATTCTCAGTGCAGTTGGAAATCTTTAACAAATGATACAGAAGTGACTGGACAGGATTAGAAGGCAACACTTAGCCTCATCTTCCCCAGGAGGCCACCTCCGTAACACAGCAGCACATCAATTACAGAGGGAGAGACTGGTTTTATCCGTAGCTGCCATCCCTTTATGCTGAAATAATTAACAACTTTGGGAAGGGGGAAAAACAAGTATAAAAGGACATATTGTACTGCCTGCTCTGACAGATTTGTTTGTTTTTAGACTGAAGAATGATTGCTGTTAAACACTGCAAGCCAGTCATATTTTCTGAAAGCAGACAAGGGCTTTTTTTCTCCCCTTTTTCTTTCTTCTGTAAATTTTGGGCTGCAACTCCAATCCCAAAGGGAAATCATATTGAACTGGATAAGTAGTTCTACACTTCTCTGAATCTCAGGATAGTTCTCTTCTTGAAGTTTTGCACATATTCCCTGATGAGAAAGGATGCACACAGGAATCAACTACAGGCAATAGTTTGCCCATTCCTCCCACTACTTTCTCTTTTTTTTTTTAAGACTAAATCTCTTACTCCTCCCCTCCCAAATAAACTAAAGCTGTAATAGAGGTGATATAAATCAGTCATAACCTGGGAGAAAAACAAGAACAAAACCAACCCCAAAAAAAACAGAGAGAGCTTTCAAATACAGACAGTTAACCCCAAATAATAAATAATACTGGAATACACCACCACAGTTTTGCCCCTGCTTAGCGGACTCCTGAATTCTCTCATTCACTTTTCTAACCACATTCTCTCAGAAACTGCCAGGGAGAAAACGTATGTCTTTAAGCAGAACAGTGTCTAGAAATAAAATGCTATGCACTTTTCTTTTAACTACTGACACTTATACTGCATTTTGCTGCACATTAGAGAGTGGTTTAAATTGATACTGACATTAACAGCGAACTATTACTTACTCTTTCCTTAAGCTGAACTTCTTAATCTCTAACTGTCAAAGTAGTTAAAGAGTCATAAACACTATGCAGCAATTCATCTGCCCAATGATTTTAATCAGCATCAACCCAAGAGTTTCCTTTTCCTCATCTCTTCTTCTCCCCTTCTTTCCCCACAAGTCAAGTATTCTCCATGTGAAAGTAACCTGCAACAAAACTGAGAATGAAGGGCTAGTCCAGTGATATACTTTACATTCAGAAACCATGAAAAAAACCTCAATGGCTGAGCAACATGTGTCTTTAAAAAGCTACTGGATTGCTCTATTCCTACAGAAAGGCCACTCCGCACCTTGGTGCTCCCTTCCCAACAAAGAGCAGGCTCTCATTGTACATACCTGATGGCATATATGGTTTTTTGTTTCCTAACTATCAGTTTTAGACAAACCTCCTCACTTAAGATTCATGATTCCCAGTAATATTCCATTTGAGGAAGTAAATCTCCATTTATCCAGAGAAAAACTGCATTTTACCTGTGCTATGAAAACTTCCTGCAGTTTTAACACATCAGAATTACACCTCATGTGCTATTCACATGGACACACTTCAGTATTCAAGTTTCATTTGGATACCAGAAGTCTGATCACAGGGAGGACAAATTTGAGCAAGATATTTCCCCCTGCACAGCTCATCATCAAGGCTGATTAGGGTAAGCTGCATTAGCAGTTTATTTTGCCAATTTTCAAGCTAAAAGGTGAAACATAATTGTTCATACTAAGCAAAGAACTCTGGAAGCAATCCTCTTAAAAGTGGCAAGACATTGGAAATGCCTTTTCAGAATGCAACACCATGCCTGTAAATATAAAAGGAACAAACACTTTCAAAAAGGAAAACAGTAGTGTTCTACATAACAGAGCAGGTAAATACGCACTACTACAGAGTACATAAGCCTGTAATTATTGGAGGTCACTTTCTAAGGCAGTTGTGTTTCAGAAGCCAAAAAACTTTCTGCATGCCATGTCCTCTTGAAAATCCAAGCAAACCATTTCAGAAGTTTAGTGTGAAAGCATATATGTCCTACTTGAAGGTAGCCCCTGACCTAAACAACAACAACAACAAAACCAAAACAAAAAATCCCAAACAAACAAAACCCCCAAAACAAACATACAAACAAAAAGTCTTGCCTTTTCACTGTCTGCTGCTTCTTATCCTGGGAGGCCTAAACTCAGGTACCATTCTGCTGTGCAAGTTTCTGACATAATTGCATTAGGAAAGACAAAAATACTTGCCATGGATTTTCTGAGCTTCTGGGTCATCTGCACTGATGGCAATTATCTTCCAATCTGTCTCTCCTTCATCAACAAGAGCTAAAACACCCAAGGCCTTCACCTGAATAATCTCACCAGAAGAACGAATCTGAAACAGAAAGTAATGCCACAAAGATTTGGAAAACAACATGTAAAATTTCTCTTTTACCTTAAAAAATAATTTTACATTTTTGACTGGCAGGCTGTAACAAAACTGCAAGATAGGCTAGAAATACTAAATAAATACTAAATACTAAATAAATACTAAAACTGGGTTTGCAGATCTTTCTCCCACCATTACTATTGTCCAATCCTCAATTCTTCAGTCAGCATTTATTTAAGTAGACAAGTAGCCAAAATTTTTTTCCTTCCCTTTTACTGTAATTCCCTCACACTTTGTTGGTTTTCCCTCCAAACTCTAAGTCAGAAGTGTCTCATACTCATTTTTTAACTTCTTCCTTGGCTCTACTTTCTGAACTCAGGATCCTATTTGCTGTCTTTCTATTCCTTCCTCTGGACTCCAATATACACACATAGCATACAACCATAGCACTCCCCCAGAAATACCAACACAACCATTTTTGCATTTTCTTTGGAACCTTCTCCCTCCCAGCTAATATTTGCTCTTTAACTCTTTCTGGATCCCTTGAAATTAATCTTTAGGTTTCTTACCCCAAATTAAGCCACTTTCACTGAAGTCATCAATTAAATTTCCCCTTACCTAAACATCCTAAGAGATCTCTCTTTCAAACTCGTCCATTTCATAATCTCATTTTCAATACAGCATTGCTCCATTCTTTGCTGCTTCTATATATGTAGAATTTTCTTTCAGAGAGCTAAACCTTTCCTTTATACCTACTAATGCTGTTTGCTGCACCTCCTTTTCAGCTATCCATTCCATGACTCATAACTCTGCAACACTGCAGCAGGTTCCTGTCTTCTAGAAAAGAGGATCTACTTCTGTTAGCACCCATGAGAAAAATCAAACCTACCTCCTTTGTGGGTCTGACTTTATAATTCTAATATGCATGATGCTGTCATATTTCCTCATTTTTCAGCAACCTATTCCTAGCTGCAATACTGCTAACAGGGAAAAAATAAATAAATATTTTCCTTCCCCAAAAATCTTAACCGTCACTTCCTTCACCCAAAACTTTCTGTCCAGCTACACAACTTCAGGATGTTGTTATTTTATTTTCCCTTTTAACCAGTGCAAAGACTTGACCAAATCTTACTTTCCTCCTCCTTTTTAAAAATCCACCATTTTCTTACCTATTCTCTCCTTCGATCCTCTACCGATACTTTTTTCAGAAGTTGCTACCAAATTATTAAATTAACCTTGATAAATTAAATTAATCCTGATAAATACAAACCTTTGAACCTATTTCACAAACATCAATAGGATCATTATCCCCACAACATCCTGTAAGGTCATCCGTATGGTTTGGATCTTCCCAGGTCTGCCAGGGAAAAGAGAACTATCAGTTGGCTGCTGAACTGCAATCACAACTCATCTTACCACTAAATTACAAAGATTAGCAAAAGCAACAATAAAAACATCAGCTTTCTGAGAACAGGCTTGCTCAATGGGAGGATAAAAAGCAAACAGCCAGTGGTCTGACACTGAGTTACTCATACTCAGGACAAAGTGACATGAGGATTACTGAGGACATATTTTTCCCGTGTCAATGACTCAACAGATACACTTTACCCAATTGCAGCGATTAAGGCATCAGAGGACCCTGAACATGGATTTTTCTAGTTACTAGTGATAGTGGGATCAAGCTAGGACATCTTATAATCACATTTTTGTTATACTTATTAAATACCATGATATTAACATAAATTCTTTTCTAACACATCTAAGTTTTGAGCAAACCACACTCCTATACATACATTTGTCAGCACCCAATAAGCTTTTTAAAGATTTTAGATTTAGGTATGAAGTATTTCAGAGTATTTGGAGATATGTACATTCCAAAGGACAGCTAAGAGTTTAAGACTGAAGATGCAAGTTTAAACCCCTGCTCTGAGCACTGCACAAGCAAGGAATCATAGCTGAGTTATACTAACTTAATTACTACACAAGTACTTGTTTCTACTTTTACAAGTAATGAGTAATTCATTCTACAGTTTAGAAGGTATTCTGTTAAGAATTGACAGTCCAATTAGGTGTTGTTGAAAAGATTATAGAAAACTTTCTTTTCCAAGGAGCTACGCTGCTATCTTCTATGGTCTGTGACCGTAACTCCACCTCAAACTTGCTCTTGAGAACTTGACTGATACTGGAAGGCAAAATGGTGAAAAGAATATGTTTAGGTAGCAGAATCATTACCAAAAAACTGCTGAAGTGAAATCAAGAGAGAATTTAAACTTAATATTTACTTTTCCAGTACTCTTCACGGAATCAACTAGGTTGGCTGGAAAAGATCTTGGAGATCATCAAATCCAACTTGTGACCTAACAACACCTCATCAACTAAACCATGGCTCTGAGTGCCACATCCACTCTTTTTTTAAACACCTCCAGGGACAGTGACTCCACCACCTCCCTGGGCAGCCCATTCCAATGCCCAGTTAGTCTTTCTGCAAAATTGTTTTTCTAATGTCTAGCCTAAACTTCTCCTGACACAGCTTAAGACTGTGTCCCCTCGTCCTTCCAAAGTGCTTTTTATTTAGGGCTGCATTATACCAGTACTTCTCTTCTGCCCAGTCACACCTCTTCACCTCTCAGACAGAAGGAATAGTATTGCTCTCTGGACAGCACAGCAACTTCTGCTATGATAGCAAGTAGTCTAATATAGTAAAAATTCAAAATGACAATTATGTTCAGCCCTCCCCAGCTCACCAAGTAACCAGGGATGCCAAACATTTCTCCTGAGGAAAGTATTCTAAGTCCAAAATAATGCACTTTTTGCAGGAAAATATTCACATTTTCAAATAATTCTAGCTTTGAACTAAGGAACACACAAATTACAAAACATTAAATAGAGTTGCTGGTTTCCAACTATACCTACTTGGATACTTTGTCTACTGACACTGCTGACTGGATAAGATCTTCACTGCTGTATTCAAGAACCTGCCTAGTTATCTCCTCTCCAGGGATCAAACATATAAGCAGATTTTTGGGACTCAACTTTCATTGCTTATAAAGTTACGTGCAAAGAAAATAAATTACTCTTTTCAAGCTCCATCATGTTCTTCAGTACTAATTGAAGTCTAATGTGTTATTCAGAGAAATGAAAAAAGTTTAAGGCTTTTCATTATGCTCACAATTTCAGCCATTAGATGGGCTTTTTCAAGGCTCAAAGTTTTCAATGTGTCATGATCAGTAAAGTCTCACAGTTCAGAGAAATGTTAAGGAAGGTAGTTGAGCTTTCATCTAAAAAAGAACAGCCTTTGTGTTCCTCTTTGTTAAAGATATTAAGAAATCCCAATTAAAATTTAAGCTGTGGTACATGAAAATCTTAAACGAGTTTTTAAATAAATGCCTTGTTTAAGCAGAAAAGGTCTATTTGACAAAATATTTTTGAATGGCAGACATGACAATTTGATTCTATCACTACAGTATGGAGGCACAGACTAAAGTTTTGAGATTTCTTGATAATTTAACTCCTTCCTGAAAACACAGATTCTGATCAAAATTTATGGACACAATAAAGTTCAACATAAAAAATCCTAATTTACAAATGTATCAAAGAGAATCACCCCTCTTGCAGCTGATTTGCATTCAGGCAGTATTCACGATTTACAAGGCAATTTACACAGAAGACAGAAAACTTTCACCATTATAACAAAAATGTTACCTGTGGGAGGGCACCATAATTCCATATATAACCCTTGTGAGGAAAGATATTTGCTACATATCGAAGCTGGCCTTTCTTTGCATCATGTTTAATGGGATTCAATGGCTCCTCAGTGGCAATCTAAGCAGGTCGTGAAAAAGGGTGGGGGAGCAGGGAGAGGGAAAGAGAGAAGGAGAATGTTAAAATGGAAAGCAATTAATTCCATACCCAACCAGTGAGAAAGATCCATCTGGCAGCACATACTTGTGGTTTGAGGACTATTAAAACTACTATAGCCTCACTCTGAACCTCAAGGGTCATATTCAAAAAGCAGCTTATTAAGGTATTAAATAATGCTGTAAAGTATGCAAGAAAAAAATGAATCTAGAAGAGAAAGTAATAAATTTCTAAGGAGGCTGTCATGGTCAAACATAAAAACTGAAAGAACTTAAGTCAGAAGCTCTTGCGCTTTATAGTACAAGTTCAACAGACATGTAAATGGTGGCATAACATCTTTCAACAACAGGGGCTTTTGACAGCCACAGAGGAAATGTTTCATGTTCTTGCCCTCTGCTCCTTGCACTCCAATTGCAAACACCCCTTCTTTCCATCACCTCTCAGCATACAAATGCTTTTTCCCAAGCACAAGTTCCTCATAGTCAGCAAATGCCAACTTAATGCAGATTTAGAACAGTTAAGCTACCACTTGAAGAGGACATTCTTATTCCTAAAGAAGACCTGACAGAAGAGCTGAGCTACAGCTGAACAGTTACATCCTCCCCCAAAGCCCATACACAAACCACACAAGTATAGCCACTGCCTGAGTAACCCACCACAGCTAATTTGCACCATAACCACCCTTTGACACTCCACACCACAGTCCCAACCCACCAACCCACGTCAGCTTGGCTCTTGCTTACAAACATTCATCTGAGCGGCAAAACATTTGTTACAGGCAAAGCATTTGTTACAGTTGAGCACATAGTTGAGTGTGCTCAACTATGCACACTCAAATGGTGCATAGTTTCCCTGCAGAAGCACACAGCCCTCAGTCCATATCCATTTTATATCCCTGGCCTTTACCTGGACACCATCACCAAAGCCATCCCAAAGGAATTCCACCTTTCAGAACCACCAACCTCAACAGCATGCACTGATTCCAAAAGTAAACCCTCCCCAAGAGCCAAGATGAAGGTTCACACATTTCTGGCTTCACACTGGATTCTACCTTCTTCTGGTCATAACCTGACAGCGAAGAGCTCAAACAGGCCACCTGGGACACTGATGGAAGTGGAGCTCAGCAATACTTTTTGTTCATGGAAACTGGGACAAAGATGAGTAACTGAGGGCACCAAGGGAAGAAGAACAGAAATATAACAAGCTGAGGAGCAGAAGATCTGTTGCAGGAAATGTAACAGTGGGTAAATATTCATACTAATGCAAAGCTTAATGTCCTGAAGTCTCCATTGCATGTGAGGAGAGATGAGCAGACAAGATCTGGTAATAGCAGGCATTAGCAGCTTACCATGGTCTGGACTGCCAGGACACAATGGCAAGGCAAGACGATTACCTTAATTGATGCAGCAAATTTTAAGGCTATTAAAAGTTAAATATTAGGAAACTACATCTAGCCTCCTCCATCAAACCCAAAAAGCCTAAAATCAATGATTTCTAAACCTAACAGGAGAAACTTTTCTACCCTTGACATAATGTGCTGAAAGAAGCATAGGGAGAGCACCCTGAGCTTTAGGCAGAGTTGAAGTAGCACTGTCAAAGGGATCCTCTGCAAAAGAGAACTCAGCTGCCACAATATATCATGAGCTTAAAATAAGGGGTAGATATCTGAGGTAACCCTGCTTGAAGAGTAACAGCTGTAATGGCAAACACAGTTCTATCATCAGCAAAAGGAGAAAAAATTCTCAAATAGCAGGCTAAGAAGGTTCTTTGGTATTATTTTCAATAATTAAGAGTTAACAGCTCAACCACGAACTTCCTTAAAAGCATCTGGGAAGCATGCCTAAAATGAATACAAATGTTCGGGAAGACAGGACATATCCCCTGGTGAGATATGTTGTTTCACAAACACTACAAATGCTTTTACTACTTGTAAAATATATCCCTGCAGGAGTTCATACTTTCAATCAGTGAAGTCCCCAAATATTTTTTTTTTGGTCATAAGGAAATGCTCTTTTAGTTGCAACTCCATTTGTTGGGATTTGGCCTAACACACTATACACTGGAAATAATGAATTAAATCATCTGAGTGGAATGCTCCATAAGGAAGCAAGAGTTAGTCTAAATGCTGGAAAACACCCTAAAAGTCAGTACTCCAGGACTCTGCTGCAAATATGCTGCACTCTACAGTGAGAGGGTTGTCAAGAAGCAGTGCCCACCTGCTTTTCCTGTTTCGACCAAGAAAACAATCAGTAGCTCAACACTTTCTGTAATCGCAAGGAAAGTGTATGCAACACTTCAAACCAATTTTTTAACAGAGAACATTTTTATGTGCAAAGAGCAATCCAAACTGTGATTAAATTCTGCCTACTGGAAGTCACTACATTGTTGTAACTTCCCCAAATTCCTATATAATCAAGGTGCTTTTCTTAATTACCTCCATTTTTGCGTTAGTCCAACGAGGCACTTCTACAATCATATTAAACAGGACCTAAAACAAAAAAAAAACCAGTGACGGAACTGAAAATAAATTCCACTTGGCAATTAGTATTTTACAGTAACACAAACTCTCTCCTGTGCATTCAGCAGCAACATACATCACATTTCTCTGTTACAGCCACTTTTATTTGTACAGCTCCTTTATATCAACCTCCATGGATCATCCCTTCCCTACCTCACCCCTTTAAGAATATGGACAACAACAAGCAATGGAAATACTCCTGATGTTTTTTGTTCCCGTACCAATACCACCCTTCACAAAATGTTCAGAATGTCCATGGAATGGTTTGCCATGAGGCAGAGGTTCAGTCTACTTGTCAGAGAGGATTGAATGTTTCTATAGGACAGAGTTAGCATCCCTTAAGCAGTGGAAAGGACAATGTTTTGGGTTTTTTCCCCCAAGGATTTATTCCTTCAGGCCCTCCTCTTTTGCCTTACTATTTTTCAAAAACTCATGCAAATGACACTTCTATTTCTCAGTCAAATTAGGTTCAAGTGAGCTGATACTAATCCAAAAGCGATGGCAGAGGAAGGGCATGGACAAAGACACCTCACATTTGTGTTAGGCTTCTTCCTAACAGAAGCAAAGCAAAAGTTTTTTAACAAGGCAGTGTGGGAGGAAAAAACCCAATAAACATGTAAACTTTCATGTTGTTAGAAAAAAAATAAGCAGACTACACCTTCTTACTAAGGAAGTCAAAGCAACATTTTCCAAAGAGAAAAATTCTGTGTAACTGCCGTAAGATTTCTTCTTATGAAGCTGAGTTAAGCCCTACCAAGGAGCAGAGTACTACTGAATTGGGTAACTAGAACAAACTATCAAGCAAGGTCTACCACCAGTTTTAGACTACTACAATAACCTCAAAAATATCACATTGCCTGGGACATCTCTTCACAGCCAAGGAAAACTCACACTGGTATTAGCAATTGCAACAGGTCAGGAAAGACAAAATATGCTTGTGCAGAAATTCATAAGAAAAAAATATAAAGTTGAATCAAATGAAGACTTGCACTGATACTCTAACTACACCACAATTAAGGCTCCAGTGAACCCTTAAATATTTGTATTTTTGCTCCTTGCACCCTGCAGCTGCAACAAACAAATAGCATTACCAGAGTCAACATCACAGTCTGATTAAAGTAATTCCAATGGTTCTGTGATCATCTCCTCCCAAACAAATCTGGAATGTGGAAAGCATGAAAGCAAAGGAAAATCCCAACTGTCATTCAGCATTTCTACTCTGAGATCACAAGCTATGCACAATACTGACAGCCAATTCCCAATAAATTTAAACTATATTTGCCATCCATAAGTACTGTGCCCATAATGCAATCAGTGGCATATCAGATGGAGTCACTTCTCCCAATCAGGTCATGACCAAATAAAAAAAAGATTTAAAAAAAAGAAAAAAAGGAGAAAGGTTTCAGATAAGTCTCAGTTTCATAAAATACACCTTATGTATGTAAGAACAGTTGAAACTAAAGTAAAAAGGGCTCAAAAATGTCAGCACTGAGCAAGCAGATAGAACAAAGCAACACACATGCATGAGCAGGTAAGAGAAGGGTTGGGAGAGAGCCAAATAAAGTATGCACATCCATCTGGGAAATACTTGGAAAAGAGAAATGCACAGTATGAAAGCCAGTGCTGACAAGAAACTCTTAGGAAACTGCCAAGCAAGCCAAAAGATTGTTCTGACTGGTAGCTACAGGCAGAAAACTTAAAAACCACTGGAATTATACAGGATGTCTTCCCTCCACTACAATTCTATATTTTTGTTGTTTCGATGCTGCCATATACTTTCCTGTCCATGAAGAATGCAAAGGCTTCAGCAGCCTCTATGCTTGGTTTTGAGCTTTCAATTAGTCAGCAGTTAGTTCAGGTCTTCACCAAACCAACTGTCAGGGCTGGACTACACTGGTCTGAAATTAATGCAATGCTGCTCTCAAAAACATAATAAAACCACTTGGATTCAACTCAGCTTGAAGACCCAGCCCTCATAATTTGTGGTATCAGTCAAACGTGAATTGTCAAGAGTCTTAAATCTGACAGCCTGACAGATTAATTTGTATGCAAAAAAAATCCCCAAAAGTACTCTCTCTAATGCTAAGCTGCCACAAGCATTTACAAAAGATTAATGACTTCATTCAGTGTTTACATTTAAAAATAAAAAGTTTTATTTATAGGGCAATCAAATTTTCACAGTGGTAAGACTAGATTCACTCATGTGGAAAGGAGAGCACATACTAGATATTTTGACAGATTGAAAGAGAACTAGACTACCTAGTATTATAGGGGTTTTTCCCTCCTCTTTCCTATCTTGTTTTCCTCCTTGACTAATTATCACACAGGAATGTTTCCATCACTCTTTTTCCCCCAGACCAAGCACCTATTCTTTCTAACCACTTGAAAGTTGTCCTCCATCCCTTGCTGTAAACTGTCCCTGCCTCAGCTGAAAACAGAAATGCAAGCATCAGACACCACCTGTCTCCACAGATTACCATCTGCATGTGTCATTCAGCAGTTAGTTTTGGCTGGTGAATGCATCTGGTAATTGATATTTTTATCTTAAATCAGTAAAATAAAAAATTCCACCTCACCAACCCCCTAAGTAAGCATTTCTACCCCCTCAAGCGACAGCAAGACTTTCAACAGCCCATCTGACACACCTTCAAATCACAGCAAAAAGATCTCTCATTAAACAAAAACTATTGCTTGCAAAGTTTACCATTTAACTGCCTTAGTACAACAGCAGTCAACTGGCCTGCCTGTGAGATCACTGCAGTCCAGATTTAACCCAGCTCTGCAAGTGCCTCATGTAGAAGGGACTCCATGAGTGCTGACAGTGCAACAGGCTGGCTGACAGTTTCCTCAGGACAGTATTCCTGGAGCATGCAAGAAAAGAGGAGGAAAGTGTCCTAGATTCAGAAAAAGGGACAGAATCCATCTGCTAGGAAAAGGGAGCTGAAGAGCCCAGAGGGACACTTAACCCAGGGTATTGCGTAGCTTGTTTGACTTTGGGTCAATGTGAACACAAGACAGCTATTTGTACTTACACTCCGTTATACCTTGAAGAGGTGATGGGGCAGAGGAGGTCTGAAATCTACTTGCTCAACACAGAGAAGTCAAAAGTACATTTCCTAATTCCTATAACTGCATAAGAAAATTGGCAGAAAATTACATCAGTAGGAACAACCAGTATGTGTAAATGATATCCTTCATTTCCTAAGAACTACACCCTAAGTAGATTTCATGGGAACTAACGTAGGTTTTAACTGTTTGCTTTTTTCGGGTGTTGTCTCTAACACTTCTTGCCAACTTACTGCATTCCATTGCAGCTGAATATCATTTTTAATGTATCATGATATAGTTTTTGTTGAGACAAGCAAAAATGTCTCTTTCACACAAAAACAGTTTTTGGTTTTTGAAATTAAAAAAACCATAAAAAGATAAAAATATATACAAAAATACTTCAGCATATTTGTACAGCAAGTATTGAGAAAAGCAAGGAAAATACAAACTGTTGTACCCAGGCAAACTGTTAGTCATCATTCTCTAAGACTGATGGCCTTAAAAAACAACTAGTTTTAACTAGTTAAACTACTTTAAAAAACCAACTAGTTCTGGCTGTACTGATTCTTACAGAAAATAACTCATTTTGATCCGGGGTTGTTTTTAGAAACCTGAGTTTCAGCAGGAAAAAAGACCTTTCTGATGCCTGACTTTTTGGACTGCCTTATATCCCTCTCAAAACCAATTCTTCCTTACTTAACTTTCCCTTTCTTGTTCAACTAGTTTCTTTCCCAGTCATTCCAAAGTTCCTTACTTCATACACTTGAGGGAAGGGTTTTGAATAGGTATGATTTTGCTCAAGGGTTGCAACCCTTAATGCTCAGCCTGGAAGGTTCTGATAATTTGAGGCAGAAATGGAGTAACCTCTGTAGATTGCAATTTGCCATTACCATGCATGACAAGAGATATGCTAAAGCTTACAGTTACTTTGGTAGTTTTTATAGTAGAATGCTTTAAAAAAAAATCTAAAAGCACTAGAGGTAGCATTTGAGGGCTGCTGACTCTTTGTCACAGAGAAGTTCTGAGTCCAGAAGAAAGAGAGAAGAAAAAGCAGCTACCATTTCCTTTTTTTTCTGTCTGCTCATTTACAATCTGGCCGGGATTCTCATCAGTCATCAACTGAATATGGTAGCACACACCTGAGGACTAACAAGAATGAAAATCATAAGCTGCAGTCTAGCAGTAGTGTGAACAAAGGGTGATGTTTAAAAGGGAGAAAGCAAATAAAAGAAAAAAGGAGGAAAAAAGGAGAAGCTATATATGGACTGTCATTAAATATATCCAGAAATAACTAGAGTGGGACTTCCTTATCAATGAATAGCCATGTTATAAGTATTCCCAATGTAACACTTGCTATAAGATAGTTGCCAATTAAAACAACAAACCAGATGCCAACAGCATCTGGACACCAAAGAGAAAGTGGAACTTCTCCAATATAAATTAACATGCCACATAGCAAAAGAGGAATGCAATGTCCAGCATAAACACAGAGCACCTGCAATCTCTTCCCAGTGTACTTCCCTCCTGTTATACTGGAAAGGGAATCACAAACACCATGTAAGTACAGGTAGGTTTTACACACAGGAATCTCACTGGTGTCAGGCACCTTCTCTGACAAACCAGTTATGGGACACATTCACCTGCAAAACTATGCCATGTACAACCCTGACATAGATAAATAGGAACCACTGGCTTTCTCAAGTTTAAGGAATCGTTTATTTGAGGTTAAATTGGATCAAATCATTGATGTAAGCTTCTCAGTAAACCAACAATACTCTGGGTAGATTTCAACTGGACTGATGAGTGAAGATTACTTCCACTCTCAGCATTTGTTCATCCGTAGGAACACAAAGCAAGGCTGCACCAATGGACACATCCATAGCAAAAGTCCGTGCAAGTTCAAGCATCAAAGTGAAAGATTAACTGATAACCTAAAACTTGGAATGCAAATCCCTGACTACATAATAGACACACTATAGCCCAGGTCACATATTTGAAAAACTGTCTAACATCACCACGGACAGTTACAGAGACTGTAGTTAAGGCAGAATACAAAGTCAGCACAAAGTGTGCACCTGTTCTGCACAGAAAATGACAACAGATTCTCCTTTCCTATGAAGCATACCAACTTTACCAAATGACATCTCTGACACCAGTTTTGAACACTGCTGGAAGCACAAGGTCAGATCACCTATGCAGACTGCATACCACCCTGATGAGCCCTTAAATCTCACCTGACTAGTTAATTTATCAGAAGTTTTTGGCTCACAGAAGCATCTCAGCTGAAGTCCACATGGGCATCCCAGCAATGTGTAATCCACAGGATACAAGACAAAAGCTGTCTTGTTTTTCTTTCTTTCTATGTTTTTTTTTCAAATGCTCTTGTGAATGTCTCCAAATTAGAGGACTATAATCTCTACATGTTTGGACAGACTCCTCACCAGAGCCAGCATATGAAACATTGTATTTCAAGAAAACCTGGATCCTCTGAAAGAGGACACATGTGAATACTTCTCCAAAGATAGACAATGACAAGTAGATTAGAAACCCTTTCAATTACAGCAGGGAACAACATGTCATGTTGGCCTTGAAAAGAAAATTATGACCTCTTCAAGCCTTCTTCCTGCCAGACAAGGAAGACCATATTCAACAGTCAGGCTCTGACAGTTTTGACTGTAAACTTAGTGGAAACATTCACTTTTCCAGAGAGAGATGTGCAACTTTTGAAACCTGTCCCAGAGATTTACTTGTGCAGGAGTGGATTCCAAGGGCTTAAGGCAATGCAGGGGTTCAGACTCCTGAAATTAATAGCAGGCTGCTAGTAATTTTAAGACTGGAGCTGAATATTACTTCTTTCAGTATAGTTTCTACCTCAAAATAACTTCTTTCTTGTCAACAGCCAAAAACCACCTGCAAAAGCAAAAAGGTCAGTTGTCTGCAGCATCTGCAAAGCTAAATTTAACTGAGATTTGGGAAGGTCGAAAATGTTACAAGAAGTGGTTGAACTAGTGAAAACAGTTAATACAGAAACAGGAGAGTGTTTCCCTTAGAAACTACAAACTGAAACTGCAAAACAGCTGATGCAGACGTGTGTAGGATTCTATCAGCTCTCTATCCTACAAACGTTGAAAGCTGAAACTCCTGTAACTTTGAGACCTTTTCTGACATTAGGAACACCAAGGACGATTTAAAGTAGATTAGACTGACTAAAGAGACTCTCCCAAAATTATCTTAGTTTTCCATAACTAGACTACCATCTGATAAACACCAGTTCAGCATGATTGAACAAACTACATTTAATTTAACTCTTAAAGAGGGTTTGCTTTTGTCTGGAGTAACAAATAACTGCCACCCTGAAAGCATAAGTTTCAAAGTTGCATTTCCAGGACAAGAAAAACTTTCACTTTCTAATTCTGGTCAAATTCAGCGAAGAATCAACTGAGTAACAAGAGGTATCAACAGCAGCCTTTGCATTCCTAGACAAGAACAAGGAGGCTAGGGCTTCAAAGGTCTTCTGAAATCAGTACATGCAATTAAATTCCTCATTTTCCCTTTATTCCCTGATTAAGCTATGCTTTCCCTGCATACCAGCACACAAGGATGCATCTCTCATCAGGCAAGGTGAGGAGAGCTGCTGAAGAGCCTAGCGTAAGAAGAAACTGCTTTCCTGAACACAAAGATCCCCCTGTTTTCTCTCTCCTCCCCAAATCCCTAAGATCATTATGAAAAAGGTGTTCTCACATTTTACCACCTAAGTATGTTCGGGAAGCTTACAGCCTACACATCTGTTTGCCTAATTGTATCAAAAGCCGGCTAGGACTAAAATGCACATTTGCCTTTGCTCATTTTCTGTAGTTCTACTAAACCACAGTCCAGAGCTGTCTCACAGCAGGTATTATGTGAAGCAGCTCTGGAGGCTACACTGGCCAAGGAAGCAAGAGCTGCTCAGCCTCACTGGCATTTTACCCCTCTTTCCACAGGCTACTAGAAACATGGTTTTCAACAAGCTACCATGCTTCTCACAGCACAGACAAATGCAGTTTTGAACAGTTTCAGATGCTGCATGAAATGTCTTTGCACCAGTCAGTATTTATAAGCAGCTAAGACACAGAATACTTGACTTGCAAGCAGGAGCTGTAAATAAGAACTGATGTTGCAAGACAATGTTTTTTGATAAAAGTCTACTGGCACATACTCTTTCTCCTGAATAGTTCCTCTCTGAGGCATGATTCTGCATCTATTAAACAGTACCTAAATGGGCATCAAGCTACAGGAAATCTAAAAAGCCTTACTTAGGCATTGTAGCTTGAATGAATCACAGAGCAAAGGGAGAGGAAACACATAGTGCAGGACTGTGTGAGGACTGCTGTACAGCGCAAGAACCAGTGCTCCACACACTGGCTGCAAAACTATGAGAACCCAGACAGTTAGGACTGTTCTTTCACATCAGATGGGTAGCTACAGTTTTGCAATATGACTGGCTAAACAGATAGGAGAAGATAAGGATTGGAACACACACTTGCCCACCCACATGTAATGGCCTTAAAGCATAGTTTGGCTCATTTTTTTCTATCACATTCTTTTACTAAGTTTTAGATGAGCCTATGCCAGGCAAAGCACAGCAAAAAAATGTTGTATTTTGGAAAAGACACTTGAACAAACAAATCTTGTTTCACAGTAAAAGCCTGAGCAGATCTTTCATATTTTCCAGGCTTCTATCAGCCTTAACTTCAGTGCTGGATAATGCTGAACCCTTAGCAGATGTGGTTTTTCTCCCTTTGGGCTTCCCAGTTGAGTACAGAAAACAACATAACTTCAGTTCTAAAAAGCAGATACTCAGTATAATTTCTGCCCTAACATACTTAGGATTTTTGAAGTTCTGTATATAAACCAAAGATTATCCACAGTCAGAGAATAATGAATATTTCATTAAGGGAGGTTTTACTGCAAATATTTCTGAACATAATAGCAAAAAAGATAACACATCTACACAGCAAAAGTCATAACAAACTTTTGAAAGACTGGCATAAGTGTTTGCCTTTGAGAACATCTTGATGAATAAAGGAATTATGACATTTCTGGCCCATTCAAAGAGGAGAATATTAAATCTCTTTAAGTCTTCTCCTAAAAGACTTGCATTTGAAGATATGTAAACTATATTCAGTGACAGCAAGTTCACTCTGCAGAAAAGTGATGTTGGAAAGGAAATAGAGGAAATAGTTGAGGAAAAAAAAAACAAGAAAAGAAACTTAGCAGTACCTCAGATCCAGTAGTCTTTGACCTCTTTGCAGGAATTTCTTTATCCTATAGGGAAAGAGTGAAGTAAAGAAGCATATAAAGAACATTAAAAAGCAGCACTGTTTTCACATAAATACAGGCAACCATACTTTGCAATCCAATTGAAACAGCCCTTTGTGAGCACAAAGGCCTAAATTATAACTTTTAAAAGTAAGTACTCAGTTCTATTTCATTGTGAAATTCTAACCTTCAAGACATTAACAAGGGAAGATAAAAAAAGTACAAGGACACATTTATTTTCTCCCAGCTACCAAGAAATTTAAGCAGCAATTTAGGCCTGTACTCAACTGATTAAAAACAGTTGAAGAAGACAAAAACCAATCTAAAATAAACAAAACCAGTACAAAAAATAAGTCTGGATTTATCCATCATAAAGTCCATAAATCTTAGACAAGGGGATGGAAAGACTCTAGCATACATCCTTAAGTCATCCTCCTGCAAACAAGGCAAAATTAACAGAGACCTTAACCATGACTTCCCTTCTTGCTCACCCTTCAGGCCCTATATTGGGTAGAATGCTATTTCTGCACTCACACACCAAAATGAAAGTCTCTCCACACTGATCAGACACTGCTATACTCTAATTTAATCTACTGGCAAAATCACAGGCTATAAGCTACTCCCACAAACTTTTAACTCTAAGTGCAGGGACAGCAAGGCCTCTGGGAACATGTGATGAAAATGCTCATTGCTTTCCAAGCAATAGCATGGACTGAACATGGCATCTTAATAAGGATACTCTGAATGGCCTGCCTCTCCCACTGACAAGCACTGGGGTCTGCTGATCAAAAAGGTTTCATTCAGATTTCTAATCTCTTGGATTTAATAATTTAAGAGATTGGTACATCAGTTCAGGAGTCTCCATCTGAACATGTTCAAACTACTGACCTTTTGCACCACTCATATCACCCACAGAGACTCAGCAACAAAACAAGAAAACGACTAAAACTCCCCCAGCCTGTTTGTGTCACAAGCACCCTGTGATAAGCAACCCTCAGCCTAAACTAAAGACTGGCAGTTCTCCCATCAGTGACAGACTAAACAGCCGTTTCATTATTGCTGTAATGAAACCCCAGGGAGGGCGGCTAACAAGACGTGACAGTGCTCAGCTGCACCTCGCGCACTGTGAATCTCCAAAGGTGTGATTACCACTTCTCCCCTGGGCATTGCTGTTGGCTTCCAATTCTAATGCTCCTTTTGGGAATTAAAGACATACACCATAAGTTATGCAAGTGTGTGCTGTACATCCACGACAAAGAAATGTACACTTTTAATGGCAGGTGTAGAAAACTGCTAATTCAAAAAGAGTAACAGCAGAAAATTAATTCAAGCACAAACCTAAACACAGAGAATTATTACAAGATACAGTGAGGATTCTCCTGCCCTCAATCACTTAGAGACTTAAATAGACACCTAGGCTTGTATAAACAGCAATCATTATGTTTCACTGCAAGTTACTAAACTTAGCAGAGAAAAATTGGTGTAGTCATTGTGCCTGCGTTACATAAGGCATCGGTCTGGGTTAGAGTGGCCCTTTCTGGCACTATACATTTCTCTGTTGATTACCAAAAAAAAAAAAACAAAACTGTTTAAAAACTGCACTTTTATCCAAAGAACACCAACAAAACTATTAGCATTTTGAAATAATTATGTTTCAAGGCATGAAAACATACCTCTTTAGATCCAGCAAACAAGGGAATGTCATGGAATGGGGAAATATATTTACCATCTGCATTCTCTGAAAGACAAAACGAAGTAGCATTGCAAACCTTAAGTTATGGCATAAAATGTTGGTGTTGCTAAACACCACACAATATTGTGCATCGGTTAAACTTTTTCTGAAGTTCAATTTCAGGCATGTACTGACATGGAGGACAAGGAATTAAGAGTATTTTGACAAGGAAATATTAGAATCAAAGTTATTGCTTTAGAATTCAACACTCTTCCACCTGGCAATACAAGCTATACAAGGATGAGAAGATTTTTTCATTCTTTTCTACTCCCTGGTCATACACAACCATTAACAAATTAAAAAAAAACAAAACAAAACAAAACACCCAAAGGAACCTCATTTCCATCAGTAGTAAGTGAATTCATCTGGGTTTCTAGCAATGTTACCCCTGTGATTGCACTGTATTTCTAACAAACAGAGTTTCATGACCACAAATTCCCCCAACATAACAGGCCAAATTCTGATCAAGAGTAAGTGAGGGATGGGATAATTGCTCTAAGCTCTCAATATGAAACACCACACCTTGAAACCAGCAGAAATTGATCTTAACTTAATGGGGGCCTAATCTGCATCTCAGCCTTGCCCCCACTCTAGAAAGAAACTAATTTCACTGGAGTGTATGTTTAAGTTTTTCAAGTCCAAGCATCACATCAAAAGAGTGCAAATACTGATTCAAATCCCAAGGAATTTCTCCTCTGCTAGCACCCCTATTCATACTAGAGGAGAAAGCAGACAAGGCACTTCACTCAGCTTTGGACTTTTGACCGTCTCAGCAAAGAAGAGTAAATGGAGTTGATGTGCGAATCCTGGTAACCTCCCAGATGCTCCTCCCAAATAAAACAAAATTTTGTGGTAAGCTGTTTATTCCCATGAAATAACGTGACTTTCTCTAGACGATCTCCTGCACTGGCAGCCCCATGAATGAGCACAAGGGAGCTCTGGCAGTGCTGCCAAGCGGGCACACGCCGCCTCCGCTTCTCCCACACCAGCAGACGTCAGAGTTGACTGTAGGTCAATGGACCAGAAACGTACCAACCCACTGCGAAAGGACTGGCACACAAACAAGACAACACTGTTACGAAAATGCGTAATACTGAACACGGCACACCCTCAGCTCTCGCTGGGTCTTGAGACGCCTCCTGGAGCGCTGCCCGTGCCCTCGCACTGCCGCTTGCCGGTTCCCGCTCGGGGCTGCAGCCCCACGTTTTGGATGCCAGCCTCCCGCCTCGGTGACGTGTCTGGTGGGAGGGAGGGCTGCCCTGCTCACAAGGGACAGGCTGGGCTGTCGCACCCCAGAGCCTCCACGGCTGTCCCTGGGGTGCCACAGGCCCCCGCGGCCGGGCTGCCGCCACACGGCACCGCGGCGGCGCTTCACCCCCGGCGTCCTCCGGGGCTCAGCAAGGGCACGGCCGGGCCGGGGCTGAGCAGGCCCACCATCCCCTCCAAAAGCCGGGATGGCTACACGATCTGCTCTCACTCTCTACAAAAACACTGCTCTCCCCCTGCAGCGGCGGGAAGGCTCGGGGGCGATACCTCAGCCAGCCCGAGGAGCCGCCGCGGGAGCGGGGAGCCGCCGCCGCCACCTCCGTGCCCCCCAAGGGCCGGGGAAGGAAAGGGTTTATGGAGTCCGGGGACTGCTACTTACTAAAGTAGAGGCGGTAATCGGGCGAGTTGGGCCGGCCCCGCTGTTCCGTGCTGTAGCGGGACATGGCGCCCAGGCGCCCCCACCCCCGCGCCGCCAGCAGCAGCCGCGACAGCCCCGGCGGCGCTCGCATGATGGCGGCGGCCGCGCGCCGCCTTCCCTCCCCTTCCTGCGGCCGCCGCCGCGCCGGCCCTGCCCCGCCTGCTGCGGGCCCGGCCGGGCCCGGGGTAGCTTCGCGGAGCAAGAGAGAGGTTCTGGGGTGCACAGCCTCCAGGGAGGGCTCCACCGGCTTGAAATTAACAGTAAGGAAAGCCAGCCCCTCCTTGAGGCGGTAGGTGACCCCAGCGGGAGGCTGGCGAGGGTGTGCCCAGGCTGAGGTGCTCGCAGGCCGCCAGCGCTGCCGCAAAGGGGGATGCCGAGAGCATGGAGCCAGGCTCTTCTCGGTGATGCCTAGCGCTAGGACTCGAGGGAGTGAGCAGAAACTGACACACAGGGAGTCCCACCTGAACTTACACTGGAGCAGGAGATTTTCATGATGGCCTCATACTGTTCCCTCATGTACTCCTCTGAAATGTGTCAGTTGGTGCTCTGGATCTTTGATGGAGCTGTATTCTAGTGTGCGGATTTTCCATTACAAGAAGGCTCTGGGGAAAAGAAAAAAAGCTATGGTCTCTGATTTGTGCCACTGCTTGCTGCATTTGTGACAATAGAGATCTCCAGGAGAGCAGAGAGACAATTTTGCAAGGCCATTGCCCACTTCTGCAGAAGCTACAAAATAATACTTCACATTTCATCAGAGAAGTTGGCATCTGAGTTCACCAAATGCAAGGTTTTCAGGGGTAATCTCCTGAATCGAACATGTAGGGGTGAAATTCTTCCTAGAATCATAGACCTGGGGGGAAGGGTCCTTAAAGACCAGGTGGTTCCCCCTGCCATGGACAGGGACACCTTTTAGCAGACCTGGTTGCTCAGAGCTCCATCCAACGTGCCAGTGAACACTTCCAGGGACGGGGCATCCACAACCTCTGGGCAACCCATTCCAGTGTCTCCCTCACAGTAAAGAATTTCTTTGTTATATCTAATCCCAGACATACTCTCTTTCAGTCTGAAGCCATTCCCCCTTGTCCCATCACTACATACTCTTGTAAGAAGTCCCTCTCCATCTTCTAGGCTCTCCTCAGATACCAGCAGCTCTCTGTAGTTCTAAGTCTTTTGTCTAGACAGCAAACAATCTGTTTTTCATGTGGAGTAATTAAAAAAAGGAAAAACCTATATAACTTTTTTTTCTATTATAATAAAACCCATTATGTGCTTTCTTTGAGTTGGCCTGCTGCTGAAACGGGCAAGGTTAAAAGAAAACACGTGCCATAGGCCTAGCATTCTGCCTCTGCTTAGTTCTGAGGAATCTGGACTTAATTTATGGAAGGTCAGAGCCTTTGAAAATCATTTACTGAGAATACACACAGGATTTTTTACACTTGCAAAGCTGACAGATGGGTATAAGGTTATTCTAGTAGGAGTCCAATTCATATTTATTTTCCTCTGCGAGCTGGGAAGTGAAATACACTGCAGTGTCCAGGAGTCCCCGGTAAGATGCACAAAGCCTGAACACAGAGTTCTCCTTTGCTTTGTGGTGTGAACATGGTCTTACCTAAAACTCTCTCATCTGTAAAGGGAAATCAGCTGTGAAGCACTTCAAATTTATGATATATAAGTGAGTTTCTGTGCAGGCACTGTTTAGATGCATAAATAAATGCCATCATGTTACCTAGCAAGGGTAGATGATATAGCAGAAAATCACATTGAAAACCTGCTAATGCTACCAGACCAGAGAAAATGATGCTTTAGTACTCTAAGGTATCCAAAATTATCTTAGTACTACAGAAATATTAATCCTTTTGCATTTGATTGCATTTTTCAGTATTGTGCATTATATTACATAGAATACAGCTGAAGTACACCAATACTTCTCAAGTCATATTTGGGTAAGACCAGCTCCCTGGTTAGAATAAATTTACCTACCATCTTTTAAATCAATGTTTTGGTTCCAGTATTTATCTTGAGCAAATTCTCCAGAATTACCAAGTCTTTTACTGTCAAGGGATTTTTTTCACATTCATTCCCAAGCACTTTGCATCTAGCTCCTTGCATATCATTCCAGTTGGGCCAGCAAAAAGCATTTATAGGACTGATCCCGTTCATTGACCTTGTAACAGCTCCTGCTGAAAAACAATGAAAATATTGCTATTTATTTCAATGGAATTAGAGCCAGGTCCTTAAGACTTAAGTAGAACTTACATGGTGCTTAGGTTTTATGCTTGCCCTCTGCGCAGGGGTGAATCTCATTCCAGCAAAATGCCACTGGAGTATAGCAAAAACTCAGCAGCAATATAACCATCTAAGCCTGAAGGACGTCCTTATTTTAAAAGTTTGTACTCTGCAGTGTACATTTACATGGATTTTAGATAAATTTTTATATACACACATAATTTTTTAAAAATTAATGTTTTGCCCATTAAAATGCTGTGCAAATTAAATGCAGAAAATATTATCTATATTATAATTTAAGGATACCCATCCTCCTGAATGAAAATAATTTTCATCTTTTCACCTAATAAAGCTTTGAAGAATTTCATTAGTACAACTACGTGCTATTTCAGTGCGTTTGCTCTTGGCTGGTGGTCACATCATTATCATTACATTTTGCTGTAATAGAAGTTCTGTCTCCATGGCTTATAAGACCGTTAATCTGAAGGAATCAATTCCTGCCAGCCTTCGGTTTTGCTGCTACCTGTGTGCAAGTTATAGCCAGGCTTCCTCCCTGCCTAGCCACCTCAGTGGAACAGGTCACTCCCTGGGCCTGCTGGCCCGTGCTCTCTCGTTCAGCCAACACCATCTCCCCCACCTGCCAATGGATCAGCTGGGACCAGTGCTCCCTAGGGCAGATCAAGCCAGGCAAGGCTAGCTGAGGCAGTTTAGGGATTTTGGGCTAAGTTATTCAGGCTGCTTTTTAGCCAAAGCAAGTTAAGGGCCATGAACAACTCTTGCAGATCTTTGCACTGACAGTTCTCAGCAGGAAAAGGATGACAAATCATTGGAGTCGGTGACCTCTTTCATTGGCACAGCTGGATTTGGCAGAGGATGTCTAAAGAGGATGTCTACAAGCAGCCAAGTCACATATGGATTTGTATATTGCTCACTGATGGATGCCTGATGGCAGTGAAAGACTGCGTCATCCAACTGAAAGGAATCATTGTGTATTTCAGTAACTAGAATTAGGTTTATCAGGTTATCTCAATGTGAATAAGAACAGAGGCTCCTATCCCAAAGACACTAAGTACCTTGGGTCACACTGTGGACCCTTGTTTTGTAGCAGTGAACTCACTTCAGTAACCCAATTGCTTTAAAGAGACTGATCTTCTGTATTTATGCAAAATTTTGATTTAGTCATAATACTCATTACTGTTCATTACTGTTAGGAAGATTTTAAGTTTACACCCTGTTTTTCCCCGAATAAATTGTTTGTCTGAGCTGTTTTGGCTAAGCTGTTTGTTTCCTTTTTAACCATGCTTTTTGTTAGGCTCCCCTGTGAAGCGTGTTAGGTTCGCTTGCCACACTTCACTTCTCTGGACCTCTGCCTCTTTCTGCTTAGAAAGTGATTTGCCTATCAAGAGGCCAGGACACCATGACTGACTAGTTTTGTCAGATCTGTCCATTTCTTCCTTCCTAGGCATCTGTACTGAGTTAATTTTAAGCTCTGTGAACCAAGGATTTTCAGCCTACCCTAACTTCCATTAAACTTGTTTGTGAGTATGAACTGAAGCTTAATTTTTTTTAAAACTCTTATCTTTGTTACTCCAAGGCAAGTCCTCCATCACGAAACAAAAATCACCAAATAGTATTCTCTCTGGTTCATTTTTTCATTCATTCTTTTACAAATGAGCACAAACAGAAACATAGAGGAAAAGAAAAAAAGGCTCCAGTTCAGCTATAAAAATACTGTCTGAAAATATAAAATTTTAGTGTGAAGCTGCAAATCTATAATGATTCAAAACAGAGACCTAGAAGGAAAATCTTTCCGGTTGCTCATGATGGTCCATTTTTAGGTTCCATTTCTCTCTTGATTTGTGAATTGCCAGACATAAGGTTCTCAAAGAATTCCACAGAAAATATTTCATCTTGGTAATTTCTATGCCCTCTTATTTTATGTTGAAACACACCAATAATGAAAAATCATCTTCCTGTTCTTTTACCTATGCCTCGCTCTCTTGCTTGTCTTTCCTCATTAGCTTTGATATCACAGTGCCATCTACTTGATCAACAGAGTCAGGTTATTTTCCTTAGAAAATTACACGGCTGTAACACTGAAGAAATCAAAGGGCTGCTCCGTTTCCTGGCAAGTTCTCTCTCCTTCTCACCTCCCAGCCCTTTCAAACCAGCACTGCCCTTAGATGTCCCCCTTTGGGAGCTGGCCCAGCTCCAAGCCTATCAGACTTACACAAAGCCCTGGCTGGATAGTGACAGATCCACGGTGCTGCAAGGACAATTCCAGCCCTGCTGACCCTTTTCTCAGCATCCCTTCTCCTCTCTGGCAGGTGTTTCAATTTGAGAGATGGGTCCCCTCTGTAGGCAGAAAACACGTCAGCCTTTTGTGTGTGTAAACTGGAGCAGAGGCTTTGTTTGGAGTAAGAAAGCATCACAGCAGTCGGAGGAGACAGACTGCGTATCTTGAAAGGTTGAGCCATCCCTTCCTAGAAATATCCACAGCCTAGCCTGAGGCCCAGCAGGCATGTACTTTATGAATTTTTCCTACAAATATTTAGACAAGAAACACTGCAGACAGGGCTAAAAGAAATTATCACTGTGCACTTACTTCTAAAGACCTGTTTCTCTACAGGAATCACCAGTCTGGCAAGATCAACAGTAGGAGTGAAGGTGAGACTGCCACACTAAATAACTTTTCACCTGCAAGACAGGCTTTTTTATCTTTTTGTACTATTGAAAGGTGTTTGAAGTTTTTTCCTATGTATATTTCAAAGTAATTTTGATTCATTCATTGTGAAAAATCAGCGTGTAGACTCCGGTTTTACCTGTCCCCAAGCCTTATCTTTTTATTGCTTTTTTCCTCACCTGTCATGCTGTTCTTATCTTACCAGTAATGTTGCAAACAGGTAGACTGTACATACCAGCCACTTCCCTGTGCTCAAAGTCCTTGATGGGCCTTACACAGGATTGTTCTTATCAAAGCCTCCACGTTTTGTCCCTCAGAAGACATCTTTCCTATGACATGTGCATACAGGCTGAGTGACAAGGTACAGGCTTGCTTTTATTTGCACAGAGGCTTCTCTGTATGGAGATGGGGAGCTACAGAGATGTCTGCACTCTTTGCTGTCATGCTTCACCTGTGGGGAAGGTAGGGCAGCTTTCTGCAGCAGTACCATGGTACCTTTCTGCTTCTCCACTGCCTGTCAAATGTGATCTTTTTACATAGGTGAAACTGGGGAAGTCACTCTGCAGCTGCGGACTGAGACTTTCTTTTCCTTGGTGTCTGTGCTGGCCATTGCAGTGAGCAAACTTGGAAATGCCAATCCCATGCCATTGCCACAGGACTCCAGCATTGGTCTGTGCATTGTGCATCCACTCAAAGGGAACAGGCACAGCAGTCAACCCACACCAGTGGTTTTGGTGTAACTTCTGGGATCCTGAGTTATAAAGAAATCTTCTGTAACAGCTGTGAGGTATGACAAGAAAACAAATAACTGTTTGCTTACTTAATGGCCATTAGTCTTTATGGTGCTTCTGGTTCATTTATAGCTCAGGACTGAGATAAAGGTTGGCATTGACCATACAACAATCAGCTCTTGTATGTGGCCAATACAGTTGCTGGGGAACACAATGCCAATATTTTCTGTGTTGACACCAGCACCTGTTCTGTTTCTTAAGCAGGGTGGCTTCTGTGTAAATAACTCCTTTGAGTGTTTGCATCAACTGGATTCCAGTTTGCTCTGTGGAATTGAGCATAACAGAGTAGTAAAAGAGATTTCTGCATTCATTGTAAAAAGAGCATCTTGTCCACATAGATACCATATATTCCTCTTGTCTTATGGATTAGTGACTTTGGTACTGTTTTCCCATCAGTTGCTAATGGGGCCAGAAGAGAGCAGGAATAATCTGAAATTGAGAGAGGATTGCTCATACTGTTGTGAGTGGCAATGAAAGCTTCACACACAGTTCTGACCCATGCTTTCTGTGGCATTTTGTTATAGTCAGTAAAGGTCAGCAAACAGTAAGAAGAGTTTATAGGGGGTCTTGCTCAAATGCACATCTGACTGTTTTTATGTAATCCTTCTGCTGATTGCACAGGCATAGCCCACTGGTGTAAATGCATGATGGGAATTAATGTGATGGATAAACCCGGTTGTCTCTCAAATCTCCCTCCAAAGGGGATGGGGAAGCCACCAGTCTTGAACATGTCCCACTCATTTGAATATCACAGAAGATATGATATTTTCAGCTTTTCCTATGTTGGGTGGCACAGAGGAGATATTTTAACATTGCAATAAGTTCTCATCTACATTCTAAACTGTGGTGTAGGCCTGCTTTGGGCTCCTGGCTTTCTCCAAAATAATGCTGCTGGCTAAAGCCATGTAAACCATTCCAAGTGCAACAGCAGCAACAACTACAGCTGGCTTTCCCCATAACAATTTTGTTGCTGAATGAACACATACTTTTTACCCCTTGTGACTGAGTTGAAGAGGAAGAGGAAGACAACTTTTGCATGTGGGGAGATTGCTGTTGTAATAAACACCTGAGCAAACCATACCTACAGGATTTACCATATCCTGTCTTGGCTGTAACTCTGCACATGTGCCAGAACTTACAATGCAAAAAATTCTATTAAGTTTGTTCTTCCACTTTCACCCGGCCAAAATACATTCCCCAGTTCGTCCCCAAACCATTTTAATTTAAATAAATATAATGAAATCTCATCTAAAATGATGTGACCTCTGTTTTCTGAGAAGCATGGCACTGAAATCCTGGCAGGGAGAGATACCTTCTCTGGGTAATTCTGGCCTAAGCAGCCATCAGCCCTACCCACAGCTGCTCATATGTGCCCTGCGTCATCCCCTGCCTCATGCTGCCACAACTGCTTCCTTAGCTGGATGAGGAACTAATCAGAAGCACAGATCCAGATGGAAAATAGCCCAGGGAAAAGGGGCGAGGGAAGGAGTTTTCTGCCAGATCAGTTCCTCCATCTAATCTCAAATGTGTGTGTTTACACCCTGCAGCCACAATGGGAACAAATTCATCTGGGGAAGGGGGGCAGTCAGGGTGGTGACTGTTTAAACCAGTTTTACCACCCTCGATGAATACCAAGCTATTGCTTCAAATAAAAGCTCCTCCCAAAGTCCCCAGTGTAAGGAAATTGTCTGATTGATTTCCCTAACTCCCACTTTAGTCTGTGTACTACTTGTTGCTAGAGCTTTGATGCTTGTCACAAGTGTGTCACCAGTCTGTCCCTGCCTACGCCTCTCCCTGCTGTCACCACTGCTTTGCCTTTCAAGGAACTTTTGTGGTCTGACTTGCAGAATAAAGAGTTTCTTAGGAAATATCAAAGAGGAGGCAGGACGTAACACATGAATTGCCTATGTAATATGTGACTTCTCTGTGTGAGCACAAAGTCTTCCCAGTATTCCCCTCACCACTTTATTCCTCTGCCAGGCTGTGTTTGGGCTGGACACTTTGTGCAGCACTGGCATGGTGCTGCAATTTGACGTAGTTTATTGCTTAACAGTTTCATAACCTCCTATTTTCACTACTGGATAGAAATGAAGGGCTTTGATGAGGAGATTGCATTAGGACCCGTTTTGTAGAGAAAAACAAAACTTGGAAATGAGGTTACACTACTACGTCTCATCCCAGCTTGTTTTTTACTAGACAGTCCTTCAGGGACATAGCGTGGCAGAGCTAAAGCCAAACGCTCTGCCAGCCTCTGTCAGAGGGATATTCGTTGTGTCCCCTGGCAGATGCTGTGGCAATAATTGTGCGTGAGACTGACACCGATTAGGCTGCACCCCGGGGCTCCCACCAGGCATTTCCTACAGCAGTGAGGGCTGCAGGGTTGGGTATCACAGCAGCAGCAGTGATTGCTACTGATGGCTGTTGGGGCTCTTCCCAGGATAAGTCCGGTCCAAGCTTAGATGCCAACAACTCCTGCTGTTTTGACATGAGCTTGATTAGACTGGCGCTACAGAGGATCACTAGAGAGTACATGTATGCCAGGGGCCATTGCTAACAGACAGGATAATAAGATCTCTTCCAGGGGCTAATCCAGAGGTATTATGAACAGGTATTTTGGTGTCCACTCCCCTAGCTATCACAGCCTGGTGGTTGGCTGTGGTATCCTTCACAGGTCCTTGGCAGGCTTTCGCCTTGGCTTTGGCCCCTCTGTTTGTAGTGTAGAGCGGGACAGAGCCTAGTTTGAGACAAGCAACAGCTCCACGCTGCTTCCTACCTCCCGGAGGGGCTTTTGTGTCCTTCTCAGCCCTTTCCTTCATTGTCCTGGGGGATTGGTCGCCTCTCAAACCTGCAGATCCAGAGTTTCCAGCCCAAATGCTACACCCGTCAGTGGGGTCAGGAGACTGGCAGATACAACTTGATACGCAAGGAGCCGAGATCCTGACCAGGCTGCCGGAGCGAGGGCCGAGTGGGTGGCGGGCCTCCCCTTTGCACTGGCCTTGTTCTCTGCTTCCACCTGCCCGGCAGCGCAGAGAGGGAAGGGGTCTGCCGTGCCACGCTCGGGCACCTCCCTGCCAGAGCCGGGAGGAGGCAATTCCCGCCCCTCTGTGTCGGCACCCCCGGCCCTGCGGCGGGGTGAGGAGCGTGCCCTGCAGCAGGGAGAGGGCCCGGGAATGGCTGCGGTTTGGGGCTGGCTCCGAAAGCGGCCCCGCCAGGCGCGCTTGCACAAGGGGCAGGTGAATGCAAACGCTGCCCGGGGCGGCAGCTTCCCGGGGGTGGAGCTGCTCCGGCACAGGTGGCAGGGCTGAGCCCGGGGCCCTGCGGAGCCTGGCGAGCCCTGCTGCAAACCCAAGCCCAAAGCAACCAGCCTTCACCCGGGCAGGGAGGTCACCTCCCTGAATATCGAGCTATTGTCCCCCTCCACCAGCAGCGCGCAAGGCTGACCGTGGAGAGAATGGACTGTCCGGGGAAGGAAGGCACCGGGGGAAGGAAGAGGAATTTGACCCTGCTTAGGAACAAGCTGTACATGGGCCAGAGAAGAAGGACGGAGCCCGTGGTGGAGAGCACCACCACCTCCGGGGACCACGGCAACTTGAGGAGGAGTCAGTCCGACAGGACAGAGTACAGCCAGAAATTGCAAGGTACTGGGGAAGCTGGTTTGGTGCTCTGCGGCCAGGGATGCTCTGAGCTGGGGTGGTGTCTCCATGCCCTCCAGGCTGCAGCCTTCAGATAAAGAAGGCAATGGCAGGCTCTGCCCCCCCCCCCCCACCAGCTGGAATGAGCGATGGCCCCCCCTCAGCCTTGCCCCCCACCTCCAGATTGTGACATGTTTCCCCTAATTTTTCTAAATGGTGTTTTGTAGACGGGACACAAAATATAATTGAAGGTTTTGGCGAGTGTCTGCAAAACTCGTATGCTACCAAAATCTTTCTCATCCACCAGAATTCATTTGCAACACAAACAGTAATGTGAAAATGGTATGGCTCCATCCTATCTGTCTTTGGCTGTCATATTAAGCAGGGTATGTGCCAAGTCATTAGAAGCATCAAGGACTTTTTTTTTTCTCAATTAAAAATATTGCGGTCTATAAACTGTTGCATAGATTGTACAAGCCTGAACTAAAGTATGTCCAAATACATGTTCGGATGGATATACTGATGCAAATTATACCATTCTGTGATTATGGAGAGAGAGCTGCTTTTCAAATAACCAAATTGCATATGAACCACAAATTGTAGTAAAGTATGTCAGTACTGGGTTTGTCAATCAAAAATTAAATGTGATGCCACAAACTGAGAGAAAGCATGAAGAATGTGAATAGCAGTTTCTGGGAGTGCTCTGGAGCACCAACTGATGAATTTCTGTGGGTTTCCAGGGTCTTGAACAACAGGGTTTGAGTATTATTATACCATAAGTGTGTATTACTAATAGTGCTATAACTGCTTAGTGGCAGTCATTCTTGCAACCATAATCCTTTATGAGGAAATAAAATAGAAAAATACTTTGGATTGCTGTATTGTGGTTTTGATGCACTTAATTAGGAAGTAGCATTGCTTCAGAGAGACAATAAAAGCAGAAAATAAAATAATAAGCCTGAAAATAATAGGTTTTCTATGGGGACTGCATATGCTGAGAACAGAGAGGTTCATCAATTGTGCTATTCCCTCCTCATGATAGCTAATCAATGAGAAAGTGAAAAATACTCAGGTCAGGCCCACGATTCAGGAATCTGGCAGGGGTGTTTCAGGGCAAAAACACGGATCGCTGTGGCAAGCTTATGGCACTCGTCCCATCAAAAGAGCAGATTTTAACTCCTAAATGGAGTTGGCCTCACCTGGTCAAGGTTATCAGGGACGTATCCAGCAAAAAGGTGTGAAATCTTTCTCTCCTGTGTCAGCCGCATTCAAGCCATGAATATCTCCTTTTTAAAATCTGAAGCCGAGGCGGTGGGGAAGCCCAGGAAGTCATGGCAGAGCCTGAGGTTGTGTTTATGGCAGCAGTCCAAGGAGACAGTAAATCCAGCTTTACAGCTCCTGCCACATGCTGAGAGTGCCACGGCCACGTCTTGCAAAGCACGGGCTGGTATCAGCTCGCTCTGTTTGCTTGCGTTTGTTTGAGAAAAACAGTGATGGGTTAAAAAGGTACCTGCAGGCTTTGCATTGGATTAGAAATTGCCTGTCCTCAGAGTGAAAATACAAAGGAAGTAGAAATTCCTATAAAGTATATTTGCAGTCACCACAGAATTGCAGTTGTGTGCCAAGGCCTGACCTGGATCAAATTTTTTTGAGGAAGATGTGCCTGAATGTGATAACGATCACGGATCCCGGACCTAGTGTGCTGCCTGCCAACACTGACGCTGTGCTGTGCTTGTACACCTTTGTGCTCTGCGTTTTTCTCGTAGCACTAGGATGCAAAGCAGCTTACAGCAAGGAAGTGGTTTTGTTAGCACAAAGCTTTTGAGTTTTCCATTCTTGTTAAGAAAACCAGCAGCTCTGTTGGTGGCAGCTTGTTTGGTGTGTGTGTCACCTGGTCGGGACTTTCTGATCACCCTAGAGTGGTAAATGCTTTGTAAAAAGATACAAATGGTAATTTGCACTTGCTTCCAATACGATTTGTGGGAAAAGCTTTGTGTTTAGTTGCCTCTCCCTTCTATTGGCTTCTGTTAATATGCTCTCTAACACATAATCTGCAGCCCTGGGGTAGCTATTAGCGCAGACAAGGATGTGTAGGACACAGAGATGCAAGCCTGCAGAAGGAAATCTCCCATAAGTGGGGCGAGTTCCCACCGGGGCTGCAGGACCCTGCTCTGTGCTAGTGGCAGGCAGCCTAGCTTAGGACCACGGTGTCTTTGCACACCCCGGCGCCTGCATCAGCGTTGCAGTACATTTGTGCAGAGTGAAGCGCCGGCCAGGCACCGCTCAAGGGCCCTTCCAGCCCCCTGCATTCTCTAAAGCTTTCCCTGAGTTGGAACCGGGCTGTTGCCCTCCGCAGCGATTCCTAGCAGCTCTGAAGTATATGCTCAAAATGCAGCTCGGTATGGTGGAAATAGAGGCCCCCAAATAAAAGCCTGTGAAGAAAACAAAATAGAAAGCCCAAGAGAGCAAGCAGTCAGGCATAAAAACTCCTAAGAATTCAATTTCTGCGCTTGGATTTCTTTTAAGTTTTGTTTTATACAGTAGACCAATGTTTTATATGAAGAGTGAGAAGGAGCCTTTCTCACTCTAGATCTCCAGAGTAATCGAAGTGGTTTGTTCTGCCAGTCTACAAACAGCAGTGCACAATAGCATTGCCAAGGGTGAAAACTTCTGCAAGTATTTTTCGCTTTAAAATTAAGGATTCGTTAAGACACAAGAAAGCATTTTCATGGTTAATGACTAAAGTAGATGCATCTATTCAATAGCTTATCTGGTGTGAATGGTCGTGCAACATTTCCTGACTTTACTCCTTTTAAAAAGGAAATAAGATGCAAAGTAACTATTATATTCTCAAGAAGCTTGGCAAGCATTCATGCCTGTACTTCAGCTCATCCTGTGAGATAACCAAATGCCTCCCATCCCATTTTAGATAGAGGAAAATAAGGTGATTGCCATCAAATGCCAGGTTCATGATAAAACCATGCAGTCATTTAGAACTCAGATTACACTTGCATACTTGGAAGAGTCCAGGAATACCTTGATCAGGCCATATATATTTCTTCCATCAACTGGACATTGCTTTGCTGAAGAGGGAAGAGTGGGTTTGAGGAAGAGATATTCACTAGCATCTGTGGTGGAGATGCAGAAATAATATCAAGGATCATTATAAGAGCTAAGGCAGAGCTCCTGTGACATTTCTATGCATTGCTCTGCTCTACATTCACTAGAAAATTCAGCAAGTATGTTCTTTCAAGAGGAATGAAGAAGTTGCAAAACAAAAAGTGATATTTAGCATCTCTATTTTCAAATGTATTATCTATAGCTGGTTAGCTGGTATGAGTTATCTTTTCTAAAGTGAAAATCCATCAGTGGCAGCTTTAGAAGTAACTATATTAATATTTATGTATTGTATGAATGTTGGGATCAGTCTTTGAATTAACCCAAAACTTCCAGTCTGTGAGTACCTGTGCATTTCGATAAAAGGGGTTTGTTTGATGCAGTTATTGGGACACAAATGTTTGCAAGATCAGGGCAGATTAGTGTACAGTGTGTCATGGGGATAGATGCTATTAACTAAAAGGGGCACATCATGAAAAGGCATCTGAAGCATAGTTCACTGTCTGTTAAGTTTTGGGCAGGTTGCTGGTTTTTTTGTTAATAATTATATGCCAAACTTGTGCTTGCTGTGAAAAATGAGCTACAGAAAGTGGTGAGTTTCCTGAAGGAATCAGAGATCACGTTTTCAGTGCTCAGCAAAACAATTAATGCCTCAAAAAAGCACCTTGTCTTAAAATTTTTACATATTAACTCCCTTACAATTTTGGCTGTGAATGGGTCTACTGCCCTGGTAAATGATTTGCACACACTTCAATTTGAAATGCATCAGGGACGTACCTGTATTAGATAGTGATTGAAATCACACAGCTACCACAATACACTGCCTCAGAGCTCATGTCTGAACCCTGAATGCCGTGTGCTTTCTCTGTCTGATGTAGTTATGAGAAATAACACCAGATATTCTGCACCAGATGATGCAGAAACCAGCAAAATTATACAAATTCTTGGAAAGCTACCATCCCTTGGTGTACAAGAGCCCAGCCAGAGGCAACTCATCCACCTTTGCTCCATCTCAAGCAGGGCACTGTTCTCCATCCCAGCCTCCCCCCTGCCTGCAGAGCACACCACTCCTTCCTGCACGGGCTGCCCATGCTGTCAGCTTCTTGCACCTCCCACCAGGTATAAAGATCCCCTGTGCCACTCCCCAGTTCCTTATTTGCTTTGTGCTAGCTTTCTACGGACTACAATGCCGATAATATCTTATTTCACTGCAGAATGTATTGATCCGTGGAGCGGCTGGCTCGCTAAAGTACAGTAAGGAGTAAAATTTCAGGTTATTTCCTGACGTGCAGGAGATGGCTCGATGAAAATTCTCCCTCCTGTGCCCTGGGATGAGAAGTCACGATCTAACAAATACTTCTAATTTCTCCCATGCAAATTTAGTCTCGGAGGATCTGATTCTATTAACTTGTGCTGCAATAAAGCTGGAGTTATTCCTTGAACTTATTGCGGCGTCTGTCAGGGAAGTGAGCTCATCTTTTCAGAGCAGAATCCATTTTGTGCCGCAGTGTTTGCACAGCACTTAGCACAACCAAGCCCTGCTGTGGGGCTGAGGACTCTTAGGAGCTACCACAGGAGAACTGGGAACTGCAGTCGAAGGGAAGGCTGGGACACAAGGAGGGTTATGGATCCTCCTCTGAGCATATTAGCAAACATTTTATTAATTGGGATACTTTGCTTTGTGGGCCACGGTTCATACAGCTTATCCATGCCAAATCTTGAGGTGCTTGTGTCCTGGAGGAAGCAGTTCAGGTACAGCCCTTCCTCAGCTCCTGCTCTATTAACATATTAGCTCAGTGCCACAGGGGTGGTGTATTTATACCAGTATGTGACACCCTGGGAAGGTTTATTTGTAAGTATTGGAGCTAACAATGAGGGCATTCTTCTGTCACCTGATGATAAGCTTTCTTCCCTTCCACCACGGTCACATGGGAGCTCTCTGTAGTCCTGTCAGCACACACATAATTAGAGCGGTCTGCTGTCAAGGAATTGAAGAAAGAACCTGCACGTTGAATGTAAATATTCTTTGTACCTTATGGAACAGAAAAATGATCAAAGATTGAATGACCTAATTGCGCGGAAGTCTCTGATGCAGATTTTATAAGCAAACCTGTTGCCCAGGAATACGGGTGCAAGGTCATTCTGGTCCTGCAGTCTTTTCTTCCTGGGTTCAGAAAAGGGGCTTTTTGCATGTGTTACTCACAGTCTGTGCACAGCAAACCCGCTCCTGAACAATGCTGCTGTCATGGGTCTCTCAGTAAAAGAAAAAAGAGGTTTTCCTCAAGCCCCTCCCAATATTTTTCTATTTTCAATGCCCTTGGTCTTCAGTGGCCCAATTTGCACCATGTTTGCTCCGTATTGTTGCACTGTAAGAACTCTGGTGGGAGCTGTAAGGACACCCAGTGTGGTCCCTCACAAAGGGAGGTGCATCTGGAGTAAACCTCTGGTGTGTTATCTAACGTGGTGTGCTTCATCTGCACATAGAGTCGCACTCTGTCTTTCCCCACTGCTTGTCCTGTTTCAAGTTCCCTCACTTCCATGGATCTCAGTGTCTCAGTGCCCTGCAGCCTTCCCAGCTCCTGCAGTGGATGCAGGCGTGTAGAGAACAGAGCCAGAGCGACAGCATGAGGAAGGAGAGGAAAGCTGCCACAGCAGCAGTCTCTGGACTTGGCTGCCTGCATTTCATTCCCAAATCCAGCTGATAAAAGTCGGTGTACATTCCCCTGTGTAATTGCTAGGTTATCTGAGGGTAAAGGCTATCTGAGGACTTGCTTTCACAGAGGAATAATTTATTCAGGGTGATACAAAACTCGTGTTTAACCTGTGAAAACACAGTAACTCTGTAATTTGTTTGTTATACCTTGATAACTTATGCCTTCACCAGTCCCTTGTGCCAGGCAAAATCCTTGTATCTGCACAGTGCGAGTGCAGAACTCATGTTCCTTTGGCATCTTTCAAATGCTGCCTAGGTAACAAAAAGGTCTGTAACTCACTCCGTGCACCAGCATCACTCTACTTGTTCCTATATTCTGTGCTATTTCCTTTGGTTCCACATGGGAAGCACTGGATGGGGAGAAATCTGGGTGCCCACACCAAGACCAAACAAAATATCCAGTCAGAGCATCTTACCCGGGAGGAAGGATGGATAGAACAGACCTCTTGGAGCTGCTCACTCTCTAGGCATGAAAACCAGGGAGATTTATGCACAGAGATCTGCAGGAGATTTATGCAGAGATCAGCTGCTACGGCTGCTCCTCCAGTCACTTGCTGTGGGTCCCTGTAGCAAGCAAGTAAAATGTAAGGAATGTTTCTCCATTACCTCTTCAAAGATTAAGGTTTGAAAATTAAAGTATTAAGTTACCTTTAACAAAAACTTTAGAAACTGCTTTATTTTAGAAAATGAGGCATCCTGTTGAAAGTTATTCCTAGAGCTTTTAGTTGATACATTAAACGAGCAGCAGATTTTTGTTTCACCAGAGCAGCCAGCAGCAAACTTTTGATACATTAGGCGAGGGAGCAGCAAAATTTTTGATACAGCAAGGAGCCAACCAATGAACTTCATGAAGTGGATGTGACCATTGCCGCTCTCAAAACCCTCTGGAAAAGCAAACTCCTAAGCTGTCACTGGGGGTTGCGCTGCAAAAATCTACACAGCGCTGGAACTTTTGCTGTCTGTGCTGTCCTTCGCTGTCCTGGCTGTTCCAATGAGGCTGCCCATGCTCCCCATCCCGCTCTGGTCCTGCTGCTGTGGCGCTGCTCCCTCGCTGGGTCCCTGGGCTGCTCTGGGAGACACTTCATCGGAGACAGACCCGCTGAACCCACGCGGATCTCCAGCTATAAGCCAGCGCTGGACCCATGGTGGTGGTAACCCCTTTCCTGTGCTTCTTGTAATTATTCTGACATTCTCCTACTCTTCTGGTTTTCTCTCTTTCTTCCCTCTTTTATGAAGAGCGCATTATCGTTCTGGATCCCAACATTTAACCTCGTTTGTCTTTTAATCTTCCTTACAGGTATGTTTAGAGCCTGGTTCCTTTCTGCAGTTGTGGATTGAGGCAAACCTGCCTCTCCTCCCTTTAAGCAGATTGAACAGTTCCCCAACACCTTCCCAGGGCATAGAAGAGAGCTTCTACATTTGCACATTTCAAACTCTGTTCCTTCATGCTCTCACCACATTGTGGGATGTCTCCATCTGGGGGACATCTTTAGACTTCACACTTGCAAGAAATTGTTTTTGTAAGATATATGGCTTCTTTGTCCTTGTCATCACATAATGAACCTCTTGTTTCATGCAACTAGAGCCGTGTACTTCAATACACGGTTGAAAAACCTAAGTCATCTCCAAAGGAATGTCCTCCAGAAAGGCAATTCCTGCAGATAGCTGACATCACAAAAGCATTAATTACAAACATTGCCTTCTACTTTTTATTTTTATGTCTAGTAAAAGTACCAGTTAGTTTTTTTGTAAACTGGGCTTAAGATGCAATGGTTTAACCATCTATTCAACAGACTATTTTTTCATTTTTCTATACCTGGTATCTCTGAGGACAAATGAGTCAAATTCTTACTGTAGCAGTTAATCCTCAGCGATGTCTTTTCCTGCTAATCCTCTCTTCAACTGTTTCAGGGCTGGTACACATTACCAGGTAGAAATGAGTCTGATTATATTCCAGATATGCTCTCACTGTTTGTGCATTCATTAAACTTGCACTTACTCCACAAGGATTTCAGCAAACTACTAATGTTCTCAGACTGGTCAAAAGCAATCAGCTGAACATGCAATCATACGTTTTGGCTGTAATCATCACTTCAAGACCTTGCTGTTGCATTCTATAGAGACAGATATGCCTGAAATGAAAAAGTGAACATATTGAGTGAAAATGGAAAATTATATTACATTTAACTAAAGGAAACATTTATTTAAAAAACATGTTTTCTATAAGGAAACATAATCTAAATTATATTTCTCGTGATTACTTCTTCCTGTTGAGAATAATTTTTCTTTCCCGGAATTATTCTCTATCATGCAATAATGATAATAGATGAGCCCTGACATAATTCAAGAATCAAATTTGATCAGGGCTATCTAATGACACAAACTGAAAGAACAGCCTCTCAAGGGACTGTGACTTCCAGCCTGAAGTGAAATACAGTGGCTTTATTTTGCTCATAAAATGGCCTTCCCTGCCACCAATATAAAAGATTAGAAAGTTTTTTTATACAGCATCTTGTGTTTACCTTAAAATTCCATCTGATATCATAACATCTGTGTCTGAGACAAAACTAAACTTCTGAATTCTTCCTCTCTGTGCTTTCTCAGGAGTTGCCCTGAACTCTTCACACACAGTTACATGCATGCAAACAGTTTCATACCCAATCTCAAGAAAAATCCTGATTTTGGTACAGAAGTGAAATAGAAATGGCTTGTTCATATGGTTCCTTGTGAATTGATAAATGCGGTTACATACTGCAAGATTTTAGAATAAAAAGTGCCTGCTGCTTTAGCCTGTCAGCAGCAGAAAAGGTGGTCCTGTTCTGCAGCCCTAGCAGTAAATTTCTCCGAGGGAGTTGTGAAGTGATACTGGTACCAGTTTTGCTCCCCTCCTCACTAAGAGCAGAGTCTATGATATTCATCACACAGCACCTTTAGTGCATGAGCTCTGCAGCAGCACGAACTCATCAGTGCAAGGTTAAGCCTAAAATTCTTTTGATAGCAAAGGCCTTGCAGAGGGGAGACATTCTCTTCATGTTTCCATTTCATTGTCTCTGTACAAACTCGAGGACAAAATGTTCATGCCTGTGTTATACACAAACTTCAAGGCTAAAAAGTCCAAGCTGAAAAGTGTATCTAAATACAAAAAAGATTGAGAAAACAGCTCCCCTACTCCTCTGCCTTCCATTCCCCCACCCAGATTTGTTTAGGTTCTTGGTCCTCACTGTTTAAAACTAGTGGTGTAGAGACAGACATACTGTCCCAAAAGCAGCTATTTAAAACTATCTGTGGTCACATCAGTCTCACTTGAAAACCTGTTGGGAGAGTCATTAATAAAAAACCTGTCCTTTCTGAGTATCAGTGGTCAGCATAATTGTAGAAGATATGGGCGAAGATGATATATTTGATTAATTGTATTTTACATCTCTTGTTGGAGGATGGCTCAAAGCCCTCTGTCCTGAATGCTGCTTGGCTCCCACAAGTCCAGCTGTGGGCTGTGTTGTGTTCTACCCCCTTGGCTGGTGTTGTATGGGTGAGTTGTGCTGTTAGACACTCACTGGAGGGCTCACGACCTTACCCTTAACAATCAATTCAAAAAACTGCAATATCATCAGTGAGCAAAGCGCCTGATAACTGCTTTTTTTTACCTCCTTCAGTACAGTCTGCACAAGTAGCTGACTTGAAGGTGTCTGTCAGTGGAGATTCCCATCCTTTGCTGCTGAGCAATAAAAGCCAGGGCTGTCAAAGCTCAGCCTGAGTGATGCAGACTTGAGCACACTAATGATATGTCCATCTTTGTTGGTACTCTGCACCATCTTGTGGCTAGCAGAAAAACACCAGAATAGCCTCTGAAATCTTCCACTTGGGTCTTTTTTGGTTTTGTTTTTGGGTTTTGTGTGTGTGTTTCTTAATGAAAAATATGGATTGTCAGTGCCCTTTTTACAGCTGAGATGGATCTCTTCAGGCTGGCTTACAGACCAGCAAGTGGGAAGACCATCATTACAGATAAGTAGGTTGTGTGCAGGTCCTGCAATGTACATAAATTACCCATCTGTAGAAGAGTCACTTGCATTTTCCTGCATTTGAAACACATCAGGTATCCTAGGTGTTAAGTACTGAAAAACAGTGAGGAATGTCCTAATCCCAATGATCTCTGTTATTCATAGAAATGGTTGTTATTGATGATTAAAGGTTTTCTCATATTCTTCTTGAATTCCTTTGTCTCTTTCAAAAAATTGTTTTTAAACAGAGCTGGAGGATTCATCATCATTGTTGGTAACATTGTCTTCACTTGAAAGTTTGTCAGCCAGTACTTGCAGTCCTCAATTTCCCATGAATAGACTCAATGTTACATTGTACAGAACAAAGGTTATTATTGTGAAGCTTTTTTATGGTAAACAGCCTTTTTCTTTCACAGGAGCACATTTTTTTCCATCCTCCAAATCATAATAGATGTCAGACCACTACTGTTTTCAAAGGAATAGAAGGGCATCAGCTATCCTGGAATTTCAGTGTGACAAGAATTAGACACTCCTGTGCTCCACAGAAAATTTCTGCCCGATCCCAAACATCTAAACCAGAGGAGCCGGTGATGGGTTATCCCCTTAATGCCAATTGGACGAGTTGCTTGGGCATACCCCTGTCCACTTTTAGAAGAAGGAGATGGGATGACACCCAGTCTGATTTGGGTTTGCATTTCTTATGCTTCTTTTCCTGCTCGTCATGGCCGTTTGTCCACCATCCATGGTCAGGCAGGGCAAGCTGGGCGAGCATGTGGAATTATGACTCTCCTCACAAATCTCTTCCTTTTTTTACCAGAAAAAATGGCTCCACAGGTGGTGTCCTCAACCCCTGCCACCCCACCACAGGAGGATGAAGAAGAAGAAGAAGAAGTCAGGCAACGCATGATGGCCAGGAGGGTGAAAATCATCGCAGAACTCCTGCAGACGGAGAAAGACTATATCAGTGACCTGGATCTCTGCATCAAGGAAGTGATTCAGCCCCTGAGAAACATGCAGGTGAGTGCCAGGGGCGGAGGATGAGGCGGTGATGCCAAGGTCTCAGCTCAGCCACGTTCCGCTTGCGGACAATCTCCGTGCAAGCACAAGTGTCAGCAGGAGAGTGACGTGGTGTTGGGAGCGGGTCTGGAGCCAGCGCTCCGGGACGTGGTGTGTCAGGGCTCTCAGATATGCTCCTGACCCCTTGTGCTGAACTTGCATAAAGCCTGCATTTAGGTACTTGTCCAGAGGCCAGCTTGGATATTATATCCCTGCCTATGGGCTGCAGCAGCAGCTTCCAGCTCTCCCTTCTGCTCTGTAGTTATAACCCTTGTTACGTGCCACAGCAGATGTTTACAGGTACTTCAAAATGAAGTTTTTTCCCACAGTAGAGACTGGAATGGCATGAACCTCTGCATCAAGGTTAAATTCAATTGTTAAGGTAACTTTATCCATCCTTTCAGACAGTTGTAGTGGATAAACACCATGCTTGACAGGCCAGTGAGGACTTGGGATATTTGTATTCCACACAAAAGAGGTACATTTAAGAAAGAAGGCTCATAAACTACCTTTCTTGGAAAAGACCTTATTAGGCCAATGATACCTATTTTCTTTTTCAGCTGAGACTTCAAAGAGCACCTTTTCCTCAACAGTATTTCAATTTGTAGAAAAATGGTGCTGGAAATAGAGGAGATTGTCCAGAGAAAGATTTGTGTTTGTGAGGCCTGAAACATAGCATCCACACAGGCTGCACAAATGATATCTGCTGCAGAAATAGAATAAAATAATTTTAAACAGACCTTAATCCACATAATCTCTGTGTAGGGTTTTGTATTAAACTGGTGACAAAATACAGGTGCAGAGGCCAAAGTGTCTTTAGGTGACATTGGCAGTGCCTCTTAACATGTGCTGCTAAAATTCCTGCAGGACATTTTTGCTTTTCTAAAACTCTGTCAGAATTTGCTCCAACCCATTCTCAGAAGAGCTGGCATCTGCTGACATAACTTTAAGGAGTTCTTGACTTCTTCTCCTCCCTCACTCGTTCCTCCACTTAGAAGTAGTCTCCACTTGACTTCCTCCCCTGGCTGGCCAGCACCAAGCAAGAGTATTCCCTGGTTGAACTTGCTGAGATTTTGACAAATGTGCCATATTCTGTCACTCTTTTTCACCCAACTGAAAACATTCTTTTTCATTCTGTCTTTTGTCGCTGTGTTAATGTGTGGAAATGTCCATGCATGACAGAGTTCCAAATACTATGTAGACGCGGCAGGGAGGAGGTCAGAAGTCCTGTGCTAGATGTATACAGGAAAAGTAATTTAGAGATTATAACTGTCTTAATCTAATAACCTCTGCATTTTTGAAAGGCTTTCAGGAATGTTATATGTTTTTAATGCTAGCTCTCCAATAAACTACCATATTGAAAGTTTATAATGTGTTTAGAAAATTGGTCTAGGCAATGAATCTGTTTCATATTTCCAAATGGATAAAACATGTTTTAGCCCCTATAATGCTTATAAAGAAATTAACTGCATCAGTACTGAAAGTGTATTTCTGATTTGGTTACAATTGCACGCAATTTGATCCTCCTGGCATCTGGTAAGCTGCTATGTAAATCAGCAATTCTCTTCCAAGTGGAGAGGTAGGCTCAGAGAGTACTGATATGGGTGATGAAATTGGTCTTGTCTTTGTTCTCAGTATGAGCACATTACCACTGGTTATCTCCAGTGATCCCCAAATAGTAACTACTGCCCTGCTGTGCAATGAGAATATGTGTCCTGGAAATCTTTTACTTCCTGTAAGATGAGGAGGGACACAGAACCAAATTTTCTGTTGATAGAAATGGGTACAATTCACTGAAATCCATGTGGTGTGTGCCCAGGCTCTGTAAGTTCTTTAGGTTGTATTAATATCCCAAATTAGAAATGTGTTTCTTTTAGTGGAAGTTATATGATCTTGGCTTCGGATTTATAGGACAACTAACTTAAAATGGCACCAGCTATCTAGAAGTGTCTGTACCTGGTAGCTGGCCCCAAAGTGCCAAGCTCTCAGTTTATGTAGTGGCCTCTGATAGTGAGTGGTAATCAGGGAATCAAACCCACTGCCAACTATTGTTTTCCCCAGTGGGAAAGTAAACAAACATTTCAAAGCCAGCTAAGGATCTTTTCTTTATTCAGATAATATTTATTTCCTTCCTAGGTAAACAGTTTCAGATTAGGGATAGTTCAAAATAATGTTAAAAACACTTGATAATATACACTTTGTCAACTGCATTAACCATATTATACTAATGTGAAAATTGTGTATGGGTCCTTGAAGTCACAAGGAGGATGTTTATACGAGGTTTTGCAGAAGTGGTGCTTCCTGGAGTGTTGAATACTCAGGGCATAGCAAGAGAAGCTGTGTAATACACAATGTCCTTCTTTATCCTTTGTCAGTAGCTGCTTAATATTTGTATTCCATTAGATTGCTCGCTTTGACGTGGATGGCTTGTTTAGCAACGTTGAATTGGTCCATCAGCTATCAACCAAACTGCTGTCATTGTTGGAAGAAGCCACAACAGATGTGGAACCACCCATGCAAATAATCGGTATGTTTACTGTCCTCTTGAGTTCTACAAAGCTATGTGAAAGAATAAACATAACACTCTCCTGTCCTCTGCTCTCATCAGACTTAGCTAGTACCCCTCTCAGAGGCTGGCGGGCTAGAAGCTGTTCAAAATGACACAGGAAAAATGACATGTGAAACCTGTCCACTTGCTGTACTGTACTTGTATGATTATGATTCTGAAGGAAGGAAGGAAGGAAGGAAGGAAGGAAGGAAGGAAGGAAGGAAGGAAGGAAGGAAGGAAGGAAGGAAGGAAGGAAGGAAGGAAGGAAGGAAGGAAGGAAGGAAGGAAGGAAGGAAGGAAGGAAGGAAGGAAGGAAGGAAGGAAGGAAGGAAGGAAGGAAGGAAGGAAGGAAGGAGAAAATGGGTTTAGAATGAGTAAAACCTGTTGCAATGAGTTATACAAATTACTGCTAAGATCTGTTTCATCTAGTTTGATATTGCCTACCTAAATCCACTTGTGCTGACTCAAACTCTTATTTTGCATACTCAGAGTTGTGCCATTCAGGAAAATGTTTAAAAATGTTTGGAATAACAAGCATGTCTAACCCCAACCCACCCCAAATGCTCTAAACATACGTCTACTGGTGATAGAGTTCCTGTAAGGGGTGGTTAAATGTGCTTGACAGGGACATGGACAATAGAGAAAGATGTAGTGAATCTGAAGTTTGTGGGATTCTGTGTGGGAATGTCGGTAGGAATCACAGGTATTTTCAGCAAACAGGTTGGCCCTGGATATGTCACAACAGTCACAAGTCCTGCAGGTCAGGTCATGAAATTAAGGCTGTGATTCATGTGACATTCTGGCACAGCTGGAGAGATTTAATAAGTTACCAGCACACATCAGCTCTCCCATGACTGCTTTGTCAGTGCAGAGGCACCCTAGGGTGAGCTACCTTAAGGTATCAGGTGAGAACTCTGAATTTGCTTCAGTGCAAAGTCAGACAGTCTAGTTTAAAAAATTAAACAGTTCTGTTTAAAAAAATTCCAGCTGTGATTCAGAGGTCAAGAGAGGTTCTTTCTTTCCTAGCCTGACCACATACCACAGGTAACACCTTATAAAAAGTCTCCCTCTTCTCTCAAATAATTGGGTAAAAATATCAGTCGCCACTTTACTAAGAAACAGGATATTAAAGCATAAGAGGCTTGGGAAAAGTATTAATTCTAGCACGTCTCAATCTGGTTTGCCAAGGCAACAGCTTAACGTAGTTTGATGCGTCTGTGTTGTTTGGCAGTATTTCAGTAAAAGTGCATCATGATGAGTCATACTCTTAATAAGCAATGTTCTATTCTAGCAGGAAGTGCCTTTCTCACAGCCAAGAGAATCATTCTATTAGTTCCCTGCCACATTCAGAAGTAAAGACAATTTCATCCACCTATTAGGGTGTATTTCTCCAGAATGAGACAAAGAGCCATGAAAATGCATGGGATCATTGATCACAGAGTTGGCTAACTTATGACAGGAAAAAGGTTGTCAAGGAAGGTGTGAGACATTCTTCTGAAGGCTGAGACAAAAATAGGGAGAATAATTGCATCACTATAAGCAGTAAGTTAGTACATTTATTGTCCTCTGAAAGTACATCAAAGTAATTATTTTGTTTTCAGGATCTTCAGTGTAAAAGTTTCTGAAGTTTCCAGTCTATAGAAAAAGCACACTCATCATATTCTGTCATGTTTATGTATTTAAAAATCTTGTATTGAAGTATCTTACTTTGGAAGGCAACCCAGTCATGGTGAGGTTCAAAAGAACTGATAAGTCACTGCTTTGAAAACAAAACAATGTGGTTGTTCATAGTCATGCCTTGTTTTAGTTGTGTTCTCCACGTTTTATGCTATGTCCACATTGACAAGTGGTAATCTCCAATAGGAGCAGAGTTGCAGAGTGAGAGTTTCTGCTAAGGAGATGGTATCCACACTACACATCTTAAGACATCTTATTTCAGCTTGGCTGTAGCCTGTGCCTGTGGGTTGAGATGCCCTTTATGGTTGGACTGCATAAGATGTGCCCTTGGAGTGTGTCTTCTGGTAATTATCATCCTCAAAGGGATCCAGTTTGTATCACTGTGACTGCTCCACCACACAGCCAAGGCATGGGAGATGAGGACTAATGAGTGATTGGTTTCAAAACCCATCTCCTAATCTGAGCTAAAATAGGTTAAATACCTTTTGTAGTTCTTCTGTGATTTTTTTTCTCCTCTCTGTTCTGGATACATATTCTTCATATTCCTCTGTATATGGAGGAATATGAAGACTTAGCTTTAGCTATTAGACTCCTTCCTCCATCTCCTACTGCTGACTGTACTGGAAGCACCACTGAGAGCAACAGGGAGAAACTGCTTTGTTACTCAAGTCTTCCTCCTAGGAATTTCTCTTTGAGACTGATGACCAACTCCAGAAGAGGCATCAAGGAGCTTTGCATCTCTCAGAATATTTTTAAAGCTGTGCCAAATACAATGTGGTTTTGGTTCATAAAGCAAGCTCCCACAGTCATATGCCCAAAACTCATCTGATTTGGTCCATACAGCTCAGAACCAAGACAGGTTTTAGGTTTTAGAAGTCCACCTGGTGTTAAAAGGCCCTGTTCATGAACTCACTACTTGTTTTTTCTCATCACTGAGCATCAATAGCAGCATCTGTCCCTGTGGCCCAATACTTCAGTGAACAGAACTTTCCCAGCTCTTTCCTTCTGGAGAAGCTAATTTTCAGCCTGTAGTATACACTGAAATGAGCTGTAAGGCCACATTGCATTTTTCCTACTGAAAATTTGACCTCACTTGAGGGCTTAGGATGACACAGACCATGCTGAGCACTTGGAGTTCTGCTTAATGTTAGTGCAAATTGTGAGAGCTCCTGATCTCTAGAATCGGGTGCCAAGCCTGCAGGATCAGGGTTAAGGCTTGTTAAGGTTTCCCCTTAGGTTGTTGGCTAATGAAGACCTGCATAGAGTTCATGGGAAAGCCAGGATGTAACGTGCATTGTTAGCCACCAGCATTAGCAGTAAACACAAGGCAGAGAAGACAGCTAAAGAGCATTTAACTATAGGATGCCAGTGCTTTTCTGACTGTGCCCTTACAGTAACTAAAATGTACTGTGGTGGTCTTAGCTCCTCATTGTTTTCCCCTTATTTGCACCCTGAAACCAACGTGCATTAGACAGCCCAGTTAACCTTCGCTGCTAGGGCAGAAAACCCAGGGCTGTGTTACTGTGGTAACTGAATCATTTTTCACTTTAAGATGGAGCAGTTCAATGCAATGTATTATGGAACAGCATACTCTGGTCAGGATGAAACATGCAGGATGCCTGACAGCTCAGCGCTTGCCCTGTGAATGAATAGAGAGCTCACAATTAATGCAGTGTTCAGCTTTTAACTTTAATAGCCATTGCTGTAATTCAACATGTTAAAAAATAAATGTTTATAAACATCTATTTGGACTGGTTGCCACATAGATATAATTTTCAGTAAATGCCCAACAGGAGTTTTCAGCATTGCTGTTGTTTATTATACGCTTTTCCAAAGATGCTGATCAGGGGCTGCTGCATAACTGTGTAAGAACTGAACTAATATCTCAGCAGAAGAGATGAAGCGTGCTCTCCCTGCTCACATTTCTTACATACACAGAACTGGACAGAAGAATTTTAGGCTGAGAGAATTAGGCTTCAGAAGTAAATGGGAAATGAGTGTAGGACTACTTTGGTGCCTCTAAAATTCCCAACTGTTCTTTTTATGAAAATGGTGGTGTGGAGGACTGGAGATGGAGGTCTTCTCCCTCTTCAGCTGTATATAAACCTAGATATTATATAAAAAAGGCTGTAATCCATGGTGGTTTTATTTAATTAGGGGAGGGTTGGAGGTTTTTCTTCTGTCATGTGGAGGAAATTCTCTATTCTAGGTCATAACAATTGCCATTTCAAGGTTTTGCAAAACAGAAAATTGAAATGGCTAATGGAAAATAGAGTCATTATTCCTGTTATTACCCATTTAAGTTCATATTCATGAAAAAAAAGTCAAAAGGAACGCTAACAGGCTTACATTCATCCCTCCTGCCAGCCCATGACACTAAAATGGTCTCCCTTTATTAGTTAAGCTCTCCTGTGTGTTTTCCAACGAAGGGGCATTAGGCTGGGGCAGTGAATTAGGAGGTTGTGTTTGAAGGGGTGTGAGGCATAGAGATTTCATACTTTTCCCCTGAGGGAATTTTTGTGCATTAACACTGATATAATGGTGCCTGGCTATGACAAAGATGAGCAGCTGAGAAATACATGTAATAAATAATGCACATAAACACACAAGATCATTTCTAAGGGAAGTAAAGTGGAAGCCAGCCTTTTTAGCTCACAGCTAATGTGGTGGAATAATAAAAATCCTTCTGAGATGCTGTTGTCTGACTTGACATGCTTTGTTTTTCTCCTTAACAGGGGAAGTGTTCTTGCAGATTAAAGGCCCACTAGAAGACACATATAAAATCTATTGCTATCACCATGATGATGCACACACCATGCTGGAATACTATGAAAAGGATGAAGAACTGAAGCAGCATTTAAGAGACTGTGTACAGTCCTTAAAGTAAGATCTTTTCAAATGGTGATTTCCGTCCATAGTCAGTTGCCTGGCAGGGAACATTTTAAATGGATGTAGATGAAAGGTCCCCTGTAAATCTGGAGTTTTATAAGGCTTGCTGGGAGCTCTGGCTTATGCTGCTTTCATGAAAAGATGACAAGCCAGGGGCCATGATTAGATTTTTTTCTCTCTAAGATGGCCAAAAATAGCACAAGAAAGGTTGCTCTTTCCTTAGTTTCAGTGCCCCATACTGGCAAAAAGGAAAATAAAGAAAATTGCTGCATCATATCATGGGCTATTAGGAACACCTTTTCCAGCTCCCAGGAAACTTGCTGCCCCCTGTCTTCAGCAAGTCTGCTCCTAGAATTGGAGCAGGCTGTTATGGAGCTACTCAGGTGTACTGGCAGTTCTGGGCTGCTGCTACAAGGCCCCAGGATCTGGAGCTGCTGTGTAGCTCCCACCTCCTCATGATGGGGGTATCTGAGAGGAAACAGTGGTGGAGCAAACTGCCAATTCCCACCAGAGAGAGGTGCTTTGTGCCATTGGCTCCAATGCCAGCCCCTCGGGAAAATGTGTAGAGAACTGGGGATGTTGCCAAGTGATGGATCCATCTGTCTTCCAGCACAGCTTCCTCCTGCAGCTAGATGCAGGGACCAGCCCAGCCACTCCATGGAGAGTGCTTCTCTTCCCACCCATAAATCCCCTTGCCCCTCACTTTCCCAAAAGCATCACACAGAGCCATCAGGAGGGATCATGCCCCAGATGCAGACCAGAGGTCTGGCTCCAGCTCCAGGAAAGGCCCATGCTGCACACTTGTAGGAGAGATGTAAAGTTATCACAAATAAAGGAGTGTACGTCAGCAACAGATATTTCAACCACACCCTAATTTGTGATTGGTCTGCAGAGATCTGTTTAGACTTAGGAGATGGGAAGTATGTCCAAGTGAAATTTGGAAAGAGTGGTAAAGGAAAATATTAATAACATTAAAAGAGAAATGTTTGCTTTGAAGACAGGTTTTGTTGAAAATGAAGCTTATCTTGTGCAATGTATTTGGCTCTTAAATATATAACAAAGTATATGTGCAGGGTTCTCAAGTTTTAGCTATCCTGGAAGTTGAAAGAAATAAATTTTCATATAAACTCAGGCCTTCAGGCTAATGGATGACCAGGTATTTCCCCTAAGTAGGTGTTTCGGTGCTGATGCCTACAATAATCTTTCCTGACTAATCAAGAGAAGCCACTACTGTTGTTCTTTAATCCATGCTGCTGAGGCAAGGGGACATGGAAGGAAATAAAGATAAAAAATAATGTCCGTGTACATCCTAGGGTGGATGTTGCCACTTGTATTGCAGAGCCAGCAAGAGGTGCTCCTGCTCCAAAATCACAGCTGGGCTTTGTGAAGAGAAAGGATATTTTGTGCTGAGCCACTGTAGCCTTTGCTAGCAGGAAGTGACAAGGACTTCCTTACAATGAAGGCTTGTTTAGCCTTATTCTTTTCTGATCAGCCTTTAAACAGGACCCAACCATAAAAGCACTGGTGTGTGTATATTATGATGTGATTTTTCCCAGTGCCTAAAGATTGCAGTCAATTCAACTAGTAAGACCTGAAAGTGCACGATGAGATTCAGAACTGTGGTCATCTAAAACTTTTTATACCCAGTGGAGAAAATTTGCCCTAGGAAGAAAACTGTGCAGGATTGTTACCAAATAAGTTACAGGCTGTTTTCCACTGTGAGATGTAACAAATGTGGGGGCTGGTGCTGACTATCTTTGAAAAATGTTTACTTGTTAAAGAGTTTTCTTTTCCCTTGGAAAGAATATTGTTCCACTTTAGAAAATCTTAAATGAGCTGACATTAGTAGGGGCTTCTGTGCCTCCGCTGAGTAATATCTGACATGTGAAAAACAAGTTCTATATCAGGAGCAATTTGAGAGTGGCACTCTGCACATCTGTACAGACAAATCAGATTTAATTAGCTATGTTGAGATTCCTGTTCCTTTTGACTGAAGAGGAAAAAAATCCATCCCAAAATGTAGGTGTCTGCATTGGAGACATGTGCAAATCTAATTTCTGTAGAGTCCCGTGTTTCAGCAGTGATTATGCAAGCTGGGGATGTTGTTTGCTAGCCTAGCCAAAGAAATGCAGCTGGTAAAAATGAAAGGATGCTGGCAACTACCTGCTCAGCTTTCAGCCTGAAGTAGCTCGGTCAACTATTACAGGGGCAGAGGGACGTCACAAGCACACAAAATGCTGACAGTGCAGAAGCAATGAAAGCAGCAGCTTCCAGATGCTCATCTAGGCACTGGTGGGCCAGGAGATAAGAGTGCAGGCAGTCAAAAAAGTGTGGCTGAGGATGTGATGTCAGGAAAGCCTGATGCAGAGATGGAGACATTTGGGTCTCTTGCATTTGGGTTTATTCACACCATAAGAAAACATTCTATGCGCAAGTTTGCAAACTACAATTTTAAGTCCCTGATGCTGGATGGTATATGCATCAACACCATCCTACTCCAGAGAGGTTTCAGTTGATGTGTGGTCTACAAAAAACTTCACAGCTTCATTGACTCTACACCGTAAAAGACTGAAATGTATTCTTTTTTTTAAAAAAAATACATTTCTGTTTAAAGAGAGTAGACAGATGTATGTAAAGTGTAAGAATGACATTTAGTTTTACTTTTTGTAAATGGCTTGATGTTACCTACAATTGTTAGTGGGGTGATCCAAACTTCCTTCTCTAACAGTGTGAGGACAAGGCACAGACAAAGCCAGGTTTCTGACAATCCTTTCTCATTTGGAGCTGTCCATTCAAAAATTACAGGGTCAGATTCACCACTACCCTCTGGCTGCTTTGTGCAGTTCTGCTGACACACAGCAGCCATAAACCTAAGATAGCTTGCCAGTTATGGCTACCATGTGTCACTGAAGTGTATCTGAGAATCTCCTGGTCTGTATCAATCCTTTTGGGAGGAATCTAATGCATGTTTTGTTTTCTTCTCTTTTGCAGAAAGAGATATGAAGAAGAGTAAGTACTATGCCTTTTTTTACATGTAAAATAATCTTTAAAGTATCTTTGATTTATCTTTAGTATGTTAAAAGCTGTGCAGCTGGAAATTTTAAGAACACAAGCCTTTTGTGTCAGTATATCCTGGAGAATTTTCCAGGACATATGCAGAATACTGAGTGTTTGTCTACAGCATAGTGTCAGTCTTTGAAATCCAGTTTCCTGCTACAATTCAGGCAGGGCTGCAGGTAAAGCTATTCCTAAGCTGACAACCCCTTCAGTAGCCCCATTTGAGAAGCCCACCTTAGGATCTTCCCCCATCAGTAGTTGGGAAAACATCAGAAAAGAGCAAGCTCATTGCAACTTAGCCAGAAAAGTCCCCTAACACTGATGAGTTGCGGTTAAGGGACTTCTGTGCTGAATGTGACATCTTTGAAAAGCTGTAAAGGAGAATTTATCACAGCTGCAGTTTCTGGACATCCAGCATGTTGGCTGCATTGAAATGCAGCACTGCCTGTAGTTACCTGCAGTGAAAGGTCAGAGGAGGGGTTGTCTGAAATGATGAGAAATATTGCAACCCCAGACAAAGTGTTAGGAGAAAGGAGGAGCAAGTGTGGTCTATACTGGCCGGAGAGGAACAGACCTCAGGTCAAGTCAGAGAATTTGTTAATCAGTCAATTGCATATTACAACTATGATCTGCATAAAATACACTTTGAAAGACTTGCATGTTGAAACTCTACTTTTGGGGCTTTCAAGCTTTTGTCTGTGATAGGAAATAGTTTCTCTACATTTTGTTTTGATAAGGGATATTCCTGTGTACCCCTGTCCCAGAAGGAGAGTGGCTCCAAGAGATACGAAATATCCAGAAGGTCACAATATGATCATGTGAGACAGCAACACGTACAGAAATCACACAAGACTGGCTGCTCTGCCTTGTGTGGCCCTAATAGATATGAATGTCTGGTTTTCTCCTTCAAACAGTTTCCAGTGGAGTGTAGGAGACAACTCACTTTCTGAGTTTAAAAGGACTCTTACAAAGCTGTGCAGAATGCAATGAGCAGGTTTAGCTGTGGGACCCTCCCTGAGCTTGGCAACTTCACAGGCAGGGCACTCAAACCTGCAAATCAGAGGTTTCAGAAATTGCAACAGCCCTTGGGCAGGACTGCACCCAAAAATCTGATTACTCTTGAACTGGAAAATACAGAATAACTCCCCCCAAATGATCTGTGATGTTGCTGTTCCCAGACTGATTTTCATTCAAGCATGATCAAGAAAACAATTACATAAATACCAGACAGTGCTGCCCTTTGCTAGCAGCTCAATAGGTTAAATTCTGCTTGGCTTAACAACTGTGCAGCCTCAGTGAATTCCCTGGGCTTGCTTGAGAGACTTATGGCACAGTGAATTATTTGCCCTACATATCTTGTAGTAAAATAAAGGCATGCATAGCAGACCATGAAGCCCAAGATTCTGAGCCCTGCTGCAGCCTGATTTCTGCTCACCATCTCAGAACTGCCAGTTCATCACAGCAGCCTCAGCCTGGCTGGACCATGCTGGCTGTCCTGTTTGCCACTGGACCAAGCTGCTTTGCAGTGAGAGCAAATGAAACTAAATCCTGCCTCCCCTGCCCTTGTATGGCTCACCACCACGGGCTTTTTAAACAAGTGGGAATGTGTCTGTGCTAGTGACTTTGTTTTCGGGAGGCAGGAGGGAGGCTGTGCCGTGGAGCTCAGTTTGCCAGCTGCATTTACTGCAGTGCTAGGGTAATAATTTGCTGCGAGATTAGTACAGTTACCTGTGACTTAGAGTACTTGCTAAATTCAAAATAACATGGGGGAAGGCTGAAGTAACATCACAAATGGATTATCGACTTAATTTTCTGCACAATAGATGTCACAAGGCGTTACTCTCCTGCTTGAGTGGTGTGGCAAGGCCACGTCCTGCCCAGCAGCCTGTGGGTCCTAACAGGGTGCACTGCAAATGGGACTGTCCAGGGAGAGTGGCTATCTCAGCTGATCTTGCTGGGGAGAATTAGATGAGTCAAACTTTGTGGCATTTAGTGCCCCAGGGAGTCATTATAACAAACCTGCTATCTCTCACACCATATTGCAAGACTGTGTCATGCAGATACCGAACAGAGGGCTGTTTATCACTTGGGCAGCTGTCCAAAGTGCAGCTATATAAAGAGAAGACACTTGAAGATTTTTCCATTCATGAGGCAGCTTTTATAGATTTGCATTCATAGGGCTTTTCAGAGAAAACAATAACAATTTAAGATTTTTTTTTTCCATTATTGCTGCCAGAAGCTGAAAGAAGGAAAAACAGCTCTCTATTTAATGTAAGATACAGGGGAAATGAGGGGGATTGAAATGATGAGAATGTTTCAGGACATGAGGAAGCCTTAAAAGGCATCTACTGTTGATTTTTTTTCATGCAGAACTTTTTTACAGATAATGCCTGTTTGAGAGAGATGGTTTAAATATGCAGATGTCTCTTCTCAAAGGCATTCAAATTGTTTGTTAATTAGTCAGCAAGTAAGGATTGGCTCTTGTACTTTTTACACATATAAAAGTAGGAATGAAGGGGTTTTTTTCTTTTACGCTTTCTGTTGCACAAAACAATAGATGTCAGCCTGCAAAACCATGTGGCTGTTCCCTATTTTTTGTACTTTCCTTCTACATTGTGTTATTTCATCCTTCCATATGCAGAAATCCTTCTTTGTCTACCCTTAACTCTTGCATAATTAATGTCAGAAAACCTTTTCTGCTCCAAAAGAGCCTTTCTGGGCAGGCAAATGGAAAGCTTGCTCTGCCTTATTGCCTTCCACACTGTCACCAGGAGCTCCTGTTCAGTTTCAATGGGGAGGTGCCAGGTAGCTGGTGCTGGAGCTGTGCCTGGTTTGCTCAGGATTGTGCTGTCATGGGAGGGGGAGGCCGTGGACATGTCTGCCCTCCTGCTGGAACCTCAGCAGTGGCTGGCCCTGGTCTTGGCCACCTGGTCTTACCCGTTCTGGGGAGACCCCATGTTTCTTCCCAACCCCATGGTAGGTAATGAAGGCACATGTGGCTCAGTCCTTTCCCATTTCCTTTGAGGCTGTTGTGGCAGCCCACAAACTGCACAGCCTCTCCCATTCCAGCCTGGAGAGTGTAAGCAAAGTCTGCAGCAGGGCTGGAGCGTGAGTTCAGCTGGCCCAAGAGCTCAGGGGGGCCTTCATGGCCTAAGCCACTTGAATGCCTGAGGATGCTGCTCTGCTGCCCCTTCCCATCCAGTGGGGATTGAGCCTAGAGCCACAGAGCATCCCTCTGCCCATGCTGGAAGCTGGGACTGTCCTGCTCTCATCCTTCTGCCACCCTGGCCAGTTGCCTGCTTTGCCTTTATGTAAAGGAGTCTTCCAGCAGGTTGGATCAAGCCTGTGTGAATATCCTGTATGTTCAACATTTCCCAGGCCAAATTTGGTACCCTTTGGAAGCCGAGGCATCATTAGAAATAACTGACTGGCAGCCAGCAAAGTAAAACCCCAGGTGAAAGGCTGTAAAGCTTGAGGGCCTCTGTGCCAAGTCAGGGGTGTTGTGAGAAGGGATGCACTGTGAACAGGCATCCAGTTACCCACAGCATGGAAATGTTGCAGTTTTAAGCTTGAGGGCCCAGAGCAGGATGTAACAGCCCTGCTCTCACACGCATTTCTCAAACTTCCTGTTATTTGTTCTTCCACCTACATCTCCCTTCCTGGCTGTTGTGATGTGTGAGTTATAGCACATGCACCTTTAGACTGAGTGGGATGGTTTCAGGGCTGATGTCTGCTAAGTTCTGAAAACAGAAAATTCAGAGACCTGGGGTGTATTTCCCATTGAGGGGGCGACAGCAGGGTTTCGTTTACAACACCCCTGTTCCCCCACAGATGTATCTAATTTTTTGACTTGAGTGGTAATTGCAATTCAAGGAATTTCTAATTTTGTGACAATTATTTTGGTGTAAATCACAGAGGAAAGCCAAATCTAATGGACCTGGGATCCCTGTTGATCAAACCAGTGCAACGGCTGATGAAATATCCCTTGTTACTCCGGGAGCTCTTGAACTCAACTCCTGCTTCTCACCCTGACCATGGGGCACTACAACATGCCCTTTTTGCTATGAAAACCATTAATGTGAACATCAATGAACTTAAAAGGAGGAAAGATTTAGGTAAGAAAAGAGCACAGAAAATTCTTTCTTTGTAGGTTTGGGCTGGCTATTTCAAGACCTATTTCAGTTCAGATATTTCAATATATAAATTTTAGCTGGTGCCATCCAAGTTGTGTAATATATTGAGTTTCAAGAGGATAACAATGCCTTAGTGTCCCTTGTCCTTAGCCAACTATGTTACATGACTGATAACTCCAGTATGAAAACAGAGAAAGAATTAATGTTATAGTGTCTGTAATGCAGTTGCAAACACTGATAATAATTAAGATGCAGTAATAGCAACATTTTTTTTAGATTTGCCAGGTTGAAGCCCTACCTTCACTCTTCCCAAGGTTACTGTTGATAATGGGGTTTTCCTCTTGAGCATTTTCATACGAGACTAGCCCAAATGACATCAAAGTGTCTTCTCTCAAATGGTTTCATATTTGTGTGCCTGTCCTGGTGAAAAGTCCTGTGAATACAGACTATTGATGTAATGAAATTCTCTGTCTGCAGTGATGAAGTATAAGAAGAATGATGATGATGAAACCCTTAAAGAAAAGTTTTCTCGACTGAATATTCACTCCATTAGCAAGAAATCCAAGAGGGTCACCAGCCATCTGAAAATACTGACTAGGGGAGAACCTCAGGTACTTACTCATCCAACTGCAGATTTGCATTGACAGCTTCAGTTCTGCTTTTGCACAGGGTGTTTTTCAAAACGTGTTGGAAATGGAGTTTGTGGTGCTGCTTTTTTTCCTACCTAATTTGTAACGTCATTTTCTGACTGTCACAGAAGACAGGAAAGATCTTTGTGATTGAAATAGAAAATAATGTAATGTGTTCTCCACCTTTTCTTTTTTTACACAAGAGTTTATCAAACTTCTGGTCTTCAGCAGAGAGGAAGTGAGAGGTAGTTTTGTGAAACTCAGCCCTCAGTCAGCATTTTGCAGATACCCTGGCAATAATTATTGCTCTGGCTGAGAATGTATTCAGTCCATCTTGCTCATGTTGTAGCATTGAGGTTTGGAATACACCAAGGAAGATGAGCAATACCTCTAATTAGGAAAGAGCCACAGGGTTTGCCTCTACATGTGCAAAGACCTGGAATCCTCAAAACTACAAAGACAAAGAACTCTGTGATGAGTCTGATGGGTGTTGGGCGGCCAAAAGTAAAATCCTCCTTCATAATTTCAAAGTTGTAATTCAAAACCTAGCAGGATAAACATTTTCAGGAAAGCTTAAATTGAAATCTCAAAGAAAATCAATTACAAATGACCTTGAAAGTGATATGCAGTGCACCTCCCTGCATGAGATGGCTGATTATAGAAGGTCACTTGCCTTTCTAGATGTGACTTTACGGGATACATGCCTTTTTTTCCTGGTTTCTTTTTTATCAGTATTTCTGCTCTTTCTCTGATTCAAATCACCCACATATTTTTTTTTTCTGTTCATTTATTTATGCAGTGGAAATTTTTGTATTCAGAATGTGACAGACACCAGCAAGGCTATAAAATCAGAGAAAAAGGGAATTAAATTTGATTAAGAGGATATGTAATTTTTCTTTTCCCTTTTTTTCTTTTCTTTAGAAACTTCTGGTTTATGTTTTTTTGGTTTTGTTTCTAATTAAGCTTTAAACATTTGAGGATCATTTTAGTATCAGAACGCATCTGTTAGAGATTCAGCCGCCTCTCCCGCTTAATTAGACTGAGAAAGTTCCCAACTCAAGTCTTGAAACGCCCCCACGGCAAAACCACTAAAACGTGACTTGAGATTTCTGAAGCCCCTGCAGGAAAAGACGGGCAGAAATACCGCGTTTTCAGGGCGGCATCAAGAAGTTTCCCGAGGCCATCGGCAGCTGCCGGCGCTTCCAGAGGAGAGGCTGGCACGGCTCTGGGATAACAGCTCCACCTACAGCCGGCGTGCGGGAGAGCGCCCGGCACCGCGCCGGATGCCCCGCTCCGCGACAGCCATCCCACCTTTAACTCCCAAAGAGCCATCCCACCTTCAACTCCCGAATAGCCATCCCACCTTCAACTCCCAAATAGCCATCCCACCTTCAACTCCAGAACAGCCATCCCACCTTTAACTCCGGAACAGCCATCCCACCTTTAACTCCGGAACAGCCATCCCACCTTGAACTCCCAAAGAGCCATCCCACCTTCAACTCCGCAACAGCCATCCCACCTTCAACTCCGCAACAGCCATCCCACCTTCAACTCCAGAACAGCCATCCCACCTTCTCCTCCGGAACAGCCATCCCACCTTCAACTCCCAAATAGCCATCCCACCTTCTCCTCCGGAACAGCCATCCCACCTTCTCCTCCGGAACAGCCATCCCACCTTTAACTCCAAAATATCCATCCCACCTTTTCCTCCCAAATACCCATCCCAACTTTTCCCCCCCAACCTTTCCTCAGGTAGGACAACAGCACACAGAAAGATGAAGCGTTCTGTGGACCTTGTAGTAAAGCAACTCCCTGCTCCCACAAGGATTAAAAATGGAATTCTCTGCCGTGTTGCCCAGTGGTTTTGACTTTTCTTGAATTAGAGCTGGAGCTTGGGAGAATTAGGGGCTGATCTGTTTTCAAAAGGAGGAGTTCAGGGATTTTTCTAGCAGCGCTCTGGATATTTCTTTCATTTGCCAGGCTCCTTTGGGCTGCCAAAATAACAGTGCAAATGTCTATTTTAGGTGAAAGATGGAACTTTTAATAAGGAAGAAAAGTTGTTTCAAAGTCTAGAGAAGACTGTGAAATTGTGTGTGAAGAACATTTCGCTCTATTCCCAACATCTCCAGGTGGGTACAGGCCTTTTTGCAATCTGGTCACAAACCTGTCCATAACCAGTTTGGGCTGGCTGGGCAACACCAAATTATTTATTAGCAGGGCTGTCTACATCAGAATATTAAATACATAAGCTGTGCTGCCATTGCATTACTGAGCTGATGGCAAAGAAGTTTTGAAGCCCCCACTTCTGCATTTTCCCCCTGACAGAGGCAGGTTCTGTGGAGACCCACAGGTGCAAAGAAGGTTCTCTCTGGTGGCACAGTCAGGACTTTCAATCTCTGTGTGAAGCTGTCACCCTCATCTGCTGCAGTGAAGGACCAACTGAGATTGAACCAATCTTCCCATTAAAGATTGCAGAACTGAGCTGCAGCCACATGAATTAAAGCATCCTAAAATATATATTTTGGATGGAAGGACTCCTTCCCTTTCCCTGTGTTTAGGTTGTGTTGAGGGTGAGCACTAGATGTGCAGAGTGCTTAAGTTCTCCAAAATGTCTTTGCTTCAACCTTCCTCTCCAGAGATGAAGGTTGGCTTGTGATTTATCAGCCTGCCCCTCCCATGGATTACTTGCCAGCTTTTTAGATGGCATGAGGCCTGTCCAAGTGTAAGTGTGCCCTAGCCAGGCAGGGAGGTTGTTTGAGAGATAGGCAAGATCAGTAGCCAGCTGGGAAAGGAAACAGGGAAAGGCCAGGGAGCTCAGCCAAGGAGGGCTGCTGCCTGCAGTGGTGCTGACAGCTCCTTATCCAAATAGATCCACACTTCATTGAGATTTAAATTCTGAGTAACTGAAATACACCACTGTAGTCCTACTTAGTCCCCCAAAAGAGATTTTTGAGGATGCAAGGTAAACTGGCTTCTTGCTGAGGAGTAGCTGAATTCCAGTGGGATATTCATTAGTTTAGGGCCTAATTCTTTCAGTTGAACATTAACAGCTTGATTCTTAAGTAGTTTACACTGAAAATAGACAAAGCAGAGAAAAATATGATCACAGTAAACAACCTCACAATGACTGGAAACTGCACAGCAACTGCACAGGTGTTGGAGATGGAAAATATTTCTGATTCCAGAAGTATTATTGAATAGCTGCATGAGTGAATGCAGCATATTAAAACAGATTGTAAGAGTTTCATCTTCCTACCATCTTTTCATTTAGGATTCTATACATCTGGCTGCCCAGAATATAATTGAGCTTCAGGAAATCCTGCAAGATAAAGATGACAAAGTCAATGACTGCCAGGAAAAACAGACCAACACTGCAAATCTGTGTGAAGACTTTGTAAGTTAATGCAATGTCCAGTTACACAGCTATCTGTATGTCTGAGAAAACACCTATATGTGAGGAAGACTAGGAAAGAAAAGAGTAAAACAAATAGCTTAGGAATCTGTTGGGAAAGATAAGTGGGAGTTTTGGTTGAATTTATGTAGGAATTAAGATAAAATACAATATAAATGAATTGTATTTTCCTTAGAAGAACGAAAGAAAACCTGTCAAGCTAAATTCCTGGGTTTATACTAAGATCTTTGTGTTAAAATTTGTATCACCTGAACAATTCTGTATTTGTTTTACCTGAACTTCAGAAAAGAGCAGCAGATTGTTGCCTTGCTACTTTTGTTACCAGCACTTGCAGTTTAAGTGACTTTTGTGATTGATATTGTGCTTATCTACTGTTAACTCCTGGAATCACAGATCTGTAAAAATCTCAGATTTATTAACTGGAAAAAAGCCTCTCAGATCATCAAGTCCAGATATTAACACAGAGCTGTCAAATCCTTCATATAGGGAAACCATGAAAAATCCAAATATAGCTCATAGTAATTAATAAAGCAATTTTAAAAATAGTAATAGTTTTTCAACTAGTCTTCTGCTTTCAGAATTAAAGTGAGCTCTAATGCCTGGCTCTAATAAGATATTTAAATATCTTTTCAAAATGGGATAGGCTGCTTATTCAAACAGCTGCTCAAGCTGGAAGAATTCAGAGGTAGAGGTGCCTTTGTCAATAACGTATACCTTCCTCTCATTAGATTTTTGTAAAATTTTCAAGGCAGAAATTCCCAGTAGCCTCTTTTTAAGAAATCAGGTCCAGCAGTTTGGAAGAATTGTTTTCTTAATGCATCAAAAATTGGTTCACTAAACACAGCCCAGTTTTTCAGGTGGAAATAAAATAGGAGCTATTTAGCCAGCGTACATCATCTTGGCCTTGGAGAGCAACTCTGGGGCTAAAATGGATCTCTCCTCAACTCTGCTATGTTTTTGAGAATGCAGAGGCAGCTGCTTTTTTATTCTCACATCTAACCCAACAACTTAATTCACACAGAATGTCCAAGGGCTTTAATGTGATGATGAATTTCACTCACTACAAGCCTGTGCTGTATTTGAACAAATGACTTACAAAAATAAATTTTATTTCATGCAATATTAATCCCTTGAGACAATTATAGACTAATGGAAAAGTCTGAGGAAGACTGGTTTTTTTACCAGGTGTCTAATTTTGTTGATTACTAGAGATAAAACCAACAAGCATAACCTAATTTAATCAAATCAAGTGATTGTTTGTGTTTGCTTAAACAGGAATTGAGTTACAGCTGTTTCCAGGAGAGGGGAAAAAAAAAAAAAAAAAGAAAAGGCAGCTTTGAGAGAATTCAAGGCTGCCACTTAATAAGACCTCATTGGCTTTAGACTGTATATTGATGTGGGCCTTCCAGCTAAGGAAATCCCAGTTTTATTTGACCACTTGACCAATCCTTGCTGTTTTTCCCCAGTGGCAGCTCCCTAGGGGCAGCACTTGAGGCTGCATGCTCCAAGGGACCAACTGCCATTTGCAGACACTGAAAATTGAAAAACTAACATCTAAAGAATTAACATTTCCAGTTATGAAGGAGATTCTAAATCATGCTGGACCCTGCTTGAATCTGCCTCTGGCAGCAAAGCTTTGTGGAGAGTGATTGACAGATAGCTTGATGTGCTGCCATCAGGCTCAGCCCCTTATGGCATCTGATGGACTGTGTGAATAAGGTAATGAGTAGGTCTGCTTTACACTTTCCAGATTGCTCAGCTGGACAAGCTTGTCTTGACTCCTCTCTCAGCACTGCAAGCCCTGTTTCCAGGCCCCCAGAACCTCATCCAGAAGCGCTATGACAAGTTGTTGGACTACAACAGCTACATTCAGAGGTCAGCTGGAGAAGTCCTGGAGAAGGCAAAGAAAGAATATGAGGCTCTAAATGCACAGCTAGTGGAAGAACTTCAGGTATTCAACAGAGCAGCCAAAAAGATTGTGTTGAACTGTCTACACTGCTTCATCACCCTCCTCAGGAATATTATGCTTGCAGCACTTGAATCAAACTCTGCTGTCATGGTGCCTGTTCCAGTAAGTACATTAGAAACAGGTGTAGCTGTGCCTTAATTTCTCTTTTCTTCTTTCTATATGCTCTGACTAAAGTTCTGTAGGACACATATCTAGAAAGCTACACTGATTTACTGATTTCGTGACTTTGTTTGTTCTGCTGAGCACAGTTAGATTTGGGTTTTTTTTTTCCTTTGCAAGCTCAGTACAGATTAAGTTCTTAGAATCAAAATGGTTTGGTTGGAAGGGATCTTAAAGACCATCTAGTTCCAATTTCCCTGCCATTAACAGGGACACCTTCTCCTAGACCAGGTTGCTTAAAGCCCCATCCAACCCGACCTTTAAAGCTTCCAAGGATTAGGAACCCACAGCTTCCCAATGCAGAAACCATTTCAATGCAGAAACCATTTCAGTGCCTCACCAGGGCCACAGTAAACCAATGTAAACCTGCCCTCTTTCAGTTTAAAGGCACTCCCCCTTGTCCTAGCTTTCCTGTGGGCCCCCTTTACATACTGAAGGGCACAGTAAGGTCCCTCTGGAGTGAATTTTGAGAAATTTCTGTTCTGAACTTTTGTCAGACCTGGGTATTTCATTGAGAATGATCCTAATGGGACTGTTCCTGCTGTTGCAGTGACAGTAATGGCAAGAGTATTACAGGGAGGCAAAAATAAGGCAGCTGCTAGCATATCTTAGCATGGACCCTGACTAGCCCAGAAGACACAGGAAATTATAAGAAAGTACATTAATACCTCCTTTGCTGCTAGACTGCAGAGTCACGGATGACTGCAAAAGAGAAACAAGTTGGGAGATCCAATGAAATAGTTTTTATGAAAATCAAGGTGCTTTAAACCCCAAATATGATGCAGAAACTCCTGCAGATATCTCTCAGCAGTAATGAACAGCCTCGCCTGGAGGACTTGAACCCCCTGAGAAACACAGCTGCAACAATGCCTTCCACACATATAAATCCACTCACCTGAACAGAAGCAAGGCTGCTTGGGAGACACAATCTAGTAAGGCAGTTGTGGAGTATTCCTTTCCATCAAGGCTGGAACAGAGCACATTATAGTAAGAGGCAGCTGAAAAATTAAGCAGACAAGGTCAGGATCAAAACATAGAGCTATGGTCTTTAATGGGAAAATTAAGGATTTTTCTGATGAAGAAATTTCATCCCTGTAATTTGATGTTTTCATGTGTTGAAAGCTCTTGCATTGTGAGGGTCTGGCTACAAAATTACCTTCTTTTTCTTTTTTTCCTGTTTACATCAGCAAATGCAGTTGGTATTAGGCATATACGAAAATCACTTATTCAGTGCCACAGACAGAGAGTCAGTTACCCAACAATTTTTAACCTGTTTGCAACTCCCAGTTGCACAAGCACACAGCTGTGGGATAAACTACTCCAAACCTTGTAGCACATTGGCCACTCTGATAGCTGCTGAGATGCCCATTTGCATGTGAAAGAAGGTGGCTCAGTAGCATAAATGCAAGGCTCTTAATTTTCATCACCATTTAGAATATTTTTAATGATTTAACTTCAATTTCTGTCTTTTAAATGTAATAGTGTCTATTTGGGACTTTCTTTAAACAAAGACCTTTCTTCTCTTTACGTCTCATATGCAGAGATTGCACTGCTTACGGGCTCTGCAGAAAATAGTCATAACTTGTCAGATTTCCTCACTCCTAGCACTCAGCAAATTAAATTAAATCTGCTCTCTCCAAACTGCCTACCATTTTGTACATGAGATCTAACCCACATTTGTGTTTGCAGCTGTCCTCCTCAAGCATCTGTGAAGTGCAGAATCAATTGCTGGAGGAGGTTCACAAGCTGAATTTTGTAAAAGAAAACATCAGTACAATCTTTATTGAGGGAAAATTGAGCCTGGAAAAAAAGAAAACTGTTCCTTCTCCGGTGAGTACCATACATCCAAATTGTGTATGAAGCATCCTCTTTTGATCACTTTTGAAACAAATCCATTTTTATGCTACCTAAAGGTTTGGGCTTTGTCTCTCCACTGTGACTCTGAATCAGGTTGTTGGAGTAAAGTTTTCATTGACCAGTAACCTCTGAAGATTTTTCACTTTTTTCATGTTAATATCTTGAAAATCCAGTTGAATTACCTCAAATTGCCCTTAGGCCTTTAAGCACATTGTAAGGCTAAGGTATATTTTTGGTTACTTCTTTTGCTAAATACTCTTACAGTGCATCTTAGTCTTCTAATTCAGAAAATTTTTTTCCTTGTGCTCAGCTGTGGTTATGAGCACTGGTGTTCACACATATATGCACAAATATACACACCCACAGTAGAAGATTCAGAAAATCCACCAGGAATTCTGTGTTCCCAATCTCATCAGATGTTTCTGGAAGTTTTGGGAGTTTAGTTTACAGTAAAATAAGGACTTGGATGCAGGTTTACAGGAGAAGCTGGGGCAGTTGTTTCAGCATCAGTGAAGGCACAGGGGCTCTTGCTTCTGTGGTATGATAAGATCCCATTGATGTGCAGCATCCTCGTCCCTGCTGTCTAACCAAACCCTGAAATGAATATGCTTCCAGCATGTAATGGCATCTTGTCCTCATTTAGAGAGGTAATTTCACACAAAAAGCAGCCATTTTGGGTACCACTGATTTTTTTTTTTTTTTGCCTAATGCCTTATCATGCAAGTTGTTATGTGGCCTTAGCACACCTCAGCCCATTTTTGGATTATGCTTTTTCTGTGATATTACATCGGAATACAAAGGTCATGGCTACGGAAAACCAATTAAGCAGGAGAGAGTTCACATATAGAACACCACCTCTTTGAGAGCAGAGGACAGACTAAGAGGTCTTTAATTAGTGAAATTCCTGCATTTCTTTGAAATCTGCCCTTTATTGCTCACTGTTAATATAGCAGTGGGACAGGTTCTTCCTGCATATGCAGAGGAGATTTGGTCCCGCTGTAACTCCTTGGTCTGTGTGTGAAAACGCTGGGTCAGTTGCCACATGCAGCATTTTTATCCAGTTTTATCTGGAAATGGCCCTGGCATTACTGAGGATGAATAGCATTTGTTTGTTTGCAGCTGGAGTCCCCACGGCAAACAGAGGAGCACAGGTCCAAGCTGCTGTCCACGTACAGCACGGAGTCGCTGTACCAGGCGAAGCGCAAGTGCAACGCCGCGCAGGAATTCGATATTGACTTGCATGAAGGAGAACTGGTGGCTGTTGTGGAGCAAAAGGACCCCTTTGGAAGCACAAGCAGATGGCTTGTTGACACAGGAAGTAAGTTCTCTGCACAAATATCCCAATAACAGCTTCCCTTTGGGATATTGATTTCTTTTCATTCTGGCCCCATCTGTTGGCTTCTGTCATACTGACAGCTGCATAAAATGGTTGGTTTTGAAATTATTTTAGCAGCGTTTTGCTGTTTATTTATTTTCTGCCTCTTTATTCTGGTTTCTAGTCCTCACAGGGTATGTGTATTCCTCCTTCCTGAAGCCATACAATCCAGCCAAAGCACAGAAGGATGTAGCAGAAAATGGCTTTGGTGATGATGATTTTGATGACATCAGCCTCTTTGTCTCTTCACGGCCCCCTGCTGACAGCAGCACAAGCAGTCCAGGGTACCAGAACCGTGACAGCAGCTCACCTTTCCACTTCTGTGAGAATCCTGCATTTAATGGCACAGGGACTGGTGCTCTTCAGGGTATGGATGATCAGCAGGTAGGTATGATACACACTGTGCCTGTCTTCTTGTTGTTCCTATTTAAAATCTAAAATGATACTGTTAGTAATTTAAATGGCTTCCTTTCACACCAGAAAAGAGTGGCACCAATCTGTCAGTGTGACATAGGAATTTATTATTCTCTGCTCTTATATAGCTGTGAGGTAGGAAAAGAGAATCAGTTAAACTGTGAATTACAGTCCTGTGTCACAGAAAACACACTTGCATTGTCCTACCCCATGTATGTCTCAAGGTTCTCATACGGAGCAGGAACTTGCAAAATAGCTCAGTTTGGGGGATTTTTCAACTTACTGGTGACAAGAAAGCTGTGACAAGAATGCTGATGAGCAAGGCACAGAAGTGACCCATGTGCCACATTTGAGCACAGGAGCTTTAGGAGAGGTGATTCTCCATGAGGAAACCTTGCTGAAAAATTATTCTTGCAATCCATGGCCACTTGGTGGGAGCTGAAAACCTTACCTTGCCAGCAAGGCAATGAGGTCTTGGAGATTGGTTTGTTTGTCATGCAGAATCCCCAAATGCTTCAATTTCACTTTTTATTCTGGCGCTGTCTATAAATTTTAGGCCATGTAGTTGAACGCTGGTTTATACATGTTATTACATTTCTGTATACAGAACTGCTACTGATACACAGCTCCACAGTAACATGTGGCTACACTTTTCAATTCTGATTTTTGTTTATGTGGCTTTCCTTTTTCAGGTCTTCTATGCTGTTTTTGCATTTCAAGCTAGAAGTGATCAAGAACTCAGCCTTCAGGAGTACCAGAGGGTGAGGATACTTCGCTTTTCTGACCTGAGTGGCAATAAGGAATGGTGGCTAGCTGAAGCAAAAGGTCAGAAGGGATATGTACCATCTAATTATCTAGGGAAGATGACATATGCTTAGGAGGGGAAGGGCCTGTTGAGCCAGACTCTCTGAAGCAGACAGAATAATCATCCATTAGGTTTGCTGCCAGCAAAGCAAGCTCACAAGTGATTGACAGAAGCCATGGTATCCAGCACACAGATGATACTGAGAACCTCTATTCTCCAAAAGCCATCACCTTGTCAAGACCTGAGGGAGGAAACATTTAACAGGAAGACTGATTCTGATTAACATGCTGAAGAGCTCGCTTTTCTATTACCCCATAATTTTCTCTTCTGTCAAAGCGTCGTACATCAAGACTCAACCTACAAGTACAAATCACAGATGAAATTACATTTTTCTTCCATGATATTTAGCAAATAATATTCAAGATGAAGAGAATTAGCCTTGAAAAAGGACAAATTCAGTCATCAGGGATACTGTAGGTTGAGTTGTTCCTGAACTGTTATCTCAGTGAACACAGACACATCTTAAAACTTGAGCTTTTTTGATTGTCTGTTTTTATCCTCAGCTGCTTTTGTGAAGAACCTTTTTTCCCAGTAGAGATTATTGGATTGGGAAAAGAAAATGGGCTTTAATTTTGAGGAAACATTTTAACATTTAAGACATACCAGGTGTGGTGGTACCAGTGACTAGTCCTAGGGAAGAAGGTATGTTTAGTTAAATATGGAAATGCAGGAAGGAAAAGAGGGGACACTAGAAACAGGTACTGTGACATGAAGAAGTTATAATTTTCAAATGAATTACACAACTGCTTCATATGGTAGAAACAGTTTGTAGCAATATGGAAGTGCCCCAGGTTTGAAATCCACATATGTCTCCACACTAACTGCGTTAGTGCAAGATCTGTGTAGTGAAATGGAACCTGTGTTATTAGTCTTGGGAAATTTACTGATTAAAAAAAAGAAAAGAAAAAAAAAAGAAAAGTCAAGTGGTGCCTTTCAGTGACTATTTAGTGCGTCTCTGATTCCTTTAGTCAGACACAGGGATCATAATATCTAGTCAGTAAGTTTCTTTAGGTTCACATTCCTAGGTCAGGCTGGTGCCCTGCACTTAAGATAGACTGAATGGTGACAGCAAACAGAAAACCCCTCCTTGTGATTCTTATGGGTATCTAAGTGCTCGACACAAGGTATTTCACCACAGCAATGCCAAGGTCCTCTAGTGATTAGCAAAGACCTGGTGCAAAGCACTGCAAAAAGGAAACAAAAAAGTGATTATGCCTGCTGCAAAGAGTGTAACTGAAAGTAAACTCCTCTCAGGTATTTTCTGGTTTGCTTAATTGCTTGTGCTGATGACAAAAATGACAACACTGTTACAATCAAGGGTGGGAGGGGGGCCAGCTAGTGTTGCTGATCGAGGGTAAACAGAAATTGTTCTAAAGCTTCTGAGTTTCTGCTTACCATAGTTTGAAGAGTGAGGTTTGAAGATGAAATGATTCAAAATGCTTAGTGAGATGTAATAGAAAATAAACTGTCAGCCAAGAAAGGATAAGAAAAGTTAGGGCAGTTGCTACACACATTAGTTTCTGCTATGCTAATGAAGCTGGTTTCATTTTCTTTAATGTCCTCGATTTTCAAATTATTTTCATAGAAGGGTAGAAAAAGTTCTCAGTCTTGCTCAGAGACTGAATGTAGCAGGGGATCACAGAGATTAAACCTGAAATTTGTGCTGGATTAAATCATATGATAGAGAAACTTTTGGAGTTCTCAGAGATAGATATCCAGAATCTGGTGTGGGAATCTCTGTGTACTGTTGCTATCCAGTGAGCATTATTCTGTCTTATTGTACATTACCTCAGGCACTTAAATCTTGCTGTTCCCATAGCAAGCAAAAAGGGTTCTCAATCACTTAATAAATGGATTTAGCTGCTTTTATGGAAAGCTTCACCTTTAGTTAAATGAAGAAAATGGAAATGCAGAGGGAGTATCAGCGTAGAAGAATGGACTGAAGACTCATCGCTACCCTTTTACTGCTTCGGCATTTGTATTTTGAGATTATGGGGAAGATACACACAAGCAAGTTTTCAGCTCTGTCTTAAAATTTAGAATATTTTATTTGGAGAAGATCTATACTTTGCAATAGTTGAAACAGTTTTAGAAATGGCTGAATTGTACTTAATAGGCTTAATGGAGTCATGTAAGCACAATGATGAAGTTTTTGTATTTCTGATAGTGAAATTAATCAAGGGAAAGAGGAAAAAAAAGATTTCTGAAGTCTTAGCACTGAGAACTCAGCTTGAGTCACAGGAGAGCTCAGATTTTGAGTGTTAGGTACATTCCCCATGAAGAATCAGACTCTGTGAAGGTGTCTCAAAGAGTACTCAAATGTTGCTCTCCAAAATATTCGCTAGGTATCCTGATCCTGAAGTAACAAGGAATGAAGGATGAATATACTGGAGTTGACCACCTGAATTTCTGGGGGAATCTAGGAACGCCTAGTAGGCCAAATGAAATCCCTGTAGGATTAGGACCCAGAATAATTTTTATATTGTGGTATCCTTATATTAGTTTATTATAGCCTCCTAACTTGAGATCCAGTAAAAGTATGTAATTAGGTATCCAGGTGGATTGCCATTTCAGAAATTCAAACTGTCAGCCATTATCATTTGATACCATGAATATATTGCAAACTTTTATTTTTGTTTAAAACAGATGAATGCAAACAGCAATTGCAGAAAAGTAAGAGACGCTCCTTGAAGCTAAAGCCTTCCAAATTAAGGATTTACAACAATTCATATTAGACTTGCTCAGTCACATTTTTGTTAAGACAGTGCTTTAAATACTAGAAACTGAGCTGTGTTAGGGCTCCAGAAATTTGTAAGAATATACAATGGTTTTGCCACTGGATTTTTTTAATATAGGGAAGGTTACAGTATTCTAAGAGCTTTCTTATTCTCATTAATGACAAAATGAATCAAGTTTGATTGAAGCAGGGACAGGCTGCAGTTTACGGAATTGTTCTTACCTTTGTTCCAATGTGTGTTTTACTTGAGCTGTTATGACAATAAATATGTACAAGTACTTCCAAGATTGGGTCCACTCAAACTGAAGTGCTTCTCCATTCGGGGAATATTTTTATGTGTTGGCATTGATAACCTGGAACCCAGAAAGTCTCCAAGCCAGTAAACAGCAGAGTCCCAGGCTCTGACCTCTGGCACCTCTGTGCTTCACCATCTTCCCTTTGCCTGGGCGATCTTGGAGCAGGGGTTCAGCTTTTCAAGGCAAACACAGATTGAAGAATTATTCCTTCCTCATCTTTGGAAGCTTCACTGAGTAATTACCTCCTTCAAACACTCAAGTATACTTTTGCTGTCATTTTAAGATAGCTTTTAAAAATGAAGATAGATGAAGTGGACCTACCACCTGCACTAGGAAACACAGCCATAATAATCTTTGTTCCCACAGATCTGTTACTGATAATTCCTATTACAATATTGGTTGTTGGGAAATAGTAAAAAAAAAAAAAAAATCTTCTTTTAAATTATTGTAATAATAAAAATCTATTTTTGTAAAGATGTTTCTTCTTATTTATTTTTTTAAAACATGTTTTCTAGAAGCAAAGAGCTTTATATGCTATCCAAGATCTGACTGCAAAGTTAGCAGAGGAAATAGTTGCCTCAGATAAAATGCTGCATTCTTAGGATGCATCCTACCTTATTTATCAATACATTAGAACTTTTCAAGCACTATCAAAAACACTAAGAAAGTTTAAAAATACACTTCAAGGTTCCAGATGTCAGCATAGCTCTGTTCTTTTCCAGCTGCTCCTGAGATTGTGACCACTATGAGCTGTAGTAGATAAAAGTTTGTAAATCACAGAGCCTTGTGTTAGACCTTCCTTTTTAGGCACAGGTACCACCAGCATTCCCTAGTCCAGCCAGAAGGAGCACTCATGGAACCAGAGGAACTTATAATTTCACATTACTGAGGGGATCAGAATTTAGGTATCTATGAAAATACCATCTTATTTGAGTGGAAATAAAATACTACCACACCAATTTCTAAAACATTTAAGAAAAGTCAGGTAGCTATTTTTACCGTAAATCACAGAGCAATTTGGTTTGGGGATAGAAAAATCACAGGACTATTTTCCAGTTATTTTTACTAAATAGGAGGTATGCTTCTCAAATTTCAGACGGGCATTCCTTCTTCCTGCCCTACACTACATTCCTCAACCTGACACACAGCTTCAGTCAAACAAGCCTGTAGAACAGACTCCTTTCCTGAAAATACAGTTGTTAATTCCATCCTAACTATAACATCAAAGCAGAAAGCAACTGTTCCCTTCAATCTTCTCTGTTTTTCAGCAGTGCCTATCTAACATATTCAAGCTAAACACTTGATTTAAAAGACCTGGTCTGTGCCATAAATCCTTTCTGATATAATACTTCAAAGAATCACAATCCTAACTGACATTTTTATACCAACAGAAGACGACTTTGTATTTCATTTAGGAAGCTAGGAAAGTTACAGTGGAAGAATGTCTTTTGCTGATGCAAACTGTACCTGTATTGCAGATTTTGCTAATGCAGTGCTATCGATGAGTGTAGCCAGACTTGGCCTTATTAGAGGGAAAAGTGAGGCACAAAAAGCACAACATCACTTAGTTCATTCTGAATGGAGGGACCCTACAGTCAATCCATGGCAGATGCAAAGACATCAGGGCACAGTCGGATCAGATCTCAGGAGTATTCTAAATGGCATTAGCTACTACAATTTGAAAACAAGGATCATTCTTCTTCTGCCTATGTTCACCTCATTGGTGGTACCTAAAGTAATGGGCACAGTTGAGATATAAGCTCCTGCACTCTCACAAGCAAAGCTTTATGTATGTTCAGAGGCCTCAGAGAGAGGCACCTAGCACCTTGAACACTCCTCTGGGAGCAGGTTTTGCTACTGGAATGAACACTTCACATAGGAGCACTTGGTCACTTAAAGAATCTATCTTCACAATACTTCTTAGTGTAGGCAACAGTCTTCTGATTAATTAGGAAGAAAATATGCCTTCTGTTTGCTAATGGAAACAGCACCAGTGTCTTTTCCTACTATGCTGCCATTAAAAACCCTCTGTGCTGGAAAGGAGGAAGGATGTACTGATCAAAAAGCAGTAAAAATTCTGGATTCCTCCTCCTCATGCTGTTATTTTTACACAGCCCTGGAAACAGCAGGCACTACGATAAAACCTTTCTCTTTTTTTCCCTCCACAGGAAATAATAGCTGAAAAAACATGCAAATTTTCCAGGCAGTTGAGGCAATCCTGAGTAAATGAAACTATTCCTTTGGCTATTTAAGGAACTTTAGCCTAAATCTTAATTGTGGAGAAAGGAAATGAGGTATAGGAAAAAGCTAACATTTATCAAGCTTTACACACACTTAAAATACAGGATGGCAAAGAAAAACAGTAGCTTTCACCTACCTGTGCCAGTCTGTGTGCTGAGTTGACCATGGACAGATGTCAGGTGCCTACACCAGCTGCTCTGTCACTCACTCCCCTCCTCAGCTGGGTAGGGGGCACAGAAAATAAGATGGAAGGGTCATAGGTCAAGATAAGGGGAGTGAGATATCACTCACTAATTACCATCATGGGCAAGACTTGGCTTTGGGAAGATTAATGTGACTTATTACCCATCAAATCAGAGTACAATAAGGAGAAAATAAAACTGGCCATGCAAACCCAATTCAGTCCAAGATCCTTTCATGTTTAGAGATGCTCCCCTCATCACAGAAGGAATGGAGGGAAATTGCCACAGGCTGGTCACAGAGAGCAAGACTCAAGGTCATTTTCCAGTGCCCACCTTGAGCCAATTCTAAGCTGAACACAATCTGAAGCAGCTGGGATGAAGAGAGGGAGCACAAACCATGAAGAACAGCTCAGGGGTAACAGTGGAGAGCTGGAGTACCTGATACTTCTCTAGTACAGGATGGTTCTCTACATTTTAAGAAAACTTGAAGACAGTTTTGATTCTCTTCTGTTCTTTTTAGTTGAAGTTTCTCACTGTATAAAACCAAAACAGGCCAATTTAGTAAACTGCCAAACCAAAGATCTCAATCTAAATACACTGTTGTTGAACAGTTAAATTTTGAAATTGAAGTATTTTTTCCTCTAACAAGCTTTATAATTTGAGGCAATAAACTCTGCACAATGTTGAACATCTGAAGCATTTTAAGTATTGGAATATGGGGCAAAAGAAGAGTGGCAATGACTTCCCAGATTAATAATCCTTTTATTATTAACATTTAAGAATGATGGTTTCAGCAAGTTCAATTTATTAAGTATCAACACAAATGGGGGGGGTTTTAATATTAAAAAATACCCAACATCTTCAATTTCAAGTTTCAGTGCTTTGAGCTACAAAACCAGGAGCATGTAATAATGAATTCCTCTAACATATTCAATTCACAGATTTGGAAAGGCAGAAGGAATACCAGAATTATTAAAGTTTCACCTTCTGTATTACATAAGGTTTGGGCTTCCCTGATTTAACCTCTTTCAGTCCAGTACCTGGAGGATTTCCTTAAGCAAAACACCGACGCCGCTGTCTCACAGAACACAGCCAACAACATCAGCTAGCAGCCAGACTACTTCTTGAGCTTCTTTTGAGCAGCCTTCTTCTTGACCATTTGTAGCCGTTTCATGGCGTTGAGCTGGGACTCCTGCGAGGTGGGGCCCTTCAGAGACGCCGGCTGGTTGCCGGTGTCAGCCGCGGCTTTGCCGCCGCCGCCGCCCGCGCTGCTGCCCGCGGAGCCGCCGCCGCCGTTGCCGCCGCCGGCCGGGCCGCCGGTGCTGGGGGCGGCGCTGCTGGGGCTGGGCAGCCCCGCCTTGCTCACGTTGTCGCTGCTCACCGAGCGGCTCAGCGTCGTCTTGCCCAGGGTCAGCGGCGGGGGAGGCTTCAGCTGAACGGGGTTAGCGCTGTTGTTGGCAGAAGCTATTTTGGCCCCCAGTCCCGTCTTTGAAGTCGCCAGCCCTGACAAACCCACGGGTTTCTGGTTATTTGAAGAAGCTGCAGGTTTCCCGCCGGAACTCTGTGCTGTCGATCCCAGTTTGGCAGCTGATGGGTTGGCAGAGGAGGTTTTGGCCGCAAAAGCAGCCCATCCTGTAAGGCCACTCGTTGCTGAAGAGGAAACGCTTGTACTGGCAGAGTTCCCCGAAACTGCTGCTGAAGTCTAAAATAAATAAGCATCCTTATTATAGCAGCATCTATTTGTGTAACACATCGCAGCAGGAATATACGGAGCCTCTGATTCAGTTCTTTTCCCAGGAACACCCAGTGGACAATATTTCATTACTGGTCACCACAGTTGAAAAGTACTAACAAGAACAGGAAAGGATGCCAGGTGCAGCCAACTTTCAATCTCCCAGGCACACAGAACATAGTATCCCTTCTCCTCTTCCTTCTGTACACTTAGGCTACTACCACACAGCACTGTGATCCCTCCATAAACAATAAAAGCCCAAATTTGTGAACTATATAAAAGGTGGTGGCTTGGCTTCTTTTTTATTTGTTTACTGCTGTTACCAGGTGTCACTTTTCAACAAGCTGACAGATGCTCTGACAAAAATCAGACACTGAGCAATTAAGTACTGCACTTATTTTAATAAACTGTCAAAGTAGCAGTATCTAAATTGTTTCCTTTCTTCTTGGTTCTTAGCAATTTGTACCATGGATGGAATTAAAAAAAAAAGTACTATCCTACAGTCTTTTCCCATTCAGGTACTGCAAAAGATAAACCTTCTGCAAACATGGGGTCCCTTTGCCTCTGAAGCACTGTGCTATCCACACTAACCAAATTCCCATACCTTAAACCCTACAATCCCCAGGCTTCAGGTATGGATGATATGTTGATTTAAATCAGAGTTAGATCAAATGGCAGAGTCAAAACGAAAACTAAACCTCTCTATTAAAGTAATACTCCTTTTATAGTATACCCAGACAACTTCCAAACAGTAAAGTTGATGGAAGAAATCAGGCCCCAGGTCTTACAACCTGTTTAGGCACATAAATAACTCTATTGAGGTGAAAAAAGTCATTCACAAGCCAAAGTGCTAGAGCAATACCCATCCTAGTATTCACGATGGTTTGCATCCAGGCAGAGCAATGGCAAACATAACTTTGAGTACATGAATAATTGCTTTGATTTTCAGATAAAGCTGTGTTTTCCTAAGAAAGGGTCATGCTTTATTAGACTACTCTGTTATTTATTACACTGCTTCTGGTTTACCATCTTTGACCAATTTGACCTTTTGACAATATTTTAACTTGGAAAAACAGAAATATGAGGCAACACAGAATCAAAGAAGAGAATCACAGAATGGTTTGGGCAGGAAAGGACCTTAAAGATCATCTTGTTCCTACCCTCCTACCATGGGCAGGAATGCCAGCCCCTAGATCAGATTATATTTAAGAAGCTCCTAAATTAAATCTCACAGAGTCAGCAACACTTTCCCTACAATGGAATCACAGAACCATCTAGGCTAGATAAGACCTTCAAGATCATCAAATTCAAGTGTAAACCCAGCACTGTCAGGGCCACTGTTGCCATGAGAAAAAGCCTTCCAAGTGTCAAAATACACATAAGTTACTTGGCTCAAGAGAGGAAATAATGCATTTTATATGATCCATAAATCACAGAATGGTTCAGGTTGTGGAAAGGACTTTGAAGATCATCTAGTTCCAACCCCCTCTGCTATAGGCAGGGATGCCTTCCACTAGACCAGGTGGCTCAGAGCCCCACCCAGCCTGGTCTTGAACACTTCCAGGGATGGGGCATTCACACATGAAGTGAGTTTTCCCCCCCAACCCATTCTTTCAGTGTTCCTGCAAACCCACTATGCTCTGGTACTACTCAGTCCACATAGTGTACTGAGTGAAAAGATTGGTCTAATTGAAAAAACCCTATTATCTGTGCAGTGAAACAAACTCTTCCTCTAGTAAATTCAATTGAAAACTACATTACCTTGACTTCTGTTCTCTTGAATGCCAGAAAAGCTGGTGGGGTCTCAGGTTTTAACTTGATTTCTGGTTTCTTGACCAATGGATCCTTCAAAGCTGGTGCAACTGAAACCACTGCAGGAGCTGGTTTTTGAGGTGGTTTTTGTGTCTTCTGAGCCTGTGTAAATGGTAGAAAAAACCACCCTGAATAAGTTACAGTCCACATAACATGGACTGTTTTGACTGTTAACAAAAAGCATGAGCATTTTAAGATTGCAATCTAGCATTTACAATTTCAGGTTTAATGGTCCCTGAGAAATGAGGCAACAGGGGATGTGGAGATGTGCTGGGTATGGTACTGAGGGCAGGCTCCAGCCAAAAAGCATCCTGAACAGAGCTTGCTATTTCAGTGTGGAAGGAGTGGCAGTGTTGACATTTGGAGAGTAGGAAAGCACTGGGCCTTTACAGGAACAAATCAAAGACAGGTGAACTTGCAGAAGGCAAGGACACAGTCCAGCAGTACTGGGATGTAGGCTGCAATAGCCTGCTAAGAAGTGGCAGGCAAAATGGCAGAATTCATGCCTAAACAAAAAAAGGAAAGGCCATACTGAAGGCAACTGCTCAATGGCTAAACTGGTTACCCTGTGCAGGAACTGACCTCAAGCAAACACATCTCTGAGTTCAAGGGCTTGATGATCATCAGAATAATCATATATTTCAGTTAGTGTTGGTACATCCTAGGCCAGGATCTTACTTTGCCTTCTTTCCTTGTTTCTTAGTGGAGCCATTTCAACAGATAATACTTGCTCAGTTATCAAAGAACAGTTTCAAAACACATTTTCTGCTGTATTTTTCTGTATTCTGGGTGTGATTTTAAAACATCAGAACTAAAGTCAACAATGTTGCATGCACTCAAAGCTCTTATGTTTCTTTCTCATAATGAGATGAGTGGGACTCTGGTAGGATACTGTTCAGTCATGCAGAGAAATAAAAAGAAAGGCTTTTTAATTTTTTTTTTTTTTTTAGTGGAATATGCTACCCTCAGCTTATTTTTGACCCTGAGAGCATTCAACATATCAGATTGAAATTGGCAGTCTTGTCCTACAGGAAAAGAACCATTCATATCCAAAGCTGAGAAGAACACTTAAACTGCAGAGCTATTACTAAAAGCTGAGTATCACCTGAAATAAAAAAAGCAGAGGTTTTAACTTCTGCTTGCCAAGGAGGAAACATACCTATTTCACTCTTCTTCACTCACCTTCTGATTTTTAAAAAGCTTTGTTTAAGAAGTGCATTACAGAATACTCTTTGAGATGCTACATTAACAACCACAGCTGCAGCAAGGGAAGCACTGCTGAGAATAATGGTTCTCCAACGTGCTTCCTAAGACTTGTCTAACCCAGGAAATATTCTCACACAGTAGAAACAGCCTGCTGTATTCAAACAGTGCTCACACGAGACAAAAAACGGACTCCTACCATTCTCTTCATCTGCCTGGTACAGCGGGCACAATACCAGACAAGTCGAGGATCATTCACTTCCTTGTCTGTCACCTGAGGTTTATGGCAATCCTGGTGGTAGAGATTATGGCACTCCTGACACTCCACTAGCTGATTCACAAAAGTAACTGTCATTTGCCTGCAGAGCAAATAGTTAAGAACAGATTATGGGAGAAAGCACTTAGAGGATTATCCAATTGTTGAAAATTTTGCAAGGCTTAAGATAAAAAAATAAAAATATTTTTCTTTTCATATATATTTTCTACCTGTGGCAAATCTAATGTATTCCTTTTCTTCCTGTATCAGTTCTTCCTAATATTTTAGAAATTTGGTATTTTTTAAAGATAATTTCTTTCAAGAGATTTGAAGACTTCCATTCTATTAAATGTGTTTATGACAGTCTTGATTTCCCGGTTTGATTTTTAGCTTAGAGATGTAAGTCATGCCTGCTTTGCTTCACCTGGGCATTTTATGGATACATCACAGCACACCAATTATGACTTCCTCATTATAACAGCATATGAGGGACAGTCTCAATTTGTGTAATTTTGCTGTCAGCTGCAGAGCAATACAGTTCAAGAACAAATAATTTCTCAATGACAAGCATGTAGGAGTGCTTTCTGCTGCAGGATTTAAAAGCATCATCATCCAAGCTCTATGCTACTTTGAAGATGTTTTATTAGCCATCCCTTTGGTCTCTACCCCATAAACAGACACGTGGAATTTGAGATAATACCAGAATCATGGAGAGATGGAATAGAAAGGATTAATTGTGCAGTCCTGCCTTGAAGCAAACATGCAAGCTGGTGATGAGGGCTTCATTTTGTGTGGGCTTTGCTGAAAGTAATCACGCTGTATAAATGACACATTAGTGATATATACATGGCTGGGAGTCTGCCTGTGAATTACCCAAATACCATTTTCCTAACGATTCCTTCTTTCAGATGACAAATCAAGCTATTTAATTGCTAAGCTGCTTTTGCTCATATCCCTGAGGAGCAGGTACCCAGGTAACCATGGAAACTCTATTTGTAGATACATGGGGAAAGGTAATCCCTTATTTCTTTATATAACAGAAAAACAAAGTCTGAAGGTATTGTCCATATAAGCACTGGAACATTTTCTAAGAAAGATTTCTCTTAAAAACAGAAAGGGAAAGCTTTCTGAAATTCTAGGGTCCATTATTTTACATTCAGAATATTTAAAAGACGTTTTGTTTGCTTCTTCTTCCTAAATAAACTGGATCAGAACACAGAGTCTCAAGGAGGGAGACTCACCCCATTTTAAAACTACAAAAACCAATCCCTAACTGATTAAAAACCCATGAACTCTTCATGCTCAGAAACAAGTTAAACCACTTACTTTTAAATGATAACTGAGAAACATACCTAATGGTTTTTTAAGTTTCAAAACAAACAAGTATTGAAACCTAAAAACCAACCAAACAAACAAGTATTCATCAAAAATTAGGTTGTTATTTCCAAACCAGTCTTTTAAAAATACTTTTTTGGGCGGAAAACTTTGCTATCATCTACAAATTTCATGTTGTATTTCCTGTAGAATTTCCTCTTTGTACAACTGAGGAGCCAGTGAGGAGCCTCCATAACTGGTGAGTTGTCCTGTTTTTCCCAGCCTACAAGTACTGGAGAGGATGAAGTTATTTTAATACTCCTCTTCTCCTTCGGCCTAACTCAGCAAAAAAGAACAACTAACTTGATATAAAAGAACAAGAAGAAAAACACCACAGGCATCAACATATATTACTCCTAATCACTATGAAAATACATTTGACACTTGGCAAATCTTGAAGAAACATTTCATGCCTCTGCTTTAGTTTTTACATCTCTAAAAAGGAATAGTTAATATTCAAAAACACTTTTTTGCATTTGTGAACCCACAGCTGGGTTTTGTTAGCTTGCCTTCTCAAGCAATATAAATATAAACTATTTTGCTATGAACTCTACCTACTCTGCAATTTGACCTGTTTTCATTCACAACAGTTTGAATAATTGAGTTATTAAAATATGTCATTTTAAAAACGTACAGGGATGTTATTATTTTGGCTCAAGATATTACCCCAAAAAGGGTGCAATAAATAGAGGAATACTGTCTGACCAATATGCTGGATTCAGAACTTTAAAGCACAAGTCCTCTGAAAAACATCCAGTCCAGTGTGAGCTGGAGACAGATAACCACATGACATCAGTTTCAGCAGGTTCCATGTAAAATGAAAACAATCCAGAGTGCAGGGGTGACTGTTGCCACTCTCTCTCTAGTGAGTTGTTCCTTCCCCAGCAGTGTCTGGCACCAGAGATATTTTAGTTAGCCAGGGTAGACACATCTTTCACAAGAACGCTCACACTGGTGACCATGAACGGGTAGAAGCAAAGCTTCAGCAGCCAGGTTAAATAAACACAGATTGTGGAACAGCTAATGGAGCCATGTATCTGGCCTGTGCCTTTCAAAGTCTTGGCTACACTGGGCACAGGAGTCGCATTTTCTTTCTTCTGCTTCCTTACTTTGCATTTCTCATTATGCCTGCAAGTGTTTTTCTTTGCCAGGGAAGATACAGAATTAATCATCCACAGCAGTCAAGACTGTATAAATGAAACTTCATTATCCCCTCCTGCCAAATAAGGTAATACCTTACTATTTTTAGCATTTTAACATACCACTGAATGGGGCTTTGCCTCTTTTAGGAGACAGCAAAAATGGAATTTGCAGGAAAAAACGTAGAGTTCAGATATTTATATACTTCTTCCTTTTTCAATGTCTATACCAAGAAACTAAATATTTGATCTAACACATGGGAGTAACATGAAATCCCATCAGACCCCAACTGGTAACTACAGACATTTATCCTCTGTGCACTGACAACACTTCCCTATCTTCACAACAGGAATAACCATGGAAATGATGAAAGAATAATACTATAGCACATCACTTCCCAACTGACTCAAGCTGAGCTAAAATACATACTGCTGCCTAAAGGCCTGTGCCTCTTCTCTGTCCTGGCTCTGCACACACGTGCCAGCATAAGCATTTACTCTTACTGAGCTGACTGAAACCCAAACCTACTGAAAAACCCATGTGGAGAGCTGATCCAAGGGCTGATTCAGCTGATCACAAACTGTACTGGCAATACACTCCCCTAAACAGTGCAGGGAAGGAGGTAAAACTGGGAGAGCCAAACTGCTCCTTTTGGCAGCATTGGGGCCTAACAAGGATATAAATGATCCGTGAAACAAAATCCTGGTGTGAGTGATTTGATCCTAGGCTGGTTATTCAAAAGTATTTTGTACATCTGTTAACAATAAATGGACTGCTAGTACCACGTTAATAAGTCCAGATTTAGAGCCCTTACTGGAACCTAAAAACAACCTGTCTTCACTGCAAGATATATTTGCTGATAAAACATGGCTATGTGTAAACTAATGTCAAATAATTAGGAAAAGAAGAGCAACACATACACATCTCATATTAATACCACCTAAAAGTGCTTTCAGATGAGAACTGATTTTTTAAAAAATGCTTATCAATAGCCATTAATATTTTGTTTTTCAATAACTGAAAACTGTATTTGTCATGATAGGTTTTGCATCTTATCTAGTTTTATTTTCACTTGTCTTTTCCTGCAGAAGAAAAGCTGGTTCACTCTCTAAAAGCTCCATTTTCAAGAAACCATTCTTATTTATGAAGGAGCCTTAAATGTATTAATTTTGGATATTAAGTGATTTAAGTTATTTCTGGAATAAAAACTTTAAGAAGCATTAACTCAATTAAAAAAAAAAAGGTAACTAAACCTAACTGGAAAGAAGCAATGTTGACTTACCTGCAAACAACACAGGCTAACCCCATTTCCATGGCAAAGTCATCAGCACTGGTTTCCTCAAAGCTAGATAAATCTGGCATGGATAAATCCTTGCTCGTCTGAACTGTAATAGGAGAGGACCGAGCCTCTTGCTTCTCTACCTTGGGCTTCTTTGGTGCATCAGGTCCTTCAGCAGGATCCCCTTTTGTCTATTAAACACACACACAGAGAATGTGAAAATGCAACAAACTAGCAGATTATTAAAATGAGTTAAAATGGAACAGTTATATCAGCAGTATAAGAAGGTGTACTTTATGCAGCATACACACAACGAATTTTCTTTAATTACATATTTTCTTCAAAATATTTATGGACTAGAAGCTCAAGCTCCCTTTTTGTACTTCACCTCAAAATCCTTGAAAAAGCTTTGGGCATATCACATTTCAACTTGCTACATTTTAGTAATCTTTTATGACATAATCTCCTAGGATTTAAAACACAGAATGGTTTGGAAGGCATCCCTCAAGTCCAACCTCCCCACAATGAGCAGGGAAAACAACCACAGAATAATCATAAGAAGACATTTATTAGATTGCCTAAATAGCAACATGACTGGCTATTGCAGCTCACAGGCTAGATGAGTTGAAGATAATATGAGTTGAAAAGGGGAGCTTTTGTCTAAAACACCTTGGAGTTCATTAACCAAGTTATTTCACTAGAGAACAAAAATAGCTTACTTTATCTGCAGATCTCTTTTCTGTTTCTTTTTTCACTTTTTCTGATGCAGTGGGCTTGCCATTGTTGTTGCCAGAAGGCAAACTGGATGAAGCTTTAGGCTCTTGCTTAATGGGTTTGGTGACAGATACTTTTGGTTGCTCTACTTCCTGGAAACAGAAACAAAAATTGAAGCCAACTTCTGCTGTTGAGTTCCTACCTAATTTGCAATTAGTGAGATAACAGGACAGGCAAACAATATGCCATACAACACTGATCATCTACATATACACTTTCTATAAAAAAAACCCATCTCTTAAAATATTTTCATATCACATCAACAAATTAGTGTTTTAATTGTAGAGAATTAATAAAATCTTCCCTTATTACTCACCTTTCTGAGGAAAAGGTGCTCCTTTTCCAAAGACAGATCCTCTTTGGAACATTAACTTAAAAGGAGACATTTCTGCTTTTAAAATTCAAAGAGGCAATGAACATGAATTTTCAGATAGTTCTAAGGACAAAATTCAATATAAGCTAAAAACACAAGCTAACAACTGATATAACCAATCAATAATTCATTCCTTCATGGAGAGAAATATTGACCTCCTCTTAATCTCAGTCCATATTTGTCTACCAGATTAATAAATTTACGTATCACCAGAATCAATTGTTCTCATTAACGACACATTAATGTCAGCAAATGGATAATAGTCAGGAGAGCCTGTAAATGAGTGACAGTCACGCTGATGAGCAAGGTACCCCCTCCCAGCTGGTAAGACGGGAGCAATTCTCTGCTGTATACTGGGACAGGTCCTAAGCCCTGAACTTCCACCCTCCAAAGTTCCTTGTCCTGACTGTGGTACTCCTGTGCTCCCTACTCTCTTGGATTTCATGGTCAACCACAAACTCACCCTGCAGCCTACAAATGCAAGGGAAGGAATGCTTGTACTTTTTTCATTTCTGACCTTTGCAATCCTGCTGATATTGGATATATACTGAAAAGAGAACGAAAGATTTCTTCCTCTGGCCTGACCCTGTTTCACCTGAGGGCAGGTGACTTCCAGCCAAGCTGTTATTAGAATTGCCTTCCCAAGCCTCTTTGCACTGTTATTCTGCTCCCTGCTTCCTCTTTAAACCACACATTTCTTTTTCGAGCTCTGAGATGAAGGGCACCTGAGAGTTTTGAGACCTGTGTTAGGTTTCAGGGAGTTAACAGAAAGGAGTTAGACCACACAGTAAAGCATGATGTATGCTGAGCAGTACTAGTGCCTTTCAGTTATTTGGAGCCATGTAGAAATGAAATATTGCAAATGTATCAGCATACACACCATCATTAGAACACAGCAGGCTGACATGCAGGCATCCTAGGGAAGAACAAGACCTCATTATCCATATGGCAATACACAGCAGCACAAGGATGTCCCCGCTTGGCTATTTCCATACGCTCATCTCAGAGTCAAATATTCTCTCTAGCAGGTGTCCAGTGATTTTCAGTAGATGAAAAGTAATGTTTGTCCATTGGACAGCAATGGTTTCAGCCTGCAAATGATTTCTGCTTTGAACCATTTGGTGGTTTTCTCCTATGATTTCATCAACAGAATTTCATGGAAAGAGATACAGCTTTATTGGTAAATAACTTATTTTGTTTCTTATTTCTCTGTGGCAAATATAATCTATATCTTAAAGAACTTTTAACTCTGAAATGTAACTGCAGAAATACGTAAATTTGGGCGCACCTTGCACAGCATGCCTGATATAATGCTGAATATCTCTTTTAAGTCTTGGTGGATCAACAAGGTAAAGAGATTTTTTTCCCATTAACTTCCATTAATTGAAAGGATTATGCTATATGGAAAAGGGGAATGATGAATCTGAACACTCCAAAATTACTTTTTCTTCAACTTCTGATTCTCTTTTAACTTTCCAGCTGTAAAAGAGGAATAGCAGGAGCTTTATTAAGGCACACAGAAAGGAGTGTGCCTCAATGCTCCCCAACACCATTACCTTCTGAGAGGGACGATAGCTTGAGTCAGTTCCTCTGGCCAATGACTCGTCAAGAAGTGCTTTCAGCTTTTCAGCAGAGTCCTTACTCTTGGAGTGCAAAAAGCCCAGGGCTTTCAGAAAAATGGGATCCAGCTCCAAGTTCACTGTAGCAGCCATAGTTGTGTCTTCAACATGAGTTAAAAGAAAAAAGAAAAACAATGACAACTTTATTCACATGGAGCATAATTCAAACAACATGTGGCAAATAGAAGATTTCTTTTCCTTTTAAAATTTAATTATATTAAACCACAGCAAGGATTATATGGGAATTAATTATCATTAGCAGATGGCTGTGAACTTCAGTGCTGCAGAACTTAGAATATGACTGGACATCTGAAATGTCAAATTCATTCTTTGGCATATATGATATTCAGAAATGAAACTCATCATACTTACATAAATGAAAAAAAATTCATATTCTTGATATTTCATACATAAAAATATTGAAAAGTATACAAAATAAATATTAACTTCAAGAAAAGCAATTACCACCCTTCTCCTTAACACTTTTTGCACATACAGTGATTTCTAAATCATTGATCATTTAAGAGCAACTAGGAAAAATCTTACTTGTAGAAAAACTAACTTTTGAAACTTCTGAAAAGAACAGCTCATTGTAGCATGTAAGATATAAACAGCTAGTGTATTATTTTATATATATATATATAAATAAAATAGCTGAAAAATACATTTTTAAATTTAGCTGAAACAGTGAAAAAAATTGTAATTCAGATTGTGACCTACTGTGCCACATACTCATGTGACAGTCTAAGTGTCATTTCAGATAATGACTGTCCAGAGCTGTGAGATGGCACAGTGTCCATGGAAATAGAACAAATAGAGGAAAACGTTACAATGACTTTAAAAAACTGTTCGCCTCATAGCAATATATTCCTGCACTCTGGAGCACTATGTTAATTTCTCTAAAAACTCTAAGGAACAGCATTTACACCAGAAATTGTTTCTACTAAGATAGATACCTAACTTAAATCCGTAAATGACAATTAATAATTTAAGAAATAACATGGGAAGTTTCCTGATCTTTTCTAAAAATGTATGAGAAGTGTTATTGTTAATAATCCCTTAAAGTCTCATTTAAAACACATCGGGATGTTTGTGGGTTTGGGTTTTTACCTACAATAATCTAGAAGACATTCTTGAAAAGCCTTTCATCAGTTATTTCATCAAAAGCACTGTTTGGAAAGCTTTTTCAGTTGAAGCTTCTCAGGTTTTGTCTGATGAATTCCTTTTTATATTCATGGCAGTGAACTTTTACCTCTCTGGCCAAAACACCAGCACTGGCAGGCTGCTCCCTCAACACCTGCCTACAAGTCCCCAGGAACCTTTATCTCATGCTGAGCTTTCACGAGACACCAGAGAATCGCTTGACTGAGATCATCAAGGAGTTCAACGTACAGAACTTCATAGGGATTTTATCAATGGACCCAGCAGAGAGTTAAGAAACCTCTTCAAGAGCCTCCTCTCTCTTCCTTAATCTTTGCTACTTGACAAATCATTTTCTGGTGGTCACAGAACTTCTGCCAGGAAGTGCTACCCACCAGCTACTCAGCTGTATCACTGATCAAGCACAGACTGTAGCGCAAGCCCCGTCCCGGCAATTCGGTCTCTCTCTGATGATGACAAAAAGTGAATTCACAGAGCACAGAAAGCACATACCCTTTTTTCTTTATCCATCTACCTCTGATAAATGTTCAGGCTGCTCTTGAGATCTGTGGGTAGATTATGCCCCACATTTCTTTGTTCTGTGAACATGCCTTCCAAGTGTCAGCACCACATACTCTTAAACCAGGACTCTGCTAAACCCTCTGTTGAATGAAAACCTCAGAATCGATACACTAATTTCAGAAATTTTGTAGAACTCTCTGTTAAAAAAATCGTTCAAGTTCTTCTCTGAGCAAAAGAGGAATTCCGCTAGGAATATATACTTGTGTACATGAGAAACAGGAAGCCACAACAGCCATTCACAAGCGTTCTCTAATATTTTGAGAATAAATGTAAACACAATTCAATTTTCATCTCTCTGAAGGTAACACTTCCTAGATTTGTTTCTAGCTCTAGCTTTTTAAAGACATATATTAAAAGGAACACTTACATCCCAAATTTCAAAAAGGGTTCTCCATATTTATTCCTTTATTTGCTATGTAATTGCAGCAATTCTTTCTCTGTTCTTGAGGACAATTATAATGTCCCAGGCTACCACACTTACGACTAAGATATCACAAGAAATTTCTCATAAGAGAGGAAACTGGGCTTAGTAAACACTTGAAGTATGCTCATTTTAGGAATGCATTTTCAAATTTAAAAAATCTATTAGGGAGTTAGAGAAGGGAAGCATATTCAAAGATGAATACATCAATAACTGTCTTAAAAACAGCATCATCTGAAAAAAGCAAATTGATAACTATGCTCTCCTTAGGGGAGAGCACTGCTGTCAAACAGGCTGTGTTTGACAGCAATAACACTGCTGTCAAACAGGCTACTAACAACGTCTGTCCTGGTCCAAAATGCAAATTATTGCTTTTGGTAGTGGTCCTTTCCAGATGTTTGCAGATCAAACTGTTTTTAAGTATCAAACAGTGGATTGACACTTATAAACCTAAGATCCAATTTCTTTCATTCATGTTTTAATGCACAAACTACTCCTCTGGCAGTCAAGTCAGCATACATGTGACAGCCTTGAGACAAGGACAGCAGAGTGTTTCAACGATGATGCCATAGGCTAATTCTGCAAGACAGACCGCCTTGACTTTCTTCTTGAAGTGGAATTTTAGTACAGGAAATAATTCAAATGCTGTTTAGAAAAGAGTGAGTATGACACTGTCTTTTCTGCATTAGATTGATAATGCAGCTGTGAGATCAGAGGGCTGTGTTAAAACCCTTGAACCCTGAGCAGAACAGGTTTTGCACCAAGGAAGCACACCCTCTTGCAACCCAGCATTCACCCATCAGCCTAACCCTAAAAGCACCTTTCTCAACCCAGGTCTCTTTTACCTCCCAAGGTGGACTATTCTAAGTGATTCAAAGCTAGGGGGAAACATAGATGTTATTTTTAAAGTATCCAAGAAGTTTAGGATTCTTTCATTTCTTTAGTATACTATTGTCTTCTGCCAAATACAATGACCCTTAACTGTGCACTCTACAGAATACATGGTTTTCGAATTTAAAACTTATTAGATTTATAGGGTGTAGGAGCCCTTTTCTTTTTTTCATTCATTCGCCATCTACTGTTTTGCATACCTGCCCATGTGTTATCTTATTCATCATAACTTGCAGCAAAATGGATCTACTTCCATTAGATTTTCAGATATGGTCTTATTTTCAACAATCTGTTTCTGAGCTCCTGTTCCTATTATTTTCTGAGGCAGGTGTACTACTAAAGATGTTTTTCCAAGAAAGTACCCCTCTTCTATTTACATTGCAATGGTATTATGGACTTCTGCTATTATGCCATCCTTTTATAGACTCATCAATATTTTTATTTTTTACTGCCACTTATGATTAAAAGGCCTTTCACTCACATATCCTTTTCAGCTACCTTCAAGATCTGTAGCAGTTACCTTAAAACACAGACACATAAATCAACAGCTTATAATTCCTTCCAACACATTCATTACATTGTTTTTTATTTACTACCATATAATCACTTCACTTTTCCCTATCCTTTTGTTCCTCAGAATTTACCTCCTTCCTGACTACAGTTATTAACAGTGACATCGGCAGATTTTGCTTATTTACCAATAACGCCTCTTACAGGTCACTTTCAGATCTGATGAGTCTTAAGAAAGTAGATCAAGGAAAATCTTAAAAGCAGAAAAAAAATGAGCTTCTATTTTCAGTTTTTGCTACTTAAGTATCTTAATCAGCACTTGATTTATGACAGGATAATTTCTCAGTAACTTTCCACAAGGGACATTTCAAAACTCATGCACTTCAGTAGTCTAGAAAACTGTATTAATGAGAACAATTGTATTAATCAGTTCTAATTTCCTTGTCATCATCTTCAAAGAATCTTTTGAGACACGTATAAGATCTCCTGCTATGGAGTTACTAGTACTGGCATCCTTAATTTTACATTCTATTCTACAACATATTTTATAATGTTCTTTTAAATTAGTATTCCAATCAATATCACTGTAACCAGCTTATCAAATATTTAAAAAAATTACACTAATGCCCTATATTTGCTGTTTTCTCCACAGAAACAGTGAATTATTTCAGGATTACAGAATCATTCCTTGTGGAAGGGACCCCACATGGTCACCCTCTGCAACCTCCTGTTAATGAAAAGTCAACACTGAATTCAGACCAGCTTGCTCAGGACTTTTACAGCTGGATCCTGAAAATCTCCAAAGACAGGAATGCAAAAATCTTTCTGGGCAACCTGTCTCAATGCCTCACTGTCCTCATTTCTTTGCTTTGAATTGGAGGTTTTAAGTTGTACTGTGTCTCAGTCTCCCACTGTGCATGTGAGTACAAAGACTGGCTCTATCTTTCCAATAATATCCTCAGGTAAATGAAAACTTCTATTATACCCCCCCTAAGCCCACAGCAGATGGTCTCCAACACTCCCTCCATCTCCAGATCTAGCTATTTAGTCACAGAGGACACGCCAATGGATCAGGCATGATTTATCCTAGGTAGATCTGGCTCTGCCCAGTTTTTACCTTCTTATGCCACAAATGGCTTCCTCCACGATCCTTCCACAGCAGGAAGGAATGAGGCTGACCAGTCTGTAGTTCTCTTGCTTGTCCTTCTTGCCCTTATATGAAGATAAGATTTGCCTTTCTCCAGCCCTTGGGATCTCCCCCAGTCTCATGGCCTTTAAAAGATGACCAAAAGCAGCTTTCTGAAGACACTGTCAGTTGCTGGAACCCTTGAATGCAGTCTACCTGGGCCCATGGACTTATCAGGGAAACAATCCTGCTTCAATCCTCTTCCATAACTTCTAGTCCCTCCTCTCCTTAAGCTCTGCCTTGTGGCAAAAGGCCTTGGGAGACCTTACAGGTCAAGTCTGTGGCAAAGAAGACATCAACTATTTGACCCTTATCTGGTCTGCTGTCACTAACACACTTGTTCCACGCAGCAGTGGTGTTGTATTTTCCTTGTGAATCCTTTTCCTGATAAATGGCATAATCCTTGTGAGTGCTTTTCAAATCAGGATATTTTGTGATAATTGTACCTGCACAACTGAGATTTGGTAAGCCCTGCTACTACTGAGCTTCAATATTCTGCAGAAAACGGACCTGAAGATGTTTCAACATGTCACTGCTCATTGGCTTAAGCCACTGGTAAATTGAGTACCCCTCCACTACTATTTTCACCTTTGCATCACTCAACATCCACACAGAAAATTATCAAGTGTACAAATTCCTGGGTATCATCCTCCTGGTAATTTCTCAGAGAGAGAAGAAAACTTTAGCTAAAAACAAATTTCTGAAACAGTTACGCCAAAGCCACAGCGTGACCCTCCGCAACCTACTCGCTGCAAATTTCTCCCTGGGATTTCTTTTTACCAGGAAGGAAGGAAAGGCCTCTCACCCGAAAGCAACACTTCAGAATGCTCAAAAGAATAAAATACCACCCTGCTACAACCATTATTGCCCCGCACGGACTTCCTCAGGGCCGTGTGCCCGGAGGGGCCGTCCCTCGGCACCCCCGTGTCCCACAGGGACAGCGCGGCCGCCTCTCCCTCGGGCCCTCAGGACACGCAGAACACAGCCGGGCCCGCGGGAGAGCGCCCAGCTGCGCCTGAGGGCTCCCTCTTGCTCCCTCCCGCCAAACACCCTATTTCTCACACCCAAACCTACCCTTACTGTCCTTCTCCCAACGAGAAAAAACAGTGGTTTTCCTCGTCCCAAACGCCTCTTCCCGCTCCCAAACCCACTCTTCTCCCCCCTCCCCAAATTCCTTTTCTCCTCCCCAGACCCCTCTGCCCTCTCCCAATCTTCCTCCCCGCTCTCAAACCTCCTAAATCCCTCTACCTCCCCTCCTCCCAAGCCCCTCTTTCCCTCCCAACCCTAAAATTCCCTCTTCCTGTTGTCAAACCCCCTCTTCCCTCTCTCAGCTCCCCTCTTCCTTCATCCTCCCAGTCGCTCTCTACCGCCTCCCCATCGCCCTCTTCCTTCCCCCAAATTTCCTCTTCCCGATCCTCTCTCTTCCTTCTCTCAAGTGCCCTCTTCCCGCCCGACGGTGTCTCACCGGAGACGACGAGGAGGAGGACGAAGAGGAAGAAGAAGAAGAAGGCGCCGAGGCAGGTCCGCCGCCAGCGCGGTCCCCCCGCGCAGCGCGGGCGGCGGGCGGCAGTTCCGGGCGGTGCGTGCGGGCCGGGGCGGCGCAGGAAGGGGCGGGGCCGGGGCGGAAGCGGCCGGGCCGGGGTAAGGAAAAGGAGCGAGGGGAAGGGCAGGATCCCGGGAAGGTGGTGGTGGTGGTGGTAAAGTCCTGGGGCTGGTTTGGCAGCGCTGCCTGGGCACCGAGAGCAGCGGGGAGCAGAGCCTTTGCGAGCGGGGCTGTGAGGGAGCCCTGGTTCGGTGGTGTTGCTCTCTGTAGCAGCAGCTGAGCTCAGGCGTGTGGTGCCGTCCCGGCTCCCGGCTCCGTGTGGCTCTCCAGAACCGTCCCCAACTTTCGCTTCATTCGCAGAGCCGCCTGTGGCTCGGGTCCGAAGCTGTTCTGTGCTTCCCCCTTCTGTGCAGGGGTGGCCCCGGAGCGCATTCAGTAAATGGATCGTCTTGGATAGAAATGTAACTCCAGGCTCTCAAGTTATGTGCCTTAAAGCGCAAATAATGCTTTGCTCAAAGTTAAATATTTGCCGCGTTTTTAAGTGGCATTGTGTTAAACATTTCTCGAATCCTAACGTGCCTGCTTAACAAAAATTCCGTTTTACTGTTTAGTAATCAACAAATGAATAGGATCTTTTTCAGGGACGGAAAGGAAGAGGATGTTTATGTAGTTATTTATTTGTCTTTAATTTTCTATGGGAAACACTTGTTTTTAAAGCAGTTTTTCTTTATTACCTTGTTAACTGGGCAGCTGAGTGAAACTTAAATTTTAACTGTTGTCTAGTGCATGTTGAAAGGGAAAAGAAAATGGTAAAAAGCAGCACTGCTAGTAAAAGTTACACTTACATAATATTTATAATTTTTAAGTAGGGGCCTTTTATACCAAAGGTAGGCAACATTATTTATCTTTGTCTTTTAGGTTTTGGTGTAAATCCTGTATTGATCATTGCTTTTCATTTTCCCTCTTTCAAACTGTAGCTACTATAAATATGGCCAATAGAATAAAAACCCATCTCTTTCTACAGAATTTATGGTCTAATTAGAGAAAAAAAGTGCTGGGAAAAATACTGTGAGCAAATAGTGCAATGTCTTATTAGGTCTGGTTAGCTCTGTATTGCGCATTTCATTTTATTGTGTATCCCTGCATTTGCTTTTGTCTCAGTAAGCTGCCAGTGGATGCTTTAATGGATGGGTAGTAGTTTTATGAAAAGACTTAAGTGAGAATGGGCAACCAGGTAGGCTGTTAAGTCTTTGAATTGAAAATCTGTGCATAAATCCACAAGGAATATAGACTCTGTAGAGCCAAACCAGTGCAGAAAAGCATCACTATTGGAAACAAAAAATACAGGAAGCGACTTTATAATGTCAGTGCTTAGAGACAAAATATTGGGAGGAATTCTCAGAAGGAAAATATGGGAGGAGGGTGGGATGTGGCAGTGTAAGGGTATACAGCTCAGTTGAAGTGATGATTCAAAAAGGCCTTTCTTCTCACAGGAAACAATGAGGAAACAGAGGTAAAGTCACTTATTGACAGAACTCCTGGACAGATTATTTTAGTTTCTCTTCTGTGAGAGATTTCAGAATAAAATTAATCTGACTGTAATTTTCATTGTAATAGACTGACCTTAAAAAAACCCAAAATCTCACAGTCAACCAAACCACAAAGCCCTTAAGGAAAAATGTCCAAGTTTTTGGCTTGCCCTAGGACAGACACTTCCAGTGTGACACTGAACTATAAATTCTCTTTGTGCTTTTGCTTTTTCACGTGTGTAACAGGAACACAGGAAACTTCTACCTTGCAAGGGACTTTGAGAGGAAAATCTGTGACATATTCAGCTGCTGGTGTGGTGGAGGGACATAGAGATTTTTGCAATAACTAACAATTCAAATAAATCCATAATGACCAAAGTAGCGAATTGCAGTCATTATGAAAGCCCAGCTTGTTAAAATTATGTGTAAGAAGTTTTTAAAAATAAATGGTAAGAATGGGTGATTAATAGTTGGAAACTATAGAATAATATACTTTGGAAATAGAAACCTTCTCAGAGTTTACCAAAATACTTAGCAGTTTTGCATAGCATGAAAATGACCAAAATAGCTGACTGAGTCCAGGAACATCAACTAGAAGAAAAAATTCAGTGATGTGGTGAATGTGCATGTCTGAGTGGTTTGCCTGCCCAGCAAAAGATGAGCTTGTGAGCTCTGAGTTCACATGGAGAACAAAAATATTAGCCCAAATGCATATAGGAGTACTTTTTAGTATTGAAAGAGATACTGTAGTTGGAAATAGGAGCTTAAATGCTAGAAGCTATGGGTGTGACTATGGTAGCAGTAATTCTTCTTGATTTACCTCTCTGGCAGTGCCTTCACTGGATAATTTACACCACAGAGGTGTACTTAGGATATAGAGTCTGTCTCAGCTTCCATGCTGTCCAGATTTACCCAAATAAAATGTCTTGTGGTGAAGTAAGGCATTTTTTACTGTCCTGTTCTTTGTGTGGCAGTGTATTAATTAAAGAAAAGCAACACTACTCATAGCACAGCCACTGTTCTTGTCATTTAATGGCTTAAAAATGTGTCACTGTAACAGACATTAGTATTCTTCATGTCAGGTGGACTTGATTTTATTCTTCCACTCCCACTTTTTGGGCAATTTGTTTTGGTCCTGTGGTAGGTAATGCAAAGTAGTAAGTGTGATGTACATGTCTATATGGAAAAAAATAAATTGAATAATCAAGGTGTATCAAATTAAAACTTTATTTTAAAATTCTTGCATTTGTAAAAATGCAGGCAATTGTAATTGTTCAAAGACCTTATTAATCAAGACAGTCATGGGAAAGACTGATGCTGTTCCAGTGTCACTCGTGCTTTATATATATGTATATAAAACCCTATTCTGGCCTCCCTCGGCAACGTTTAAATGTCTCTTCCTCACTGTGCTCGAGCTGTGGTAAGAGGGCCATCTAGTGTCTGAGAAATTTCAGTGCCACCTGTCATCTCAGGTGGCACTGAGTGATGGAGCAGAAAAATTACTGCATCAGTGCCATATGTTAAACTCCTGTGGAATGCTGTAGTAGGACAAATGTAGCTTTCAACCCACTGTAAGGAAAGTTAATGTGAGTTTTTAATATACTGAGAAGATATTAATTTCAGCTCTGCTGCTGTTGAATTGGACTGCTTTAAAGTAGTTGTGTGTTTGAGGTGTTCACATAGTGTGATGAGATGAATGTTTATTTGCTTATGAGTCCTTCAGTTATTATCTCACCCAACTCTAGATTAATTTTTAATACAGAAACCAATATTATTTCCCATGGCCTAAATACCTGCTGTAAATGCCTTTTAGCAGTTACAAAAAGACAGATGTTGGTATTAGGGAGCTGACTGTTGTAGATAGGTGCTCAGGAACTTGTTTTTTCAATAATGCATCATTAATATTGTGGGAGATTTTAATGTAAAAAACAGAGCTTTCTCTAAAATGTGTGTGCACTCAAAAATTGAAAATGAAGCATTTTCTTTAGGTTTTAGTTGATGTCTGAAATATGCTAAAATGTAAAAAAAAAAAAAAAATTACAGGGATCATTTTCCTATCTGTCATCTTGTATGTGAAGAGACAGTGTAGATGTGAAATCAATCTTTTCTCTCAGACAAGGGCCGGCCAATTATTTAGGCAGGATGTCTTTAAAATCTGTTAAAATCAGTTGTAGCAGATAGTGGAAGAACCAGTGATTTAAATTTGTTTTTAAATTCTGTATTCTCTTATGGATGTCATACTCTGATTTCTATTTCAGGAACTTCATCTCAGGAAGAAGATGAAAGATAATGTCGCTGAAGAACATTTATATTTGGCTTTTTCTCATCAGTACAGAGATAGTATCTTCCCTCTTCATACATCTATCTCACTGTTTTTGCTATCCTACTGTGACTGCAAATTATTTAAAGTTTTCTTAGTGCCAACTGGCGAAGATGTGGGTGATCAGCGTGTGACAAAAAACCTTGCTGGCGACCTCGAGGTCCACTTAATCTCCAGGTGTCAGCTTCCAGTGGTTGTGCAGAGCTGCAGTTTGCCTGCTGTTGTCGTGAAAGATGACAAATTCTGCCGAGCTGGGCTTTCTGTGGTCTTAAGACATATAATACAGAAAACATTTGAGGCAGATCCATCTAAAAAGGAGGTTTTGGAACTCTTGGGCTTTAAGAAGACCTGCTTAAAAGCCTGTGCTGAAGTGAGTGTGTCTCTCTCTTAGATACATTGATTAGTTTTTTAATAAGCATTAAATGCTCTCAAGTAGACTCTTAATATTGATGTCAAGTAAGTTCTTTTAGTATAATATTAATTTGCTTAGAAAATGCAATTTTTTCTATGGAAAAGTAGCTGTATTTTGGCACAAAGATGAAAAATAATTATTTTTGAAGATACTAATTTCTAGCAGCACAAAAAGAACCTTAATGTTAAAAAGTAGGTCAGATCTTGCTTCATGTGTAGCAGTGTGAGTTATAAAGTTTGAAATAAAATAAGAAATACCTAATTTCTTACTGATTTTAGTTTCAAGAGCTCTATATATTGTTTGCTTTCACTGTCAGGGTGGCTTTTGTTTAGCTTTTCCTCACCAGGTTGTCCAGTGTCTTTTCAGCAGAGTGGCTGCCTGGCCAGGTGGTCAGTCCCTAGCCTGTACAATTCCAGAGGATAACTCCTTCCTAAGTGTGGGATATTCTGAGTTTCACATCACTTCCTCTCAGCTCATTCTGTAGTCTGTGCTGGCTCATGTGAATAGCAGTTCTGTCTTGGAGTTTGTTGGGAATTTGTTGTCTGCTCTTTTCAATTCCCTGTCATCCTTGATGGGAGTGTATTCCATCTCCCCCCTCCAGGTAAAGATGATGAAATGGGATAGGCCTCAGCATAGACCCTTAAAGATTTCTACTCCTAACTGGCCTTCAGGTAGAGTGTGAGCTGTTAACCAGCACTGCCCTTTGAGTTGAGATGTCAGTCCATTTATCACGCAGCAGTTTGCTCATCTGACAGCTCATCCGTCTAGACTTGCCTTCCTCATGCCTCTCAGGAGGCAGAACTCCACCCTGGCATGATCCTGTTTCCATGGTTGCCATTGATCACTGTGCCTTCAACTCAGTTCACAGCTTTGTTTCTTATGAGTGACACAGCCACCCTAATTTTATGTCAATGATAAGGAAATAAAAATATGCTGTACTGGATAACCGTTCTGTTCTATATAAGATTTAGCTTCCTAACTCTGCTGTTGTAATAGCAATACAGAAATACCTTGAGCTTCTAAGATTAACAAAAAATGTATTTAAAGCTGGAATTCCTTTGCTTGAAGTGATTGAGTAAGCAAAGTAACCAAAAGTTACTTTGGGTTTTGTTTCTCTTTCTGTAGAGACATTAATTAAGTAAATGTATTTGACAGGTTAGCCAGTGGACCAGGCTCTGTGAGATCAGCATACCTCTGGCTGTTGAAAGATTTTTGACAGCCTCTCCTGAGCACTGCCAGGCTATTCCTCCTGACATTTTACTGTTGGAAAGGAAGCTTGGAGAACCTGTCCGAGTACATAATGATGACAAAATTCGAAGGCAGAAACTTCAACAACAGAAGGCAGGTGCCAAAGCTGTGGTGCCTCTGCTCGGTGAAGAAGCAACAGAGGAATTAAAACCAGGAGAAGTCCAGGAACAACCACCCTCAAGTTTGGAACTGAGTGTAGCTTTCTCCAAACTACTTGCTCAGGAAGCACCAGATGCAATCAACAGGGAGGCCCCTCACATCAGGAGAACAAAAACCTCTGACCTTCCACTCTTGGACCACGTTTTTGCAGAAGGGCTTTATTTTACCGTGGCAGATCTAGTGCTTTTGCCATGCATCCATCAGTTCTTGGTAAGCTGACAAATTCTGCAAATATCAATTAGTGTACATGTATGTTTTTTAAGAACCTGAAAGTTGTAAAATATGTTAATTTGAACATATCGTGGTGTTTCCAAAGTGACCTTAACCCGAAATCAAAGATTTGTCTTGTTTTTATACAAAGACAAAAAACAGGGATTGGTGAGGTCACTAAAGTTACTTCTAGATACAAAGCATATAAATGCTTAGTAAACTCTGTTAACTGTTAAAATATTATACTGAAATATTTTGGCACCAATTTGCCCAGAAAATAATAATTTAAAAATACTAGTACAAGTGACTTGAGCTCAACTTGAAAACTAGTTCTACAGTGGGAAAAAACTTCTGTGGCAAGACTGTGCAAGAATCTTGCTCAGCACAATCTGTGTATTTAGTTTTATGGGGATAGATGCTAGGAGAGATTTAAGGAAGTTACAACTATGTCTTTATTTCCCATCACAGTAAAATGATAGAATGAGTTTGCCTCCTACAGTTCTATTCCTGCAATTACTCTATGAGATTTACAGCTAAGCTGGTGTCTATTCCAGGAACATTTGCATTTTGATTTTGCAAGTTGGTTTGCCAAATCTCCCTTATGGTGTTTGAAAACAAATGGAATTCCTGGAGGAGATGCTGTTAGTCAGATTGAGGATAACAGTCTCAAAAATAGAGATGACTATCAAATATTAATAATGTGACAAATGTCCACTTTATAACTTCTTTAACCATTATCATCATCCTCAGTGGATTTCTGTATGATGATAGCAGTATGCTGCTTTTGAATTGAGAGAATGACTTATTCTACAGAAATGCTTCTTAATTCACTTCTGCTTTGTTTTGCAAATCACATAATTGGAGGTGAACAGCAACTTCTGTATGGATGATACTAAACAAAAGTATTAAGACAAAATGCTTTCTTACTATTTAAAAAACTTTAATGTATTTCAGCCTTTGTTTGTCCAAGACCTTTTTAAATAAGAGCATAACTTTTTAGAGTAATATTTGATTTACTGGTGCTAGGCATGAGAAGATTGTTGCATCAGGTGCTTAATTGATTTCAACAACTTAGTTGGGATCATTCTGTGGTTGTACTGTGAGCAGCCAAGAATTTTGTCTTTATTGACTTTTTATATGTTACCCTTTTGCCCTGGTGTTCTGCAGCTCATGAACTAGGTATTTTACAGTACACTTGTGTTAGCTGACCCCAAGGATTGCCCTGAAAACCTGGCTTTCAATTTAATTTTTACCTAATTTACCAGAGCTCTGGGATAATGTTTGTTTATTTCTGTTCTCTGGTGAATGATCATTTTCCAAGCAATTATCCCTTGATGCCTACAGTTGTCATCAAAATTGAAAAGCTTGCATCTGAAAGCTTCTTGCAGGCCATGAGTTGAAACTGCTCTTGTTGATGGAAGTCGCAGAGTTCAATTCTGTGTTCAAGTGCTATTTGTCACTAGTATAACTGGACTTCCTGGATTGTGTTTAAAAAAAATCACTGTAGTTGCAGTTCCACTTTGAATTAAGGGTGTGAATAATGAAGTCTTAAGTGAGTATGTGTCTGAAAAATATCATCCTATTAATATGAGGAGACCTGACTAGGTGATTGTAATTATAATTACCAAAAATAAGATAATGCAGCTGAAGGGTTGTTTTTCATTACCTCATTTCAATGCTGTTATCATTCTGAGGTTACCTTTGTTATGTCTTCTGTTAGTTGTAACTATTGAAAATTAATAGAACCATAACAAAAGCTCAGATCCTCATTTGGGAAAAAAACACTTTTCGCTTTTTAAAATACAATTTAGAACACTTGATAACAAGTGTAACAGTGCCTCTTAGAATTGCTTTCCAAAAGACTTCTTCCTTAGCTGAATTAATGTGGTTTTGCCCATGTTACTATTAGGTTATTAAATTAGATAGTAAAGTTGCACAGTTCATCCTTTTGCTCCTTTAGCTATTGCTAATTACTTGTGATTACCCTTAGCATATTATAAACACAGCATGCAGGAGAGCTGTTGGAAATTTTGTGTAATTTCAAGTGTTCTTTACCAATTTCTATTTCTGTTCTTCGGACAGCTCCGGGGAAGAATGTAGGTTTTGCATGGCCTTTTCTGCCTGTTCCTGTAATCATGATTTTTAATTTTCTGTTTAAAGCAGGCACAGCATCACAGAATAGTTGAAGTTGGAATAATTGAGGTTGGAAGTCACATCTGGAGCTCATCTTGTCGAAGTACCCTGCTCAGAGCAGGGTCAGCTAGAGCCAGCTGCCCAGAATCATGTCCAGTTATATTTTGAGTGTCTCTAAGGAGACTTCACAACCTCTCCTGTAAGAGGATGATCTCCGTTGTTCTAGAACATTTGGGAATCTAAACAAAAGTTATTTAATTTCATCAAGTGCATTCTTTTTAAAAGTAGTTGGACTTCATCTTAAAATGTGATTTGGGCATATTTTTTTAAAATATGTGCAACATATTCTTACTTAGGAAATGTTTTTATTTCATTTTTTACAGTTAAAATTCTAGTTTCTATTGGAGGTCACATTAACTCATAATCACATACACTTAGTTCAGAAAATAAATATACTAGTTACCATTTTTGTATAAAAATATGAACTTATGAATATGAAGTCTGAAAAGAGTCTTAAAATATGAAGAGTCTGAAAAGTAATTCATGATTAAAAATAAGTATTCAATACTAATTAGAAAAAAGCCGCAGATGTAGTGCAAAGACTTGAATAAAGACCGAGGGTAATGTATGCCTGTTATCACATAGGTATTTCAGGCTTGTAGTTCCCAGCAAAACAGCTTTTGGTGGAAGACCATTCAGGTTTCATAGTGTCATGCTTGGAGTTCAGTGTTCATTGCAAATTACTGCATTGGGGTTTTTTGTCTTAACGACCAACCAAAACTAATCGTTCCTATGTTAGGAAATAGCACATATTTAAGAGTATTATTTTTATGGAGTTTTCCTGTTACTGACTGAAATTATGATTTAAGTTGGTCATGTAAACCTTTTCATCCTATTAAGCAAATGGGAGTTGCAGAGAAAGTTTAAATGGGCAACTGGCAATTTCACCTGGAGCTCTGAACCAGCTGATTGCCATCATGCTGTCAGTGCTTGTGCTCAGCGTGGAGCTGAGTTTACTCCTGTAGTTTGTGCCTTTTGGTGGCTTGTAGTAAGAAATTTACAGTAGCCACTGACTTTCTCATTTTATTATTTTAGGTTTCCAGCAAGAAGCGAGGCAAAAATCTGGTAAACTTGCCACTGATATCCAGTTGGTATCGAAGAGTTCAAGAAGTACCTGGGGTAAAGAAAGCTGCTGGCAAATGCAATATGGAGCTTCTACAGCTTCCAGAGCTGGTGTCTGCTCCTGAGGAGCAGCTACAGGACTCTGCTTCAGCTCCTGATGAGTTAGAAGAGGATCATGAAGCCAGTAATTTTATAGGTGGTCCAAGGCCAACCATGACTAAGTTAATGGTAATTTAAGCTTTTTAATGAGTTATTTTTATAGCCGTATTTGTTTGATTTGGAGTAGGTAGAATTTATTAGAATTGTACAAGCTAATTTTGACAGCCTTGAACAGTTTAATACGCTTTGCTTGTCCTAAATCTGATATGCATTGACTTAGAAGTGATTCTGCTTTTTTCTTCTCTTCTGGTATTTGATTGATTCAGGAATTGGGAAAAAATAGGACTGCTGGAGCCCTATCAATAATTCTGAATAATCAAAGTAACTTTTTGTTTGAATTGCAATATTGTATTTATCTTTTAAAGATATTTATATAAAGAATGACAAAAAACTGTTACTTTTATGCTTGGCTTCATTATCCAACCTTTCAATTGGGTTCAGTTTTTATTTTTTGCATTGAAGCTGACAGCATTTCCTAAAAAAACTTAGGAGGGCTTTTTTGTGAGAATGAGGGCAATACATAATTTCAATGTTGTATAATTTAGAGTCATCTGCCTGTTCAGTTTCACTTAAACTGACAGTGTTGCAGTTTGATCTGATGCTGTTAAATTTAGTGAGAATTTTGATACCATCTTAAGTAGGTAAATGGTCTCATTTTTTTCCTTCTTTCATGTAGGAAAATGGAATTGAAGCAAAGTTTTCTCCTCATCCATGCCCCAGCTGGACCCTGGACTGGACCAGTCTTCCATCTGCAGTCAGTCCGGGGGAAGGTGAGAGTTTGTATATCTCTGTGTGTATTTAACAGGGTCTTCTTCTGTGAAGCTATTTTACTGTTTCACAAGAAAATATGCCAGTTTTCAGTATGTTTCAGAGCTAAGACAGGTAAGCAGTTTCAAATCTGTATTAGTCTGTTTGTGACGTATGGTGACATAACTTCCTCAGGTCATCAACAGCTGATGAGCAAACTGGGAACAAGAGATTGGCCTTGATTTCAGTCAGCAGGTGACACAACCCAAAAATCCTAGCCAAGCTCAGTGCTTCGTTGTGTTGAGTTTTCCATAGAAGTAAAGGCATCCATAGATACCTTCCATAGGAATAAAGTTACTCTAGTTGTCAGTATGTACTGATGGTAAAGAGAGGATGGCAGGTCAGAAGAAAAGTGTAGGTGTATATAAAGTGTAGGTGGTCACAATGTGAGACAGAAGGAAAATAAGATACATCATGTGATTATTTCCCTGTATTGATGTATGTCATCATAGGAAATATTTTCATTTTTTCCCTAGCAAGGCAGAAGCTGAAAATTTTGGGAAGAGGGGCTTGTTGAAATAAGATTGTTGAATGGAAATACTGTGCAACTGCTGATTACATGTGAGGTTTGGAAAAGAGGAGATTATATTTAATTTGTGACCAACAAAGACATGCAACATCTTCTCTGTACTTTTATTAGGCAGCATTAGAAAGGGGGTTTCATTCCTTTTTGGAACTTCAGTCAGTCATGGAGTTTTTGCTTGTGTTCCTGGTCCTGTGTGTGTGAATGGATTCATTGTCTTCAGCTTCATTTCCTACTTGCTGCAAAGGCTTTGTGAGTATTAAGATCGGTTTGGCTGGAGATGATTAGAGGTGCTTCCTTTAGGCTAATCCAAAGCACATTCAAGGGAAGGGGAAAGTGTGTGAATGTGGGGTTGGATGGTGATAACCCTTGTTATTTGCTGCTTTATTACTCAGGATATATGGAGATAGAAGCTTTTGCTACTGTTACATTTTTTTCTTCAAACATTGTGTTCACTGTGAAACAGACAAAAAAAGAGATTTTTTAAAAACAGGATTTTTTTTCTTTAAAACAGTTTTTTGTTAATTGATTTTTCTTATCCAACTGTGAAATTCAAGAATGAGAGGTAACTGATCTACAGTTTTACAAAGCCTTATTACTTTTCTCATGAGTTGAAGTACTTGTTAAGCAGGAAGTAAAAAATCTTAAAAGAAGTGCTTTATTTGTGGTATTTCATTTGAAATGAACCATCATTTCAGTAACAGTATGCATGAGATGGTGTTTACTTACAGAGTAAAACGGTGTTTACATTTGTAATTTAGAAACATCTTTGACATTTAAGTACCTTTGAATAACACGGGCTAGAAGGGTAACAAAGAGCATGGTGTTCCAGTTCTGTGGAATTAACCGATGTTTTGATTAAAAGGTCTTGGTGGCTACCAAACAGCAATCCTGAAGGATCAGTATTAGCTTCAGCTTCCAGCACTGTTATTAAGTAAAGAATATTTTATTGTAGTGCAGCCTCTCAACAGAGAAAAGAAAATGTTGAAAATTTTTTAACCCTCATCATAAAAAAAAAATAATTTTAATGAAAGGAACGGCACTTAATGATGTAATTGTCTTCTAAGCAATATAAAAGTTTGTGACTTTGTGTCCATGTTAAAGTTGTTTGTAATTGCTCATAGAACTGAATAATATTATAATTGTGGAATAAATGGTGTATTAGATGCAGAGCTATTTGATTTGAAATGGTCAAAATTGATATATAACAATCTGGAGTATATCCAGATTGTTTCTGGGATTTTTTTTGTGCAGCCAGGTCATTCTTATTTTGTTCTGCTCTTTGTATTGGTATTACCTTTTGAATATTTTGGCTTGAAAGATGCTTTCTGAGTTGAGAATACATTATGCTTAAAAATCAAAGATGGTTTAGGGGAGCTGACATTTTATGAAAACTTTTGCTAATCAAGATATGCAAATTGTCTATTTTATTTTGAAAGTTAAAAGCAACTGTATTTATAAAATTAAATCCAGACAGTCATTTATTCTGTAAAACAAAAAGAGTTTAAAGAAACACTTTAAAGTTCTCTATTTCCCTTTCAAGCCGGTCAGAACTCTTTGAAAGACTTTGAAGATTTTTTTAATAGTGTTTTAGCCTTTTTCAGTGACTCAGGCATCCTGAAGCAGGAACTCATCCTTCTTCAGCTGATCTTTCCATATCAGAGAGCTCTTTGCCTGCAAGCCACATGGGTGTAACAATCCAAGGGAAATTCAACTGAAGCTGCTTCTCATTAACTTCCCCTTAAGTTACAGTTTTGCTGCACTCATTTAAATAAGTTTAAACCACAATTGTGTGTGCATTATATTTTGCAGTTCAAGATCTGGAAAACCTGTCATGGCAATACAGCCAGGTTGCTTCACATTCTTGATACATACTTGAGAAGTAAATCATTTTCAGTAACACAGAGAAAGCAAAAATGCTCATTTTTGTAATATAGGCAACACCGGTATATCTTTTACTGGCTTGCCTTAAAAAAAGTATTCTTGCAAAACTTTGTATTTCATGTGTGACTTCTTAGGATCATTTGACTGTTCAGAAATATAACATTGTGTAGTTGGCCTGAGTACAATTTTTATGGAAGTTTGAATGCAATTACTAATTTTTAGGCAAAAAATTCTTCAGGTTTAACTGGAAATAATAACTTAGGCATGTCACCAAACCAGATAACTCATGGATGACAATGTACACTGTTCCTACTCTTACTGTACTCTTCCTCCCTTTTTTTTTTTTGTGTTTGTCTTGGGTTACCCAGCAAAACAAGGGAAGGGAATGAATTATTTTATATTTTTATAATGCCTATTTGGAGACAGGTGGCAAAGCTATTGCATGTTAAATTAGTATGTAGTAATGATTTTTAGGCGCAATGATTTACTAAAATGAATAGTCTTTGAAAACATAGCCAGTTTCCATGCCTCAAGAAATCAATGCATATGCATTATAAGGAGTACAAGTTCAGTATATTTATGTTTACTTGAAGTCTGTTGCATTTTCTTAAGCGATGTTTTGATCTAAATGACAAGCCTACAGCCTCTGAAATATTCAAAATCTTCAAGGAAAAAACAACAGTTGCTAGTGTATCTTATTAAAAATCACACTAGAAAGAATGATACCAAGTTCTAACAGCTGCATTTTGATTCCATTGAGGACACATTGTCCTTGGCGTTTGGCCTGCTCTGTAAAATCCTGTTGTGATGGGTGATTGATGGACTTTCATGTGGCTGACAGTCATACTGGAAGGTGTCACCTTTGTTTCAGGTGTCTTGCTCTGTGGAGTAAGTGTAAGCCCTCAGAGAATTACTGAAGCTTTCATGCTTCATATTGAATATCTCTTAAAACAAAAGTTCAGGTTTTGGTGAGGTCTGATTGCTGGAGGTATGATTTTTACAGTTCACATATCCTTGTTAATTGGGAGTTTATTAGGCTTTGGAGAGATTTGTTTTGTAGAGTACTGTACCTAAACTTCAGTGTAGGCTTTTTTAGTCCTGTTGTGGTTTGTGTTTGTTTACTGAACATACTAAAGAAATAAATACTGCAGTTTGGCAGTTGAAATGTGTTGCAGATTTATGGTTTGAGCACTGAAGACAATTCATAATGATTTGTTTTTGTAAATTCACAGTTGTCTTGGTTCTGATGGCTGAAGCATGTTCTTGATTAATCCGCAATTAACTTTGACAGAATGTCTGCACTTCATAGTCAGTGCCCTAAACTGATTCACCTGCATAGAATTAGAGTGTGATCTGCCCTATACAGAAAAATAAGTTTTATTTGTTAGACTGTGAGGTTTTTTTCTCTTTTGTCTCTGAAGTTATTAGACAGGTGGAAGGGCATAAACCCCAAACACATTAACTCATAGGTGCCTAGCAGATGTTTTTTAACAAGGTTGTTAAATTAATTTTTTGTATCTTAATCAAAAATCTTTAATAAATGTTAAGTAGCCTGCTAAGTAACTCTGCCCTTTGTTTCACTTAAACTGTTTGGTCTTTCTTTTACTCCTGTTATAACTGTAGTAGAGTTTACTAGTTTCCTTCTCCCTTTTATGTTTCTGTGTACCTTATTCATGGGATCACAGAGCCCCAAAGTTACATTATTCATGTCTTAAATCAGAAGTTTAGAGGTTACATTTTACTAAGTACTCCACAGCATGGAGGTGCAGGTCATTTTTTGTGGAAGAATACTACTGAGGAGTGAAGGAATGCTGATCCATTCTAGCAGTTATGGTGTGGAACAATGTCCAGCATATTATGATTAATATGATTCAAAAAGACATTTTCTTTTGAACATGGCTCAAAATCATCATCAGAGGTATTTTTGGGGAATAGAAATATAGAAATTAATATCCTTGAATGGTCAGATAGGTGTACTTATGAGTGATGTGGTGCTACAGAGTGTCACTTTGTAGAGAAAGCAGTGCTGACATATTTATCATATTTGTATTAATTAGAAAGATTTAGAAGGAGGAGGAGTTAACACTTTTCTGTCTCCAACTATTCTAGATATGCTATTGGATAAAATGTTAAATTGTTGTTGACATTACTCTTCATAATCTTTTTCCAGAATCTACTAGTATCTTAGTATTTCTGTAAAATTTAAATTGATTTTCTGTAGCACCAATCTTGACTTTAAAAGGGATATTTGATCTGCTTCAGTATTCTGGTATTTCTTGCTCTAAAATGTCTTCACTGCTTATTTGAAGATTGTTCTGTATGTTTTGTGATTAGACTTAAATCCCAGTTACATCAAAGATAGGGGGGTGTACAGCTTGTGTCCTTTTGTGTCACCCATTTGCCATATCCCAGAGTGTGGGGATTCATCGTTCACTTACCTATGTGGCATAATCAACACAAGAATTTAAACTTATGGGGATTTTACCCATTCTTGCAGTATTTTTGTAGGTCACTTTTATTGCTGTTTTCTGCACATTGTAACTGAGGGACAGGTGAGTTTTAACATGGCTGATCTGTGTTTCCTCTGCCAAGTCTAAGCTGTCCTTTCAGGCAGAGGCATCAGGAGACCTTTGATACCCCTGCAACAGCTCTTTGCCTTTTTTACTTTCTTCAAAGTGTAATGTTTATCTATGCAGTCCATCTTTCAAGGGCAGAATCAGAGTTTTTCTCAGCTCTGTGTGTGACTTCTGGAACTTAAAATCTTCACAAACCACAGGAGGGCAGCACGATCTCTTTGCATATGGAGCTGTACCTGGGTGAATGGAGCTGTGCCCTGGACTAAGGAGTCTTCCTTGAGAAAGAGGCTTTTTTATGTGGCAGTTTTCAGCTCAGTAATCTCTAGTCCCAAAATTTGGGATCACCTGTTGTAAAAAGTGATTTAAAACATTTTTCCCCCCTTTTTGAATTAGAGTTGGTAATTTAACAGTTGACACTTTCATTGTGTTGGAGTACACCTGAAAGCAATAATGGATGAGGCTGTATAAACACATAGCAGAGTAACAATTTCTGCCTTGAAAGTTTTCAAGCCTGAGAAAAGAGGTAACAGCTGAGCAGGGAGTGAAGGAGAGAGAAAGTTGATCAACTCAACTTCTGCTGGAGTTTTTTATTCTTTGGGGAAAAGGAGTAATTCTGGGAAGATATTTATAAGGAAATGAGGAGCTTAATTGAAATTTCTGGAAATTCTTTTCTGGCTTACAAGTAACAATATGCAGAGATTTATGCAAGAGATTTTTTTAATTGGTCAATAAATACTGCAATAGTTCAAGGGCCAATGTTTTGGAATTAAAAAACATGATAGCATCGTAGGCTAGTTTATGTCTGGAATTCAGAGGAAAGGGAAATAACTTACTGACTATGTTAAAAGAAAAAATAGACAAATGAAAGGAGGTAAAGGAACTAACCAGTAACTCACTAATTTTTTATTTTGTAGCAACACTCTGAGCACAGGAAAATACGTGACCATCCTCATTAGGATGGGAGGAAAGTAGAAGTGGAAGTCAGAAGGAAAGAAAAGTCAGAATGTGAAGAGCTGTGTGGCCTAAACATTGCACAGGAGCAAAATATTGAAAATGAGCCCCAGAAACAAGGCAAAAAAGATTCTCTCTCTTAATTGAACCTCTTATGAATTCTCTTCTTGATATACTCTTACTTTCAGAAATAAAGGCACTGGGAAATTACACAGAGGATAAGATCAGATTGACTAAGTATGAGAAGGAAGGTATAGTCTCTGTGCTTATGCACAGGAAAGATTACAACCTAGAAAGCAAATGAAACTGAGTCCAAGTGTATCTCCTTTTCTTTCTCAGTGACAAAATAGTGCAAAGACATCAAAAGAATTTAAATTATGTCCTCACTCAAGTTTATTGACACTAATATTTTGTTTTGGGGCTAAGTCCTTTAAAAACATTATTTGTTGTTTCTTTGGGGGAAAAGTAGGACTTGTTGGAAGTTGAAATATTTCATAGATGATTTAATTCTTTTTTTTGGTAATGATCTTTGGAGAACCCATTAGATTATTTGTGAATAGATAATTCAAGCTGTGTTCTTAATTTGCAGTTTTGATTTCACCTGATTACTGAAACTCTATTAATCTCTCCTACTTAGTATTTAATATCCTCAAGTAGTTATTTCTAAGGCTACTGGTAGTTTCCAGGGTCTGTGGTTGTCCAGATTTTATGTGCATTCATAAATAGTCATAGTAAATAAAATGGAGTTTTATTTTGTGGTTATTAAATGAAACAGTTTCCCACAGAAATGTAGGCAAACATGTTTAGAACAACTTATTTTCCATCATCACAATTTTGTACATTGCAAGTGTAGAACAAGTGTAGAAGAGAACGTCAGAATCATTGCCAAGGTATTGTCAAGTTTTGTGCAGCATTTCTGGGAATTTCTGGGAGCTGTTCACTGACATTTTTTAAGGAGTTGATGAATCACAGGATATTTCATCCCAGCACATGAGATGTACCTTGGACGTTATGTTGGTGCTCACAGGAGAGCACTGTGCGAGGGGCTGCATTCACCTTCTTCTTCCCTCCCCCAGGCTTGCTGTGTTGCAGAGTTGAGGTACGGAATTCGTTTCCAAACCATAAATCAGCTGTGACAAAGTGTGAGTTAGGGGGGAATTTTTCTGCCTCTTGGAGTTGCTTATGGCTTCCATCTGCACGTTCATTGGTTTTGGATATTCGTGTTAAGAGCCATGAATGCATTACTTGATTTGGATACAGTTTTACATTGGATAAGGTCACGAGTTTGATTTTGGCTTTTCCTGAAGGCAACTTTTATGCGCAGTTGTTCTAATCAGCAGTTTTGAGGAAGTCAGTACTGCTGTGTTTAAGAAAAAACCCCAAACCTCATAGTGTTAAAAAAGCCCATAAAATTACTTTGAATGATTCATTATCTGTTCTGAGTAGTTTGATGCTTTCAAAAATTTTAATTACACAAAGGAAAGGCCAGACTACTGTATGTTTAGAGTTTTATTGAAGGTGGTATTAATTATTTTGTACTCTAAATGCCTCTTCTCCAGATGGTTTGGAAATGCTTCTGAAAAGTTAATTTTTGGCTCATGTCTCATGTCAAATTTCTGGCATCTTACCATAGCAATATCAAAAGGAGTTCACATCCTTTAGAAACTTTTAAAGCATTGAAGAGCAAAGGCAAGTAGGAAGTTCATCTGTTTGTAGGATTATTCTGTAAGTGGAGAAGAATTGGAGAATAATCTCAATATTAAAATGAGTCAAACCTAATCTAAAGCAATGAAATTTGTCCCCTTCTCGTGCAGAATATTGATCTAAGCATCCAGAGATAAAGGAGAGAGTTATGGTGCTTGTATTTCAGCTTGGGCTTTAAAAGTTTTGCAGGTCTGTCATGGAGTTGTTGGTCTTTGTACTGGTGTTTGAATGGCTCATGTGAGTAGACCAGTTGAGGTATCATTAATGTAGTCATTCCATCAGACACTTTCCCTGAATTTTCTGATGTATCTGATTGGTGAAGGGCTCTTAAATCTGTTTAAATGCTCTTGAATATCCCACTTGCAGATCTTCCATCTGTTCTGGTGTTTTTAGTGACAAGAATTAAGAAACAAAAGAATGTCCTCTCACCTCAAAGTTTAAGATACTTCTGAGTGCTTCCATGAAGCTCAACTGGATAAACTTTTTACCTTGGCTCTTGGTTGCATTGCCTGTTTTCTGCAGAATTGAATTTGTTAGGAACCAGAGTATGCTGGACAAAAGTAAAAATGGACTCTGAAGCTCTGCTGCTTTATACAGACACTCCTTGCTGTTCAAAACTTTGTACCTGGTGTCTTTAAGGCTGCACTGACATCAGCTCAGGTGGTAAATGGTTCTAGGTTGGATATGTAACGTTAAAGGCTGCATATGGAAACTGGTTTTGTTTCTCTGTCCTTCATAGCTTGAGACAGGGAGAAATGTTGGTGCAAGTCATGGACTGCCATGAGCTAGCATTTCATGCTACATCCTGGATGGGGTCATGAGTTTTGGTACAAGTTCAGGGGGATTTAATTAATCAGTGTTTTTAGCAAACAGCACAGTACTTGCACAATATTTGCTAGTTTTGTGCAAGAAATAAGTCAATTTGTAGATATAATATCTTGAATCATGCCTCATATTTTTATTACAAAACTGTAAGTAAGTACTGTGAAGTCTTGTAACCAGGAGGTTTGTTGTGGTTTTATATATAACTTTTAGAATCAAGGGTTAAGAAAGGATGTTTACTTTTGAACAGCTTCTGAATTTATTCTTCTTGCTAATTTGTTTCTTTACCCATCATGTATAGCTTTTCTATATGTGCTAATGGTGAGTATTGAAGAATATGATTATGAAGGCAAACATAAATGGATATATAGCCATCTTTCAAAATTTTTAGTGTTCTATAATGTATTTTTTTTGAGCACAGTCTATTACCTGACAATTTTTGTGAAGCACTGCAATTATTTCTTCAGTATGCTCTCATCATTTTTGAAAGCCTGAAAATGATTTCTTCATTAAAATAATCTGCTTCTCTAAAAACAAAACAAACCCCCAAAAAACCCAACCTGAACTGAGACAAAACACTTCTTAATCCTCTATTTTATGCTACTCAAAACCATCTGCCAAATGGATTGCTTTCCATCTTATCTGCAGCACGTATTTGACATTCCTCTGCTTGCGCTTGTTACCGGATGCTTTGGCCCACTTGTGATCTCACTTGATGTATATTGGCATTATAAGCTCTCTGTAACTTAGCTGGATGATGTTAGGTAAGGCATAATGCAGAAAATAAATCATACCTTCAGTCAGGCTTTCTTGACACTTTGCATCTTAATTGTTTTGTAAACCAAGGTTGGTTTGTTCTTGTTTGTGTTGCCCAATTTGTCAATGTTTTGGGGTTTTTTTGTGGTGAATACATGCATTTTGCACTTCTGTATGTTTTTAACTGTGCCATGAAGATCATGGTCACAGCTGATTCCCACTTGTAGGGAGCAAGTAGAACATATGGCAGAGATTATCAGTGTTGAACTCCTATTTGAGCCACAAGGTCAGAAATTTCATGTAAAGATCAGGTTGGTAGGTTGTTACAATGACAAGCAGTGGGACTGAAAATCACAGGAGTAACTTTCTGCAAAACATTGGAGTTGCTTGCAGATTGCACTTTGCCTGGGTTTGTGTCATATTCAAAACACGCAGGTTTAGGTGGACGCACTTGTTCATGATTGTGCTGTTGGAATCATGAGCAGATTTTGTGGTATATTTTTTCCTGAAAGTCCTGCAAGGATAAATTAATCTTGAATAATTAGGTAGTATCTCATATCTACTTCAAGACTCTTTTTGAATGTAGAGCTTTTTTTGAATAAGTTGTTGATAATTTTAATAAATATGGAAATAGTTGCTTTAAAACTGTCTGTTTCTTAAGCTAGCTAAACAGACATAAAGAAACACTCTTTTGACTTCGTTTTTATTTAGTAAATTTAATTTTTGCAGTGGCTTGTAGAGCTTCCTCACTGGAACCTCACTGTACTTTTTTTCAGAGAAGAAATAGTCCTGCTGAGGTAATGTAAAAACTGAGCAACAAGATCTTCAGTAGAATCATGACTTTTAAATTTTATATTGTTCATTAAAATGACTCAGATTTGCTACTGTGTAGTATGCACAATGCTGAAGAAACAAGCATTAAGACTAGTTATTTGTTTTGTATCAGAACTATGATTCATAGGTGAGTGCTCCCTACTGCAGGAATTTTATATTTCATTTAATTTTGTTGTGTGTCAGAGAGGGACAGAGCACAGTGCTCAACTAATTCTTCTGAAGTATTGTCAGTACTAATTAATTAATTAAAAGAAAAACCCCAGCACTGTCATATTTTAGTTATTAACTCAATACAGCTTTATTGAGAATTCAAATCTGATTAGAATGTGGTCTGTTGTCCATTTGTAAGACATCCAGTGGCTGCTGCATGAGTAAAATTAGAAGCATACTTTGTTATTATATTTTTTGTATAAAGCTGCAAGAGAAGAAATGGGCTTTACAGACTTTGATTTATCAAAGGATCTTGAATTCCTTTGTACTTAAGAGGGGAATTGAATGGAAAACCATTGATTCTCTTCCATCCTCAAATTTCAATGCCTGTAGACTATCTTGCATTTTTCTGCCAATTTTATTTGCCATTATGCAGGTACACAATGGAGATTGTGATTACTATTTTGCAGCTCAGATTTTCATGGCTTTTTGTATTAAAAATACCTCTTAAAACTACTGAATACTCAGTTAAGGATACTTCTGTAGTCCCATACAGTCTTTTTCCTCCTTTGTAATAAGCACTTTTCCATGTAATTGCAATATAATTTTTGTTATAGATATGCTTGTTCTGACTTTGGATCTTCTCAGCTTGGTTTACTCCAAAAGTGGTCTAAGTAAAATAATCCTATCGAAGTGCCTCAAAATGATCCCACTCTTAAAGCAGAAACACCCATTTTAAGGATTTTATTTGTATAACACCAATGATTTGACTGATGAACCTTCTCACTGTGGGTTAGGTTTTGTGCTGTGCTGCATTAGTTACTGTCAGAACAGTTTTGTCCCTTTGGCTTGAGGAGAATTTGCACACAGCCTCCATACCCCATTAGCTTACTGTTCTCCAAATGCTTCCCTTGCTCTCTGGGTAAATAAAGGCTCGAGCATCTGCAGAACATCTGTCTCAGAGCTCCCAACAGGAGTGTGGATGTGCCCTGCTCTCAAAGGTGGGGTCCGTGCAAAGGTGAAGGATCCCTGTGTTTCTCAGTTCCTTTCACCTACTTAGGGGAGCTTTTATTTCCTTGAGACCAGTATTACTGGGATCTTTTCTTCTCAATTCCCTGCACAGTTATAAGTCCAGAGAAAGAATGCTGGCTGGCAGTGTGTACATTGTACGTAGAATGGGATGCAGTAGGAATTTTGCAGATTCTTCTGTGTGGAGTTTGTCAATAGGAAGACTTAGGACAGTGGGGTAACAGGACATGCAAACTATCAATCCCATTCTGGAGGGGATTATTGCTATCTGAGTTTGATAAGCATTTCCTTAAGCCTTTTGTGTGTGTGTACATGTGACAGGCCAAATTTGTTCAACTATACCACATAGTCCTTACAGTATAGAGGTTTTATTTTCCTCCTTATGTAGTGATTTTAGAATGTCCTCATTTTTAAATGATGTGAAGCATTCCTATAGTCATTTATCAGAAATATGTGCTCATATATATTAGAACAGATTTTATGTTTAAGAACTGCTAGCTGAGGCAGTGCCTAGCAGATGCACTACTGAGGCATTTCTTCAACAGGTACTGCTGTAAAGTCTACAAATTATTCATTTGTTTCAGTGCTAGACATCCCCTCTCACAGTTTATTGGGTGATGATGGGGTCTGTAGCTGCAGATACTTGGTTACCTATCAGATCAGTTTCTGCATCAGCATTAAGAGATGATGACAGAGTAAATGTGTCTGTATGACCTCCAGTACCACAACTCTATCCACATTTGGTGCTGGTGAAGGAAAAGGAGCTCTGAGATGGTTTTTGCACTAGAAGGGCACTAGGGACTCCCGAGGTCTTACCCAAAAAACCATTGCTGGGATGACTTTTTGTGCTGGATTTTTTTGTTTGTTTTCCAGCTTTTGGCTCCTTTGACATTATACTGGCACATAAAGATTGTGTCAGAGCCCATTCACTACGCAACAAGCTTCAAATAATTATCTGTTGTTTGAATATCTTAGGTTTATAAGTCTATGTTTTGTTGTATGTTTTCATTAAGGCAGATGTTCCATGAACATGCCTTCTGGCAGTTAGTGGGAGATATATTTTCTTTTTAAGTTTCTGAAGGCAGATATTTCTTTAGCCTGAGTCTTTGTTTAGTTGACAGAGCTGATTAATTTCTGTTGGAAAAGAGTTCATAATTTTTCATTTCTGTTGGCTTCAATTTACAGAAATTCAACAAGCTGTTTGAATTCACTTTGGTTCATGTGGCGCAGTTTTTCTGTCTCCATCCTCTCAAAACTGTTATAAAGTAACAAAATGAGTACATGAAGGGGATACTGTTGGTACAACTTCTTCCCTTAACTAATTAGTGCAAAGGTTTTGTATGGGAGATAAATTTATGGATGACCTTTCTGTTTAGTTAGGTGGCCTTAAGTATGCTGGTAGTTTGTAGAGTAAACAGAAGTGATGTGTAAAGCAGAAAGTGCTGCCCTTTGTCTGCAGCCAGCTGCTCCAAGTTGCTCTCTGTGGAAGGGCCAGATGAAGTCATGACTTTGTTTCCTAATGCTCCCACTTGAAAAGCCTGGGGAGCTGCAGTGCAGTACTGGGCTGGTGCCCACAGTTTCATTAACTTCCCCCCCCCCCACCCCATTTAAATTCCGGTCTCTGTTTCAAAGATGGTTGAAGGGATTTATGGATTTTCTCGATTATTTGCTTTCATAAACTATGTAAGAATAATACAAAAGACCACCTGGCACAAAGCTGCTTACAACACAAGAAAAAGGAGCCTTTTGTTATTAGAACCATTGATTAGGCAACAAGTGCCAATTTTATGTATTTGTTGTCTTGGAAACTCACTTTTTCCTCTGCTTTGGATTTCAGGAAAATGAATTAACCTGTGACAGTATTTTCAAGCTTGGGTACTTTTATTTCTTATAATAACAAAACACCCTTTTCTGAACTTTTGCCAAGCATGTATGTAGGTAGTGGAGAACTGTGTGCACAGCTAACTTTTCCTCAGTGTTTCTGAGGTTATCTTTCGTTGGATTAGCCAGAATTTTTTTAAAAATCCACCACGAGGCAGCTTTTGAATTGATGCAATCAACTTGTCTCTTAATTGGTATTTTATACCTGCTCTGAAAACCTTCTAGGAATGTATTTGTGATGGGTTGTGTAGCATAAGCTGACCACTTCTGATATTTGAGAGGAATTTCCCCCTTTTTTTAGTCTGTAGTCCTTCAGAAATGCATTAAAACACATTGAAATTTTATTTAATTTTCATCTTCTAAACTGGAGATAAAATGCTGCTGTCTTCATGTTGCATGTTTTTGACTTGACATGAAGAATTTCTATTTATGGCAAGATTGTTTAACTTCACAATCTTTCTCACATAAAGGGTGCAATAAAGTAGCATTAGTTGGTAATGGGTCATTATTGCTATGAAATATGATCCAGATGACCACACCATCATTTTTATATATTAAAAGGAAAGGAGTGGATATTTTTGTTTATTTCATTGGTTTGTCTTCCACTGCATCATAATTTGTTTGTGCTGATTATTGTCAATTAGTGCTTTACCTAACTCGGCAGGATTTGAATGGGTCATTTGGATTACTGACAACAATGAAAAGGATCACTTGGAACAGAAGCATTCTGCAGAATGCCCTGATTCTGTTAGTGTGGATAAATATCTGTTACAACTTTAAAGGTGGTGGGGTACCAATGGCCTGGCTGTCTTTAGGAATACATTTGTTACAAAGCCTGAGTTATTTTCCCTAATAGTAAATGCCAGTCTTGATTAGCAAGTGGTCTGGTTCTTTCTACATAGTTACAGCACTTTTCCAAGCTGAGAATGCTGAGATACATGTTGGTTTCAACCCAAACTGGTTACTAAGAGCACCTTAGACATTTTAAAGGGCAATTTAGGAGCTGTACTTGGCCGTGGCATGCTACCTGCAGAGTTGCCCAGCAGGCATTCTGTAACGGGCACTTAATCGTGGCTGAGGGACTGCCATCTCAGCAGCTTGGGGCTTACTCATTGTGCCTTCATAGTCTGAGAAAGCACTGGAGGGAAAAAAGCGTGGAAAGAGAAATGCTGGTTGAATTTTTTTTGTGAGTGGTGGTTTTGTTTGTTTGCTTTTCTGAAATCAGTTATGCAAACTACTAATGGCAAAAGTTTATTTATTCTGGAGGTTAAACAAACTTTAATGTTGATCATCAGCATTTACAGTGGTAAACTGGTAACCTGGCACAAGCAAATACTGATATTCAACATCTGAGATTAAAAGAACACTTACCCAAAGCTCACTTAAATTGTATAGAAAATATCCTACTTAGCTATGTATTCAAAGGAAGTAATTGTGTTTGCTATCTAAACTGCAGTTCATTTTGATTCCACTCTGCCCCAGCTTTGCTTCAAAAATTAATTAGAAAAAAAGAAATGAAAGGAAAAAAGTTGAGTGGTCAAGGAGTTACTATTATTGAATTAAAACCTTATGATGGAGTTCAGTAATTCCTGTATTTCCTCTGAACTCTTGAATGTTTTTTCAGCCCTTTTAGGTAACATAAAGCACATGAATACCAAAGACACTCATTTCATACAGCAAATTTGATTGAATTTCCTAAAATTTTCATAAACTCCCGATTTATACCGGCTCAAGCTATAAGTGCTGTAATAATTGCAGTGTGTAGATTAGACAGAATTCAGCGAATGGAGAAATGTGTAAGCTTGGCCTTCCCATGTGCAACTTGGATGCCTTTGTTCGGAAGTTATATACAGCCATTGTGAAATGATGTTATTTACATTTTGAAATGTCATCAAACCTTTGCAGTGTGGGATTTAATTTTTGTAATGACTGAAATTCAGGATGAAATTTCAAGGATGAAGTTCCTTTTCATCAGGATGTTCTGGAGGAATTCCTCCAGCCATCCATCTTTGTAAAGTAAACAAGCATAATGTGTGAAGTTAAGCTGAAAGTCCTGCTGTTTGTCCTGCAGCCAGTTGTCCAATTGCTTGACACGTAAGGGCTAAATGAAGCATGTCTGTCTTCCAAGCAGCTTTTTTTTGTTTCTGATTTATTATTTCAGGCTCTCTTACTCTTTTTGATAAGCAAATCAAAGACAGGAATCATCCAAATTATCAATATAGCTATTATGTATTTTTTTCTTATTTAGAGGTGGTGATGGGAATTCATGAGTTGGTTGTATATACAATATGTTAGAAGGGGCCTTTTGGGCTTTCCTTTAATTCTGCAATTCACAGCTTCCTGTACAGAGGCAACTCAGTCCTTACCTTTTCCTTAACAATCAGTTATAAACAATTCAGCATAAGGAGCTCAGAAAGGGAAATCTCTGTTCCTGCTGCCTCTTAACTGCTGAGAGCTGGTCCCCTGCAGGCAAGCTGCTGCTTGCCAGCTGTGAGTGTGAATGGCTGGGGCTTCTGGCCCTTGCTCTGACCTCGGCAGCAGCCTCTGGTGCCTGCTGGGGAAGGAGCTCTCCTGTTTTTACAAGGACAAGCACTCTCAGTCCCCGGTGAGAACTGACTTCAATTCCCCTTTCTCAGCAAGACAGTAGCTGTTAATCAGTATATTAGGCTTCTGAGAGGTAAACAAAACATTTGATTCTGGTTTCCTTCTCAAGCAGGGACATCTTCATTTGAAGATAGATATTTTTCAGAAAGTGAGCAACCCCTGCTTCCCAAGCCTGGGTGTTGCTGACATTCAGTATAATACTATGCACAGGTAGAACAGCACTCCTTTTGGGGTTTGAGACCTTTTCCCACATTTAGTACAGCACAGGCTGCTTTTCCCTTTCTTTTATTCTTCCCCAAAAGTTTTATCATCTTTCACTTTTTAAGTTTTACATTGCTGTGCTTTCTCCTCACATCTTAAACACCTCACCATAAGTGTTAGGTGGGTTTGGGCCCCTGAGGAGCATTAGATCGAGGCAAAATAGCTGGCTTGATGGAATCTTGACCCTAAAGGAGTGAAGGTAAGGCAGAAAGGTGAAGAAAGAGGAGTGGGAGAGAGGGAGTATATGAATACATGTGCAAAGAAGTGGAAGAAGGGTGACTGCAGAGTCTTTTGGTTTTGCCCATAATTCTGTCATGACATCTTTAAAACAAAATAATTCCCTAATCTTTGGGATTCTAGAAAAATAGCTTGGAAGTATGAATCTGAAAGGCTTCAAAATGAGAAGAGGGGTGAACAGACATTGTCATTTAGCTTTAATGTGTAGGAGCCGAGAACTTTGGAACTAATCTAACGTTTTGGGAAAGGTGCGGACACATGATTTTTGTGAAGATTGCTGTTGGCAACATTATAATGTGAAAAACTTGGAAGAGCATGGCTAGAAAAAATGTACTAATGTGGACAGCACTCATTAATTTAAGTACATATAGAGGCTTCATAATGTAGTACAAAATAGTTTCAAAATAGTGTAAACAGTAGATTAATGTGTTAACATTATGTTAGGTCTTTGTTTTCTAGTTTGCTTTTAACTGAATATTTAGAAAAAAAGTTTTGAAGATAATTAATTGGGAAAAAACCAAAGCAAAAGTCTTTTTAAAGTAGAACATAGTTACATTCAGAGGGACCTCAACATTTAATTTTCATTTCTTTTTATTAGTGGCTGTATGTCTTTATGGTTTTTAAAGATGCCTTACTATTTTCTTGCTTAAAATACTTCAATGAAAAAAAAAAAAAAAAAAAAAAAAAGGCAAGCCAAGTTCCTGCTTGGGTTGTCAAGGGTCAGTTTTCATAGCTGTCTGACCTTTCTAGACTACACCAAGATAGTGTATGTGAGACGTAGGGGGTTTTTGTGCCTGAAGTGATAAAACTATTTTGCACAGCTTGCCTTAATAAAGAGCAGATTGGTTAGTAACATCAGGAGGGACTCCTATCTAAAAAAGCCCAATAAAATGCTCTCATGGAGTGCAGTTGCCTTTCCTGTCCTTTTGATTATTGCCCAATGTATTTTAAATCATGCATTGTAGCATTCTCTTCTCCTACTCTCTGGGCTGTAGCCAAAACATCATCACATTTCATCATAAAAAATTTTGGGTAATAAAAAGTAATGTGACCTGTGGGATTTTCTTTTCTGGCCTTACCTGTTGACTCAAGGTGCATGCTGCACCTTATCCAGAGGGGTAGTTTACAGGCTTCATTTGTAACGTTTAGGAGGCTTTGTTTGTTTGTTTTCCCCCAGCTCAGTGAATGCTAAGGCCATTTTTACAATATGTGCACATGAGTAACTTTAGGAATGCTGCTCATTCTCTGAGGCTTCTCAGGAACACTCAAGAGTTTCAAGTCTGGTCTTTGCAGAATGGAACTGATGCCTTCTGAGCTGCCAAGTGCAGAGTAGCTATGTGTTCTCAGCTGTAATGAGGCTCCAAGCAAAAAATGTTGGCCATTTCTTAGTCCCAAGCTTCTCAGATGTTAGTTAAAAAACGAAACACAGCTTTCCTGAAAGTCTAATACTTGTTGGGATGAACTAAATTAATGCAGTGCACTGATGGGAAATGGTGAATAGACATTCCAAGTATGCCAAGACAACTTAATAGCAATTTTGTTCATTCAATAGAGATTGCTTCTTTTAGAAGTATGTGAAGCTGCAGAGTTGGAATATGTGCCTGTTACATCTTAAAAAAGTGAGCATTTGCATGCCCTTTTACCAACTAGTAATAGCATGTGGGGTGTTTCCAAACCCCATAGTTCCAGAGTATATTTTGATAAACATCCAGTAGGGTGGAAAAAAGCTTACAAAAACAACAACAAAAAAGCCCAACAACCTACATCTGAACTGAGTGGATAAATGTGACTGCTGATCACTTTTATTCATAAAAATACACTCTGGCCTTCAGGATATGTTTCTGCTTCAAACAGGCATATTAGTAAAACAAGCTATTCCACAAAAAGTTAGTATTAAAAAAAAAAGAAAATTAGGTTTTCTGCATTGCAGCCTCATCTATAAAACAGTGTTTTCACAGAATCCCTAGCTCATATTTTAATTCTCCAAGAGTGAATGGAGAGAGAACTTAATGGAAGAAGATGAGGTCTGGAGGACAGTAATAAAAGCACAGCCCTTTGGTTAGTGTTGCTGGGTGGGTTTTTTTAATGTCTGTGATAAAGTGGTATATTTCATGGTAGGACTAATGCATTAAAACTCTGATGCAAAAGTAAGGAAATACTTACACAATCAGAACTAGATGGTTTGGTTTTTTTAATTTCCCCAACTCCATTACTTTTGAACTTAAATCAGAAAACTGTTTTAAGAGGAAATTGATATTTTCATATTCACTGTGTTAAAAGAGAGATCAGAATAGCAATTTTCAAATGTAAAGAAAGAGCAAATGAATCAATAATAACCCTAAGCTATCTGATCTTGTATCTGGTTGAACAAATGTTTTAGCCTTTGTAAACAAACACATCAATTTAGTTATAATATAATAGACTTCTATTTCATTGAGAACTAAAATGTGATAGATTGTTGAGTCATCTGTGTTAGCAGAGTTAGGAAGCAGGCGATTACCATAGGTGCTATTCTGCTTTACACTGTTTTCTCATGATTATTGTTCAGTGAGCAAGCTTCCTTTTGTATCTTGCAATTCTTTTAATATTATATCCAAATTTAGGGTAAAAGAAAAGATTGGTAAGTGTTGTCTCTTGGTGACACAAATAATAAAGCATATCCTTTTGTCCTTGCATAGGAGTTTATACCTGGTTAAAGAGAAGGAGTGAATTGCAGTCTGAGGGGCTCAGTCATGACCATGTGCTTTAAAAAACCTACAAGAATTATTACACTCTCTCTTTGTAAGTACAAAACTGTTCTGTTTGGTGCCAAAAGCTGTTTGGCTTTCTGAGCCAGTGTCACAGTGCCTGGAGAAGGCCAGTGAGAAGCTACGCGGTGTACATATGGAGTGCAGCACTGGGACATAGCTCAACAAGCAATGAGAGGCCCATGCCATATGGAATGGTGTAGCACCTCACAGAGAACCTGGGCATCCCTAGAAGTAGTAGTACAGAAAAGAATTCTTTGTTTACCTCTGCAGTAACAGGGCTCAAACTGCTCAGAAAGTCAGCAGAGTTGCCACATCATCTTGTGTTAACTGCATCTTTCTGCTGCAGCTCATAGATGTGCCTTTTGGAAAGGTGTGAGGATTTAGTTCTCCTGGTAGTATGCAGAGGTCTCTGGCCCCTCTGTCTTCATAGCACATTGTAACTCTGAGATTCTCTGCAGAGCCAGAAAGCATATACTTTCCCACCTACAGGTTCCTTTTGGGTATACCTTGGGACTAAAGTCTTGGTAAAGCAACCAGATCAAGAGAATGAAAAAGAAAAAAAATTAGGGTTTGCTGTAGTTTTCTCTAAATAATAAAAAAAAAGTTGTTCAGCATAGAGCTTTGACTGCTGGGGTAGTTGGTACTTCGTGATGCTTCAAAGTAGATTTTCTTTTCTTTCTGATGATTTTTTCCCTCTGGCCTTCCAGAATGTGAATTAGACTTTTGCATTGCTGAAGGTAGGTTAAACAGAAATATTATCTGAACATAATAAAAATGCTAATTAAATACCTACTGTAAAATTTCATGAAGCTGTGTAGAGTTAAATGTTTCCATTTACTTTTCAATGAGAGTGATTTTTGAAATTTCACCTATTGTGTAAGTTAGTTGCATTAGATTTTGGACACTCTGATGGAACGGAACATGTAAAAGCTGTGAAACTTTTCTGATAATTTGATGATATTTTCTTTGTGAATTCCAGCAGATTAGGTATCCCACATTCTAAGAGAATTTAATGATCAAATTCAACAGGTTTTTTAAAACGGTTTTTTTCGAGGCCAGCCTTTGAATTCTGCATTCAGGTCAGAGCTCAAAGTCTGACCCTTAGGTTTAACACGCAGGGTAAAGAAGTATATTCTTTGTAACTAAGAGGCAGACTTCCAGTGACAGATACTTTTTAGTCCAGTATCACTCAAACAGCCAGACTGAATTACTTGACAACAGTAAGGGAGTTGAACGTAAGGAAAACAATTTATACTGAGCCTGATAAGTGGAGAGCCAAGGTCAGTGTCATTCTGCAATCTAGATTGCACTGAGGAATTGATTAGAGACATTTTGTGGTGTTAATTGATTTATGGCTACTCTGGAGTGAAAGTCTGCTTTAATACCAATGCTGAGGCCGTAAGAATGTAACTTTTTGTTTTTAAATGGACAGATTTATGTCAATGAGGAAGTATTCAAGTCCCAGTACAGGATGTGGTCCAACTTCTCTCTCAACAGCCATGCTTGCTGGATCCCCTTCTTTGAGTTATGCCCAAGTGAACAAGCCACAGACACACTATTTGCTGTATTGAATCCAAGTAGTGCTCAAAAAATATAATCATCCTTTTCTCCCAATCAAAGTTGTCTCCCTCCACTATTACAAAAGATAGAGGAGAATTGAGACACATTTGCCTCCTGCATGCCTCTTGCCCTTTTGATGTAGTGTCTATTTCAGACTGTGATTCCACTGGGTCTTTGCCAGGGCATCCTTGGAGACGATGCTGAGGCTGCCTGGCCCATCTCCTGATACTTCCCCTCTCCCCTCTGGTGTGGTCATGCAACAAGTAGGGAACAGATGTTGCTGAAGGCTGACAGGTTAATGCTTGGGAGGAGGGAAAGGGAACCACTGGAATGTGGTCCCAGGCTGGAGACGGGGAGGGCAGATCTTGAGCTTTCAGCACTGGCCCACACAGATTTAATAAAAGCAGCTGAATTTGAAGAAGAACATTGTTCAAGTAACCAAGGTGACCAATGGACCTCAGCAAAGTTACTTGCTTTGCTAATTGTATTTATTGCAAGATTTGGCAGAGTTCATTGGAAGAAGGTAGTATTGTTTTTGACTGTTGAGAGTATTTCTTTATAAATAAATGTCAGCTGAGCTGGATTCCTTACATCTTTTTTGAGTTTTGCTTTTTCTAGTGGTTGCGTGGGAACCGCTGTACCACTGTATTAATGTAACTAATACTCTGTGTAGACACAAAACACCATGACACAGAAGTACAACAATCCCCACAACGAAGAAGCAAATAACACCCCCTACCTGCCAACAGGTATCAAAAAGAGTTTAGCAGAAGATATTTTGGGTGTTAGGAAATAATTAGAATATCCTGAATTATCATAAGGAGCTACCATTAAAAAAAGCAAAGGAAAACTTGCTCAGCTCAGAATAAAACAGTATCTATTTTTTTGTAGTTACTGAACCTTTTTGCTGTACTTAAACAGTATAGCAATGAATACACTTCCCCTGAATTTCCATAAAAAGTAGAATCATGTCATTTGAATTAGTTAACCACGGCTTATGTAGAATGAAAAAGATATTTGTGCTGAAACAATAGAAGTATGCAATGCTACTGTATGTAATAAGAGAATGCACATGCTGTGTTACATGTATGTGTTGGTAGCTGCATCTGCAGATGTACTGTGGTAGGATTTGGAAGCTGGATAGGGTTAAATTCCTCGAAGTGATATATGGGGTGTGGTTTTTTTAAGGGTACTTTGATGACTTTTGAAGTTTAACTTGAGAAATATGAAAGAGTTATTTGAGGACTGAAGGCTTATATGAACTTGAATGCTGACCAAGGTAATACAAAAATAAAGGGGGCTTTGCCTTCTGAAAAGTTGATAGTTATTTGTGCCAAAGTGCAAGACCTCTGAATGCCACAGAAACCTTAAAGTTCTGCTTGACATGGGCTGAATTAACAGTAGTGTTGGATTTGTGAAACCAAATAAAATATTTTTGTTGTGACCATTTATTGAAAATTAATTTTTCTGGTACTGTATGGCAATCTGTTGGTTGGGCTCTCAATGAAGGAAGCAAATAATTTTATGGGGCCTTCCAGTGTATTGTATAAAAATGTCAAGTTCTTCAAGGTTTTGCCTTATAGGGCTAAATATCAAGCTGCTTTTTTTCTTACTGTTCTTGAAGACAGCAATTAACATTGTTTACAGTCACAGAACTTGTGAAATGCAAAGTGAACTGTAGTATTTTTAGATGCAGAAGTTTTGGTTGAATTTGTTTCCTGTTTGCTGCAATTAAGGACTAGTTAGCCATGCTAGCTAACATTCTCTGCAGGCCACATCACAGCTTGCTGTGTTTCTGTAATTCTGGCTACCAAGCTCAAAACACAGAGCTAGAGCAGGCAAAAGTCCTATTGATTCAAGCTTGATTTTATCCATCTTTCAAGGGAGTATTTACTACTTATTGCCTGCACAATAAAGGAGGATGAACCTTGTTAGTTGGTGACCATGAAGAGTTAGTTGCTAGAGTTTTTGATGACTGTAGGCTAATTCTTAAAAAATTCTTTTTCATAGTAATTTAATACTCATGAGGTCAACTAACTGAGTACTAAGTAGTGGATCTATTTTTGCTGATGACACCTGTGCCTATTTTACTTCTTGATTTTTAGGAATCCTAGAATCTATTTGCTAATTTTTCACAGTATGAAAATTTGATGGTGTTTTCAGGAGTTGTACTTAATACTAAAAAGTTGTTTCAGCACTTTTTTTTATAGTGAAGATGAGCTGTCAATACCTGTGTCAAACTCTGCTTTCTGAACCAGCAAAAGGAGTCTTTAATATGTCTGTCAGCACTCAGCCCCACTGAGACAAAACACAGCCTTACAAATACATAAGTGCTGACTCAACAATTCATTGTATCTGAAGCAACTCTGTGTTGGACTTTTCCAAACACATTTGAAAGAAATTAATAGCTTTTCCAGTTCTGGTTGTTACAGATGTGATGGAAAGCCAATCTTTGCTATGTAGAAATAGTCACTTTGAGAAGTACCTCCTTGCACATACAGTCATTTAAATAAATAGGGTGGTTAGTATGAAAAGTAAAAATTGACAGTAAAAAGAGTACAAGTTTTAAAACCAAAATGCTTAAGGATGGTGTATATAGATACAGTAAATGAGGATTTATTTTGACAACTTTACTGTGAATGTGTTTGAACTCTCTCTCTGGTCGTGAATCACAGGATTGGAGGAGAATTAGGCCAGAGTTTACATGAGTTTGATTGCTTTACATTAAGTTTATATGAGTTTGTTCCTAAGGATACATTAACAGCAACAACTAGAAAGGTAATTTTGGAGAAGATTCTACCAAATATTTAATATGTTAAATATTAATTTAGCTTGAAGCGGATTAAGATGTGCAAGTGTTCCAGTGGTTTTTAATCCCAGCTATAAATTGCATTTGCAGTGCTTTGCAGTTACCCATGTAAAACTGTCAGTGTTGAGAGTGCTGATCACTACTTAGGCATTTTCTCTGTCATCCCCAGGAAAGATGTCTCGAGACCGGGCTCTCAGGAAGCAGCAGCAGCTGAACAATTTGGTAGCAGCAGTGACAAAGCTCGCGAAACCTGGAGATTTGATTGTGGATTTTTGCAGCGGAGGGGTAATGTATATTTTTGTTAATGTGGTGCATTTTCTTTTAGCTTTCATCTTTGCAGTGCTAGGTGGTTGCTGCCACAAAGAAAAGTAGATGTGCAGATGCTGAAATTTTAGCTGCTTTCAAAGGTTCTCTCATTGGTGTGGGGATGCTCATCACATAAAGAGTGAGCAACAGAGAACACTGAAAAGTGACTCAGATTTTGTTGTTTGTTTTTGTTTTCACAGGGCCATGTTGGAATTGTTCTTGCTTATATGTTGCCATCATGTCAGGTAAATCCTCAATAAAAAGATTTCTGGTAATCATCTAAAAAGATGTGTATGTAGAGGGAACGCATAGAAGTCACAGTTGTCTCAGTAGAGGACTTATGTCTGAAACATGCAAATTTTTAGCATAATCCCCAAATGTGTGTGATGCTTTCCAGAGAAGACAAAAGTTGTAGGAAAATATAAAATATTTTCAAGATGATTAATATTGGCAAGTATTAAATGCCTTTAATTGTTCCTGGGTTTCCAGCTAATAATTTTGTATACCTCAGACTCTGCCACAAGTGATTCAGATGTCAACAAACTACAAAGTTTTCTGCTTGTTAATGTTATACTTTGATTTCTCAGTATTATTTTGCCTTACTTTCTCCTATGTGTGAAATTTAGGTGGTACTCATAGAAAATAAGGAGTTGTCTCTGATCCGTGCTAAAGACAGAAGTGATGAACTAGGTTTAAACAACATTTGGTTCATTCAAGCAAATTTGGACTATTTTAATGGGACTTTTAACATTGGGGTAAGTGATTATAACTTTTCCACTTCAAAACTTCAGTGTCTGATTAATTATTCTTAAAACAACTGATACACATGAGAGAATAAAATTCTATATGTCCTTACAGACTGTGAAAGTAAATGAGATTAATGTTCTGTCTAGAATTTTGCAGCCCTAGTGAAGAATAAAGCATAAATAGCATTTTGTAGCTCTCTAAATATTCATGTCACCCAATTTTTTATGCTGTTAATAGAATATGAACCTCTGTGGCAAGGTGCAAGTTTTCCATGCAAGACTGACTGTTCTTTAAATCATCCATCTAAAAGCCTGTTTTGACTATAGCAGAGGATGGGTAATGCTGAAGGTTTATGGTACATGAACAGTGCTGTTTAACTGTTTGGTTGGTTTATTTAAGAAAGGAAAAGAAATTCAGTGCAGAGAAAGAGGAGAGAATAAATGGTTTTAGCCCAGTCCTTCCAAGTGTAAATTTCCAATTCTCTAGCTTTATTTTCTGTGCTACATTGTCATATAAATCTCAGTGGGTGAACTAGAGGGACATTTCAAAATACCAGGATCTCATGAATAATACACTGAATTGTGTGTGTGAAATGCTTAATAGTTGTTTTATGAACTGAGTCTCCAATTTTGTCGTCATTGGAATTCCTGTCTTGATTTCTGGGGGCCCGTTTTAAAGGTTAATACAATGTTAACCCTGTGGAGTTTTTATTTAATAAAAAAGGTATTATATTCTCTTTCAAGTTTTGTGACAAGGGAGATATTGAAGTATATGTCAGAAGAGTTTGCTTGGAAATTCTTCTTTTCCAGCCCTTCATTTCCAAATATCTGCATTAGTCTTCGCATTTTATTTTGTTTCAGACAGTGAGTTCAATATATAAGGTACAGTGAGAAAGCTTTGTCTTTAATTTCATTTGGGATTTTTTCTTAACTAAATGGGTTTTTAGAAAGCCAAAGAAGAAATCATTTGGTGTAACAGGTCACACAGGCTCAGCAAAGCTACTGGTTTATCTGCTGCTCTTTTAAGGTCTCTTTTTCTGCAAGCAAAGCAGAGAGCTAGCTTTGTTTTCTACCTAGATAGATGAGGAAGTAACTATAATTGCATTCCATGATAATCTGATAGCTGTGATATTAAGATTCTATTTCTGATGTTAAACTAGTTTTATTTTAGTTGTTAAATTCATATGAGCAGAAAATTATTTTCTTGTTAATTTTTTAGTGTTCTGCCTGAGACAAATATATTTGTTTCCATCTGTATGCAATTATGGTTCAGTTGATGATTAATGGTCTCCTCAGCTGAGCTTACAACAAGCAGACTGGAAACAAAAAAGACTTTGTTTTAATCTGTATCTGAGAGCAAAGTTTTTATCTTCCAGTTGCTCTAACTTGAAAAACAGCTTTGAACCCTGAAATCTGAGCTGTGCAGTCTTAAACCTCTTCTCTATATGTACAGTGAACCAAAAGCAAAGCAAACAATGTAGTTTTATAAATCCACTCTGCTGCATAAAATTAAAAATGTGCCTCAAAGATGTCCTTAGTTTAAGTATGCACCAGGCCCACTGTTTGAGGTGCTGAGCACCTGGGAGGAGGCAGAGGAGGTGCTGCCCCATTTCAGCGGTGCATTTGGCATCCCAGGTAGAGGTAGGAGAGAGCTGCCTGCCTTCCCTTCAGTATATCGAATACTGCAGGCATTTGCTTTTCTGTAGGAGAGCAGAAAGAATTTGGGTGCAACCTCTGTGTTGCCCAAACATGTCAGTGCTCTCAGGTAGTTTGGATCAAATGTTATTTTAGTTTTAGTTGAAAGGCCCCTCACTAAGAAAAATAAATGAAAGAATAAGGAGAGGAAAAAAACAAAGGATATTTGATTGTATTTGATGCCTCCCCCAGCTCCAGTGTTTGTTTCCTATAGGTTTTACTCAGTACTTGAAAATCAAATTATCTAAATTTAGATAATATTAGCATAATTTTAGCATAATAGCATATTTTTTTCCTTTAGATGTGACCTTCAGGGATATCTATTTCTTCTCATACTGCTTAGTTGAAATCCAGTTTTGACATAGTTCTTTGTATTTTTGAGTCCTTTTTGCTTGACAAAAACTTTTTGCAAATCACCACATAGTTTTTCTGCTACTATGTATTCCACAACTACTATTTTTCTGGATATTTGTGTTTAGTTTATTTGATATCACAGTGAAGTGCACCTGCCTTTTGAGTGCTTTTGGTGAGTGTCCCTTCTTCAGTGTTGATTCTATGTTAATGAAATAACCCCTTAATTTTCCTCAACATAGGAAGGAGAGGAATGGAAAACTGGAGAACCGAGGACCAAGCTTTTGGTGTAACAGCTTTAGTTGCAAAAACTTCCTCATGCATTTCATTAACTAAGTCAAGGATTGTATTTTGAATGTTCCAGTGATGAATTTTCCTGTTTCTTTGGTTGTTTTTCCTGCTGTAGGTGGCCCTGCATGCCTGCGGGGTGGCCACAGACATGGTGATTGAGCACTGCCTCAGGGCACGGGCAGCCTTTGTCATCTCCCCCTGCTGCTACGGCTTCATTCAAAATACAGTCAAGTTCAAATATCCACGGAGGTAAACTAAAGCTTGCAAGATAAGCCCTAAAATATCAACTTAAGTGAGGGAATAAAATCCTAGAAGGGTATAGAATTAATCATTTGAGGGTCATTGAGAGTGACCAGGCTAAACTGATTCACACTTACAATGAAACTGTTTCCTCCTGTTTGTCAGCCCATCCTCAAAGGCAGATTGGTAATTCCTAGATTATTTTTTTCCTGGATTTATCTACTCATGGTTCAGAAGACTTTATACAACCAACATAGTAGATACAGTATCTTATATGCAGACCTTCTACCTTAAAATCACAAAGTTAATAGAAAACTCATGAAAATTACTCTAAGAAGGGGAATTGACATTTTAATGTTGGAGGAAGATGTAAGCAGTCAGTTTAAAGAAATGGGTCTGCTTTATACCACAGTTCACTGCTTGTAGAACTCCTTTGATTTATTCCCAAGTAGATAAGCTCTCCTGTGTTTCAGTTCATATTTTTAATACTTTTTCAATGGATTGTGTACATATTTTGTCTTCAAATATGCCTTGTGGGAGATACTAATATATCTTATGCTTAGGAATTTTAATGCCTTTGATATAAATAAAATGTAAAGGATAAGCATAAAGTGGCAGAAGATAAGAGGTTAAACAGCCTTCTGAGTCAGAACTAGGTGGAGGAAAAGAGTTGTTCTTTGATTGGCTTTTTTTTTTTTTTTTTGTTCATAAAACTGAGCTTTGCATTTTGGATATCCAAGATGAATTTGATTTCATTCTACCAGGAATTACATCAATGACTTAAGTATATATTTGCTAAAATAAGAAACTGAAACATGCAGTCTTAAAAGGTATCAACAAATCTAAAGAGATATTATGCATTCATGTGAAATATTTTTCATACTTTTCTATAATATCAAAGTGTTCTGGCACAGAAGTGCATAGAAAGCAATTCTTTATAACTTGTCAGTTTGATAACCTTTGCATTTAACTGTTCTTTCTTAGTCAATTTGATACTTCCATCTCTTTTGTTTTCTCTTGTGACACAATAATACAAATAAGTCTTCTAATGAGGAGGCAATAAAATTCCAAGCCTTTTAAAATTAACAGGCATATAATTTTTCTCAGTAGATTTGTTTTAAAATTGGCTGGTTAATGTTTAACTTTTCACCAGCCGCATTTTTAGACCACAGAGACTGGAAATTATCACTTTGAAAACTTTTGTTGCTGTGGATGTTGCAAGAATATTTGTGTTTGCTGAAATTTTCAATCTCATCTCATAAGTCTATGAAAAACTATTAGCCTGGTCTTTAGCTACATTTTAGGGTTTGCTTTTTCTTTTTTCCCTTATGTTATATGATCATAAAACATGGTAGCCTGGCTGTGTCCCCACAGTGGCTATGTTCTGTACTCAATTCCATTGTAAAGACCCTTTAGCTTTGTGATACAAACAAACTATATGTGTGTATTATTAAATGTATGTAAAGTGTTTGTGGGACAGTGAGAAAACCACAGTAAGTACATGTTAGCATTTATAATGATTTAAAGAGAGAATTTTTATTAATATTAGAAAAAACCACTGCTAAATACACTTTTCTATTGAACTGGAACTGTAATGGGTTTTGGTATTTTTTAAAGCCCTTCTGTATGATAAAGATATTACTGTTTTTTTTTTAAATGTGTTCAAGTATATGATGATTGCTTCTGTTTTCCACCTTTGCTGTTTTCAGATGTGAATTGAATTGATCTATTTTTTTTTTCAGTCATCAGTTCAAAGAAATTTTGTCCTACAAGGTATGTAAAAGGACAGAGGGAAGATGTTTATGTGCAGTTCCCTGCATTTCACTGTGTCTTCTTATCAAATGAAATACAGGTGGTTATGTTCTAATTGCAAGGAGAGGCATGTGTTATGTGAAATGTTCTTATTAGTGCAGGTGCCATTGTGTTTTCTCTCCACCATACATTTCAAAGGCTTTTTTCTTCAACAAAATTAAGTAGTTTCTCCACAAAAAACCCACCTTTTTTTGTCATAATGTATCAGTGAGCCATTCCTAAGGTACTTCAATGTGTATCAGTTAAAAATTACAGGATATCAATTTGTTTAGATGTTAAATACAACTGTTGTAATAAACATTAGATTCCTCCCTCTAATTTATGTCTAAAACATTGGACATTGTAAGTAGGAAGAGCTTAAACAGAGCTTAAACAGCAAGAATTTAATAGAGTATTTATGTTTTATACAGCTTTTAAAATGTTATTCAAAATGATTTTTAAAGTATTAAAGTGTGTTTTGACCCTAAGCAGCTGGGGTCTGTGGAGATAATCTGAGAGAAACACAGGAGAAATTATCACTGAAGAAGCATACAGATCTGACAGAGTGAAGGGTAACAGGAGAGTGGAAAAGGACAAGAGCAGAGAGGTAGGCAGCAGAAAACTGGTTCTGATCTATTAAGTTTTGTCTTGTGAGTTTAAACTAGTTAGTGATGAACAACCCAAAATTTGAAGGTTACAGGCACTTAATGTGGCATGGAAAAAAACATGTTTCCTTCTGAGAGAGACAAGGTTATGTAAATTTACAGCTCAAATCCTAGACAGGACTCTTGGCCTTTACAATATAGAAGTGATTTTTGGAGGTGCAGAATAATTCTTTGTAACAGAAATATGGAAATAAAGGAGGGTATTTCTAATATTGAAATGCTTTTGGAAACAGTGGACAGTGCAAAGATAATGTATGTGGCAGGAAAATAGAGATTATCTTTTCTAATCCCTAAATTAGAGGGAGTTTTAAAAATTCAGAAAATCTCTGGCCATCTTATGAGGGAGGTTCAGTTATCAGGTAATAAGTGCCCAAAGACTGAGATGCCAAAAGCCACATGATGCATTTGGAGCCGCCATTATATTTTCCCATGATTAATGTTCCTTTCAACATCTCTGTGACATAATCTCAAAGAACTCGGGCTTCAGTTCAGAAAAAAACTATTTACTAGCATTATTAAACTTGTTGACAGTACAGAGAGAGATGGTGTCAGTTATAAAGTCAAGGATGCCTAGATTAGGATAGTGTGTATAATCTCATTGCAACTCAGTGAATTTCTTCTTAATCTGTTAAACCATGGAGATTTAAATCACGGAGTTTGTCAATACTGTAGAAGCTCCAGAATTTGGTTAATTGTGTTATAGAAGGGCACAGGAGTCAAAGATAAGGCTAAAAAATATTGCTGCTCTTAGTATCATGAGAGTCTATACAATTGATCTAGGCTGGCTGGTGCCTCAAATAATCCTAGTTATAAATAACTTCTGTTATGCAGCTAGCTGTATGTGTTTTTATATTTCATATTAAAAAATTCTTACAGGTTATTGGCTAGCAGCCAAAGTTGCCATGTGTTAGCCAGACATTGTCTGTGTCACCCACTCCAGTTCCCATTTTAAATTAATTTCTCTTATCTTTCATTTTAGTGAGATCTAAAAAGACACCCAGAAGTTTGGCATTTCCAAAACTTTTTTTGATGAGAACGTTATGCTGTAATTCATTTGTTTATAATTGCAAGGAATAAGGTTATGCTAGCTGTAGATTTTTATTATGATACATTTTGAGGCTCTGTCAAAACACAAGGAGAATTGGAAAGTAGAACTGTATAAATTTGCAAATACAGCTGTGGAAATTTAATAGAAACGGAACAGGTGGGTGTTCTAGTAAACAAGTTAACTGTTTATGCACACTCTGGGAAGTTTCTAATCATTACTTAAGAAATACTTTTTTTATTTCAGCCAACAGGGAATATGACAATTTAATCATTGTGTCGGGGGAAACAGTGTAGTCATAACAGCCTCTAGTTTATCTTTTTGGATCACACTGTAAGAAGCCAAGGATTGGAGTCAGTCCAGATGTTCAGGTTAAGTGACAAGACTTACCTTGGCTCTGCTCTGCTCCAAAGAGCTGGGAACTTGCTGTTGCAAAGAGCCAAGTTCTGTCAGGTGCCTGAAGACTGGTGAGGAGTTGTGTGCTAACATGGGTCTTCCCCCTCTCCTCTAAATCCCTCTTTTTCTCCCCAAGCTGCCTGTCACTGCTACTTCTCTCCAGGAGTGGCCACATTGTCCATGGCACCCCTTCTTCTCCATCCTTCAGTGGTCGCATCTGGGTTTAACATTTTCACCTCTTTTGTACTACAGGAGTAGCCAGATTTGAACTGAACTGAACTGACTGGGTGTAACATGTTTAAGGCCCTAAATGTGTTGTAACATGTTCTTATTTTGCTTCCATATTTTTTCTGAAGCTGTGAGCTGAAAATCTTCATGTCCTAGGGAACAAATATCCTTGCATCAAGATGATATAAATATATTTAAATGAGTAATATTTGTGTATCAAGTGATGATAATATTTTATGTTATAACACATGGGAAAATATTTTGCGGTCAGGTGTCTGTTTATGAATTGGGTGGAGTGTACTGGGGGAATTGCCATCTTGATTTCATATGAAGGTTTTTTGTGGAGTGAAGCCTTGGATGTTTATGGCCCTCTAAAAAAAGCTGGAGTGAGTATCCTTACTTAATACTGAAAGAACCTGAAGTATCCTTAGGTGAAGTTGCTCTCTCCACCTGTTACAAGAACCAAAACTTTAAAATCGTAATTTTATATCAGGCAAGAATAAAAGAAAATCTTTTTGATGCAAGACACATGCCCTTGTTTCCGTACTATAGTTCTGGAAGCTTTGCTTAGGAGAGCACTTTGTGTTGTTGCCCTTTTCTGTTTTCTCCCCATGACATTGCAGGAGCTTGGGAATGTTGTGTGATTCTAAGATGGTTCTGATTTACTCTGCCCTGTACTTACAATTGCAGCTGTCCCACAAAGCACAGCTGTCATCAGGGCAGTAATTCCATTGCCACACCTGCAAGGCTCTTGCTCTCACCACCTGGCTAACCTGCCTTCCTTGGCTTGGCTGGTCTTTGAGGGGCCATTGTGCTGGCATTGAAGGCAAGTGAGGATGGGGCTCTGCTGCTGCCCCCTCCCCTGCACCATCCCCCTGGCTGAGTGGGCAGGGAGAAATTCTTCTGTAGAAGTGTCTGCAGAAAATTTTAATGGAACAGGGGTAGTTTGAAAGTAAATTGTGCTCCTTTTGTTGGAGGAAACTTTCCTATTCAGAGCAAGGTATTTTTTGCCTTCAGAATCTGATTGGATTTGGTGGGGCAGAGGAAATTGAATCCATCAGCCTATCCAGGGATTCAAAATCACTGCTTGAGAGAAATGTTCAAATCAACTGTTGAAGAATTTTGTCTCGGCTGCTTATTGATTCAGGGAGGCTGCCCTATTATGACTGTGCTAAAAGATGGCTGTGTTGCTCATCAGTTATTGAAGGCAAAATTAGTCTGCAGGATGTCTTTGAAGGATGCTGTCTTGTATACATTGCATCCCATTCAACTGCTGCAAAGAATTAGGAAGCTTAGCAAGAAATAAATACTCATGAGGAGAAATGAGGCAGTGATTACAAATACTTGACCTACACAAGTATTTGCAGTATAAAAATTGGAATTTGCACACAGGTGAATTTTTTTAGAAGTAGTGTCTTCAGTGTGGTATCATTTCTGATACTTTTGAGCATTGAATCAGATTTTTCTTGATGAATTTTTTTTTGTCTTTTTTATAGGAGCACATGATCCTTTGCAGATTTGCAGATCAGACAGCTGTTCAGCTTCCACCCGAACGCAGGCTAATTGGTATGAATTTCTGCAGCTGTTTGTAAACCATGCCAGTAATGGTTTTACACCTTGATATGTAAAGGAAGAAGTAGGACATTTATGAGTGGGGCATGAAGTAAATGTCTTCAGATAACAGTTGAAAAATTTAAGTCTCCTCACATTTCACATCTTGCTGTTCTTGTCTTGGTATAGAAATGTTTTTCTTCCAAAATCATCAATATTGAAGTGACAGTTTGCATTTTACTGTCTGGTGTTGTTGTTTTGATGGAAGCTGTAAACTAGCTTCCAGGTCAGAAAAGACAGAAGGGGCTAGGAACTCTAAGTCTGCTGAGGGATAAGTCTGCTTTTTTGGCTTAGAAGAAACATTTGCAAAGTATATTAAAGCAGTACTTGCTAATAAGCATAATGTTTTAAGAAGCTTAATTTGAACAATTGAAAGTATTTCTTACACTCACTGCACAAAAAGAAAAGAATAGATATCGTGTATAAAAGCTGACAGTAAGTTTGTCAGTTTCTTTTGTCACCACCACAATATTTGAAAAACAAATTTCAAAAAGGTCAGTATTCATTTACTAGTGTTGGACCCCATGCTGTGGGCTGAAAATTGAAATAGGATCAAAAATTTTTTTTTTGAAGGATTGTAACTCTTATCAGTTCTCAGTGTCTGAAACTGCAGGGTTTTTTCCCACAAATGTAACTTAAGTGTTTTGCCCTGACAGTGTGTACTATTGTAATTATAATATTGGAGTCAGTGGCCATTTTGTTCAGCCAACCACAGAAGGTGGTTTTCTATGAAACCACAAATGTGGGAGGATTGGGTTACAAAAGGTGATTTGCAGAGTTCTGTCTGGTTGGTTATATAAATTAGTGATTTCTCCCTGCAACATACAAATCCATACAGGACTGAGTTGGAAAGATCTTTTTCAGGCCCTCCCATATTATTGTGCCTTTAAATTGTCTCAAACCCAATTACTACCCCTCTCAAATCTCGAGCCACCAACAGAACTGAGGCCAAATATCATAATAATGACTTCAGAGCAGTGAAATTCTTTTGTAGTTAAGGAATCCAGCTGAGAAGGAGAAGATAGTTCTGGCTGTGGACTTACTGTGGATGGACAGAGTAGGTTGGACTGAGCCCTGCATTCAACTGTGATGTGCACCAACTGCTCTGAAATACAAGGATACTGCAGGGTGTGTTGGTGCCACCTGCCCAAGACTTCTAAAGGCACCTGACCAGGGTGCATAACAGGGCTGATGATGATACAGGCACAAAAGCTCGTTATATATTCAGGGAAGAGAGCTAAGCTGTTCCAGAGGCTAGTTTGGAATTCCAGACTCCTATTCCAAAGGCAAACAGGATGTGCTCCCGTCTCTTCATCTTAGATCCCAAATACATTGAACTATACAATTCTGTCAGGAACAAGGGAAGAGGCAGGAACATTGTGTTTGAGATTGAAGCAGGATTGTGCCCTGTTGACTTGAGACTGTAACTACTAGTAATAAAACATTTCAAAGTAGCATTAAATTTTTCTTTCAATAGTTTCAAGCTGCTGAAAATACGATCTGACAAGTCAATTCTGTTTTTCAGAACATAATAATCAATTATAATGAGTAAATAAGTAAAGACAAATGGTCCCATCATCTTGTCATGGCTGTATCATAATAAAAAACTTTGAAGCAGAAAAAAGCTTTTATCCTTCCTGGTTTTTTTCTGCAGGTAAATCTGGAATAAGCTTATTTTGCATTACCAATTTAGTATGTTTGTTTATAAGTAGTTACAGTAATATGTCTCAAATCAATTACACTGGATCACTTTTTCGTATTTTAGTCTATTGTTCAATAACCAGAGATTTTCAGATTTTAGGTGAAAGTACAGGAGGGAAACAGCTATAGTTATAAAGGGACTAGAAATCTGGCAATTCAGAGGGCTAAGGGGTAAACTAGGAATTTTTATTCTTCCCATTTACCTTAAAGCATGTTTTTTTTCTGTATGTTTTGAGAATACTTTTAAATAGTTGTGCATTTCTTCATATATAAAGAGTTAATAATCTCTTCAAGGTCTTTGCTAAATGAGGGTTACAAGTTACAGATGTGATTTGGAACGTGAACCAGATTAAGATGTTTTTTAAAGTAGATTTGGAACTTATTTTTTCGATGGCTTACTGATGTGTTTTCCTAACATTATGTGCACGTTTCTGATAATGTTTCTACATTTTGAGTTTCTGTGTTCTCCCTTGCTCTCATTTTAGGAAAGCAATGTATGGGACTTGTGGATCTGGATAGGGCATGGGCTGCAGAAGAACATAACTACTCTGTCCAAGTTATATCTATGGAGCCAGAGAGTTGCTCTCCAAAGAACAATATGTTTGTGGGCATCCCTACTTAGAGTGTGAAACTTGCATTCGATTTGAAGCTGAACATAAATCTTCAGTGCATAATGACATCCAGCAGATAGAGGCAGCACTGGGGAGCAGACATCCCACATCTTGAACACATTGCCTTCGGAAAGGGAAGCAGCCCCCAAAGTCCTAAAAAGCAAACTGCATGCAGAGCATCACAAATCAACTTTGTAGTATGTCATTAAGCAACTTTTGGTTCTCATACTGAGAAGTTTCTGGATCTAATGACTGTGCATGGAATTATATCCATCTGTAAAATTTAGAAAAAACTGGCTTTGTTGAAGGAAAGGTGATTTCCTTTTCAGTAAAGCTGTGTCTTGGCTGCTTGGAAATTGCATTCGTGGTCAAAACAGCATTTGTGTTCATAAGCACAGCAGTTATCAGCTAGCAGTGCTGATCACCAGAGGAACAGAGAAGACCAAATTTATTGTATTACTGAAGATGGCTGTGCAACAAACAGGTGGTGGCCTGACTTTGCTAAAGAATTCCATACTACTGGAGGAAGGTTATTTTTAATAAAAGTTCATCAGAATACTTTGGGCTCAAACTGCTTATTAAAAATGTATTCTACTTTGCCAATAATTGTTTTAAAAGAGTTCAAAATTACCTTTAAATATTATGCAAGGATTCTGTAACCAGGCATTTGAAATTTGGTTTAAAGAAACCAAACTCCTCATTATCCTCTGACCAGAAAGTAGGAGCTACACATGAGTGGATCCTTCACTGTTGCATTGCTAATAGAAGAGTGTTGATTCCTATTCATAAGAAACTTGCTGTCCAGAAGAAATATTTAAGAACGGTTCATGTGTGTACATACACCATCTTCACTGATTTTATATTCAGCTTAAAATTTGACAAAAGTTGCAGTGTTGGAACCATTTGAAAAGATAATTGTGGTTATGCTGCTCTAAAATGAAAATAAGCATTCTCCTGTGCTCCATTTTCTCCCTAATTTTAAATCACCTGTTGACACGACACAAACACAATGGAAGGTAGTTCCTAATGAGAGTTTTACTGCATGTTTAGGGGTTTTACACATCTGTAAAACCCCTAACACATCTGTAAAACACAGCACAATTCTGCCAGGTTTCAATTTAAATAATCTGAAGTTTGAAAACTGTGAACATAACTTCCAGACATGGCTAACTGAATTACAAACAATAGGTATTGGAGCAAAAAAAAGAATCCAAAAGTATTTTATTATTCATGAAATGTAGATATCTAAAAGATCTAAATACTTGGGGTTTTTTAAACGTGAACACGTGGAACGCTACCCACTTATTTCAAAAGCACAAAAGTGAGCAAGTAGGAGTGAATTCCTACCTTTGGCTTGAGTTCTTCCAGAGATAATGATGAAATCTTTTTCTGCAACTGTTTGTGGTTACAGTAGTAACTGGAGTTTTGAAGACTGTATGGAAAATACAAAATACATGGCGATACCGGTCATCTCCAGAGTTTTCTGCAATACTTGCCCAATTGGAATTCTGTTTCCAAATTAGTGGTATGTCAATCTGAACATTAGTCATGGTTAATTGCTTTTCTGGAGTGAGCAAATGTCTCTTTACGACCTTCTTGTGCTGAAGGAAGAACTCGTCAAGGTGAGGCAGTTGGAAACTGATGCTGTTTACAGTAAGGGTTTTCACACTTCTCTGGTCCAGGCAGTGGGTAGCAATATCAATGTTTTAATTATGGTGATGTTGAACATTTGGCATGGTTTGATACTATGCAATAAAACAGAGCTTTCAGTAGAGCAGAATTCTCTGCTCTTACACGCTTCGGATCCTTTGCAATATCTGTATCAATAGTCTGTAATAGTTTTTGGATCTACCTGAAAAGAAGGAATACATTTGGGTTCTACAACAGGGAACATGTGTGAGCTGAATAAAAGGTAAAACTGGGTTTTTTAACAGGCAAAACCAGGATTTCTTTAAAAGAGAGGTGGAAAAGGAACCTTATTTGGACAAATGACCAAGCGTTTATTAGGTGCTTCAGATGGTCCCATTTTTTCCCCATTTTATTAAAGTACCTGTTTTCATGTTAATGACAGTTTCCCACAGGTGTTGCTTTACTTGTGGCTAAAGTAAATTACTTTGTATTTGCAACCCCACAAAGAAATAGGCTTCACAGGAAGAAAAGATTTATGGAAGCAAGGCAGAAAACCTGCAGAAGTAGTGCTGTGTTTACATGCATGATGACATCTCATTTTTTCTTGGATGAGCCAAACTATACAAAGTGAGTTTATGACAAATTTTTTTCCTTCCCAAAATTAAGAATATTTTAATGGCATCTCACAATATCCATCATCTTGATGGCTTACAGGATTAGTGAGGCTGCATTTCATTTGTGATACTGGTGTGAGCTTGTTGCTGTTGGCATCAATGGGCTCTGGTTTCTTCTCAGGAGAACAGAATCATTCTCATGTCCAAGGATGGAGTTATGTTACTATGAATAGCAAAGCCTGAACTATGCTTCAGATGAACTGATGCTTATTGAAAACTAAGAGAAGCAGATGAAAAAAGCGTAAAAATAAAGATCTGCAGCAAGAGATAATACCTAATTAAATTGCTAAACTGTGGCATGTACTTTTCTCTAGAAAGATGAACTCAATTATATTAATTTCTAGGTATGTTACTTTGCTCTATGTATCTGTGTACATAAATGGTATGGAATTAATAGAGCCTAAAATTGCCTAAACAAGGGGAGTAGACAGTGTGGTCCTGGTGAATGAATATTTGTTGTTCTGGCAGCTAGTTATGCAAGGAGCTATCTTGATGTCCAAGGTGCATATCTTAATACTATTCATGTTTTTCATTTGTCTGGCTGATTGGGACCAGCTATAGGGTGAACAAAAGCTGTCCTAGCATAGTCATGATTTTTCACTATCTTGACAGTTTTCTTTTATGTTCTTTTGTAGCCTGTAATGCTGGAAAAAGTAACCTTATAACAGGAAACAGATGACCAAGCCATGTTAAAAGTTAGTCATCTGTGTGGATATGTATCTTTATTTTTGGTTTTTCATTTTATTCGTTATTGTCTTATTATCTGCCTCTTCAGCCATATTTCAAGACATCTTGTTATTGCCGTATTTAGGCAGGGGTAGTAATAAACAAGGGACGTTCCTAGTAGGTTCATTGTGCCCCCTAATTTTTATGGGGCTTGATCTAAACAAGAAAAGGTAAAATGTTACTATTATCCTGATAAAGCCATCTTTTTTGCTGTTAGTGGAAACTACATGAGTGGTCAAAATTACTCAAAGACAAACATACATAAAATTATTTACTTATAGGGTGGCCGTAAATTTCAGACCAATGTTTTTTGTTTCTCATTTTTACTAGACTTTTAGTTACTTGCTGGATGCAATGGCACTAATCAGAAATGTCTTTCTAAATAGCTGTGTTCCTAGGTGACATGTAATGCCAGGTATTCTCATTGAAAAGAGCGTTTAAAGAAACCATTTATGGTCAAGTAAGTTTAAGTAACCTGCAATGAAATGGCACTCAGCTGATTTTACAGTAGGTTTAAACAGATCTTAGTATGGCTCAACACCATAAGCTGAGGCAATTTGCTTTTAACATTTTGCTATAGAGTTAGAAATAACCCCTTTCAATGTGTGTGTGTGTATACACATACATACATACATACATACATACATATATATATATATTTAGAAAGTATTGATCTAGAAGAGCACTGATTAGCAAAAAGTAACTGAAAAAGTGAAGCATTAGTTTCAGTCTTGGTGCATAGTTCTCAGCAGAAGGAAAAGCACATTTTCCTTTAAGCATAATCAAGTACTACTTTCAAAGCTTTTGCCTTGGACCATTTGCCTGTCATAACAAATTCCTCGTGTACAATCTCAGTCTAAGTTCCTGTGGTTTTATTACCATTTTTTAAACAAAATTGAAACCTAAGTATCATGCATTTACCTGTCTATATGACTAGTGTTACTTACATGCCCCTAATAAAATGAAGAAAACCTCTGAACTTTCCATGCTCAGACCTGCATTTAAACTACGTTGCTATCAAGATTTCAGTTCAGTAGTTCAGTAGCTTGTGCTTATCAAGTTTCAGCTTACTATAGCTATCATTAAAAGAAATTCCATTTTCTATGTCAATAAGATATTAAGATTCTATACAAAGAGTAAAACTGAAAGCAGCTTAATTTTCTTTGGTTGTAGCTTTTATTTAATTAGAAATTACATGAGTAAGGAAGCACCTTTCTCTGCAGTCTTCTCATAGTGATTTTAAGAAAATACTTGAATTTTCAGAATAAAGGTGGGTGCTTAGGATAGTTTTATAATAAATTGCTTAAGTCAATTTAAGCAATAGAGGAGTTAACATTATCCCAGTATTAGCCTCTAAAAAGATGATCAGCTTTTACAATTTCTCCTGTTTTCTGTCTCACTTGTGGGACTTCAGGCCTGAAATGTGTTTTCCTGGGCATGAAACCTGCAAAGCAAAACAGGAGTGAGCCTTGAATGGCTGCTGTTGCTGTCCCCACCACAGGCACGTGCCATGCCTTGGCAAGGTGAAGCTCTTTCACTCTTGTTTTTCCCCCTTGGTAATGTAGGAATAATGCCTCGTTTTCTCTTAGAAAACAGAGACTCCAAGTATTCACGTGCTCTGTTGGAAAAAGACCTCTGAAAGCTGTGAGATTATTTGATCCATAATAATAAAATGTTAGGGCTTCTTCCCAACCTTAAATACCTGAAATTCTTGCTGTAGTAATTTTAGCCCTTACCTTTTTCCATATTTTGCCTTACCAGATATGCTGTCTATACACTAATTACTGCTGCTTCTGACACAGGGGCAAAATAACTAATTTTTTTATGTCAGAAACAGCTATGGGAAATAGAAATATGTGCTTAATGACTGAAGCTCAACTAAGGTTAGTGCATTGTCTTTGCACTACAGCTGAATCCTAATGACAGTGTCCAAAACTGGCACAGTACACCAGTGTGTTAGGTATCCTCATTTAATGGATGTGGAAAGAGTCTGTAATATTTTTAATCAACCATTTCTGGATCTAGATGTCATTTTATTTCTGCAATCCACAGCAAGGCTTGGAAAGCTGCATTTTTTCAGACAAGTTTGTTTCCAAGTGTAAAACAAAGATCTTTCTCTCCTCTTCTGACCCACACCTTTGTCAGCTGCAATATTGTCAGATCACATAGTGCAGTTCAGGAAAATAGAGAGTGACATGTTTTAATTTTACTCTCACAGAGGATGCACAGATAAATAAATTCACACCTGCTTGCCCCAGAGATGCAAGGAACCTTGCTGACATTTCAGTGTCAGGATTCCTCCTCCTTATACTTTGGATTTAATTTAAGACCTGTGTGGAGGTAGAAGGCTGAATGTGTGCACAAAGCACCACTACAGCTGACCCAGCCCTGCTCTGTTGAACAGGGCAGTTTTTAACAAAGGCACGTGGAAAAAGGCAGGGATGTGTTTTCAGACTGCAGATGGCACAGGAATGACTCCTGTGCAAATTCCTCCAAGGAGTATATGGTGCACACCCCATAAAGGGGATTTGGGGGAATTTGGGAGCAGAGCAAAACTCCTCAGCCCTGTTGGGAAATTCTGGTAGAGGAGTAGTTGAAGAACTGAAAAAGTCAAGACTTCAGAGACATGAACTAAGGATCAGAATGCTTAGATTTTTTCATGAGTTTGGAAAAAAACCAACAAATTTGATTTAATTTTTTTTTATTTTTAATTGCTATTTACTGGGGTTAAAGTTAAAACATTCTGATAAGAGTTAAAACAGCAACATACTAAAAAACCTGGAGGAGGTGGCTTAAGGAAGGGTTTACATTTCTTTCTGCTTTGGGGAGGTGTGGTTTCTTTAGCCACAGAAAGGCTCCAGTGATGCTCAGGTTGCCCAGGCTGAGGGCAGCGGGAGGTGCCGCTCTGTCCCTGCCCTGCCCCTGAGGCCTCACGTGTGGAGCTGTGCCCAGCAGTGCCCAGCAGCAGCAGCAGGATGTGCCTGTGGAGCTGTGCCCAGCAGTGCCCAGCAGCAGGATGTGCCTGTGGAGCTGTGCCCAGCAGTGCCCAGCAGCAGGATGTGCCTGTGGAGCTGTGCCCAGCAGCAGCAGCAGGATGTGCCTGTGGAGCTGTGCCCAGCAGCAGCAGGATGTGCCTGTGGAGCTGTGCCCAGCAGTGCCCAGCAGTGCTCAGCAGCAGCAGGATGTGCCTGTGGAGCTGTGCCCAGCTGTGCCCAGCAGCAGGATGTGCCTGTGGAGCTGTGCCCAGCAGTGCCCAGCAGCAGGATGTGCCTGTGGAGCTGTGCCCAGCAGCAGCAGCAGCAGGATGTGCCTGTGGAGCAGGGCCCAGCAGCAGCAGCAGGATGTGCCTGTGGAGCTGTGCCCAGCAGCAGCAGCAGGATGTGCCTGTGGAGCAGGGCCCGAGGAGGCCGTGGGGCTGTGGGCAGGCCTGGAGCAGCTGTGCTCTGCAGCCAGGCTGGCAGAGCCGGGGCTGTCCAGCCTGGGCAGGAGCAGGGTCCGGGGAGGCCTCACTGCGGCCTTGCCGTGCCCAGAGGGGGCAGAGAGCCATGGGGAAGGGAAGGGTTTTAGATGAGGAGGGGGAGATCGGGGTCAGATGTTGGGAAGGGCTGTGAGGGCAGTGAGACGTTGGACCAGGCTGCCCAGAGAAGCTGTGCGTGCCCTGGAACGTTCCAGGCCAGGCTGGGCAGGGCCCTGAGCACCCTGATCTGGCGGGTGGCAGCAGCAGCAGGTGATGGCCGAGGTGCCTCCGTGGCGCTCTGGAACTCCGTGGGTGGGCACAGCACACCCGTTACCTGGGCATGGAATGTTGCCACCGGTTGCCAGGGGCACTCCTGCTCCCAAGGTTCTGTTGGCACGGAGTCTGTTGAGCCAGTTGACGGATTCTCTGCTGCGCAGCAGACGCGGAGCATCCGTCTTCTCCATCCCGGCTGGGAATAGAGAGCCATTTGCTGACGTTTGCGAGCCAAAGCCTGCACTGACTGTACAGGTGAGTGCAGACCATTCTTGGAAAGGCTTCTGATGCCGAGGGGCTGGGCTGGGCTGCGGGATGGGAGGATGGACTGCAGGTGGGCTCGAGTACCAGAGTCACCGACTTCCCCTCTGGCTTTGGACAGGAACTGGGGACTTGGGAATGGGAGTCATGGGGCACGGGGGTGTTCAAGAAAACTGCATTCCAAATAGGTAATCTCCCCTCTGCTTTTCTGATAGGTTTGGAAAAGCAGTTTTCTGGACTTCCAAAAAATCTGCAGTGGGATGCCTAATGGAACCAAAGAGATTGATCACATCCCTGACTTTCCTCTGATGTTCCTTTTTTGGTGTTTGCCCCACTTATTTTGCTGGTGGTTTTTGATCACAAAACACCATGAGCTCAGTAAGTACTTTGCTACTCAATGCAAACCTGATTCTTGAAACATTTTCCAGGGTAGTTCTAGAAAGCATATCAAGAGTTTGTAGCAAATGCAGAGAAACAGAAGCCTTTGAAAACTTCATGTAACTTGATGTTCTGGAACAGTGAAGGTTTGGAATCTCTGTGGATGTTAGCAGTAGTGCAGAAATGCTTCTGGTGTGAAGAGCAACCTGCTGGAACTGGGAACTGATCTCCTCATTCTCAAGCCATTGGGACAGGCTCGCTCTTGGGAGGCGGCTTGTGGGAGATCAGGGGTGATGTCTTTTGCCTGATGTGCTGTGCTCAGGTGGGAATGGCCCATAGCACCATTTGGTGTGTATTCCAGCCTTTGCAGGGGACTTTTCTGTATCCTTGTGTGCTGTCATTGAAGTTGCACAACCCCAGGGCCGTGTTAAGATTCGTGCCACAGAAAATGCTGAGGCTTTGTTCCCTCTCAGCGCCAGCGAACACACCCTGGAGGAGCAGTTGGTTCCAGACCAGCTCGGAAACGGAGCAGGCTGCTGCCCTCCAGCGCAGGTGGAACTTCATGGACAGAGCCACTAGACCTTGAGCAAAGGGGTGCACCTGCCTTTGAGCCTGGTGAGAACAGAAACTGCTTCTGGAGGGTTGAAGACCATGTGGCCATGTGTTTTTGCCAGTTTCTAGGCCCTTTACTGGGGAGGAAGGGAAACCTTGGGACTGAGGAAGCACCTGGTATGGCATCCCTAACCAGCAAGCCTTCTGACAACTGCTTTGGTTTGTCACTGAGCTCAATACACTGGCTGCTAGTAGGAGAGGAGCTGTGTAGCAAAGGTCCTCAAGTGCTGCTCAAAGCCCTGACTGAGTGTGCTGATGAGCTGGCAGTCGCTGCAGCTGCCCCAGTGGAGGGTGGCACAGTGAGTATGCAATCTCCCAAGCTGGATGAAGATGAAGAAAACCTGTCATTAGCTGTGGCCTATCCTTCAAGGAACCAATCTACAGCATAGTACCATAAAATTGGTGTCCCCTCTAATGTTGGTTGGGTTTTTTTTTTCCTGTGTGCTACAATTCCTGTATATGAAAGGAATAATCTGATGATGTGAACATCCTGTAAGCTGTTGTCATGCAACAGAAGTTGTGAGGAGCTCAGCTGCTCTTCCTGTTGTTTTGCCCCTTCAGAGAACAGGGCTGGCAATGGTTCCTGTGGACTCTGGAGGGTGAAGCTTGAGTGAAATGTTGGACACATTGCTGACAAAAATAGGCTGAGGGCACCACGAATCCAGTCACAGACTGTTTCTACAGTGGCAGCCCACCTAATTCCTTAGTAATCTCTGATCTTGACTCTAATTTTCTCTTTTTCAACTGGTGAAGAAATCATCGATCTCACAGGTGAAGACATCATTGATCTCACAGGTGACGACGTGATAGATCTCACAGGTGAAGACATCATCGATCTCACAGGGGAATCCTCTGAGCCTGAAGTCATCACTATCAGTGATGATGAGTCTCCTGTGGTAAGTAGAATCTGGGATCCTCCACTCCATCTTGCATTCAAATTAGTTTTCTTGCCTGGCCTCAAAGGTTGAAAAAAGGCTCTGACTTATCACTTTGGACACAGCTCTCAGTCGGCCACAAACACACTCATGAACACATCAGGATGCCTGAGAACTCCTTGCAGAGAATGGGCCAACAACCTAAAAGAGGTTGTTGCTTCCGTGATTTAATGGAGAGCACAGGAAGTCTTTGACTTCCCAAGTAAGAAGTGTTTTAGCTGCAACACCAGTTTAAGGTACCTCTGTTATTGAGCTGTAAAATGCAACTGCAACTGACTGGGGTATGCACTAATTTGGTTTCTTTTTCTAAGAAGTCCTTTAAAGGGTCACATTTGGAATTCTTTCATTATCCCCTACTATCTTAAAAGAATATGCTTGGATCCAGCCCACAGTGCAGTGGATCTGCTCAAATTTGGGATGCCGCTTCTGCTATGCAAAACACAAACGTGCAGCAAAACAGCAGGGGAGTTATATCCTGACTGGGTTGTTCCTACACATTTGGAAAGAAAAGACCTCAAATTTTACAGCAGAATTTCAATGACCCAGCTCCACGTGCACCAAACACAAGAGCAGGTTTGGGTATGGGGTTTTTTCTCTTCAGTAGCTGTTCACATGCAGTGAACATAGCAGTGTTCATGCTATCAGAGGTGAAATTGCCAGTTTGGGGGAGAAAGAGAGGAAGAACTGGCTCCAGCCCAAATCCAGTTAGGGAACTGAAAAACAGAAGCAGGAAGCAGAGTGTTCAGGTGGTTGCTAAGTGCCTCCATTTCTACCCCATTTCAGGATGGGGAGCAGAGCCAGCAGCAGCCACATTTTTTCAGGGCATCAGAGAATTCTCTTGGGCCACTGGCAAGGAATGATGAAGAGGAACCACTAGAAGATGATGAGTATGTGAGAGAGAAAGTGTCTAGCAAAGTGTCTAATGTCAGATAAGGGGTTGAAAGAGGTTTTTGCCAAGCTTTTGGGTTCTGCCTAGCTCTGTGCAAGTACTTCAGACCTGGAATATAGTGGCCTGCCTGGAAGAGAATTAAAATTAACCCAGCTGAATCCAGCAGAAGCCTTTCTTCTCAGTTTGTGAAGCCTTAGCTTCTTAGAAGCTGTCCATCTTACATTGAATGTAAGAGAATGGCCGGCCACATTGAAATGCTTGCCATCCACAAAAATTCTTGGATTGATTTGTTTCTGGGCTGGGATGTTGCTTAGTCAGATTAGGGGATGTTTTAAGTACCAACGTTTTCTTTGTTGGTAACCTTTGGTGCCCAGTGAAATAAATGGCTGCATGTTCTCCTGGTTCTGCTCTCTCTAGTGATTGGCTGCGATTTAATTTTGAACGTCCATTTTGGTCAGATGAGGACTCAGAGGTGAGGATCCACATGTTCTTGTCCTTTCTGGTTTGTGGGAGGGGAAGGGACACAAGGGGAGCTGCACAGCTCAGGTGTTTGAGGTGCGTGCCACGGGCAGCAGGCTGGAAGCACAGCCCTTGCTGGGAAGCTCCAGCTTGCCCATCCCTCCAAGTCCCTCCTTGGTGGTGTCCATAGAGGGAGCAGCCCTTTCCAGGATGACCCTGGCAGATCTGTTTGTCTTTTGTAGTTCTAGCATTAAGTAGCAGATTGCACATACTTCATGTCCAGTTTGCCTGGTGCCAACAGAGAATTCCAGCAAACTGAAATTCTTTACCCCCAGTGCCTGTTGTGGTTTCCTTTTTTCCGCAGCTGTTCATCCAACATGAAGTGTCTAGGGCTATGACTGCACAAGTTGCCCTCTTTGGGGCTAAGGAGGGAAAGAAAAGCTTCTAGCCCAAATCCAATCAGGGAACTCATGCAGGGAAGTAGGTTAGAGTTGTTTTGAGCAGTTCCTACTCTGTCTTCATTTTTACCCCACTGCAGGACAGGGAGCGTCTTTCCAGATCAGCAGAGAATTCAGCTGGTCCAGTAGCAACTCATGACGAAGAGGAACCAAGAGATAATGCTGAGTATGTGAGAGTAAAATGTCTCTCTAAATTCTAATTTCTGATCCATGGTAGGAGCAGGTTTTTGCCAAGCTTCTGGGTTCTGCTGAAATCTGTGCAGAAACTTCAGACCTGGAATATAGTGGCCTGCCAGGCAGAGAAGAAAGTAAAAGAGTCCAAAAAAGCAGATAGCAAAATCCAGCTGAAACCTTTCTTCTCTTTCATGAAGTCGTGGTTGAATATTTGTTGCAGTATGGCTTGATGTATGCTGAAATGCTTGCAGCATATAGCAGCTCGGGGAACAGTTGTGGAGCTGGGCTGGGATGTTGCTAAATCTGAAGAGGTGTTACGTGTTGGTAGCTCTCTGTCTGCAGTGAAATGATTGGTTCTGTGTTCAAATGGCTGCATGCTCTTTCTGGTTCCCTCTAGTGCATGGCCAGCAGGTCCTGCTAGTCCTCCAATGAGGGAGGGTGACAACTCTCAGGTGCAGGACAAGGAGCAGAGCCAGCAGTACCCACTTGTCTCCAGAGAGGCAGAGAGTTCAGCTGAGCTACGGGCAAGGGACACTGCAAAGGAACCAAGAGATAACAATGAGTATGTGACTGATGAAGAGTCTCTCCAAAGTGTCATTTCTGATATACGGTAGACACAGGGTTTTTTTGCCAGACTGTTGGATTCTGCTTGACTCTGTGTAATGGAATCTGATTTGAAGCATAGTGGCCTGTCAGGAAGGGATGGAATGGAAAGAAAGCCCCTACAAATCAAGCAAAATCCTGGAGAAACCTTTCATCTCCATTCAGGAAGTCATTATTGTATATTTCTTACATTACGGATTGCTCTGGAATGCTGGCAGTACACAAAAGCTCCTGCAATAACTGTGTTTCTGAGCTGGGATGTTGCTTAATCAGAATAAGGGGTTATTTCAATTTTTGCAATTTTATGTCTTGGAAGCCCTCTTTGCACTGTGAAATTGACAGCTGAATGTTCTTCTAGTTCTATTAACTCTGATGAATGGCCAGACCGTTTTGAGAGTCCTCCTACATGGCATGATGACATCACAGATGTAAGCATCATGTTCTTATCATATGTTCTTGTTCTTTCTGCTTTGTGGGAGGGGAGGAGATAGAGGGAGAGCTGCACAATCCAGGTGTCCTAGGTGGGATGCTAGGGGCAGCTGACTGGAAGTACAGCCCTTGCTGGGAAGCTCCAACTTGCCCATCCCTCCAAGTCCTTTCTTGGTGGCGTCCATAGAGGGACAAGCCTTTGTCAGGATGGCACTGGCAGATCTGTGTGTTCCTTGTAGTTCTAGCATTGACTGACAGACTGCAGACACCCCAAATCCAGTTTGCTGGTGCCAATAGAGCAGCAAATCTTTTTGCCCCAGATTCCTGTGGTTGTGGTTTCTGTTTCTCAGCAACAATTCATCCAGCATGAAGTGTTTAGGTCTAGGAAGGGAAAGAGAAGGTTCTAGCCCAAATCTAGTCAGGGAACTGAAACAGGGAGGCAGGATGGAGTGGCTTCAAGCGGTTCCTACTCTGTCTCCATTTTTACCCCACTGCAGGACTGGGAAAGGAGCCAGCAGTACTCACTTCTTTCCAGTTCAGAAGAGAGTTTGATGGAATTACCGGTGATCAACCTCCAACAGGAACCACGAGATAATGAATTGTACGTGACAGATAAAGAGCCTCTCCAAAGTGTAATTTCTGGTGTACGGTAGACTGAGGTTTTTGCCTATCTCTTGGGTTCTACTTGATTCTGTTTGGAGAATTCTGACTTGAAACATAATGACCTGTCTGGAAAAGAATTACCAAAAAAACCAAACCAAACCAAACAAAAAAACCCAAAAAAAAACCCTCAAAAAAAAAAAAAAAAAAAAACCAAAAAACCTCAAACAAAAAACCAACTGACTTAAAACCAGTAAAATCCAGGAGAAACATTTCCTCTCTTACATTATGGGTTATGATACACTGAAATGCTTGCAGTACCTCAAAGCTCTTGCACTTGTGATTCTGGGCTGGGATGTTGCTAAATCAGAACAAGGGGTTATTTCAATTTCTTCAATTATATGTTCTGTTGGTAACCCTCTGTGCTCTGTGAAATTGACAGCTGTGTGTTTTTCTGGTTCTGTTCCCTCTAGTGAACCACTAAGAAGTTTTGTTAGTCCACCAAATTGGGAGGATTACAATGCAGAGGTGAGGATCCACATATAGTTGTAATTTCTGATTTGAGGGAGGGGAAGGGACACAAGGGGAGCTGCACAGCTCAGGTGTTTGAGGTGGGTGCCACGGGCAGCAGGCTGGAAGCACAGCCCTTGCTGGGAAGCTCCAATGTGCCCATGCCTCCAAGGCCCTCCTTGGTGGTGTCCATAGAGGGAGCAGCCCTTTCCAGGATGACCCTGGCAGATCTGTTTGTCCTTTGTAGTTCTAGCATTAAGTAGCAGATTGCACATACTCCAAATCCATTTTGCCCGGTGCCAATAGAGCAGCAAACTACAATTCTTTACTCCCAAATTTCTGTTTTGGCTTCCTTTCTTCAGCAGCCATACAGCTAATATGAAGTGTTAAGGTTATCATAGCAGAAGTTGCCAGTTTTTGAGAGAACAAGGGAAAGAAACAGCTCCAGGTCAAATCTAAATAGGGAACAAGAACAGGGGACCAGAGAGGAGGGTGTTCAGGGGGTTCCTAAGCTGCCTCTATTTCTACCCTATTGCAGCAATGAGAACAGAATCAGCAGCACCCACTTTGTTTTTCAGGGCAGCAGCTCTTTGTGCTACTGCTTTGAATGCTCTTAACCAAACACAGAGGGTGATACCCTACCCTTCCTCACCTCCCCTGCTGTAACTGCTTGTTGAGCTGAGGTTTGAGTGCAGCACCAGTGGGCTCACCAAATCTAATTGTATCTTCCTTTTCTCTCCCATGTGTTCCCTTCCCATCAATGGAAGCTTCTTCAAGGTGAGTTGATGTTGTACAGTTGGCAATGGACTTTTATCTGAAATGTAATAGTTATTTTTGTTGTTCTTTTCCAAGAAAGTCGAGCAGCAGGGATTGAAACAGCTTTTTAGCAAAAGGCAGAGCACAGGGCTCAAGCCTGTGGCCAGTGTCCTAGAGAACGGATGCAATGTGTGTGTGATGGCCTCTGTCAGCCCCAGGGGGAAATCCCTGCCAGAAAAGTGGTGGCTGAATACCTATGCAGAAGGAACTTTAATGTGCCAGCACTTTCTGCAATTTTAATTGCTTAGTGATTGATTAGTGTGGCATGGACGCTGGAGTTGCAGAGGTCATCGTTGCCTGTGGTTTCTGAGAGATAAAGAGCAGTCAGCATTTCTTGACCCTTTGGCTGTTACGGACCAGGCCATTAGGAATGGTTCTCCCTGTAACTTGGTCAATATGTTGTGCACAAAAATTGGATTGGTTCCTGGGGTGCAACAGGTAAATAATGATCCCCTTGAGAGAGACATTGGTTGTTTGTTTCAGTGTTTCACCAGTCTGGGTGCTCAGTGGTATTTCACAAATCAGACCCACCCCCTACCAAAATAACTTCTATTATTTGTAAATTTAAACAAAGAAAGAAATTAGCATTAATTGGTTGCAAGTGACACGGTTATCTTCTTAGCCAGTGTTCTGTCTTCTTTTGGTTAGTGATTGTCTCACTTCTCACTGTAATTAGTGCACTCAGTGCATTGCTCAGTCTCCCTCTTCTTTTGGCCTGGAGAGGTTCTTGAGTTGCTGCTCCAGGAGTCGGTGGTCACAATCTCCCCGTGCAGGAATTACTTTTTACCAGTCAGAGCTGATTTCAGGAGAGTGGGGTTTCTGAGTTCCTTCTCTTGGGAGTTGTTCCAGATTTCCATGGGGCCCCTCAATTCTTCATTCTTTGTGTCCCCTCTCAGTGGGCATCCTTCTCCCCAAGCTTTGTTAAGCCTTGCCTGGGTCTGAGCTCCTTGAAGCATGTCAAGCCCTGAACCTTAACAAGGCAATTCTACCAACAAGGAATTTGCCCATGGGCATCACTTAGATCTTGTTTGTGAGTTGTTGTCTACTTAATGGATTCATTCTCCCTTCCACTTGATTTGACTTGAACATATACAAGCACCTAACATATGAATACAAAGAGCATCCTTCCTTAAGAAATCTTTCATATATTCTTCATTTTGCATCCCATATAACTCCATTCTCAAGTTATCTTAATTAAGGAGGAAGATGATGCCAATTTCTAAGGCCATACTGCTTCAAGAAATTTTTTAGTTTCCATGGAATGTCCTTGAGAACCTCTCAGGTCACCTTTCTTAGCTGTGTGTAGGCTGAACAGAGCAATTACTTTGTGTTGTTTTGTAGCAGAGGAGTCACAATATCTGGAAGGGTTCAGTCTTAGTATTTGGGAAAGTAGCCTGTTGAAAATTGTTTTTAACCCAGACAAATAGAATCCATTTAAAATAGGAACCATTGCTGTCTATTTATACAAGTAATTTCAAGGGTAGCTCCAAATAAAGGGAGAATAATAGATCTGACTTCTGAAAATTAAATTACAGTGCATAGACAGGAAAGGAGAAATGTTACACTGAACAACCAGGAACAGGTGGATGGCTCTGGTAATGGAACAGGAGCTAATGATGCACCTGTGGCTGACTCAGCTCCTGCACAACAGGGAGCAGCAGAGGAGGACAGTGGAAGTTTAGGGTATGTATGGCTCCTGTCCCACCCTACAAAGAGTTCTGTGCCTTTCTTTCTTTTCTTTTCTGTGTAGGACTAAGTTTTACAGGCCTGCCTGGTTTATCTCTGAGGCCTTTCCATACGCTCCTTATTTCCCACCATCTCCCGCATTGCAGGATGATCAAAGGATACCATTTGCATTTTGGGAGAAAAAGACATCCCAGAGCAGATGCACAACTTTGCACAGAGCCTTAGAGATGAGTGTGGGGGTATGGCAAGGAAGGGGGATTGGTCACAGGCCATAGCTCAGTATTGCCTTTGCTTTTTCTGACAAGCTCTAGTAGTGATGTTAGAGATGGAAATGCTTCCTTTGTTATCAACTGGGCTTGGCATCAGGGAACTGGCAGGCAGCAGCTGGGCAAATTGCAGCAGAAATTCCGTGCTGGAATGGTGCCAGCTGGTTGCCTTTCTCCTGGAGCTGGAGCCCTTCTTCCCAAGGTAGACTTGCACATGGGCAGTGTTGGAGGTCATGCTTTTATGGGCAGTTCTGGATGTCACCAGCCCTGATTTGTTTGCTTCTGTGGTGGAGATCTTGCAGTTCAGGTTGGGGCCTGCACAGTAAAATCCCCATTCTGCAGAGAAAGAGCAAAGCCCTGCTGTAGGGGCACTCCATCAGGATAAGAAAGATGCAGTTCCTTAGACTGATTAAATTAAACCAAGTGCCTGTGTCACTAGGGAAGACCAGGAGCATGAGAATTATAAGCTTTTCTAAAGTGTTTTTTTGGGGTGGGGGGAAAGACACAGGTTTTAATATAACTGGTGTGCTTTGAGCCTTTTGGAAAGGCAATATAGGAGAGAACTTCAGTATGGAACTTGCAGGTGTCAGGCCTTAAATATGCCACCTAAAGGGCTTCTACTATTCTAAACCATAATGCATTTTGCCAATGAATTTGTAAATGTTTAAGTTCTGGTTGTTAAGTCTGTTGGTGAACAAATCCCACCACTTGGTGAATATGAAAGAGGAATGTTTTGTTCCTTCAGTCTCAAGCTTCTCAGTTACTGAGTGTAACTGCTCTGTGCGGGTAAGGCTGAAAGAGGTCAGTGCTGCAGCATTCAAAATTGACCAAAGGCTCCTTTCCAGGGCTGGATCGTGCCAGAGCCGTGTTACTCTGTAATTTAGAACTGGATCCTGGAATGAATATTCTGGGGTGAAGAGTTGCTAGAGGACAGCTGGATGCTGTAGTTACAAAGCTCTTACTGATGACCTGCTGGAAGTCAAAGTTGCCATACAGAAACTGGCCAGTGCTAGAGACTGCTGTTACTGCAAATCCCAGAGCAGGGTGACTGACTGCACCTTCCTCCTGGTGAAAAGCAAGACACCCTTTCCCTCAGGGCAGGGAGACCCCCAAATCCTCATTGAATGCAGCACACAGAGACTTAAAGACAGCAGGGTTCTTCTGAGGAAATGTGTCATGGCTAGTCAGCGCAGTTGCATGATTATGTGAGATTTTATGTATCAATAGCCATTGAAGTGTGGTGATCTTAACAGCTGCATGTTCTTTCTAGGTCTGTTTCCTCCGCTGCACAGCAAGGAGTTGTCATTAGGTGTCCCATTTGCATGGAATTTTACTCAGAGGTAAGGATCCACCTGTTGTTGTCCTTTCTGCTTTGTGGGAGGAGAAAGGCAGAAGGGGAGCTGCACAAGGCAGTTGGATGATGTGGGATGTTGTGGGCAGCTGGCTGGAAGCACAGCCCTTGCTGTGAAGCTCTACAAGTCACTTATTGGCAATGAATGTTGAGGGAGAAGCCTTTGCCAAGATGGCACTGGCACATCTGTGGGTCCCTCCTTTTTCTAACTGATCCCAGGTGCTCCAAATAGAGCCTCTGGTGCCACCAGAGCAGCAAAATCAAATTCTTTCCTCCCAATACATGTAGTATTTCTTTCCTCCAGATTCTACAGCATGGAGAACAGCTTGTGACAACCCTGTGTGGCCATGTCTTCTGCAGCAGGTGCCTCCCTGTTGCCCTGGAGACTGCTCACATGTGCCCAACCTGCAGGGTGGAACAAAATCCGGAAGAATATGTTCCCATTTTTTTATGAGTGCTTCTCAGGACACACTCAGAGGAGCTTGGACAATAGGCAGTGGAGAGACTTGTTTCTTTATGTATATAGTTCTTCCTGTAGTTTCATTTTTGCTGAATTCAATAAAGTTTTGAATGGTTGAAATATTGTCTGTCTGCTCTTCTGTGTTGGACTGCGCTGATAGGCAGAGATGTTGTCTAACACGTGGAACAAGGCTCTTGCTTGGAGCAGTCAGAAGCTCGTTCTTTCCATCTCTCTGTAGTCATTGATCTGGGGGCAATGTGCCAAAGCCACAAGCTTTGTAGTTCTTGTGGCCAGCCTGTGTTGTACGGGGAAAAAGAAACAGGGCCTGCTTGGGGTGAGAGGGATTTGATTTCTCAGGGCAGCCTCTGGTGCACACTTTGGTGAAAATGTCATCATTTCATTGCTGAGAAGATAGAAAGAGTAGCAGGTTGTGCACCATCCAAAGAAAGCAAGGTTCTTTGAGAATAACTGGTCCATTAGCAAACTGCTGCTTTGAGTGTGGTAAGGTTTCATTAGAATTAGAATCTGGAGGCTTTTGAAAGAATGTGTTTTTGAATGCGTGTAGTTGGTTACTGACTTTGAGCTGTTGGCAGTGCAACTGTCTTGTAGCTCCAGTCCCTTCAATTACAGCAGTATAATCCTAAGTTCCACTGAAGAGAAATGCAATTGTCCACAGATATAAAACTGGACATTAAGAGAGGAAAGAAAATATTTTGTTACACAAGAGTAATAAAGAGGCAAGGGCAGATCTCAGGTGAAGAATGCAACAGTAAATTCATAGTACCATGAAACAGAAAACTCAGATGACCAAATTGAACTGAGGTCCTCTGTGTGTTAAAAGTTGGTCATCTGTGTGGGCATATACCCTTTATTGTGGTTTTTAATTTTTGCCTTTAGTGTGTTCTTTATCTGCTTCCTCAGTCATATCTCAAGATGTCTTAATATTGCCATATTTAGGCAGAGGTAGTAATAAACAAGGTTCAATGTACCCCTTAATTTTTATGTGTCTGGATCTTAATAAAAAATGAAAACATTAGTATTAGCCTGATGAAGTGATCTTTTGATTTTAGTTTTTAAGAAAAACTACGTGAGTTGTCAAAATTACTCAAGAAAATCCTTCAACAGACCCAAATAAAATTATTTACGTACAAGATGGCCATAAATTTTGGATTGATGTTTTCTGTTTCTAATTTTTGCTATACTTTTAGCTACTTGGTGTGTCACCGTTAGTCCAGACATGACATACACATGTGACCAGGGTCCAAGAAGAAAAAAAGTTTTTATTCTGCATGTTCTCCAGTTTATATACCCTTAACAAAGCATGATCTTAACTCACTCACTACATCCCAATAACTTATTATATTCATTGGTGCAAAGCAATTAATGTCAATATAATTGGCAAAATTTAACAAATTTAATAAGGCAGGTATGCACATTTGCTTATGCACTTACTCTAGCTTGCAAAAATTTTTATGTATCTTTTCTAATTGGTTTCCATGCTGACGGCCTTGTCATCTTCCTTGCTATGGATACACTTGAAAATCATCAATTGTTATTTCTTCTATTAACTCAGCTTTGCTTCCAGGCCAGCTGTCAAGCCCCTCCATACTTCCCCCTTTTTGTATTTGAGCGACAAACACAGCTGACAAGGATTTTTGCATGGCCCGATGCAAAAATCCAAGCAGACAAGGAGCCAAAGAGCAATAATTGCAATCACCAACAAAATTAGCAATCCTGTCTTCAACGCGGCCTTACGCCACCCAGTGATGCCCCAGCTCTTGAAAAAACTGTTCAGCCATCCCCATCTGTCATCTACCTGTTAGTGATTGACTCTCTAAGTTTGCAATGCTTTTGTAGATTGATTCACTGTGATCTGATAAATTCATGCAACACATACCTTCAAATTGCTGGTACCCATAACCATGAGATAATAATAAGAAATCTATAGCTGCTCTGTTTTGCAATGTTGCATGCCTAATGCTGTTTACATCTAGCAGTAGCCCACTTAAAGCCACTGATGTGTCATTGCTTTGCTTAGCGAGCCAACAACCAAGCTTGTTTAAGGAAGACAGAGCATGAGCTGAAGCTACTCCAGGTGCAAAAATTGATGCAGAAGCAATAGAACCACGTCCCCAAAAAGCCAGCTCATCCCGGCATTGAGAAGTAAATTTATGTCGTAGTAACCACTTGCTTCTTGATTTTTGATGCATCATTGTTATGTTGGGTGTCAATAGAGTCAACCGCCCCAAACTGCAGGGACCCCCTCTTATCTTTTTTGGAATACCAACCCAAGCACGATCACCACAGATTAAAAACACACCTCTCGGTAGCTGCAAAGACACATCAAAGGCATGTGATACGTGACATGAGGTGTAGTTACACCCAAGCTTGTATTTCTGTAAATGTCTAGTGTTGCATTCTCAGAAGTCAAGGTGCATGTCAGTGTAGGTCACTGAGCTGTCACTCGTTGTGCCCAGCAAACTTGAGGCGTCCCAGTAGATCTGAAGCCTCCAGTTGAACGTAGCCAATTTTCTGTTTTGGGAACACAACTCAAAAAAGGAATAATCTGAGCAAGACAAGTCCCTTTAGCTATAGTAACTGGTGGATAATTAGTTGAAATCATAGCACAAATTTGTCCTGTGTAATCAGCATCAATTACCCCAACATGTACATTAAGTACCATTAAAGTAGCACTACATCTTCCAATTAAAAGAGCACTGAGACCTTTACCAATAGGCCCCCATGCTTGCAAAGGTACTTCAACAGCATCATGAGTATTAATAGTTACTGTGTCTGCAGTGGGTATATCAAACCCTGCTGAGCCAATTGCTGTCCCTGAGTATTGTTCACAAATGGATAACTTTGCAGTGCTGGGAGGGCCTGTGGTTGCTGGGGTATTTGTGTCCACACGCGCCCCCCCTGTTTATTCTGCGGTTTCCCTGTAACAATTGTCCATTTGCATGATATTTTGATTTACATTGTTTGGCAAAGTGACCATTTTTACCACATCTATTACAAGTAAGATTCGTTTTAGATTTCACTTTCTGTTTAACATTTTTTGGACGCTGTGATCGTACATGACCTTGTTCTCCACAAGAATGGCACTTTGGTGGAGGCCTTAGAGCTGCTGCTAATGCAGTCATTTTATGCTGAACTGCGCCAACTTTTGAACATACTGTAACCATCTCAGGGACAGAGGGATCTCCTGGCAGCACTTCAATAATTTTCCTGCAATCTTCGTTCGCATTTCTATTGCTAATTGTCTGCATAGAATCTCCCTTAATTTTTCATCCTCTACCTGTTTTGCAATTACTGCAGCAGTTTTTTCCACAAATTGCAGAAAAGGCTCTTTAAGATCTTGTTTTATAGTGACATATCTTTGTTTTGGAGCTGCCATTTCCATTGTTTTAGTCATAGGACTCATACCTAATTGTTGAGCCTGTGTTAAAACCAGGGGATCCCAACATGCCTGTAAATCTGGATTAGAAAAAGGCCCTTGACCAAGTAAAACATCAACTCCTACAGCAGGATAAGGGTCCTGCTGAGGTAGTTGCATATTATTTAAAGCTGTTTGCATGGCTAATTGATCCAACTTTCTTGAAATACTTTATACTGCACTGGTTGAAACAAAACTGTAGCCAAATGCACACTATCATAAGGAGACAGCAAATCTGTATTAAGAATATGAATTAATTGTATTACTTCAGCAGAATTAATACTGAGTTCAGCTACTTTAGACTGATGATCCTGCACAACCTTCCATGCAAAAGCCTCATGACTATAATTTCGAATTAGGAACTGATTTAAACACAGGAAAAGACATTTTACCATTAGCAACATCCATATCAACAGCATCTGAGCCCTTTGGTGGGCTATTCTCTCCACTAAATCCCATTCTCCTATCTCAACTGCTTTCCTTTTAACCTATTCCCAACACTGAAAAGAATGACGAGCAGTTACAATAACATTATCAGAAGGCAGAGCTTTTGAAACACCAAGCTTATTTCTATTACCAATTTTACCAAGCTTATTTCTACTACCAGTTCTATCAAGCTTATCTCTATTACCAGTTTTACAGCAAACAGAAGTATGCATTAACTCAGACCTTTTAACCCCTGTAATTTCCTCATTTTCACTATCAGAATCAGAAGACAAAGGAGGAAAAAGAGTTGTTATTATTTCCAAGTGTTCGTGCAGTTCAGAATCAGAATCAGAGTCAAGCAAAGGAGTGGATGACTCAATTTGTTTCTTTTTTAAGGTCATCTTAGCCAGCCACTGTGCCAAGGACTCAGTTAGATTTAACATTAAGTTCAAGTAGTCGCTCTACGGGGGAGGGGAACGTGGACTTGAAGCCTTTTGCAGACAAACATGAAGAAGCCTTTTCAAGTTTTCCTGTAGCAACAGACCCAGCAACAGTCTCTGCAGAAAAAATCCCAGTAGAACACTCAGGCTGGACTTTTCCCCTTTGCTGCTCCCCGGCAGCTTCGAGTTCCTCCTCTGATTCCCCTTCTACCTCCTTTAAGTCTTTCTTGTCCTGCTCCGCTTTCCACTCCTTTAAGGTGTTATAAAGCAACCTCCAGGTAGGAGATAAATCTGCAGCTGCTTTATCCCCATCCTAAATTACTTCCCAGAGTTTTTCTCCAACTTCTGTCCAAGCTCTAACACTAAAAGCAGTAGTTACATCAGTCTTAAAGTTTTGAGACTGTGCCCATATTAAAATACTACGCATAGTCCGTTGTTTTAACTCCTTTTCTTTTTAAGAAAGTTTTCCATGTAGATGAAACAATCTGCTCTTCGCTTGTTAAATTATTCCCCATTGTTCCCAGCGGCTCACCTTTTTTTCAGGTGTCAGAATCAGGTCCGTACTGGCAGCTGCACCCTGCTGCTCTCAGCTTCACTGGGCTCCAGCCTGACTGCCCCTCGCCCGGCAGTTCCATCACGTCCGGGTCACCAAATGTCACCGTTAGGCCGGACATAGCGCACACACATGACCAGGGTCCAAGGAGAAAAAAAGTTTTTATTCTGCGTGTTCTCCAGTTTATATACCCTTAACAAAGCATGATCTTAACTCACTCACTACATCCCAATAACTTATTATATCCATTGGTGCAAAGCAATTAGCATCAATATAATTGGCAAAAGTTTAACAAATTTAATAAGGCAGGTATGCGCATCTACTTAGGAACGTAGTCCAGCTTGCAAAAATTCTGTATCTTTTCTAATGTATTTCTGTATCTTTTCTAATTGGTTTCCATGCTGACAGCTTTGTCTTCTTCCTTGCTATGAATACACTCGAAAATCATCAATTGTTATTTCTTCTATTAACTCGGCTTTGCTTGCAGGCCAGCTGTCAAGCCCCTCCATATTGATGATGCAATGACAGTAAGCAGAAATGTCTTTCTAAATTGTCTAAATTGTCTTTCTAAAAGCTGTGTTCCTAGGTGACATGCAATGCCAGGTATTCTCAGTAAAAAGAGCATTTAAGGAAACCATTTATGGCAAAGTAAGGTTGATTTAAGTAACCTGCAATGAAATGGCACTGAGCATATTTTACAATAGGTTTAAACAGATGTTTATAAGGCTCAACATCAGAAGCTGAGGCAATTTTCTTTTAACATTTTGGTATATGGATAATAATTAACCCTCTCAATGTGTATAAATATATATATATAATTTTAAGAAGGTGTTGATCTAGGAGAGCACTAATTAGCAAAAAGTAACTGAGGAGTTGAAGGATTGGTTTCAGTCTTGGGGCACAATTGTCAGCAGAGGGAAAAGCAAATTTTCAACTCATTTGATCATCGATCAGTAAGCATAGGAGAAGTGGGGTTTTTGAGCTTTGAAAACGCAGACCAGAGAGACAGGATATTTACATTGTTCATTTCTCATGAGCAGTGCTGTGGAAGTCATACAAGGTGCTTAATTATTCATATATTAAATGTATGTTTGGAATTGCTTTAGCGTCTTAGCATTGTCATATGAAGTGTTCAATCTCCTTTGGGATTTTTCAAAAAATGGAAAAGACATCCCTCCCATTCTTCAACACTCAACATGTTGTCAATTAACCAGAAGGGATGATTTGTAATAAGAGAGAAACTTTTGTGAGAAAGGAGCCTCCCCATGAAGAGCATGAGCTGCAGAAATCCTTGTGCTCTCCACAGCACTGGGTCAGTTGCCACCATCCTCCCCACACCCAGAGCCCCCGAGGGGACCAGGAGCTGAGGAGCAGCCGTGCACCTGGCAGGGCTGAGATGGGTTCCCTGCTGCTCTCAGGAGCCCCAGCCCATCCTTCTGAACACAGGTGCCGTGGCAGAGTGGCTGGAAGGAAAACTGAACAGGAATTCTGCTTTTTCTGCTGTGTCACCTTCCAGAGCAGAGCAGGGCCTGGGATGAAGGCGCTGTCCTTGGGAGCAGAGCAAAACTCCTCAGCCCTGTTGGGAAATCCTGGTAGAGGAGTAGTTGAAGAACTGAAAATGTCAAGACTTCAGAGACATGAACTAAGGATCAGAATGCTTAGATTTTTTTCAAGAGTTTGGAAAAAAACCAACAAATTTGATTTAATTTTTTTTTTATTTTAATTGCTATTTACTGGGGTTAAAGTTAAAACATTCTGATAAGAGTTAAAACAGCAACATACTAAAAAATCTGGAGGAGGCGGCTTCAGGAAGGGTTTAAATTTCTTTCTGCTTTGGGGAGGTGTGGTTTGGTGTGGTTTCTTTAGCCACAGAAAGGCTCCAGTGATGCTCAGGTTGCCCAGGCTGAGGGCAGCGGGAGGTGCTGCTCTGTCCCTGCCCTGCCCCTGAGGCCTCACGTGTGGAGCTGTGCCCAGCAGTGCCCAGCAGCAGCAGGATGTGCCTGTGGAGCTGTGCCCAGCAGTGCCCAGCAGCAGGATGTGCCTGTGGAGCTGTGCCTAGCAGCAGGATGTGCCTGTGGAGCTGTGCCCAGCAGTGCCCAGCAGTGCCCAGCAGCAGGATGTGCCTGTGGAGCTGTGCCCAGCAGTGCCCAGCAGCAGGATGTGCCTGTGGAGCTGTGCCCAGCAGCAGCAGCAGCAGGATGTGCCTGTGGAGCTGTGCCCAGCAGCAGCAGCAGCAGGATGTGCCTGTGGAGCTGTGCCCAGCAGCAGCAGGATGTGCCTGTGGAGCAGGGCCCGAGGAGGCCGTGGGGCTGTGGGCAGGCCTGGAGCAGCTGTGCTCTGCAGCCAGGCTGGCAGAGCCGGGGCTGTCCAGCCTGGGCAGGAGCAGGGTCCGGGGAGGCCTCACTGCGGCCTTGCCGTGCCCAGAGGGGGCAGAGAGCCATGGGGAAGGGAAGGGTTTTAGATGAGGAGGGGGAGATCGGGGTCAGATGTTGGGAAGGGCTGTGAGGGCAGTGAGACGTTGGAGCAGGCTGCCCAGAGAAGCTGTGCATGCCCTGGAACGTTCCAGGCCAGGCTGGGCAGGGCCCTGAGCGCCCTGATCTGGCGGGTGGCAGCGGCAGCAGGTGATGGCCGAGGTGCCTCCGTGGCGCTCTGGAACTCCGTGGGTGGGCGCAGCACACCCGTTACCTGGGCATGGAATGTTGCCACCGGTTGCCAGGGGCACTCCTGCTCCCAAGGTTCTGTTGGCACGGAGTCTGTTGAGCCAGTTGACGGATTCTCTGCTGCGCAGCAGACGCGGAGCATCCGTCTTCTCCATCCCGGCTGGGAATAGAGAGCCATTTGCTGACATTTGCGAGCCAAAGCCTGCACTGACTGTACAGGTGAGTGCAGACCATTCTTGGAAAGGCTTCTGATGCCGGGGGGCTGGGCTGGGCTGCGGGATGGGAGGATGGACTGCAGGTGGGCTCGAGTACCAGAGTCACCGACTTCCCCTCTGGCTTTGGACAGGAACTGGGGACTCGGGAATGGGAGTCTTGAGGCACCGGGGTGTTCAAGAAAACTGGCATTCCAAATAGGTAATCTTCCTTCTGCTTTTCTGATAGGTTTGGAAAAGCAATTTTCTGGACTTCCAAAAAATCTGCAGTGGGCTGCCTAAAGGAAGCAAAGGGATTGATCGCATCCCTGACGTTCCTTTTTTGGTGTTTGCCCCATTTATTTTGCTGGTGGTTTTTGATCACAAAACACCATGAGCTCAGTAAGTACTTTGCTACTCAATGCAAACCTGATTCTTGAAACATTTTCCAGAATACTTCCTAGAAAGCATTTCTACAGTTTGTAGCAAATGCAGAGGAACAGAAGCCTTTCAAAACTTCATGCAACTTGATGTTCTGGAACAGTGAAGGTTTTGAATCTCTGGATGTTAGTAGTAGTGCAGAAATGCTTACGGTGTGAAGAGCAACCTGCTGGAACTGGGAACTGATCTCCTCATTCTCAAGCCATTGGGACAGGCTCGCTCTTGGGAGGCGGCTTGTGGGAGATCAGGGGTGATGTCTTTTCCCTGATGTGCTGTGCTCAGGTGGGAATGGCCCATAGCACCATTTGGTGTGTATTCCAGCCTTTGCAGGGGACTTTTCTGTATCCTTGTGTGCTGTCATTGAAGTTGCACAACCCCAGGGCCGTGTTAAGATTCATGCCACAGAAAATGCTGAGGCTTTGTTCCCTCTCAGCGCCAGCGAAAGCGCCCTGGAGGAGCAGTTGATTCCAGACCAGCTCGGAAACGGAGCAGGCTGCTGCCCTCCAGCGCAGGTGGAACTTCATGGACAGAGCCACTAGACCTTGAGGAAAGGGGTGCACCTGCCTTTGAGCCTGGTGAGAACAGAAACTGCTTCTGGAGGGTTGAAGACCATGTGGCCATGTGCTTTTGCCAGTTTCTAGGCCCTTTACTGGGGAGGAAGGGAAACCTTGGGACTGAGGAAGCACCTGGTATGGCATCCCTAACCAGCAAGCCTTCTGACAACTGCTTTGGTTTGTTACTGAGCTCAATACACTGGCTGCTAGTGGGAGAGGAGCTGTGTAGCAAAGGTCCTCAAGTGCTGCTCAAAGCCCTGCCTGAGTGTTCTGATGAGCTGGCAGTCGCTGCAGCTGCCCCAGTGGAGGGTGGCACAGTGAGTATGGGATCTCACAAGCTGGATGAACATGAAGAAAACCTGTTATAGCTGTGGCCTATCCTTCAAGGAACCAATCTACAGCATGGTACCATAAAATTGGTGTCCCCTCTAATGTTGGTTGGGGTTTTTTTTTTCCTGTGTGCTAAACATTCCTGTATATGAAATGATTCATCTGTTGATGTGAACATCCTGTAAGCTGTTGTCATGCAACAGAAGTTGTGAGGAGCTCAGCTGCTCTTCCTGTTGTTTTGCCCCTTCAGAGGACAGGGCTGGCAATGGTCCCTGTGGATTCTGGAGGGTGAAGCTTGAGTGAAATGTTGGACACGACACGTTCCTGACAAAAATAGGCTGAGGGCACCATGAATCCAGTCACAGCCTGTGTCTACAGTGGCAGCCCACCTAATTCCTTAGTAATCTCTGATCTTGACTCTAATTTTCTCTTTTCCAACTGGTGAAGAAATCATCGATCTCACAGGAGACGACGTGATAGATCTCACAGGTGAAGAAGTGATAGATCTCACAGGTGAAGAAGTGATAGATCTCACAGGTGAAGATGTGATAGATCTCACAGGTGAAGACCTCAGAGATTTCAGAGGTGGAGAAGTGATAGATCTCACAGGTGACAACGTGATAGATCTCACAGGTGAAGACGTCATCGATCTCACAGGTGAAGAAATCAGAGATTTCAGAGGTGAAGAAGTGATAGACCTTACAGGTGACGACATAATAGATCTCACAGGTGAAGACATCATTGATCCCACAAGGGAATCCTTTGTGCCTGAAGTCATCACTATCAGTGATGATGAGTCTTCTGTGGTAAGTAGTGACTGGAACACTCCTCTCCATCTTGCTTTCAAATTAGTTTTCTTGCCTGTCTTCTGGAATCTTACTGAGTAGCCTGGCCTCAAAGGTTGAAAAAAGGCTCTGATTTATCACTTTGGACACAGCTCTCAGTCGGCCACAAACACACTCATGAACACATCAGGATGCCTGAGAACTCCTTGCAGAGAATGGGCCAACAACCTTAAAGAGGTTGTTACTTCCGTGATTTAATGGAGAGCACAGGAAGTCTTTGACTTCCCAAGTAAGAAGTGTTTTAGCTGCAACACCAGTTTAAGGTACCTCTGTCATTGAGCTGTAAAATGCAACTGCAACTGACTGGGGTATGTACTAATTTGGTTTCTTTTTCTAAGTCCTTTAAAGGGTCATATTTGGAATTCTTTCATTATCCCCTACTATCTTAAAAGAATATGCTTGGATCCAGCCCACAGTGCAGTGGATCTGCTCAAATTTGGGATGCCACTTCTGCTATGCAAAACACAAACGTGCAGCAAAACAGCAGGGGAGTTATATCCTGACTGGGTTGTTCCTACACATTTGGAAAGAAAAGACCTCAAATTTTACAGCAGAATTTTCATGACCCAGCTCCACATGCACCAAACACAAGAGCAGGTTTGGGTATGGGGTTTTTTCTCTTCAGTAGCTGTTCACATGCTAAGCAGTGTTCATGCTATTAGAGGTGAAATTGCCAGTTTGGGGGAGAAAGAGAGGAAGAACTGGCTCCAGCCCAAATCCAGTTAGGGAACTGAAAAACAGAAGCAGGAAGCAGAGTGTTCAGGTGGTTGCTAAGTGCCTCCATTTCTACCCCATTTCAGGATGGGGAGCAGAGTCAGCAGCAGCCACATTTTTCCAGAGCATCAGAGAATTCTCTTGGGCCACTGGCAAGGAATGATGAAGAGGAACCACTAGAAGATGATGAGTATGTGAAAGTGTCTAGCAAAGTGTCTAATGTCAGATAAGGGGTTGAAAGAGGTTTTTGCCAAGCTTTTGGGTTCTGCCTAGCTCTGTGCAAGTACTTCAGACCTGGAATATAGTGGCCTGCCTGGAAGAGAATTAAAATTAACCCAGCTGAATCCAGCAGAAGCCTTTCTTCTCAGTTTGTGAAGCCTTAGCTTCTTAGAAGCTGTCCATCTAACATTGAATGTAAGAGAATGGCCGGCCACACTGAAATGCTTGCCATCCACAAAAATTCTTGGATTGATTTGTTTCTGGGCTGGAATGTTGCTTAGTCAGAATAGGGGATGTTTTAAGTACTAATGTTTTCTTTGTTGGTAACCTTTGGTGCCCAGTGAAATAAATGGCTGCATGTTCTCCTGGTTCTGCTCTCTCTAGTGATTGGCTGCGATTTAATTTTGAACGTCCATTTTGGTCAGATGAGGACTCAGAGGTGAGGATCCACATGTTCTTGTCCTTTCTGGTTTGTGGGAGGGGAAGGGACACAAGGGGAGCTGCACAGCTCAGCTGTTTGAGGTGGGTGCCATGAGCAGCAGGCTGGAAGCACAGCCCTTGCTGGGAAGCTCCAGCTTGCCCATCCCTCCAAGGCCCTCCTTGGTGGTGTCCATAGAGGGAGAAGCCCTTTCCAGGATGACCCTGGCAGATCTGTTTGTCCTTTGCAGTTCTAGCATTAAGTAGCAGATTGCACATACTCCATGTCCAGTTTGCCTGGTGCCAACAGAGAATTCCAGCAAACTGGAATTCTTTACCCCCAATGCCTGTTGTGGTTTCCTTTTTTCCGCAGCTGTTCATCCAACATGAAGTGTCTAGGGCTATGACTGCACAAGTTGCCCTCTTTGGGGCTAAGGAGGGAAAGGAAAGCTTCTAGCCCAAATCCAATCAGGGAACTGATGCAGGGAAGTAGGTTAGAGTTGTTTTGAGCAGTTCCTACTCTGTCTTCATTTTTACCCCACTGCAGGACAGGGAGCGTCTTTCCAGATCAGCAGAGAATTCAGCTGGTCCAGTGGCAACTCATGACGAAGAGGAACCAAGAGATAATGCTGAGTATGTGAGAGTAAAATGTCTCTCTAAATTCTAATTTCTGATCCATGGTAGGAGCAGGTTTTTGCCAAGCTTCTGGGTTCTGCTGAAATCTGTGCAGAAACTTCAGACCTGGAATATAGTGGCCTGTCAGGCAGAGAAGAAAGTAAAAGAGTCCAAAAAAGCAGATAGCAAAATCCAGCTGAAACCTTTCTTCTCTTTCATGAAGTCGTGGTTGAATATTTGTTGCAGTATGGCTTGATGTATGCTGAAATGCTTGCAGCACATAGCAGCTCGGGGAACAGTTGTGGAGCTGGGCTGGGATGTTGCTAAATCTGAAGAGGTGTTACGTGTTGGTAGCTCTCTGTCTGCAGTGAAATGATTGGTTCTGTGTTCAAATGGCTGCATGCTCTTTCTGGTTCCCTCTAGTGCATGGCCAGCAGGTCCTGCTAGTCCTCCAATGAGGGAGGGTGACAACTCTCAGGTGCAGGACAAGGAGCAGAGCCAGCAGTACCCACTTGTCTCCAGAGAGGCAGAGAGTTCAGCTGAGCTACGGGCAAGGGACACTGCAAAGGAACCAAGAGATAACAATGAGTATGTGACTGATGAAGAGTCTCTCCAAAGTGTCATTTCTGATATACGGTAGACACAGGGGTTTTTTGCCAGACTGTTGGATTCTGCTTGACTATGTGTAATGGAATCTGATTTGAAGCATAGTGGCCTGTCAGGAAGGGATGGAATGGAAAGAAAACCCCTACAAATCAAGCAAAATCCTGGACTAACCTTTTATCTCCATTCAGGAAGTCATTATTGTATATTTCTTACATTACGGATTGTGCTGGAATGCTTGCAGTATACAAAAGCTCCTGCAATGACTGTGTTTCTGAGCTGGGATGTTGCTTAATCAGAATAAGGGGTTATTTCAATTTTTGCAATTTTATGTCTTGGAAGCTCTCTTTGCACTGTGAAATTGACAGCTGAATGTTCTTCTAGTTCTATTAACTCTGATGAATGGCCAGACCGTTTTATGCGTCCTCTGACAAGCCATGATGACATCACAGATGTAAGCATCATGTTCTTATCACATGTTCTTGTTCTTTCTGCTTTGTGGGAGGGGAGGAGACAGAGGGAGAGCTGCACAATCCAGGTGTCCTAGGTGGGATGCTAGGGGCAGCTGACTGGAAGTACAGCCCTTGCTGGGAAGCTCCAACTTGCCCATCTCTCCAAGTTCTTTCTTGGTGGCATCCATAGAGGGACAAGCCTTTGTCAGGATGGCACTGGCAGATCTGTGTGTTCCTTGTAGTTCTAGCATTGACTGACAGACTGCAGACACCCCAAATCCAGTTTGCTGGTGCCAATAGAGCAGCAAATCTTTTTGCCCCAGATTCCTGTGGTTGTGGTTTCTGTTTCTCAGCAGCTGTTCATCCAGCATGAAGTGTTTAGGTCTAGGAAGGGAAAGAGAAGGTTCTAGCCCAAATCTAGTCAGGGAACTGAAACAGGGAGGCAGGATGGAGTGGCTTCAAGCCGTTCCTACTCTGTCTCCATTTTTACCCCACTGCAGGACTGGGAAAGGACCCAACAGTACTCACTTAGTTCCAGTTCAGATGAGAGTTCAATGGAATTACCGGTGATCAACTTCCAACAGGAACCACGAGATAATGAATTGTACGTGACAGATAAAGAGTCTCTCCAAAGTGTAATTTCTGGTGTACGGTAGACTGAGGTTTTTGCCAATCTCTTGGGTTCTACTTGATTCTGTTTGGAGAATTCTGACTTGAAACATAATGACCTGTCTGGAAAAGAATTACCAAAAAAACCAAACCAAACCAAACCAAAAGAAAACCCCAAAAAAACCAAACTCAAACAAAAAACCAACTGACTTAAAACCAGTAAAATCCAGGAGAAACATTTCCTCTCTTACATTATGGGTTGTGATACACTGAAATGCTTGCAGTACCTCAAAGCTCTTGCACTTGATTGTGATTCTGGGCTGGGATGTTGCTAAATCAGAACAAGGGGTTATTTCAATTTCTTCAATTATATGTTCTGTTGGCAGCCCTCTGTGCTCTGTGAAATTGACAGCTGTGTGTTTTTCTGGTTCTGTTCCCTCTAGTGAATACCTAAGAAGTTTTGTTAGTCCACCAAATTGGGAGGATTACAATGCAGAGGTGAGGATCCACATATAGTTGTAATTTCTGATTTGAGGGATTGGAAGGGACACAAGGGGAGCTGCACAGCTCAGGTGTTTGAGGTGGGTGCCACGGGCAGCAGGCTGGAAGCACAGACCTTGCTGGGAAGCTCCAATGTGCCCATGCCTCCAAGGCCCTCCTTGGTGGTGTCCATAGAGGGAGCAGCCCTTTCCAGGATGACCCTGGCAGATCTGTTTGTCCTTTGTAGTTCTAGCATTAAGTAGCAGATTGCACATACTCCAAATCCATTTTGCCCGGTGCCAATAGAGCAGCAAACTACAATTCTTTACTCCCAAATTTCTGTTTTGGCTTCCTTTCTTCAGCAGCTGCACATTTAACATGAAGTGTTAAGGTTATCATAGCAGAAGTTGCCAGTTTTTGAGAGAACAAGGGAAAGAAACAGCTCCAGGTCAAATCTAAATAGGGAACAAGAACAGGGGACCAGAGAGGAGGGTGTTCAGGGGGTTCCTAAGCTGCCTCTATTTCTACCCTATTGCAGCAATGAGAACAGAATCAGCAGCACCCACTTTGTTTTTCAGGGCAGCAGCTCTTTGTGCTACTGCTTTGAATGCTCTTAACCAAACACAGAGGGTGATACCCTACCCTTCCTCACCTCCCCTGCTGTAACTGCTTGTTGAGCTGAGGTTTGAGTGCAGCACCAGTGGGCTCACCAAATCTAATTGTATCTTCCTTTTCTCTCCCATGTGTTCCCTTCCCATCAATGGAAGCTTCTTCAAGGTGAGTTGATGTTGTACAGTTGGCAATGGACTTTTATCTGAAATGTAATAGTTATTTTTGTTGTTCTTTTCCAAGAAAGTCGAGCAGCAGGGATTGAAACAGCTTTTTAGCAAAAGGCAGAGCACAGGGCTCAAGCCTGTGGCCAGTGTCCTAGAGAACGGATGCAATGTGTGTGTGATGGCCTCTGTCAGCCCCAGGGGGAAATCCCTGCCAGAAAAGTGGTGGCTGAATACCTATGCAGAAGGAACTTTAATGTGACAGCGCTTTCTGCAATTTTAATTGCTTAGTGATTGATTAGTGTGGCATGGACGCTGGAGTTGCAGAGGTCATCGTTGCCTGTGGTTTCTGAGAGATAAAGAGCAGTCAGCATTTCTTGACCCTTTGGCTGTTACGGACCAGGCCATTAGGAATGGTTCTCCCTGTAACTTGGTCAATATGTTGTGCACAAAAATTGGATTGGTTCCTGGGGTGCAACAGGTAAATAATGATCCCCTTGAGAGAGACATTGGTTGTTTGTTTCAGTGTTTCACCAGTCTGGGTGCTCAGTGGTATTTCACAAATCAGACCCACCCCCTACCAAAATAACTTCTATTATTTGTAAATTTAAACAAAGAAAGAAATTAGCATTAATTGGTTGCAAGTGACACGGTTATCTTCTTAGCCAGTGTTCTGTCTTCTTTTGGTTAGTGATTGTCTCACTTCTCACTGTAATTAGTGCACTCAGTGCATTGCTCAGTCTCCCTCTTCTTTTGGCCTGGAGAGGTTCTTGAGTTGCTGCTCCAGGAGTCGGTGGTCACAATCTCCCCGTGCAGGAATTACTTTTTACCAGTCAGAGCTGATTTCAGGAGAGTGGGGTTTCTGAGTTCCTTCTCTTGGGAGTTGTTCCAGATTTCCATGGGGCCCCTCAATTCTTCATTCTTTGTGTCCCCTCTCAGTGGGCATCCTTCTTCCCAAGCTTTGTTAAGCCTTGCCTGGGTCTGAGCTCCTTGAAGCATGTCAAGCCCTGAACCTTAACAAGGCAATTCTACCAACAAGGAATTTGCCCATGGGCATCACTTAGATCTTGTTTGTGAGTTGTTGTCTACTTAATGGATTCATTCTCCCTTCCACTTGATTTGACTTGAACATATACAAGCACCTAACATATGAATACAAAGAGCATCCTTCCTTAAGAAATCTTTTCCATATTCTTCATTTTGCATCCCATATAACTCCATTCTCAAATTATCTTAATTAAGGAGGAAGATGATGACAATTTCAGGCCATACTGCTTCAAGTAATTTTCAGTTTCCATGGAATATCCTTGAGAACCTCTCAGGTCACCTTTCTTAGCTGTGTGTAGGCTGAACAGAGCAAATATTTTGTGTTGTTTTGTAGCAGAGGAGTCACAATATCTGGAAGGGTCCAGTCTTAGTATTTGGGAAAGTAGCCTGTTGAAAATTGTTTTTAACCCAGACGAATAGAATCCATTTAAAATAGGAACCATTGCTGTCTATTTATACAAGTAATTTCAAGGGTAGCGACAAATAAAGGGAGAATAATAGATCTGACTTCTGAAAATTAAATTACAGTGCGTGGACAGGAAAGGAGAAATGTTACACTGAACAACCAGGAACAGGTGGATGGCTCTGGTAATGGAACAGGAGCTAATGATGCACCTGTGGCTGACTCAGCTCCTGCACAACAGGGAGCAGCAGAGGAGGACAGTGCACGTTCAGGGTATGTATGGCTCCTGCCCTACCCCACAAAGAGTTCTGTGCCTTTCTTTCTTTTCTTTTCTGTGTAGGACTAAGTTGTACAGGCCTGCCTGGTTTATCTCTGAGGCCTTTCCATACGCTCCTTATTTCCCACCATCTCCCATGTTGCAGGATGATCAAAGGATACCATTTGCATTTTGGGAGAAAAAGACATCCCAGAGCAGATGCACAACTTTGCACAGAGCCTTAGAGATGAGTGTGGGGGTATGGCAAGGAAGGGGGATTGGTCACAGGCCATAGCTCAGTATTGCCTTTGCTTTTTCTGACAAGCTCTAGTAGTGATGTTAGAGATGGAAATGCTTCCTTTGTTATCAACTGGGCTTGGCATCAGGGAACTGGCAGGCAGCAGCTGGGCAAATTCAGCAGAAATTCCGTGCTGGAATGGTGCCAGCTGGTTGCCTTTCTCCTGGAGCTGGAGCCCTTCTTCCCAAGGTAGACTTGCACATGGGCAGTGTTGGAGGTCATGCTTTTATGGGCAGTTCTGGATGTCACCAGCCCTGATTTGTTTGCTTCTGTGGTGGAGATCTTGCAGTTCAGGTTGGGGCCTGCACAGTAAAATCCCCATTCTGCAGAGAAAGAGCAAAGCCCTGCTGTAGGGGCACTCCATCAGGATAAGAAAGATGCAGTTCCTTAGACTGATTAAATTAAACCAAGTGCCTGTGTCACTAGGGAAGACCAGGAGCATGAGAATTATGTATAAGCTTTTCTAAAGTGTTCCTTTGGGGTGGGGGGAAAGACACAGGTTTTAATGTAACTGGTGTACTTTGAGCCTTTTGGAAAGGCAATATAGGAGAGAACTTTAGTATGGAACTTTCAGGTGTCAGGCCTTAAATATGCCACCTAAAGGGCTTCTACTATTCTAAACCATAATGCATTTTGCCAATGAATTTGTAAATGTTTAAGTTCTGGTTGTTAAGTCTGTTGGTGAACAAATCCCACCACTTGGTGAATATGAAAGAGGAATGTTTTGTTCCTTCAGTCTCAAGCTTCTCAGTTACTGAGTGTAACTGCTCTGTGCGGGTAAGGCTGAAAGAGGTCAGTGCTGCAGCATTCAAAATTGACCAAAGGCTCCTTCCCAGGGCTGGATCGTGCCAGAGCCGTGTTACTCTGTAATTTAGAACTGGATCCTGGAATGAATATTCTGGGGTGAAGAGGACAGCTGGATGCTGTAGTTACAAAGCTCTTACTGATGAGCTGCTGGAAGTCAAAGTTGCCATACAGAAACTGGCCAGTGCTAGAGACTGCTGTTACTGCAAATCCCAGAGCAGGGTGACTGACTGCACCTTCCTCCTGGTGAAAAGCAGGACACCCTTTCCCTCAGGGCAGGGAGACTCCAAATCCTCATTGAATGCAGCACACAGAGACTTAAAGACAGCAGGGTTCTTCAGAGGAAATGTGTCATGGCTAGTCAGTGCAGTTGCATGATTATGTGAGATTTTATGTATCAATAACCATTGAAGTGTGGTGATCTTAACAGCTGCATGTTCTTTCTAGCTCTGTTTCCTCCACTGCACAGCAAGGAGGTATCATTAGGTGTCCCATTTGCATGGATTCCTATTCAGAGGTAAGGATCCACCTGTTGTTGTCCTTTCTGCTTTGTGGGAGGAGAAAGGCAGAAGGGGAGCTGCACAAGGCAGTTGGATGATGTGGGATGCTGTGGGCAGCTGGCTGGAAGCACAGCCCTTGCTGTGAAGCTCTACAAGTCACTTATTGGCAATGAATGTTGAGGGAGAAGCCTTTGCCAAGGTGGCACTGGCCCATCTGTGGGTCCCTTCTTTTTCTAACTGATCCCAGGTGCTCCAAATAGAGCCTCTGGTGCCACCAGAGCAGCAAAATCAAATTCTTTCCTCCCAATGCATGTAGTGATTTTCTTTCCTCCAGATTCTACAGCATGGAGAACAGCTTGTGACAACCCTGTGTGGCCATGTCTTCTGCAGCAGGTGCCTCCCTGTTGCCCTGGAGACTGCTCACATGTGCCCAACCTGCAGGGTGGAACAATATCCAGATGAATATATTAACATTTTTTTATGAGTGCTTCTCAGGACACATTCAGAGGATCTTGGACAATAAGCAGTGGAGCGACTTGTTTCTTTATGTATATAGTTCTTCCTCTACATAGTTTCATTTTTGATTCAGTTTCAATAAAGTTTTGATTGATTTCAATATTGTCTGTCTGCTCTTCTGTGTTGGACTGCGCTGATAGGCAGAGATGTTGTCTAACACGTGGAACAAGGCTCTTGCTTGGAGCAGTCAGAAGCTCGTTCTTTCCATCTCTCTGTAGTCATTGATCTGGGGGCAATGTGCCAAAGCCACAAGCTTTGTAGTTCTTGTGGCCAGCCTGTGTTGTACGGGGAAAAAGAAACAGGGCCTGCTTGGGGTGAGAGGGATTTGATTTCTCAGGGCAGCCTCTGGTGCACACTTTGGTGAAAATGTCATCATTTCATTGCTGAGAAGATAGAAAGAGTAGCAGGTTGTGCACCATCCAAAGAAAGCAAGGTTCTTTGAGAATAACTGGTCCATTAGCAAACTGCTGCTTTGAGTGTGGTAAGGTTTCATTAGAATTAGAATCTGGAGGCTTTTGAAAGAATGTGTTTTTGAATGCGTGTAGTTGGTTACTGACTTTGAGCTGTTGGCAGTGCAACTGTCTTGTAGCTCCAGTCCCTTCAATTACAGCAGTATAATCCTAAGTTCCACTGAAGAGAAATGCAATTGTCCACAGATATAAAACTGGACATTAAGAGAGGAAAGAAAATATTTTGTTACACAAGAGTAATAAAGAGGCAAAGGCAGATCTCAGGTGAAGAATGCAACAGTAAATTCATAGTACCATGAAACAGAAAACTCAGATGACCAAATTGAACTGAGGTCCTCTGTGTGTTAAAAGTTGGTCATCTGTGTGGGCATATACCCTTTATTGTGGTTTTTAATTTTTGCCTTTAGTGTGTTCTTTATCTGCTTCCTCAGTCATATCTCAAGATGTCTTAATATTGCCATATTTAGGCAGAGGTAGTAATAAACAAGGTTCAATGTACCCCTTAATTTTTATGTGTCTGGATCTTAATAAAAAATGATAACATTAGTATTAGCCTGATGAAGTGATTTTTTGATTTTAGTTTTTAAGAAAAACTACTTGAGTTGTCAAAATTACTCAAGAAACTCCTTCAACAGACACACATACAATTATTTATGTACAAGATGGCCATAAATTTTGGATTGATGTTTTCTGTTTCTCATTTTTGCTAGACTTTTAGCTACTTCGTGGATGCAATAGCAGTAAGCAGAAATGTCTTTCTAAATTGTCTAAATTGTCTTTCTAAAAGCTGTGTTCCTAGTTGACATGCAATGCCAGGTGTTCTCAGTAAAAAGAGCATTTAAGGAAACCATTTATGGCAAAGTAAGGTTGGTCTTAAGTAACCTGCAGTGAAATGGCACTGAGCATATTTTACAATAGGTTTAAACAGATGTTTATAAGGCTCAACATCAGAAGCTGAGGCAATTTTCTTTTAACATTTTGGTATATGGATAATAATTAACCCTTTCAATGTGTATAAATATATATATATAATTTTAAGAAGGTGTTGATCTAGGAGAGCACTGATTAGCACTGATTCGCAAAAAGTAACTGAGGAGTTGAAGGATTGGTTTCAGTCTTGGGGCACAATTGTCAGCAGAGGGAAAAGCAAATTTTCAACTCATTTGATCATTGATCAGTAGGCATAGGAGAAGTGGGGTTTTTGAGCTTTGAAAATGCAGACCAGAGAGACAGGATATTTACATTGTTCATTTCTCATGAGCAGTGCTGTGGGAGTCATACAAGGTGCTTAATTATTCATATATTAAATGTATGTTTGGAATTGCTTTAGCGTCTTAGCATTGTCATATGAAGTGTTCAATCTCCTTTGGGATTTTTCAAAAAATCCCTCCCATTCTTCAACACTCAACATGTTGTCAATTAACCAGAAGGGATGATTTGTAATAAGAGAGAAACTTTTGTGAGAAAGGAGCCTCCCCATGTAGAGCATGAGCTGCAGGAATCCTTGTGCTCTCCACAGCACTGGGTCAGTTGCCTCCATCCTCCCCACACCCAGAGCCCCCGAGGGGACCAGGAGCTGAGGAGCAGCCGTGCACCTGGCAGGGCTGAGATGGGTTCCCTGCTGCTCTCAGGAGCCCCAGCCCATCCTTCTGAACACAGGTGCCGTGGCAGAGTGGCTGGAAGGAAAACTGAACAGGAATTCTGCTTTTTCTGCTGTGTCACCTTCCAGAGCAGAGCAGGGCCTGGGATGAAGGCGCTGTCCTTGGGAGCAGAGCAAAACTCCTCAGCCCTGTTGGGAAATCCTGGTAGAGGAGTAGTTGAAGACCTGAAAATGTCAAGACCTCAGAGACTTGAACTAAGGATCAGAATGCTTAGATTTTTCCAAGAGTTTGGAAAAAAACCAACAAATTTTATTTAATTTTTGTTTTAATTGCTATTTACTGGGTTTACAGATAAAACATTCTGAAAAGAGTTAAAACAGCAACGTACCAAAAAACCTGGAGGAGGTGGCTTAAGGAAGGGTTTAAATTTCTTTCTGCTTTGGGGAGGTGTGGTTTGGTGTGGTTTCTTTAGCCACAGAAAGGCTCCAGTGGTGCTCAGGTTGCCCAGGCTGAGGGCAGCGGGAGGTGCCGCTCTGTCCCTGCCCTGCCCCTGAGGCCTCACGTGGGGAGCTGTGCCCAGCAGTGCCCAGCAGCAGGATGTGCCTGTGGAGCTGTGCCCAGCAGCAGCAGCAGCAGGATGTGCCTGTGGAGCTGTGCCCAGCAGTGCCCAGCAGCAGGATGTGCCTGTGGAGCTGTGCCCAGCAGCAGCAGCAGGATGTGCCTGTGGAGCTGTGCCCAGCAGTGCCCAGCAGCAGGATGTGCCTGTGGAGCTGTGCCCAGCAGCAGCAGCAGGATGTGCCTGTGGAGCTGTGCCCAGCAGCAGCAGCAGGATGTGCCTGTGGAGCTGTGCCCAGCAGCAGGATGTGCCTGTGGAGCTGTGCCCAGCAGTGCCCAGCAGCAGGATGTGCCTGTGGAGCTGTGCCCAGCAGCAGCAGCAGCAGGATGTGCCTGTGGAGCTGTGCCCAGCAGCAGCAGCAGGATGTGCCTGTGGAGCAGGGCCCGAGGAGGCCGTGGGGCTGTGGGCAGGCCTGGAGCAGCTGTGCTCTGCAGCCAGGCTGGCAGAGCCGGGGCTGTCCAGCCTGGGCAGGAGCAGGGTCCGGGGAGGCCTCACTGCGGCCTTGCCGTGCCCAGAGGGGGCAGAGAGCCATGGGGAAGGGAAGGGTTTTAGATGAGGAGGGGGAGATCGGGGTCAGATGTTGGGAAGGGCTGTGAGGGCAGTGAGACGTTGGACCAGGCTGCCCAGAGAAGCTGTGCGTGCCCTGGAACGTTCCAGGCCAGGCTGGGCAGGGCCCTGAGCGCCCTGATCTGGCGGGTGGCAGCGGCAGCAGGTGATGGCCGAGGTGCCTCTGTGGCGCTCTGGAACTCCGTGGGTGGGCGCAGCACACCCGTTACCTGGGCATGGAATGTTGCCACCGGTTGCCAGGGGCACTCCTGCTCCCAAGGTTCTGTTGGCACGGAGTCTGTTGAGCCAGTTGACGGATTCTCTGCTGCGCAGCAGACGCGGAGCATCCGTCTTCTCCATCCCGGCTGGGAATAGAGAGCCATTTGCTGACATTTGCGAGCCAAAGCCTGCACTGACTGTACAGGTGAGTGCAGACCATTCTTGGAAAAGCTTTTGATGCTGAGGGGCTGGGCTGGGCTGCGGGATGGGAGGATGGACTGCAGGTGGGCTCGAGTACCAGAGTCACCGACTTCCCCTCTGGCTTTGGACAGGAACTGGGGACTCGGGAATGGGAGTCTTGAGGCACCGGGGTGTTCAAGAAAACTGCATTCCAAATAGGTAATCTTCCTTCTGCTTTTCTGATAGGTTTGGAAAAGCAGTTTTCTGGACTTCCAAAAAATCTGCAGTGGGCTGCCTAAAGGAAGCAAAGGGATTGATCGCATCCCTGACGTTCCTTTTTTGGTGTTTGCCCCATTTATTTTGCTGGTGGTTTTTGATCACAAAACACCATGAGCTCAGTAAGTACTTTGCTACTCAATGCAAACCTGATTCTTGAAACATTTTCCAGGGTTGCTCTAGAAAGCATATCAAGAGTTTGTAGCAAATGCAGAGGAACAGAAGCCTTTGAAAACTTCATGTAACTTGATGTTCTGGAATAGCGAAGGTTTGGAATCTCTGGATGTTAGCAGTAGTGCAGAAATGCTTCTGGTGTGAAGAGCAACCTGCTGGAACTGGGAACTGATCTCCTCATTCTCAAGCCATTGGGACAGGCTCGCTCTTGGGAGGCGGCTTGTGGGAGATCAGGGGTGATATCCTTTCCCTGATGTGCTGTGCTCAGGTGGGAATGGCCCATAGCACCATTTGGTGTGTATTCCAGCCTTTGCAGGGGACTTTTCTGTATCCTTGTGTGCTGTCATTGAAGTTGCACAACCCCAGGGCCGTGTTAAGATTCGTGCCACAGAAAATGCTGAGGCTTTGTTCCCTCTCAGCGCCAGCGAAAGCGCCCTGGAGGAGCAGTTGATTCCAGACCAGCTCGGAAACGGAGCAGGCTGCTGCCCTCCAGCGCAGGTGGGACTTCACGGACAGAGCCACTAGACCTTGAGGAAAGGGGTGCACCTGCCTTTGAGCCTGGTGAGAACAGAAACTGCTTCTGGAGGGTTGAAGACCATGTGGCCATGTGCTTTTGCCAGTTTCTAGGCCCTTTACTGGGGAGGAAGGGAAACCTTGGGACTGAGGAAGCACCTGGTATGGCATCCCTAACCAGCAAGCCTTCTGACAACTGCTTTGGTTTGTTACTGAGCTCAATACACTGGCTGCTAGTGGGAGAGGAGCTGAGTAGCAAAGGTCCTCAAGTGCTGCTCAAAGCCCTGACTGAGTGTGCTGATGAGCTGGCAGTCGCTGCAGCTGCCCCAGTGGAGGGTGGCACAGTGAGTATGCGATCTCCCAAGCTGGATGAAGATGAAGAAAACCTGTCATTAGCTGTGGTCCATCCTTCAAGGAACCAATCTACAACATGGTACCATAAAATTGGTGTCCCCTCTAATGTTGGTTGGGGTTTTTTTTTCCTGTGTGCTACAAATTCCTGTATATGAAATGATTCATCTGTTGATATAAACATCCTGTAAGCTGTTGTCATGCAACAGAAGTTGTGAGGAGCTCAGCTGCTCTTCCTGTTGTTTTGCCCCTTCAGAGGGACTGGGCTGGCAATGGTACATGTGGACTGCTGAAGGCCTAGATTGAGAGAAATGTTGGATGTGTTTTTGGAAAAAAGAGACTGAGGGCACCATGAATCCAACCATAGCCTGTTCTACAGTTCCAGGCCATTGCATTCCTCTGCAATCTCTGACCTTGGTTCTAATGTTCTCTCTTTTCAGCTCGTGGAGAATTCATGGATCTCACAGGTGAATCTTCTGAGAGTCATGTCATCACTAGCAGTGACAATGAGTCTCCTGTGGTAAGTAGTCTCTGGCATACTCCTCTCAGTATTGCTTTCAAATTAGTTTTCTTGCCTGGCCTCAAAGGTTGAAAAAAGGCTCTGATTTATCACTTTGGACACAGCTCTCAGTCGGCCACAAACACACTCATGAACACATCAGGATGCCTGAGAACTCCTTGCAGATAATGGGCCAACAACCTAAAAGAGGTTGTTGCTTCCGTGATTTAATGGAGAGCACAGGAAGTCTTTGACTTCCCAAGTAAGAAGTGTTTTAGCTGCAACACCAGTTTAAGGTACCTCTGTCACTGAGCTGTAAAATGCAACTGCAACTGACTGGGGTATGCACTAATTTGGTTTCTTTTTCTAAGAAGTCCTTTAAAGGGTCACATTTGGAATTCTTTCATTATCCCCTACTATCTTAAAAGAATATGCTTGGATCCAGCCCACAGTGCAGTGGATCTGCTCAAATTTGGGATGCCACCTCTGCTATGCAAAACACAAACGTGCAGCAAAACAGCAGGGGAGTTATATCCTGACTGGGTTGTTCCTACACATTTGGAAAGAAAAGACCTCAAATTTTACAGCAGAATTTTCATGACCCAGCTCCACGTGCACCAAACACAAGAGCAGGTTTGGGTATGAGGTTTTTTCTCTTCAGTAGCTGTTCACATGCTAAGCAGTGTTCAGGCTATCAGAGGTGAAATTGCCAGTTTGGGGGAGAAAGAGAGGAAGAACTGGCTCCAGCCCAAATCCAGTTAGGGAACTGAAAAACAGAAGCAGGAAGCAGAGTGTTCAGGTGGTTGCTAAGTCCTCCATTTCTACCCCATTTCAGGATGGGGAGCAGAGCCAGCAGCAGCCACATCTTTCCAGAGCATCAGAGAATTCTCTTGGGCCACTGGCAAGGAATGATGAAGAGGAACCACTAGAAGATGATGAGTATGTGAAAGTGTCTAGCAAAGTGTCTAATGTCAGATAAGGGGTTGAAAGAGGTTTTTGCCAAGCTTTTGAGTTCTGCCTAGCTCTGTGCAAGTTCTTCAGACCTGGAATATAGTGGCCTGCCTGGAAGCTGTCCATCTAACATTGAATGTAAGAGAATGGCTGGCCACACTGAAATGCTTGCCATCCACAAAAATTCTTGGATTGATTTGTTTCTGGGCTGGGATGTTGCTTAGTCAGAATAGGGGATGTTTTAAGTACCAACGTTTTCTTTGTTGGTAACCTTTGGTGCCCAGTGAAATAAATGGATGCATGTTCTCCTGGTTCTGCTCTCTCTAGTGATTGGCTGCGATTTAATTTTGAACATCCATTTTGGTCAGATGAGGACTCAGAGGTGAGGATCCACATGTTCTTGTCCTTTCTGGTTTGTGGGAGGGGAAGGGACACAAGGGGAGCTGCACAGCTCAGGTGTTTGAGGTGGGTGCCATGGGCAGCAGGCTGGAAGCACAGCCCTTGCTGGGAAGCTCCAGCTTGCCCATCCCTCCAAGGCCCTCCTTGGTGGTGTCCATAGAGGGAGCAGCCCTTTCCAGGATGACCCTGGCAGATCTGTTTGTCTTTTGTAGTTCTAGCATTAAGTAGCAGATTGCACATACTCCATGTCCAGTTTGCCTGGTGCCAACAGAGAATTCCAGCAAACTGGAATTCTTTACCCCCAATGCCTGTTGTGGTTTCCTTTTTTCCGCAGCTGTTCATCCAACATGAAGTGTCTAGGGCTGTGACTGCACAAGTTGCCCTCTTTGGGGCTAAGGAGGGAAAGAAAAGCTTCTAGCCCAAATCCAATCAGGGAACTGATGCAGGGAAGTAGGTTAGAGTTGTTTTGAGCGGTTCCTACTCTGTCTTCATTTTTACCCCACTGCAGGACGGGGAGCATCTTTCCAGATCAGCAGAGAATTCAGCTGGTCCAGTGGCAACTCATGACGAAGAGGAACCAAGAGATAATGCTGAGTATGTGAGAGTAAAATGTCTCTCTAAATTCTAATTTCTGATCCATGGTAGGAGCAGGTTTTTGCCAAGCTTCTGGGTTCTGCTGAAATCTGTGCAGAAACTTCAGACCTGGAGTATAGTGGCCTGCCAGGCAGAGAAGAAAGTAAAAGAGTCCAAAAAAGCAGATAGCAAAATCCAGCTGAAACCTTTCTTCTCTTTCATGAAGTCATGGTTGAATATTTGTTGCAGTATGGCTTGATGTATGCTGAAATGCTTGCAGCACATAGCAGCTCGGGGAACAGTTGTGGAGCTGGGCTGGGATGTTGCTAAATCTGAAGAGGTGTTACGTGTTGGTAGCTCTCTGTCTGCAGTGAAATGATTGGTTCTGTGTTCAAATGGCTGCATGCTCTTTCTGGTTCCCTCTAGTGCATGGCCAGCAGGTCCTGCTAGTCCTCCAGTGAGGGAGGGTGACAACTCTCAGGTGCAGGACAAGGAGCAGAGCCAGCAGTACCCACTTGTCTCCAGAGAGGCAGAGAGTTCAGCTGAGCTACGGGCAAGGGACACTGCAGAGGAACCAAGAGATAACAATGAGTATGTGACTGATGAAGAGTCTCTCCAAAGTGTCATTTCTGATATACGGTAGACACAGGGGTTTTTTGCCAATCTTTTGGGTTCTACTTGATTCTGTTTGGAGAATTCTTACTTGAATTGTAGTGGCCTGTATAGAACAGAAGTGACAGTAAGAAAACCCTAAAAACCAGCAAAATCCTGGACTAACCTTTTATCTCCATTCAGGAAGTCATTATTGAATGTTTCTCACATTACAGATTGCACTGGAATGGTTGCAGTACATAAAAGCTCTTGCACTGACTGTGTTTCTGGGTTGGGGTGTTACTTAATGAGAATAAGGGGTTGTTTCAATTTTTGCAATTTTATGTCTTGGAAGCCGTCTTTCCACTGTGAAATTGACAGCTGAATGTTCTTCTGCTTCTGCTCCCTCTAGTGCGCAGACAGCACGTCTCATTAGTTCTCCGATTTCTGAGGCTGACAATGCAGAGGTAAGTATCCACCTATGGGCACCTATGGGAAGCTCCAACTTGCACGTTCCTCCAAGTCCTTTCTTGATGGTGTCCATAGAGGTAGAAGCCCTTGCCCGGATGACACTGGCAGATCTGTGTGTTTCTTATAGCTCTCTATCATTGAGAGACAGACTGAACATAGTCTAAGTCCTGTTTGCCTGGTGCCCATAGAGCAGCAAACTGGAATTCTGTGCTCCAAGTTCCTATTGTGGTTTCTGTTTTTTAGCAGCTGTCTATCTAACACAAAGTGTTTAGACTAATCATTGGGCCTTTTGGGGAAGAAAGAGGGAAAGAAAATACTCCAGGCCAAATTAACTTAGGGAACTGATACAGGACAGCAGGTTGTTCAGGAATATTCAGGCAGCTCTTAATCTGTCTCCATTTTTACCCCATTGCTGGGAGCAGAGCGAGCAACATCCACTTGATTCCAGAGCAGCAGAGAATGCAGCTGAAATAGTGGCGAACGACAGTGAAGAGGAACCCCAAGATATTGAATTGTACGTGACAGATAAAGTGTCTCTTCAAAGTCTAATTTCTGATATACAGTAGAAACAAGTTTCTGCCAAGCTTTATGGTTTTCCTTTCCTGTTCATGAAATTCTAATTAAATGTATCTTTCAGTAACACTTTAGTAACACTGAAGAGGCTGAGGAACATAAAAATGAAAATGGGCTGGGATGTTGCTAAATCAGAATAAGGGGTGTTTTACTTTTGGCATTTCTGTATCAGTAACCTGTCATTCATGGTGAAATTAATGGCTGCATGTTCTTTCTACACCTGTTCTTTATAACACAAGGCCCTCTGGGAGTCTCCTCTGTGTGATTTGCATGAGTTGCTATTCGCAGGTAAGGATCTACATGTTGTTTTCCTGTCAGATTAGCGGGAGGGGAAGGGACAAAGGGCAGCTGCACAACTCAGTTGTTTTCATGGGGTGGCACAGGCAGCAGGCTGGAAGCACAACCCTTGTTGGGAAGCTCCAATTTGCACACCCCTCAAAGTCCCTCCCTATGCTGGTGTCCATAGAGGAATAACCCCTTGCCCAGATCGTGCTGGCAGATCTGTGTGCTCCTTATAGTTCTAGCATCGACTGATAGAATTTACTCACAAATATTTGTTTTGGCTTCCTTTCTTCAGCAGCTGCACATTTAACATGAAGTGTTAAGGTTATCATAGCAGAATTTGCCAGTTTTTGAGAGAACAAGGGAAAGAAACAGCTCCAGGTCAAATCTAAATAGGGAACGGGAACAGGGGACCAGGGAGGAGGGTGTTCAGGGGGTTCCTAAGCTGCCTCTATTTCTACCTATTGCAGCAATGAGAACAGAATCAGCAGCACCCACTTTGTTTTTCAGGGCAGCAGCTCTTTGTGCTACTGCTTTGAATGCTCTTAACCAAACACAGAGGGTGATACCCTACCCTTCCTCACCTCCCCTGCTGTAACTGCTTGTTGAGCTGAGGTTTGAGTGCAGCACCAGTGGGCTCACCAAATCTAATTGTATCTTCCTTTTCTCTCCCATGTGTTCCCTTCCCATCAATGGAAGCTTCTTCAAGGTGAGTTGATGTTGTACAGTTGGTAATGGACTTTTATCTAAAATGTAATAGTTATTTTTGTTGTTCTTTTCCAAGACAGTTGAGCAGCAGGGATTGAAACAGCTTTTTAGCAAAAGGCAGAGCACAGGGCTCAAGCCTGTGGCCAGTGTCTTAGAGAACGGATGCAATGTGTGTGTGATGGCCTCTGTCAGCCCCAGGGGGAAATCCCTGCCAGAAAAGTGGTGGCTGAATACCTATGCAGAAGGAACTTTAATGTGACAGCGCTTTCTGCAATTTTAATTGCTTAGTGATTGATTAGTGTGGCATGGACGCTGGAGTTGCAGAGGTCATCGTTGCCTGTGGTTTCTGAGAGATAAAGAGCAGTCAGCATTTCTTGACCCTTTGGCTGTTACGGACCAGGCCATTAGGAATGGTTCTCCCTGTAACTTGGTCAATATGTTGTGCACAAAAATTGGATTGGTTCCTGGGGTGCAACAGGTAAATAATGATCCCCTTGAGAGAGACATTGGTTGTTTGTTTCAGTGTTTCACCAGTCTGGGTGCTCAGTGGTATTTCACAAATCAGACCCACCCCCTACCAAAATAACTTCTATTATTTGTAAATTTAAACAAAGAAAGAAATTAGCATTAATTGGTTGCAAGTGACACGGTTATCTTCTTAGCCAGTGTTCTGTCTTCTTTTGGTTAGTGATTGTCTCACTTCTCACTGTAATTAGTGCACTCAGTGCATTGCTCAGTCTCCCTCTTCTTTTGGCCTGGAGAGGTTCTTGAGTTGCTGCTCCAGGAGTCGGTGGTCACAATCTCCCCGTGCAGGAATTACTTTTTACCAGTCAGAGCTGATTTCAGGAGAGTGGGGTTTCTGAGTTCCTTCTCTTGGGAGTTGTTCCAGATTTCCATGGGGCCCCTCAATTCTTCATTCTTTGTGTCCCCTCTCAGTGGGCATCCTTCTTCCCAAGCTTTGTTAAGCCTTGCCTGGGTCTGAGCTCCTTGAAGCATGTCAAGCCCTGAACCTTAACAAGGCAATTCTACCAACAAGGAATTTGCCCATGGGCATCACTTAGATCTTGTTTGTGAGTTGTTGTCTACTTAATGGATTCATTCTCCCTTCCACTTGATTTGACTTGAACATATACAAGCACCTAACATATGAATACAAAGAGCATCCTTCCTTAAGAAATCTTTCATATATTCTGCATTTTGTATTAGATATAACTTATGAAAATTAAATTACAGTTTATCGACAGCGAAGGAGAAGGGCCACCCTGAAGAGACATGAACAGGTGGATGGCTCTGGTAATGGAACACGAGCTAATTATGCACCTGTGGCTGACTCAGCTCCTGCACAACAGGGAGCAGCAGAGGAGGGAACTTCACATTCAGAGTATGTATGCTCATGCCCTACCAAGCATGAAATTTGTAACCTTTTTTTCTTTTCTGCATAGGACTAAGCTGTACAGCTATACCTGGTTTATCTTCGAAGCCCTCCCATACTCTGTGTATTTCCCTCCTTCTCCCATGTTGCGTGATGATCAAAGGATACCATTTGCATTTTGGGAGAAAAAGGCAGCCCAGAGTAGATGTACAACTTTGCACAGAGCCTTAGAGATGAGTGTGGGGGTATGGCAAGGAAGGGGGGGGATTACTTGTGTCAAATCCCAGAGCAGGGTGACTGACTGCACCTTCCTCCTGGTGAAAAGCAGGACACCCTTTCCCTCAGGGCAGGGAGACCCCCAAATCCTCATTCAATGCAGCACACAGAGACTTAAAGACAGCAGGGTTCTTCAGAGGAAATGTGTCATGGCTAGTCAGTGCAGTTGCATGATTATGTGAGATTTTATGTATCAATAACCATTGAAGTGTGGTGATCTTAACAGCTGCATGTTCTTTCTAGCTCTGTTTCCTCCACTGCACAGCGAGGAGGTATCATTAGTTGTCCAATTTGCATGGATTCTTATTCAGAGGTAAGGATCCACCTGTTGTTGTCCTTTCTGCTTTGTGGGAGGAGAAAGGCAGAAGGGGAGCTGCACAAGGCAGTTGGATGATGTGGGATGTTGTGGGCAGCTGGCTGGAAGCACAGCCCTTGCAAGTCACTTCTTGGTGAAGTGAAACTGGCAAATCTGAGAGTCCCTTATAATTTTTATTCCAGATGCTTTAATTCTCATTTGCCTGGTGCCAACAGAGTGGCAAAATCAAATTCTTTCCTCCCAATACATGTTGTGACTTTCTCTCCTCCAGATTTTGCAAAGTGGACGATTGATTGTGGCAACCATGTGTGGCCATGTCTTCTGCAGTGAGTGCCTCCCTGTTGCCCTGGAGACGCTCGGAATGTGCCCAACCTGCAGGGTGGAACTTACTCCGGATCTGTATATTCCCATTTATATATGAGTGCTTCTGCTTCTCAGGATGCACTCAGATGGATCTTGGACAATAGGCTTGTTTCTTTATGTATATAGTTCTTCCTGTATATAGTTTCGTTTTTGATTAATTAAATTATAAATTCAATTTAAATAAAGTTTTGATTGATTTCAATATTGTCTGTCTGCTCTTCTGTGTTGGACTGCGCTGATAGGCAGAGGTGTTGTCTAACAGGTGGAACAAGGCTCTTGCTTGGAGCAGTCAGAAGCTCGTTCTTTCCATCTCCCCGTAGTCATTGATCTGGGGGCAATGTGCCAAAGCCACAAGCTTTGTAGTTCTTGTGGCCAGCCTGTGTTGTACGGGGAAAAAGAAACAGGGCCTGCTTGGGGTGAGAGGGATTTGATTTCTCAGGGCAGCCTCTGGTGCACACTTTGGTGAAAATGTCATCATTTCATTGCTGAGAAGATAGAAAGAGTAGCAGGTTGTGCACCATCAAAAGAAAGCAAGGTTCTTTGAGAATAACTGGTCCATTAGCAAACTGCTGCTTTGAGTGTGGTAAGGTTTCATTAGAATTAGAATCTGGAGGCTTTTGAAAGAATGTGTTTTTGAATGCGTGTAGTTGGTTACTGACTTTGAGCTGTTGGCAGTGCAACTGTCTTGTAGCTCCAGTCCCTTCAATTACAGCAGTATAATCCTAAGTTCCACTGAAGAGAAATGCAATTGTCCACAGATATAAAACTGGACATAAGAGAGGAAAGAAAATATTCTGTTATACAAAAGTAATAAAGAGGCAAAGGCAGATCTCAGGTGAAGAATGCAACAGTAAATTCTTTGTACCATGAAACAGAAAGCTGAAAAACTAAACCTTCCTTACTTCCATCATTGTCTCAAAGCCAAATTTTCTCAGTTTTGGTGTTTTGTTCCTTTGTATTTCTGTAATTTTGTTCACTTTTAAACAGTAGTATCTCAAAGGCCTCAGCAGGACTCCCATTACTGATCTATAATTTTGTAATGATTAGGGAATGGTAGGTCAAGTGTTCTTAAAATGATGTTGCAGATAAGATGAAGAATGGAAAAAAATTCTGTTTTAGAGTTTATGTGGGGAGGTCATACTCATTTCTCAAGGAAGTTCCAGAGTTAGATGGAACTCATAATATTTTGGGTTAGAGGGCTTCTAAGAGGTCTTCCTCTCATTTGCCCAGGGGTGGAAATGAGAGTTACCTCCATGCAGGTCCCTTTAGTTGTCCTTCTGGCTGAAAGATTTACCTTTCTGAAATTATTGGGAAACCACCCCAGCCTTCACAACCTTTCAGACAATAAGCTGCATCCTCACGATGATGCCAGCCCGCTCTCCCAGGATCTCAGATGGGTCCTATTTACTTCTATGGACTTCTATGAGTTAGAGAACTGTACCCAAGTAGGGAAAAAGAAGCTGTGGCTGTGGTAAGGTGGGAAATGGCAAACATGGAGGAAATGGGTAAGTTTTCTGACCTCTGAAATAAACATGGGTAAGTCTAAAATGTCATTTTTAACTTACTTGGATAAGAAAAAAACCTGATAAAATCCCCATCTAGTAGCTACCCTACCAATATTTTAGATGTTTTACCCTGATATTCCCCAGATAGCTGGGATACTTCTGGTGCAGGCATGTGGAGAAGAGCAGTGGGGTATAAATGTGAAGAGGGAAGGGTGGGCTGAATGGAGCATGGTTATTTGACATACTCCAGCTGTGGAACTCTTTCCCTCCAGCAATTCTGTTCCCCTCCCCTGCCATATGTTCACAGTAAGGTTTTTAATCTGGTATGACCTGGACTGTGGACTATTTCTGGGTTATCAGTGGCTGTTTGAAATTATAGAGGTAAGAGCTCCTTATGTGGTGTTTTTTTTTTTTTTTTGGTGACATGTTGATTTCCAACTAGATTGCATTCAGTCTTGTATAAAAAATACACATTACAACACAATCATAAGCTGAAGAAAACAATGTAGGTGATTTTAATAGCTTCATGCAAAGAATTCTACTATTTTGCAAAGGAAATATAAAAATTGTGGTCTGGGATATCATAACCAAGTTCTTGTAGAGCTCTCAGGGTGCCAATAAGTTTGCAAACTCAAAGTTAAGTGATTGCATTTTATAATGTGCATATTTCTTTGTGGTATTTGTATTTAGCCAGTGGAATTTCCCACAACAACTACCACTGAGTCGGGTTTTAAATCAGGCTTTCAAATAGAGGGGTTTTAAATAAGGACAACAAAGTTATGCATAGTTAAAATAGATGACAAGGAAGGATCATGAGGGATGGAAGCCTCATGGTTTAGAAGTTAGGCCAAGAATTTTGAGCCAAATGCTATTCATTACGAACTTTGTTGCTCCTTTCTGAGAGGCATCAAGTCCAGATCATTGTTGGCAACCTGAAGAATCAAAGTTGCGATTCACTACTGCAAATCCCGGCCACCCTCCTTCAACTGAGATCTGCAATGGGCAACTTCCTAAAATTAACTTCTATTCAGTTTTATTTTGCAACTATGCAAAGGCTGGAGAATTGCCAGGCTTCTGGTTATTATGGGGCTTGTCCAGCTAAAATTACTTTTCATCTTCAATTGTAGATTCTCTCATGAATTGACACCCATTTTTGTACCCATTTTGCAGTGCTACAGCTCCTGAGCTATAAGGCATATATTTTGCTATGGTTCAATATAAGCTTGGACAATGACATGTTGGGCTGATAATAACTCCTGATGTATTTTATTGGCATTGCTTTCTTAAACGAAATCACATCAGATATAGACTATAGAGTTGTCTGAGAGGTCAGCAGTTATAGTAGGTGTGTGTAATTTTGCACACATTTAGCTAATTTTGTAGAAAGAGCTAATGTTTGGCACCCATGAAGGTTGTTTTTATTCATCTGGCATGCTTCCATTCAAATACCCATTTAATGTGGTCACCAACTATAGAAATAGTTAAACAGTACTGTAAATGGACATGTTTTCTCTGTTAGGATGATCGCTGACACACTGAATTCTTTTCATTAAGTAATTTGACCACAAGCATCTCTTTACTTTGGAAAAAGGAGGAAAAAAGCTCTAGCAGATACGCTCCCTTTCAGTTTTCATATTTGCAGTGTTTATATAGGGGGATATAATTAGAATTTCAGGATAAATTGCACAAGGTATTGGAAGAAAATCAAGATTAAAATAAACATTCAATTCCTTTTTTTTTTGGATTTGACCATTGCACACAAACATTTGGTTATAAATAGATAGCTCATCATGTTGGAGTAACATTTTACATTCAAAGTAGGATTCTGGAAAAGAAAATCCTTTTCAAAGTGATCTGAAGCAAACATGCAATTTGAAACCTTTGGTTAGTTTATGAATCTTTACTACAATTGGATTACATTTATATGCTCTGTAGTAAATACCAAAAAGCCCTCTGAAGTAAAATATGTTCCAGTGGAATAATCCTTGCTGAGAGAACTTGCAACTGCAGTTGTTTTTATCTCTTGATAAGTTTGCATTAGCAGGGAATTGTGTACTATTGGTACACACAGTAGCTGCTGTTACAAGAATAAACACCACTGGCATGTACACTGCCAACCTGACAGACATAAATCAGCTAATCAATTTGATGGCAGCACTTACCTTACCTGCAAGAAGTGGGAGCACTCAAGTTCTGAGGAGAACACAGTACCATTCCGTGTCTACCATCATTATACAGAATTTGCTACTCTATGTGGAGATTGCTGGAAAATATAGTTTGACATTTTTCCTTGTGAACCTAATCTTGAAGAATGTTAGTACCTCTCTGAAGATCTGTTCACCATGAAAATGTAGGCACACACATGCACGAGATTCCTAGGAATTAATACTTATCTTCACCTACAGGGAAGGGTCAGTGCAGCGCAGAAGACAGTAAGATAAATTTTCAGCTGATGTTCTCAAGTTGTACTTTTGAAGAGTAGAGCTTTCTGCCTGGATGATCAAGTCCACTAGATTAATTTCTTATATGAAGCACAGCAGGTTTCTGTAAGTACTGTCTGACTCTCATTGTTGTATGTGTGCACCTTCCATTTATTAAGAAAGAGTGGAAAACACCTTTATTTGGTAATTTGCTGGTTTGAACCAAGAAATCAAAGCTGAACTTGACACCCATGAAACCAAATAGGAAGAAATTAATCAAAGCAGTAAATGCTAGAAGGTGCTAGTTTAATTCTAATCAATACTCCAGACCTTGCTGTGCTGTCACCATGTAAGGAGTGAGAAACTCAGGTTTTGAGATGCAGAAGGAATCTGTAGAAACTTTTATGAGACATGTACCCGGGGCACGCTGATACAGTATTCCTTGGGTTTGCATCCACTGTACAGAGTTGCCCTAGAAGTGAGCACACCTAACTTTTCATTCATCAATGCTATTGATGTTGGGGAAATGATTCATAAACTAAATGAATTAAAAGTCCAGGACAACTAGGTTTGGCTTCAATATTTGTTTGTTTGAATACAAAAATCCTAGTCTTCTGGGAGCCAAGAACTAGAGATTAGCATCTTCAGTGTTATTTTACAGCACAAACAAACCTGACCCTTTAAGTGGACTTTTTTTGGTTTCTTCCTGATTTAACATGCTTAAAATATATTAATTTTTCCTTAGGTGATCACTGCCTTTCCTTTCAGTGAAAGCAGAAACTGAGTACTATGCAAGCCTGACAGTCTGATTTTCTGATGGGCAGCTGACATTCTTTAACTGTACTTAAAGAAAAAATGACGCCTCATTTAACTGGATAGCTTCCCTCTGCCTTTGAGAACTGACAGCTTGTCACTTTAAAGGTGCAGCTTTTATGCTATTCAGATTATTCCAAAATATTTTAGAGCAGCTCAGGCAATGGTTCGAGGAAGATGGTAGACCTTTCTATAGACACTTGTATACCTTTTCAGCTCTAATAGTTCCCCTACTTGACCAAGCACTCAGTCATGGTTGGTTGATAACAGAAGAGCAACTGGTGTCACTACCTGGACTTGTGCAAAGCATTTGATACTGTCCCACACAACCTCCTTGTCTCTAAACTTGAGAGACATGGATTTGATGAATGGACCACTGAACAGAGAAGGAATTGGCTGCATGGTTGCACTCAAAAGGTTGTGGTCAACGGCTTCCTGTCCAATGCTCATGGTGAGCAGCGACAAGAGCTGTTCCTCAGGGGTTGGTCTTGGGACTGGCACTTTCTCATGTCTTTGTCTATGACAAGGACAGTGGAATTTTAGTGTACTCTGAGACAGTTTGCTGACAACACCAAGCTGAGTGGTGGGGTTGACACGCTGGAAGGAAGGGATATCACCCAGAGGGACCTTGGCAGGCTCAACAGGAAGGTCCATGCAAACCTCATGATATTTAGCAAGGTCAAGCGCCAGGTCTTGGACAAACACAAATGCACAGGCTGTGTGAAGCACAAATAAAGGCTGGGTGAAGAATAGATTAAGAGCAGCCCTGAGGAGAAGCACTTGGGAATGTTGGTGGATGAGAAACTCAACAGAGCTCATTGATGTGCTCTTGCAGCCCTCTGTCCCTCCATAGAACTGGTCATTAATTCTGCCACTAAGTGTCTTACAGGTGGAATCTGTAGAGCTCTGCAGGACTGTCTTTAATTTATCTTGGAATGTTTTCATAAAGTCTGAAAAACAGTTTTTAAAATTGTCAATTCATTTGTTGCAGTCTCTTAGATTTCAACTCTCCTTTAATGATATTCATTACAACTCTTTCTGAAATTTTCTCATTTCATCTTCTGTGGAGTCTTCTCATTACTGATGGCGAAATCTTCTAGTCTTGTGCTCCCAGTCTAAGTCAGAACTGTTTTATACTTCTCTGACCCCCAAAAATTGCGATTCAGGAGAATTGTGGTTTATTTCAACAGTTCAGGCATGTGTCGGATTGCATTTTAAAGGAAACACAATACTTATTGTCTCTTCTTGAAAGATATCCCTGAAAACACATAGAAGTCTTCAAAAGTGTTATTTGTGTACTTACTGGTTTTAAATATACAGCTTCAAAATGAACATAGTATTAAATAAAATTGAATGCTACTGCATTGTTTTAGCAGGATATAAAATAATCAGTAAATGTCCACCAAGCCCTGTAGATAATCCTGAAACTGCTTAATTTCCTTTCATGCTCAGCACTTAAACCCATCTTAAATCTTCTGCATCCTCTTGTCTCTCAGAGTGCATACTGAAGACGTGAAGTTCATGCACCTCTTAGCCTCTCAAATACTACCTAATGAAAACCACAAACAAAATCTGTACTGCCAAAAGGCATTAAAAGGCTCCCAGGCAACTCTGTATATTAATCATGATATCTCTCACATGCTTTATTATCTATTACTACATTATCTATTACTACACTACTTCTATGAGATCTTGTGTTTGTTTGTTTTGACTTAAAACAGATGAAAATTTTATTGCTATAAATTTCCAGTTTCACAGAGGTTTCACTGGATTCTGATCTCTTTAATGTCTTTGTTTCCAAACTGGATGATGTGGCACGCACGCCCTCAGCAAGTTTGCTGATGACCCCAAACTGAGAGGGTGACTGACATGCCAGAGGGTCATCCAGAGAGACCTCAACAGGCTGGAGCAATGGGCTGGCAAGGGCTCTATGCAGGTCAGCAAAGGAAAGTGCCAAGTTCTGCACCTGCAGAGCAACAAGCCCATGCACTGCACGCTGACAGCTTTGCAGAAAAGAGCCTGGGGTCCTGGTGGACACCAGGCTGAACAGGAGCCAGCAGTATGAACACGCTGCAAAGGCAGCATCCTGGGCTGCATTAGCAGGATTGCTGCCAGCAGGTCAAGAGAGGTGATCCTTTGCCTCCACTCAACACTGGGAAGGCCATACTTGGATTGCTGGGTTTAGCCCTGGGCTCCCAAATACGAGAGAGATACAAAGCTACTGGAGAGGAGTCTAGAAAAGGACCGCCAAGTATTTAAAGGACAAGACCATTTCTCCCAGGAGGAAAGGCTGAGAGAAACAGGACTTTTTGGCCTGAAAGATGAGAAGGCTTGGGGAATCTCATTAATGAGGAATAATACTTGAAAGCAAGGTGGTGTAAAGCAGATGGAGCCAGGTACTTGCCAACAGTGTCCAGTGACAAGACAAGAAGCTATGGACTCAAACAGGAGATTCCACCTGAACATGAGGAAACACTTTTTCACTGTGACGGTGACTGAATACTGGCACTGGCTGCCCAGAGAGGCTGAGGGCTTTTCAGCCTTGGAACAATTCAAAAACTTCCTGGGCGCACTCCTGGGCAACCAGCTGTTCAACGTCCCTGCTTGAGGAGGGAGGTTGAACTAGGTGGCCAACAGAGGTCCCTTTCACTCTCAACTATTCTTTCAGAGTTTGCAGTTTATTATAAAGTTGAACAGAGAATCTGGGTCAACAAAATCAAAATGAAATAAAAACTCCTCAGAGCATCTGCAGTAGGTTTTCCTGCCTGCTATTTCCCCTTGCTATCTCAAAATAGACTAGGAATTTTCTGTATGTCAAAACAAGATTGAAATCAAATAAAGAATTCCATTAAACACAGCCATTTTCCCCTTGAGAATAGCATTTTAAACTCATTTATATAAGCAGTTCTAGGTCAATTTATTAGCAACTAATAACAGAGGATGCACATCATTACACAACTGTAGCTGAGCTTAGGCAAGCAAAGATACAGCACCTGAAACCAAATGAAACCTGGATTTCCCTCAGGAAAGAGGGACCAAGTGTGATTTATTTATTTTCAGCTAATTTACTCCATCTTTCCTAGAGTTCATGTAGAGATTCAGGTTCATTATGAGGAAAATAGAACAGCCTAAAGGACCAGGTTAAAGTGGTGCTTGATCATTTCTCTCTGGAAAGGCACTGTTATAATTTATAATTTATATAGGAAGTCTGGGCAGCATACCCATACTTGCCCTCTCCCTCTTCCCCCAGTATTGGCAAAGAGCCCAAGGCACAGGGAGGAACAAAGTTATGAAAACTGTTTGACAGTCTAAGCTGGTACCTCAGGCAGTTGTAAATAATTTTCTTCTGGTTCTGCATCTCCCAGTGTATTTCTTGCTGTAAGGACCATAATTCATGAGCAGGAACAATTGAATCCACGCCGCACCAAATTATTTTCTGCTTTTGTCATAAAGACAATTCTGGTAACTTTTCAGGTTGATTTATGGCTCTTCCTTATATATTAAAATTCTTATACATCCCAAGAAGTTCTAGCTTGCAGTTTTGGCTCATGAAAGAGAAAACTTAGCTGAAGTCCATAATTTTTTCAGGTAATATACAAAACTGCTGGCCTGCTTAACTGAATACAGTTCCTACTAGAACAAGAGCATGTCTTCCTGCAAATCTCTTCTGTTAATGCTACCTTTTGCTTTTGTTGAAATTATAGCAGAAATTGTGAGGTTAAGTTTGGTTTCAACTCACATATTTGTGGTTTTTGATTCTTAAAAGCTTTTTAATAGTTATCCTCTACACGACATACATGACTCTTTTCCTGTTTTATTTTATTTCTATTTTATTTAGTTATGGAGAGTAATCTGGTGGTTTCATTTTTAGTTTTTGGGTTGGTTTTTTTTTTAAAGAATCTGTCATCTGCCTCTAATGTTGTTGAACAGAAGGTTTTTATGCACCTCTTGCCCATGAAAAAGACAGTGCACTATTGATACGAAGTGTTCCTGAGTGTGTATTTTCTTGCCATATAAGTAATATTTCTTTGGTAAATACCACTAAGGCTGAATGTCTTGCTTCTGCCTCAGTTTTGGTTTCTTCCCTCTGACTGCTAAATGCATGTGCATGCATCCCATGGAGACAATCATGATGTAAGTACTGATGATGTTCTGATGATGTAGTACGGTGTTCTTGTGTTCGAGCATTGGCCTTCCTGAGGAAAGCAGGCAGCATCAGGCATTGGCTGCATGGTGTAAAACTGGACATGAAGAGCTGTAGCATGATCTGAAAAACACATCCTGTAAAGCTATAGGAGCTGTATTGGGCTCAGGGTATTACTGGAAGAGTAGAACCTCACAAAAATTACAGGGAAAAAAGTGAGGCAAAGTAGACTGACTCCCTGTTGAACCGGGCAAGGTTAAATTTGGGGGATTGTCATTCTGATGCCCTGTGCAAAATATGTTTGGTATCAAAATTGGTAATGTGGAGAGCTAGAAATCTTTTAAAATTATATATGCATATTTCATACATATGAAATTTTACAGAGTCTTGAAAGGCAAATTATTGTTTGTTTCCAGGGGAAGATAACTTTGCACTGTAATGAAATGCAGTAAACTTCAACACAAATACTACTCATTGTGTTTAAAGAAAGATCAAGTATATGTGGGAAAAACTTACTGGAAAAAAACAAATTAATTTGGAAGACTTCATGCAGAAAAAGCATATGGACATATGGAAGCTTTTGAACTAGTATTCAAAGCACAAGGTTTATCTGCATAGAAGGTAATTAGATACTACAATGTCTGACAGGTTGGATGACTTTCTTACCCTTTCAAGAAGGTTTACTAAGAGAGAGCTGGAGTATAAGAGTGATTTAGCTGATTGAATTGCTGTATTTCCTTGATACCTCATAGTTTTCTTATTAGCATGGGAGTCATAGAGATCTTTACGTGCCATGTGATGGAGATAATATTTACTTAATAAATTTTACTTTTAAATATACCATAGAATTGCATAGCCCCAGAGGAAAAGTAGTGACTGAAAGTCTCATAGGAAATTTGGACTTGGATTCTTTCCTCCTGTTCCATTTTATAAGAACTGTACTTGTTACATTAACAGCACAAATGCAGACTGTGACCCTGCTTGCCATTAGCTGCAAATCAAGTGGTTTTTATACAAGTGGTGGTGGGATTTAGTGACTTGGGATAGTGTGGGATTTGTGGTCAACTTTCTCAGCCTCGGCGAGGGTGAAATACCTAGAAAAGAGGAAGGATGGATTTTTGGTTTAAGTATGAAATTGAAAAACAGGAGATCTGTTCCTGATTTGATGACAGATTATTTGATTTGTGGAAAAGTAATTTTTCTGTTCCTTAATTTCTGCTTAGGTAAGTGGGAGTGTTATTGACTGATTCTGCTGAATAGAGGACTTGATTTATTAAAATTCATAATGTGCTGTAAGACAAGGAGGAAGTCAATATTAGGAAAGTGGACTCAAAAGAACTTATTTAATACCTTCCTCAAAGAAAAGTTAGTTGGCAGTAGAATACCCTGAAAGCAAAATCTTCTATTGGTGTGCTTATGTCCCATTCATAGGTATGTGTAACAACGAAGCTAAATTTTAAAGTTCTTTCAGTGTGATTTCTGTCATATCTATCATATTTACCAATATCTATTAGCCTAAAATATCTGCCACTTATATCTTTACAGCTCTTTTTTTTTTTTATTATTATCATTATTATTAACTGTCCAGATGATGCCAGAGAGTATTCTGGAAACTGTTTCTAGTCTGTTAGTTTTCCCCCTTGGGAATGGTTATAGCAACAAAGAACATACAAAAACCCAGAGTCCATCCTGCAGCACAAGTTTGGAACACTGAAACTGCTGGGCACAGTCTAACCCAGGTGAAGTAAAAGTAAGTAGTGCTGTTAGAGGGGAGCAGGTCCCAAGCACACAAGGTTCATTTCACTAGACAAAACTGCAAAGAAGCTTGTCTTCCATAGAACTGGGTTGTCTACAAGTGTTTTTAGTTGATGTTCCCATTTACATGTATGGCTCATGACAGTGATTCTTGATTCTTTAATGGAGCATACACTCAAATATATTCTGCACTGTACAGTTGTGGATTTTTGAAATATCACTACTGACCAGAGCAGTGCATTGAACATGTTCCCCCATGGGTAGTTAAACTGCAGTGTGCCAGATGTCACTCTGTCAAATTCTCTGTCCCAGAAGCAGCAGTTGCCATCATCAGTTTTACCCTCCCTGCAGCAGAGTTAGCAAGCCCCTCTCTCAAAGCCTTTTTTCTGCTGCCTTATCACCAGGATTCAGATTTGTGTGCAGTCAGATGTGCCTTCATCACTTATGGTGCAGAATACAGCAATAGAATATGTACCTGGGACTTGATTCCCTCAGAATTCAGAACCTAAAGGCTTTGCTGAAGGTAGGGTCAGCTGCAAGTTTTTTCAGCTGCAAGTATTTTCAACTCTTCCTCTGCCCTCAACACAGTGTATCTTATCAAGTTTAGGGTCTTGATTTGCATAGAAGGGTCTCAACCTGAGCTCAATATACCCCTGAGACTAGAGTCTGAGATGAAGATCATGACTGATAGTGTGGCTATTTTGGCACAAGACACATAAAGATAATTAATGAGGAATGGAGAAGAGTAAAAAAAAAACTAGGAAGGATCACTATGCTTGCATTAAATGAACAATTTTTCAGTCAAAATTCACCTTCCTATGAGTTTTGACTTTTTTATACAGAAGGACAGCAGCATTGCTGTCCAAAATACTATCTTCCTCTGTGTTTCTGCTTCATTGTGGCTGATTTGCAGGTAAAAGACTGACTATCATGTTATGCTTAACCAAGTGTCTTACCAGTAACTTTAAACCTGCTTGGACACTTGTTCTAGTCAATCATCTGGGTGCTTGATGCACAGCTGCTGGACTTCTATGTTAGTTAAGTCTTGCTGGACGTCAGGTCAGCCCACCCGATGGCATCAGCATTTTGCCAGACTTTCATACTGCTTCACTAAACATAAGGCACAAAAGTGCTTTTTATTGTCATACTGCCAACAGCTTCTCCATCTCCATCTTCTATACAGTATCTTGAGGCATACCCACACAACTTAATACACCTTTAACTCATCAAGAGATCTGGTTCTTTGACAGCTCACTCGGTAATCCTTCTACTGTAATGGATATGAGAAACTGCCTTGTTAAGAGAACTCCACTGGTCATGATGAACTATTGCCAAAACAAATGAATTCATAAGTGAGTGGATGTTCAGTTCCACTGATGGGTATGGAAGGGTAATATGTGATCTTTCAGTGACTGGTTAACTGGTTTTTTGGGTTGATGTTCCAAAACAAATTGTAAAGGCAGCAGAAGTCAACCAAGAGCAGACAAGCTTAATTAGAGTAGGCACCATGTCTGACCAGCACACTAGTATTAACATACAAGAGAGCCAAACAGGCTGCTGAGGAAGTCTTAAATACTCAGTGCAGTCTGGAGAGATTAAATGATCTTAATGCCATCTGTGAGTGAACATGCTTTAAAGGAATAGCGTGTGCTTTAAAGTTGCTGTGTACATTAAGTACCATTATGCAGCATTGCATTAAAGGAATTGATTTTATGACATGTCCCTTTAGACATGAGAGGGAAAGTGTCAGGTTGCCCTAGACCTTAACTCAGAATGATGTTCAAATGTTGTTTTTGGCACTTGTCCTGGACTTGGCAGTGGTGTAGTCTGTGTACATTTTTTTTCCCTACAAGTTGGAAAGGCACACGTAGATGCTGTTACCACAAAGAGATCCCTGTGTTTATCACAAATAGGTTGTATCCCCTTTTGCCCATTAAATCTTGACAGTGATTTCACTATGCACGGTCTGTTACACCACATCACACATCCAAGTGAAAGAAAACAATTATCAATCAGTCCAGAGCTGGCAATCAGCTCTACATTTCAGCAGGGATCTAATACAAGCCAGATGCTCTTCTGTCTTTCCCAAACAGCACCGTGTCACTGCATTCACTGCTTGGCTATCAGCTTCTCGTGTGAATGGAGGGAACCAGGTTTGGTCCTCAATGCAGTTTTTGTATTTTAGTCCTCTAGGGGGGCTTGCATGTTATCTGAGCACAGGTACAAGCACCTTGCAGAATCACCCCCTTGTAGCTTCTACAGTTGTTTTTTCTCTGTGTCTGAAAAGTTCTGGGCTGATGCTGTGGACAGAAAGTTTATCATGGGGATTGTATGGTCACAAAAACATGAAAAAAAGGGGGGAAGGAGCATTGGAGGGGGTCTTCTGCTCAAATGTGAGCAGAAAGTGCTAAAATCATTCTGAGGAAATGTGTAATTTTTGAAGGCTTACTAGCACAATCTGTATCTTGTGCAAAAAATGGCCACCTTTGTGCAGTATAATTTGAATTATCTGTGAAGTGTTTTGAGGGTGGAAAATGCTCTCCGCAGAACTACCAGCTCAAATCTGAAACTTTAAGTCGTGGTTGGCATCCAACTGCTTTCTGAAGGGTCTGGCTTTGTGTTATAGCACAATCCAGAGAAAATCCTTGTTTTCTGCTTCTATCTACAGCCAGACACTTGTAGGAACAGCTGATGAGCTTTAGCCTTAATGTAGGCACAATTTAAGCAAATGCTGCAACCAGTCCCAGTGCTTGACCCCATCTGTCTGTAATCAGAGAGATCTCAGAACAGCTCTGACCCTAAACTGGTGACAGGCTGCTATTAGAAGTGTCCTTTGGTAAGTCCCAAAGCCGTAGTTCATAGAAACCAAACAAAAATAAGGGCTGTATTTTAACATGTTAGTGGGGAGTAGAGATGCAGTCATTGCTGTCAGTAGCAGTGCAAGCACATTGCATTATGTGCAGCATTGCATTAAGGGATGCAATGTCACTTGTCACTTGTTCTTCTGGACAAGGGCTGGATGCCTGATGCCCCACCTGAGAGCTATTAGCAGTGTTTGAGACAGAAGAAACCACATACACCTAGTAAGTGTTTAAAAAAAGCTTTGTTGTTGGGAAGGTTTCGTTGGTAAAAGAAGGCCAAATCGTAACCTTCTTGGCTTTAGACGGGAGCTTTGCAGAGAGGAGGGCGTAACCGTCTTCCTTCAGGAAGTTCGAGATACAAAAGCTCATGACAAGGAAGCCCACCCTTCTCAGTGCCCCCAGCCCGCGCTCTGTGCCTCGCTGTCCGCAGCAGCTGGGGCTCCTTGCCGCTCTCTCCCGCCCCAGGTGTCCCACGCACGCCAGGTGCCCCTGGCAGGGGGAGGCGGCCCCGGGCGGGCCGTGGGCGCCTCTGCCGGGGTCGGGCGGCGCTGCCGCTCCCCGCGCCGCGCCTCCTCCGCCTGGCAGCCGGGCGGGCGGGCAGGGACCGGGAGAGGGAGAGGGAAAGGGAGGGCGCCGAGCTCGCCGCCGCCCCGGAGCTGTGGCAGCGCGGCCGGCCTGGGCGGCAGCCGGACCCCCGCCCGCCCGGCAGCGGGAGCGCCTCGGCCACCGCCGCCCGCCTGGGCGGCCAGCGGAGCCCCCGCCGGCCATGGAGCTCTCCCTGCGGCTGCTCCTGGCGTCCTGCCTCTCGCTGGGGGCGGCCGGGGAATTTGACAGAAGGTAGGCGCGGGGAGAGCGGGGGCGGCGGCCGGGCTCTCCCCTTTTTGACGCGGGGCGCTGCGGTGCCCCCGGGGCTCCCGCCTGTCACCGGCCCCCGGGGCTGGCTCCCGGCGAGGCGGGGGCGGCCGGAGCCCTCGGCGGGACGCGTGCGGCGCTCCCCGTGAGGTGCGGGCCGGGCGGGCCGCAGGTGGAGGCGCGGGGCCGCCGGTGCCGCTCCCGGCGCTCCCGCACGGACCTGCCGGCCCCCGAGCCGCCCGGCGCCGCGCCGTGATCGGCAGCCTGAGCACGGGCTTGGCTACAAGATAAGTTTATTGCTCTGGCGGGGCCGCGTCCCGCAAGAATTAAAAACAAAGCGCATCGCGTGCTGTAGAGATAAAATTAGCTTATTGACGCCCGGAGGCACTCTCAGCATACGGCGGCGGAGATCGCGGCTCAAGTTCTAACACGAAGCTCGGGGCGCGTGTGCCCGCGGGCCGTGTCGCGTCGTGTCGTGTCGTGCCAAGTGTCGCGACCGGCGGCGCTGCAGGGAGCGGGCAGTGCGCCCTGCGGGACAAACGGCCAGCGCGACCCCCGCCCTCCCCAGGGATTCTTTCTTCTTCTTCTTTTTTTTTTTAATAGGATCTGTTCAAATGCAGCGCTCACGGAGTTTCAGCCTGTCGTTTAAAGACATTGCTGATTCGTGTCAATAGTTTATAACTGCGTGAGGCCGTGGTATCTTTTCATTGGAACAAGGGAAGACCACAGCTCTCCTTTTATATTTAATTTCTGTTTAAAAGTCCAAGAAGTTTTTTTTTTTTCCTTTAATGTTTCCGTGAGAACATATTGAGAATTTTCAGCGAGAATTTTTTGTGAACTAAAACAATGCGTAAACTTTATGATGGCATTTATTCCACATTATAGATTCTGTTTCAGACTTCTGGACTTCTGTTCAGTGCCAGCCTGGGAGTGGCAGCAGTGAGCATACTGCAAAGCATGTCAGCTTTTTTCAGGCTTTGCTCAGCTATCATTTCCCGTCTTCACCTATTGCCGTTTGCATTTTTTGAACTAAACAAAGTATTAGTGATAGAAATATCCCACGCTCAGCTGAGAGCAGTTACTCTCTTCAAAAAAAGTAAAAAAAAAAAAAAAAATATATATCTCTATCCAGGAGAGGTTTCTGCTGTTCTTTGTTTTTTGGGGTTTTAGGTTGGTAGATTAATTTTATTTTTTACTCTAGGATGATTTGAGCTACTTTTAAAATGTTTCACCAGACTTTGTTGAACTGTCCTGTACAGGTGGCCCAGACAAATGGTCTCGTCTGCAGGACTGTGTCGCTTTGGAAGCAGAATTGACTGCTGCTGGGGCTGGGCCCGGGTGGCCTGGGGACAGTGCCAACGTGAGTATCACTGCTGCTGGGGCTTCAGGTCACTTTAGAGAAGGCTTGTACACACTTAGTCGTGCCTTTCAGGTGTTCACACACATCCTTACAATGCAGGGCTAGGCTTTGGCATGTGTGCACCTGCCTGACGTAGAAGGATGCTGTCATGTTAAAATTCTGTCTGTTTTTAACAGTGCTAAAAATGATTGCAGTCAAATAAGGTAAAATGGAGTTAGGGCAGGGAGAATTTGGAAATTTCTTTTTGGTTTCTGCTTCGTTTTGTGCTCTGATTTTATAACCTGGTGTGACTACACTGTGTCATGTTACAGGCACTGGAGGATGATATTTGCATCCAAGAAGAAAACCATAATTACTGATATTTCACTTAGAACATTGATGGAAATGTTCCAATTAAGTATTAAGCTCAAGTATTCTTTCAGTAAACCTAAACTAAGGGAATAAATCTGCCTGACAGCATCCTTTTACTGGGTCACATGTGAAAAGACACAGCTCTGAGATTCTCACATCTATCTAGACTCTTTGATATGACTGCAGGATAAACCAGTAGATAAGTCTTCATCATTAACTGCACCTTCAATAGGAATTCTGTGGAAGGAGCTAGTACTGTGTAGAAATTAAAATTGTTAGGGGTGCCGTAGAGACCTCAGCTTGTTAAAATTACAACCTTTGATACTGGGGATGCTTACTCATGTGTTTTAACGCTCATACATGAGGGACGTCCTGAAGTTTTTGTAGGAGCAAGCCTATAAACTCTGGTCCTTAGCTTTTATTATTTTATTTTTTTTATTTAGACATAAATATATGTGGACAAGATAATTTTCTGTCAAGCCGTTTTCAAAAGCAAACAGGTGTTAAATGCCATAAGTTCCTAGTCTGCAGGGCAAATGTTTGACAAAAGATAGGAAAAGCATTGGAAATGCAACTCTCAGCAAAGGTTTTGTTCAAATCTGTAAGCAGCAAGACTGGTTTCTCTCTTCCCAAGTATGTTAGAAGCCCAGAAGGTTTAATGGATACGTAAGATGACTAGTAAAAAACTATGGAAAGTACTTCTGGAATACAACATCTCTGATACTGTTTTCTTGATACAGAGTTCTTAGGTTGATACCTCTCAGGCCATACAATGAATAATTTTGATTTTTAGGGCTCTAATTGGTAACAAGTAGTGCTTTCCCTGGCATTAATATTTATGGAGACAGAAGAAGTATATTTAGTAGGTTGATTGAGGCTCCTCCAGAGGCAATAGGATCTATGTCCACCTTTTGTGATGCAGTTTAATTTGAAAATCATTGTGTGTTTAAATGTTTGAGGCTATGAAGGCTTAACTGGAAAATATCAATAATTTGCTTTGTTTAAGAAAAAACAAACAAAACCAAAATAGTCCAGACTAATGTGTCACTTTTCTTAGACAAGTTGTCTTCCATATTGTGACCATAAATTACAGCTCATGTTTACGTGAAAGTCAATTTCATATTATTACCAAATCTGATTTGTGTTTGCATTTTTATGATATTGTGAGACAGGAGTTGCATAAATTTATACTATCAAAAGATTCATAATTAAAAATTGGAAATAAGACAAAAGTAATAATGCACAGAAAGTATAATTTATTTGTTGTTCTTTGAATTCTGTCAGTAAGTTAATTTTTAGTGCTAGTTTTTCCACATACTATAAAGGCTTTTTTCTTTTCCTTAAGGCTAAAGATAGGTGAATTTTCACCTCATTCCACTGCATTTTAGTCCATTATCCACAAACTTGTTTCCATGCACATTTAGAAGACATGTAGATAGGTATTTTCTGGGATCATCTCCAGTTATTGGCACCAGACTTTCAAAAGAAAACAATCATTTAGGTGTCAAAAAGATTTTCCCCACTTTTTTTTTTTCTTTGCATACTGATAATTTTTGAATTGCTGGGTCAGAAGAGTCTCATATATTTAGGTGAAAATATTACTGAAACCATCAGCAGCTCCTTCTCTGTTCTAAATGGGAGACAAAATATTGGCAAAATAAAACACGAAAATCTGCCCCAGTTGCGGGTGGTGAAGATTCCAGACATATCACCAAGCAGGAGATTACACTAAATAAAAGGAAATCTCTCTAGTGCTTGCAGCCAAATAGAAAATCTGTAGTCAACTCTCCACCTTGGGAATGTGGCACCCAGTATGTAGGATTAACCTGGCACAGAAGGCAACATTCCTGCCTCAAAGGATAACTTGGGTATTTTACTGTACAAAGGAGTATCACTGAAAATTTTCAAAAAAGTTGATTGATTTTTTTCTTCTGCTTTCTCTCTGGTCAAAGGTAAAGCTCTTAGCCCTGTCCCCAAAATGCGTGGCATAAACAGATGTCAGACTTTCTCTACTAGATGTAGATTTTCTTTGGTATTTTAGTAGCAGTTCTGTTTGCACAAGGAAAACAAGTATAGAGTCAGACTTAAAAATTAGTAGTGAGACCCAATTTATAAATTGTCCAAAAAAGAAGCTTCAAATATTTAGGTAATAATGCTGAGCTCTTTATTAGTGAGTTGGAACTGCTCTTTTTCAAACCAACTTGAGCCATCTTTGGTATGCCTGCAACTGCTACAGCACCTTTGGACTCTCACCTGCTTACTCATGATGTACCACGCGAGTACTAATTATCTCTAAATTTATCCTTCTGACAACAAATGTAAGGGGAGAGACATGCTGGAGCCAGAGTGGAGCGGGCACACAGATACATGACAGGGTGGTCCCAGTTTGCAGAGACCTCTGAACTGTGATGAGCCAAGGGTACCTGGTCACTGATATACCTGGATACGTTTTCTGCTGTCCAGCTGAGCTGCTCCACCAAGCACATGTGGGTGTGCCCTCTGCCCACAGCTCCTGAGAAAAAAATGTGTTTATTTAAACCAGCAGTGTGATTTAAGGTAGTGGTTTAATTGTGACAAATGCTTAAGCCTGGATATGTCAGCTCTAGCAGAGCAGGAGTGTGGTGCAGCTGATGAGTGTCATTAAGGCCTTAAGCTTTGGTGACTCCATGCTGCTGATCTTCCATCCATAATCCATCCAGAGAGTTGCAAATGGAAACTGAACTGTGTTAGTTAAACTTGGTTTTGTGAAGTCTGAAGTTATTCCTTTTATGTCTCTTTGACTGGCAAAGGAGTGCACGTGGAGCATAATCATGCTTAGTGCTGCTTAGCAACTCCACTCAGCATAACTCAGCTGTCTTCTGCTCTTATAAACATGTAGGAAGAAGTTGAAATAGGGCCCTCCTTTAATTTACACTTCTTTCTTTACAACATCCTCCATCTCTTCTTTATACCAATCAAGACTTGTGCACGTGGGTCTGATCTGTCTGTAAGCTTCCTTCCAGAGCCTGTCAGTGTCAGCTGTAACATCTCAGCCAGTAGAAGTATTCGCTCTGCAGTGACAAGAAATTCCCTTCCCAAATGCCCTTTCAAATTCCAGTGAATGTGCTTAGAAGTTGTCCTTCAAACTGAAAAAATCAAGAACTTTGAATCAGGTTGGATTTTTTTTTTCTTTTTCTTTCTTACGGGGTTTGAACACCCAAGTGAGATCCATGTTTAATTTAGGCAGCTAAATGCATTTTGAGATTGATAAAAATATAGGCATGTTTTCAAAGGGTCTGAACAAAGTAACTCAAATTCATTGGCATTTCTTAGTCCTTGGAAATTGAAAGTCCATCTGTGCTGGTTTAGTAGCTTAGACTTAGAACTGTCCATATCTTCCATCATTAACATAACTAAGTAGCTTTTCTTAAATTTTGATTTGGTATGTAAAAGATTAATTAATTCAACCTGGTGTGTTGAAAGGCTAATTTGAAAGCAACAGAAATTATGTTTAAACACCAACTATTGGTGCTCCCTTGAAGTGCCCTCATCATTGATAGGGTTGAATTTTTACACTGAGGAACTCACTGCATCAGTGCTCTAAAGTTAGATCTTAAAATCCCACTTGAAATTAGTCCAAAAATCCCATGGTTTTGCCCAGCCTGAGGATTTACTTGCACTTTAATTAGTAGGAGTGGGAGTAATAGCTGTAAGTGGGAATAATCACACAAAAGCCTACCTCTCTGAAAGATGGTATGTTGATAAAGTACCTGATGAAATATGTGTAAAATTAGGGTTGTTGTTGTCTTGCTTTATGCCTTGCTGTTGTGCACCCAGCAGAGCTATAAACCTGAGTAAAAGTGAGGGCAGAAGGAGTTGCTTCTGGATTTCTTCTTTCAGAGCAGGGGAGGTGACTTTCTGTGACACAGTATTTTTGGTGAAAGCAGGTATCAATAGTGCATTTTTAATTCCTAAATGCTTTTGCATTTCAAGGCAACAGGATCGGTGGTACTGAATGTGTTGTCCTAACCCAGAGCCCATTTGAGGGGTTTTAAAGGACACAGGGAAAACCAAGTCAGGACACAGGTCCTTGCACACATCTTGCACAAATGCAAAAAATAATTCCTTGTGGGTATTTTTGCCACTTATCTATCTAGGTTCTCTCAAAACTGTTCTTAAAACTAATGGTCTGTCTGCCTCTTTTTTAGCTGGCATACAAATATCTCTGTAGTTCTTTCAAAAGCTACAAAAATAATTTCTGCCTGTGTGTGTCTTTCATGAACAAAATAGACCTGCTTTGAACCTGGCTGTGTGTCTGTTTGTAATTGATTTGTACACCAGTTATGTGTAGTCAAGGTACACTACAGAGGTGAAGATTGTTTCAAAATTTTAGCTGCAGTTCAACAGCAAAAAACTGTGGAAAGAGATAATATTTTAGCATAGATTTAAAAAGTTCAGCAGGATTTTTAAAAGAAAAGCAATATGAAGTGGATTGAATTCTCATTCTGCGTTACAGTTTGGACAACTCCTTTGCTGGAGGTGATGGCAAAAATGGTTCCTTTTGCTGTGTTAACATAGATAGCTACAGAAGAGAAGACCACATCTGCAGCTTCTATAAACAAATGCAGATCTGCTGTCAGACCCTCTGCTGACTGGAGTCTGTGTCACAGTTGGAGTCAGCAGATTATGTCTGATGGATAGAAAGTTTGACCAATGGAAGATGCTTAACAGGAATAAAATTTAACTGAATGTGGGTTTGATTAGCAGTGATATTTGATGACTTCACCCATTTCTATGTGTAATTATCTCTAAACAGTAAGAAAATCCGTGCAGTCTGTCTCAAGACGGGGTGGTGAAGATGAGTGTGCTCTTTCAGAGAGCCCATTGGTTGTAACTCCATCTGGTTATCTCCCTGTGCTGAGGTTTGAATGTTTTACCTGGGAAGCAAACCCAGAGTAGGTCAACAAAGTAGTTTTCCACCACAATTGGCTTAAAGGCCTAGGGACAGAACAGTCAAGGATGTATAAAGCCAAACCATCAGTTTACACCTCCCCTTAGCATCATTAAAAAGGCGTTAATTGAAGGATGTCAGGCTGGCATATTTAGACTTAGCCAAACCTAGTAGAAAGCAGGATTTCAGGAAGCTCTAAAGAGCACTTGCAAGAGAGAGGAGCTGGTACAAGTTGATATATAGCAGATGCAGGCATCACTGAGTGCTTTGCTGGGAACTGTGCATGCTGCTGCCTTCTCACAACCCTTGGGAAGGCTCTTGCAGTGTCTGTGCTGCTGCTGCTGCTGTCCTAAGGAGCTCAGAGGCTGTGTACCTGTTCTGTGCAATCTCTTACAGGGGCGTGAGGTGGTGGGAGGGGGAGGAAGCAGTGTCTGGGCTCTCATTGATGCTTAGAAGGAGGTTTTGTATTGGTAAAAACGAAGATGATTTACCCATATAAATCATCCAACACATCAATGGGAGAAGAGGCCATGGGCAGCTTAGGAATTCTGTTTCCTGCATGTAACATTGCTTTCAGTGGAAATGGCAATTCTGTATAGTCCAAGATGCACAAAAATAAAACCATGATTTTGTCAATAATGACCTGTGAAAATACTGGTTTCTAGGAGGCTGATCCACTAAAAGAAACATCCCTAAAGTCAGTAAGAGTTTTGCTACTGAATTTGGGGTTGCAAGATCACAGTCTGAATTAACGCATTGTGTTGGCAGTGTTTAATGAATACTGATACAGTGCGTGTCTACTTCTTATAAAATGACTGACATTTTTGTGCATCCCTGGTACTTTTCAAAGAAAAGGCATTTTATACAGAATTGCAATACTGCTTTACACTGCTATTCAAGAATAAAAATGAGGTTTTGCTATTTTTATTCAATTTTTTTCCAGTTTAGAACCTTTATGCCTTTAAAAGCATGACTTGACTGTGTTAAAGATACAGTATCCTTTTTCATTTCCCTACTGCCTTTATCATGCATTTCATATGCAGATTAGTAGTTTTGCAGCCTGCTTTTTTCTAAGGAAATGTCATCAGTAATCAATTTGACCAACTGCAACTGTAGTATATTGGTAATTGCATCTTCTCTGAAAGCCCAGCAACAACCTGAGGAGCTTCCTTACACTGTAACCAAGGCTAAGGGACTTCCAGGTTAAAACTAATTTAAACAAGTATAAGTTGCAATCATAGAAAACCCTTAAGTGCTGGTCACACACTACTTAAAATACAAAGAGCTGCTGTTGCTCAAGTCCCAGCCTGCTGTCACAAGGCTGTGTAGCCTAGCAAGCCACGCTGCTAACATTAAATTTATTGGCAAATAAATTGATTTCAAATAGCCTGAAACATATATCTGTGTTTTCATCTTATTTAAGTTTTGTAGCATATCTTGTTTCATGTGGTAGCAAGAGCTGAAAAGGTTTCTTTTAAAGTGAGTATTACTTTTAACTTAGATGACATTGCATTTTAAAATGTTATAAAAATGACCAGTAAATTTGCATGCCAACATGTTTATTGGTTGCAGATGTTCAGATACATATATATGGGTATAATTTTAATTGCTCTCAAATTAGCATCCAGATACTAGGCCTTTGTGTTTGAGCTGTGGAGACACAGCTTTAAGTTAAAAATATATACTCATACTTAAATGAAAGGATACTGTGTCTTTAAGAAAAGCATTTGTGCTCTGTTGATGGAAATGTTGAACCTGAACCATGAAACGTGAGACCACTTACTGTATGAAGCTTGACAAAGTGTAGCTCCTTAGTTGATTGAATAAGAATAGCATCACATCATTATATTTAATTACTCTTATGTATCAGAATGTGTTTGTTAAATCTCATAATGAAATGCTGATGTAAGGTATTTCCATTTTTAAATGTGTACCAGAATTTTTTTTTATTTCAGAAAAGCTCTGAATGTTGAATGTATGTAATTCTCCAGGAATGTAACAAGTTGATAAAAACCCCAGCCAAGTCCATCCAAAAAAAAAAAGCTGGAATTTCTCTTTTGGATATTTGTTTTGCAGCGTTCTACGTCTTAAGGCAGAGAATAGCCAGCCTAAGGTGCCAGCCCAAAGGTTAGCTGAACATATTTCTTGAAATACTTTTGGCAAGTTTATAACTTGGAGTTATGGCCTTGAAGTCATAAGTTTACATGAAAATTTTAATATGTGACAAGGAGGTAATTTTTTGTTGTTTTTCATTTTTTTAAGCATTTGATTTGGGGAAGATGAGGGGGGAAAGAAATTAACAGGGCTGTTTTATCCCAGATGCCTATACAATGATATACTTATTTTCTAAAATACGACGCTTTTTCCCTTTTCACTCCTTTTCTTTATTTTTACCTCAAGCCCTGTGCAGTATTTTTTGTTTCTGCAAATTGTTTGTACTACCAGCAATGCATTTATAAGCTGTCAGACCTAGGAGGCCTAATTTGCTTTCCTGGCACTGAATCATGTGCAGTGAGAGGTTATTTTGGAATGGCTGAGGCACATATTGCCCCCCACTGCCTGCTTTGCACTTCCACTGCAGGTTCTCCTTCCCAGAACAGGGAAACTTTACAGCCCTTGGTCTCCAGCAGTGTAGAACCTGGCAAAATGAAATCAATGTAGTTTACTTTGGTACCCAGGGCTGTTGTCTGTTGCTGCTTAGGAGTTGATGTGTCTTGATTGTTTCTGGCTCACTGGGGATGTTCCAGAGGACTGGAAGCTGGCCAATGTGATGCCTGTTCACAAAAAGGGTGGGAAGGAGGATCCTGGTAATCATAGACCAGTTAGCCTGAGTTCAGTACCTGGTAAGGTTATGGAACAGTTTATACTGAGTGTCATCACACAGCACTTACAGGATGGCCAGGGTGTCAGACCCAGCCACTGTGGGTTTAGGAAGGGTAGGTCATGTTTGACCAACCTGATCTCCTTCTGTGACCAAGTGACCCGCCTGGTGGATGCAGGAGAGGCTGTGGATGTTGTCTGGACTTCAGCAGGGCCTTTGGCACTGTCTCCCACAGCACACTCTGGAAAAGCTGGCAGCCCCTGGCTGGGACAGAAGTATCTTTGCTGGGTTCAGAATGGTGGATGGCCAGAGAGTGGTGGTGAACAGTGCTGCATCCAGCTGGTGGCTGCTCACCAGTGGTGTCCTCAGGGGTCTGTGCTGGGACCTGTTCTGTTCAATGTCTTCATTGATGGCATGGATGAGGGGATTGAGTCCTTCATTAGTAAATTTGGGGCTGACACTAAGCTGGGAGCATGTGTCGATCTGTTGGAGGGTAGAAGGGCTCTGCAGAGAGACCTGGAAAGGTTGGATGGGTGGGTGGAATCCAATAGGATGAAGTTTAATAAGTCCAAGTGCCACAGCATTATAGGCTGGGGACGGTGTGGCTGGACAGTGCCCAAGTGGAGAGGGAGCTGGGTGTGCTGGTTGACAGCCAGCTGAACACGAGCCAGCAGAGTGTCCTGGTGGCCAAGAAGGCCAATGGCATCCTGGCCTGTGTCAGGAATAGTGTGGCCAGCAGGAGCAGGGAGGTCACCCTTCCCCTGCACTGGGCACTGGTGAGGGCACACCCTGAGTGCTGTGTCCAGTGCTGGCCCCTCAGTTTGGGAAGGACGTTGAGATGCTGGAGCGTGTCCAGAGGAGGCAACGGGGCTGGAGAGGGGCTTGGAGCACAAACCCTGTGAGGAACGACTGAGGGAGCTGGGGGTGTTTAGCCTGGAGAAAAGGAGACTCAGAGGTGACCTTGTCACTCTGCAACTCCCTGAAAGGTGGCTGTAGCCAGGTGGGGGTTGGTCTCTTTGTCCAGGCAGCACTGGCAGGACAAGAGGACACAGCCTTAAGCTGTGCCAAGGGAAATATAGGTTGGATATTAGGAAAAAGTTTTTACAGAAAGAATGATAAAGTTCTGGAATGGGCTGCCTAGAGAGGTGGTGGAGTCACCATCCCTGGATGTGTTTAAAAACAGACTGGGTGTGGCGCTCGGTGCCATGGTTTAGTTGAGGTTTTAGGGCATGGGTTGGACTCTTTGATCTTGAAGTTCTCTTCCAACCTAGAGATTCTGTGATTCTTTTTGCACTCCCTGTGGCAGAGGCACAAGTCTCAGACAGGGAGGAGCAAAGCACTCAGCCATTCATCTCTGTATGAAATCATCTTTGTTACTGTGATACAGAAGTTACACTGCTGAAGCCAGTGGATGTTTTATATTTGAATAAACAAAATATCAGTAGGACCCAGTTGGTCTTCTGTCACCACACAGAGACACTCATGCTATCCCATTTCTACCTGTTGGAATTCCATGAACATATAGAAAAATTCAGGTAACAAACAGGCATTTAACATGGTAAGCATCATTCTTTAAGCAGTTTTAGTGAACCACTTGAAATGCAAACATGAAGCTTGACAAAGCATGAAATATTTCTTGCTTTTCTAATTTTGCATGTGTTAGATCAGATTTCTGCTGATTTTTAAGAAAGAGTATTTAAATGTAAAAGCATTAGGTTAACTTCTACTGACTTCATTGCATCCCACTGATTTCAGTTTTACCCTTGTTAAAGTTATGCATGCTGTGTAGCGCTGTTCTGAATATCAAGACATTCATAAGCCAGGGTCTGGATTTGTCTGTGTGGTTTAGAAACACGTTTGGCAGCAGTCAGAGCCAAGGCTAGAATTCACTGCAGTGAATGGCCCACACTGGTTGCAGTTAGTCATGTTAATGTGCTGTTACCAGATACAAAAGTGCAAACTGAGTAACTGATTTACTTGGGCAAGTGTTGGAGTACTGTGTGAAAAATAAGGAGCCTCTTACTTAATGGAATGTATGTTTCAGATAAAAACTTGAACATTTTGACATCATGAATGTCACAAATAAGGGCAAATAATTTCTGAAAAAATATTCAGGCATTAGATACTACCATTTTGTCTGATGTTATTGTCAGTTTCTAGTTACAGAAGCTGGTCAAGGACATTTGTTACCCTCCCCAAAAAAATAGATTTAGAAGTGTTGTGCAGATGAAGTGATCTGAAAATTAATACTCAGTTGTCCTAGTCAGACTTATTAATCTCGCAGAGATATATTCTGTGACTATTAATTAACTTATTTGGGAAGCAAAGTCACTTTTTCAGAAGTAATTCTCTAATATGGGTATGATGTGTTTTTACCACCTTCTAGTAACTTTGAGGTGGGATAAGCTTTATGCATTCTCTTGCAGTTGTGAGTAATTGAAGTATGTAGTTGAACAAAAAAGAAATATGCAGTTCTGAAAGATCTACAATGATTTATTTTATAAATTTAGCTCATACCTGTGGGATCCTAGATCAAAATTATGTGAATAAGGCAGTTTCATTTTCCTGAGCATGTTTATGTGATTGCATAATTTATAAAGAATCGCAAAAAGTAAACAGACAGATGTGAGCTGTAGCTGACTCTGAGGGAAATAAGTATTATGGATTTTGGTGTTGTGGTCTGTGAGCACCAAAGGAGGAAGGCACCCAGGTTCAGGTGGAGGAGACAGCCTAGAGGAAAGCTTCTTTCACCTACATGCAAATCTTGTCAGAAAGCTGGCACTGGGGGGAATATGTAAGAAACCATCCGAAGATGGGGAATGTGTTCTGCAATCAGCAGTGTGAGAGGATCCAGTGAAGTTATGTGAAGCTGAATACACTGTGTAATCATTTCTGGGCTGCTGCACAAATTACTTGCTGTGCCTGAGCAAATTGAATTTTAAGGAGCTGGGATCTGGAGTCAGAATAAATAGGGGGCTGTATGTTACTTGGGAAGAGAGGGCAGAAACAAGGCCATTCAGGCAGATGGTTAGCATAGTTTGTTTCAGATGCAGGTATTTCTGTGCATGATTTTAGACTTCAGAGAGATGAAAAAGAAGTTCAGAAATGGGGAGGCAAAGCAGAGAAAAAGAATGTAAGAATTATACTCATTGCTGTTTTGATGTGAAACATAGCTAGGAGTGCTGGAAAACCAAAGAGAATTTTAATTGCTAGAGGAAATAGCATTAAGAAAGCTTTCCATTGTTGGCCGCAAATGAAGAGGAACTAGTCAGGTAGGAACCGGGCAGTGCAATCTTCTGGTTAGGATTCCACCAACCAGTGTTTGGTAGTCAATAAAGACATCATTAATGTAAAAATTCTAGAAGAGAAGGAATAGATGGGACAGCATGTGGTAGTCACCCATGCCCTCAAAAGTGGGTGGCTTAGTGCAGAGGATCTGACCAAGGCTGAGGTGCACTTCCAAAGCAGTTGTGAGGGAATTCTGTGCAGTGAGAAAAATATAGATGAAATGAAAACATTCCTCAGCATTACAGACCCATAATGAATTTGCTGAATGTGATTTTCATTTGTTGTATTTGTGCAACAATTAAAAAATTGTATTTCAGAATGGTTGAGTAATGCTTGGACACCACCAACAGCATGCAGTGGGTCAGAAGATTGGTGGCTCTGGCTTTTGCATGAGCATAACGTGTGCTAGCAGCATGTGCATTTCACCAGAAATTCTTTCTTCCACTCTCCCACACTTGAAAAAAAAGAAAAAAAGCAAACAACCCATCATAAACCCAAACCGCCCATTCACATTTCAATTCCTCATGTTATTTTTACAGGAAGTTTAGTTTGTCCTGAAGTTTAAGTGAGACTTAAAATGTGGTATTTGTCACCTTATTTTGGAGGAAAAAGGTAGTTCTTGCCAACGTTCAAAACAGGCACTCAGACTTATGGCCAAATAAAAGGCCCTAGGATACCTCCTTGAAGTTAATGGGAACGGAGAGCAAATCTTCACCCAAGAAAAAAGCATTTAAAGTGATCCAATTGAAGTGAATAATCATGAGACCAGAGGGTTTTTTTGCTGATTCTCTCTTGAATGAATTGGTCAATAAAGTGAAAAGGAAAGTTTAGTTATAGTTTATTCTATGGCACAGATAAAAAAGCAAGACTTCACTAAAGATGAAAATTGTTGTGCTTAGGATTTTTTTTCTGTCCATGTCAATCCACATTCCTCCCCAATGGGAGTTCAGCTTGACAGCTTTCAGAGAATAGTCCTTGGAGATGTGGTAGGTCTGCTTTGATACTCATTCAGCAGTAAATGAGCAGTCTCATTTTGAGTGGCACTTGTCTATGCCAGAATAATTTAACTTTTGTTTACAAATGTTACTATTGTAAAGAGTAGAAAGTTTATACTGGGTTTTGGCAGCCCTTTTCAGATCCTTCTGGATTTCACTGCCCTAAGTTCATAAGAGAGTGGCTTTCTCAGCCTGGTATAACCCTTCTGTCTACATTTCCTCTTCCCTAGTAGGGAAGCAAGTGTTACATAACAGGCTGAAATCCAGGGACATGGGTTATTTCAGTCATTGTAAATGTGGGCCACTTGGAAGGAAATGATGGTTTAGTGGTTGTGGGGGAATTCTTAAATTCTCAAGAGGCAAAAAGTTGTAATTGGGAGACTTTTTTTTCTCCATTACTTGGGAGTCTACTTGTTTTCAAAAAAATGCAGAAACTCCATTTGTCTGTGTGTGAACAGAGTGACTGAAGTATTCTGTTCTGTTTTATCTGGAGCTTTGCAGGAAAACAAGTAGAGTGGAGAATTAAAGGACCCAGTCACATCAGCACATGTAGTGTATGCTCAGGCTCGTGCCAAACAGCTGAAATAGTTGTCTGCTATTAAAAGAAATGCTGAAAGTCTGGCTTAAGCTTATTTTTGTACCTGCATCTGGTTGTTGCCAGTGTTCAAATAGAGCTTGTTGGGAGTCAGTGAGGGGATTTACTGCCTTGTATGGGCAGCTTCTCCTTTGAATAAAGATTTTCATGCTGGAGATAGCAGGGCTGGAGCTGACCCACCCCTCTGGCCTGGTCATTCTGGTAGGGCTCAGTAGGGACCCCAGCCAGGCACGCAGACTTGGCTGAACCATCTGATTCTTTAGTCCTGAGCACCCTGCAAAGCCCCCATAAAGTTAATAGGAAGATGCACAAGTTTTATCCTGTGGGTGGCTTGATTCCTCATAGGAAATGCCATCAGATTTATCTGTGGTCTTGGCTGAGCTACAGATGTTGTTAAGCCTACTGGAAAGCATTTTTTTCCTGTATATAGAAATTCTTCAGTTTTAGTATTGTATTGAATTTCAGCTGTGTCTAAATAAGATTGGTAATGCTGAAGTAGCCCAAGTTCATAAAATGTACTCTAATAAACAGGTTTTCCTCAAGAACCGTGTTTGGCAGCAAACAAAGGTTTCCAAATACCCACTTAATGTGCAAAACCCCCAGTGTTTTATGATGACTGACTTGATGGACAGTGGCTTTCTAGTCATTTGGAAGCTTTCCTTGGAATAAGAGAGATTTTTTTTTTCCTCTATCTGAACTGCTGCTAATGTACAATCTGTGCAATTGAGGGAGTGACCAAGGCATAAAAAATTCAGCTAAAACTAAAGTTGCCACAGGTTCTTCTAACAGTTACTGAACTGTTACACTTTACACATCCCATGCTACTTCTTGTTTCTTGAAAAGAACTGGTTTAAATAAGTGCATCCCACTTCACAATACAAATCTTCTCTAAAGTGCAGTTGAAAATTCAAGCCAGCTTCCAATGCATATTTATAGTAATTTCTTTTTCTCTACTGTAATTTAGATCACAACTTTTGTTTTTCCCTGGTTGCTTTGAAGTCATTAAGTTGGTCTTCATAGTTCTCAGTTTGCCACCATCACCTCTGATTAGACCTGGGTCTGTGATGCCAGGAAGATAAAAACCTCAGCATCTAAATGAACTCTTAACAAAGGACATCCTTTTTTCCTCTTTATGGCCGTAGTGATTAAAAAAGCAGTAAGTGTTTCCAAGTACAATGTTCTAGAATTGTCTCATGGTGGATCAGTTGCTCTTCAACCAGACCTGTCCATTAGCCAAGGACAGATTCCTGAAGCATACCCTTCTAATAGCCTGAGAAGCTCCTTTCCCTTGACTTCCATTGGGAGGTGTTTCTAAATATGAATCTCATTTCTTTGTTTCCAGACAGTGTTTGTTGGAAAAAAAAAAATTAAAAAATCTTGCATTTCTGTTGCCTTTTAAGATACTTCTTAATGGTTGTTTGGAAAGAGACTTCACCGTCATACTAGGAAAATCCATCTGGATCAGAGCTGTAAATTTAAAACAAGGTTTTATGGTCTCAGGATATATCACTGATTATACAGATATACTACACTTAAACAAAAAACATGCCTGATAATAATGGGAGTCCTGAAAGAGTCCTAAATAAAGGCAGTCCTAAAACGGGAGCAAACTCCTTCTATGCTAACAGTTACTTCTCTGGGTATATTTGCAGGAATTTGCAGTTCTGCATGCTTTGAATCTTACGGAGATTTTCAGAACATCAAAGATGTATTTGGATAGTTCTTCCACCACCAAAACAAATATCTTTTTTCTTTTTAAATTTTGTTTAATTTAACCCTGTTGAACAGCTTGGCTAGAAGGCAAATTACATTTTGGAGTGCATTCTGGGAGATTTCTGTTAAATTATGTCCTCGATACATCCAGTTTTATGATAGAGCCCATTGTTGTCAGACTAATATTGCATCTGGATTTGGTTAGTTATTTGCAAGTTCCAAATGATACTGTTACTTTATAAAATGAAGTGTAAGCTGGGTAAATAGATAAATCCTGGTTACAGGGTATTCAAGTTATCGGATTTCTGTCTATTTTGTGTCTATTTTGCTTTAGCTGAGAGCTCAGCAGGACTATGTATCTGCATTTTGTCACATAATGATAAACAACATCTTAGAGCATAGTAAACACTGCATTTTCCCAGGAGGTTTAAAATATAGGTTTAATTAAAAAAAACCATTTCTAATGCAAAATACTTTAAAATGCTTTTTGAAATTTTCGTCTGTCAAATGTTTTTCAGTTTCGCAAGAAAATATTCCTGTTGGCTAATCCTACATCAGCAAAAATATATTTGTGCATGAATTCTTATATTTCTTCAAAAACAATGCTTTTGTTATTTGTTATTGAAGCTTTGAAAGTTTGTTTTACGAATTTTGTTTGTGTCATATTGAGAGAGGTGCCAAAAAATGGCTTTCTGTTATTTCTTGGAGATCTGTATTTATTTTCTGAATATAACATAGACAGTACTTCTATTTGTTAGGTAGTTGCTGTTTATTTCAAAGTTATTTGAAATAATTCAGATATTCAAATTTTTGAAATTTTCAGTAATTTCAAAGACATTTCACTGTCAGCTGTGACTGGAGTGGAAAGATAATGAGCATTCCTCTATTTGCAGCTATATGCCAGCCAGGTTGTAAACATGGTGAATGCATTGGGCCAAACAAGTGTAAGTGCCACCCAGGATACACTGGAAAAACTTGCAACCAAGGTAAGAAAGAATTTATTTTTGAGATCATGGAAGTATTGTTGATCTCTCTACCCACCCACCCACACAATGCTGTGTGTGTCCCCTGTGTTTGTAGAGTAATGAACTCATATATCAAGTCTGTTACTGCTGCAGCAAGTCTGATAGTTGGACTGAGAGAGCAAGTCTGATATTTTGGAGAGAGATTGACATCTGCAGTGGGATGACACAGGGGAAAACTTGCTTTCATTCAGGAGTCGTCAATGAGATTAATATATAGGATGTGGTTACCTGCTCTCCTTAACTGGAAACAAATTGTTTAAACCTTGCGGTCAGGATTGTTTTTTATAAAGTCCCAATTTTCAGGTTTGAATAGTGAAATAATATTTGTTTCATTAAAATCTCATAATTAATACATTCTCATTTTAGTGTTCCTAATCCTGAACTAACTGGGTTGTATTAAACTATTAAAGGGTTGGTGTAAAGATGAAGTTTCTCTTACTGGATTATCAAGTTTCATTGTTTGGGGTTTTTTCCTCAAAAGTTATGTCCAAAGCATGCAATGGTGTAAAGATCATAGAGTATAAGCAATTAGAGAATTGTAATATGTGATTTTTAGACTCTGATGGCTAAGACATGTTCACACACAAACATATCTCAATTATATTTCTTTTGCAGTTGTCTCAGCCTACAGGAAAATTTGTGCATTTTCTGAGTGTTGAGGAAAGTATGGTAGAAAGGTGTGATATTTAGAATGATTTCCTTCAAGGATGTACTCTGATGTTGCTAAATTTCTTATGACATGTTGATTTTTAGACGGAGTTATTTTCCTTAAAAATAGATACATATTTATTTTCAGATTTACTAATCCTTCTCAAACTGATGTGAAAATGTGTGTTGTGTTTTTCAGTTTTCTCCAAAGTTTCTGTCATCTCTTATATTATCCTGTCTTTTTTCCCCCCCTCTCATTCTGGGCTGACATTTTAAAGGATGTGTTATTAAGATTTTATTCTACACATGTTTTAGTCAGTCCAAAACCTTTTTAGAAAACAGTGCAGTGAACTAACAGTTAGATGTGTGTGTAACAGTTTTTATAGGTAGTAAATAGTTTAACAATATCAAAAGAATGCTTTGCAAATTGCTGGAGGCTTCAGTCTTGAACTAAACTGTTGACTTGCCACTATATGCTAAGGAAGGAAAAATGTGATGGGTTATCAAAGGAAGCACTTTGGGCAGTATTGATGAAATATTCTTGTGTGGTGTTGGTGACAAAGCTGCCTGGCAGATGTAGATGAGGTTTCTGAGATGCCAGCTGACTGTGGTGACCCAAACATGCTCCAGCTCGGGTGGCTGCTGCTGCTCTACGGCACGGTGAGACCCTTGAGCTGTTCTGGGGTCATGAGCTGTGTTCTTGCCATGTGCTGATTCAGTGTTTGGATGAGTCTTGAAAGTGTGCAGTGGATGCAGAGTCTGCTTTTGCTGGGAGGAGATTCAGATGGCACAGGATAAACGTGACCTGTGTTATTATACCTTAACACAGCGCCTGCCCTGTTCAGCCTGTGGCCCATTTTCTCAATCCTGTTCTAGAATAGTAACAGGAGTAACAATGTTGGCAGAAGAGATGATGGAGTTCCCTGAGGAGATGGAAGTGTTTCTAGCGTGCATGAATGGTTCTCTGCTGTAAAGTATGCTCACGTTCTTGGTGAAAGGTGTTCCTTGAGTACAAGCTCTGATAAACAGGGTTTACATCTCTTCTGTTCACGTGCCCCATGGATCAGGCTGGGTTCCTGGGGCTGATCCAGGAGATCAGCCCAGCCTCACAGCAGAGCTCTTCAGCCCTGACTGTGTGATGATGCTGGATGCTTGTCCTTTTCCAGTGGTGCTGCAGCTGCTGTGACAATCCATACCTCGCTCTAGATCACTCAGAAGTTAAGACTACCTGATTCTTTTTAAATTATGTTGCCATCCTCAGCAATCAAATTGCAGTGACTGCACAAGAGCTAACCATGTGTTCTTCCTACAGCATTCATATCTCTTGAATGGCTTTCATGTTTCCCTTCTGGCTTTTTGATCCCAGCTTTACAGCTGTAAGCAGTGAAAAAGCAAACAGAGCCACTTGAAAGAAAATGCCCTCTGCCACCTCTCTTAATTTATTGTGATAATAACAGAACTCATACTTTCCAAATGTGTTAATCAGAAACTTTTCTGGTAGCTGCTCTTGAAGGAAATACAGATAATACTCAGTAAGACAAATACAAATAGATGCAATTTTTGCTAGCAATCTAAAGCACATACAGGTTAACTTTCTGTGGCTGGGAAAGGTTGTCTTTATCCAAAAAAATCTAAGGCTGCTTTTCTGTAACTTTTTATTCTCTTACCTTGCTTGTTCTAGGAAAATGATGTGAAGTTCACTGCTTGAAATTCTTGTCAGCACTTGCTATATATGTATATTTATGAAGTGAAGTAGTGCATATTGCCATATTTTTATTATGCCTTCTCCCTATCCTGTGAAGATGCACAGCTCTATGCAAGTCTACTTGATCAGAGCAGGGAAGCTCTTGTGTTCCACCCCCTGGATCATCCTGCAGGAAATGTAGAACTGAGGGGTGAGGTGCTCCTGTGTTTCAGGTTGTGCTCCTCCTCTCTGCACAGCTTCAAACAGAAGTGCAATTTCCTGCAAAGGGAGTGGAGGCTGATACACCCATCAATGGCTGGGATGTGAAAGCTGAACCTGCAGTGCCCTTAGCATGAAGAGCAAATAATTGGTTGTATTTCCTTGGGGCCATTGTGTGTATTTTGAAGTTTTGACTCTGCCATACTCATGGTTGTCACTTGCATTGTTTCTTTCCTCTGCTCTTCTTTCAGAGCCTGCCTTTTTTTGTTTTCTGAGTTCCTGTGTAAAGTGATAGTGATGGAAATTGTTTATCAGGTTAGATAAAGACAAAACTGTGATTTAGATGAAGTTGGAAGTTGTAGAAAAGGAGGGCTAAAAAAATTCAATTTGGCAGCTGTTGATTAATCAGACTAAGTGAACAGAACTGTTCAGGTGGTAGCAGTCTCTTATGAGGTTGATATGGTAGTGTGATTGCAACTGCTGGAAATGAAAGCTGATCTACTGTTTATATTATGGTGATAACAGTTTAATTTTTCTACTTGATTTCTGGTCCTTGGCTTTCTATTTTCAGAGTTCAGGGTAAATGTGGTATTGAATGTTTAACTTCAGTGTTGCCTGATCCAAGTTACGTGATAGGCAAAAAAGGCAGAAAAAGTCTTGAGTGCTGAAGCCTGCAGAAGCTAATTAAAAGAAAATAGAGGGCATTGAATCTGCTTAGAAATAAGTGGCCCATTGTTGGGTGTGCAGTGAAGTTGGTCCAAGATCATGTGTGGTGCAGCACAGCAGTCAAAGGAGTCACATCCAGGTTTGCCAGCATAACGCTCTGTCCTTCCCTTGCACTCACATTTCCTTTAATTCCTGTAGATGTAAAATGCCTGTGCTCAGCAGCTTGTGTTTGTTATAAACCTGCTTCCCATAGTGGCCAAAACAGTCAATCTGCTTTTATGTACTCTACTGCCTTGTGTTACTTTGAAATCAAGAGTGCTGGTTTTGCACTGGCTGTGCAATTGTAGGCAATGTGGGAAATTAAATATTGAAAAATAAAATTCTCAAATGCAAAACAATGAGTGGACATTCCCACAAAGAAATTAAAGGGATTTAACTTTTTAATAGTGTTGCACTGTATACTATTCTCATAGTATGTTTCTAATAGGTGTCTATTTGTCAGTACCAGAGCTTTCATTTCTGTACTAAGAATACTTTGTATCAATTGGTGGTGTAGAATTCAGGGTCCTGTAAAAGGATCCAGTATTTTAAGGCTCATAATGTAATTTATACTCTATGCAGGGTGATATATTGACAACAGTTGTAAATTCTTATTTTCAACTTTGAGTCTGTGGTCATAACTCTGGAAGTAAGTGCATGACAGTTCTTTAGTAGTCAGGAGTATCCAAACTTAGGAGCTGTAGTGCAGTGGAATTTAAACACTAGAACTTAACACAAAGCACTGTTAAAATCCTGCCCTGTCGACTTAATTCCAGTGTTACTTTTCCTTATTCTGTCCCTACTTCTAGTTAAGTATTTTATACTTAGCTCTGATATGCCTTTATTTTGTAAAGTGATTCTTTCTGTAGAAAATAGGAAGAATTCAGATCCTTTAGACTAAGAGAACTTTTTTTCCCTCTTACATCAAAATGATGGTTGTCAGTGAACTTCAGTTTATTCAATACTATGGGTTCCTTGGGGATACATTTATGAACTGAAATCAAATGCTAACAGAGTTTTTGAATGTAACAATGACTTTTTTAACAGACACATTGCATGTGTAATAATTATGTTAATAGAACTATAATATCTGTCAGGAACTGCCAGCTTGTGGTATGCTTTACAGAAAAAAGGAATTTTTTTTTTTTTGTGCTGCCAAGAGAAGTTTGCCTTTCAAAATCTGAACTTTCATCTGCTTATTATTGAAGATTTTTATATAAACCTTTTTTTCACACAAAGGTTTCCACAATGAAAACTTGTCCTTGTCCCATAGCATAATCATCTACTGCATTTCCATTTGGCCTAGGCATATACCAATAGTCACAACTCCCAGCAGAAGACCCTGCTTTCACAGGACAAAAGGTACTGTTTCTCTCAAACCCAGAAGGTACTTTCTTGGGAGTGTGGCTTTGGTGCCTGCTGTGAGAAGAATACTCTCCTTGCAACTGCTGAAACTTTTTCCAACTCCCAAAGAGTGAGAGCTGCCAAGGGATGGTGCCTCTGCAGCACGTGGTCCCCAGGAAGATGGCAGAGGTGGTCATCACTCCTTCTTTATCATGCACAGGTCCCGCCCTTATTTTGGCAATCCTTTCTCACTGAAGTCCTGCTTAGGCTCACCGGATCTTCCTCGCCACTTGAGGAGAAAGTATTCCCCTTCAGGTTTCCTGGAAACATCTTGTCCAGCCTTAACAGATAGAAGTGGAAAATTACATCCCTTACTGCTGCCCCTCTTGCAGAAGAGGGGAGCAGGAAGCATTCCTGTCCTTAAACATGCTGTTCTTCCTGAGACCTAGGGAATGAACTAAGGGGAAGGGTTCTGGGGAGGGCCATGCCTGCATGATGCTTGCTATTCCTTGACCCCATGAAGATGGAAACAAAAGAGCTTAGAAGACAGCAAGTTTAATGATACACGTAAACACCTTTAGGAGCTCTCAGGAACAGCCCTGACAAAACAGGCAACATCCTCATAGCTGAGTTTGGATTACATCAGTGACTTGTAGTGTGATACATGTATTTTTCTCTTGATGGCTCTGCATTTTACCACTCAGAATGAAATGGAATATGTTTTTTAGTTTTAGAATGCCATTTAAAAATATTTTTTTAAAAGAGTAAGGTGAAGAATGTTACTCTCACAAACCAATGGATTACAGAGTTTCAGGACAAATTTTAAATCCAAACATTAGGAACTTGTAAAATTCCAGATGTAGTTGTGTAGAACAATGTTTTCTCTAACTTCACCTCCACAGTGAATGTAACTTTTCTCACTCAATTTACTACATTATGTTTCTCACTACATTTACTACCCAGTTATGTTTTCTGCTTTACTTCTGAAAAGCAATCAATAAATTACTGACTTCATTGCCGCCAGAGGTGTGTTTATCTTTCTGGTTCAGCATCTTAACCCTGAGCCTTTGCTTCTAGTCCACAGGAGGCATCTGTCACCTCCTCAGCTGGCATTTTATGAAGTGGCTACTGTGTGTGTATCTATGAAGTGATGTGAGCCTCAAGGCTTACTTTTCTTCTACATGGATTGAGTGACACTTGATATGATGGTGCTTAGGACTGGGAGATGGCTCTTTGAAAACTTCTGGAAAAAGTGGAAATTCTCTGTCTGCAAAAGACTGCCAGACAGCATGGTGCAATATGAGAGATGACGGCTGATAACTCATTTTACTAGGTCCTGACTGGATTTGTGAATAGCTTTATTATTTTAATCTTTGTTCTCATCTTTGTTCATCACTATACAAATAACAAATAACAATAATAAGTGACAAATTTTTCTGGCTTACTCTGACAAAATCAACACATATTCTTGGAAGAAAATTCTGAAGGAAATAATCTTCTTGTTTGAAGTTCTGTCTACTAATATGGAAACTGAAAATATTAATATTTTCAGTTCAAGCCATGAATTGTCTATTAAATTGTAAGTCTGAAATTTTAGCCCTCATGGATGGTCCTTGACAAATACAGCTGATGTCAGATATTTTCTTTGAATATTTTCTAAATGATAAGGATTAAATTTTCTCTGTGAGATTATTTGAAGTAAGCTGGCATCAGCTTTCCTACCTTCCTCTGCCACTAATTTTGAAGCATGATAGTGAATCACTGAATTGCTATCAGAATCACTGATAGTGATTGCAGAGTGATGTTTGCTTTCTCTCTCCTCCTTCTTCTTCCGAGTGCTGCCTGGTCCTGGACATGGCATCAACGTGAATAGCGGCAAGACGTGGGCAGCCTGAGCTTATGTGTTGCCTAATGAAGCAGCTGGCACTTCATCTAATGCTAATATTGTCATTTTTGAAAAGACATCCATGAAACCAAGCCAAATGAGCTGCTTGGCTGGAGGGATGAACAGCGCTTCGTGCAGGATGTTTTGGATGCTTGCTATCAGCTGAGCTGCGTATGAAAAGCTAATTGCTGTATTTTTCCTTCCTTCTCCAGCACCTTGAACTGGCAGTTTTGCCACGCATGCCTTGTGTGTTTTCTTCTCCCACCCTCTTCCCTTGTGCCCTTCATTTCAGATCTGAATGAGTGCGGACTAAAGCCGCGGCCGTGCAAGCACCGCTGTATGAACACCTACGGCAGCTACAAGTGCTACTGCCTGAACGGCTACATGCTCATGCCAGATGGAACCTGCTCAAGTACGGCCTGCCTCGCTGCTTGCTCTTTCCCAGCTTCCCAGAATCCCTGCTGGAGTTCCCCTGGACAACTATTGTGAAATGAAAATGAGTCCCCAAGTAAAAGATTAATCCTGCTGGAAATTAGGCAGCTGCACAAGATGAGCTCTTTCTTTTTTTCCTAGTTAAATTAAGCTGAAAAAACCAGGAGCAATTGTTTTGATTTTTATTAGTTTTATTGAAAGTTTCCCCCAGAGCATTCTTCAGTGCTGTAAATCACTGCTAATTGGCCTTTGAGGACAAGTGCTTGCAGTTTTCATTGCAGCAAGACACCTGCATTTCTGCTGCCTTATGGCCTTATGAACGTAAAATCTTTAATGCTGCAGATGTTGGTTGTTTGACTGGTATAAAAATTGTACTGCTATCTCTCTGGGGATCAGGTTCTTACTTGCTCCTGTAAAAACAGTTACTTTGAATATCTGGAAAGAAGGAAGGGGAGAGAAATTACCTTCAATTAGAGATACCCCATTTTTTAAATGGCAATAACTGTTCAGGAGAGTCTTTAGTACATATTAGGCTTTATATTCTGGGGACTGCATTCAATAACACAACTTACTCCAATTGTGGCAGTTTTCTTTCTATTTCATTTTCTTAGAGAAGTAGTTTGTGGAAAGAAAAATTTTACTCACAGACGTTTTTCCTCTTTGAAGGATACAAGCATTTTCCCACTTTTATCATAAATATCTGATGTCTTAATTCTCCAAAATTCTCAGTCATTTTGTAGCACTGATCATAGTCTTTATCTGAATGTGTTCAATTGTTTTTCTCCAGATGCCCTTTCTTGCCTGATGGCAAACTGTCAGTATGGCTGTGATGTGCTGAAAGGGGAGGTGCGCTGCCGCTGCCCTTCCCCAGGGCTGCAGCTCGGGCCTGACGGCAGGACTTGTGTGGGTACGTGATCAAATGTAGATTTAAAAATGTTTATTGTTTTCCTCCAGAGTGCTTTTATCCTTGCACAGATTGCAGTCCAAGAGAGTTTATCAGGGGTACTTAGAATGCATAGAACAGGCAGTTTAAAGTTGTTAATAATGAGAATAGTAGTAGGGCTGTTGCTCAGGTGCCCTTGTGTCAGAGATCACCAGCGTTTTCAGTCCTGTAAGTTTCATTGTCTGCCTAAAGCCCATACAGACTCCTTGGTATCCAAGCCCTTGGCCCTTGCCACTCCTGCTGCTGGGTCATTTTAAACTATTGTTAACTCCAAAATACCAGCCTGCATAAAAAAAGGAATGGGGAGATCACCTTTCCCTCATACCCAACAAGGTGGTGCCCAGCTCAGTGGGTACAGGGATAATTTGTAAAAATCACTGATATTGTAGTAGGGCAGGGGGAAGGTCTGTGCATGTTCCCAGTGTTAGTGGGATTGAATGTGCTGTCTTTCTTCCATACTGTAAAAACTCCAGATTAAAATAAACACAGGAGCCTAGAGTGTATAAAAGTGAAATGTTTTGTTCCCATGTTTGTGAACATGGAAAAGGTGCATGTGGTTAAATCAGACTCTGCTATGGTCTGAAGAACAGTGTGACATGTGATTTCATCAGTCATTAACTATACATCCTGTGTGGGATATGATGCTCCAGTGATTTCATTATTTATATTCCATGAAGTGCTACAATTTCATAACAATTCCATCAGTAACACTGAAAGAATGTAAGAAAATGGGGATGTCCTAATCATCCCTTTGGATATCTTGGTTCACCACAGGGTGGGTGTTTCTCCAAGTGCCTGACCCATGGTGACCAAAACTTTGTTGGCAGAGAAAGGGACAGACTCTAGATCTTCTGATGAGAAGAGCAGGCTCCACACTAAGTCAGAGGCTTTCTGAAGTGCATGATTGGCACATCTGTGCATGGAAAAAAATGGAAAGAACAGGACCTACTGTTGTTGCATACTGAAGGGATTAAGTTGTGATAAATGCCATTGTGGATACTATGGCAGAGAGATCTTTGGAAGATACTTGTGCCATGCCATAGTGAGCTGAATGATTTTAGATACAAATTCAAGAAAGGTACACCAAGGGGAGAAATTTGCTAGAAAAAATGCTTGCAATGTTCTCCTAGTGTTCATTTTTCTATTCAGGAAAACTTCATACTTTGAAATAACCAAAGTGTACTTCAATGCCAAAGGCTAACACTCAAACAAGTCCTATGAAGCTCTTTGAGTTCTTCAGTGCAGTTTTCAAAAAATCTTTTTTTTTCTCGCCAGAAAGGCAAAGAACTGTGTACCCACATTTTAGTTGGGTATGCATAATTCAGAATGACCTCATAACCTATTTCTAAAATTTCCACAAGACTTTCAGAGCAGCCTGGTACAATGCAGAGAAAATAGTTACAGCAAGAGATGTCTGTTCTTCCTGCATTGTAACATAATGTTCTCCCCTTTTTTGGTAAGAGGTGATTACCACATGCACCCTTTCTGTGTTATTTCTGTTTTTCTGTGTTATTCAGTTCAAGTTACAGTAAATACCTCAAAGAGCTGAAGCTACCTGGGACTAAGGCTGTGCTTTTCCCTCATGTTTGTACAAGCTTGTCACTCTTGGGGAAGTTGTTGGCTCCAGCAAGGGTCTGGATAGTGCTGCAGTACAAATAGAAGTGTAGGTGGTAAGAAAATTGAAGTGTGCATTGCCTACAGCTCATGAGATCCTCGTTTGAGGAAATTCTGAAAGACAGCTGGGAATGCAATGCCTATTTTTAGCACAGGTGGAAATTCCTCTGGGCATTATTCTATTCTTAGTTTAACACTTGCTGAGCATTCCCTTGTTTGAAACGTTCCTTTCAGACAATCAGTAAAGAGCCACCAATTTGGCTATAAAGGTAAATCGTATAAACTAAATGACAGCAAAGTGAAGAAATAATTCAGCAAAGTATTCAGTGAAAATGTGGATTAAACAGCTAAGTAATTGATTTATGACTCTTGAACAATAAAATCAATTGGTCTTGCCAGGTTTTTGGATTGGGATTTTAATTTAATGAAATGAGCTATATACACATTTCATCTTCAAATGTTCTGAAATTATCTGAGGGCTGAAAATAATGATTTTTCACTATAAAATTCTTTCCTTTTTGTGTGTGTTTAGAAAATTGAAGATACAGCCTTGTAAACTTAATAATTATGCAATTTTTAAATTAGTATCAAGTTATTTTGTGCTTGAGTTGGTAATCTGATCATACTTGCAACAAGAGAGAGGAGCAATTCTGCTTCTCTGGGGGATGCTGACCATCACACTCATTAGGTGCTGACCATCACACTGCCTCATGTGCCTTTGGAGCAGCTCCCTGATGCTGAGGTGACCTCCAAATCCCCTCTCCATGCCCTGCTTTCCACAGTTATGAACCACAGCATGTGGCAGCAGGCAAAGGGAAACAGCTCTAGAGCTTTTGGTCCAGGCGTGGATTGGCTTGAAAGAAGCCACAGTCACTGCACTGTTTGAGAGCTGCAGGAAACTGATCACAAGCACTAGCATATCATCTTGTGGCTGCTGATCAAAAAGTGGATTTCCCTTCAGCAATGAGCATCCATGCACCTCTCATTATATGCAAGTGGAAGGTTGTTACATTTTTCCACATTTTTGCATCAGTTTTGGACAGTGTGTTGATTAAGAGCTCTGTCCTGTGTCTCTAGGACATATAACTGCCTACCACTACACTGCTGCAATAATTTAACATAATTTTTGCCTTATGTGAATTTGCAAAAATGTGAATTAATATGAATATATACAAGGGAAGAAGCAGGACATGCTACATGAGGTTTTTAAAGATCATAATCCATGCCATGATCAAGTACATTCAATGGCTAATCTTGTTCTTACTGAACTAACTTTTTGAAGCTGTGGTTTAAAGGTTAAAAATCCCAACCAAAACCAACAAAAACCCCAACTAACTCTTAGTAATCAAGAGTCTTAAACTGGCAGCCTTGAAATAATATTTTAATAAAGGATAGAAAATTGTGACTTGTTGATTAAATTGTTATAAGAAGCATGGTAGAGTTTGTAAAACTTAGTAGCATACTCAAAGCCTGAAATGTTAACAATAAATTCAAATCAAGAGACAGATTTATAGGAAGATTCAGGCATGTGGAGAGGTGCCCAGTATTGGCCTTGTTTTCTTTCTCATGGAGGCCTTTACTGCACTATTCCAGCAAAGCTCCTGTTGGAGAGAGAGCAGTCAGGCAGGCCAGGAGTGTGGGAGCTCAGGGGCTGAATCCCTGCTGTCCTCAGTAATTTTTCATGCAGAGTGGGACAGTGCCAGCAGGAGCTCCTGGTTTGACCCATCTGGCCAGTAATTCATGGCTTTAAGTCACTTCTTTGGCTGTGGGAGCCCAGCCTGGAGAGAAGCTGATGCTCCATCTCCCCCAGCTCAGGTAGCTGTCCTAACTAACCAGCAGCTTTTGGTAACATTTTTTCTGTGCACTGGAAGAGGCTCTGCCTTGTTCAGGCCTCTTTCACAAGAGCAGCGGGGCATCAATCACTCGGCTTTGTTTTGCGCTCTTGACATCGGCAGCTGAAAGGGCTCCTTTTGGGAAAAGAACTGCATGGAGAGCAAGATCTTGCTTTCCCATAGATCAAGAACCTGATAGAGCTGCAGAGCAAAGGCTTGAACTGTGCCCTGTAGATAACCAGCAAACACGAGGAGCTGCGTGCGTCAGAAGCAGCCGTGCATGGCAGGTCTCTCCTTCGGGGGGATTAGTGTTTGAGCACTCAGCAGCCTCTGCTCACTGTCCGAGGGCTGCAGAGTGAGGGGCAGCACAAGCAGCTTTTGTGTGTCAGCCTGATCTTGTCTGAGAGCTCCCCAGGCAGGGAGAGCAGCAGTGGGTGAGCACCAGCTGCTCCCTGGGCACCTGCCTGCAGCCCAGAGCTGGGCTGGAGGGCACAGCCAGAAGTGCTCCTGAATTACTGCTGGCTGACCAAGGGCCCTCATGAAAAATACTTTGTCTGTTCTTTAGCTTTCCATTATGTGAAACCAGTTTCATTTAGGCAGCATACATTGTATTTTAACTGTTAATACTGTTCAACTGATAACACAGTTCCTTTGTTTCCACAGATATTGATGAATGTGCTACTGGGAGGGTTCTCTGCCCACGGTTCAGGCACTGCGTCAATACCTTCGGGAGCTACATTTGCAGGTGTCATAAAGGCTTTGACCTGATGTACATTGGAGGCAAATACCAGTGCCATGGTAATAACAAGCTGTTTCTCACATGCATGGAATAGAGCTGAGTATTTGAAAATGAAATTAATGCTCAAGGAGGAATGTTTATATAGTACGGCTGAGGTGTTGAAGCAGGTTGTTTTACACTGCATCGGTATTTTAAGAAAGGGGGGATTATAGAAATAGGCTGTGAAAGGGAAGGCATGTGTTGGGCCCACATTCTTGTAACTGGTTCTTTTGTGGAAGTTAGTGGGGAGAACAGAGCTGATGACCCCAGGAATTCCTTTCCAAAGCTGTTTTTTCCTCAGGGTTCACTGTCGCTGGCAGTTGTAGGCTTGGAGCAGTGCATGAGCTTAGGCTGTGTCTAAGCTTTAACTCTGGTGTGCTCCATAGCATGTCCCAAGATCCAAGATAAGAAAATGTGCACACCCTACCCCCTCCCAACCCAGACTGCCCAACTTTCCTTCCCCTGCAGACAGGTGGGGAAGAGGCAGGACTTGAGAAATAACCTGGGTTTGTCTGGACATGAGACTGGAATGCGGCTGGTGTATGCCCTTCAACAAAGATATTCCCAGGTCTCTCTGCCTTAATTTCACAGAGTCTCAACTGGTTATCATTTTTTCACTGAACAAAGATCATGTGGAGACAATGAGGCATTGCTTTATGTTTGCTTAAGTATTTTTTTTCAGAGAAATTTGTATTCAGAGCACTGGAATTTGGAGATTTTTGCTTGCATCACTAATAAATGTGGATATGGCATATGATACATTTCCAGCAGTTTCTACTTGATGCAGAAATATCTATACAGATGTACAATATAGGAAGAATTTTATGAAAAAACCCCAATTTAATACCTGTGTGATTAAGAATATGCATAGTCCTACACTCAATTAGTTTTATTCTTATTCTGTCACCTGTAAGAAGTGGTTGTTAAAATAGTGATCTTAATGGTCTCAGCTGCAATCTACCTATGGCATGTCTGAAGCTGATGCTAAGGTAAAAGCTGAGCAATACCAAAGTTGCCCAATAGTCCCTATTTTCCCTTATGTTTGCATCACCACATTGATTTGTGACTGTTTCTTTTCCTTTTCCCACTGGCAAAAGTTTTATTTTTTTTTAAATAATCAAAATGGTATTAATGTTTGGGGTTTTTTTGCAGGGATAAGCAGAAATTCAGGTTTCTGTGAAGCAAATGATTTTTTTAATGTAAATATTCTGTTGCAGATATAGATGAGTGTTCCCTTGGCCACCACCAGTGTGGTAGCTTTTCACACTGCTACAACACTCCAGGATCCTACAAATGCAAATGTAAAGAAGGGTTCAGAGACAATGGAACAAACTGCATACGTATGTAATGCTCTTTTTATAATAGAGATTCTGAAAGCTTATGTGTCCCATTTGGTAAACTTTAAGGTACAGCTCTGTCAGGCTCAGTTTCTCTTAACTATTTTTGATACTAAAGAAGGGGCCTGGGAATGTAGTTGGAGTTTTCTAGGTCTTATCATGCCTTGGTAAAAATATCTTTCCCTGAGACATTTTCATAATTAGAAAGAAATTCACCTCTCCCTATTCACAGCTTGATTCTAGAGATTGCTTCAGGATGAGAGCAGCTGAGTAAGCAGGGTAGGTCTGATCAAACAGTGCACATTACTCATACCCTCTTGTTATGTACACTCCACAACTGGCCCGTTTCAGCAGCTCACCCCATCCACTCCCTGCTGCTTCCCAGATGTGAGAAGAGCCAGGAGGGAGGATTTCTCTGGAAGGATTTGCTGTTGGAAAATTCCCTTGGTCACCTTTCTCTTGGGAGAAGCAGCCACCCCCTTGGTACAGAATGAGGTGTTGGAGCTCTCCCGTATTTGATGTCTCACAGGAGTGTGCAGCTCAGTGATATCTGCTGGATCTTTTGGATCCTGCATTCCTTTGTGGGATCTGGTCTTTGGTGACTCACTGATCTCTTTAAAGAGCAGCACCATTTTTCCCCTTCAGCTATAGCTGTCGTGGTAAAAGGTGTTCTCTCACATCCTGAGTGCTTGCACGTATATGTGGGTACATTTCATGTGTGTTACTGGGACATGGTCCTAAGGGATGTTTTATGTTTTAATATACTATAAATGTCAAAACTTCAGTGTATTCAAAGGGATAGTAATAAACAAGTGGCCAGAGGGGAAACATTTTTACCTGCTATCATCAAACAATTCACTGTTTAACAAACAGTAGTTCTTTGTTTTAACTGCGTGTTATACTTGAAACGCTTGTACACAGAACATGTAACTAGAGTTCTTACTGTGCCTTCTAAGATCTCCAGTGAGATATAAAAGGCTTATTAACCAACAGAAAACAAAAAAACACATTCTTGTGTTTCATGTCTTCAGAAACTCTCCTTGTGAAACTAAGTTAAAATTTGTTGTCCTTTCTGAAACATTGGAGGAGATGGTACTGTGGGCACTGTCTCTGGGGTGAAAGTGGTGCTCAGTCCAGCACCTTGTTTTTGTGAAGGCTGAAAAATGTCTTAGTTTCCTGGTGTTTAGCAAAGAGAAGGATCTAAATGAAGGCTGGCTTGGTTCAATCTCTAAAATAATTCTGCTTATTGACAAGGAGAAATGTTTAGAAGGAAAGGTCCGCAAGAAATTTCTTAATCCAAAGGTAGCTGGCCATCTGTGATCAAAATGCTTGTAACATCGGGGTCTTACTACACTTGCTTCCCCTTGTGATTATGGACTTGTCCAGTTTAGAGTGCGGCTTAACCCATGGCTTCCTGCCCATGCTTTTTTAACCAGCAAGCTTTTGTGTAAGTTTTGCCATCTCTAAAAGAGACTTGATGCTTGAGAGGATGTGGGATGGAAGGGCCTTGACCTTCGGTCATTCTAAATTATCTCTAAACTGCTGCAGTGCCAAGTACGACCTAAAGTGATGCGATAATTTAGCAGTGCTGATGCTAAACTATGTTTCTAACTAATGGAAACCTTCAGAGGAAAAAAAAAAAATTTCATCCAAGTGTTTCTGTGTCACAATGAAAGAGATTGTTAAGTTTCTGGAGTGAGAGGCTGAGAAGTCCATTATGGTCCCATTTTGATTCTCTGTTGTTCTAATTGAACCACCTGCTCCATATCACATATTCAAGGCCAGTTGCACTCTCCCTGAGGGAGGCAGGGGTAGAATGAGTAGGACTGTTGATGCTGAAGGCAAAACTCCTCGGACCACTGCATGTACCTGCTTTTGTTACAGAAAGGCCAGTGACCAGGCCGACAGCTCGTCCCACGCCTGTGCCGACAGCTCGTCCCACGCCTGTGCCGACAGCTCGTCCCACGCCTGTGCCAACAGCTCATCCCACGCCTGTGCCAACTCAACCTGCACCCAGGACAGCTCGAGTGACACCCCAGCCCACCACGAGACATGTGCCAGTGACAACAAGGCCGGTCACGACACCAGTGGTGAAGCCTCCACCTCCAACCACACCTCAGCCTACAGCAGTAAGACCTACACTACCACCACAAAGAACTCCTCTGGTAACAACTGAAGAGCCTGTGCATGTTCCCGTTGAAACTACAACTTCCCAAGGAGTTATAGATGATAACAGGATCCAGCCAGATCCTCAGAAACCCCGAGGAGATGTGTTCAGTAAGTAATTTTACATATGCCTTGGCTTATCAAAGCTGCAGGTGAAAGCATGTGCTATACTGTTTGGGATTTTTGGAACACTGTACCATTGAGAACAGAAAAATGAAACTGAAAATGGTTATATAGTAAAGCTGCACAAGTAGTTGATTTTATTACCTAACAAAAGTTTGGGACAGAAGTTCTGAATCAATTAATCAAAAAAGTGTTTATTTTCCCCCCTGAAATTATTGAGTATATTGTCCTGTAGAAGTACTTAATTATGTTTTCAGATGAAGGTTTTAGGGAAATAAGACATTTTATTGAAAAGGATTGAAGTACAACATAACTCATAAAGTAGTCAATGGATTTAAATTCAGAGAGTTGAGAATCTCTCCTAAGCAAAGTATTACCATAGCTTTAAGAATGGTAAAGGAATGGGATCGTGCCTGATTACCTAAAGACTTCTATGTGACTTTTTTTTGTAAGGGTTCAAATAGTCTCAGATGTTCATGACTAAACAATGGGAAAAATGCATAAAAATAGCATAGAGGGTAATTTTCTGGACTGTGTCTGTGGAAAGAGGTACATGGAAAGCTGAAGATAGTAAAGATTCTCATAGCATGAAGACATGTATCTTTAGCAGCTCCTCTGAAGTCTACAGCACCATTGTGCCAGCTTTAGTGCATACCACAGGAGACATTACTGGCGCTTACAGAGCTGTGCATATCTGCCAAGAAGTGCTCAACACCCGATTTCATCTCTAGTTCTGCGGCTAATTTTAGAGAGGGGGAGGGTGTGCTGGATCAGCTCTCCAGCTTGTTGTACAATCAAGCTGCTGAAGCAATGTAGGAGGAGGGAAAGTTTGCTGTCTCAGAGCAGGTGCACAAGCAATGTGGGAGTTTTTTTCTGGTTGCTTTGGCATCTATGTGGTTATTTCTTGGGCTTTGTTGTTCCAGGTCATTACTCAGTGAAATATTTTGTTCCTTGTAAAAGAGTTTTCCCTATGACATTTTATCTGTTGTAGACAGTTAGAAAATGGAGAGTGAAGCTGACAAAAGTTAGAAGACAAATCCTGGTACTGTTTAGTAGAGTGTACTTTTGGCTTCATATTCAATTAAAAATATGGACATATGTTTAAGTGAAATTTTAAAAGCAAAGATAATAAAGATTTATGAAGCTTAATCTAATGGGACCCAACAGTTAAAAATAGTTTTGTAGAAATGGTTGTAGACTCCAGCATTATGCTTTCCAGTCTGTCTCATGTTGTGAGTGTTCTCTGGAATAGTAAAGTAGAGGGCTAGTGTTCAGTGTTCTGAATTTTTGTGAAGTCATAACAATCTTCTATGTAAAGCTTATTATTTACAATTAGTCTTTCTATATTGTCCCTTGAGGGATTTTGAAGCTAATGCTTTCAATACTTGTGTTTCAGATATAGGAGTTTGGAAAATAGGAAAGTGAAAGCCTTTGAAGTTTGGCTTGATCTGACTGCAGCTTACATTATGGTACATATAACAAGCACAGGACCTTTGCAAAGTGTTTATCAGCTGTTGGTTTAGGTCAGCTGCCACGCTCTGAGGTTTGTGATATACATACATAGCTTCAAAGGCTTCAGTGCATGGCACAGCAGGACTGAAACGGGTCAAGCACCGGCTGTTCCTGGCCTCAGCAGGTAATACAGGGACAGAGAGTCCTCAGATCAGGTCAACAGATGTCTGTAATATTTTTTATTCCCTGCAAGAGACATACTTGATGCACATATGTGTGACAGCCTATTCCGCTTGTGCTCCACATGATGCTTGTAGTGTGATCTTCAGTGAAGCTAGTGTCTTTTTCTCTCCTCTCTCTTACCTTTTTCTCTCCTTTCCCCTCTGCTTTCTCCTCTGTTTTTCTCTCTTTTCTCTTCTGGACACTTTGAAAGTATCATCTAGGTAGTGGTGACTGGAGTCCTCTCCTACTTTCTCTCTGCGTAGAAGCGTTTGTGTTGGGAGTGCTCAAAAGCATTTGTTAAGGATTTGAAAACTACAGTTTAGTGCAAAACAATTCTGTTTCAAAAGAATATGCTACTTTCTGAAAGAAAGCATTGCTTGTAGAGTAGGGTGTTTCTTGAATCCTGTTACTGCAGAGGTTTGTGGGGAAGAGCACAAGTTACATTTCCTCATGGGGGACATTTAGAAAAGCAGGTAGAGAAGTTACAGCCCATACACATTACTACAGTGGGATGCACAGAGCCCGGGTCTGCCTCTCCTCAGTAGTGCACTTGTAAGGATGACACTGAGATACCTGGACATCCCCAGATGCCATCCCACCAGGGTTCAGCAGCATGGGAGCATTAGGGCAGCTGCTGCATCCCTGGGCATTAGCTGGGCTGCAGACCTGGCTGCATGAGTGCTCTTGGCCCGTGGCAGAGTGAGGTGAGGTGCGTTACCTGAAACGCCTTTCACATTGGCTTACAGATGTTGTGTGCAGGGGTCTGAGTTCAGGTTCCTGCTGAGTTCAGCTTCCTGCTGGCCAGCCCTGCCCTGCTCCAGGAGTGTGGGAGAGCAGTGCCTGCCCCTGTTTGGCTGCAGCTGCTCGGTGCGAGGCACTGCGAGCCCAGGACGGCAGCGCTCCCGCTGAGTGTAAGCCGCTCCAAAATCATTCCTCACAGCCAGACACAGTGGTTATAACCATGGCGTTAAGACAATACAGGATTTCAAACTGGAATAACTAGTAACATTTAGCTAACCTTCAGCTTGCTTCTTAGCTGCTATGTGGATGTGCCAAGCCCTCCCCACTTCCAAAAACATTTGTGGATTTTTCACTTGCCTCTATATTTCTTCAGGGATGGGGAGTTTTGAACTATTTCCTTCAGCTTCTTTAAAGCTGTTTCTGTTTTAGTCTCACCTCCAGCAGGAATCCTTGTAGTATTCCTGGGTTCTGGATATGAGCTAATTTTGTTTTGCTTATACTGAGCTTCTTTAGGTTCATTTCCTCACATCAACTGCTTCTCCAGATGAGACAGCAAAGAAGGCAGTTCTCAAAAATGAATTGGCACTGTGGTCCCCATATGCCTGCCTGGAAAGAGAAGAAAAAGCCTTGCTCCTTCTGCCTTTCTTTTTTTTTTTTCTCACTAGAGAATAGAGAGCACAATTAGTAGTCTTGTAACTCTTATTTTCTTGGAAAACAGAGGTAAACGTTGTTAGACCCACTCAGGTTGTGAATTAGGATTTAACTTCAGTTTTATAAATCATCAAAAGAATTTGTGTCATCTTAGGCGTCTGCTTCCTCCTGTGTCTCCAAGGGTTGTTGTATCCCATAGAGTCACAAAAGGTGGTGTTCTGTCACACAGGGATGGGCAGGACCCAGCCTAGAGAGCCCTGTACCCAGCAACCACTGGCTGCTCTGTGCTCCCAGCCATTAGCATCTGCTAAAGACCTCAGAGCCGTGGTTTTACTAGGTTATCTTGGGATGCATGGACATTTCCCTTCCTTTTTTTCCCATGGGGCTCTGCAGCCTTAGCCAGACTTGCAGGAAGCAGCCCTGCTTTGCTCTGCCATGGAATAGGTGGTACCAAATCCTGGTGCTCTAGGATTGGTCCACATCAGGAGAGGAAACATGCTTGGGTCAAATGGGCTTTTTTTCTGCAAGCATCTCTCAAATTCTAGTTAGTTAATTTTTGTTAGTTAATCTTTTCCTGGGGTACTCTTGGTGACTCCTTGCTCCCTGTTTTCTCCTATTGTTGTTATTTGACCTGCTGTTCCACACACTGAGTCAACTTGACCTAGGGTTTCACTTTAGAGCTCTCTTGAATGTGCTGCTCAACTTGAAATGAGCTGAGGATCAGAGAAATTGCTCTGTTCAGCAATGACAAAGAGCACAAATTATAAAAATGCTGATAATTTTATTGAAATCCCTTTGCAATTTTTGAAAAGTATTGGGTTGTTGCTTTTCTTTAGGTGCTTTACCCCTTTTCTAAAACAGCCTGCAGTGACTTTGGGGAGCTGCTTTTTTAAAGAACAAAAAAATTTGTATTTTTTAACATGGAATTCCTACACTTGGCCTTTGAACCACTTAGTCAGATGCAGACAGTGGAATCTGGCACCAAGGATAATCTTCTCCTGATATGGATATGGGGGGAATGGCAATGAGTGAGGAATGCAGTGATAGCTTAATATTTAACTATTTCAGGACTGACACAAACTACAGTGAAGTACAGAGGAATCTTTTCTAGTTATAAGTCTCTAACAAATAGAACAAACTTCTCAACAAGACTGTGAATTTCTGCTGCCATTGGGATCTGGATGATAAGCACTAAAAGCATAAACTTAAAGCATAATACTAGATATCAGCATAGCAAGAACAAACCCCCTTATCTCTATTAAAAGACAGTTCAGCAGTTTTCCTTCTTAGCCCTTAGTGGAGCTAGAAAGATTTGAGTTAGGAATTTTTTCTCATAACAGCTATTAAAAATGTAAAGATTGGATTAAAACTGGATTCTTTCTTTTCTCCCTTTCAGTGACTGCAAAGTTCTTAGCGCTGTAAGTGCAGTTTTGTGATCCTTGAAGCTGTTGAAAAAAGGGAAATAATAAAAGCAAAGAAGAGGGGGTTTGTTATTCCTCGATATCATTAGAGTAGCATTATTTTACAACAGTATTTCATTTGTCTTCTCTGTTCTGGCACCTTTTAAAATGTATTTGTCTTTATATTTAAGCATTTGCAATAGGTGCTCTGTTCCTGTTGGTACTCTGGAGTTCAGTCATGAAATTGAGGAGTCTTACAAGTCTCACCCTCAATCAATCTTCCAGCAAGTTTTGTCCCCAGGTCTCATATGCAAGCTTCTGTACACTCCTTGTTTTAGCTGTGTTTCCCTGAAACTCACTGGGCACTCTGCACCTCCTGAATGGATGTTCATACAAAAGCAGGCAGGTGGCTTTGCAGAAAACCTTCTGGAAAGCTAAATAGCAAGGTGCTTGATTTTGGTAAAACTTACTGAGCCTCGTAATTGCCTGAGAAATGCAAGATTGGACTGCAGGGTGGTGGCGTGCTGACACTGTTGTGTCTCCCCTCAAATGTAAATAGTGCTGGAGAGGGTGGCACAGTCCATCAAAGCACTTCCTAAAATAACTCTTACTGCAGAATTTGAATCTGTAGGGTTTTAAGAAATATTTTTCTGGACACTGTGGGTGTCTGAACAAAAGGGTGAAATGTGCCTCTCTGTTGCCTCTTCTTTTTAGCCCAGCATATATCAATATCTTCCCTGGAGGAAAGCAGGGCTTATTCTTGTTTTCTCAGTCTGATTGACCTCTGGACTACCCTTACTTTTAGCTGTTTTCTACTAGTTGTGTGTGAGATCTCATCACTTGTGGGAATTTTTTGCAAGTGGGATTTAACAGCTTTCAGTCGTAACTACTCAGTAAAAAATCTTTGTCCTTTTTTGTTGTTGTTTTTAGTGAATGGGAAGCTTAGTCATGTTTACTGTGTGGAATGGAATTGTACTTACAGTGCAAAATCAGGTTTTTTCTGTAACCCAAAGAACTGCATTATTAATAGTAATAACAGTTACTAATAACATGAAGTTGCGCTCCATGTCTTGGTTTTGTAACACCAAAACAGTAATTATTTGTTTATTGCAAACAAGCTGATATATATACATGCACTTTCTTATATTCCCAATCTCAGCAATTAGCAAGTAAATTAAAAAAAAGCTGTATTGCTTTCCCAAATGTTAAAAAAGCCCAAAAGAAATTGCTCTTATTTATTATTTAATAATCACAGTTATTTAGTATTTCTCCCCAGATTTGTGCATCTATGAAGAAGTTAGCTCATGAACTTTGAGAATATGGCAGTGTGGGTGTATTGGCTCACTCAGAGCTTATAAAATTCTTCAAGTAAAAGAAGCCAAGTTTCTATTTAACAAGCTTTATCAAACCATTGAAGTTAAGTGAAAAGCACACTGATACGCTATATAAAGTACACAGAAAGGGCTTGGAAAGCTTGCAGAAAATAATTGCACCAAATACTTTCTCCCACGATCACCACTGAACGTATTGGTTGTTGTGGCAAAAAGAAGTGTACCTGGGGGTCATATTTAGAGTCCTGATGGTAACCCTTGTTTCAAACTGAGGGCACATTCCTGTAATTAGGTCCAAGCACTGAAGTGACTCTATTAAAGCACTACAACACATTCTTCTAGAAGTTAGTAAAAAAAGTGTTTGGAAAGGACTCTCAGGGAATTTTTTGGGAAAAAAAAATTTGCAGAGGTTTTATTATTGGCAGATATGTCAACTTCAGTTTGGAGAATTCTTGTATGTGTGCACAGATGTAACTCAGGCTTATAGAAAACATCAGTGCATTAGAAGTGGTACTTGAAGAAGTAAACTGAAGTAGTTTACAAGATAAGTTCCTAATATTTTTTGCAGTATTTTCCATAAACAAGGACTGTGACAGACTGGGAAAGAGGGTGTGCAGGACGTGTACCTTCAAACGGTGACCCCTGAGCATCCTACAAACCTTCGAGCATGGCAGAGCGTTTCCTTCATGCTCTTTGCCCCAGGGCTCATTTAGAACCTCATTTAGTGCTCGTTTAGAACCTGTGGTCTGAGCCTTTGGTGCCTGCTGTGCTGTGCCTAGCAGCTCTGAAGCTGACTTGTTCTCCACAGCATAGAAAACAAACATTATCTTCTTCCCTGGGCACAGTCTGAGGTGAGGAAAGGCCAGGTGGTGCTCCCTGGGTGTGCAGCATAGGTGTGCTTGTTCAGCTGCCCCGCCTGCATAGTTCAGGGTGAACAGTGGATTTATATGCCTGCATATAATATTTGTGCATAGATGTTCTGCAAGGCCATTATTGGCCTAGGTCGTGTGGACTGTGCACATTTATAAATTTTCATTCGTGTTCAAACTCAAGGTTTTAAAGCAAAACAACCCAGGTGAAACAAAGCAGCAAAAATGCTATTTACAATCAAGGTATCTTTAAAAATTTACAGTCCTCTATTACCCAGCCTTAAATGTGAAGCTGTTTTGAGCATTAATATCCTAGACTGCAAATATACATAATCAAAAATCTGCAAAGAACTAAAAAGAAAACAAAAATAAAGGGTGACTTAACGATTCAAATAATGGCTGTTATATTTAGGAGTTCATCAGTTTACTACAGATTTTGAGCTTTTTTGTTTTTGTTATATAAAATTTTTATTCAAGACCTCTAGCCTAGAATAGTACTTTAAAAATATATTAGAGTTTGCTTATTTTGTCCTAATTTCAACATTTCTTTTTCTTTTCTATCTTTTGGCTTTAGAGGCACTCTTGCAGCAGTGCTATTTTCATATTGACCTAGTGCAAAAGAAGTTCCTTCTTAACCTTGGATTTGATTTTCTGAAAACAAGAGTCCTTTCAGTTATCTTAATTCTTCTTGTTCTCACTTGTTCTATAGAGACATTAATAGCTATTTTAGCACTGCAAATGGAAAACATGCCAAGTTTTTAATAGATAAGACGCTTACAAATACCTTAGGTGTCAGAGGTGCCTATAAAATCTGAGGACATGTCTGAAACACATTACTACTGTTATGAATTATGCATTAGACCTGCCTCTAAAAGAGGAATTTTCCAAGACAGCTCTATTCAGTGCAGTCTGTTTATCTCTGGCTGACAGCTGTCCATCAGGCAAGAAATCTGCTTGAAACTTACACAAACTGGCACAGCATCTTCAGAAATATGTGGGAGTCTTTGTAGCCACCTGACTCTGGCAGCCATCACTCCCACAAAGAGCTCATAAATTTCAGGTTGTCCTGGATGCTGAATGTCTAATAACCTCTGGGCCTCCTAATCACTGAGAGCCGTTCCTTCTCCTCCAGCTGGGAACAGCAGCTGAAGCGCAGGCTGTGCTGGAAAGCAAAAGGTATAATTACAGTTGAATTCCAGCTTCCACTAGAGCTCCTCCTTCTCAACTCCCAGTACAACCCTGATAATTGTTTTGGGAGCTCTAATCCTTTGCAGATTGATGGATGTACTTCAGCTGTATTTCAAAGGTTAAGTGCTCGTGGGGCCTCTTCCAAGCGCTGCTGCCTCCTGTCGAGGTTCTCCTGGAAATGTCTGTGGAAGGGTTGTGTGAGGACTTTCATGTGGCTGTATTTTATTGAGAAACCACTGTCTCTGAAAATGCATTTGGAGAGGAATAGTGTGCTTCAAGGTTAAAGCTTTCCTGCCTGGTTAAAAAGGAGCTTTCATTCAAAGAGCCTGGAGGAGATTTGGAATCACCTTTTACAGTGCTTAGGTAAACGTTACAACACAAATCATAAATCATGTAGGCATAAAGTTTATGAGACTTTGTGTTGAATACAATTAAATGTATTGAAATCTCCAGGAAAAGCACAATGCCCAGAGCTGCTCTGCTGGTTTTTGTTAGAGATAAATTAGTGACCTACTTCCTTATCTCATTCATTTTTTTCTCACAGTTCCACGCCAGCCAGGAGTGAGCAATAATCTGTTTGAAATACTTGAAATTGAACGAGGGATTACAGCTGATGAATTTGAAGCAAATGATGACCCAGGTAAAGACCATGTCTCCTATTTAGGATCTAGGGTTTATGATTTTTTTGAGATTTCTTGTTGGTTAATACATTTTTCAGGACTCTTACATCTTATGCCCCTCTTTTAGACTACGCTTTATAAAACCAAGTAAAACCAACCCTTCGCCTATATGAGCCTTACACATTTATTTCCTAAAAAATTCAGCACAAAAGTAGCATGAATTGTTAATAATACAAGGGTCCTTTTTATTATTTTAGTATTTTTGTAAATTCTTTTCCTAGGGCTCCTCCTTCTACATTTAATTTTCATACTTACTTCCTAGTGTCAGCCACATGGGAAATTGAAAACCAAAATAATCTGAATAATTTCTGGGTTTTTTTTTTGACCTCCTGCTCTGTTCTGCCAGGTGTACTGGTGCACAGCTGTGATTTTGACAGTGGACTGTGTGGATGGATCAAGGACAAAGATGATGACTTGCACTGGGAACCAGTGAGAGATGTATCAGGTAAGTGATCTGTGTACAGTCACATCCTGCAGAGCCACCAAGGCTTGAGGTTGGTGACAGTTCTGCCCAAGGACAAATTACACAGCTTCTGTTCCCTTTAGTTCTGGGGTATATTTCACACCAATGCCTCTTCTGTGTATAAAAAGCAAAATTGAGGATTCCCAATGTGAAAGAGCCATTGAAAATTTACACTTTTATCATGGCTGACGTCTTCAAAATAGGATTGTCTCCGAAGGAGTAGTAAATATAGTCAGCAAAAGTTTGTCTTAAAGGAATCTGAAAAAAATGTGGACTAGAGAGCAACTTTTATTTATGGTGAAACAAAGCTTGTTTTCAAACTACCATGTGAACATAATTATTTCCCTATGACTGGCAAAATTATAGAAGGTACTGGAAGTAGTCTTTGTTTTGCCAGATACCATGTTCTAGTTTAACCTCTCAGATTGCTGTGGCTTGGAGTAGAATTTGATAGAATCAGTCTGTATATAGGAAAAATGTCAAGTAACTGGGAGGCAGACCCGTGAAATGCTGACACACAGAGGCTTCTGAAGCAGGGACTGTTTGGGACGATCAGAAGTGCCATTACCCCAAAGGTTGGAGGGGAGTGTGCAGTGGCTGCTGGCAGGACAGGAGACTGGCATCAGCGTGGTGCTCAGCCACAGGAGCAGTGGATGCATTTTGTCCCCTGTTGATTTTGGTGTGGCACTGCAAGGCTGCTGCCCTTGCCTGCCTTCCCTTCCCCCACAGTGCCGGGGATTAGACACACATCCCTGGCTCCCGTAATGATGGGATTACTCCGTGCCCAGGAGCAGCCTTTGAAGTGCACAAAGCTCTGGATGTAGGGCTGGCAGGCAGCGGAAGGGAACTCAGGCGGGACAGGACAGCGGTGCAGGGTAAGATGAGGCAGGCTGAGGGCACCCAGAGCCTTTTTCCTCTGCACCACCCTGTCAGGGCTGTCTGGCCACTGATGGGGCAGTCATTTGCCACCCCAGCAGGTGAGCTGGCGCCTTTCCCAGGCTGTTTGGCTCAGTGGAAGTGCTGCCTTCACTGCCTGGGCAGGGCTCCCCCCAGGCAGGCTGCTCTGGTACTTCAGGAGCTCCTTGAGACACTTGAAAAGCCTTGGGAAAGCAGAGCTCCTTCCTCTTACAGATGAGAAAACAGGCAGCTGTCTCCTGCCTGCAGAGCGACACTTAAAAAAAAAATTACATGTAATTCATACCTTTTTTGAAACAACAGATTTAAAAATCCATTTTTTCTAAGTCAGTCACTCAAAGCATATTCATTATCAGTACTTAAAAGTTGTTGTTAATACATACTAAATTCCAGAACTATGATTTTTAACTGGCTCTTTTTTGTCAGACTTTTTCCCTGCATCGCTTCCCAGTAGTCAGGGACAAACTCAGCTTTTTATTTCCTGTGTATGTTCTGCTGCTGTTGACATAACCTGTTAAAACTAGTCCCTTGAAGTCACCCACCCACCCCCTCCAGTCTGGAATACCTTGTTGGAAGGATTTATTTTCACAGCTTGCTCCTGACTGCTTGCTTTCACCTTGCAAAGTTTGCTATAGTTTGTTTATCAGTATCTGCATTTTGAAAGGTGCTGTGCTGAAGCATTATAAGCTTATCTTGCATGCAGAAAATGCTGATTTGAGGGGACCTTTTCCTGCAGGGGCTTGCCTCCAGCTATGTTTGCTTTGTGCTCACCTAAATCTGTTTCCTCTTGATTGGATTCAGCCACAGTAACTACCTGAAAACGATGCACTTAATAAGTCAGTACTTTCAGAGTGGTATAATTCTATCTTCAGCCAACAGGTACAGTTATTTAAACTCTATTATGCTTATTTTAGCAATTAGTGACCTTGCTGCAAAAGCAGTGCATTAAAAAAAAAAAGAAGGAAAAAAAACTGCCTGAGAAAATTCCCTCCAAAAGGCTTTAACAGATCCTGGGACAAATGGATCCCACTTCATGGCTAAATGCTGATGTAGGGGCCCAGACAGCAGCATAATACTTTGCCTTGTTAAATCTCAGTCAGACCAAAGAACTTAAAAACTTATGTAGAAGTAGTGAATTGGAGACAAGGGGTTGGCTTTCCTTTTAAGTGTGTGAAAAGCCATGGTACATTGTAATTAAATTTTACAGCTTTTCAAAGGAAAACATTGTGACTTTCAAAGAGAAGCTATCAAAAAATAATGCTCTGCTTGAGTAGTTACAGGGGCACAATTAAAAAATATTTTTCTATCCTGTTTAACTGTGTTTGTCAGCAATATTAAAAAGACCCAATATTTCTAAATCTTTGGTTTTAAGTAAGGAGCCTAAAAATGCCACTTTCTTAATGAACTCAAGGTAGAGGTGGCATTTTTTTAATCTAAAAAATATGTAAAATCTGATCACATAAAGCAAATATATTCTTAGATTCAGTGTAAGATAAGGTTTTTGTTTGTTTGTTTGTTTTGTTGGTTTTTTTTTTTTTTGAACCTTTTTCCCTTTGGTAATTTTAGATTTCAAAGGTTTCACACACCTTGGAAAAGTTTTAATGAAAAGTACAAACAACTCGTACAGGTCAGGGTTTTCTCCAAGATGTGAAATCTCATTTAGTGTAGTTCTGAGTGTTGGTGTGAAAGGTGCCTTTTTTCCTTCTAGATTTAATGGATACCTGAGATCCTTAGCTTCTCATGTTCTGAGTGTTTTCTGGAAGGCACCTTTACTTCATACATGATAAGAGATAATAAAAGGGTTTGGAATTGACTATGTATGTTCACTAACAACTTCCTACTGTTAGAATTTAGGGTTAACAGCCATGTGGAAATCATTACTGCTTCTTGCTTTCTCTCTCTAATCCAGATGAAGAGTTTAAATTACAGTTAAATAAAAGAGGCTATCAGGGTTGCAAATGGATATGCTTTGAGATTTACCCTGTTAACACAGTTCCCAAACAAAAGGAAAGGGACAGAGCCATAGCTCAATTGCAGGATAGCGTTTATTCTGGCCTCTGTTATCTATCCAACTGCAAAACACTGCAGTTTGAAAGGTGCATGGGTGTGCACAGTGCTTTAGTGTCACTGTGGGTTTAAAATCATGCAGTGATCAAGAGGTTGTCAGAGATGATGGAATACACAAGCTTTTCGTTTTGGAGAGGGGGGTGTTATTTACTTTGTCACAAAGAAATTAGATGGGCAGCCTGGCAGCAATGTAGAGAAGAGCAGCGCTGTAAATCTTATCCCGTAGGAGGCAGATGCACTGGTTCTGGTTCTATATGCCTTATTTTACACTCTCTTGTTTTACCTTTATTTATTTTTAATAACTCTTGTGGGTTTGGTCCTGCCACCTGGTAGTGTTAAAACCACCACACAAACCCCCAACTAACTGCCCTTTCCTCTGCAGGGGGACAGTACCTCACCATCTCTGATCCCAAGGGCAAAGAAGGAAGAGCAGCACATCTTATCCTGCCCTTGGGCCACATGGCTCAGCCTGGAGATCTGTGCCTGTCCTTCAGGCACAAAGTGCCGGGGCTGCACTCGGGTGCCCTGCAGGTGTTTGTGAGGAGAACTGGTGCTCATGGTCCCGCTGTCTGGGGGAGGAATGGGGGCCATGGCTGGAGACAGACACACATAACCCTACCAGGAGCAGGCATCAGGAGTGTAAGTACTGATCGTTGTGTTGCTGTTTGGGCTTTTGTGTGAAAAAGCTGAGGGTGTTTAAATGGGGCAGCCCTGCAGTGTTCATCGTATGGGTTCAGTTTCACTCTGTTTCACTACTTTGATCTCTGCCAATGGAATCACAATACAGATGAGAGTTATTGTGCATTTATTTAAAATTAGTTTTATGCATACAAAAAAAGAAATCCCAGCTCTAGAAATATACTCATAGTACAGCCTACTCTGTCATTTCCTGAGCTACCTGGTACAGCCCATTTTAAGGGAATCACCACCTAGGAAAAAACAGCCTCATGGACAGAGGCATACTCTATAGAGAATTAAAAAAATGCCTGTGTCAAGATTCCTCATGAGCAATGTTTGGAATAATATAGTGTCATGAAAGAGAAAGAATCATCCCCTGTAGATTAGTAACTGGCTTAACCAGGGCAAAGGTACTGGAAATAGGTAATTTTTGGTAATGCAGGGAGATTACAAGTGCAATCACATGTGGTTTTATGCCCTTTAGCATGCCTGCAGCTGATCAGGCTGAGGAGGTGAATGATGACCTAACAATGCCCATAACACAGAATGGTTTAGTGCAATCAAAAGAGGCTGCCTGAAGTGCCATGGAGAATCTTTTAATACCTGGAAATTTTAGAATCATTGTGTGATTAAACTGGTATCAAAAGCTCAGTGTTATTCTTCAGCCTCTGAAGGTAGTTCTTATTTCAGATCTGAAGTGGTTTGGGTATTTCAGGCCTGGTTTGACTTGAAATCAGGTGCTCTGCAAAGCTCAGACATCATAATGTTCATGATGGGAGCAGGCTACAAGACAGGCACAGTGTCTAGCTCTAAAATGAATATTAAGGCTGTAATTACTGCAGATAATTTTCTAGAAAATTTACCTCATCGACAGTGGCTAACAAAGACTTTGTTAGCTGTAAATTAATGGTGGACTGAGAATGAGGACATCTGTAACAGGTGGACAGTATATCTACAGTATTCTTACCCTTTTTTCCCCCTAAATTTCTCATTTCTGGCAGTCCCCCTTTGCACTGTCCCTTGCCTCTCCTGACCCCCTGGCAGTAGCTGTCAGCATGGGCAGCCAGGGCTGCTGACCTGAACCACTGAGACACTTATCCAAAGATCAGATACTTACCCTCTTAAGTAAGCAGAGAAGGTTTCTCTCTGCCAAAGAGAAGTCAGGAAGAAATGTGGAAGTTTTATTTTCTAGCTAATTAAAACTCAAAAGCAGCTAAATGGTAGTGGTTTTGAAGGGGCCTACTGGAGACTTGAGGAAAATTTGAATGAAGACCATAATCTTTCATCACACTTTTTAATGAATTATTTCTGTGTAATTTTTTTTCATCCCCCTCTCAAATTGTTCTATTTCTCTTTCTAGGTTATTTTCAGAGGCGAGAAAGGGAAAGGAAGAACTGGGGACATTGGACTAGATGATGTGGTCTTGAGGAGAGGACGTTGCTCTGAAGAGCATTAGCCAAGACAATGGACCTGCATTAATCATCCTCTTGCCCTTCTCATGCAATTCCTACAAAACTTTGAAACAGAACTGCATGGAAAAGAAGAAAAAGTGGGAGAACAACAACTTCTGAGTGGTCTGCTAAGTGCAATCTCATGGAAATTTACATGGAGAGCACCTCCCAGGATTGAAGAAATCCAATCTCAGGCTGGTTCTTTCTATTAATCCTTACCCCTAAATCCTATAGTGTGTGTAATAACTTTGTTCCCTGTTAAGTCTGGTGAGGGCTAACAGAAAGAGCACTTGTGGAAAAGGGAGAATTAATTACAAACAGTAGCAAAAGAAAGCTCCATCTCAAAGTTTGTGTTAACTGACAGCCATTATCATCCCAGAGTGCTGTCTCTCATGGATTAATTTGTGTGAGTCACATTGGATTAGTGAAAGCCTGGACCTGAGCTCTGGCTTACTGCCACTGACCTTTGAAGAAAGGTTTCTCATATATGAAATAGCATTTATTTTGCTGTTGCATCTGTATTAACCAAAACCAGTTAGAGAGAGTAGGCATTGCATCCTGTAATATTGCTACTGCTGTGTTTTGTGTATATGTGTATGGCTGACATATTTATGTTTTTTAGTATTTACAGACTGTAGTTGCAGGGTAATTGGCAGCTGTGCTTTGTTTTTGTACAAGACAAGAGTTCAGCATCTTCTTCAATACTGCTGCTCATGCCAAATGATCAAAGTCAGTTAATGGTGCTCATTGAAAAATGCTGGTGCAGTTTGTCACGTTGCAATGTCCTGAAGGCAAAAGGCCAAACGCTCAGCTGATGGAAACTGGCATCTGAAAATGCTCTGCACGTTTGCACAGAGCTCACAAGCAAGCCCTAAAGGGCTCTCAGTCCTGCAAGAAGCTCCTGGTTCAGCTGAAGCAGCCAGGAGAAGATGAACTCGGGTCTTGTCAGGTTGAGCCCGTTGACAGTGGCAGGAATGATCCCTTCCACAGGTGGCACAAGCCCACCCACGAGGAAAAAGGGCAGCTTGCTAACACTGTACAAACCAGTCAGACCATGAAATGCCTCCAGTGCTCTTTGCAAATGTCCAACCTCTGCCCAACCTTCTGTATATAATAAGCATTTTATTCTTTAGAACAACTATTAGCTCTAGTGGGAACTAAGTATTTATCAAAACTTTGGACTAATTTTATAGTTATGTATCATGCATGTGCTGTGCAGTTTCCCAGGGAATTCTTCTGTTTAGTTTGGAATTTTTTAAGTGGGCATCATCATCGCTGCTAGCAATTCTGAAATTGACAAAGTAATTGTAACATTTAAGAACATGGCAAGAGGTTGGTAAAATGTTGTTAATGGTGCAGGCTTAAAAGTTCAAAAAATTAATATATAAGAAGTCAACCTCAGTTCTTTTGAATACTTAAATAGAGTGTAAAATAAATGTCAGCTGCATAGCATGCTCAGTTTTGTACCAAGTTCACAGACACAAATTTGTGAGACCATTAGAGGTCGTATTCCAAATCCCTGTTCCTGACAAAGTACATGTCTGAAAATATTGTTTCCCATTCATCCCCTGGGACAATACATGGTGTGTAGAGCAGAAATGTAGGTGATCAAACAGAAAGTCTCCTGCAAAACTGTATCAGCAAATATTTTGAAAAGAAAAAAAGCAATGTGTTTGTAAACATTAAATTTTAAACTATTTTGCTTTGAATATGATTATGATCTTTTTTCTCTTATGTTATTTTGTGATATGTCAGAAATATCTGTGAATAGTTGAAATACCTTGTCTTTATTTTAAAGTAATCAGTAAAAGATACTGTCACTTGCTACTAATGGGGTATCTTGTTTTCATTTCTAGATAGAAAGTCTCAATTTTCATTGCAGTGAAATGAAACAAAAGATGACAATCCCAGAGTGAAATAGCTCTTATTTACCACTTTTAAAAATCAAAATACATTTTACTACAGTATGAAGAGAGCACTGTATTTATTATTCAGAAGGAAGAATGGCAATTTTCAATCTAACTTTAAGAGAAGTGTCACAGGTAATTTAAGAGCTTCTGCAATATTGGACATCCATTTTACAAGAAGGAGCAGCTACCATAATTCCTCACTCTGCTTCAACCAGCACAAACTGCTGTTAGATGCCAAGGAATATGAGATAACACATTTTAGTCTGGTTCATCATATTACTACAGGTTTCTGAAATTAGGATTCCCTGGTTAAGATGGAACCCCTGTCAGTTTTTTGCCATTTTTACAGTGGTTTTGAGCTCTGGGGGAGCTGCTGTGGCCGTAGGTCACTCACCTCTGAAGCCAGTGGTGCTGTCACTCTGTGTGTTGCCTTTTCTCCATCTTTTGAATAGACAAGGTGAGGTCACTCAGGGGTTCTGTTGTGAGGCTCCTCCTCCAGTTCTTGCTCTCCCTCCAGGTGCTTTTCAGGCAGCTCCCTCCAGCCACAGACCTCAGCCAGGACCTTGCCATATGAGCCTCAAGAAAGGGATGAAAATATGGCTTGAGGTCCTCCTATGAAGTAGTTTACAGTTTTGGATTTAGTAAATAGGTAATAGAAATTCCTGCTTAGATACTTAAGCAAGCAGAAGAAATTACACTAAATTAACATGAAAAAAAATCAGTTATTAACCTCTTGCCAGTTTATAATTGAATGTTCTTAAAAGACATGTTAACTCTTTTCCCCAAAGAGAATGAAAATAAGATGCTTTATAAATGACAGTTACTGGGACCAGTGGCAGTGTGCATTTATGAATTTGCTGACATCAAAATCAGCAGAATGGAAGGCACCAAGACAATATTTTTTAGTTCTGGATTCCATTCTGTTCAGTGCTGTCATCTCTCATCAGAGTCATGCCATTAAATCACTAGTGAGTGATTTTAGTGAAGCCAATTCATTCAAAATAAGCTTCCCTCGGTTTCCTTCAATAAATTACCTGAGACTTGGAGGTCAATAATGTCTTTGCAATAGTTGGAGAGTGCAATAACTGCCCTCATAAGACTCAGGTAGTCATAAGAAGACAACCCTGAGCAGAAGAACATTTATGCCAGCAGCCTTCATCATCCTGCTCTGTTCTGCTGGAGAAAAGCTGCCACAGGAGCAGCTGCCTCCAGCCCCTGTGCCAGGGTCTCTCTTTGCACCCCCTTAGAAGTTATTTCTCCTTACAAATGAGACAGTGTTTATCTGAAAGATAGCTTGATCTAAAGTCTCTTGATTTTAGCAATGCATTGTGACACTCACCTTGAAAGCTGTTCAATCTGCCCTTAAAATTTGCAAGAAACTATAGCTGTCTTCAAAATTTTAATTGTGAAGGGTACACAAACAGAGTTGTTATTATTTAGCAGGTGAGGTCCAGTTAAATATGATACAAATTTTTGTTTATATAGATCTCTCTCTCAAGCAGCAAATTATTAAAGTTTTACTGGTGTTTAGAACACTTCCTTGCCTGCTGTTTTATGCTGACATCCTGTAGTCACACAGAGCTGTATGACTTCAGGTTTTCCACATCAATTGTAAGCAAAAAAAAAGAAGTTGAACAATGTATTGGTGTAAACCTGCAACTTTAGAAAGAAATGCAAAACATTTTAGTGGTGAGTTTCAGTAATGATTAGAAAGATCACTGCATTAACTTTCAAAGCTTGAGGGGATTCTTTCTCAGACCCCACCTACTGCATCAAGCAGACCTAGGGATACATGAGGAAGTGCATTTGGGATGTCTGTAATGCTCCATTTGTTTAAAATGCCAACAGACCAAAGACCATCAGGGAGCATAAAGACAAGTTTTCAACAGTACAGACTGAACCACCTCTAGATTTCAGAAACCAGCCCCATGTAAGCTTTCAGGATTGTAAGTACAAAATGAATAAAATCACACTCTAGTGGCTCTGCTCTTACTAATTCTCATTCTGCACTTGTGTGACCTCTTCCAAACCTGTGTTCAGTGTTTGAGCAAGGAAGCCAAGATCCATCTGGCACACGGGATAAGGATGCTTCTCTCTGTGACACAGCCAAATCCTGCTTTCCTCTGACCATGAGTTACTACAGCACTTTCCCAGTCAGTTTTTAAACTTAATACTTTGAATTTTTACCTTCTTTTCAGGCCAGGATTAGTCCTCTGTCACACTTTTCTCCCAGGTTTTAAGTTGCCATGCATTTCAGCAGCCCATGTTCTCGTTTTAGACTCATCCTGAATACTTTTGAGATATTAATTTTGAGTTTGCCAAACACCTGTAAAGACAAAGTATGGTGTGTACTCAGAGAATGATTTTACTGCATTTATATGCAACACCAGTGCTAAAATTTGAGATTGACACTCTCAAGGAATTTCAGGAAGACACCATCACTGTTTTGATACCACAGAAAGAGGGGACCACATCGCCTTTTCACTTACCTTTTGCGCTGCCCCCATTTTAGGTAAAAAAAATTATAGAAGTGGACTCAGCAGATTTTTTCTTCTATCAGAATGGTTCAAGACAGAATTCCTTGTGTGTGAAGCAGGATTACTGTGGCATGCATACACTTCTGTTCAGTATCAATATCTTTGAACTGCAAAGAACCGAAAAAAAAGCCTTCCAATGAAAATTGACTTTGATTCTCACATCCCTGGGTTTGAGTCTAGCACAAAAGCAAGAGCTCCTCACTTGGGAGTGCATGCAATAGCTGCCACCTCAGCTGGTGATGACACCACCAGAATCCCCAGCAAAGACCATCCTGACATCCAGCACAATATAAGTAGAGAGCTAAATGCAAATAAGTAGTGAGCAGTGCCAGTTACATTTTAAATTAGGAAAATAATTGCAAGAAATTTGATTAGGAGGATTCAGAGGGGTGTCTAAGACAGACACTTTGACTTCCATCCCTCTGGAGTTGTGAGTTGGCTCAAAGAATGTTGGCATCTTACCTCAGTTTCCTGGATCAGTTGGAAGACCAAAGCTGTTGGAGCTCTTCGAAGTTTCCATGTCCCAGTGCTGAGTGTTCTCTCTGAAATGTGCATGACTCTTGCTAATAGTCTAGGGGATTCCTTTAGCCATTCATGAACACACAGGGTTTGAAACCACTGGAACTGCTTAATAAAGTCCACAACTCTGTGGTGCACATCAATTTACATAGGAAGCAGGAACCCCTATTTCATTGGAGAGGTCATTAAACTGTGAGCCATTCAGTCACTCTCCTGTCATATGCCCCTGGTTCTGTCCTGATTTTAAAGATATTACAGTTGGGTGAGCTCTATAACTGAAGGTTGCCTCTTAGAACTGAGTGATGTTTAATTACTCACAAGGTACATCAGGCAGTTTTGTGGGGGGTGAGGAGACCTTGGCATTTTGGCAGCTCATCTGTGTATTAGCAAGCAGCCCTGGCACACTGACTGAGAAATTCACTGTGAACTGCTCTGCCAGGTTTTTTCAGAGTAATTTGCTTGCCAAATAAAGATATGTAACTGCTTGAAGAAATACCACATTCATACAAAAAAAATAGGCAGAGAAAGTACATGGTACACCAAAGAATGCCTTCATCCCCACATGGCCTTTGATCAGATTACACTGGCAGTTAGAGAGCTAGATGGGAATGGGAAGGATTCAGCTACAGCTTGGCCACAGAGCTCCAGCCCACAGCCTCTCACACAAGTTCTTCATGACACTGTTCTTCATCTTTCATGCAGCCATCCCCTCCCAGGGTACCACTTTGTCCAAAGAGCGTGCTTGGCATTGCAGCAAACACAAAGGATGACTATCCCTCTCTGTGCCTGGCTCTGACCAGGTGGTCCCTATGTGTGGAACTCTCCTCATTTTTCTCTCAGGTTTTGTCAGAGGTATCAGCTAGGCTACTAAAAAGACACTGGGCAAATTCAAACTTTCATGTGCTCCAATGAAGGAAAGGAGCTTTTCCCTCCCTGATGTGGAAGTTTGCTTCCTCCCTAAAAAGAGACCCTCACCAGAGGAGATCCATTCTGTACCACCCTCTGCACTTGCTGCTCCAGCTGAAATCCCATGTTCTGCAACTGGGGCCAAGTCTGCAGGTAACAAACCACACAAACTCCCCAGATAAGAAAACATCCTGAGGATGCAGCAGACAGATTGCAACTGTGAAACTTCAAGAAGCAGCTATGCTTGAAACTACAGGAGGCACCAAAGGGGAAGGCAAGAAATCCTGCAATTTGTGCTCAGCAGTACACAAGTGCAAAACAACTGGACTCCATTTCTGGCCCTGAACTGACAAAGACTTGTGAGTTTTCCAACAGCCAGTGTGCCTGGAGCAGCCTGGGAACACGGCATCTCCAAACTACATGAGGCTGCCAACAGCAACTACAAGGTAATCCTGCAGCATGCAAAATATTATGTGAGGGGGATTTTCAAACCTTGATATTAAAAATATCCTTGGAATGATGGCTCTGTCCTGATACTCAATACATACAACCCCTGCTTCATGTTTAGTGGCAACAGCTCCCTTTGGGGAAGAGAAATATCCTGCAGTCATAAGGGAATTGCACAGAGCTGCAGAAGAGCCTGCACAGGCTCCTCCAGTGGTCTCGAGCTTTGCCCACCAGCCTTTCAGCTGAGGGGGTCAGGCTGCTTGTGAGCTCCCTGAACACATTCAAGGATGAGTAGAAATTTTCTCTGTGCTCCTCCCCACATCCTTTTTCATTCTGCTCTAAGGAAGGTGAGTAAACTCACCCAACATGACACATCAGAGAAGGAAGAAAATGCTTGCAGGGTGTGCCCAGAGTAGGTAAGTGCCATTCACTTGAACTCATAAATTCTCCTGCCACACACTGTCCTCTTGACACTCAGCCACAGAGACTCAGGTCAGCCAGCCTAACCTGCAACAGCAGCTAGTTCAAAGCAGTAGCACATTTAAAGGCTCCTGTTATCCAGCATTATTGAAGAGGAGAAACTTTATTAACAGGTCTCTGACTTCCAGAAGCCTGGACCTTTTTCACTCATCCCTTTTTCACCACCAGAGTCAGATGAGACATTAAAATGCTGCTCAAAGAAATGCATCTGCCATTGTCTCCTGAAGGAACTGCTGGACGGGGCATCTCAGAGCCAAGAATGCCAAAACATAGTGCAAAGGAACTTGGGCAGCTGTGAGACAAGTGAGTACATCAGGCACTGATGAATCCACCACACTGCCTGAGCTATTTGTATGTGATTTATCTCAGCCTCTAGTTAATTTTTAACAGGCCCCTGTCCCTTGCCAAGCAGTTGGGAAACTCACTGTATGTTCTCCAGAAACAAACATCCAAGCAGCAGCTCAAAGTGGATGCTGTAAATGGAGGTTTTACTCAAAGTAAGAAAAACTGTTTAAAATCCTATTTCTGCTGTATCTGAAAATGGACAATCTCTTTTGCCCACATCAAAGAATTGAAATGCAACATCCCTCCCTTCCCTATCACATGCTGAGGGTACCCTGCCCTGCCAGCAGCTCAGTGGGCACTGGTGCTGCTTCCCAGCATCACCATGTCCTTGATCCAGCAGCCAGGGCTGTGAACTCAGAGCTGGAGTGTTTCTTATCCTGCCTGTGGTCAATGTGAGCTTGGAGCTGCATGTGCCCCCCACAGCACACCATGGGGGGTACAGCTTCCCACCTTCTGTATCTCTCATTCCCCCCCCCAATAATTTTCCTCTTCTTCCTCACAAAACTTTCAGAGTTTCTCCAAAAGCGTTTTACCCTCCAGTTTGTTCCAAGACCTCAACTTTTTTCTCTCCATCTTCCAGCTCCCTGCTGCTGCTGTGGTCTTGAGCTTTTGATGAAAAGCAGGCTTTCAAAGCCTTTCTCCTCAGCTGCATACTTTCAAGGTTGGGCCTCCCCATCTACAAGGAACATTCAAGTTAGGTATCAAGCACCGCACCTGGCAGCGTTTTCCCGATCCTGCCCAAACAATAATAAAGTTTCTTTGCCTCAGGACTTGCTGAACCCAAACACTGTTTTCTCTGGCACGAGAGGCCAATTTACTTCTTGAGATAAATATTAAGCAAACAGGATTTTTTTGACTTTAGGAAAAAAGAAGCTAGAACATTTTCCTGCAGCCACAGTCACACCCCTTGTGCCTGTAATGCTGAGCTATTTTTAAAAATTCATCCCTGTGGTATTTTCCTAATAGCCATAAAGCAGCAGGGCATTCTCTAAAACACACTTGGCTATTATTACTCCTTCTATGCCTTCTGAGTATGACCTTCCAAATTCAGATAGATTAGCCAGCTGTCAAAGAAAAAAAAAATTATTCTCTTTGTAGCCTTTCCTCTATTGCTTATTTTCCCCAGGCAGCAGCTCAGATCTGGCAGGAAACCAACTTAGTTCCTGCCCTAAGACACCATCACATTTTTGAAAAGTCCATGTCCTGAATGTTGCAACTTGGGCTTTCTGTATACTAAAAAAAGAAAATAAAAACTTGCATCTTTTGCCAGTGTTTCAACAAACCAAAGTGAACCAGCCAACCAAACCCAAGTGAAGAACTGTAGCCCATCCACGTAATAACACTCTCAGTACCCTAAAAAAGTAAGATTAATATTTTAAATTGACCAAGGGGCACCAACATCAGCCATTTAACAATCATTTCAACAATCATTCTGTTTCCTTCATCCAGGAGATGACAGGCAAAATGAGTTTGTGACCTAGATAGTAACTTTTTAAAAAGTACAGAATCCTCAGCAAAGGATGATGCAAACCCATATCAGCACGAGCACCTCTCGTTAAAATAGCAGGCAGAGACACAGAGCACTTCGCTGTTCTCTCTCCTCTGTATTTGTTCTCTGATATAAAATGCAGAACATTTTTTTCTAAGTCTATGTAAATATAAACAAAGATTAAAATTAGGACAAATATCTCTTTTTCCTGATTTCATCGTCTGAACTCTCAGTTAAAGTTACTCCTCAGTAAGCCTCCATTTTCTATTCATACCCACAATTTATTTCTGCTTGCCCACGGTCCATGCTGGGGGAGCCCTCCCAAGCACTTAGCCCTTCACTCACAGCTCCTGACCCCATTTCTTTTTTCCATCCTTTTACACGTTCCAGCCTTCTGGCCATCTCCTAATGCTGAAATCAGCTCTTTGCTGCCTGAGGCAAGAGAAAAGGCAGCACAAGGTGCCCTTATGAAGAAGGGAGTGCCTCTTGCCATGTCCTGTACCTGCCTGAGCAATTCTGCAGCCATGTGTCACCCTTGCTGCTGCCCTCAGCAAGATGTGGCAAGCTCTGGAGCAGCCCCTCATGGCTCTGGTTTGCATCTTGTCACACTCCCCCTGCTCCTGCCAGCACACCCTTAGACAAAAGCCTCTTTCGAGTCAAAACCCAACTTACAGACACACAATGACTCCCACAGCCCCTAATGGCAGATTTTGAAAATTTTTTTTCCCTTGCACATGAATGGTCTTTTCCCTCTACTCAGTGTCCCCACCTCTGTCCTAGGGAGGAGATGAGCACAAGACCCTGGGAGATACTTGCAGGTCAGAGCTTCCCCCATCAGTACAGCCCACCCACATCCCCTCCCTGCTGGAGCTCCCACTGCAGAGACAGCACAACTAAAGCTGAGTGTTGCTGCTGCTCTAGGAAAGCACAGTCACAGCAGTTCAGCTGGCAGCAAATCAGTAATAAAGGTCTTAGTTCAAACCATGATTTTAAGTCATCAGCTGATATTCTGGCCCATGAATTCCAGCATCATTCATTTAGTCAGAAATTATATCCAATTCTCATGTATGACAGAATCACAAGATTTACTTTGTTTCTTCCATGTCAAAGTTAAGGGAAAAAAAAAGGTGGTGGGTTCCAGAGCTCCCTAAAGCCAAATGCAAATAATTGCTGGATGAGAAAACAACAAACAAAAGGCTATCAACAACTTCTACCTAGTTTCAGAAGGCAAACAGGAAAAATAACTTCAACGAAGAAGAGCCAAATTCCATGAAAAAAAAAGTAATAATTTTTTCCTTCCAGTCACTATTTCTTACAATAAATCCAGTGATTTATCTACCTTTCTAGACTCTTTACTCATTCTCAAAGACACTGGAAATTAAAAAATAAAATAAAAACAACTTTCAACCTCTGAAGAAGCGACAATGAAGTGCAACAGCTAAGAAGTTGAACATGCATATATTTTTTGTATATGTGTGTGTGTATATATATATATATATATATATATATATATATATATGAAAAAATATATACCTATTTATGGATCCAGGTAACACATGTAAGAAGGGTCACTTGAGAAGTATTGCCAAGGCTGGTTAGTGCAGGAAAGCAGGTGCTCCCAAACCTCTCCCTAGGGGTTTCTGGGGCAGCAGGCACTACACAAGAAGGAAAGACCTCCCCCAGTGCCAAGTTCTCCCCATTTCACAGGTGCAAATCCTCAGCAGTTTGTCAGGCTCTGCTTGTTATTGCAAAAGCTTTCAGTCTCCTGACATTTAAAAAGGGTTCAATGAAACATAAGTGAGCTAGTTAAAAATACCATGTGGAGTTCATACACACACCCACCCTGCTCTAAGCCAAAAGTCACAGAGAGCAAAGTCTGCATGGCCTAATAGCACATCCTACCTATCTCCCCTCCCCTGCAGAGCTCTCCAAAACAGTCTCTGCCCTGTGCCTTGCCTGGGGTGCTCTGGTGATCCCTCCCCTGTGCCTGGCACAACGGGGCAGGGCTGGCACCTGCAGGGGCTCCTGATGCAAACAGAGGATGGAGGGGTCACCCTGCAGTACTTTTCCTGACCTTCAGCCAGGAGGTTTGTTTTACCTAATTTGAAGCTCCTCCTCTTGGAGACTCCCCAAAATGTCTTTCTTCAGTTCAGGTTGGGCCTTAACCATGCGGCCAAACTTGAGTCCTGCAGCTCTTTTAATCTCTCATGGTTAATCAAACTTCTCCCTCACTTCACCACTGTTGATGCTGCTCTTACATGCAGGGACTGCTACAAAGAGAAGAAAAAATGATCAAGAAATAAATGACAAATAACATCCCCATCATGGTAAACCAGCACCATCAGTATTCTGTCTCTTTGCTGGGAAAATTCTACATGTCCCAGATTTCCACTACACTGTGTCATTTTATATTAAAAACAGAAGGGCAAGTAAACTGCATCACCAACCCCACTGTATAAAATAACAGAAGCTTACAGACTGTGCAACGAGTAGCCAGGCAGCCAGGCTTCCTGCTTCCTGACAGTTCTGGGGTATTTTGACACCGTGCCAGAGGCTGGCAGCAGCCCTGGATCACTGCCTCCTAGCCCTGCCTGCAGGCTGCTCTTCCCACCATGCAATCCATCCCTGCCAGCATCAGCGTGCTCTGAATGCCCAGGGTCCAGCCATGGGTCAGGGTGCACTTCACACCACCCCTGTGCTGATGCCAAAGTGATGCCACAAAGGGACAGGAGAGAAGGCATTGGGTTCTCAGGGTAGGAAACAACTAAAGAATTGATGGAGAAAATCCTGTGCCCCTCTAAGAGAAAGATTGCTTCTGGATAGTCAGTAGTGCCCAAACAGGTGATGCTACAATAATTAAAACTTCTATGCTGTGCCACTGTGATCCATGAGAGATCTTACACTAGATGTCATATGAACAAGGAGGTTTTTTTCAGGGGAATCCCAGCTGTTATGCTATTTGCTTTAACAGACAAAAGCCCCAAAACAGTCTTCTCATCTCTTCTTTAGGGTATTTTCTATGTGAAAAGATTATTATAAAAAAAAAAAAAGGCTTGACTCTTGCAACACTGTCCTGACTGGAACAGTGCCACCATCCAAAGGAAACCTCACTCAGATGAATTCAGCATAGCCTGCTAACAGCACTTGAAGCTCTTTTCGTTCAGCATTATAAAATTGTTTTTCTCCTGTGTGCAAGAGTTTCACTTCAGGCCCTGCCAAGGTCAATATGCAAGATAAATACTCTCCCCCCTCATGGCCTGGTGGGAGGTCTCTTAAGCACCTCAGGATTGCCATATAAAATGTGGGGAAACATGACATCCAACATTTCACAAGCTAAATTATGTCAGATTTCAGAATGCAAGAAAGATTTTTCTTCAGCTACTCTCTCTGATGCAGAAAAGAAGGGATTCTTTCTAAATATGAGATACTTTGACTCACAGCAGTAGACAAAAAGAAATCAATATTTCTTATAGGAATTGCTGTGAGCAAAGGTTTAGCTGAACAAGAGCTGTCACATCAACCTCCTCCATGAAAAGCTAAGTGCCTGGAACTGAGGAGAAGGGGGACTGGGGAAGGTGAGAGAAACACCATCAGTCACTCACCCCCAAAACAGAAAGAGATCCATTTTAAAAACTCTTTCCCCCTGAATATCTTCCTTAAAAATCCCTTTTCCTCCCCTAAAAATGGATATATCTTTAATAGCAATATTATCAATATTTATTTTTGTTATCATTTTGCCAGTGAAGGTCTGGGCCACATTGAATGATCTTTTCTCCAAAAGAGCCCATAAGTTTTCACAGTTTTCATAGTGTTTGGCCTGGAATGAACATGTGGCCTAATGAAGTGCAATGACATTCTCTGAAATATAACTACTGTACATTTCATTTGGCAAAAAAGATGTTTATAATTCAGAGGTCTACATATTCCTCAAAACATCTTGGTTATCCAATTAAGTTTGTAATGAAAGAGGAGTCATTCTGTTAACCCAGAGCAGGAACTTTGCACCTGGGGACACACACCAGCACACTCATGAAAAGGTGATGTGAGTTTGTCCTGGTTGGACTCTGTCTGTACAGTTTGTGTCAATCTGCAGCATTTCACTGTCAGTACAGCCAAGCTGTCTGCACTGCTAAACTAGAACAGACTAATTAAATCTAGTTAACTCTGAGTCCTGACCCCAATGTGTCCAACAAACCTCCAGACAGTTCAGGAAAAACTTGCCCTTTTTAATTTTCAGTAACAGTATGAGCTATTGGAACTTGTCAGAGATGCTGACTTCTAAATATGCTTCACAAACTTCTGAGTTTTGACTGCTTCACTCTACTTCCTGAATGCATTATGCCTGCAATTTTCCTCCTCTGAATAACACAACTCATCTGTGTCAAAATAAATTTATCACCTATTAATTTCCATTCTTCTGCTCAGAGAGTGATTTCACACCTCCAGCAGACAAGGGCAGTGCAAGGACAGGGCATCAGGTTGCTAACCCAACATCACAGAGGAGGTCACAGCTTTTCCCCCTCACCCTTTCACTATGTGCACTTGGCAGCCTTCTGAAACGATTTCTGGCAAACGATAAAGCAGACACATTTTTTCAGTTTTAAGAGAGCTCTTCCCTGAGTTCATAGAGCTGGTGTCCACTTTGACTCTTTCAGTTTAAAGAGAGATGAAGTTTTTCTTGTTCTGCTGTAACTGATGAAGGCTATTTCCTAAAAAATAACATTCCTTGGGGAAGTAAAAAACATTTAATGGGGAAGTTATACCCTGCACAGAAAATATTTCATTAATTATGAAAAGTTGTCAGTTTTGACAATTCCTTTTTCAAGAGAAAACAACAACTCAGAAAACAACAAACCTGGAAACAAGCATAAAAGTATATTTTAAAGAAGCAAGAGGCAATTCAATTCTTAAATGAAACTGAAACCATATATCTGACACAGCAGTGATACAGCTGGATAGAGCTCCACTTCTCGACCACCCATGTCAAAGATTAAAAAATAAAACAAGTCAAAGTATCTTCTAGTGTGGAGTAATTCAATCTCTGACAGAAAAGCTCTCCATTTGATTAAACACTACATCCTGTCTTTCTTTCAGTCAAACTGAACTCAGTTTTGCTTTCACTCAATTCTACTCTTCGCTGCCTCCTTGCTAAAAGCAGAGTGGGTGTATTTTTCCATAAGAAAGTAGTGGCAGAAGAGCAAAGGAAATGTACTTATCATTGTGCTCCCACCCTAATGCCCAGCTGAAACAAAAGCTGAGCAAACCAGTTGTTTTCTTTTTTGGTAAATGAGGTGGCCAGCACCAGCTCTCTCCCACCCACACCTCATTTGACACTGATGCCACTCGCCAGCGGCAGCACGGCTGCTCCTCAGACAGCACTGCAGCCCCTCATTAGGACAATGTTAATTTAATTAAGAATGTTTTTGACACAGACAAAGGCGATTTAAAAGCCTGTCAGTCATTGCATGCATTTCCCAACTTCTGTCCTGCGAATATATGAGCTCATCACAAAGCTGCCACTGATACACCCTGCAGGCTATCAGTCCTCTTTATGGCACAGTGTCTGCAGCACACAATGAACAACACACCCTCTGCCTCACACCTTTACTCAGCTCAGTGGCAGAGTCTCATCACCCAAACTGCTTTAAAAAGGTTGCTGCTTTTTGAAATTGCCTTACAATGTTCTCAGATCACAAAAAAACCCTGTCCAATACACTTCAGACATGGCTCTTTTTAAAAATGCACTTACAGGATTCCTTCTGCAGCATGAAAAGGGAAGAGGGTGAACACCTTGGACACCTGGTGAACACAAGTAAAATCTTCCTCCCATAAATTCAGTTTAACAGCAGTTGGCACTGTTACTTGAAGAGCTGTGCTTTGTCCATAGCTTTCATTCCCTGAGCCTTGAGGGAAGGTGCTCCAGGGGAACCCCTGTTCCAGAGGATACCTGTTTGCAGTATTGCACATGGACTCCTGAGAGCTGAAACAGCCCTCGAGTCAGCCAGGATAAACCCCACACTAAGAAACCACATTGCTGTTGTTGCCAGCAATCTGCAACAACATTGCTCTTTAATGCCCAGTCTGGTAAAATTTCACACTCAGCTCTGGCAAAATCGTGCTATCAAATGCCAGATTATCATATCATCCCACAGATTTGCACTAGGATACACTCCCTGCAAGGCATCCAAGGTATGCCATCAAAGCATGCACCTCGAAATGGCAAAAATAATAACCCCAGAAAACAGAGAAGGGAGGTAACAATAGGAGAATTCATTGCAGGAACAGCACATATCAGAGCAATGACAGAAAATCAAGCCCTAACAGCACAGAGAGGATGTGCAGAACAAACACGACTTCTATCACTGTGTTAAGGATCTGGAAAGACAACAAATCAAACACTGGAGCACAAAGTCAAGTTTCCTCTTACAGTTCAGCATGGAAGCTTCTGGCCAAAACAATGTTATTTACTATAAGCTTCAGTATGGCCTTAGTATTTATTCAGGGGCAGATCAGACTCAAAATTTTCTTCCTAAAAGTGTTTGTTTCTTACTCACCAAGAATCCTAATAAAAGACACAGGGCATGAGACACATCCAGCAAATAAGCAGCTTGGATTGCTCCATTTTACTTTTCTTCTTCTGTGTCCAAATCTACATTGCTGCTCTTGAACGATGCTTTAAACAAGAGTGCCCAGCTTGGTCCCCAGCTAAAAATGCATTATGATCTTTGCTGAGAAGGACTATCAGATTTACTCCACTGTTTGAGCAGCTGTCTAAGCTACTACTCTAAGCATGATACTCAGCTTGCTGCATTAATGTCAGATTTCCTGTGTGTAATTTTAACTGTAAGGAAATTGCTGTGATCACAGGCTGAGTGAAAACAACATTTATACCCTTGGAGGTGATATAAAGAGAAGAGAAGAAGAGAGACAATAACTGGCTGGCACGAAACAGAATCTGTGTCACAGGGGAAAAATGGATACTTGCATCCTTCAGGATTCTAGTTAACACCCAGCCTTTCAGCTCCAAGCTGAATGATGGCACTGGAAGACACTGAAGTCTTGCTCCATAGTCGTACACAAATCCTAAAGAAACAGCAGGATGTAAAAGTTGGCTAAAACCAAAAACCCTGGGTGTGAAAAACCAACGCAATCAACAACAGTGCTACTTCTGGTGAACAACAATTGGCATAGCTGAGAGCTGAAAAAGGGGGCAAAGAAATCCAAAAAGAGAATCTGCTACATTCTGTAATGCTCATTCCTGCTACATTTTAAACTGCTCATTTCTCAGGACACCCTTATGCCATGAGTATGCCACAGGACACTTAAACACCTGCCCATGAGACATGAATGTATATCTGATCATCTTTTCTGTGGTATGGGGTGTTCTGCATGTCACGCTTTGGATGCCTGCCGAGAATCCGAGGGCTGGCTCGCTAATGAGACGTGTCCTCATTTATGCATGACTGGGCCTTAGACTTCCCAAAGAGGCCAGACCCACCTGAGGGGCTCTGCAAAGCAAACACCAGCTTCAGGAAAGGCAGTAAACACAAGAATGCCTCTTAAACAAATAATTACACAAGTTCAATTCTGGGGGGAACGGATGCATTCCAGACTTGCACTAGTGGAGAGTTTCTGGAGAACAAATTAGTTCAGCAATACTTGACATTATTCCCTTTGTTCTCTGTACACACTAAGTTGCTCCCATGCTGTCTGTGGTTAACAGATAGAATGTGGGGAGCTGTCTGTTACCTGGAAGTACTCTGAATACTGAAGAAAGAGTGGAGTTTCTACTCTTTTTTAATGGTAAAAAAGCCTTGCATGCTGACAGTACATTCTGAATGCCTACACAAACATTTTATTTGACTTTGCAGGTCTCCTGATTTTCCATAGCCCTTCTTTCCCCTCTGAATGGGTCTGAAGTTCTTCCAGTAATACCTGACTGTAAGTCCCACTGCCAGCCCTACTGATATCTAAAGAGGCCCACTTGGAGATTGAAGACTGGATTTTTTGATTAAACTACGGTAAAAGATTTCTTTTAATTAAGCATAATTTTGTATAATTAATCTCCACAGTAAGCATTCATTTACCTTGCTATCTGAGATTTCCCCAGAGAAAACCTTTCAAATGATCCCTGCATGTTTCATCATAAATCATTGTACCTTGGTAATGCAGCCTGCAAGTACAAAGAGCTTCCCACACACCGATTCTGTCAAAACAGAATACATACATGCCACCTACAGCACACATGTGAATTCCAGCCTCCAGCAAAACAAATCCCACCACAGGATGCTCCAATGTGAGCCAGTGTGTCAGCACCAGCAAGGCTCTCTCCCTCCAGAGCTCTGGTGTTTCACATATGTCAGCAACCCAGGAATCATCAGCACGAGCCACTCAACCACAACCTGGTGACTAGGCAGTCTAGGTTCCCAGACTTGCCCTCTTTGGGAAACTGTTCCCTAAATCCCTGTTCTGACCTATTAGAATGAAGGTTGTTTTCCATGTAGCTGGAAAATGAGGCAGGGGAAGTAGGCAGGCAATGACAGCCTATGTTCACACACAAACTAAAACTGGGAGTGTGCAGGACAGGCCTAAAAAAGAACCAGGGTTAGAGCATTTGCTGAATGAGTTTCATTGAGCAATGGTCAAATTTGAGTAGAACATCTGTTCTACTCAGCATCTCTGTCTTCTGCACACTCCTGTGTTTTCACTGACATGAGCTTTCCAAAATTTAATCACCTCAATGACAACAATGTAACTTCAACTTCCTTAGTATGTCACTTGTAAAAGCTACAATAAATAATGGCTTTTGGTCCAAATACTGTTTTTCTTCTAAATATTCCAAAAATATGCTTGGATAATTGTTACTTCTTGACTGCAAACAAGAACAACCCTATAGTGGATGCACTTACATATGAGAAATATAATGGTTTCCCAAGCTCCATGATGAATATTAAAAAAAACACCCAAAAGAATCCCCCAAAGCCAGCTGGTAAAAAAAAATAGAAGAGGGAGGGGAAAAAACACTTCTCAAATGTATTAAGTACGTGTGCATTCATACACAAAATGTACTTACAGCATGATTCTTCTGGAATTTAATTTATAGTTTTGGAGAGTTTGACATGAGCAAAGGTCACGAGCCTTTCTTTCAGCCAGACTTGCCTGCCTCTTCTGTGAAGCTCCCACTGAACGAGACTGGAGGTGGGGGAGGATGATTACTTACTGTTTTGCACTCTGGACAGGCCTTTAACATCAGCCAAAAAGTAATCAGCAATTACAGACTGCAGCGTGTGACAAAGACCATGAGCATGCTGGCTGCACAGCGCCTCCTCGCCAAGAGTTAACGAGATAATTTTTCTCCTTGGAAGATGTGCCACTTCTAAATCTGAGCAAAGGCAGCCTTTACACAAGCTGCACCTCCCCTAGAGCAGGTCCCTGAAAGAAAACATCACCCAGTTGTAGTCTGCAGCTCCATTACTACAGGAAGAAAGGCTGCTCCAACCTCTGGCAGTAAGTGCTGGCAAATGGGATGTGCTACTTAAGCAGGAGAATTCCAGGACTGGTGTGTGCACTCTCAGGGCTGCTTACATCCCTTCAACGTGTCTTTGGTGGGTGGCCTTTCTCCATTTTGGATTTGATAGTTTCTGCCCCCTCCTCTTTCCCCTGAAGTACCATCATTATTATTATTCTAACAACTATTCCTTAGTGTGATTAAGGCTCTCTGGCTATAGAGGTATTTTTACTTTTGGCCTAATAAAAAAAACAAACAATGTAAGAGAAATCCCTCAGGTCTTTGAGTGGATTCAGGCAAAGCTTAAGTACTTCTCAGCCCTGCTATCTGTTTCTAGCTAGATCAGAAGAAAGCATTTAAGGAACTTAAGCCTATGTCTAACTTAAAGCAAGGAGTCATGACATTGTCTTCAACCTGAAGGTGCCTCTGATTGTAACTTGCTGAATCACTAAAACAGTGTAGAAAGCCATCTCCGTGCCTGCTAATATTTGAACTTCTTAAGGTTTCTTCTGAAAAAGCGGTCCCCTGAAAATGAAATCTGAAACAGGGGCAGCAGAGACTTAAAGAGGATTTTGTAGTCAGTCTAAGATTCCACAAGGAAAACAGGTACAGGAGATTTTTTTTCTTTTAATCAACTAAATGAGATCAGTAAGGACAAATGCCATCAATGAATGCCTCATTTAGGCTTGTTCTATTGCATAGGCAGAATGGGTGGTCTGCAAGTCAGGTTAACAACACCACAGAGATGGCTCTGCCAGCAGTTCCCACTGAAACCATTTACAGACAGTGTATGTAAATCCTGACCCTTTTGAGGACAAATTTTCCAAGCTCAAGTTCAAATTTTCAAATGTTTAGCACTGAGTGTGGAAGTCTGATTTTCAGGAACTTGGGTCCCATCTGGACATTTTACAAAGAGTTCAGATTTCTGTAAAACCTCTTTGTAACTAAAGCTTTCTGAAAACTGGCCAGGAGTTACAAGAAGCTATTTCTATAGCCTGAAATAACCTTTTCTCAACCTGGTTCACACCTCATGGCACAGACACAAGTCTGATGTTTCTGCACAAAACTGCAAAAGTCCAATGCTGTAGTAATCTATCAAGGTGTGTAAATTGTGACCAGGTGAGGCTCTGCAACAGGACAACGCAGCATTGTAACAAGGGAACAGGTGCACAATGGAGATCCCATTGTTTAGATATGTTTAGATTACTGCTATGCTTAGATTGTTCAGATTATGCTTATGTTTAGAATTGTTTAGATTACTAAACATAATATGTTTAGATTACTGCTACTGTGACCATTTATCACACAACTTTTACGTGCATACAGTAGAGCTGCTCGAATTTTTCCAGTGCCTGTCTTTTCCCACTACTTAAAAAAACTAAAATAAAAAAAAAAAATATTTAAAAAAAAAGGCAGGCACCTTGTGTTTGCCAGAAGAGGAGGTGACATGGAGGGTTCATGACAGTCTCAGGAGGTGCTCACCCAAGAGCAGCCCCAGTCCATGAGGGACTGGTGTTCCTGTAACGAGCAGTGAGCAACAGGCTGCAGTTTGAAGCACGGGCTCTACATGTCAATTATTCTACCTTGGAAAGAGTAATTGGAGAATAACTCCCTGATGCCTTCAACTCTGTCCTGCTGCCCCCACTGGTTCGCATCCATGACCATGAAGACTTCTCTCAGTGATTCATCATGGGAGGGATGCCTTTCCAAGGGAGGCACTGAGAGAAATTTTCCACTTCTCCCTCCCTTCCATCCACTGTGCACAGCAGCAATCTCATTTCATTACAAGCCCAGGATTCCAATGTCAGTGGCTTCAGGTGTTTGCTAATAAGGAACAAGCAGCTTCCAGGAGCAGTAAACACAATGAGTGCATTAAAAAACTCTTCTGAGAAAGAAAACTCATCACATGTTTCCAATAGGGAAGGTGAGCTAAAGGTAAAGCCCTATGAAAAGCTGAATGAAATTCTGGAAGGAGAGAAGGAGAGCCTGGAAAGTGCACAGTAAAAGCACTATCAGGCAGGATGACAGCAAAGAAGCTCAGCTTAATAATGGTTTATCTTTAGGCCTTTAAGAAGAAATGTAGGGTAAGTGTATATTTTCAGATATAGGACCAAGAGGCACAAAACATTTCAAAATAAGTAATTAGAACAACTGAGCTCAGGCATATTGCAACAGCACTGGATTCTAACTGCCCATTTTGCTGGTTTCTCCTTAAAAGTAATTGCAAAGTTTCTCTTCTCTCTGAAGTGACAAGAGGACTCACCTGGTTTAGTAAAGCCCTTGGTTTAATGTGTGTGTGCACTGCACACCTATACTATTACTGCAAAGAAAATGATTACAACCTCTTTGAGCTATTCTAAGTTCAGAGTATTCTCCAAAAAGAGCTGGCAGTTTTTAACAATCTTGTCAATTTAAAGTAAGCGGTTTGCTAACTACATTGTATTCATACACATATTATAGCTACATACATACCCATAAAGTGTCCTACTGAAGTAGGTTCTCCATGTTGCTTCCTCCTTATTGTACATGGAGCATCTCTCCAGACCTGGAGTATGGGCATTTCTGTTGCTGAAGAGCTGCCACTGAACTGAGGACATGGAAAACTTGAAAATTAGCAAGTTCCTCTATTGAGGACAACCTACATGGGATGTCACCTTTTTCTTTGAGGCTGGAGAAACAATGCTGTTTGAAGTAACAGCTCTACTTAAAGCAAAGGTGTAAAATCAGAGATATTAGCTCATTCAAATTTCAAAGGACTTGAGAAAAAAAACACATTTAGGGTAGCAACTGAACCAAGTTAACTGACAAAACAGCAACAATGTCACCCCATAACTATTACAGCCATCTGTTCTGTACTCTCAGCTTTACTCTTTTTGGCCAGCTCAGCTGAAAAAAGTTGATACCACCAGACACTATTTCTCTCTAAAATGAGGTAATGACAGATAATTCTAGATAGACAAGGAGGAGACATTTAATCCTGCATCAGTTAGGAAATATTGATTAAACCAGCAACCTGCAACTTTTCCCTGGATTGTTCCCATTGAATCCAATGATCACCACATTGCTTTACTCTCTCTGCTCTTTTAGACAGATTACTGTGTCTGGAAACCTGGAGTCTCTGCTCCTAAAGCACATAAGACCTATCACCAGGGAAAGAAAATATAGGAGTGAATTACAGGAGTGCATGCACCGGGGTCTCTCTACCTTTACATGCAAAACCACTATTAAAGATTAATCTGAACCTGGATTTATATTATGGTTAAACAAATTTTGGGAAAAGGCTTTACAAAAAATACTTACAAATTGATTCAGTGGTAACAGCATTCTACTGATTCTATGTTTGTAAAGTTTCTTTAAATTCTGTATGACATTGGTTTATGAAATGCTGATAAAATGAGAAACATACAACAAAATTGAATTATCTTCCACCACAAATGCTTGTGGCAGTACAAGAAGAATTTTTAAACCTAAATGAAAGGAATACAGACTCTGTTGTCATAGAACAGAGACTGCTGTCCAACAGGTATTTTGGGGCTATTATTTAAAAGACACTAGCAGTGGCAAACTTAAAACTTCATGGTTACTTGAAAGTAAATGAAACACAAGCTCCAAACAAGCCTGCAGTTTCTGGCATCAGCTTTCTGCTAAGTCTGGAAACATAAAAGATTGACAATACCAGCATTATAGCTCAGGATTCAAAAAGAAAGGAAAATCTGTAATTTTGCTAGTCAAATATACAAATCTGATGTTAGCTAAGCCAGCACAGATCGAGTTTCATTACTTCTCCTGGAAAGAGACACTTTGGGGAAGAATAATAATTCTTTCAGTCAATTTTCACAAGCTGGGCCTAACAAAAAGAATTAAAAATAGCAAGAGAAGACTGATGATAGTAAAGTTTTTAATGTAACAATGGGAGAGGCCAGTCTGACTCATCAGCAAAGAAATGATAACTGGAAATGGGAGATTAAAAGGCCATACTCAGTCCCACACAATTCCCAGGCCTCTTAGTAACTCAATCTGAACACTGTGAAAGCTAAATAAAGACATGCCTAATTTTTTATATTAACTGTAGGAACTTGATAAGCTACTAAAAGTACAAACATAAATTAAATCTTGAAAAGTGATATTCTGTACAACATTCACACAAATAAGAGCAGCAAACATGTCTCAGGCCACAGAACCAAGAGGCTCTCACAGTGCCTCCTTCAATAATAACATCAGTGATGCAGCTGCTGAAGAACTAAGTCACATCATTTGGGGTTTTTTGTTTTACTGAGTTTTGTGTGATGCAGCTCTGAAGTCCAGCTAAGAGAGACTCTAATAAACATCTTCCTTAGCTGGCTAAAATGTCACAGGGAGTCTAGATACTGATTTCCCAAAGGTCACAGAAATAAGATCACACCACTGTGTGATGCCTACACAGATTATGAATGCACTAAGTCCCAGGCAACACACTGAAGTGCAGTGGTCTTGTCAGTCAGCCTAAGGATAGATTAAAACTGGGAAAAAGAAGGAAGAAAATTTAACCCTCACCCACTCTGAGAAATAATTTAGCCCTTAGCAGCCCTAGAGATCATCTTGGAAGGCAGAAAAATAAATTATCTAAATGAAAGAATACATACCAGCATCTGTCCACCTGCTATGGTTACTGCTTCTAGTGCAGCTATACCAGGAAGAGCCTACCAGAACACTCTACCAAAAAGGACTGCCAGTGGGAAGAACGGAATTTGAAACGGAAGACTTATGCTAAATTGAGATAACAACAAAACACCTCAAAAATCAACAAACCAGAAATACCTCAAGCAAACCAGATTAGTGAGTGAAGTAACCACTGTAACTTCCCTCCTTTCTGCTGCATTGTGAGTTGTTCCTATCCTGAACTGGGAAGGTGCCCTGGTCACAGAGAACCTAGCCATGGAGAAACCAGGATGACAAAGGGAAAAAAAATGGGTGCAGGAAGGGAAGTTTCTAGGATAAGAACAAATAGTCTTAGTCTTTGCTGTAAAATAAGTGAACCAAACAGGACAAATATCCACTTGTAAAAACAAAATGAATCCCAAAGAACAGAGATGCAAACTGCAATGGAAAGCTCAAAGGACTGCATGCTGTCTGAAGAAGGACACTCCAGTGTCAGCAGCAATTGTTCCATAGTCTGCAATGATCAACAGGTCTAAGGCTGCCAAAGAAAATTAATTCCTTTGCATTTTTTAGAAGCCCACATAGATACCCTCTGGGAATATGGCTGTCCTGGCAGGAAGTTATAGGCCCAGGTGGCAGGGACAGATTCAGGATGTTTTTAGAATGGCAGGAAAAGACAGACTAAGAGAGGCTGCATTGTCCAGGTCCAACAGTGGGAAATATTTAGTTAGGACATTTTTATGTTAGCAGGAGAAGACACCAACATGGAACATTAATTTTGTTTTTTTCCTCCTACTTAAACTTTGTGGCATCCAACTGCAGTCTAAAACAGAGAATGGCACAGTTGGACAAACCATGCTTCTAGAAATGCACGTGTTTGGAAAACTCAGGCTCCAGAAACCTTTCAAGAGCTCTACAAAGCTTTCTCCTTGCCCCACCAAGAGAATGAAGACTTCCTCTTTCAGCACCTCTCACTAAGTCTCACCTTCCACAGTTTCAGTTCAAAAAAGCCCTCCCAAAACCACAAACCCCCAAACCCACAACCACCAACACTAAAAAACTCCACAGAACAAGTGATCAGGTTGTCTGTGATTGACAGAAACTGTTCCCAGCCTTTCACTGCCCACCTCTCTCTTAGACTTCTCAGTTTTGGAAACCTGCTGTGACAGAAGAAGAACAAAATAGTTAGCTGCTGCAATGTTCTTTTTGACAAATTAAAACTATTCCCTATTCCTGATACAAAATCCTCATATAAGACATAAAAGAATCCCATCTCCAGAGCAAATCCTCAATACCCTACAGTGAGTTTGTATTGTGGAAACTGCCATGTTTCAGATGATGCTCTAATAAAAGAGCAGGGTGTCAAATTCATAATGCAAGTTGATCTGTGACTGTTTCCAGGTGAACAGGTCTTTGGTGTCATTTTGGTAATTTTACAAAATACACTTTAATCCTCACACTTCAGTGATTATTAAGCCTCATGTTGCATCAGTTTAATTCCAGCTTTAAAAACGTAAAACAATAAATCTAACCCTTTCTGGTCTTCTAAAACACATTCTTCCACATTTCCATTTAATTTCAGTGCCATACTGACAGTCTTACATTATCACAACTACTCTTCCTGGATTAAATGTAATATTTTTAAGGAGCATTCTTGAAGACAGATTATTTTATTTTCCTAGCCTTTCTCCCATCTCCAGCATTATTTTTAGAATAATGGACCTGACAAGACAGCAAACCTAACATAAGATTTTGAGGGGGAGGAACAGGGTGTTGGGGTTTCTTTTCCCCACATCTCTTGAAAGGTGGTAGTTGTCCAAATCAAAGTTTATTTTTAGCTTCTCAGCAAGAGATATGCCAATTCCTGTTTCTCTTGGTGCTTGAAATGCTTTTGGCTTCTTACTGCAAAGTAATTCTCACATCTTAACTGCACAGCCACCTTATGCCCTTTGTGGGAGCCTGCTTTCCCTCATCTGAGCACTTGCATCCAGTCCAGCTCAAAAGCAGGTTGCTGTCCCAACCTGTCAGTGCTCAAGTTCATGTTCAGGGACTCAAAAAATCCCCAAGAAAATTGACACCACTAGCTGAAAGAGTAGAGGGCCAAAGAAAACTCTCAACTTCCAACTCATACAAGAGTGATAATTCTAGAATGTTTTCACATGAAAATTAAAATGGCAATGTCTCCTTCCAAGGCATGAGATTTTAAAATGGAAGCACACTATTATTTTAAGAAAAATTATTTATACTCCTAAGACACAGTATTGTTGAAAGCCCACCTTTCTGGTAACCACAATTGTTCCAGAAATTGTTAGATTTGATATGATTACAGAAATAGATTGTTAAATTCACCACAGAGTAGAAGAAATTTTCCATCTTGTGACAGATTTTTGATTCAATCAGCAGCTGCTCTTACAGTGACTTTCAATTTGGGACACATCTTTATTTCTAAACCAGATGAAAAAAACACTTTCTTCAGAAATAAAGCAAGTCAGAAGATACAGCAATTACTTTTCAAATATTAGGGAACACACTTTGTCACACAATATACATGGTACAGTTTCATTTTGCTACTTTCAATACTCACAGTAAAATATTTTTTCAAATAATCTAAGTGCACCTTAGAGCCATCAAGTGCCAGCTAACTTTGCCAACAGAAATACAAGACACCAAAAGCCAGGTAAGCTCCTCTCTCTGTGTTCAGACTTGCCCGAGCACTTCTGCACTGCATCAGTGCTGAAAGAGGTTTCTTGGAAAGCTTAAAGCTTCAGTTTTGATCAGTTCCAACTAAGCTCTATGTTAAAGAACAAACACCAAACTCCTGGGCTCTACGGCTGCAGGGTAAGACACTGATCACCAGGCCAGCTTGTGAAGATGCCATAATGCCCTTTAGGCTCAGGATATCTGTGCTGTAGGTAGGATTTTCCTCTTGAGACAGATTGTCCTGAATGTTTCCAGTCACTTAGATTTGTGGAGAAGGAACAGTGAGGAGACCAGTTGGCTTGATCTTGTTGATTCCTCCATCGAGGATGCAGACCCTTGGGTACTTGTTTTTCACTAGGTGAGCTGCAAACTGAAACAGATACATCATTAGCCCACTGCATATCATAGTCCTTAGGTGACAATAATTTTCTTTTATGTAAGGCAAATCAAACAAAAAATATCCCACTAACAACAATGAACTTTATTTATCTCTGCTTGGGCAGGATTTTACCTCATTCTAAAAGGACTGTTGAATCTCAGGGCAATCACTGGAGCCTCTCTCAAAGCATGAACTAACAAATATTTTTCTGTGCATTAATGTAGCTCCCAGCTCTTTTCTGCAGCTTCCCAAGTGTACAAACATCACATTTTGAGGGGAAAGTCATTTGCTTACCTGTCAAACTTGTCTGATGTGACTTGGTCTCACACAGATGTCAGATATGAATTTGGGGTCTATCATCTCTAATCTCCCCTGCTCCCACCAGTGTGCCCACAGGCAGGTTAAACAGTACAGACAGGTATCCCCCCCACCATGGAAAGCCTCTCTCCTCAAGCAGTTCATGCCAATAACCAAACACAGCAATTACCACTTTCCACATGGGAATTCTGTGAAACATTATTGCACTGACAAAGATATCTTGTATGTCAAAATAATTACGAGCGAAAAAATCAAAATTATGTTTCGGAATACCAAAATGCAATCAATAATTTGTGCATTACATGTCAAACTTGCCTTCTATATACTGACTACAACACATTAAAAAGCAAGCACCAAAATGGACTAATTGGTGATAAATTAATAGTTTGACTTAATTTCCAATAGCTGTAAGAGATTGCTCTGCCATCTGAGTCTTTGAGACTTTTTCTTTTAAATTGGTTATCAAATCAGTACCATTTGTAAAACCATTGAGTGCTTCCAATGGGCTATGTAAAACATTCACAATTCCCTTTTTGACTCTTTAAAATAGTTAGTGATGCTATTTGAGAACATGTGCAAGTCTGATGTCCAGGTTGCTGACTTTGCACAAACAACTAAATTGCCAAAGCAAGAACAGCTCTGGGCACCCCAATCCAACTCAGTACTTGGGATTTCCTTTTTCATTTGCTTTCCTCCTAGTTACCTATTACAGCATAACAGTGCTGAGGCAGAACTAGATATACTACATGATTACCTGTCAACATTTTGGCTGTTAAATTTGTTTCAGGTGGTTGTTCAGGGAAGACTCAAAGTTCAGTTATCTCTTTCCTCATCAGTTTGGATTATTCAGTACAGGAGTCAAAGAATAAAAAAAAAAAAAAAAATCCTGCAATCAAGCAATCAAAGGAGCTGACAGTAAACTTCCACCACATGTGGATGTCAGCTTTCATGAGCCAAGTAAATGCTAAGCTTTTGGAAAGGTTCTGGGCTGCACAGGTGGTGTAATATGCACAGAGACAGGAGAGCCCAAATACCTCTTGCTATAATCACAGTCCATAAAGATGTGGTGTGCAGTAAAGAACAAACAAAGATAGCACTCAGCTGTGCACACCATGAACTACAAAAATATTCCCAGTGAAATACTCCTACCAGACACCTCTATTCCCATGGACACATCTGTCACCTCACAGTGCTCCCCACCTGTGACTAATGGACAGGGCTGTGCCAGACACCAACGCTGCTCAGAGCAGCAGAAATGAAAAATGGCATTGAGCCTTCAGCTGGCAGGAAGCAGCAGGTTATTTCCTGAGTACAGCGTCCCATGTGTCAACAGAGATGTCCCAATCTCTGACTACTGATAATTTTAAAATGCTGATAATAAACTGTAAATCCTGCTCCAAGTGTTTTGAATGCCCTAACCCTAATACAACTACCATTCAATGTAACCTTAAAAGAAAATGCACAAACAAATGCCTTGTACCTGGGGTTTGAGCATTAAGGCCTGTGTCCCACTCTATTTTAGAACTGCTTTAGTAACCAAGGTATGTCTAAAAATACATTTTCTTCACTGCATACGACCAGGTTACTTTAAAACCTTATAGTGAGGAATTTGTTGCTTCTTGCAGGGCCTCTAGGAAGTAAAATTTGGGCAATGGTGGCAGAAAGCACAGGAGGATACACCATAAGATGAGCTTTTTTTCCAAGTTGCACAGAACTGTTTGCTGTTGTCTGCCTACTTTCAGTGAGAAATGCTGCAAATGCAGTTCAAAATATTGCAGCTGAACATCCAGGGATGTTATCAAGGGATAAACCACTGAGCAGGAAATGTGCTGCTACCAGCATCTCACTACTGTGGGAATTAGCTGTGAGTCAGGGGCTGAGGCACACTGACATAAGCTGAGAGCTGCCATCCAATCCCCAATATCAGCCTGCAAGAGCTTTGCTCATGCATCTGCCCAGGCACTGCACAAAAGACTCCAGGTTTAAGTCACATGGCAATAGGACTTGAGCTGATTAAAGACATTCCTATTTTACCTTCTGCTTTACCCCCATTTTTCCACTGGAATAGAAATAGTAACCTTTGGTAAAGTAAAAGTTACTAGTATTACTTACTAAACTAAGAAATATTCTCTTAGTGGCACAGCAGTCTTCCTTATTAAAGGTTTGACTTTTTATAGTTCTGTTCCTCTGCACTTGTCTGTGCCACCCTCTCCCAGACAGAGGAGGCTGTCTGTGGCAGACAAGAACAGGAACTTGTTCACCATGTGTCTGAAATGTTCCAACACCACCTGCTACCCTGCCTTGCCAAAATACACTCCATGAAGGCACTATTTTCAAAATACAGGGGAGTGTTATTTCTGGTGTATGCACTGATGGAGGGGCACGAGAGGAAGGACTGCTTGCAATAGCTACATAGGCTCAGTTATGCCAAATATCAGGAGCCTGAATCAAAGAAATAAAGATAATAAAATTGAATGTTTCCTAAAAAGCTGGAAAACAATAAAAATCAGTGATCCAAAAAGAGCAAAATCTCATGCATCAAAAAAATCCCAAGGTGCTCTCTGAATGAATGCCCCAGACCTTCTACAGCAGAAACTGCCATCCTGGAATGCATACAGGGGCTCTATTTCCTTTATAAATGCAACCAGAAACTGTCAACTAGAAGTTACTAACAGGCACCTGATTATATGTAATTTGTAGTTTACTAAATAATCTAATTTACAAAGATGCTGTTAAGACTGAAAATAACATGGTGAAGAGGTAAGCCCATGGGCTACATCATCCTTAACAACCTGTAAAGCACCTACATTTTAAAGAGAGATGTATTGAAACATATAAAGGTAGTATACAATTAAATTCCATTATGCAGAAATAGAAATACACTCTACTTCATTATATGATTAAACTTTCTCAAATTTATCAAATGTTTGTGTTGACAGAACTTCTGAAATGTATTTTTCCCCACACCACCAATGGATCACGCTCCTCTGTAATGCTTCTGTTTTCATTTAGAGAAGAATAGTCAGGGGAAATGGGAGTTGTGCTCATCCGAGGAAAGGCTTCAAGGGATACTACAAGACTTTAAGCTTTTTACTTTCTGCTTCAGATGGCCTTTCCTCAAAATGAGATTCCCAAGTCCAGTTACTGTGTTTTCCCTGGTTGCATCTAATGTTTAATTTGAACTTCCAAATTGAAATTCTTCTTGCTGCTTTCACAGCAAGTATTACGTATGAAAGGATGAATAAGTGAGAAACTTGTTTAATGACTTCTATATGATGACTTTGCTGAAGTCTTTGGAAACACAGTTCACTAATGCATCCATCAATTCCACACAAAACAGCCTTCTTGATGAACATAACTGAGCCAGAAAGTTGCAATTTGCATTTGAAAGTAGTCAGTTAAGACTCTTCATGCAGATACAAAAAGTCAGGCTTTCAGAGACAGACAAGATCACAGCAAATTCATACCAAAATCTGGGCAAATAATAAACATTTTACCCTGCCTTGGTGATGCTCTCAATATAAACAGCATAACAGGACTGCTCCTTTAAGCTCCATCAAGAACCTTAATGATCTGCACATTGGAGAATTTATCAAAATGTTTCTACTAGCCTGTTCCAAGCAGCAAAAGAACAGCTTTCAAGTGCTGCATGTCTCATGCCAGGCACGTCACGTTTTCAGGCTGTCTAGAGCAGAGTGTGAGAACACAGGAGTGTGAGCAGCCCCACTCCCAGCACCCTTTGGGCCAGCCACAGAGGGCTGCTGTGCACACATTATTCACTCTCCCAGACATTCCTGTGACAGGCTGTAATTAAAGGGCAGGCTGGGAGGGAAGGAGGAGTAACATCCTGCACCAGAATAGCAAAAACCATCGCTGTGACAAGTGTTATCATGGTATAAATATTAACAGCTTACTCTGAAAGACTCAGAGGGAAAATAGAAGTTGGAGGAGAAATATCAATCAAATTTTGTAGTATTCATTCCTTTCCACATGATTATTTCTAGATTTCACTAGCAAACTCATGCTACACAAACCTGTCAGGAAATGCAGCCTATTTTACTGTGTGATTTCAGTCCAAGAGCTCACCTACACCTCTCTGAAAGCTCAACAGTCAAAGTGATCAGTTTGCAACTTTTTAAACAGCACTCTCCATATGCCACAACACAGATCCAGTCTACCAGATTATTTTTAGTCAGCTACTCCTTATATTAAAGGGTTCCAGAAAAATAACACTTTAACACCATGGAAAAGACAGGAACCTAAAACCTCCCATATCAACAAAACAGTGCCTAGTTGTTGGTTGTAGTATTACCAAAAAGTGAATGGAAGTTAAAAAATAAACACAGAAAGGAAAACTTGGTGCAAACACATACTAGGGGATGGGAGGGGTGGAACACAGAACCAACTGCTCTAACAAGATCAAGGGAAAATTCTCTATATGTAGACCTGGCCAAAAGGGAACACTTTCCATTCCATCAGTACAAAAACACAGCAGTAACTTAGAGGATTTACATGCTAAGATTTGAAAATAAGCCTAAACAAACAGGTATTTAATAGCTGGTTTCAGAATAAGTTATACTGAGAATTAAAGTAAGAGTAAACACTCAAACTTCTTCAAGTGATAAATTTTAAACACCTGTATTTTAAATTTTCCACCTAGAAATCATATGCATTAGAAAAAACCCAGCTGAAAGTGAGGACTTGAAAATTAAAGTCAGTTGCAGATATTTATCTGTTGTAACACAGCTAATTCATATGGAGCAAAATAAATGCAGCGCCCACATTATAGATGAACAGAATGTAAAATGAAAATACAGAAAGAAAACTACTCTATTTTTCACTCGATAGAAAATAAAAAAAAGCTGTTAGGGAACATAAATATGTAATTTTGAAAAGAGACATAACAGCTGGTTTGGATATAAAAAAAGGAAGTATGAGTCTTTGTGAAAGATTCTACCATCTCCCCCCAGGTCTACGGGTTGCCTTGAATCTTAAAAAATGGTCAAATGGTCACTTGATAATGAAAAACATTTCTTTGTGAATTGTAGTACTTTCTCCTAACACTACCCAAACTTCAAGTTTTGTCCAGTTTCTACTCAAACCCTCCTGCAGCAGTCAGTCAGTCAGTCCATCCTATTCTAAGGCTGGTTCAGGTACAGTTTAGAGAAATGCAAAACAACATTGCTCCAGACAGGCAGCATGGATATTGTATTTTCCAAATTCACCAGCACCATTCTGGCTGGTATGTCCTTACACAAAGTCCTGAACCTACAAAAAATATTTATAGTTCATTACCATCTCTATTTCAGTTATCACCATTTCAGATTATCTGAACTGGAGCACCAGGAAACACAAAACTCTGTCTCAGAGCTGACAAAGAGCCCTAGAAAGTGAAAATTCTGTGTCATAATGCAGCAGCCCTAAGCAACATGGATACAACCTAATCCATGCAAGCTCCATCAAGGACAAGAGTACTCTTTCAGAGGTGCAGTCCACAAAGACTATAACCACAGCCTGACAGCACCACTCCAAGACTCAGGTTCACCATTCTCCCGCTTTCCCTGTCCTCAGGTGATTGAAAAGAGCTGACATCCTGCTTGCCAGCATCTCTCAGACATATTTTCAAGGGCTCCCTGATTCCTCATTCCAGAATCATCCAAACCTCTGTGTAGTAAGGCACATAGCTCCTATATCAAATAAGAGCTAAATTTCCAATGGCTGCTACCATTGGTCTCAGTAAAAAATTAAAAAAGAACCTATTTTGGAGCTCTCCAATTAGCCTGCTTCTCTTGGCACTTGCTTCAGAGGAAAAGGAACATTCAAATTCTGCCTCTAAGATCTTGCATTTTCTCCCTTCCTTTTTCACACCTGGCTGAGGCAGTGAGAGATTTAGATCCTCACTGCAGTACCAGAGGCAGTCAGTGCTCACTGACCAGGGGCAGGGGCAGAGTGACAGCAGCACACCACAACCCCTGGCTGGCAGCCCAAGTGTCTCTCCTGGGCTGTGTGGAGAGCATGTACTGGCAACAGCAGCAGGGCTGCTCTCTCTCCAGGAAGGAAAGCATGCATACATTACACTTGTTACAATAATAACAGGAGCTAAATTTACAGAATAAAATAATGAAGACTTAACCTTGTACTGGGAAGAGTTACAACCAGAAGGATTGCTGCTAATTAACTAAAATGTTTCAAACTTTTCAATATGCAAGCATAATCTCTTCCTGTTTAAAGGCAACAAGGAGGCTCTGATGATTCCAGTAGGCTCTGAGTCTGAATGCAGATGGGAGAATGGGGCCTTAACAAAACAAACATGAAAGAGCCATTCTGGGAATCATAAGGGGCCCCTCCATCCCTGCAAAGAGAAGAGTTTTCATTCCAATTGTTCACTTTTCTGCAGAAACTATTTACAGGGAAACAGAGTCTAAAAGATGTATAGTGGAAACATCTCCAGTAGTTTATTGCCTAATTTCTGTTTACTTGCACTCCAGAGATTTCATTAGGCCTTTCCAAATAAATGTATTTGTCTTTAGAAGCACCTGTCCTTTAGTATCCTATGCAATACCTAATCTTCAGATCACCCTATGAAGCTTCATAGGTATCCATTTGTGGTTTTAAGACAAGTTTATAACTGAAAAAATCATGCAAGGACTTGTTTCTCTGGCAAGGGCTTTTAAAAAGGCCTGGGGAAGATGACAACAAAATCCCACAAATTCAGTAGTAATCAGACACTTTCACTTATGTGCCCCAGTCTTCATATAAGAAGAAATTAATTTTTGACAGTGTGCTGGGAGAGAGGAAATGCTATATGCTATTTTCATATGGAAAAAAAAATTTCTTTTTTCCAAGCTAAGAATATGTTATACAAAAAGAATTTTGAATTTGACCCCCTCCCTCTTGCCTTGAAAAGGGTCAGAAAGATCTCATGGAAAATCAGAACTTCTTTTCTTTGTTTTGGAGATAATGCATGTATTTTATCTATTAGCTATTGCAATGCAGCAAGAATGACTACTTTGCTTCAGTAACTTACAGAAGTTGTCTAGACAATATATTTATAGCAGCATAACTCATCTAGACAAAAAGTAATCGATGTAACAATTAGAATTTACAATTTAGAATTTATTTCTCAGCTATAAGGACAGATTTTTTAATGCTTTGACTTACAGCTTATCTGTCTTCTTCCAAGCAGAACATAAATAAGTTGCTAATTATTAGACAGATTAAAGCATCCTGTATATTTTATTCTGTTATAGCCTTTAGCTGACAATAAAGCACATATGCTAAACTACTGGGGGAAACACATTTATTAAACAACCATGTGACAGAAGTAGAAGTATGCCACTGTCAAAATTAAATTGCTAGAGAATGATTTAGTGTCACGTAAAGAAGGTATTTCTCCTGTTATAAATTCAGTCAACATTGCAGTAATAGTAGACTAAAGTTTGAAATGGAAACAGATAATGGCTTAACACCTCAAAGCTGACTGAAGGAGGGAAGATGAAGTAATGTCACCCTTCCATAAAAAGACCCAAAATAACCCCTGTTCTACATATGCATAACTATAATCCACCTTTTTACTTGCTGTATCTCTGACTTCCAAAGTGACAAAAATCAGGAGACATGCTATTTGTCCTAGACCAGAGAAGAAGCTAGAGCTGAACACTTACTGCCCATTTAACTGTTATATTCCCAACTGTAATGATCCCTTGTCCATAATGGAATTTACAAGGTGCTTATCTGTCTATGGAGATAGGAAAGGGGCATTCAACTCACTTAGGAGATGCTGCCATTTAACATATCCGAAAGTTAAAGATCAAACTCCAAAATAATGCCCTTTATGTGGAGGTTTCCTGCTGTTTTCAGAGACAAACAAGTATCTGCTCTGTTAACAGGTGCCCAGAAAAACCTAGAAGAAAGGTTGGCACCAAGTGAGAAGCAGCTGAAAGGAAGGAATATTCTCCAGAGAAGTGTGAGCCAAACACCACCACACAATACCTCTTTTTCAATATCTTTATGCTGCTAATGGTGCATTCAGTGAGGCTCTTGTACATCAGCCAATATATTAATTCAACTTTTAGGGTTAGCAGCATCAATGGCTTACCATGCAGGATTACCTGTTTCAATTCTGTACTAAGGAACTGTTCAACTAGAGCCAGAGCTGTCAGACCCAGAGGCACTATGAGACACTGCTGGCTTCTTTATCCTCTTGCTGGAACACTGCTGTGGTGAAGCTTCCATTTTTCCCTCTCACATCTCATATTCTATTCAGAATATAATAATTCTAGACAGCATTTTCTTTCCAATTTAAATGTTTTATCATCTGGCACCAAATCAAATGCAAAAAATAGAGACAGAAACAAAGTGCAAAAAGACTTTCTCAACAGGTCTGTACGGTATACTTCACTTTGCTTTTTAAATTATTTTTAATTGATGCCAGGTAGACTGTTCTAGTGAACCACAACTGGAAGATTCAACCCTCTAATTACAAACAGCCCCATAAACAATTAGTGGTTTTTCCACACTTACCCCTACCTCTCAGTCCTATATGAATTTAAACTATACATATAGTAATCTCCAAATTTTTAGTGGAGTAAATATCAGTGAACACTTATGAAAAATTCTCCTTTATGGCAGAAGTTACAATTTTTGGCTCATCTCATTTCATCTGGAAATACACACCTCTGTTTAGAAAATATACGTTTAAAGATGAGCATCTTAAAACATGGACAAAAAATTGGTTTTGTTTCCATGCATTCACTTCTGATTTTTTTTCTCTGATTGAATTACCTAGTAAAATATAAAAGGTAAAAACTATTACTCTTGTCAAGCCTTGAGCTACCTAGCTTGGGTATGAGAGGCAGTTTTAGGCAGCTGTGCAGGGTAAAACTGAAACTGGCCTTAATAAACTGTCCACAAAAGAAAAGGTTTTATCTACACAGTCAAATTGAGGCTGGTGTTATATGTACTTTAAGGGTGTGATAGAGCTGGTGAGTTCCAACCAGTACTTAGGCTTTGGTATTGAATTAATTTGTGGTCAAACTGGTCAATCCAGTATTTTGTTACTATTTAAAGCTCAAAACTCTTTTGTTAGGAATTCAAGAACACTAAAAGCAAATCAAGAGGCAAAGCAGCGTTTCTTCTTTATGGAAAACTATAATATTGACAATTCTGGGTCAACATTGTCTTGGCTGCTGAAAATCTGGGTTTAGAGGATAAGACAGCACCTCCCATGTGACTGAAGTACTTGCACTAAGCACACTGCAAAATTTCTTTAGCTGCACAGCAAAGGAAACATTTCATGTTCATTTCAAAAATTTCAAAACATTAAAAAAGATGAACTTACCTGGATTCACACACAAAGGCAAATACTCATTACTGAAACCATGTAAGAGATGGTTTACAGTCTCTTTCATGCCATCTCTGTTACTATTCAAGAAACCTGATCCATATCACAAGTTAATTTTCTAGATGATGAAATGCAGGTTAATAAAGGGGATTTCTCCATCTACTTACAACTCCCTACAAGTATTAAATGAACACCACGTGTCAGGCTGATGCTTCTGCTGCTCCTGACATTTTAATGATTCACAGCACTCCTTGTCATGTCAGGGTTACATTTCATGTCCTTTGTGTAAACAGGCTTAAGAAATGGGTGAACTAAAGTTAAACCATAATTAAGAGTGTGTCTGAAAAAAAAAAGATAACTTTTCTTCATCTGACAGAAGTATAGTGAAAGAAATACTTATGCACTGTCACTTGTTACTCTGGCACAATCAAATATTTAGTTATAGAAAAGAACTGGCAAGTTTGAATATTCTTCCTGTCTAGCTAAAGGCACTGACAAGAAATATATCATACAAAAGTTACCAGTAAGGACCATTTTCCTCTTCACTAAGCACAACTGCGGGAACAAGTGATTCTAAAAAACTGGGCAATACATGGTTTCTTACTAGTAGGAATATGGAGTATACATAACGTATCTGTCCCCATCCAACTCCCCTTATGTGTCCTTCCTAACTCCACAAAAAGTAAATGCAAGCCAATTTTGAAAGCTCTGACTGATGCACATTAGAAGTGCTGATGTCACTTCCCCAGCATGACAAGAATACAGATGTTAAGCAATTTCATTTCAAAACATCAGCCTTCTCAGATGTGGACCACTTGAAGGGAAATGTCTGTCTAGAAGCAGAAATAACCAACAACAAAAACACCACCCCAAACCCTGTCATCATACACAAAACTCTAATCTAAATTTTCCAGACTCTGGCATTTATTTTACTACTGCCACATGCTTGCTCCTGATGTATCTCTCAGGATAAAAACATACATTACAGCAATATACTTACAGCAGCTGTGTTCTTCACTGCATTTCCTACAATCACCACAACTCTTCCTTTGAAGCTCTGCAGTGTGGCAGTTGCTGGGCACTGGATGAGATCCCCTTCTGCAGTAAATGCTGATGCAAAAGGGACATTGATGCTGCCAGAAATGTGGCCACGGTTGAAGCTTAGGAGGATCAGTTAAGGAGGTTTGAAAGGCAGAGAAAGCTGTGGAGCATGAATAGCTGCAGGATGAACCTGCTCTTCATCCTGGCTGCCATGATACAACACCACTGCTCTTTTGTGATACCATATTTTGACAAACCTCATTTACTGTTTACTCCTATGGAGAAAAACCTTCCAACGGAACATATGAAAGCAAGCACAGAATGAAGAGCTGTTTGGTTCAAAAAAGGACACAGCACAGCACTACAGAAAATGATCTGCTAAATGAAATACTTAGTACTAAAGAGCCAATATCTCCAGGACACCTAATTTTGTGGATTTCACTTCAACTCTACTCTACTAAGAGGAGCCAAATACCAATAAGCAGCTGGAGAACCTCTTCTAGAGGCATTTTATGCAAAAAAGAATGAAGTACTTAAAATGAGAACCAAAACTAAACGGGGATTATCAGGAAATGTCCTCAAACTTCCTGTCAACCCCCACAAGCCCTCAACTATTTTGATCCAAATTGAAATTCTAAGTATATGACCTCAGTTCCCAGACAATGAGCACCACGTACATTATCTGCAGTCCCACTAAACACAAGTGTGTAATGGGTATTGAAAAGCAAACAACCCTGAGACACCACAGTTAGCTGTCCTTCAGTTTCAGAGGATGATCATTCAATGAGATTTTCTAAAAAACATTGAATGTGAAGGTCTCTTCAATAAAAATTAAGTTGGACTACTACTACCTAGCTTTTTATGAATTTGAAAATGCACTATGGCCTTGACAAAACTCTGAATTACTTTCTTAGACTGTACACACATGCCTGGAACATTCCCTTTCCCCAGTATAAGCAAAAACAGCTTCGAAGAGGTGGGAAACAGCAAAGTTCTGCAAAAATATACCCAATGTCAAATACTGAGATTAGTCACTCCATTATTGTACTTGCAGAAAGCTAGTTAAATTTTTAATTAAATCCCAGAATTCTATTAAATAAAGGAGCTGCCTTAAATAGGGGCAGATTCAGCTGACTTCGAATAATACTAGCATTCGTTTCTCATTATTTATGTAGCAGTTTCAGTTTTATGATCATCATTGTTATAGTGTGGGAAAAGCATGGCTATATAAAAACATTTGAAAGAACAAAAGATGATCATGCACCATTCATTAATGTTGTCAGTTTATTTCTATTTTGAATGGGAAAATTATATCCCTCCTTCACTCCTCTGTGCCAATGCCATTTCCCCAACCCCATTTATAACCACATAACTCCCACTGCTATTGATCAGGTTCTGAAATGATCATCATTTAGACAGAAAACAACTTTGGACAAATTTAGTTACTTAGGCTACTGAGTACCCCTAGAGAAACATGACCTAGTCTTTAGAAAAGTTCTAATTGCTAAGACAATTAACAGAAAGGCCAGGATTTTGTGGTACGGCCTGAGAGACCATAAATATGCAGCTATAACTTTCAAAACATGAATGAAAGGCTGCCAATATATCTGCTAACATGCTTAATGAAATAAGCCTTAGAAGAATTGCTGGCCAACTACAACAGTGCTGGTAAGCCTTGGCCTTGCAAGATGAGATTTGTTACAAAACAATCCCTCAGCTTTCATGTGGGTCATATTATGAAATATGAAGCATGTTTGATAGTTTTTGGAAGTCCTCTCATGCTTTTCTCAAAGTGCTAAGAAAACAAAGTGAAAGCAAAGTTTAGCATGACAGACATACATGGTGAAAAAGACTAAAACCAAAATATACAAAATGATCATATTTTTGAATCACCTTACAGTGGTCTGTCAGGTTTTAAAACACACACCACAGAAACATACAGTCTGATCCTATCTTAGTTTGTTGAAATTCTGTGACAAACACAAAGCCTTTTTCCTTCTTGTGAGAAGGAACAGGACACTGAATGCAGTGTTCTTATGATTTCCTATTTATAGGCATAACTGCTGACAATTTGATAATATTCTACATACCTGGTGTTTTCTTCTGCAAATGATATACTAACTAGTACACTCAAGGGAAATTTTACTACCTACCAGGCTGCCTTTTTAGTGGCACTTCCTACCTGTTAATACCAGATGGGTGTTAGGATATCAGTCCACCTATTATATAAAGGGCAGCACATTTCAGTCCACTATAAACTTCAAACATACCAGAAGGACTACCTACCCCTTCCAAAGTGCAAACAATCCCAGTCCTGCAACTACACTATTTCAGGAAAAAAACAAACCCAGAGAATTAAAAAAGTACTCCTTGTGCAAGGAACTGTACACTTGAAAAGGAACACATGAAAGGTGTAGACAGGGTAGTGACTCTGGTAAAAACATAGCTCCAAAACACCTTAAACTCTTTTCTGATTTTCAGCTACTAGAGAACTTAAGTTAGGATGGCTACATGGTTGCATTACCTGACATAGCTAGAAGGATGCCCAAAAGGAATCAATTTTCCACTGAGGGACTGGCAAAGCACATGAGCAATCAACTCTTTTCTATCTCTCTTCCATTTAATTGGAAAGCCTCACACCTTTCCAAAATATTGGTCATATTAAATGGGGAAGGTCTGCTGATAAAACCTGCTCTAAAGAAAGACGTACCATTAGAGCACTTGTGCTACTGGAACAGTGATTTCACTAAGCCCACAATTTACAATGGGAAGGCAAAAACACATTTGTCCTCTGCTCTGCAAACCAGGCCTCTCCATGCTGAAAACCCCGTGGCCTTCAGCCCTTCCACTGCAGCTCTAGCAGATCCCTCTCTCTCCATCATGTACCACTCTAACACACCAGACAGAGAGGAAGCAGCTGGCACAAGCAGGACTCAGCAAGGCTGGCACTCAGGTCTGAAGGATACTCTTCGCTGTTACGGATGTCCACCACCAGCAGCTTTGGCTTGCTGGGCTTTGTTTTCTTTACAGGTGTTTTGGAATGGCTGGGTCCTGTCAACTCACACAAGTCTATCAGATCTTCTGCTGAAATTCGTGGGGACACTTCTGCCTTCAGGTCATCCAACCTGATGGAGTCCCTAGACTTTAAAAGAAAAAAAAAATAATATTAGAGGTGAAAGAATTAGAGATATGGTTTTTTTTTTAAACTTATACTTATTTGACCAACTTCAAGTATAACAACCTAGTTAGACGGAAATACGTATTTTTATTTTACCTCTGAACCAGAGTTTAACTATCCATACAGAAAAGCTCTAGAGCAGTGCCAAATGCCTGTCAAACAACTGTAGCTCTATCTTCTGTTAGAAGCTGTTAAAACAGAACAATTGCTGACAATCTGCACAAAAGATTTCAGATTGTGATTTGTTAATGAATTACTCCCTGTGGCTGATGGGCTCACAGCATCCACAGAACATTTCTTAACATCAGAAATTAAGTAAATTGGCTAGAAAACAATCTTTAAAGAGAAACTGAAAGGTTTCATAATTGGATAGAAAAGATGGTAGCTTGTCACAGAAACTGCAGAGAGAGAGAGAGATACAGAGCTATCTAAACATCAGTTATTACCCCAGCTCAAAGACCAAGCACAAATCAAGACATCAGAAATACAAGGCTTATATTATATCTAGAAATATAGCATTTTTTAAAATAATCCCAAAAAATTGTCCTTCATTTTGTTGGACAGGAGAATTGTATATTAAATGAAAAAATTTATTTTGGGGAATGTGACAGATTATGACACAAAACACACCACACTCCTGGCAGTATTCAAGCAACTGCATGATAATACCTGAAATTATTTTTCATAAGACAACATTCACTGTGAATTATCCCAGAAATATTCACAAGTACTAGAATTTCTACACTCCACATTCCTAAAGAATATCACAGTAACAATTTTTCTGCTTCTAAAAAAAAATTCCACTTCTGTTATCTTGTTTTAAATAGCAGTAATGACACCAATACATTATTTGCTAATAGCCTGTGATTCAAGAGAACAGGAGTAGCACTCTGAAGGAAATTGAGGCATTACTAATTGTTATTGGTCCAACTGACTGTAGGTAGCCCTAGATTTTTTATTTTTTTAAAACATATTAGTTCTTCAACTAATCTGAGGACTATTCCAAATTTAGGGAATATGCTAGACAAAACAGAGAGACATTGACATTTTTTTTTGTTATGTCCCAGAAAAGGCTTCTTAAGACTGTCCAGCACTTAGAAATACCTCTGCTGTATAGCAAGTTATCCAAAAGCCCTCAAAATTACAAACAAAATCAGTAATTCTACTTCAGGGAATATTACTTCACCCAACTGCCTTTCCCACTGTATATAATAATATAATATAATAAAATAATACTCAAACCAGAAGAAGTTACAAATTGCCAGTCTCAACACTCTCCTTCCAAGTTCAGAAAAATAGAGTCAAGATGCTTATAATCAGAATAAGACATAATTTCTGGATAATGTTTCAACAGAATAATCAGTACTCAAGGGAGACCTGTATCCATAAAAACCCCAGTGTGACAGGGCACAGCCAACTCCCAGTTGCTGCCTCAAGCCACTTCCCACCTGAATAGCTGAATTTTCCCAGGAGTCCAAGGAAATTAATTGCATTAAAAGGGAGGAGGAAGAAAAAACTCAAGCTCTTCTCACAAACCTCAGACTTGCCAAAGGAATTCAGCAGTCCCACATCTAGTGGATTCACAGCAGACATATTTGGGAGATCCAAGAAAGGCAGTAATGTAGAAAAAATACTGATTACAAAAATACACACTTGGCTGACACAGCTTCATCTGCCTGATGGCAAACTGGCAGACACTGCTATCCTCAGACAAGAGCTTCTGCCTCAGGAGCAGGTTTGAGGAGCAACACCAAGGAGGGAAGAGAAGCAAATCTACTGCAAAGAGTTCAGTCCTTGGAGCAGGTTCACATGATTACAGGAAACAATAAACACTTGGATAATGAAGTCACTGAAACTGGCTGAGATGACCCGAATTAAGTCTTCTAGAGAAAAAGGTACATTATGTTGGACTCTAATTACAAAATTACAAAACCACTTCCTACTTTTATTTATACAACCTTGTCTATTCAGTTGATGGGATGAATGCCTCAGGAAAGAATGGAACCTTAAAAAGTCTACAGCAGAAAACAAACCAACCAAAATTTACCTAATCTGATATAAAAACATTTTATCTAAAAGTATAAAGCCATACAAAGTGTTTCACAGGTACACACTATCTGTCCTGCTAAAAGGTTTTAATAACCAGGAAAAGCATTTTTTCCCTTTAACTGGATTGCAATTAAGGAGAAATACATTCAGCTATGAATTTTACAACCATCTTTGCTTTGATCTGCTATGTCCAGCTCTGCCTTAATGGTAGATTCCGTGATACATCATCTCTACAGAGGCTTTGAACAAACCTTCCCAACAGACTTGCTGGAAATAGCATTGAGTCAGCAATTCTTTCTCTAACAACTTTTTTATCAGACTAATTTATTTCCTTCAAATTGCAAAGTGAAATATATGCATGTGCTTGTAAGATAATTTTGCTAATTACTAAAAAAAAATTACTACATCTGCTGTATCTGGTAACAACTATATTTCATCTTAGGCATTTTCTCACAGGAATTTTCTAATGAACTGAAACTAAACATGGTTAACATCAAGCTGTCAATCCCTCTACCCCATCCTCACACCTTGCCTTCATAACCTCCATCCTGCTACAGATGCTTTGAAACTGCAAGAAGCTGCTACAGAAACTGGATTTGCCTTGAGACAGCTCTTCAGGCTGTCACATCCACTGAACACACAAATCTTGCAGATTCCTCTGAGCCTTTAACACCTTTCCTACTCTGCAAAACAGTGTTCCAGCTGCTGTATATCACCTCAGTGCCTACCCTCTTTACCCCAGCATGGAGATGAACAAGGTATGACAACAAGGCTGACATTTTAGACAGGAGTCTTCACGTTTGTCAGGACTATTTGCTTCAATTCCCTTTTCAGCCTTTGCTATGTCATTGCAAGTATTGCTTTGCAGCTGTGAAGAACCAGAAGGAAAAGTAGGTGAAGGAAGGAAGAGGGTTCACTGTAAACCAAATCCTTTAAGTTAGGTTAGCTGCACTCAGAAAAAGTTTATGGCACTGATAGTCTTTTAGCAATTGTTCACAAATACCCAACAAGCTGTGAACAGGGCGTAGTATGCAAATGAGATTTTGATTTCAGCTACATTAAGTGACAGGTAGGCACATCTCAGGACAGCTACTTGCAATATCCTGTTGAAGTTATCATCTGTAATTTTTTTTTGTTTTGTTTTAAACAATGAAGCATAATGATTAACAGAACCTAAAATTCCCATGCTCGTGATACTCTATAGGGAGTACAGACAGGACAAATAGAAAAAAAAAAAGCCAGGATAACCACAGGGAAAAGCTTAAAAAACCCTTAAAACTTATCACATGTATAAAATGCTTGTTTCTTCCTTTCAACTATTTTCGGGCTGTGATCTATTTACTCTTTTCCAAGGCAGACATGGTACATACTTTCTAAAAAAACCCCACATTCTTTCTTAAAAAAGGCAAAAGCTCTACTTTAAGCCAGAAGGTAGTTAAAGGTCCAGTTACAAACTTGTGTTTCAGCAATAGTGTATACACTCAACAATACTGAAATTGAGAACTGCTCATATACAGAGCATACTCATATACTCGCTGTCATTACTTGGGAAACAGAAAAACTATCAGAAAGACACCCACATTTCCACACACCCATGTATGCACAAGTGTGCTAGGATACTGTGCTAGGATACTGAGCTTACTAAAATTGCTTTTATCTGTTTTCCTGCAAAGAGAAACTTATTTTAGCCTATTCTAACTACAAGCATGAATCTTGCTTTAGACTCTTCAGCTATAAGCAACTGTTTGTCAGGGAAGACTGCTTAAATCAGCAGGATGGCAACAGCAGAAAGAGTACCTAAGCTGAAGTCTGAAGTCTTCTTGTTGCCCAGAAGTTTCTCTGACACAACACCCTACATTCTTTATTTTCAAAGTACTTACTCTTCTCACCCCATTAATTTTCAAATAGGCCTGGGAATTGCTAATCCATACACATTTACTGCTCTTAATGAGAAGAAATAGGTATTAAGAACTTATTTTTTTTTTTTTAATATTAGGAATTAAAGCTGCTTAACCATTCTCAATTTGGAAGCCAAGTTTCAGAAAGATTAAAGCACTCCAGAACACGAGGCTGGTACAATCACAGCTCCTATCTCTTTTCCCATTAGCCTGTAATCTCTTACAGGCATTTCATCATGGCTATTAAATGAAGATATACACATTTTTTTGAGAAAATAGCCAAGGATCTTTAGTTCTGCTAAACCTGAATTTAACAGTCCCATCTGATAAACACAGATGCTATAAAGGAACTTTCTATCCATGGAAAGGATAGCTTTATCTGAGTAGATGCAGGGTTTCTCCCATTTTTCTTTGAAGCTGACAAAACTTAGTGCAGTTTACTTAATATACTAGGAACTTCAGCCTGGAAGTCAGTATAATTAAAATCTGGTGTTCAAGCAAAATACTCTATTCAAACTATCAAGGTCCCTCATGAAGGAACATGTTTCATGAAAGATGTCATTCCATATTTTTCAAACATATTTCTCAAATCAGTGTATGTATGTACGTACACAGAAACAAGACTATGAAAACAATTTAGAAAAGCTTATAAGTAGTGATTTAAGCTCTCCACTTGCCCTCCCCACCATTTTTATTACAATTACTAGCAAAGGGTCATACAAAAAGGTTTCAGTGTTTTTTGATGTTTAATTGCGACTGTTTATAAAGGAGGAACAGCCAAAATCCCAGATTTTAAGAACTCTTCTAAAATTTTCAACACTTGAGTGCCAGTGTTCTCTACACAATCTCTCTAGCAAACTGATTCTTACACTTAGATCCAGTCCTCTGTAGCCATCATACCCTGCTTCTCATATTCCCTGGCCAAGACACTGGTGTCTACCTTCCCTATGCTCCCTGTCTCCCTTCCGCCACTTCCTATTTAAGTTTGCTCCATTTTCATTTTGCAAGCTGTGCTCTTCCACCCCCTCACCATCCTGACTCTCCCACAAAGCTCCCTACTTCAGAATTCACACCTTGGGAAGTGCAAACAGCAACTTCCAGCCAAATGTCAATCAGAAACATCCTCCAAAGGTCTGCACACAACTTCATAGACTGTCTACAAAAAATGGAAGGCAGCTCTGCTTGCCAAACCAGCTCATTATTAAGGAAACACAAGGAGAGGTCATCTCAATGGAATAACGTAACTGAGTGAACAAACTGAGTCAGCAGGGCTGAAAGACACAATATTCCCCTGCATGCAGCAGGGCAGACACGCTGCAAACTCAGTTATTGCCCCTGATATGACACAAAAGGAAAAAGCTGCTCACCACTGCATGGAGCCATTTCAAAAGACAAAGCTGAGACGTAATCCAGCTATGCCTGAAAATACTCACAGGACACCTTAATGTACAATAAAACTTGAAATAAAGGCAGGAGCAAGAATGATCTCGCCAGCCTTGAATGCTTTGCATCAATGCCTCTTTTTCCCTCTTGATAGATGCTCTGTCCTTGACAAGAAATTGTATTCCTTTGATTTGAGAAAAATTATTAACAGCGTCTTTAGGAAACAGTCAGAGATCCCCCTGACCGCGTAAAAAAAAATACCAACAACCACCAGAGTTTAATAACACATCTCAATACAAACTGCAACTGCTAGAGGAGTTTCCTTCATAATGTGATCACGTATCTCACTTGGTGAAAGACCTGGATTTGGACAATCTACCTTCTTTCATCTGTAGTTGCTGTTTATTCACATCCCTGTTTTCTGAACGGGCATTACCAAAGGCAGCCCAGCTCTAGGACATTTTCAGCCATTTACCACTGTGAAGCCTGTCAGAACATGCTGTTCAGACTCTCCCTTAACTGCTGACTATTAAGAAGAATACTGAATTCAAGTAACTGACAAAAATTTTGACAATATGGTCAGCCAGACAGTTACCTTGTAAGCTGTATGTGCTTTTCACATAAATCTTGGATTTCTGCACCATTCCATCCATTTTAGAGACCTGGGCCCAAGCTTTGTTGAGCTACATGAAATCATCATCCACAGGAACATTTGTTCCCATAAGCCTAAAATGTATTCAATCACATTTGCAGGATGGGCTCCATGACTAAACTTTGGTGCAAGCTCAACTTTACAGTATGGATTCTTTCTTCTAGTTATGCTGTCACACACATTTGATTATCAGATTTTCCACTCCTAATAATCTCAGAAGAGTAAATATATATACAGAGCTGTAACACTTTTTCTAGTAGATTAAGATGGTGTTGACACCATCCCACAGGCAAAAGAGCTGCATCCAGAAAGCCTTTTCTATACTCCAGCTGCACTTCCTGATAAAGTTAGACCATGATGACTGCATCCTGACTCAACTGAGAAAACATCCAGCACCTAGCCTGCCTGAGGTGCACTAAGGAAGGAATGTGAGGAACCCTAAATTCAAGACTAGCTTAAGGCAGGCTGCTATAAAAATGTATGTTGAGAAAACAGGGTAGGACAGAAAACTGAGGAGTAGAGGGAAAAGGCACCTTAGACTGACATAATACACCTCTTCCCCACATCATGAAATTTGTGTTAACAACACAGTTACACATCTAAGACCTAACTTTCACAGCAGCAGTGTCTGGCACACACAGGAGTTGCTGCAAGCTGGAATTACAGGTGCTGTGAGTGGCAGGAGGCAGCTACAGCTGTGTACCTGGGCATGTTTGTGTGGGAGACTAACCACTAAGATCCTTCAGTCTAGTTCTCCTCCAAAACTTGACTTCAAAAATTTCTCCCAAACTCCATTGCTTCTAGTGCTACAAGCACACAAATAAAATATGTAACACCAAGTGGATAATTCCTCACTGCAGCCTCTAATTGTGCTTATCAGAAGCTGAATGAAGCATTAAGCTATTTAGATCTGTGCTGGTCTGAAAGCATATTCTAACACACTCACTGGGTTATTCTGACTGTCACTTCTCTCCTAAAGTAAATTTACATAAACATTGCACTGCTATTCCATTTTCCCTTTTTTAGATGCAGGTCATTATTTTTAAAAAATAAAATATGGATTGTTTAACAAGGTATGAAATAAAACTGTCACTCAGGTAACTTGAGTTTGGCTTTGGTTGCCAAAATAACTTATTTCCACTGTAGCACTCCCTCTTTAAGATAAAGAGTCAGTTGTAAAATACACGAAAACAAAAAAAATTGTGTCTTCAGTCAGCCAGCCAGATTTCAAATCAGGACCACTAGAGCCTGAAAAATTACTAAACCACAGAGTTGTGTAATTATTTCCTAATATTCTCCTAGAATCTGATTTTAAAACAATTTCCAATTTGGGAAAAAAAATTAAAAAGAACATTCCTACAAGATGCAGAGAGAAAGAACCAGCTAGATTTTTTTTTTTTAAACAATTAATTTTACTGGTACAATTGCCCTTTCCCCCTCTGCACATTTGTTAATCAGTCATGGAATCTCAATTGTGGGAGGTCTAAAAGGTCAAACGCACCCAGCTTTCAACTTCAAAGTGGGTATAATCACAAAGGCTTATGAGGAAGGACTAGTGGACAAGCAGTGAATCCAGAACCTGAGCCTAAGGCTGCAGCACAGCGTGCTCTGGCTGCTCCAAATGCCCCAGTTACTTTCAAAGCAGATGAAAGCATCCCAGGGAGACCCTAAATCCATGTCTGTGCAAAATAAGCTTAGAATCCTTAAGTATGATCTAGAGTGATTGTCTCACAAACTATTACAGTCTCATATAAAGAATCTAGATCATTACAAACATATTCCTTTAATTCTGCCTCAAATAAGCAGGACATTTGTTTCAATGAGTTTATTCAACTTAAATAATTGCAATTTGTATTACAACTTAAAATAAACCATCCATAACATTAATTAGAAACTTCTGAATTAACATTTAACATCAATTATTTCCTGAGCCTTTTATTTTGTATTTAATCCACTCTGGTAATTTAATGCCTCATCTTCTATGAGAAAAAGTCTTAAAACTATAGAAAATAAATACAGGTTTTCAAAACCAGTCAGAGTAGACAAGGTGCTAAATAAGGCTTCTTTTAAACAATTTAACCTGCAGAACCAAAGTTCTGGAAGCAGAGGTTTCCCTACACTCCCCACTTCCTGGTAGCTGCCTGCCTGGCTTATGAGTATCAAAAAAACCTTGAAACACTAAGCAATAAACAGAGAACATTTTGAAGTTTGCAACAAATGTTAAAGTATTTGCCAGAATGTGACGGGCTTATGCCTAATTAAACAGCTATTTGTTTATTCACTCACAAGAGAGTGACATTAAAGCGCATTTTAACCGACTCTTCTAAAAAATGACAAATAACCCCAGCTTCTCACTCAAGCTGCTGGCAGCTACAACCAGAAGAACAGAAGCATCAAAGGCAAATGTGAAATAAATTAGAAGCATTAACTGAGATCCTGATCAGGTAATGCTTCACACAATTTGAACTAAAGACAAATTTGAGTAAGAGCTTTCTGTTAAGTGCAAGAACAATGGAAGAGGAAAACAAAACCAAGACCCACACAAAAGCAGAAGACAAAAGAAACCTGAAATGGGTCAAGGCAGTCAGAAGACCCTTTAGGCAGAATGTAAGTAACAGCCATTATGAACAGCATGGGCATCACACAGACATTTCTTAGCTTGTCCACTGGAACAGAAGTGTTGGTATGCGCTACTGGCAATGCTTCCTTCTGAAGAATACATGGATTTACACACCAGTTATTTAATGACTTAATGTAAACCTAGCCAGTATATTTTTTATGGACAAATACTTCCTAGGTGACATAGGAACTCAGAAGCAATTGAGTGCTGCTGTATGACAAACAGGCCTGAAATTCCATCTGTTGGAATTCTATCACACAAGCTATCTTTACTTATTGGCAAAGAAAAGTTACCCTCAGGAAAAGATGCTCGTACTATTTATGATAAAAACATGTTTTTCATATCTGTGTTGTTTGATCAAGCCATTAAGTCATGTTGCTGCTTTGGTGTTTCTACTACATCAAAACCAAAAACCTTAAACTGTTGGCATTTAAATCACTGCAAGGATCAATAAGTCTGGTAGACTTTTCTCCAGTTGAATGCTTTCATTCCTCAACACATCTGAGGAACTCCCACCCTTGCAAAGAGAATCAGGAGAAGAAGAAGGCAAAGCTGGAATTGTATCAGTCTCTGGATTTCTGTAAGTTCACCTGCCACAAGTGAGCAGATACTGATAGAGAAGCTGCAACATTTTCCCTTTATATTTAGAATCATGGAAGTAGCTGGAGAGGGTGTATGTCTACCATAGCTATAATAATGGAGACACAGATACAGCAGAAAATTGTTATATTACAGTGTTATTTCTCTCTGTGACCCCTGGACATTCAGGAAAAATACTTCAGGATTTTCCAGGGTATGAAAGTAAGTTTCAGGAAGAGTAAGAAGAAAAAAATATCAACCATGTACTGGTAAAGAAAAGTTACAGACACAAAATTGAGTAGATTGTAATGTAAATTCAGTATTTAATGTAAATTCAGAATTTAAAGGGTTTCCTCTGGTGTTATTTTTGACATTTTCTCTTTCTCAAAATAAACAAGGCAACCCCACTTAAGATGCACATTCATTCTCTCTGAAACTATTTCCTCCTTGAGATTTTATCTCAGTAGAAATATGCTTACTGGCTGAAAGAGTGAAAGATTAAGCAACACACAAGTCCAGGAGGAAAAAGAGAGCACCCAAGCCTATTTACAAAGTTGCAAATAGATGTCACTAAAATAAAACTAAGCAATGCTAGCGATAAAAAGCAGTTTTGTTTTACTGACTGCTGATTTAGGGAGAAAAATGCACACCCAGAGGGGAAATACTTGTCCTGTTATCATTAACCAAAGCACAGTAACATGCAGATACACACAAATATTTGACTTGCCAATAAAAAGCACTTTAGAAACAAACTGAAGCAGTGTAGAAAAAAATACAAGTAGAGAGGTAAGAGACAGCTGGTGTTTACAATTAAAAACACTAAACATTGAATGTTTCAAGAAGTCATAAATTACCTTCAGAAGCCAACCCACAACTTTCTTCACAAAGAACTGTTTTGTATCCTACCCACTTTCAAATACAGAGGTGACTCACAAATATAAAACTGGAGATAGAAATTAATGTAAAGCCCTTGTCCAAAGAATGACCAACTAAATAGGCAAGGAAACAGAAAAGTTATTTTTTTAAGAGCTGAACTGCAGAGCAAGGACACATTGGTGTTTTAGAAAATCCATTAAAGGATACTGTGCGTACTAAAGACTGAACTCAGATTTCACTCCTTTCAAGTAGATAAAAAGTTTCCCCATGGCAGCAAACACCAGTAGAGGACATGTTTGAAGAAAGAGATAATTCCAGGATTAAGGTTAAAAAAAATCCTAACAAAAACAAACCACACCACCTTTGTGTGTAAACAGTGTATTTCACCAATAATTTCAATTTTGTTTTTATCAATATTGCTTTAATCCCTGAGAAGTGTTATTTTATGGAGACATCCAAAAGTACAGTCACAAATGAGAGGTAGCTTATTAAGGACTCATGTTACACAGGACTTTCCAAGTCTGATCTATAGCCCCTGACTGAATCATAACATACTTGACTTGCATCTATCTGTCTCCAAATCTAACACCAAAAAATACAGCACATGAGAGCAAACAATACATTTACAGACTATAATTTAAGATATGAATAGTATTTCTTGCATCCAAGAGATCAGTTTCCTCTTTGCTTACATATTTCTGTATAGATACCTGAATCTGTACAGCTCTCTTTCATATGATGAGCTAAAAAACCAAAATACAGCAGTAACCAGTGCTTCAAAAGATGTTAAACCTTCAGCTGCACTGCAGTAAGTGAAGAGGTCTTTGCTGTTAGACAGAACTAGAAATGAAAGAGAAGTCAATAGAAATTCTAGTATTTATTTATCTACTCTTTGACATACCAAAAACATTTGCTTAGTTTCTTGGAACTTGTGGGGTGGATGAGCCTAATTACTGGCTTTATAAACAAACACAACTTCTGGTATGAAAACAAAAACACTGTCAGGAAAAAAACACCCAAAACATTTCTCAGAAAATGGGAGAATACTGAAAGAAACTTGCTTGATCTGAAATAAGGATTTTTCTCTCTGTTACAAATAGAAATCTTTTTACTACTCATTTCAGTAGACCAGGGCTGCTTTCTCCCATCTCCCTCTTTGCTATATCCAAGTTCTTTGACTCTTGCTTTTACACATGAAGGCACAAGCAAATGCTTAGAAATCAGAAGACTTGTTTTTTTTTTTTTTACTCTTTTGTCATAACATTCAGAAAAACTAGCACATACACCAAGTCATTTTCACTGGTAGCACTGTCAGACATCTGATCAGACTGCCAAGACAGATTGAATACTTTCCTTGGAAGTTACCTTGACCTGACAGATCAAAGCCCTGGGCAACCCCACCTGAATTCAGTGTTGGACACATTTTCTGCAGGAATTTGTACCAGATGACCTTAGGAAGTTCTGTCTGAATTACTCTATGAAAGTGCAGCTCTTGGCTCCTTCAGAAAGCCTCTCTACACATCTCCAGAGCAGCACAGCAGCAGTTGTGCTGGCTACAATTCCTGGATGACAACAACGAGTATTCCCTTGGAATTTCATTTTTCTTCACCACTGCCTTTCTAGATCCACCTATTGTTTCTTAAATCCTGTAAAATCTTTCAAGTTTCCTTTTGTTCTTTGTTTGCATGTCTGCACTTGCAGTCCTGGATTTTTAGCTAAGGCTTCCAGAAATTACAACAGAAATAAAATAAAAACTTAAGTAAACACTCAGAAAATGACTGAATGTCAAACTCCAGTTTAAGGACTATAAAGTAAAGATTCACTTGAATGACAACAACACTTTTTAGTTTCCTAGTAGTTTGGAAAAACAAATGGAAAGACTAAGACCTAATGCAATTCACCAAATAGACATAGCAGGTCTATACTTCCCAGATTATTGGAATGAATGAATTGAATGAATGAACGAATGAAATGATTGTAGGAGATGTGGAAAGAGAAAAACCCCAGCAAAATAAAATCAAATTTTTAAGAGACTAGCTAGATTTATACTGTTAAGAGGAAGGAAAGGAATAATTTCAAATTACCAGTATTTAGATAATGTGACTCTCAAGAGAAACAGCTGTTAGATTCTATTAGAGAGAGAGGAGGAAAATAATTTTGCTAAACTGGGTATCTATTTAATGCAGATATTCTCTTAGTTACTAGTTACTCTTTGCCAAGATAAAACTAGGCATAACTCACCAACTAAACTCTCAGAGTAACTTGTGGCATAGCCTTTACCTGACATGCCAAGATGGAAAAAGCAGCCAGAGCTGCCTGCATCACTTTCCAGTTACCTATTCTCACTGGCACACTGCTCTTTTTACTGCTTTTCTCCTGTGATAAAGCCTGCTCGTAGCTCTGCAGGCGAGCTGGACACCGGTGGCTTGCTGTAAGAGAACTAAAGGAGCAGGAGTTGGGAGAAGCAGGAGAAGCACGCAATCTGAACAACCTGCACAATGCCCCAGTTCCCAGGCTGCTTACGAGGTCGCTGCGAGGAGCCTCCTGGTAGTCGGCGGAGAAGCAGGACAGGGCAGAGCTGCGGGGGCCGCTGCTGTCGGCGGGCGGCCGCGGGGGCTGCGCGTACTGCCGGAACGTGGCGCTCTTGGGGGTCCAGCGGAACAGGTTGATCGACTCGCGGACGCAACGCTCAATGTCAATCTCTGGAAGGGATCGCAAGGAAAAGCAAGACATTCAAGAGCAAAATATCGGTAAAGTCAAGTAACCCAGCTAGGGTATTGCTAAATATACATACAGCCATCGATACCTTTGTTTGTCTCTCTGTCCCTTGCTCAAAGGAAATGTAGATTTCAAAAGCATTTTCCCATTCAAAAAGAAAAACACCCCAAGTTTTAAAATTAAAAACTAGTAAAGACATTTTAAGAATTAATTTGATCTGTTTAAGGGAAGCGTATCAAAACTTTAACCAATGCAAAGTCAGGACAATAATTCAAACCTTGTAGTTTTAAGACATTTTGAAGTCTTTACAAGTCAAACGATTGACTATTCAATGTAAATTTGTGCAGTTCATCAAAATTAGATTTCATACAGTGTACAGACATCAGGATTTCTGGATCAACTAAGTGTCTTATTTGTGAGTTAAATCCTACTAACAGCCAGATTGAAAGCTTTCATCTACGGAATTTTGCATGGCCTGCCATTTTGACAAAGCTACATGTTATCTATTTGCTGGAAAACAGGGGTTTTCAACATTAATTTGAGCTTGATTGAAAACAGAATGGATTGCTTTAGAGAATTTTTTTAAGCAAACAATAAAACAATACAGTCCCAAACCCAACCAGACATTCCCAGCGAAACATCCTAGCTGAAAAAGTGAAGTGCCATTGTGATAATATATTACAAAACTTGAAAGGAAAACTGACACCTGTCAAATGAGAAGCGTCCTAAAATAAGATGTGGTCAATTAAAAAGCAGGAAGCTACACTGAAACAGGTATGTAAAAGGAAAAAAAGTAAACCTGTTGGAAATACATTTTTGCAACACTAAGCATCCTGCCTGTATGTATCTTCTAACAAGATGCAACATAAAAGCCATTTACTCTTTTACCACTCTAAAAGGACTAGTTTTGCACCTCCTGTATGTGGTCTCATGAAGAGCAAAAATGATCCCAGCTTGCATTTCATGACAATACTGATGTAGTGCGACAGACAAACAGCAGGGATATCAGCACTTTTTGTGTCTGTACTGAGATCCTGTATGATTCATTACAGCAGTCAAAATTTAGATTAAAGCATCAGCTTCTATGAAGAAAACAGAGGCATTGTAGCCAGGCTTTATCTGCAGATCTCACACAGATTTGATGCACTGCCATCAATCACTCGTTGCCATCAGCGGATTTGATGCCTTGCCATCAATCTGGGAGCTACTCCAGAAATCTCAGTCATTAGCAGGGTGGTGAGCAGAAGAAGCTGAATTTGAAGCTTGGGGCAGAATAATCTAGTTGGATGAGATTACTGACTGTTTAAAATTTGGAAGATGTGATCTATTACTCTCCCATTCAAAAAGCTTTCCATATTCAGGTAGGATACAATCTGCAGCAGATGCTTTAATCCCATTGATGACAGGATGCTTATGTGCTATCTTGCTTCTAAAATTCTGAAAAGTCTGAGAGCAGAGCTGTGGCTTACCCAATTTTAATTCTAGCTCTAAAAACCTCTTTGTGGATGTGTGAAAGTAAATCACAATTTTCCTTGACAATACCAGGTTCTCTAGCTGCTTGGGATAATAGGTGTCACAGATAAATGGACTACATGATGTCTCAACAGTAGCTAACAATTTCTCATTTCAACTGTACTGTAATAAAAGGCTGTTACTCAGCATCACTCTCAAAGAAAATACACACAACTGGAGAATTTCACACCATTCCCTAATTCAGGTTAAGAGAGGAGATGCCTCCCACTGGTTATCTTTCCTCAAGCTCAGAAAACACCCAAAAGCACCATCATTACAGTTGCACTTTCTTCTACACTTCTGAAAACTCATTTTATTTATAAAAAGTTGAGAATTTCAGTTCAAGACTGTAGTACATTTATAGTGGGGCTGTGGTTTCCTTTTTGTTTTGGTTTTTTTTTTTTGTTTTTTCTGTAAAGAGACTACTGTAATTGAGTTATAAGACCCATTTCCTGAGATTCTTAGCTAAGGAAACATTAGTAGTACTTCTGTAATAAATGATATTAATGCAAAATTTAGATAGTAAAAAAACCCCAACTGAACCACAATAATTAATAGCATGAGAATAGCATGAGAAACATTTGGCTGTGAGAGGGCATAAAAGCCAAAATATATCTGAAATTGAAAACAGAACTGGGGGATGGAATAGGAACACTGCTTGCAGTAAAGCTATGAAAAAGCTGAAAGGAGAAATTGTTTCAGTGTTAAACACTGAAACAGGTCAAAATATTTTTCCTAGAAACAAGATCTGTAATTTCAAAAGAAATCAATTTCAGAGAACTGGAAAAAAGGCTTGGCCACTCCCAGGGGAGTGGTCACAGCACCAAAGTTGACAGAGTTCAAGAAACATTTGGACAATATTCTCAGGCACATGGTGTGACTTTTGGGGTATCCTGTGCAGGGCCAGGAGACGGACTCAATGATCCTTGTGATCCCTTCCAACTGTGTGCGTGTTGTAAAGTAAGCAAAAAAATCAGGGTGTAAGTAAAAAATGTAGGAGCCTCTTGTTCTGTGATTTTGGAATGCTTAGTTTCTCATTTCTTCCAAGCAGCATTTCAGGAGAACAGTGGGCAAGGCTGACAATGAAACTCCACAGAACAACAGAGAATTTTCAATGGTTTGTTGGGGAAGCCATCAAAAGCCGAAAACAAATTTACAGGCTGCCAATTAAAAGCCTAAAACAAATTTACAGGTGTCAATTAATTCATCTGCTGCTCGGTAATGCAAAACAAAAACTACAAGAAGGCAATTCTGGTTTCCACAAGTAACAACAAAAAAGCCCCACAGCCACAACCTGCTCCCCAGCAATGTGCAAATCCTAGGCATATGCACGGGGACAGACAGCATCTAGCACCCACAAGGGAGACAAGACTATGGGTGGTGAAAGAATTCACTCAAAGAATTTACTCACATTCTTTTGAAAAAAAAAATTACTTTCAGGATATTGGAGTTTAAGACGACATTAAGCTGGTAAAAATATTTACAGAATATTTATTAGTCACATTGCATGAACAGGCTTCACACTTGAGCAACCTTCAAGCCCTTCTTCACCATTTGTTTGTAATTTCAGTTTAAGAAAAATCACTTCCCGTCAATAACTAAAATGCAGTGCAACCTCATGCACCCTTGCTGGATAAGATCTTTTCTCCTCTTTTTGGCTAATAAGTAAGGGTCTGCTGAGCTACTTCAATCCCAATTTCTTCCCATGCCCTTTCAAATATATGACAAATGAGTCAGCCTCTGGTGAGATGTCCATTTTTTGTTATCTCCCCAAGACTTTGCATTCACACAGCATTAACCCTGCCTGTACTCCTCCTGCTCCCAAGTCATTGCATTACAAGCCAGAAAACATTACAGCTTCCACATTATTACAAACATACCATTGGTATGTCAGAAGCATAAATATACCAAGTCAGAGCCTAGATTCTTGAACAGGACTACGACCAAATGAACAGACACTACCTCAGCAGAATGCCAGAGTACTTGACACTTGCAAACAACTTAGAAGAGCACTCTTCTGAGAGCAGGGTCTGCATAAATCTCCAAGCATGAGCAACAAACGAAAGTAACATTTAGAAAGGATGAAGAGGGCCTGCTCACTCATGGAGATGTATATGTAATATCTCAGTGCTCTCCAAGACCCCAACACTGGGGTATTTTGTAGCTTAAAAATGATGTCTCTTCTGTTTTTATTAAGACAAATTATTTCATTGGAAAATCTGAAAAGAAAATGTGCTGAATAACATGGTGTCATTAAATATGAAGTGAGGAAAAAATTTAAGCCTGACTTAAAACATCATAAGAATACTATAAAAATATGTTATAATTTCAAAACTTAGTACATCTTCAAATTGTTTTTGAAAAAATGCAGAGCACCTGTATTTCAAAAAGTCAAAGCTGGAAGCCAAGTATCTTAGGAACCAAAGTCATAATTTAATTTTCGAACATTATATTTAGGAGTTCTGGCTCAAATGAGCTCAAGCATTTCACAGTGAAGCAGCAACCAAGCCTGACAGGAAATAATTCTATGGCAGCAGCTAATTGCTCAGCATCAAAAGGCTGCCTCTGACATTTCTAAATATACAAATAATACAGCAACAATAAAGGCAAGAGTAGAGAAGGGAAAGAAAAGTGATCTAACAGCAGCATCTTGGTTTTGCCATGGCCCCATCCTAACATTAAGCCTACTGAAATGTTTTGCTCCTTTTCTGAACTAAACTTACTGCTTATTCTAAGATGTTTTTCATTTTGCTTTTATGCCAAACTGTAACTTCTCACCAAGCTGCAGCCTGCCTCTATCCACAGCCTAACTGAAAAGGATGGCTCAGCCCGACATAGCTGCTTTTTAAGCTATGTAAGTTTATTATTATAGACACAGAAGAGAAGTAGATTGCCCTTGAAACAGATGTTGAAAAAAGCATCAGTATAAATGCAATACACCTGTGACAAAAGCACACAGAATGTTTTATTTTTACAGCAAAACCGGGTGTGCATACGTTGTTCACAGCAAGTGAAGGCAAGTAATGGAGAAAAATGTAAGATGAATGGTTCTTTCCTAATGAAAATCTACACAGACCAAGTCTTTGTGTGCAGTTAATCAATTCCAGAGCCTTTTCCTTGGGTAACAGGATACCAGTTAAGAAACTCAGCCAAAATAAACTGCTTCTGCATTTTGGGAATAGACCAGAATTATGAGTGTGGTTTGACATCTCCATCACAAATACTTTATTACTGCCCTGCCAGGCAATATTAGCTTTCACCACACAGCCACACAAATAGGCCAGAAAATCTCTGTGCTATGAATGATCTGGTACTGAATAGGTCAGTCAGTTCAACCTCTTGATTCCTGCTCTTAGAAGAAACAGAGGTGAAAGGCCATAAACTCTTTTTTCCTGATGACATACAGAAGAGTGTGCATATTCAAAAGGACAAATCTAGGAAGAGAAGTGACATTTCTATCCAGCATCTCTGTATCTATTACTGTAAGAAGGTTATTATAAATGAAAAGGTCAATGCAGAACTATTATTATACATTATTTATCTCATACATTGCAGGATAGTTGCGTGACTTCATTTTTTTTGTGGACAGCAGGAGAGAGAAGCAGCAGTAAACACTATGAATTATTCCCTAGACATTAGGGTGCATAAAGGGCAAACATGGATTCTTTTCTAACTTGTGATTGTAAAAATTCCTCTGACTCAGCAGTTCACTGGAAAGGTTTGCTAAAGAATGCCTTCCAGTATGGAAACGTGATGGTGTCAGGATTGACATGAGCAGGGAGACACGGAATGCCAAGAAACTGTACAAAGTGTAAAGCTTTACTGTAAGCCAATCACCAAATGCCACATGCTATGTCTTACTGAGAAAGACAGAAACAGATTGCATAAAGACTGGAGCTAAGCTCTGACAAGAAAGCACTTTTTAAACTTTGTTATGAGGTGTGCCAGTGCTGTTGAACAGCAGCTATTTCTGCAAACTAACAAAATGTTAAAGACATCTGGAGCAGTCCTATCACAGGGTAGGACACTGGCCAATGACAGAAGCACAGGAATTCCCAATATAAAATGGAAAGAGTCAGAGGGACACTACTGTGTAAAACACAAGGGGAAATCAAGCAGTTCAGCAGAAAAATGAGCATTAATTCACAGGTAGATAATAACCAGAAGATGCATGAAAGGACAGGTTCGTAAAATTGATGGGATCAGCTCGGAGGAGAAACTTGTGGTGCCACCAACACAACATCCAACAACAGTCAATTTTTGAAGGAATAACTCTTTTTCAGCTTTTCTATGTTCTTTTTGTTATAAGATTTGTTAAGTCAGTTTTAGAAGCTAAAATACTAGTGAAACTCACCTTCTTTATCCTAAATCTATGCTTTACAGAAATAATATGCAAAAGATTGAAACTCAGAAAGCAAAAATAGAGATCATGCTGTTACAGGTTTCCATCTGGGTGGTAACTATGAGCTACTTCGGTTATTTCCTAGGTGTAACAGTATAAACCTGTAAAAATCTCTACAGTCAGAAACTCTGACCAGGCCAAATGCTTATAAAGATGATGATTCTCTCAAGAGCCATAAGTAGAAGACCTTTGCATTAGCTTTCTTGTTAGCCTTCAGGATATTTGTAAGGAAATAACATGAAGTAACTCAAGTTTTCTGCTTTTAAAATAAGATGGAAATTCAGGTAATCCTGAAAAGGAGTACCTGCTGTCATGAGAAAAGGATGAAAGTCTCTAATTTGACCTGTGCATTCCCATACCAATGATGGAAAAACTCTGGGTAAAGATAAATACAAATAGAATATTTAGATCTGCCTAATGAGTATCCTAAACCATGGAACACTCTCAAACTGCTAGAGCAAGCAACATCTTATTCAGGATTGAAATGTTATTTCCCACAAATACAGCAACTGTAAACAGGAAGGATAACCATCTTGCTTATGTACCCACACTTAAAACTGCTTTCATTTCCAAAAAAATGCTCTAGCCATTTGGCACTGCAGTAGATAACTTACTGAGATCCAAAACTTCCAGTGTGTTTACTACTAGTCACGTCTGTTAGTGTTTCACATAGCAAAACGAATAGCTTTAAGTACCTAACAGCAGCCCAACCTTGTCAGCATACATTTTTCAACATACATTTTCTAAGTTATTTAAAGCTTGCAGCATAATTAACCTCCTCCTAAGCCATGGGAAAAAGTTCCTTTATTCTGTGAAAGAGCGAAGCTAACACCCTCATTTGAATTTACACATGAAAGCATTACAGTACATCCAAGACAGAAAAGTTGTCATTTCAGGGTTGCATTCCCAGCAGACAAGTTTGTGGTTTATCAGCTTACATGACTGCTTACATGATTTGTCTCCTTAGAATGGTGCTATGCTTTTTTTTAGCATGAAGACTGAAGAACTAGCAGGAGACTGTCTAGCTCCTTGCCTTGCTCTAAAGCCAAATGCAATGTGTCCAGCCTATCCCCTCTATCTCCTACAGATGCTCGTCTTCATTTAAATTTTTGAAGTGACAGAGGCGTCACCTGACACGCCCCTGCTGGTTACTCGGATATCTATCAGCATTTTCAGAATGCAAGCAACATTGCTCACGTACAATGTGAGTTCTCCTCAGCTGGGATACCTGCCCTTCCTGAACAAGTTTTGCCCTTCAATATTAACAATGCAGTCCTGAAATTTATTCCAAAGTTGCAGTATTAACAAAGTCTTACCTTTAGGTACAAACCCTGCTCTAGTTCTCCATGTTTGGTTTTGGTCTTCCTGTTGATTTTTACTAAACTCCAGGATACTCTTAGAAGAAATTTGGACAGAGAGAATCAAATTCCTCATGCAGCTTTATAAAGGCAAGAGTTTAAGTGAAATATTATGTGAAAGTAAATCAAAGGGAATTGACAGCTACCCCAAAGTGTAAGAGCACTGAGAGTTCAGTTAACCTCATTCTAAGGCCTTATTTTGACAGAAAGATTTTTCTAGCTCTCAGCCTACACTGCCATTCCAATCTGTATTTAAGTAATGTGAATCTCTATTAAAATGCTAGATATACACTCCCCAAATACATCTACAATCATATAGAAATGTGGTGATAATGTACATTTCAATCAAGAATTTTTATTACTGCATTATTTGTGCAGCCCATTTAGAAAGTCTCCTCAATTAACAGTTAGAGAAATTAAGATTATTGAGCAGAACATTTATTCCTGTACAGGCAAACAAACATATTCAACATAACAAAATTATAAAGAGATACCCCATGAGGGACCTTGCTCTGTCAGCAACATTCTCTGCAATTGTAAAAGGAAAGTATTGCTTTCTAAGCATGAGTCTAATCCTGAACCAGTTGCTATGCTTGTAGTTTCAATGGGAAAATAAAGGAAATATTCTCCTAAGACACATTTGTAATGAAGAAAAGAAGAAATCACCACATCTAGCAACAAAGCTCAGATAAGAGCAGCTGGAATTTTGTCAGCTCATGCCTAGAAATTTTAGTATGTTTGACAGTCTGTCTTCTTGTACTTACATTTTATTTCAGTGTAAAGGTGTACAAAACTCTACATGACTAACAGATGGATTATTCTATTTTCTGAAGTGCCTTTTCACTATGGAGAGTACTATCAGGGCTCCTTCAAGAAATAGGGGGCATAAGCTGTGTGTCAGACTGGTTTTAACACATGGACTAGGGAAGTTCTACTGAGGAACTCACTTTTCACCCTTTTTATGAAGCACCATCTCTGTAGCAGAAGCCCTTTGCTAAAGGATATATATTTGATTTTCTTCTGCCAGTGACAGCTACAGACTACAATAAAGTATTTCAGTATTTTTTTCCTTAGTGTGTTGCCCACTCCAGCATTCCTCTTTGGTCTCAAGAGGGTAGGATCTATAATCTAGAACTGTTTTCTTTGTGTCACAGTGAGCGGAAAAGGTGAATAATTAAAGAATTCACGGCTTCAGGTAAAACAACATCAATCTTACAGAGTCTGACACTACCAGACAGCCTTGGTGAGCAGGTGTGCCCTAACAAATCTCTCTGCTTCTGTCTCAAAGCCAATAATCTTGAGGAATTGCGACATGAAATACACCCGCATCTCCAAAAAGCCATCTTACCTAGCAAAGATGAGTACCGTGCTCAGAAAAAGATGCTTCCATAAATGTCAGCCTGACCTACATATTTCAAGAAAAGAAAACTAGGAAAAGTGACTTCCTTTTAAATTCTGATGTCTTTTGATATTTCCAATCAATATTTTTGTCATAGTTACAACACCATTATCATGTGTATCATGTGAAAGAGACCAAAGTGCTGTTTTTCTTCAGCTGTACTGTAACTTGAAAAAGTAGTCAGCTTCACTAGCTCTGCAGCAAAAGACTTTCCAGAGCCATATTCCATGAATGACAACAGAGCAATATGTCAAACTTTTGTAGCTGAAGTTAAAAAAGTTTCCTTTTAGAAGGGCTGTCATGGCTTCTGCTCCTCAGAGCCTTAATCTAAGCATTAAGGTATTTTCAAAAGTGCATGAAAAAAGTCAAACAATAATCAAAACATTGTATTATCTCTTTTTCCTGCTGCTCACTGGAATATGAAAAACCACTGTATCTCTGTAAATCCCTTCAAAGGTGGTGCTTTAATCTCTGAGGTTACATTTTCCTTGGAGGAGTGGTGAAACAAATGGGAACAGGCACTAAACACCCACAAACTCAGGGTGGACTTGGTGGCCAACTGTCATTTTTTTCTTCTTATCAAATCTGTATTAACTAAATGCTGAACCACCAGAAATTCCAGTACAATAAAAGCATATGGATCACAGATGTGGGCAGACAAAGGATTTTTAGGAAGGAAAACAGCAGAAAGTAAAATTGTATCTAGCCAGGATCAGAAACATATCAAAAGTAGAGCCTTCTGATACGTGTCTAATTTTGCTGTTGTCAACAGAAGTGCATCCTTCAAAACTGCTCCATACAATCTTTGTAGAGAATTTCCACTATTTTTAAACTTTTAGTCCATTTATAAGCTGGATGCAATCCCTCTAAGCATTCATATGGCTTCCACCATCATGGGATTCAGCATTTTGGCACATCACTAGAATGGCAAAGGATATGATAATTTCTCCCCCATTAGAGAAAATCTGTTCCCTGGAGAATCATTTGTGCCTGTGGTTTGATGACAGCCAGATTTTGCATCTTAAAGCTACATGCCTGTCTCACAAAGTTTTCCACTTCAGCCATTTTACTGTAGCTCCTCATTGCACTGGATTGCTTTTCTACAGTCAGTCTCTATGAACTTCTCATCTGAGCCCAAGGCTCTTCCTTTGGAAGCGCTGACTATCCTGGAGTCAGCAAAATGAAACCTTCCTAAGGTGCACAGCATTAGAAGAATGAACCCTCCCCTTGCTCCAAAATTACTGAAGATGAGCTTATTGAGCTTACCTAAAAGGTTTGTTTGAGTATGTTTCATCTCATGTTTAGGCTTGGTATTTCCCTATTGTCTGACAACATCTATCCTCATCTTTTCATCAGTTCTCAGAAGTCCACAACTCATCTCTGTCTGTCAGTGCTGATATTGGCAGTGATGGCTGGAGGAACATGGGTAATGAATGTGGTGATCGAGTGAAACTACAACAGCCATAATTTTTGAGTTGAATAATGGACATTATCACACAAACTTATGGCAAGATTCTAAAGACTAAGCTATAAACAAATCTGCATGTTTTAAAGTCAATTTATACAGCTGGTCCTCAGGGCATGAAAAGCCTTCTGCTGTTGTTGTAAATCTGCTGACGCGCGAGGTTAAGGGATATCCAGGCTGGCTTAGTACAAATAAATGCTGGTCTGAAAGCAGAGTCCTGCTGCTGTTGTTGGTACCTCAGGAATCTCATCATAGCAGTGTCACCCTTACCATTTTCATTTTTCCTGACACATACTGCTACATGCCAGACTTACAGGAAAAACAAAGGTAATGTGCAATGTCTTTGCTCTCTCTGCATCACCTGAATAAGACAAAATTTACTAAGTCTCAAAAGTACAGGTAAAATATTAGCAACAATTCCAGCGTTGGTTTTGTTTGTCTGTCTCAAATATTCCTAAATATTCTCTGGAATCTATATTGCTTGAATAAAGTTTGTACTTAACAGAGCTCCTTGAACACAATAAAAAATATGAAAGAATAAATGGCAGAGAATTGAAACTTAAAACCCCCAGCACTTTGGGGTAGTAATTTCCTAAAGAACCTAACTCTATTCAATTCAATTTAGCAGTTGCTTATATGCCCCCCTTCATACAACTCCACGAGGAATGAACTAGGACATTTGTTGCAAAAGGATTTTCCAGTATTCTTAATTAGCCAATTATTTCGTTAAAAATCTTCAAATAAATTTCCTAATCTGCTAGGATATTGTTTGAACAAGATAAAAATAAATGAAAATTTCCAACAGAGCTTCCAAAAATAGCGAGTATTGCCCAATTGTATTGGCTTTATAGATAAAATATGGCCAAGGCTTTGAGACAAGTATCAGAAAGGGTTTTCAGAACCAAGCAATCAATGCTGACACAATGCCCCTTTGTTTTTCTCACATCACTATTATTTTAAAACATTAATTCCAATTGTGTTATATACAGCACACTGAAAATTAGGCACTGGGGTTTTTGTTTTGTAAAAACAAGAAATCTTAAAAGTGTTCCACAAAGTTTCAAGATTGCAATAAAATACCTCTCAGTCTGGAAAGGAAGTTGCCTTCACTGGCAGCCCGCAATAAGCCATTCCAGGGCACACAAAGCTTACAAACTACAGCAGTTTCAGACTGTTGAGCAACAACTGATTTTAGTTTAAAATTATCACAAATGTTTTGAACAACATAACCTCTTCCTGGGAGTGATATAGTTTCAGATGAAGGTTATTTGTAAATTACTTTCAGAAAATTCTCAGCCTTGGCACACAACTTACTGTAACCCAAATAATGGAAGTCTTGTTTGGAAGGTGACAAAATGCATAATGAGTCAATACTTTTTAATCAGAAATAAGACTCAGGTCAGAAAGAAAAGGCACAAGGCTATGAGAATTATATGTTGAAAAAGTTACTGATTAAGCTAGACCAACAACATTTAACTTTTAAGACACACTAGGATTGTCTTTCACTCTTATCCTTTTTTACCTTAGTGGCTTTGCTTGCAGTATTTTATAGTATGCTTTAGATTAATCTCAAAATATTCAATTGTGCCACTGTTGACATCCTAAATATCACAGATATCACCAATTTAACAAAAAAAAAAGAAATCAGAAACCTGTATTTCCTACCAGAGTATCAGCAAAGTTGTCATCACCTAAAATCAGCAGAATGCATGTACCTTACATCAGTAGAGATTTTACTGATTTAATTTCATTATGTGAACACATATGTATTACAAGAACTAACATGTTCTTATACATGACCTCAGCATAAAATTGTTCCACTGTCAGTAAATCAGCTGATTTAAGATAAACTAGAATCTATAATTTAGCACCCTTCAAGAAAAAGAAAAATATGGAGAAATTACCTTAGGCAAGAAAATAAGTTAAATATTAACGGATCTGTACTTAACTAGGACATACAGCTAACACAAGGGGGAGGAGAGGGCTGGGAGAGAATCAGCCTTTTAGTTTAGCACTCACATTTCAGCCATCTGTAGATATCCCATTAAATTTACCACAAACATTTGAAATGACTGAACACACATATTGAAAATTAAAATTCTACACTATAAGGAATGGCCGATTTAAATTTCTTACAAATTTAAAAATACAGTAGCAAACGGATAGTACATATCAAACTAATAAGTAGGAGACAAATTTTGAAATCCATCTGGAAGGGTTTACAGTGAGAGACAATTTGTGACAACAGTGTTTTAAAAAATCACAGAGATTCATTTATGATAACTCACTGATGTGGAACTGTGAACTCAGTCTCATCTGCTTGGTACCATATCCTAGACTACTGCTGACCTCTGAACTCTGCAGTTGTAGAGACTGCAACACTTAAGAAGACCTTTTAAATTCTCCTCCAAAGTTGATTCTCTCCTTCAGTTCTTCTGAATAAGAACTTCTGTTTAAATGAATTACTGAATTGCACACATGGGTGTTCAAACAGAGCTCACTAAATCCATAATTAGCCCAGGAATTACCCCAAAGTTAGAGTTATCTAAAGAAAAGCCACACATTTAAAGCAGCGCCAACCTCTTGCCTAAGACCTGTATTACATTAGTAAGATCCTGAGCAGGAGGGAGGGAATTAATACAAGAACACAAGCATGTTCTGAGTGCACCAGCCTTCCTACAGGTGTCACTACAAACTAAACCACACCTTTCAGGTGACATGGCTTACTCAGCTCAAATACATTCTGCTGTCCTACCACTAGGCACTTGCTCAGAAGGAAGCTCCAAACTTCATGGTTAACTACAATGTATTTTTGTAAGGTACCAGTTTGTATGGATAGGTTAATCACCTCCCACTGAGCAGACACAGAATGTCTGCACAACGATCATGCAGATGCTGATACAGTTTTGAAAGTTATTCGGAAAGATTTACATTTCAAATGGAAATATTTAACAGAGTAATTCCAATTACTTCCTATACTGCTTTCCCTAATCTTTTTACATTAATTACTTCCAGAGTACAAGTTTAATTATATTAGAAAGGAAAACAGGCTAATACCAGCACTAAAGAGGGAAAGGACTATTCAAAATTGTACTCAATTTATTTAAAAATTTATATAAACTGATTCTGCCTGTATGTGGCATGACAACAAACAGTTGCTTCTGAACGAATTTAAATAGTTCTAAATTTCACAACAAAATACTCCAGTCTTCACCTGGAAATAACAATCCCATTGCATTCTTGCTGATGACAGCAAAGGACTTCAACTAACTACAATAAATTGCAGTTAAGATCCACACACTCTGGCAGCGACTTTGCCTAAACCTACCATGATTTTTAAGCATATATTGAGAAACACACTGGGGAAGACAGAGAAAAAAGGAAGAAACAGTATTTTCTGTACCTGGCAAGTCTGAAAAAAGGAGAATGCACTCATTGAACCCGTTAGCCAGAAGACGATCCCTCAGCTGTTGAAGTATGGCAACTCCAATACAGAACGGGAAGGAGGAATTTCCAAGCAGTAATGTATCCCACAAGTGAAAAATTTTGTGTAAAGGAAAGACATCTGCATAATGAATAAGCACAATAAATAAAACTCTTTAAGCATACACACACAATAACAGGGTTAATGAGTTGCCTACGTACTTCTTTCCTCTCCCATCTCGAGTGATTTCTTTTTTATTTGGGAGCAAAGAGGACTCAACCTGCTCAGGATCATGTTTGTGTTCATATGCAGTTAGATTATTCTGTAAATAACAATCTTCTTTTCTTAATGAATACTTGGAAGCACATGGGTTTTCACATTTCAAGTATGTCAAGAATTAGGCAATTTATTTTTCTTTTAGTACAGTACAATTACATATTAAGGCATGCATATCAGTTTTTCACAAAAAGATGACATTAGTAGGATCAACTACTTACAATTAGAGAAAAAAAATGAACAGAATAAAAAAAATGGCAGAATAAAAGCAAGACAAGGAAAAAGGCTATTAAAAATAGCAAGATTTTATATATAAAGCTGAAGGTGGCTCTCCTAAAATATGCTATCTTCCAATTAAATAGTTCTAGGACTTTATTGCACTTGATTGCTTAAGGAAAACATCTCTGGTTTTTCAAATGTGTCAATTCTCATGAAGGGTAGAGAAACAGGGGCAGCTGCAAGAACCAGTGCTTTGCAGTCAAAATCTTTAGAAAATGCAATCAAGGATCTCACATTAAGTTCTCTGATATTTCATCAGAGAAATAATCTATCAGCTCTTTTCATTCTGCCACTTCTTTGAAAATTTAAATTCAACATCTGCCAATGTTGATATGACATGAAAAAAATCAAAGATTTTTGAGAAAAGAAGTTTTTAAATTGTTTTCTAGACTCAATTTATTAACTTTGTTCTCTTTAATTAAAACCCACCAAATTAGAAAGCTCTATTTTTTTTCCTAGTATACATGCACAAATACAGCAAACTAGTTCTACCAGAATAACAGTGTGTCAATATGCAACAAAAATATGATTATCCTCACAAACAAAGTCACTCTCTTTCTTACATTATTTAAGTGATGGCAGGGGATGGTGGTATGGTTTGGTTTTGCTTTTTAACTATTATTACATCTTTTTCCAGTAGATAACAGCTTCCTCTGAACACACCCTAAATACAGCATGTGTAAAATAGTCTAGACAATAACAACAACAACATATAATAATCTAACAATAACAACTCAAAACCACAGGAGAAATACTATTTATTACCAAATCAGGGCAGAAAGTAAGTGACAGGCACCGTTGAGTTTTCCACAGCTGAGTTTTCCACAACACATCCTTGCAAATTATAAGCATCCTACTAAATGACCTATTATACCAATTAAGAAAAGCTTTAGCTGGAAAAGTGAGAAAAAATAAGTTTAAGAAATAGAAGAACATCTATCAGAGGAAAAAAAAAAAGCATACTCACGTGTAAACATTGTGAGAAACCAAGGAATCGCATAAAGCTGCCAAAGGTGGTGATGGGGGGGAAGACAAAGAAAAAGTTTTGAGAACTCAAGTTGTTTATGACAATCGTCAACTACATCAAAAATTGCCTATTTTAGTTAGAAAGGAAAATAACTGCAGTGGCAGATCTTATATCACACAACTCTTAGCCTGTCAGAAACTTCTTTCATCCCCAAATGTTTCAAATTATTAGTTTGTAACACTGTATTGAAAACAGTAAAGAAACCAATCACCCCCCTTACTAGGCTGGTTTGCAAAATATAACCTTCAAAGTCTTAAAGAACTCAAAAACCTGCTCTGAACTGTTGAAATTCTCAATAATATAAGCAAAAATTAGCCAAGCCTGCCTGAAAAAGCATAAACCAACTTGATTTAATATATCTTTTTGACTATGGAAGAAAATGGTTTTATAGAAATAGCTAAAAGTTGAAATAATGATTTTCAAGATAAAAAACAACCACCTCTGCCTTTTTATGCAATGCTGGTATTTATTAAAATGCACACTTGCCAGTGAAGCAATTAAGGACAGTCTCATTCTCAGTAAATGCTCAGTAACACCCAAGCATTTCTGTAGCTCCACTGTGACCTTTTTGGGGCAGTGTCACCCAAAGGTGTCCTGCTTCAGCACTTACACCCCTACGAGACTTGTGCTGCTGCAACAGCTACAGAAAACCTTTAATGCCTGCAAACTTTCATACTCAAGACATCATACAGAGAAAGAGCTAAGCATTTATGACACCTTAAGAACTTCTAATTTTTCAATGAAGCCTTTAGCAAGGCAAAGACAAGAGAGTCTATTTTCTTAAGACATCAAACTGTGCACGAAGTTTCCACAAATTAGGAATGCAAGAGCGAGACAATCATTGTTAAATTTTACTCAACTGCATGGCTCATGTGCTATGAAGATTTACAGTTAAACATAAAGCTTAATATATTACTTTTTAACTCATAAAAAGTGCAAATTAATCCTCCTATTGAGCTTTTCCTGGAAGTAAACAAATGAGGAGCAGAAAACATAACTTATATTATGTTAATAAATTACTTCTTATTCCATAAACTCTGAACTGGGTTATGGCTCTGACTAAATGATGTACAGATTTGCTGAAAACCTTCTTAGCACAGCTCTAAATTATATTCCTATGCCTTCATCTGAGGGCCTGAGATCTGAACCATACTGCCCCTAAACTAAGGAAGGTTCAGTGACCTGTTCACCACTTTTAATATTCAGCAGGCTTTTATGAAGTTGACCCCCAGCCCACCAATTGATTTTAAGCATTCAAAATCCAAACCAAATCAATTCCTATCATCATATTAGTCTTATAATGCAATCAAACTATTTCCCAGAGTATATCTATGTCATGCTTTAAATAGATGGCATTCTAAGAACAGTAACATATCCTGCTCCCTGAAATATCCCTTGCAGTGGTTGTGATCAGCTAATATACCTGTTTATCTGCTTGTTTATATGCAACATCTTGTGTCCCATGCAGCAGGAAAACAAGCCTAGTGGCCTGAGGCTCCTGTTTGCTTGGAGGTACATATTACGTAAACCACATTATTTCCTTGGTATTTAAAAGAAATTATTTCCTCCTTTTCATATATATGATTAAAATGTTTTACCAAAAATCCTCATTTTCTCCTAATTTCACAAACATGTCTATCATGCATGCATTTACACAGAAACAAACAAGAAAATAGATGAAATGTGAAGCTTTGAAGATTATTAAAAGGTAGTCACGAGAAAAATCACTGCTTTGCTCTAAACCATCCTCACCAAACCTATCAGCAGTGACATGAAAAGTAGGTCAAACAATTTAAGTAGAAGGTGTCAGGCGAGCTTTTATTGAAGGGAGTTTTTCCTCTGACTCTTAACAAAAATAACGCTTTAAGACAGGGAGGTGTTGGTAAGCCCGAAGAGGTTATCGATGCTATTAGCAAGCAAGGAAGGGGAAGGCACAACACGGGCGGCACAACCTCCCGAGGGCAGCGAAAGGGAAGGAGGAGCGGCTCCGAGCGCGGGACAGAGCTGGGGATGCGCCGGACAGCGGCACTGCGCACAGCGCTAGGACATGGCGCCCCCCAGCGGCCGCCGCCCGGAACAGCAGGGCCCGCGCCTCCGGACCAGGGAGCTCCCGGGAAAGGGGAATCGATTCCAACCCGGCAGTGCTGAGCCCCGAGACCTGCGGGCGGGCTGGATTTACTCGACACTCAACTCTCCGAGCTGGGAAGAACGCCTAATATGTAACCAAAGTAGCATCTGAAAAGCTGGGCCAGCCTGAGAATAAGGCACAGTAAAAAAGAGCCTGTAAAATCAACACAACATGTTTTTTAGAGAGACCTTGAGAGGAGCCACAAGTATAATTTTGCTTTGCCTCAGGGAGTAATGCCACCCATGTTCTGCCTTGCCTTTCCATGCTTACTAATAGCATCCGTAACTTCTTCAGGCTTATGAACACCTCCTTGTCTTAAAGCATTAGATTTGTTAAAATCAGAGGAAAAACTCCCTTCAATAATAAGTTAAATGGAAAATTTATAACTTTTTTTCTGTATATACTTTAGCTGTACCATATATTGTAGTTTATATGAGGTGCCAGATCCAAAGATAAAGAGGTTTTGGTTTTTTCCCCCTTGTCTATTAAATGCCTGTTTCTTTTTTCCCCCTGTTTGATGCATGTGTGAAAAACTATGTTGTCCAGCAATAAATGGAATTTTATTTTGCTGATTTGTTCTAACAACTGTCCCAACTGCTGCTTTTTGCTTTAATTTTCAGTTGTTAACAAAAACTATTTTTTCTTTTCTATAGTTTCTTGAGGGGGGAAAGGTGGAGAGGGAAATGCTGAGCTCTTCTCCCCAGATCCAAGGACAGGATACGTTGGAATAGTTCAAAGCTGTGCCAGGGGAGATTTAGATTGAACATTAGGAAGTCTCTTTCCTTACCAAGAAGGTGGAAACACTGGAAGAAGCTTCCTAGAGAGGTGGTTGGTGCCCCAAGGCTGTCAGTGCTTAAGAGGCATTTGGAGAATGCCAGCCCTGAAGGGGCCAGGCAGGACTACAGGAGCCTTGTAGGTCCCTTTCAAAGGAAATTGTCTATTCTACAAACTCCCAATCTTTCACCTTCCTGCTCCATATTTGAGCTACAGACACGTGTACTTAGCTTCAATCCTATATGGTGCCTAGACAACCATCTATTTAAAGGCTTCAGAAAGGTGCAAAAGGTAAGGCAAATTGAATCACATTTTTATTATAAGATTCTACCCACCTATATGTACCTATACAAACAAAATTGGAAGAATGGTCACTTTCTTCACAAGATAAAAATATCAGCAAGAAACTTCTCTTCCAGATTCATCTTCAGGCAATTGTGTAACAGGACAAACAGAGAAAGTACTTCAAGGGCAAGATTTTTAAGATGAAGCCCTATTACTGACACCTCGTGCATATCATCACCAAAACCAAGCTAAGCATCTACCTGTGCCAGCAGCTTCAGCACAATGATATTAAGGAACTGCCATCAGTTTGCCTTCCATGTTAGTGGAGAGATGACAAGAGTGTCTACCTTCCATAACTCACAGCTGAAAGTGCTTCAGTGTAATTTATGGCAATTGCTGCACTTGTAGATACATTGTGCACTTTTTGTTTTCTTCATTATCTTCTTTAACATGGTCTGCTGTTTGGGGTCAGAATTAGTCAGTAAATAAGGAATGTGTTATACAGCATTATATAGGGTGGGGAAGAGTATAAACTTTGGGAGAGTGAGCAAAGAAGAACTGTAAGATTCACTGTATATATTATTCCTCTATTTATATGTAAATCACACAGCCACAGCAATGTACTTAATCCAGGCACCACATCAGCTAATGATATTCCCAACGACTCAAGCTTCAGCCGTGTTCAATATTCTGAGAGCTACGTGACCTGAAGCAAATGACAAGGGTGCCAGGAACCCAATCTTCCCTGCAGCAGAGCCTGCCTTTCAATGATGGAAGATTAATCAGGGTTTACTTTGATAGGATTAGTACTCAAGCACGAAACTCTGGTTCAGATCTCATTACTAACTGCATATCCTTCACCTTGATGGATCCTATGCTGCCTTGTTACAGTCACAAAAAATCACCTCTCTGACTAATCTAAAAGGCAGAACGACTTTTACTTCATAAAAAAAATCCCGAACCCTGACAGATCATTCAGAAAGGACAAACTCTCTTCAGAGGTTAGTGTTAATTTTAGAACCTGCATTTTTATTCAGTGCAAGAGTTTTTAAAAAATATTCATCTTTTGCAATTGTTTACTATATTACCTAATCATCTGCAGATTATCAGATTTAGAGACAAGGCTCATGTATGACTATGTACTTTCCAATGACTAACACAACAGAAACTAAAATACAGCAAAACATGCCATTTCAAACTATTCCACCTGACTTGTACCTTGGAAGTCTTCAGTGGAGAATTATAACTGTATAGGCAGACACAGGGAGCTGATGAAATATAGATAAGACCCAAGATGGGCTGCTACAGAGCTCTGGTGTAGATTAGTAGTCCACAAAAGGACCTGTAAGATGCTCAGGGAAATCACATCTCTAACTCCTTAGTAGGAATTAGCATCCTGGACAAAATACACAAGTGATTTGTTTTGGTCATCTGCAGCCTTTAAAAAATAAGCATCAATTGCATTTATATAGTGATGCTACAAATTGATCCTCCTTCAGGAATGTTAAATGTCACTCTTAACCCTTGCACTTCATCTACCCAAATATTTAGGCTTTCTCCAGATAAACACTCCTCCTTATCCTTACTGTCCTTTCATCTTCTTCCTACCTGTCCTCTTCAGATGTGTGCCATCTGAAATACATGCGGCTTTCTCAGACTCCTCTCTTTATAAGGCAATACACTGGCTTTCTCTTCTGCTCATTTTAACACCACTGTATCTCCTAAGTATACTTTCTTTTCTATTACAATATTAATTGTACTAGGAAAGAAAGTATGTATTTTCATTTGTACATCAAACAGTGATAATGAGTATCTGCCAGTCCCAAACTCCCACAAATTCCTTAAGGAATGATGTAAAACAAAGGACTTTCAGAGGCTTGGTCTTGCTGCTCCAACTTAAAATATTCCCTAATAAGCATAAGGCTTTTCTGATAAGCTAAACTTTGTATTGCTTATAGAAGTAATGCATATAAATTTCTCACTTATGAAATTTGCATTTTTACATCAACATCTCCTGAGTTCAGTTATCTTCTTCCATTCTGACTCTCAGTCATCACCTGTTCTTATGACCAACTGGTAATTACCAAATTTCTAATGCCAAATATAGAATGACATAGAGACCATATCAATTAACATTATCTCTATGGCCTTGCCTAAATCTACTTTTCAGAAACATCAATATTTGTAGGCAGAAAAACATTTTTAGTTTGCTTTCTTGACTATACATACACCTTTCTAAAAAAAGCAGAAAAGCTTTACTATTTACAGTGATAGCTAGAAGTGAGGCTCTAAACAAGGTCTGGTCTTGCTTTTTCCAACAAAGCCCATCCTCTCTACTATTTTTTGACTGTGTTCTCAGTTTTCATTTTCTTCCATCTAAGAGATTTAATGCTTTCAATGGAAGCATAAAACTTGAGTCTATGTTATGCACTTGTCCCACATTTGAGACACACTCCAGCAAATGGCTGCTTAGCATTTTCCAAGGTCTGACAGACCTACAAGATTGATGATCACGGACTTTCTCTATATCTTCCAAAATAATGTGTCATTTCTACTAATCAACAGCATTCAATTATCTGCAATAATTTTGCTATTAACTAAATTTATGACTACACTAATTTTTTGTACATTAACCCACATTTCAAAAATAGATCTGCATATACCTTTTAAGATGAATCTAAGTTATAATAACTGGCTAGTAGTATTTTTATTGTATTTACCGTCCCAGCAGAACAGGAAGGACTAAAGCACGTAAAACAACTATCAAAACTTTATCTTCCATATTTAGGAAGGTCTGTTAATGTGGAAGTTTCACTTTTGTCAAAGTACTACTAAAGCAGTTTGGAAAGGCATCTCATGCCAGATTCCCTCATTTTCCATTTTTTAATTCCTTTGGATAGTACTTATCAGGACCCTTAGCACTTACATCTGGAATAAACCCAATTTCATTGAGGTGGTTACTCAGCTCTGGATCATGGAATGCAATCATCTGGGAAAACACCGTCAGGTACTCTGAAATGACAAACCCAAGACTGTTGTCAAAAACACAAGCCATCACACGCTGCTAGCTCACAACAGAGCTGTGGGAAAGCCACTCATTTTAAACCTACAATAAAATAGCAAGTGAATACCAGTGCTGTACTCCTTGTTACCATTCCATTCAATACAGAGAAAGAAACATTCACTATTTCTTCTTTAGTACTTCTCAATTTGGATTTTTAACAATGGTTTAACTTGGCACACACTTATGTTGTGATGTGTGCTTGACATGCAAAGTTGAAGACTGTTTAGTAACCTGCAAGGAGAAATACCCACTATAAAAGATAAAATTTATTACATCTTCAGCCTGGCCTATTAGGTTGATGGGTACAATTTCATTAAGTTGTCTAAACAACAATTGCTTTTGATTGGAAGAGAAGCAGACAGCAGAACACAGGACAGTAACAGATTTCTCTCTGCTCTGTCCCCCTCCCCAGTTTTGTCCACACTGTCACACACTCTCTTAGAAGAAAGCTGAAGAGGCAACAATTGCAATTTTGTATCAGATGGTAATTCCTTTTCCTCCATGTTCCCAAGAACAAAGCAATTAGGGCGTGGACAGCTAGAGAACAGGGGAGCAACAGAGAATGCAAACTCTGTTTCCAGAAGGTGCTGGCATCTCAATGCTCCACACAGTTTGTACCTACACAGAAGACACAAAGAGCTAAAATTGCAGTGGGTAGTTAAATGAAACATTCTTAACCCTTTCCTCAATCTTAAAAAGGCAGGGAAATGACACAGCATCTTTCTTTATACCTTTATTTATAATTTTTTTTTTTTTTTGACATACAACCCTAGAATACTGGAAGAACCCTAAAGGGTCCAATCTTCCTGAGTCCTTGATGATGCCAGAACAGGAACTCAGGAATGCCTACACTGCTTTGGTTCACAGAATCCTACTGACCTGCATTTCTAACTTTGGCTGATACATATTTTTGCAAAACTCCTTAGGAATAACTTCAGGAAACCCTAGAGAGCAAAAGTATTATTTTATGGAACAGTATAACTTCTTGAGAATAGTCTTTACCAAGCTATTAATCTTGAAGTCTAAAGTAGTTTTCTCCAGAAAAACATATTTATTTTTTTCATCTTTAGACCTTTACTGCAAGCAATCTTTACAGACAAAAGGATGCAAACATGCTCTCTGGAATAATTTTTCCTATTTTTTTCTTCAGTTCATAACACCTCTTCCCCACTGTCTTCCATACATAAAAACTCTCCTAACCATGGCGTTCTCTCCTTACGTTAGCTCTCTCCCAATTATCTAATACGTAAATGCTTTTAAAGTTTTGTTGATCCCTTTTTAATTACCTTCCTTGAAGACGAAAATGACAGACACTTCAAAGATGACAAGTTTCATAAGAAATATACAAAAGAAAATTTATTTAAAAGAAATACAAGGACAGCAAGCCATAGTGATACTCAGTATTCAATAAACATTCATAACTGCTTGTAATTAAAGACATTAATTACCACCTGTTTCTTTTAATAACTAATGGCTTTTTAAGCAGCTTCTTTTGTTTTTTAAAGCCTGTCTGGAAGACAAATTATCTTCCCAACACAGACTGTGCCAAGGTGACTTTTTAGGTGGAGACTATTCCTTTTCATACTTCCATGAAATTTAAAATTACTTTTCAATTTGAACAGACATTCCTAGCTGTTGTTTTAATTCATCTAAGTTACCTATACACTTGTTGAAGGCTGAAGTATGGAACATTATTCCTCAGGGTTTTCCAACTCCTGTCCTGTATTGAATAACATTATCTGCTCAGTAAGACATTCCCCTTGAATCCCTATTTTCCTGAATACCACAACTTTCATTTTCTGAAGAACCCCTAGTTTGTACTGTTCTTCCTCATTTTCCCTTATTGTCCAACAACTCCTCTAACACAATGACTTTGATCCCCTGAAGGGTAAGCCTTTACAACGTAACACTAGAAAGACTACTTACTGCTTTCACAACTTTGCAGGATGGACTGACTCTTACCTTGGATATTACACTGAACACGTTTGTGCGTGTGCACTTGATTTTTTCTCTTCTCTGAATCCTTAACCACTTACTTCCAAATTTTCTTGCACAGTTACATGATTTTAACTGCACCCCAATTTTGCAACCCCTTGGTATTTACATATCCAAAACCAATTCTACTTTTCTTAGAACTACACCAAATAAAGGGACTGACTTACCTTGAATAACATGAGAATTATCCTTCAGAAAGAAGTTGTACAAATACTTTGGAATAAAAGCAGACATGCAGGCATATGCCAGAGCTGAAAGAATAGGAAAAACAGTTGCAATGACAGAAGCAGCATTTAATTACACCTAAAAAAGTTAATTATTAACCAGATAATAAGTATAAAAACTTAAATCAATCTATACACAAAAATTATTGCATGCACAGTAGGTATAATAGGAGTAATTGTCCCAAGAAACTAGTTTTCCCACACAGAGACCTTCTATAAAGAAAGCCAAGTACAAGACAATAAAAGCTTGGACTACACCTGTTATGAACAAATCACATTCTAAGAAGATAAAGATCATATATCTAAAGCTGATCTGAATCAGGCATTTAAAACTACCATCAGCTTTTCAGGACAAAGCTGGTCTAACAGTTTAACACTTATGCTACCAAATAATGCATTCACCTTAAGATTATTTGTGCTTTTTAAAACATATCATTATTGCACTTGGCAATAAACAATACTTGAACCCCTGCTTGAAGAGCAGTACACCACATGCAGTTTTCAAAACTCCAACCATTTCTTTTGACCTGTGGCAACAAGAGCTTTAAAATTCCTTTGTAGATAAAGAAACTTTCCATCTCTAAGTGGATTCACACATCTGTCTGCACGTAGATACAGATGAGAGACTGTGCTTTTCTTTGCTCACTGCAGAAAAATGTACTCACCTTCATTGTTAAAATTCAAGTACAGAAACGGTGCACAAAGAGAGTCAAGACCTAAAGAGAGAAGAGCCATGAAGAAACAGCACAAAGAGCTCATTTATTTTAATGCACAAGATAAAGACATTAATTTCTAATGAAAAATTGCACACTAGATGCTGGTTCTGCATTATCAGGCCTTCACAAGTAGTGGTAAGAACAACTGTGAAATATATGCATGAAAACAGCAAGGATTTCAAATTGTTCAGCTATAATGCCAAACTGATTATTCTGCCAAGGCATCCAAGAAATGCCAATTACCATTCCAAGAACTCAGTAACTTTTGCAGTATTATCTTGGAGCTTAATAGAAAGCAACAGACTTTTCTTTATTAAATACAGTGACTGAAACTTATGAAAACTAAATATATAACAAAGAGAGTGGGGCAATTTTTTATTCCAAATTAAATATAAGTTATTAGGATTTAAATTTGCAATAACCCACAGATTCCTTCTTCAAAGGAAACAGAAAGGAAAGCATCCAAAAAAAGGCCCATATTGTGGGGGTGAAAAGCAGGAGGTACTTTTAAGTCAATCAAAGCTTTCCATTAAAATATTCACCCTTGCCAACCAGTCAAACTCACCTTGCCAGTACACCAGATTAGGATGGGAAACAACCCAGGCCTTCAATACACGTCTGAACTTTGCATGACCCTCTGGTGATGACAGCAGCTCATCATACTGATGGCAACGAGGAATATCAACTTCAATCTGCACCACAGCCAAGCACACAAAGAGAAATTGGGATGAGTGGGGCAGCACTACAGCAATCTTGCAACACTAGAGGTAGAAGTCAGCCAAAATATGTAGGTCAGACTACCATTATACACAATCTGCTTCCTCCATCATTCTCAAAACTAAAACTGACAGGGAACCTAACACACCTGTCAAAGTTTAAAAATAGAGATATTTTTTTTATGCACTTATATTTTTAAAAGGGTTCTAGCCCTTGACAAAAGCAGAAAACAGACGACAGCTACAGGTTTTTTACTTCTGGACTCATTTTAGGTGGTAATACCGCTTTGCTTTAAAAAGTAGCCAAATCAGAGTTCTCAGTGTTGCAACCAATTTGATGGAAAATATCTCTTCACCCAGCTGAAAGGAACAGTTGTTGTTTGTAATGTCTTCTTATGTCTTGTAAGAGAACATTTGAGATCATTCTCTTCTTGGAGAATCAATCTGCTCAAACCCCCATTTCTGTGAAGGACAGCTCACATTACAGGACCTCAGCATTATTGCTACAAGGTCCAACAGGCAAAACAAGCATTTGGTAATCCCAGGAATTTTAACAATAAACCATTAATACTGTTCACTACACTGCTGCTGCTACAGAAACAGTGATTATAAAGTAAAAAAAGGATTTCAGCTTCCCCATTTTGCAAGTTGAGTTAAAGTATTTGTGTCGATCTGTTTGCAAGATTTTTGCTACAGTGTAAGGCTGGAGGGCAAGGGGAACCATATTGCTGTTATCCACCAGGAGTGCTGTAACAGGCAAGTGATGGGTGGGAAGGATCTTCAAGTGACAATATTTGGTAACACTGTAAATCTTACTTGTCTGTCTGTAGGAATCGGTGTGTCTTTATCAATGGCATCATATTTTGCTTCTATGGCACCCTAAATGTGGAAGAAGAATATTTGAATTTAGAAAGTCCTCGCCAACATAAGTGCACATGACAATGTACATGGTGATATGAGAAGCTGACTGTTTTTGTTAGGAACTTCAGTTAGCAGAAGAACAGAAGATTCTGACAGCTTAATTTCAACAAAACCATCTTTATTCTGTTATTAACTCAGACATACCTTCCTATAGATCTGCTCAGCGTGATCGTCAGTTGTTTATGTAGAAAGCTATGCACTTTGTAGTTTCCCATTTTCAAGCCAAGAGGTGCTCTCAGTTCTATTAACACGTCCATTTTAATGTTATGGGACAGGAAAACACCCATATTGTACTGATGGCAAGTTGCTGAAGCATGAAAATTGACTCATTTCCTAAGACTCAGGCTACAAGCCTGACCAGCAGTTTTTCTTCATCTTTCAAGCTTTTTTGTTGATTATATTATATGGTACTCAGAAGATCACATCCTAAGCTAAATCTCCTGAATAACCTAGGATGTGTTACCTCTAAGAATCTCTGTGATCAGCTGCTGCAGGATTGCAAGCAAGGTAAATCCAAAAGCTGGGTAGTCCAGCCACTTTCTGAGGAGCCCTTATTTCTGGGACATTCCATTGTCCCAAAGGACTGTATTTGATTGATTTATTCTCCATTCTTTCTGGGAAGTGTATTGATTGGTAGGTGAGAAAAATACATTTCATGTGTTTTCTCTCCTGTTTTGTTCACCTACTGCTGACTGGAGCAGAAGGATTGTCAACTGCATTTGTCAAAATATTAAAAATCAAAACAAAAAACCCTGGTTAACTACCAAATGTCGGGGTATTATTTTCCACTGAAAATAATAATCAAAATTAAAGGCAGTCAAGTTCACATACGCTTTCTGAAATCAAATAACATTACAGAAAAGAAGCAAGTTTGTCAGAACATCATTTTTATTTGCACAATTTCATGACTCATTTTGTTTGAAATTTCAGCAACCTACCTGCTAGATCTTTAAACCCATTCCAGCTTCCTTGTCAACCCCATTCCTAATGCACTCCATCTCCAGTCAGTACTGGAACTTCTCCAAACATCCTTACCTCAACACCCAACAAGGCAGCCCAGGTTATGCCTCTCAGAAGGGGAGGGATGTCAATCCTGGCTTCTTTCCAAATTTGGTTTTTCTTATATGGGTAGGCCTTCAAAGAGAAGAGATTAACCAGAAAAAACCTGAAACAATTCAAATCTCAAAACAGGGACAGTCTTTCTCCAAATGAAAACAATGAATACAAGTTACACAAAAAGTAAATTTAATTCCTAACTGGAATGCCTGAATGAAGGACTACTTTTTGATGTTAAGATGTCCACTCTTTCTCATAAAAGCATTCATGTCCTCTGTTACATACTGGATAGATCTACTAATCCAAATTTGTACTATGAAATTTTTCTTCATGATATCTTTCTTTTCCTAATATGTATCAATCTTGGTTTTATTAAACATTTCCAGTTTACCCTCGATAATGAGCATCAGCGCTCTCATTCTTAAACAGGAATCTATCTCTCTGCATATATGCAAATTAGGGGCTGCTATTTCTTTACGCAGTATAAATCTCACATTTATAACCTGGCATTGCCATGTTTTCAAATACTTTATTGCTTGGAAATGCAGAAATGTTACAGGCATATTTATACCTATAATAGCTTAGTCTGTTATAAAATAATGGATGTAAAATTATTTTCATCAGTAAATAACCAGTATTAGCAACAGCTCTATTTCCATGTGGCTACTTAAGGGTCTACTTTTATATTCACCAGTACTAAGAATAATTTGTTCTATTTTTATTTTCAGTCTTATCCTTCTGAAGGGTTTTTTTCTTCCCCCTTTCCTATTGTGGTCTCTTGCACCTCTGCTTCCTTTTACAATTACTTGGTCTTTCAAAATCTTCCAATTAACAGACCAAATCCAATTATCCAGCATCACAAGGACTCCATACCTTCAACAACCTGTCAAACAGGACAATTCTATTTAGCTGGTACTCTGTGTCCCTCTCCCGGATGATCAGAGGAAGGGTAGCAGCTGCAGAGAGCTCATTGCTACTGTTGGAATGAGGTAAAGCTGGCTGGCTGGAAAAAAAAGGTAGTAATAGTGAACAGCAAGAAAACCCAACCACTGAAAATAATTAATACTGCATGAAACATTTCTTAGTCAGAAACAAGAATAAATGAGTAATTTTGAATATTCAACACAAACAATTAATTTCCGGGACAGAGGCTAAGATCCTCAGTTTGGTATCAGGGTCTGAAGTGCAGCATGTTTATCAGCTCTTGACTTTTAGAGCCAAACAGAGACATGTTAGTTTTGCTTTTGGGAAGCAGTTGTGTCTGTATGCCATAGCTGTGAAGCGGGCCACTCAAAACTAGTAACTCAAAATTCAGTGTATTACAGATGTACCAATTTACACACATACTTACTCATCTTCAAGCAGTGGATAAAATGCTTCTCCACCAACATCCTTCAGTCTCTGAAAGGAGGAAGAAAAATAATTTGTTATCAGAATGCTGCTCAGAACTCAAGTGGAAACCTTAGTGGAATACAAAAACTATTACATAGCAATTCGTTGGTCAAATTCAGTAACTTGCCTTGAGACCTAAACATTAGCTCAGTCCTTTGCCAGCAATGAAGCGTTCAGCCTTCAACACTAAAACCTTTTGGAAGTTTCAACACTAAAACTTCCTTTTGGAAGTTCTCCTGCCTAAAGATATCCATAAACCTATTTCCACACAAAAAAATAGTTTATAGGCACCATGGATTAATAGATCAATAGTATTACATTGTTCTTCTTTCCACATTTTTCTACCTGGACTTCCTATCCAAGCAGCTGCAAAGCAACTGCACAACTTGCTTTTATGGTTCTAATCAGGTCAGGGGTTATACAAACTTGAATTCCTTTTAGGAAACACACTCAGCAAAGGTGACAGACAAACATGGCTGGATTTTTGACTGAAGTTTTCAGACCTCTAATGGTGCATGATTAATGTTTAATGCCATGTTCCCTGCAGTGCTCTGTCTTGCAGTTCAGCCCTTAACTTGCAGGCACAAGGCACACAGCCTGCTCCTCTTGGGGCTGACAGAAGAGTTCACTCTCCGTTCATTCAGTACTGCTTCTCTTTTGATTATAAGCATCATGCTCTGCTCTATAAAAGGTGTCTAAAAAATTGCACAAGTTCAAAAACTTATTTCAACTAACACTGCAAGGTTCAGTCTTGCATCTTCCACAAAAATTGTATACTGAAATTTCAGTATAAAATTATTTCCTGCTGCACTTATAGAAGTAGGCAGCAATATCCAAAATTACAGATCCAAATGTTTAAAAAAAGGCTTTTAAAACTGCCCTCTGCTGAGAACAACAGCAGAAGCTGCAGTGTGCATTATGTTTAAAAAAGATGTTGCCAATTTTTAACCTCCCTCCTGCCTCACATGCCCCACTTATCTACTGAAGAAAATAACCCAGTTCTTTGGTCTGCCTTGATGCATTTGTGGGAAGCGAAGTTCTACTGAAAAAATGTGTTTACACAGTATTTGACACACTACCTCCAATAATAAGGGGGCAGAGTCACGAGTCACCTTCTTTTTTGTCCTAACCCCTGTATTATGAAAAGGGTTTTTCAAAAAAAAGGTGACAGAATTGAATTTGCTACTATAAAAAGCAAGCTGCAAACAGTGTGGCATAGTTTCCCAATGTGACAGCAATAAAGCTCTACAAGAGCAAAGACAAGTAAACAATTAAAACATTTCAGTGATTTATACAGTAAATCTTGTAACTGATCACTACACCAAGCCAAATCATGAGTTACCATGAGCTGATTTTCCCAGTGAAGATGTAAGAAAACTGCATTACAGCATTTTTGCAAAATGCTTCGAAGAGATCTTTTGAACTAGCCATTTCATACCATGCATTCCAAAAATTAATAATCAACTAGCAGAAAATTGGTATCCAATGTTAAGTATAAAGCTTTTGAGGAGCTGAAACTGAAATGAATTGGTTTACTTTTGGATAATGTGAGCCATCGACAGACAGTAATTAAAGCATACAGAAGACATTCCCTGAGCAAATAGTTGCAGCAATCTGTGGAGAATACCAAGTGGTATTCTCCACAGATTGCTCCACAGAACAATTTGCACTACACAAAGCAGGTAACAGAAAAAGGAAAGGGAGGGACAGAAGACAAATTGAATTTACTAAGCTTTTGCAGGCAAAGCAATTTAACAGCAGATACCAGAACCTGACTTGGACACTAAGAAGTGTTCTCTTGGAATCTGTGACACTTCCATTGGTAGAAACAGCAGTAGGAGCTGCTGTTACATATTCCCTTTAAACAAATGTTTCTGCAGAGAAGAAAGTAAGAAATGCACACGATCACTCTTACGTTTCGGAGCTGGCACAGAGATAAAGTCACAGTTGTGTCATCTAGGAGGGAACTTCTATCTCGTCCTTGCCCAAAGCTCTCACCATCTTCTAATAAAAAGCTTCAAAAACAAGAACAACAAAAAAGTCAGGTCACTTTATAACATAGGACTTGAGCTAGGAAAAAAATCTCTTACATCAAGAAGCTTCCTCTTTAAAACAAAGTACAGGTCTTAGAAGTATACTTTATTGACTCTGCATGGCATGAAACCTGCTATCAAGGGAATGTACAATAACCTTAAGTTATTCAGACAGCTTCTTCTGTAAAAAGGCACATTTCAGGTTTTCTATAACTTTGCTTTGCACAGTTATGAGATATGGGATTAATAACCCCTTTTATTCCTTGTTCTTGCACAGAACAGACCTGTCATTTATTGTGAAAAGCAAAAATAAAATATTATTATCATATGAAAGACAGTTCCCATCATGACAAAAAACCCCAAGTGAAAGTCTGACCTTTTCTGTTGCAGTCCATCTAAGGATACAAATGTATCCAAGATAGTGTGTACAGAAATTTTCCATTATTATGATATTTTTAAGGTAGACCACATGAAACTGATTTTCATAATTTAACCTAGCATTCTCAGTGTCACTTAGAGATAGACTGCATTTTTGAAATTAACTCATCTTCAAGATGGACAGTATGGTGTGTGGAAGGGGCTGACAGCGGGCCTGTCAGCTAAAGGAGCGAAAAGAAGCAAGAAAGGAGCGAGAAGAAGCAAGAAAAAGCTGATAAGGAGCTCTCTCCAAGGCTATCACCAAGGAGACCGAGAGAAGAGAGGAATGGAAGAATGATAACACCTTTGCAGCTGGACAAAGTATTTTTAGAAAGTTAGTTAAGTCACCCTACGTTGCACCAATAGAATCATGTTGATGTATAGTGACCAATAGTACAGGTAGAAGAACCATAAACAACTGAACAGTGTATAAAAGATCAGCCATGTTCAGAAATAAAGGGTTGCCAACTGAGACTGCTTGTGGTCTCTGCTTTGTGTCGTGACCGCCTCGACAGCGACATCTGGTGACCCCGACGTGATATAACACCCTTGGCCTTGGGCTCAGACGGGGTCCCAGCAATTGGCAACCGTGACCCACTGGGACGTAGTGGGGGAGGCGGCGTTGGTGCAGCTGAGAGTGGCAGGTTGAAGCCACAAGGAGGTCCGGACCTGATTTTCTCCTATCAAGACACCTGGAAGTAGGTGAGCCACCAACTAGTAATAATGGGACATAATTTGTCTAAAGAGGAAGAAAATGTTTTAGCTACATGGAAAAGCTTGTTAAGGAATAAGGGAATTAATACTTCAGACTATGCCCTTCGTAGTATATTGCTATGGGCTAAATCACAAGATTTTGGAACTGATCCTGACACAGCATTCAGTGTTAAAGAATGGAAAAGAGTCGAGGACAGACTGTGGGAAGTTATCCGAGCGGGAGATAAGACTGTTGTCGATCTAGCGGTGACTTGGGGGTCGCTCTTTGAGGCATTGAAAGAATGGAAAACAGAGGGAAAGCAAGCGGAGCGGGGTGCGGACGAAGAGTCGGGGCTGATCACAGAAACTGATGGGGGGGATGAGATAGAGGGAGCCTCTGATGGGGAACTCTGTGAAAGTCCAGGTGCCATGCAAGTTACCAAGCAAGCTGCCAAAGCTTCTGGGAAAGCTGCCAAAGCTTCTGGGAAAGCTGCCAAGTCTTCTGAGAAGGCTGCCAAGTCTTCTGAGAAGGCTGCCAAAACATCTGGGCAACCTGCCATAGTAGCTCCTTATCAGACCCCTAAACCTTCTTATCTCACACCTGCGCAGCAGCTCGCGAGGATGCCTGTATATACCACACCATTACGCCAGTTAGCTGAAATGTCTTTAACAGAGAAAAAAACCCAGCCATCTGCCCCCCCGCTTCCCTCTGCTCCAGTCCAACCATCTGCCCCCCCGCTTCCCTCTGAGCTGCTTGAACAACCTGCAATGTCGTATCCTCCGTTACCTGACAGTGACAGCAGCAGTGAGTCAGCTGATGAGACGCCTGCAGTAACACCTGAGATGGGGCTTGTCAGTTCATCTTCTAATAGTTCTAGCCCTACTACCCCATGGACTCTGCCCCCATGTCAAGTAACTGTGCTTCCTCGACATCCTCAGGAGTTTTGAGAATTTGTTAGAAGGAAAGCAGTTGAAGAAAAGAATTGGGACGTCATAGAAAAATTAGGTGCTCCAAGAATACCTCAGGAGAACAGTGTCAATGCAAATGTTGCTTGTAATAACCCTATAGCTTTTCCAGTTTTTAAAGCAGCTCCTGGAGCAAGACAGGATGATAGTCATCACGTCTTTGCCTGGAGGGTTGTGCAAGATCTCCAGTCAAAAGTGGCTCAGTACGGTATCAATTCCTCAGAGGTAATGCAATTAATACGTGTAATCAATGCAGATCTGCTTGCACCTTATGACATCATGCATCTTGCAACCATCTTATTCCAGCCAGTACAATATGGTGTATTCCAAGATACTTGGAAGCGAGTGGCTGAGCGCACAGCTTTAACAAATATGCAGTTGCCTCAGCACGACCCTCGTCATGCTGTTGGTGTTGATGCTTTACTGGGCACTGGGCCTTTTGCTAGCCCAGATTTACAGGCACGGTGAGATCCTTCAATTTTAGCACAAGCTCAGCAAATTGGCATGAATGCTTTAATCAAAACGATGGAAATGGCAGCTCCAAAACAGAGATATGTCACTATTCAACAAGGCACGAGAGAACCATTTTTGCAATTTGTAGAAAAGCTTGCTGCAGCTATTGAAAAACAAGTAGAAGATGAAACTTTGCGACACAAATTGTGTATTCAATTGATTAAAGAAAATGCAAACCCAGACTGTAAAAAAATTATTGACACTTTACCTGAGGAACCCACATTGTCTGAAATGGTTACTGCTTGCTCAAAAGTTGGTTCAGTTGAACATAAAATGGCAGCTCTTGCTGCAGTTCTAAGACCTCCAGCAAAATGCTACAATTGTGGTCAACAAGAGCATGTAAAGTCAGAGTGTACTGCCCGGAAAACACCATCTAATCAAAATTGACACCTTTTCTCATGCAATAGTTGCTTCAGCATTCACAGAAGAAAAAACTCGTGATGCAATTCGTCATTTTTATCATGCCTTTTCTATCTTAAGTGTTCCATGTCATGTGAAAACAGATAATGGCCCAGCATATGCTTCGCAGAAAATGCAAGCATTCTTTCGTGCTTGGGGCATTGAGCATTCAACAGGCATTCCACATGTCCCCACGGGCCAAGCAATCATTGAAAAAGCTCACGGTCTTCTTAAACGTCAAGTTCAAAAACAAAAAGGGGGAATGCAACAGGAGTCACCTCAAGTAAGATTGGATAAAGCAGTTTATGTGTTAAACTTTTTGCGTCCCCTACCTGACTCACAGTTATCTCCAATCTTTTACCATTTTTCCTCTTTGAATTCTAAACAACCAGATTTTCGTAGAAATGTCAAGGTATGGGTCAAGGACTTAATTACAGGTATGTGGTCTGGTCCAGTAGAACTAATAACCTGAGGGAGGGGTTATGCCTGTGTTTTGACAGATAATGGTCCTCGATGGGTTCCTGCTCGCTGTGTAAAACCCTATCTGGAGCGCGCAGGAAAGGACAGGATGAATGATTCCGCAGTGGAAGCAGAACATGCGGATGACACTAGCTAAGACCATATATCAAGACATGTATTTCATCAGTCTTAAGAATAGAGTAAAGAAATTTATAAATGGGTGACGAACAGGAATGATTGCATTAAGAATGGGGATGTTAATTTTATTGATGGTTGTGATTGTGGTTTTGTGTTTCCCCTGTCTGCTTGGATTTTTGCAAAGGGCCCTGCAAAAATCCATAGCAGCTGTATTTACAGTTCAAAAACAAAAAGGGGGAATTGTGGAAGGGGCTGACAGCGGGCCTGTCAGCTAAAGGAGCGAAAAGAAGCAAGAAAGGAGCGAGAAGAAGCAAGAAAAAGCTGATAAGGAGCTCTCTCCAAGGCTATCACCAAGGAGACCGAGAGAAGAGAGGAATGGAAGAATGATAACACCTTTGCAGCTGGACAAAGTATTTTTAGAAAGTTAGTTAAGTCACCCTACGTTGCACCAATAGAATCATGTTGATGTATAGTGACCAATAGTACAGGTAGAAGAACCATAAACAACTGAACAGTGTATAAAAGATCAGCCATGTTCAGAAATAAAGGGTTGCCAACTGAGACTGCTTGTGGTCTCTGCTTTGTGTCGTGACCGCCTCGACAGCGACAATGGTGGAAAATATTTGTCCCTCAAAATTGAGAAGCATCTGTATTCACCTATGGGCAAAGAAATAAGCAACCCCTCAAAAATCTCACACTAGTTTTAGATACCAAAATAACACTTAAATCTATTTCCACCATTTTTCTTTTAAAAGATATTGCATTTTGGCTGTACACACACTTCATCTGGTTTTTAAACACAGAAACAGTAAATTGATATATATGGGCACCTAGGATTAAAACATCATAATGTTCTACATAAAACTGCAACATGTGCAGCTGCAACATAAAAGTAGCAATCACTAAAATGCTGTTGCAGAGTTCTAAATCATAAAACAAACCATTTTGGGAAAAAAGTAACTAGCTAATCTGCTGAATAATTGGGTTCTCCATTCAGTACTGCTGCTTTATGAAAGGGAATTCAGAATGTGAGAATTCGCTACATAACACAGTAAATTAAATTACAAATATCCCTCTGAAGCACAGTAAGACATTATTAGTAAAACTTAATACTATTGGAAAGTGTGCAAAATTATAGGGACTTCCATTACAGTATTTTCCACTTCACCAGCATCTTTTCAAATTTCAGAAAGCAATAGGCAGGAGACAGACACAAGGCATTCAAATAATGCCTTAAACTGGGTAAGAGGGGAAGTGAAAATTTCGTTCTGTTCAAGAATGCCATTTTCAGTGTTTTGACATATACAGGTATTTAAACTAAGCATGCTCTCTCACAACCACTAGTGTTTTCCTTCCATCCCTCCCTCCCTCCCTCCCTCTCCTTAGAAGTGCTTTCCCACCCTTACTTGGGAAGTGTGCAGACAGGTGGCTTTGATCGAATTATTTCCTTGTTGACAAGTTCTTTCTCCAAGTCTCCTCCAGCCAAACACCAGAGATAATAAACCTCTTCAACTGATCTTTCTGCTAGGTAATCATTATCTTCATCTGTTGGGAGAAATAACACAAAAATAAATTACAGTCTTTTAGGTAGTTTGTATTTCTTTCTACAACTCTAAACACATACTTGAAAAAAAAAATTCTTCTGTTTGAAAGGTATAACCTTAATGTGAAGTCAGAGGAAAAATGACCTTTCCTTTGCAAGTGCTCTTTAAGAAGATTTAAGGAAAGCAGTCATTAAAATGCAGATATTTCTGTAGTTTGCCATGAACTCCTCACAGGAATACATTGAGTGTGGACTTTTGCTTTCAGTGTGTTTTTAAACAAAACAAAACAGTGTTTTGCGCATAGCATTAAGACTTAAAATAAGAAACAAGTGATTCCTACTGAGTAGTTATAATCTCTCTTCTCTTCACATACCACACTCATTCTAACAAGAAAAAAAATCTTTGTCTAGATGAGATTTTCTAAACATCTCCAAGTTCATCAGAAAAACACTAATCAGGATTTAAGAGCCATAACGTTTTCAACATACTGTGGATTAAAACTCAGAACTTTAATCTTTTCATTTAGAACATGACCTCTTTCACAAAGACTTTGCTTTCCAGTACTTCCAAAAATCAACTTAGGTTACAATCTCAATTATCAATAGCAGAAAAAAAATGATCTTATACATGCCTGTGTCCAAATTCTGAAGGCAAAAGATGACACTGCTTTTGCAACATGGACTTGAATACTAATGTTATTTTTTCCCCTGAGTTTGGAAGCATAAAATTAAGATTTGACTCATTTGACTTGCACACATCCCTGAAAACATGTTTATTCATGTCTCCCTCCATTAAACAACTTATTGCATTAATCTAGTGTTGTAACATTTAACAGTGTCTGTCAATAATTTGTTGGGAGAGAAAATGCAATAACACTTTATTTTCCTTCCCCCTCCAATGACATTTATCCCACTACCTGCTTTTACCTTTACAGAATTGACTTATGTCTTCAGGCAGTGTTAAATTGGCACACCTTGGAGAAGATGAGAACAGACCAGCAGGTTTGTGGAAGGGAGGATATAGTGAGGATACTTCACTGAACAAAGTGTCATGTAGCAATTCCTCTGGAGTTGGCCTTAAATTAAGAGAAGAGGATAAAACAATTAGTGCGAAGTGCTCCCCAAAATGTTGCATTTTGGCAAAAAATGTCCCCAGTAATGAATATTAGCAAGTTATTTTAAATTATATTTGGTTTCCAAAATTTTAATAGAAAAAAATATCTACCAGCATTTTTCAATTCATGCAGCACCATAAACTAGTCTGTTTACAGCCCAAATTCAGACCTCTAATTATTCTCTTTTAATCACTGCAAAGCATAAAACTAAGAATTTCTTACAGGCAGCCCAAATGTCAGTATTCCAAAGAAAGGTTCAGCAACAGCTCTTCTAATTTCACAGTAACCCACAGAGCTCACCAGGCCCTTGGACTGAATACTTGCCTCTTAGAAGGCTGGAACGTGAGGCATTTCTTCAGTAGAGCTGTGATATTTTCAGAAAGACCCTGGAACATAAGAAAAATATGGAGGAGGTCTGTTTATTACTGTCTTAATTCAGCAAGTCACTTGGCTCATACTTAACTTTCAACATCCAGGATATTCCTTTGAGGGCAATAAAATTTCACACCTACGCACATGAGGTTGGCCGTGTGAGACCAAAATTCTGGGGAAGCAATTCTTCTCACCTCCCAAACCTACATTTGATTTAGGGGAAAAAAAATCTGAAAAATGTGCAATGTATGCAGCCTTTTACTTATTTTTTAATTTAGATATTCTGTACCCTGCTGGAAACAATGCAGTACCTGGCCACTTCCTTCTGCTAACAATCAGAATCCTTTCATATAATGTCCCAAAATATATACAGACACTAAAATTCAGTAATCAGTTTTGTGGGTAAGGAAAAGTTGAACTATATAAACCTACACTATCAGAATCTGTAAAGTGGACCAGCTGGAGGACATAATTTTTGGAAGAAAAATACTTAATCACCAAAACTTTAAAGAAAATTGATAGCTTGTTAAACTACTCAGAGAGCATTAACTTTTACTGAGACTGACAACAATTTTAAGAAAGAATATTACCAGTGGTGGCTATTTGAAAGGATCTTAGATATGTAGTTATGACTTCAACATTTTTCATCATACTGCAATATAGTAAGTGACCAAAAGAATTTAGAAAATAAATATATAAAATACTATGCAGCAATAATAAAATATTCTCGGTAAGACAGCATGGAGGAGCAAATGAGTTTCACAAACCTTAATAATATCGAGGCAACCATGTTCTTCAGCCAATACAGTTACAATATCATCTACACAGCCTTTGGAAAACAAACAGAACAATAAAAAGTTAAAGACTATTAATAAAGTGATACCAATTAAACAGGATAATAGATAAATGTCCCCTCAAATAATAAGCACTTAATTTTGGCTTTTTACTGATGCTGCCACATCACTTGAAAGTGAATTATCAAAATCAGAAATGAAAATTATTATATAATTATATAATAATATTAATCTATGCAGACAGAAGCCTAGAAAAGTTAAGTAGCACATCTAAGGTAACAGTGAATATCTATTTAGAGGCCTAGTCCAGAGTGTCAGTCCATGCCAAATAAAGTAAAACAGTCTTTCAATTTATAAATAAATAAAATAAATACTTGGAAGTACTTAGGGGTACCTACATGAAATTTGAAGTAATTTTTGCTTCTGTTGCTCCTTGCAGATAATATTAGCAGTATTTTAGAACTTCTTCTCACTACTTTATTGAACAAATAATTCCCAAGTCAGGACATGAATGCTTTTCAGTGGATAAACCAACAACTTGAATTCAGATTGAAGCATAAGGAGATGCCTTAGGAAGCCTTGTTACCAAATCCCCAAAACAGTCACAATTTCAGCATTCAAGCACTAGCTGTTGAATGAAAAAGGTATTTCTCCTGAGAGCAATTAATTTTAGCAGTATTGCTGTTTGCTCTGGATAATAATAACTTACTGTTAAGGCTTCAAATTGCAAACTCACACCTCTCCCCTTCCCATGGTTTATACATAAACACCACCAAAATCAAGTTTTAAAATCTGCAAGGATAGTCCCACTTCCTGACTCATCTACATTAAGCCAAAACTCCCCCTGTGCAGTGATGTTTTATAGTTTGAAGGTGAAACCAGAGACAAAAGCCTCAGTTCACTAAGACACTTCTCATCTCTCTTTATTTCTGTCTTCCTATTTGAGTCCTGCTTCTCCCTACTTGGCCATTACTACACAGGCACTGTAGGGGAACCTTTCCTTCGGTGTCATCAATTCCTAACTCATTTCAGAAACTTCCTGCAACACCAACAAATATCCATGAAAACGATCATCATTCTTGAGGATGTTTCCTTGTCTTTAATTTTTCTTTAATAGTTTGCCCTTACTATAATATACTGCCAGCTTTTCCCAAGTTTTTTCCCTGGCATCCAGTTCCATACTTGCCCTAGAGAAGCAACATGCTACAAATGCCTATTTAAATCTGTAGATGAAAGATAACAAAGGCAAAGTGCTTTAGGTCTGAGCATCATAAGCTGATTAGTCTATAAAACTCTAATCATAGAGCTGCATGGAAATTTGAAAAATCAATTTTGTTCTACTTACCTAACATAAGTATAAATTTCAGTCTTTCTGCTATCTCCAAACTCTGAAATAATTTTCTCCCCTAAAAAACAACAAAGTCAAATTACACTTGAATTTGAAAGGAACAGCTACTACATGAAAATATTTAGGTAACATTGTATGCCATCTTTATAAAGAACCAGTGAAATAAGCTTCTACATACATATCAAAACTATATGTAAGAACAAAAAACCTTATTTACCCCAACTATGGCAGACACAGTTTCACATCATGATATAGCAAAAATGTATCATTGATAACTTCTCTTAAATGGAACTGCCTTGCAGTCAAATTCTTGTGGCTTCACAAGTAACTATACTTCATGGTCAGCACATATACCAAGCATCCTACATACCAAAATGCATCCTATTCCTTGAACCAGGTAGGAATGCTAAAATATTCTGATATTTGGGCTTGGGTGATGGGCAGGGTGTCATTAACTCCACATTCAAGAGCAATCATGTTAATGAGACTATTTCCCCAGAGTCAAAATCAAGAGAATTATTCTTTTACATACCACACACAGCTCAAATAATATTATACCAAGAGACCACAGATCTGATTTAGGGCCAGAAGGCAGAGGCTTCTCACACTGGGTGTGATCACTTGGTTTGCCTATCCCCTGTGCAATTACTTCAGGTGCCAGATATGATGGGTACCTAGAAAGATGCAGCAACATTAGATACTAGCCTTCTGTTCAAAAAGCGACTTCCCATTACACAATCAGAATAATTTGGCATTCTGAGAAACCAGAATACTGCCTATTTTACTCAGTCAAAATCTACACATTACAGCAAAATTTCCCTCCAGTATAGTGTTTGCTACAGAAAAAGTCAAATCCCAATCACTAGCTCTGTTGTTTTGTGAAAGGAAACCTCAGCTTTCAAAGTGATACATTTATATATCTTAGGGAAAACAGAGATTGAGTTTCAGCATTAGGATATTAAATAAGTGTGTCCTAGGCTCATACTCTGAGATGGTGGCAGTAGGTTTTCACTGATAGTGTGTTCCCATCAAATAACTTCTGAATTTGCAAAAAAAAAGTAAGAAAAAATGTTAAGGACATATATTACCTTCTACTAGATGATTTAAAAATAATATTATCATTTTTCTTTTTGTCAACACTTCAGTATAATACCTAAAAAAGTATGCAATCATGTTTTGAAAGGAAACATCAGCTCAGTATTTAATATGAAAACAACATGACACCTCAAAAAACCAAAAAGTGACAAAAACCCCTCTGCAACAAAGCAGTCATTTTTAATACAGTATGATCGCTTGAAAATAAATCATAAAATTATAAGGAGACATCATAAATAAATAATAAAATTATAAAAAAAAACCTTACATTGGTGGGCAACAGCAAAGAACTGTTTGTTCACTTTCCTAAATTAGAAATTAGGAATCCAAGTCATAGGGAAGTATTAGTATCTGAAGGTAAATCTAGGGAATAAAGACTGACTGAATAAAGGGAATCACAGAGTTAGGCTAACATGCTGGCATGGTACCCATTCTCTATTTTTCACTCATCTCACCTAGCCAGCTGACACCTCTTTAGTGACATTATCAGAAGCCTCTGTATAAGGGGTACTCTAAACATGATTTATTTCCTGAAAAATTAAGTCTCTGATATATTTGTATTGTGTAGCTACATCCTTACCCTATAGGAAAATCAACATCAACACCTTGAGCAGTCATATGGTAGAGTCCAAATTTAGCCAACTTCACATGTCCCTGCAAAGGGAAAAATAAATTATCAAGAACAGAGAATCCAGCATTGGAAGAATCTGTATTAAATTTAAAAAGTTAAAAACAAAATTTAAAAAGGACAGAAACCTATAAAAACCACCTTCTTACATTTCTGCCTCATCTATTATGCAGAAGTGCACTTCAAGTTAAAGAGGTGTTTATTTCGAATGCTTTTATTCTAAAGAGCATTAAGTAAATCCCTTTGATTGGAACACATCAGAACTTTTTAAGTTACAGTATTATTTTCAGTAAATTAAAAAGGCTTAAATACTCCACTGAACATTTTTTGTTTGGAAACTGTTCAAAACCCTGTTTAATTCCTAGAACTCCCTAAATATCACCAATATTCCCTTAACTCTTCCATTTACCCAGCCTTGCTTCTGCAGATGTCCCATCAATTCATTACCATCTTGCTCTCCTTAACAGTATCAATACATATTTTAAACAAACAGTTTTTCCAGATACTTTCTTTTTATTTGTGAAGACAGAAAGCAAACACCAAAACAACAAAAAATTAGGCATAGAAGTTAAACTGAGACCTTATTTCTGCTGAATATTGAATTACACTCAGCCAGCCTCTAGATGGTGCAACATAAAAGGCTACATCAGAAAGCTTTCAAAGGGCAGGGGGGAGCTTAGAAGTTTATTGTCTCACAGCCCTCTTCTGTTCTTTTCCTGATTTTAGGAGTATCTTAAAATCCTAGAGTACTTTTGCATGTTAGAGCATTATTATGATTTTCATTTGTTTAGAAGCATATAAAAATATATGTATTCCTTATTTTTGGTTTTCCTTATTTTTGTCCTCTCCTTTCTTTACCTTCCAAGGGGACAATCTAGTTATTCTACCAAAACTGGGTAAAAAAGGATTGATAGAGGAGTTATGCAGATAGGTCAAACTCTAGCTGTTGGTTCTGATGAAGAAACTGCTCTGAGGACAACAGCAGCTATTAATTTCTCTCAGCTTTTATGACCAGAAATTGCATTCCTCTATGCCGACTCAATAGTCTGCGGACAGAACTGACAGATACTTAAATTTGAATAAATTAACATGAACAAAAAAATATCTTGGTATCTTAAAAGGCAAGTATCATAACATCATGGAACACAAGAAATATTAGTGACTAATATTTCTAATAATTTCTAACTAATAATTAATATTAGTTAATTAGCCATAGGAAGCATTCTTCAATTCAAATATCTAGGAAGGTCTTGTGACTAATTACAATGATGACAAGTAGACTTAGATGACCACTTTGAGAAGGGAGAAAAGGTGTGGTTTGGGATAGAACAGAAAAATAAATTTGGCAGTACATTTGAAACTTAGGAAATGAGGAGAAATTGTAGTTAAAAAAAAAATAAACAAAACAAATTTCCAGATCTGCAATTTTTTTCCCCAGTGAAAGGACTGTGCTGTCCAGTCTCCATCTATGACAGAGCACTTGTTGTAGCAAACAAACCCATAGATTTATTCCTGCAGCTGTACCTTTCGATCCAAAAGAATATTGCAAGGGGAGAGTGCTCGGTGCACCATTCCATGCTTGTTCATATATTGCAAACCTTGCAAAACCTCATATGCTATGCATAAGATCCTTGAAGAACTGAAAGAAAAACCAAACAAACCAACAACATGTTAGAGTGAATGTTTTCCTTTTTTATCTGTAAAAATGTAATAGTGTTCCACAGCTATTCCAAACAAAAGTGAGACATTTGCAATTCCAGAACAGTTCAAGGGTCAGCATTGATATGGTGGGGTATGTTCAGTGCCATACACACATCTCCTCAAAATCCCACAACTAGGTTTCTTCACCCTGAACTGCTCCTTAGGAGTGTAGAAAATGCTGACCAAGTGTAAAATACTCTCTTCAATAGAAACTCAACCCTCCCTTATTTTTATTTGCTCTTCTTAAAGTCTCTTACTGATATTCATAAAAAAATTCACCTGAATGAAATATTTTCAAAACTCAGATAGTGACTAGAGTTTATTCAGAGATAGCAGAAAGGCCTAACTAGATCGTACCTATAGTCTTCAGTCATGTCAAAATCTAAAATAAGAAAAAAAGAAAAAGGCAGAAATCTGCATTTTCAGCACATTGTTTTACAACCTTGGGAGTAACAACCTTACCATTCTTTGTAGAGAAACAACAAAGCTTACCATGCAAAATATTTTACCATAACTATGTATTTTGACAAAAGTCACCCTTTCCTCCATAGACTGACAGCCTTAAAGAGGAGTTTCTGTGAATAACTGATCAGGAATTTGTACAGATCACCATCACAGGCTTCCAAAGTTCACTCTAAATAAGAATAAAAGGCACAGATCTCATGTCACCTAGAGAGATTCCATTTAACTTTCTATTCTTCTTCATTCTGTCCACTCCCCCTCAGCCATTTCAGGTCTTTTTGATAACTTTTCCTCTGCAGGCACCGGTTTACTCAACATACAAAAATCAAATCATATCTACTTATAAAGACCTAACTTAATTTACATTCAAATTTTCTTTTTTTAAAAATTCCTTGTTGAAGAATAACATACAACAGCATTCTGGAGGATATTCACCCCCTTCTCCTGCTTCAAAAACTTGTGCAACAGCAAAATGAGAAGGAGTATTTCAGACTGATGACAGTGACAAGCCAACTATCTGACTAAACACCAAAATTAATTTATTTATTCAACTTCATCAGCTGCTATTCATACCTGATGGAATGACAAAAATTTGTTTTACAAGTGTAAATAGAAAGATTTTGACAAAAGCCACACTTACAACAAATTCTGAGACTAGTGTAACACAGAAATACTGCAAAAAGCCATGACTAAGTTACCCTGCATGGAGCTATTCTCTAGATCCTCCCCTTTTTCCTAGAAGAGCTCTGTACTAATTCACAAGAGTTGTGAATATATACTTTAAAGATAAATTTTAAGCACAAATGGTACCTATTCTAACATATGTCCATACTGCTCTATCTTAGGTCATAGTATTTGAAAGTGATTCTCAAGGTCATAGCAACTTGATCAAAACCTCATGGCTAATAACCACAAAACCAGAACAAAACCCCATAACCATCTAGCTCCTCCCTCACTAGCACCTTCCACCCACAAGTTAAACACACCACAGCATCAGGCCCTATTAGCTGTGTAGCTTTCCTCTCAGTCATTCTTGGGCAGAAATATGAACAGAGTAAAAAAAATTCCCTTACAAGTCTTCAGCTTTGTTGTATATTTTTTTGCCTTCAATGCAAATACTAGTTATAAGGGTGGCAAACAGAATCCCCTCTCTTGTTTTTGGCTCAGTTTTGCAGAACAAGACTTGAAAAATAAATGATGGAGTATTCATGTGTCCAGTAAGGAAACAATTGCATGTAAACAATTAGTACATCATGAGGTATTCTAGCCTAAACACTGTTTCTCTGTGTTAAAAAGTAAAAGTAAATATGGAATATTAAAAAAAACAGAAGTAATTAATAATAAAGGTGAAATTTGGTGGCTTTTGCTGGAGACAGGCAGGGTGCTCTGCCGGCACCAGAGGGCCCTAGCCACCCATTTATTCTCCATGTTCTCTTGCAATTCATTAAAAAACACCCCAGAACCTGGGCAAATACATGAAAATACTGCTTTGGGATTCTTTGCTTTTTAAAACAAACCCTTCATGCCGTTACAACAATCAGGAACACATAAGTAGTACCTATTTTTCAATGTGCATTCAATGCTCAGTGCTCTTAGACTCTTGCTGCCATCCTGCTGGGCAGAAGTGTTGAGCCAAGAACCTCCCACTGCTCCTTGAACAGACAGAGAATTCTGTATAGCAAGCTCTGCATTGTGCTGCTGCACCTTGTGTAGTTGTTATTTATTGGGGAAAATGCACTGTGTGGTTACAACCCATGAGATTTGCATTTGATCCCAAAGGGCCTGACAACTACACTTAAAGCTGTTACAAGCCCAAGAGATTTCTCTCCTTTATACTCCACAAGGCCAAGGTCAGCAGATGTCCCCAGCCTCACTGGAGATCACTACCAAGGCTGTCCCCTTTCCTCAGTGGGTCTTAGCTCCATCCCAGTTTCTACAGCCACTGCCAACAGCAAATGCAGAAGGTACATTCAAAAAGCCACTTCCAGGCTGCAGGGTAACTTGACTTTTTAAAAGTAAATAGAAAAAGAAAGCATTGCTCTAAATGAGGAGTGTTGGTGGGAAGCTCTGAGCAGATTCAGAAAGTTTTTTGCCAATGAGCTGGCAGTCTGTTTTTCAATAGACTAGTTACTGCTGAACTACAATAAATGTTGCCCTGTTTAACTACTGGGCCTCTCGAACTGCAGAGGTATCAGCACCCTCCTTTAGGAAAAAAACCAACAAAAAAGCAACAGCAAAAGTGCTAGAAACAACACAGGAGATGAAGTGGCCAAATTAATTGTGGCAGCTTTGACACCAATCACACCATGAACCTAAGGAGGGCCATAATGGCAGCTGTGTGGCATGGAGCAGCCTCTTCATCTCAGCAGCTGATGATCATGGTTGTGACTTCATATTACAGTAAAACAAATCACTCCCCTGCTTGAGGCAATACTCGAGGATGCAGCAAGTAAAAGCAAAATGTGAGATGCACTGGAGTTTCCCAGCTCTTCCAAAAAGACTCATTTTAAGGTTATTTTCCTCTCCACCAGCAAGAAAAGAAACAGAAGTGGCTTTCCAAAAGGAAAACACATTCAAGAAGCTGTCTACATTTTAATCCTCAGTCTGCATACCAAAAAATCTATTCAGCTGTAGCCTCGTCAGCCAGGCCTCTGAACAGGGGTTCTCTTCAACAGAAAGGATTGCACACAGGTATAAAATCAAACTGGTTAAATTTAATGACTGTCGTGGTTTGAAGGAGAACTAGCCATGAGAAGAGGTCATTTTGTGTTCCTTCATATTAGAAATCATGAATTAAAAGACTGTAAGGATTAAAACCAATACCAGATTTGGAGCATATAACTTGAATGGATAGAAAAGGAAGCCCTAAGGAAAACTGTATTCCCCCCTGAGATCCATCCTGTAAGTAGGACAAAGAAAAAAAGATCTCTACAAGTTGATATGAGCAAGTTCAGCCAACAGTACAAAACCCAGCATGGTTAAGAGAGGCATGTGCATGGCATTTGTGGGTGGAGAGAGAAGGGAAGTCGACTTAAAAACCCACAAAAAGGAAGATTGTTTTATTACCTCCAGAACTTGTCAGACCAAAAGCTATACCAGACAAATGACTAATTTCCACACTGTAATAGTACACAGGTGGCTGCATTGGGCCTTCATAAAAAACATTAACTTTTCCACTTAGCAGCCAGCCTGATCTCCAGTCTATTGAATTCTTACTGTTAAGGACACGAAAACATTTTCTGGAAGTTTATTTAGGAATAATAAACTTAACCTGTCAGGAAACAGATGGTTCAGCAGAGTTTCAATCTCTTGTGGTTCTGCAAACCCACTGATGAAATAATCTGATTGCTTAGGAGACTTGTCACTTTTTGGATTCAGACAAGTTGGGTGGGGAAGAAAAGCTTCTTAGTGCACCCACTACACTCCCTGATCAAAATGAGAACAGCTTCTGGGCCAGGGTGAAAGGGAAAGTACTAGAAGAAATTGTCATACCCAGAGTGTTACCTTTTTCAAAAGGATCAGACTTTAGCAGAGAAAGTGAGTAAAAAGGATTATCAGGAACCAAGTGCAGACAATAAGCCCTGAAAACAATCAGGGGATTGGAGAGCTAAGAGTGAGCATACTCACCCAGTGACTGAGCAGTACCTGGGAACAAACAGCTGAGAAGAACAGCCCAAGCCATAGGTCAACATAAACACAAGATCAAACAAAAGAATTGCTCTATTTAGAAATCAAAAGCTTTATGACAAAAATGTGGTATGCTAAATTCCTGCTAAAATAACCCCAACAATATTACCTATATATTATTCCGTTTAAGTGGCTATTTTTTAACTTAAGGTTTGTGATTAATGGGAATGGTAATGCAGCTGCTTGTAGAAGTGGGAACTGGACTCCAAGATAGGCTGCTCTAGGAACAAACAATTTATTGCAACTAATTATTTCCATTTTAGACAAAATTATGGGTCTTTCAAATCCTAAAATTAGTCATATTAGCTCAGACCAAAAATTGTTTCAGACCTCTATACTTTCTCAAAAAAAAAAAAAAAAAAAAAAAGGCAGATGCCTCGGAGAAAGGGAATACAAAGCAAGCACATATGAAATTTTCTTTGATATTTTCCTGGCTTCCAGCTTATCCAAGATTTCTTCTGGGTGAAAGAAAAGTTTGCCTCCTAAGCATCATATCTGGTAATATAATCTACTAGATCCTGTGGCATTCCACACCCATCAAGAATTCTGTTGGTAAAATCTCCTTGCTGTTTTAGCATTGCTCGAGTTTGGAGCAGGAAAAGCAATTGTGGAAAAATGCATTTGACAGCCAGCAGCATGGTAGTTGCTGCATACACCACAGCCTGCTGAAGGGAAAATAAAAACTACTTCATGCATGATATATTGAATACTGAAGAACAAGAGGACTGCATATCACACAGCTGGAAATCAGAGATGGGTGGGGTCAGGAGGCTTGACTTATTAAACTGTCTGACCAAAAAAATTCCAGCGTGAGAAAAGAAACAATTAAGTGAATTTTCAGCATTCATGTCAATATCATGGAAATTACAGGTTCACAAAAGTTTCTTTCCCTCCAGTTTAAAGGCAAATCAATGCCAATCAACATGCAAATTCACTCCATTATTTTTAAGAGAAGTGCATTCATCATTAACTGGAAATACATCTTCTGCATCTTTTTTCAGCGCTACAGTAAAATAGTTAAATATGAAAAGAGTAATTGGGCATCTCAAAAGAGCTTCCTGTCTCCTTACTGTGTCCTGTCCTACCTTCTAGACTACATCACCTCTCCTTTTGATGCAGAGGTAGCTGTTACAAGATAGGTAATCAGTACATAGGGATTGTGCTGGTTTTGCAATAATTAATTTTTGGTGAAGAATGTGGGCATCAATCCCACTACCTCTCATAGGTGCACTGGCATCTGGCCAGTGTCAACCCATCACATTTATGTACCTGTACAGCAGGACAGGAGCAAAAAGAGCAGGCTGGAGCAAAATGAAGGCAGGAGCAAAATCTTGAGGAAAGGAGAAAAATTTCTGACTGTTTCAAATATATGTGTGGTATTTTTAACTGGTTATGGCCAGCTAAATTTAATTTCCTTTCATGCTTTTGTATCAGTCAACACAGAGCTCCCAACCCAGCTCTTAGAAGGAAGAAAGCTGTGCCTGGAAAGTACATTCAGTACTTAATGGACTATTCTGAATAAGAATGTTTCATCAAGTGAAGTGAACAGAGGCCCTACCAGAATCTGAAAACAAAATGGGACTGGTACCAGAAGGCAAGCCTCCTCATCATCTACTTAACTGCACAGAGTCCTCTAATTTTGTAGGTACTAGAGATGTGTATGTGGATTAGCACTAAGTCATGTTTATTCAGTGCAGTGGCAATTTAAGGAAAGAGGAAATGGATAACAAAAACTGGAACCAGAATCATTTGGACTTAGGAAGGCAGGACAAGTCCAAATGCAGTAAGAGTATGCTAATGATACCATGTTTCTGAGTTGCTCTTTCCTCAGACTTACAGGTCACAGGTACATACACTGCAGTGCATGCTTAAATAAATCCTTTACTAAATCTGTGCATCTTGTTCTAACATTGTCACATTCCTGTAAAAAGTAAACTCTAAAGGAAGAAAACCTCAACAAGCAGGAGTCTTAAGAAGCTGGAGTGAAAACACGGATTCCTCTCCCAAAGCAGAGCGTCAGACAGGGTCTGCCCTGAGGAAGCACACCAGAGCAACACAAACCAGCAACGTCATCAATCACCATCCCTGAACTTGTGAAACTAATACACATTTGGAATCCAGGAAGGAGATTCATCACAAAAAATTGCATCTGTTCAAAGTGAAAGGGAACCAGGTTGTGAACAGATGTAATGTTTCTGAACTCATAAAAGTGACAATATTTCAATACAAGCAAAAATACAAAACAAAGAAAATGACATTTGCAGTTAGTTCCACTACTGCCAACAATGTGGATAGACTGGTTAGAAGTGGTGTGGCCAAATGGTTCAGCAAAGGATAAAGTTTGGGTATAATCCCAGCTGAGACAATCACTACGTTGACCTCAAGAAAGCCATCTGACCCCCTTATTCCTCAATCAACCAGCTGGAAAACTGGATAAAAAGCAGAACTGGGTTGAAAACCAGATGTGCAGATAAATTGGGTCTTCCTGGGTAAATAAATTACAAAATACCCTATACAGAACATAAAGAGTTTGATGCAGGTGGGAATGGTTTATTTAGCACTTTATTATGTGTTTGATTAAAAAATGGCACTGGGGACCAAGATTGTAAACACTGCCAATTTACTTGGAAATGCATTCACATTACCAGAATGAAATGAACTGGAAAGGAATGCAACAAACAGAGAATAAGACACACACACCAAAAAAAAAATTTATAGACAGAGTCCTCAAAAGTCTCTAACTCATTCACAAGGTTATTTCACACAGGATATCTTCAGCAAGTTCATCGCTCACCTGAGGAAACTCAGAAAGCCCTTTGAATCCTTTTTTAAAGTTCTAAGCTGCAAGCATGATTTAAAAAGCAACACAGATGATGTTACACTTTTATGATGGTCTCAGCTTGTAATGTATGATAAAAGTCCATGAAACAACAGATGAAGGCACAGATAAAGAACAACTTTATATACAGATTATATAAATACAATAATAATTGTATTTATATGCTCTTTATATAAAGTTGAGTACAACAATGGAATACAACAATTTTATCAGACTGGTGATTTTTCAGATCATTATCACTTTGAATGACTTAAGCCATAAACCAAAAATTTTCAAACATTGCACCTTAAATCCAGCATTCATCCCAAAAAAAGGGAGAGCAAATGTAAAAAGTAGTTTTGAAAAGTAAGTATACCTAAAGCCATACTTTAATGAAACTTCTACAGTCATCCTGTTTAACGCACAGAACGGCAAAGACAACCCACATTCCTAGCTTTTGATATTGCCCCTGATTAACTTTAAAAAAGTTTTTTTCATCTTAGCCTCAGCTGGCTAATGGGTAAAACATGTAATAGTGATACTTTACACTGGACCAAAAAAATGCAGTGAAATATATGATTTCAATCACTAGATACAAAAATTAGGTAAAGTAGCTCTGATTTAAAACCCGATCAGAGACTCAGCATTCTTACCTCTGAGTAACATAACAGAACTAGATGCACAGCTGACAATAAAAGAACAAGACTTAACAGGGGGAAAAACAAGACAATGACCTCAAAATATACAATAAAGAAGTAGTTTCAATAGCATTATACACATGTACCATATGTCACAAGGCCAAAATTTCATTGAAGGAAACGACATATCTCACATTCTCCTCTCATTCTCCAAAAGGAGTGATCTCATAAAAAGTAGTAGAATTAAGATCATTTGAAGTCAGATCTCCAAAAAGCTTTTGCTATCTTTTGGACTCCTATGAACAAATGCATGCACCTTTAAAAAGACATACATTGCGATTGATACTCCATTTATTCTCCCTGCTGCAACTGAAGGCAAGGTATTGATCTGACATTTTAAGATCATAGGAGTGCTTTCTCCCATTTGAGATTATAATGGACAACTGCATGTTTTACTGTATTTTTAAGGAAGACCTATATCTATGGCATGAGAAGAGAGCTTTACTTAACATCAGCCATACCGACTGCCTCCTCCACACTGTGAGAGAAGTGATGGGTCCCTAACCTCATCATACAAGGAGATAGATTCCCTCATTCTTACTGGTGCCCTAAGTGGTTTAGAAAAACCAGATCAATGAAAAATTTTAAAAGAAAAGCTGAAAATGAAGGGTAATTATTGGTGCAGTTAACATTGTTGCAGCTGTGCAGCAGTATAAACTGAACTGACAGCTCTAGAAATCATGACTAGCTATCAATAAACAGTGCTCTCCTTGCAGTTACACAGGATTGTTTGTTTTAAATTAATTTCTGTTGGCACCTCTATGAGAGGATTAAGCATTATTAACAAGCCACTTTGCTAATTAAAACCCCTTCTCCCCCATTTAAAATTTTTCAACAGAACTTTTAAAGCTATGACCAAATCTTGCAACACTGTACAGATCTTCTGAAGCCAGGTACTCTATGTAAATTATATGTTGCAACGGTGTTACTTTAACAAATAATTTGACCATAACATATTTAAGAAAAAAATCTAAATATCGAAGGTCAAAAGCCTTCCTAGGTATGTTTTAGTGTTTAGCCCAAAAAAATCTGGATTCCTGTATCAATGATACAGACATTGCTAAAAAGTGAAACAGAACGGGAAGTTTCAAGAAGAACAGCCTGCAAATTCAAGTGATCAAAGGGACTTTACAACTAGGCCAATAAGCAGTGGTGCTGCTAGGAATCTCACAGCTAACAAATGATCTTGCAAAAGCTGCTAGGAAGTGCATCACTTTGATCTATAAACCAGTACATATCATCACAACAGGCAGGAAACACCTCTCTGAAGAGGTAACCATAAACTTATGTGTAGACAAAGCAGATGCCTGTGACTATAAATTAGGAATTTATCAATCACCATACAATTAATACTAAATTTTCTTCAGTGACAAGAGAAACGGGATCACCAAAGGGAGAAACACAGAGGGCTGCAGTTGACTGTAGGAGAAAACCTAAAACACACCAAAATTTGCGAGACTAAAGGGCAAGAGAAGCAGAACCAACTCTAAATATGCAGGACATACTCCCAAATACATAGGAAGGATGACTGGCAAAACATAAAATAAGCACTACTGGAGGTACAGGAAATCACACGTTGCAGGGGCTGGACAGTGCTGATTACATAAAAATATCAGGCATTAGATAATAGTAGGAGAAACACCAGTTCATGCTTTGCTTGAAGAGCTCTCGAGCTTCACCACCTCGACTTTTAAGAACCACCAAGGGCCACAGCTGCCACTGTGGACTGCACAGCACCAGTCCTGTGGTACTGGATACTCACAGATAATTTACAGTTAGTATCAGTTCTGTGTACAGAGTGATGAGTAACAATATGCACAAGCCAACCTTTAGTAAGATGTATACTGCTAATGAATGAATGAAACCTTTAAACTAGCCTGATCTGCCAGCCTTCTAAACACTCCCATCACAACAGTGTCCAATGCCCTGGTACCTATTTAGTTACACACCCAAGAAGAGAATATCCATATGCACAGAAGAGACAAATGTCGAACCACAGTGATGTTAGAGATGTTTGCAAGCATATCAATGAATCTAAATAAGCCAGCTGTCTCATCCCTAATCTGTGACAAATGTTCCCTTGAAGACATTGCTCAGTAGTCCAAAAGCAAGAACTTGCATTTAAGAAAATAAAGTCCCTTTCTAGAATGATGCACTATAAAGCAAGTCTAACAAGTGCTCACTCTTCCTTTTGTTTTCTTTCTAAAAGCAGGATTAAGTGTTGAACACTGCATTTTGTTAGAATAACCATATATTAACCACATCTTGTTCTCACAGTCTACAGCAATTTTGATGCTAAATACAACTATCATAAATCAACATTAGGATTAATAATGTGTTTTAAATCCCCTAAGATTTGCACAGTACAACTCTGACATTTGGGGTTTCAGCCATTAGCTCATTAGTACTAATTTGCTCATTAATGCAGAATGGAATTTTAACATGACCCTTACACAATTCCTTGCAGAAATATCTTTGCAGGATGAAGCCACCGTCCCGCTGAGGATGGTGTTTTTTCTGTTTGAAACTTCTCTTTTACTAGAAACTGTAGACTTAAAACTCTCCAGTACTTTTGTTCTCAATTAACTCAGCATAACTCATCTTCTGTTTAAGATCTTTAATACTGCTTTTAGCACGGAAATCTGTATGAAGTGTCTACAAGGAACTACAGAAAAAGCACAGTTGAACAAAAGGTTGAAATAATCATACTTTTTCCCCATGCACAGACTTTATATTGTCATGGTCTAAGCCCAGCTGGAAATTGAGCACCATGCAGCCACTCACTCAGCCTCCCTTCTCTTCCCCCCACCTCAGTGAAGTGGGAAGAAGAATCAAAGTAAAGCTTGTAGGCTGAGATAAGATCAGTGGCATAATTGACAATAAAGTAAATACAATAATAATGGTAAATTATAATGACATTGGTAAGGAAATGGGAAAAACCAGTGATGCACAGTGCAATTGGTCACCAGCCACTGAGCAATGCCAGGCCCCCTTCCCAGACCCAGGCTGGCCTCCCTTCCAGTACCTCCCCCAGCTGATGCTGACCATGACGTGGTGCGCAACATCCCACTGCTCAGTTTGGGTCACCTCTCCCAGCTCTGACCCTCCCAGTTTATTTTGTGCACCTTCTCACTGGCAGAGCATCAGCCAAGGAAACATGTCCTTGACTCATGATAACATGACTTAGCAAAAACCCAAAACATCCGTGTTATCAACACCATTCTCATTCCAAACCCTAAACAGGAACTGGAACAGATACTGAAAGGAAATTATCCTAGTTGAAATGAGGACAATTGCATACAGCTATCATATCCACATTTTAATAGTCAGAGGCAGACACTACCAATCTCAAAGAGAAGGATTCTTCACTTTTTTTTTCCCCCCCCGGAAGACAAGATAAGAAACAAGTATGCACTCACTTATATTTCAAATATAAGGAAGAAACACATATGTGTTCTGAAATGCCCTTGTGCTGCCATCAAACAGCACAGCCAAATATGCAAGCAAAGAATTTGGTGCCATACTTAAAAAGACCACCCAAACATCTCGAGCAACAATGTTCACCTCTAATGCCTCATGCAAGCTGCACCCCTTTTCCATTTCAAACAATTATTTTCTTGTGAGAGTAAAGGCACTCACAGGAGACAACCTATGCTAAAAGGAATGCTACAGGAAAATTTGCAGTCAGGCTAAAAATTACTTAAAGAAATAAACCAGAGTTTCTATATGAAGAAAAGCATAATTGGACAATATATAAACAATTCCAGACTAACAGATAATCTTTCATCATACCTATGCAAGTAAAGCATTATCAAGAAAGTAAAGAAAGAGTCTATAGACAGTAAATGTCCAAACTACAGAACTTCACACATGTTTGGGGAAAAAAACCCCTTTAAGTTGGTTTATTAATGCTACTTCATTTTACTATTACATAATTTATCCTTGCCAAATTCAGCCTTTTTGTGATATATGGATTTCTCATGTGAAATTCCAACACAGACTTGATTCAAAGCAGAATACACTCAGTCCATTAAAACTCTTTTCATATGCAGCTCTTCAAGTCAAATCATGTAAAACCTTCAGCCTTTTGATGACTTGCACCTGTTTTACAAACATTTTTGAAGAATGCCTGGCTACTCAGAAATTGCTTTCCTCCCCATCTAATAACTTCTGTACCACAGTCTCACTTCAAGTTTGCCAAAAGCACACTAACAGCAATGATGGCATGAATAACTCTAGTCCAATCAGTGAACAGACAACTGTTTAACCAAGCCAAATAAAATGTACTCATCTGAATCCATCAGATCATGTTTTCTCCAAACTAGTAAACAGCTGCAGACACAGTCTGCTTCCCATCAAATGTTCCATGTATAACAAACTATACCTTGTATCTGATGGTTCACTAGTAATTTTTCAATACCATGACTTTCAAAACATATGACAACTATATTTTATTGAAGAAAGGAATGGACTTAGACTGTCCAAGCCACAAATGGAAGACCAATCCAGAAACTGTTCTGTAGGTGCCAAAAGTCTGCTGAATGTCAGTATTTTCTGGCATTTTTATTGTTATGAATACAAGTGCAGACCAACTCCTTCAAAGAAGAAACACACTTGAAGCATGACAGAAAAGGAAATGCTCACAACTCCTTTTATAACAGCACAGGAGCAGAGAAAATAACTCCTTTAACACTGTCTGGAAAAGGTATCTCAAAGGAGTAGTTGGAAATGTGTTTAAAAGATGGAGAACCTTAAAGATAAATGTACATCCTACATTCTGGTCTTTGGTAGCAACACTAATGACTAGCAACTTGAAAAAACTACAATTTTGATTGCCACTTTAGTGAGACTGTTAAAGAATAAAACATCTATCCACCATAACTTTTTGTGACTTATTTTCAATTCATTCTCAAGAAAAAAAACCCTTCTATGCACAGGAAGACAGAGGAAACCAGCTAGACTGAGACACATTTTCAAATCTCTGAACAGCAATAAACCATTGCGAGCTTAAATCAGGTATTTACTATTTTTGTGCGACTGTACATAAATTCCCAGCCTCTAAAACATTTAACTGACTCCTGAACATACTTCAGAGAGCTGATTTTGCACTAGTGTGACTGTTTTAAACTGAAATTAAGTGCATCATTTCAGGGAGCACAACAACAAACAGGATACTAAACTGAGAATATGCAAACAGGAAACAATGACCTGGACTACAATCTCTCTTAGGGAAGACAGTGGACAGCAGTCTGGTGAAAAATGGGATATCAATGCCTAAAATTCTTATCCTATACCAATGACTAAAATTCTAATCCTATCCTTATCATACCCTCTTATCCATGGTTGCAGCCTGAATTTCTTGTGGCACACAACTCCAAAAGAGCTCCCCTGCTGTTACTGTGATGCCCAATGGAAGCACAGTAAAGAAAATTTGGATTAATGCCACTTTTAGAAGTATTAACTGCAGTTACTATGTCCACATGGCTACCCTCTGAAAAAACAAAACCAAAACACTAGAGAGCTGTAATAAATTCCTTTCCAGTACCTGCTTACCTGTGGTAAGAATTGTCAAAAGCTGATACTCATTTCCTCCCTTTGAGAGTTCCTGAAATTTACCTGATAAGAGTTCTTATAGCAGAAGGTGCTTATTCCAGGATCCCAAATAGGCAACTCTCAAAGCAGAAAATAATCTGGCCATAAATTACCAAACACTTACTTGCATTAATCTTTGAAAATGAAGTTGAGCATGTAAACTTTGAGGAAAATGACAATCAATCCCTCAAGTTGCAATTCCTGGGGACTGCTGACACAGTATTGTTAGGTAATGAATGAATGAATTCTTAAATATACCACAACTCCAATTTCTAGCAAATGTTTGATGGTCAGTAAAATGACTTTCTGCACTGTGACAGAACACAGCAGCAAACATTTAAAGGCCTAATTTCCAGTATTTGGCCCCTCCATGCAGCTGATTTATTAGAATTAGAAAACCTGGGGAAAGTCTGAAGATAACTGAAAAAAGAACATAGCTACATTTCTTTTTTTTTTAAATATAATTAATATATTAAGGAATGTATGCTACACTTAATGCATGACTTCAGCAAAGATTCACTGCAAATAACTACCAAACAGCTGTATAGCCTGTATTCCAAAATGTATAGAAAGACAGACTATCCATAATGTAACGTCTTTAATTTCAGCACTGACATAATAGAAGATTTCCTGCTGGCTTTACATCAGCTTGTAGTACAGGTGCAAAGGACTTAGGTTACTGTCAGGCATAAGGAAAATTAATCTAGAAACCAGAGGAGCAGTTTCTCACATTCCATAAACAGTTAAAAAAATTAATTACAATAGCACACGCATCAGCTCCGGATGTGCAGCCAGCTATGCTATCACTGACCAGTGTAATCAGAATTCATAAAAAAGCCAAATAGTTCCTCCAAAGGTAATTGATATAGACAGATCACATAACCAATAAGTGGGAACTGGTCCTCCCAACTTACTTCTGGAAGTTTCTAGGTCTCCATAGGAATAAAAAATTCTGGTATCATAAAAAAATAAAAGGAAAAGGAAAACATCAGTCTTGCAAGAAATATCATTTGAAGTGAACATTAATTTATCCTTTAGCTACTACTGCAAAAATTGTAATTCAGGATAGATGAAACATTAATGTCTCTAAAAACTGTGGATATACATATAGGCTATATTGAAGACCTTATCCTCAAGTGTTACAACATCCAGAATGGATGCTGAATGGAACTGGCTCATTAAAAGAAAGATCTGACAGTAGACCAATTTACTACAACAAAAACTCTCTCAAGACAAGGGGAAAAAATAAAGCCAGGCTTTGTGCAACTATTTTTAACAGAGCCACAGCCCAAAGAGCTGAGGTAACAGCACAAACTAAGGAAGTTACTTAGTTCAGCACACCAAAACCTGAAGTTGCATACCTTACCAACCTATTTAAAAAGATCTAAAAAATCCTTCTGGAGGTCACAAAAGACCTGCTAGTATAAAAGGGCAAAATGGATGTGCATATAGAGCACATCTGCTATCTGAGGAAGTTTTGTCAGAAAATCTACCTAAGTATATTGCATCAAGCAATTCAAAGCAAATTAAAACAGCTACGTGGAAGCTTTCTCCAAAACAGTCCAGAAGGAAGCAGGCAGTCTGGGCTGCTTCTCATCTGACACCAGAACACACATGCTCAAAGAACAGTGTGAGATCTGAATTTAAAAGGAATGAAAGGAGCTTCTGACGCTTTAACTGTTTTGGAACTTGGCACAATAGGAACCTGATGCAAAACTTCGTGAAGAACTGTAACATATATCACACATGAAAAACCCTTTAGACCTAATATCATTTTATCTAGGAAAAAATGGAAGCTGTATTTCCCTAACATTCCTCAAGCTACAGCCCTCTGCAACACACAGTCATACAAGTCCAACTTCACAAAATGCTAACACAAACATAGGGCATATTATCTGACATCTTGTCCACTTTCTAGATGATAAATTAATAGATTTCTACAAATAAAAAACACACACCAAATTCTATCCGTTCCAGTGAAAGCTGTATTTCATCACCTAGCAGACTTTAACTTCACATTAATTCTTATAAATTGTCATAGGTCTCATTTTATTTTTAAAAGGAAACACCAAAACTACATTTTTTTCTGAGTTACAAGGTATTTCTTCCAATTGTAAGCAAGTTACCCGTAACAAAATTTTACAGGAATGAGTACTCCCGCTTTGGGTGCATATTTTTATCTCCTAAAAAATGTCTTCAGGTTAAACTTTAACAGAGTAAAATTTAGCTAAACCAGTAAAGTTAAAAGATGGTCCAGGATTTTGCCACAGATGAATTGTGAAATAATGATGAGTAGATTTGAGTTAGCTTGGCACCTCACCTGACAGGCTTTCTTTCTCGTAGCAGATCTTCCAGACTCTTCTCACAGTGTTCAGCTGCCACAACCAGTCTCTCTAATTTGAAAAAAAAAAGTATAAGAGGATTGGAATCCAAATTAAACTCTCAGAGCAGAGACTTCTTGTTGTACCTCATTGGCAGATGTTGAAGTATTTTGACATACATTGTACAGAGAATTACACATAAATAAATGTTACAAGATGTACAGCTCATGGATAACACCACTATTTTTTGTTCATGAGATACAGAAAATTATCTTCCTGGTTTCCTCATGCAAAGTACTGTCAATCCCACCATCCATGCATCCAGTAATCTCCTAACAAAAATATTGAGTATGACATCTACAATGCTAGCATAGATTTTTTAAAAGTTTCATTTTACAAAAAAAAAAATCCACTTGAATATTTTTCTTTTTTTTTTCAATATTCCCCCTTTGAAAGCCTTTTGTGGGGGAATTAATGCATCTAATTTATTTTTGCATTGTTTTCCTAGTCTGCTGTCACATTTCTCTGCAAGAGTGGAAACTGACATTTGCAAGCAGAACTCCGCAAACATTTAATCATTAGGCATAGAACTGACACATGGAAAGTTCTGCCAGTATCAAAATGATACAATTTTGCTGCCAAATTTCCCATACTATAGTAAAATTCTTAGCTGCCATTCTAACCATTGTTAAAACAGAACACTCTCCTGACTTCATGGTAGACATTTTATTTACTATCCTTCAAGTTACTTCAACTATAAGAATGAATTTTTTTCCTTCATTTTTATACACACACATAAATCTTCATGTCCTTTACTCTTTTTAATCGAAAAAGCCATGTTTTACTATTTATTTTTTATTTATTAAATGTTATGTTAGTTAATACTTCCTAACCTTTCATCCCAAATAATATTCTAAGAAAACCCCAGGTTTTATTTCCAGCAGTACTAAAATACAAATGAAAATTATTAAATTTTCTGGACCTCCTGACTGCATAAGTGAAAAATTACATTTTTGAAGGGAAAGGAAAACACATAAAGAACTCCCTGACCCACAGAATACTTTAGTATCTGGAGTTGGCAATATCCTAATTTTGTAAAAACCTGAAACATTCCATCATACTGCATCCTAAAAGGGAAAGAAATGACTCGCCCTACTTTATGAGAGCCTGTAGATAATCAAATACATATAATGCACTTTTGCACAAGAACAGTGCTGATTTAAAAGTTAAAGGTGGCAATGACTTAAATTGTCCCAGGTGTTGCAGGCTTTTTGTGGAAATTAAGTGCTGTAGTCCTGCTGAGCTTGCAACAGAATATCTGGAGCAGAAAGAAACAACAGAAGTTTTATTTGAGCTAACAATAAGTGTGACAACAGGTACTGAAAAAACCCTTTCAAACCTGTACTAGAATAAAGTAACCCCTAGTGGGAGAAATCTTCAAGAAATCAAAAGCTAATAATCCAGGAAGCTTGCAACCAGGACATGAGATGACAACACCAGCTGGAAATCAAGCACAAGAAACCTAAACATCGCATGAAAATGTTCACAACATCAGAACATGGGTGTAGGAGCTCACCATCAAAAATACATCTATTTCCATATTGCACACAAAGAGATGGCAAAGCAATTGAGTTCAGGAATTTCGTAAGGCATAAAAAGAAGGAAGTTCTTAGCTTTTATCTGTTACTGTAACACAACAAGACAGGACAGACAACTAATCTCTGCTTTGAGTCTACAGAGAAGAAGCAAAAGAGCCAATACCACCAATCATAGTGAAGGAATTCAGGAATTTTGAGAGTGAAAACTGGCTGCTTGCAGGTGCTATGAAGGCAGTATTCTGCTCAGTCACCTTAAAATATATTGCCACCAAAAAAAAACCCAAAACCAAAATCCTAATCATAGAAAAAACTTGCTTGTTAAACAGATACTCACCATGTTTACCTCTGGTAATGTCAACGTACTGGCAAAGTCTGGGATGGGTGATTGTTTTAAGGATTTGAAATCTGCCCAGAATTTTTATGGAGTTTGGTGTCAGAGGGAGGCCATTACTTCCACAGACATCATGTGGCAGAGCTGAGGCAAAGAAGGTGGAGGCACCCATCACAGTGTCCTTTAAAGGAAACATCTTTTTCACACAATCTTAAGCCCTTCAGAGCAATTCGTGCTCCTTAAACAGAGAACACAGAGTAGAAATTTATCAGCAAAAGACAGACTCCAGTTTCTAGTTGTTTACTAAATAATACAATTAAGATGGTTTTCTTTCCTCAGGAATTCACACAGGAGAAACAAAAGATTTAGCAATTTGGTCTCAAAATTATTCTTTCTCTAAGGGAACTATCTTGTTCAAAGCACAAAATTCCCAGTAAAAAAATACTAAATTTATTTGTAAATGTCAGCTGACAGCAACTCCATACAGGTTGCACAAAGATCCTTATCTACTAAACACATTTACTAGGTCTATACAAATGGATCTTAGGAAAGATACCTTCTGTTTTAACTAATACAGTCCAACTTAGGATACAAAGCAAACATAAAGACTGATCTCATTTGTGGGCTTTTTTCCCTGAAGAAACACAGACATGAGATATGTACTTTTACATTCTGATAAACAGCAAAATAAATCATATTGAATATGAATGTATTGTGTTAAGGAAGCAAACTTAAAAAAGGAAGAAAAAATCTGAAACAGCTTTGACCATTGGAATATTTATATTAATATTTGTATTAAGAGTCTTATTTATAAATAAGATGCACTACTTTCATATCTCATTAATATTTCATAATTTTTTGCAGATGATTTATTTCAGGATGTGAACAATGCACATTACAGTCAGATTTTTCCACTGGAAAGACATCAATTGGACAGAGTGCAAGCATAAAGATTTACTGGCACGCAGCAGGTTCCAATTGGAACACACCCATAAGTGTATTTATAAGAAGAACCCCCATTCCTATAAAAACATGTGCCAAATAAACTACTCAACATAAGAAAGAAAATACATATTAAACACTTAGAAAAAATAGCTTAGTTTACAGATTCAATTACAATCTTGCTTGGCACAATGATCCTCTAATGCTTGCTCTAAAACAGAAGAAAATCAAGTTACTGTGATTAGAGTGGAGGGGAGGGGGAGTAGAATTATGCCTAGCAGCAAGATGCATCATGTCTTGAAGAAGGTAAATATGTAGTATTTTACCTTTACTGAGGTAAAATGTCCTCATTTTTACTGTAGAAAAATACCGTTAGATAATACTTCTCTAATATATTGTACCTGCATTCAGCTGACACTTAGAAAGGAATTTTAATAAAAAGAACTGTTAAACCCCATCAAATTCAATAGCCATTTTAAGTGATTAAACTTTCCCTGCACTCCAGATCACTTGGCTTACTAGGAGGAGAATTGCAGCTTGTGGAGTTTGTTCAAGTAGGCAACTGCACACTTCCCACTTGCCCCCTTTGGTTGGGAACCAGATGGGCAAAAAGCAAGACATGAGATAAGCAAACAACCCTTCCTGCTGCCCACCTAAAGGAATCAATAAAGAATTTCAACTGGTGTGGAACAAAACACGTTCTCTTCCTACAGAGTTAATTACAGGAATCCATGAAAGCAATGAGAAAGGTTTTCTCTGATATCAGCAGCCAGTTCTGCCAATTGTTACCCTCACAGTCAAACTCTGATTACTCCTTAATTCTCAACTTAGATAATTTCCAGAGACTGAGTTGAAAAATAAAACAAGTAACCCCAAACTTAATCCTTCCACCACCTTTAGAAATGGATACATTACAGCTTAAATGAAAGGGGGTTTTAAACAAATTTTTTTCAGTCTCAACACTTCTCCAGTAACTTACTGACACTTCTAAATTCAAAAAGAATGGTTATAGATATTTTAAAAGTTCATCTGAAAAAAGCTCTTCTCTGACTATTTTTAAATTGAGGGAGTTTGTTTGTTTGTTTCTGGTTTCTTTTTTCACTCCACATCAAAGTCTGGCAGAACTAAAAACACAGGAGAGTGCTACATATTGTCCTTACTGCAATGCACACAATTCTACACCTCCAACTCACTCTTACTGTATAGAAAAGACACATACTGCATTAATTTTATGATTTGAAGGAATTGATTATATCCTGCAGAACCTCTTTGAAATAAAAACAGGAAGAGAAGAAGAAAGGTTTGTTATTTTAAAGTGACACCAGAACCAGTTAACACAAATTCAATTTTGGGGTTGAATTCTGGAAATTCAATTCTGATAATCCAAAACAGCAAGGATGGAAGAGGAAGTGAAGACTTGTCTTATTAGTGTCATCTAAAATTACTGAGTCACTGTTTCCAAAGCACCATTTATTCCATATATGAGAGACAGTCTGTCACATCTGTGAAACGTGCCTGGCATAAAGATGAGAAGGCCAGGAGTGGATTTGTTACATCCCACCTTTGAACAACCTTCCACAGCTGCCTACCTTCATCCAAATCCCCCTTAGAAACCTTTATAGTACACAAAAACACTCACCAACATTCTCAGCAAAATCAGGAAAAAAACCAACCAACTTTAGAAATTCCTGTTCAATATTCAGATTAGCAGCATTTTGAAAATCTTGCAGTAGGTGTCTTTTTGATATTCAAAAAAAGAAATAAAATACAAAGTGGAAACTCCACCTATTGTGCAATTTATTGGCTCCTCCAAACATCTACTGCTCTCAGAGAACAAATGTTTTTTCTTCAGAAGTCAGCCTTTTCTACAACCATCATTTCCAACTCCACTGCAGCAGTACTAAGGTGATTGAGTTAAGGGAGACTAAGAACTTTGCCCTTAGGGGGAAAAAAAAAGTCAAAACATAATAAATCTGATTCTCAGGAGCAATTATTGCACATACAAAGAGACCAACCTGAATGAATCCATCCAGTGAAACACATCTATAAATTCCTAAAGACTCCACTTGCAGAAATAATGGCAAGCAGCCCCATTAGGAACTTGAACTGCCTACTGACTTAAATACCTCTTGAGTACTCAGGTGTAAATATTCCTTACCTTATGAAGGCAACTTTCTGACTTAAAAGATAATTATACTGCTATTAATTATTTTTAAAGCAATTGAGAGCAATTTCAGGAGAGCAGGTACCCTAAACATCCTATACTTAACACTCTTCCGTTAAATCATGGTGTGTTAAACAAAGTGGGCCACTTCATAGGAAGAAATTCTTCCACAAAATAACTTTGCTCTTAAGTCTTAAAATATTCCTGCTATAACTACAGTAATTATTAAGTTGATAAAATAACTGAAATAGGATATACAATTCTAACTAGTGTCGCTACTTCACAAAAAACCCTGAAACTGAGTGATTTCACAAAGTTTATTAAAATGCAGAACAGGTATTGAAGAAAAGTTGAATTCTGCTACATCAGTGTCCTAATGAAGACCTAAAATGAGGTTTGTCGCCGTTTGATTTATCCGACGCACAGGTCTGTTCAGGAACTAAACCTGGCAGCAGAGAAATCACTTTTACCCGGCTCTCTAAAGGACTCACAGAAATGCTGGGACCCCGCTCACCCCTGCGCTGCTGCAGACAAATGGCCAGAGACCCCTGGGGAAGGGGAGGGGATGGGATGGGCAACGACAGGGGAAGGAGGAAGGGGGTGGGGAAGGGCGATGCGGAAGGGGAGAGGGATGGGAACAGAAGAGGGATAGGGGAAGGGGATGAGGATGGAGGGGAGGGGACGGGGACAGGCGAAGGACCGGGAGAGAGGGAAGGCCAAGGCTCCGGTGGTACCTGCGCCAGCGCCGCCGCCCTGCCTGCCTGCCCGCCCGCCCCCAGTGATGTCACTGCTCCCCGCCAGCCGCTCGCCGTAGGGCCGCAGGGGCGCCCGCACACTGCCTGAGCTTCCTTTTCCCCCCAGGGTTATTGAAAAACGAAACAAAAGCCCCAACATAAACAAATAAACAAACAAGAGTAAGAGAGTTTGACGCCCTTCCTCTCGTGTGCGTGCGTGCTCTGCCCCTGCTCCGGGAAGGACGCGTTGGACGCCTAAGCCCTGTGCGTGCTGGCGGAGCGAGGCTCTCCCGGGCGCCTGCTTGCAAACGTCAGGCGCTCGCTGGGCAGCCCCGGGAGCGGGTCCTTCTTTCCCGGGCGGGCGGCGGCGGCGGCGGCTCCTCGGTTCATGTGAGTGTCCCGGCGGGGCCGCGGGCTCGGCCGGGCGGGCTCGGCCCTCGCCGCGCCCTCGGTGCCCCGCTCCGCGCTCCGGTGCCCTCGCCTCGGCGCTCCCTCGCCAGCCGCTGGGAAACTGCGCTGTGGGTGCCCCGAGTCTGCCCGCCGGGCCGGGCCGGGCCGGGCCGAGCTCCCTGCGGTGGGTGGGAGGGAGCCAGGCGGGGCCCCGGTAATTTGTTGCTGCTAAGTTGCTGCGAGCCGCCGGCGCAGCGCGGGTGTCCCGTGGCGGTGGTCGTAGGGATGCCGCCCTCGTGGGGGAGTATCGGAGTGCCGGGATCGGAGCGGGAGCCGCAGGAAGCGGCGTCACGGTCGTGGCTCAGTTCATCCCGGGGTGTTATGGCGGGGCGCTCTGGCTGTAGGGCGGCGTGGGGAATTCAGATCCCGCGCTCTGCGTGGGGGACGCGGCCGCGCGTAAAGCGGTTCCTCTGAAAGCGGCTGTGGTCCTTTGTGCAGTGCTGTCCCTGGATGAGCGCTTGGAAGCGGCGTAGGCTGGTGGGCTGTGCGGGGAGATGCTGTGTTAGCCTGGAAAGTGCATGTACGGGAATATCCACTGGCGTTTGCTTATTGCTAAAGTAAACGTAGATGCTGCCTCACTTTTGGATAATCGTATAAGTGCCGTTACACCCTCGTATAGCCTTGAGTGAGGAACAGAGTATAACCCAGTATTTGGTCCGTCCTCAGCAGAGGTACAAGGTTTAACATACAGCACGGGTTCTGTGCAGGGATGCGTGCGTTGGACCGACAGGGATGAGCTTGTGGTTATGTTGCCAGTCCACAGCCCCCCAGCACATGGCAGCACTCCTGAAGCACTGTATATATTGGGTATCTTTCGGTATTAAATCAACATACATGTCAGTACTGTATGTATCAGATAGTGCTGTATCTCATCAATAAGTGGTTTTGAGCTGGGTTTAGCAGCTGGCAAAATAAAGGCAATGCTACTACAAACTGAGTAATACTTGCATTTCTTGCTCTGTTTCTTTAACTCAAAGATTTTTATTTTCTTTTAAGTGAAGTCATTGCTTTTCACAAATAGTTCTGGGGTTCAGGATACTTAGATGAAATCTGCTGTAATGTGAGGCAGTAGGGATTAAATGCAGCCTCCCAGTTTGTTATGTCCTTACCATTCACTTGTTATATTATACTCTAGTTATGTTTAAATTTTATTACACACTGTTGGAAAAGGAAGCACAGATTCCATAAAATTAAGCAAGGCCAGAGTCTGAAACCTGAGTTTTTAATACTGGATGTTGCTAAAAGGTGTAAGGCCTTAGAAATGACTAACAGAAAGAACTTTGGCAAATGGTTGGTATAGTGGGGGTTTTAATTTTGGGCGGTTTTGACTTTATTTTTGCAGGGGGGGCAGTGTTGAATATTTTTAGGTAGCCTCAAGGGTCATTGTTTATCAATGCAACTTCACCATAATATATTCTCTCCACCCTGTCACTCCTTAACAACATATTTCTGTTGGAGTAATTTTCACTTATGAGAACATTATGCAGTTCCTTTGATCTTTTAGCAGCACTGAATCCTGAAGGTCCAAGATGTTGAAGGCAGAAATTATTCTTAAAACTAGTTTCAGCAAGTTTGTGCTCTAGAATGTCTCTTTCCTGTTGTAACTATACGCATATTTTCCATACATTGCTCTAGGTATCTTTATTTACACCTTTAAATGTAAAGAGGGAAGGAAACAACTTCTCATTCTCCAGACTGAAGCAGTGGATTGTGTGAAAAAAGTGGTATCAAATGAAAAAGGATATTTGCTAAAAAAAATTTGTGGAAATCTTTAAATAGTCCATCAGCTTGGAATAATAGGACTCAAGTTGCCTAGAGCCTTGAAGACTTGATGCTTCTGATAATGAAGCATATTTGAATGGGAAAACAATCTGAAAAATAAGTTTAATGCAGAAAGGTATGATGATATAGCCTTCATATTGTTGTAACTCTAATTTAGTATGGATTTACTAGTGGCAAGTTAACTTAGGGTCTTTTTATTGAAGTAGGGCTAAGCAGTCTATGGATTTTTCTTAATCTCAGTTTTTCAGCTTCCCTGCCCTTTCCCAGTTTAAGTAGAATAAATAATTTTATGGATGTCGTATTACTCTGAAAAAGTTTGATAACGGAGTGAGGGTGGATCTTGAATTAACAAGAAAAAACACATATTGAGATGCAAAATAGGAGATAAATGTTATCCCAGACCTGTCTAGACCAAGAATGAGAAGAAGAATTGAATTCTTGTGTGCCTACAAATCCCACATACTTTAAAAGTTCCCATGAACATACTTGGGAAATACCTATATAATAAAAATTATGTACAACAGTTGTCATTAGAAGGATTGGTCAGGTGTGCAGAAAGACAAATCTGGTATTGACCATAATATTTTTGAGCTTTCCTGATTATGAACTTTCCTGATTATGATTGCTTTATGTCACAGCTATTAATTCATGTTTGTCTCTTCTAAGGGAGTGCTACCTAAAACTTAAGAAGGTCACATGCTAGCCAACACAGACAAAAGTGGGGAGTCAGCACAGAGGGCAGCTGGTAGGAACATCAGATGTGAGCAAAGCAAACAGCATCTCCTCTTTCTTGCAGTGGTATGAGTTGTATGGTGTCAGTGCAGCAGAGACCCCCAGAAATGCGTGTGTTCTCCTGAGCAGTTACCTGTTCTTACATTCACCAAGAAACATTTTTGCTGTTAGATATCCTGTCATGCTGGGGGTGAGGGGAAATCAATATTTATTTTTCATTTCCATGGTTACATTAGTATTAAACAGCAGGGGGAGGAAAAAGGTCTCCAATGGCTTTTTTTTCTCCAGTGCAATGGAAGCCGTCCTTATAATTTAATATAGTTTCAAAAAGATTTGGATACTTCTCAAAGCAGCCTTCTGATGTCTTTTTTTCTATTAATATTTTGTAATATTGAATTTTAGGTTTCTCTGTGCTTGGGGAAAAGTGCTTTCTTTAGGAAAAAACCCTTTAAGGAAAATCTTGAAGTGACTGCAGATCACTAAGTCGTCAGTTGAGCAATTTTTTCTCTTGGAGGACAAAAAAATGCAATGCTGTCTGCATTATAATGTTAGAGGTCAATTTATTCAGAGTGAGTGTAAATTTAATACATTGGTATTTTACTTCACAGGTGGTTTCTTTATCCTACTTTCACACTTAACAAATCTTTCATGTCTATTATGTTGTCCCAAATAAACACACTTGAATATTTGGAAATATCACAGAAGGGCAGGTTTTTATTGCATGGTTTTTAAGTTATATAAAACACAGGCATGTAAAAGACAGAAATGTGATTGGGTGTAATACTGGGTGTAACAAAAGGACCTTAGCAGAAGAGGAGCAAAAGATCTTCTCATCTACTGTAACTTAATCACTTCTGACAGATGTTTGCCTAGCCTGTTCTTAAAACCTTCCAGTGATGGATATTCCACAGCCTCCAAAGGCAGCCTGTTCAGTCTATTATTCTCACTTGAAAGTTTTCCAAAACTTAAATCTTGTTTTCTTTTTCATGTCTGCATCAGACCTGGTGAACAGTTTAGTCCCATTCTCGTACCAACTTGCTTTGTCTTTGAAGAACAAGACCAGGTCTCCCATTTATCTTCTCTTCTGTAGACTAAACAACTGCACTTCTTTCAAGTTTTTTGATCTTCTTTGAAGTGTCTTGAAAAAGTTGAGAGGCAGGAAAGGGGAATCTGAACAAAGGCAAATCTCTGTGCCAGTTGTAGGGGGTCTTGAGTATGTATGAGTTCAGTGTGAGTATTGCTTGGGCAGCCGCTTGAACAGCTGAAGCAGTTTGCCTATAAAAAATTGTGGCTGGTCAGCTTTCCTGACTTGCTTCCCCCTTATTCCAACCTATGTCACTCAGACTTGCTTTCTAGAGAAATTAGAAGTTTGAGCTTTTGTTTTCTTTAAACTGGAGCAGACAGGTGTGGCAGGGTAGTAGACTCCCAGGTGAGGAGTTGTTCTCTGTAGTTTTTGTGATATAGTGTTGTGTTAATTGATTGAGTTGTTAGTTGCCTTTATGCCTTTTGGGCCATAAAGTTTTCTAATGGTGAAGTCCATAACAAGCTTGAAACATGTTGCTAGAATGTATTTTTCCTCCTGAAAATACAGCCCCTGTGGTTACAGTCAGTTGAATAGATTTGATAGATGAAACAAGAGATTTTTTGAGCATAATAAAAACATGCTAGTTTATTTGGATAGAATGGTGGCTCCAAATGCTTTGAGATTGTCACCAGGTCCATTTGAGTATTCCTAAACTTTCCAAACATCCATGTTTACATTTACATAGGAGAAGTTTCTTGCCTGAGTATGCTCTGTGCTTTTAAGTTCAGTACTGTTAGAAATTTCTGGGCAGTTACAGCTGGTTTTAGGCATCGCAATTGCTGTCAGTCTTGATTACGAAGTTCAGTGTGCCAGATTCCTGTTCTTTCTAGGGATCAGTTGCTTATGATGCAAATCTCTGTGCAGCCTCAACCAGTGCCTCACCACTCTCAGGTCTTAGGTTCTTATGTCACTTAATATCAATTAACAGCCTAGAAACTGTTCTTTGACTTCCAGAACTGCGGAGAGGGAAGATTAAACTAGCATTCCTATTAGAAAGCAACATGTACTGTACTTAATCATCATCCACTAAACACAATTCATGTAGAACTCATTTTTTCCTCAGAATTCTTAAACGCTGACAGAGATTCTATTCAGGATTAGGAGAAAATTGAATTCCTTGCAGCTGGTGATGCATTAAATATCATCAAAATTGCCTCAAGTTAGCACATGTATTCTTGAGGTCATTTGCTTCAATCTTTTGGCATAAAACTGCCTATTATGGAAGACTTCTATTTCCATTTCCTTCTCATCAGGAGCTTTTCCAACATAGCTGAGTATGAATTAATAGTGTAAAGATTAGTTTGTGACTTCAGGACCCTCTCTCAGAAACTATCCATGGCTATTGGATCTGATTTCTATCCCAGAGTGTTTCTCAGTTACAGTTTAATATACAGCTTTGTAGTGGCGTTTTGTTTCAGACGGTCAAGATAAGTGGACAGATCATTTCAGCAGCTCATTTGTCCGGGGTAGCTGGGGACTGCTGTTCCCCCAGGAGTGCAGGAGCTGGTGCATGGCATGTGAGGCATCGCATTTGGCTTGCTGGCAGCTGCTCTGGAGGCAAGGCCCTAAGTTCACCTCTGTGAACACATCTGCTAGTCCTACTGTAGGGTTTGAAACCTTCTGTGTCAAGGGCTCTAATAATTGGTAACAGTCACACACTGAGGAAGTCACTGTTGCCAACTAGGATATGACACTGAATCGTACCCCAGGGAAATGAATCTTTTCTTAGGGGTTCAGTTACCCTTGCTGCATCACAGTGGGTAAGTAATTTCACATCCAAATGACCCTCTATAAAATAATGCTCATGGTAAGACCTAGGCACACACAGATCTTTTCCTTTTCCTTTCCTTTCCAATTTACTGAAAACTTACCTGCAAATTAGCACTTTTGAAGATGTTAAATCAACATATGTCAATTGAAAATAATTGTTTAAAAAATATTGGATTTTTAATAGAAGAATTTAGAACACAGCAAAATTAGAATTTAGCTAACTTGTCTTCAAATTCTTTTGTTTCTATGGTTTGAATCCATAAATGAAAAATGGCTATTCCCCAAAAGGTGCTTGGAGGATTGTTCTGTCAGAGACTATCAGTCTTAATAGCTGACATCACCCTCAACATCCAAGATGAGTGCACAGGGAGTTTGTTTGCTTTTGTGAATTTTTATTTCCCTCTGCACAGATCAGCATTAAAAGAGGGGAAATAATTTTCATCCTAGAAGTTTTAAAAGCTGTGAACCCCAAGTGCTTCTCAGTGCATACAACTACAAAGAAGTGATAGATACTGCTGGAACGTGGTTTTGAAGTGACATAAAACTGCTTCTGGCTGCTGAGGATTAGTTGTCAGCCCACTTTGGATACAAAAGTTCATTTAGACTTTTCATTCCACAGCTGAATAAATTTTTTTCTCTGCACAGGGTTAGTTAGTATCTCTATAGGTTTTCATTAAAATATCATCCTATTATGTGAGTAAATTCAGCATTGGAAAGTACAATTATTTGTGTTCTGTGGGTTTTTGGGTTTTTTGTATAAATAAGGTGCTGCAGCTGCAGGCTCAAAGTTCATCAAGGACTGCTGTTACCCTGAAAATTTTGTTTGACAGCTTTGTTGCTCCCTATTAAAAGATGTTTGCCATTATTCTTGCATTGGTTACACACAGATGTGCACACAAACATGCACGCTTTCAGTTTTTTCTTCAGGTGTTATTTGGCCCACATAAAGAATGCCTAAAGGTTCTGCCTCAGTAAATACCAGCAGCTGCTAATGTGTCTGAAGTTAGAGGACACTGATTCTTTCAAAATAGATCTGCATGAGGTCTGCTCAGTGCTTTTGTTGAGTAAGCAATGGCTATTTTTAACCTGAGCACTTGTTTTAATTGAATGGTTAAATCCTGTTTGCGTTTAGCTGCGCTACAAGATACTCCTTTTACATGTAGAAAAGCTGATATTAATGTAAAAGTAGTAAATTTCAACGTTCTTTTTTAACACACTTGGACTATGTAAGATAACTAGCAGACAGGTTTCAGATATTAAGAGCATTAGGAACTGAAATGTTCCTGTGAACTACCTAACCAATACAATTATTTTGCAGACTATTGCAGACATAAAATACATTGTTTAATGATATTCTTATTCTCAAACTTCAAGTTTCTAAGGAAAAGATATTTTTGAAGTATCTTCTCAGCAGCTAAGGTTTTTTGACAAGGATTTTTATCCTTTTTGCTATGACAGACCCAAAAGATGAATACCAGATTTTGAGGGATATTTTAAAAATAAATCTCTGTTCTCAACTGAGACTTCTCTTAGGAAGAGAGTGTAAACAGCTCTTTCTTTTCCTTTCTGTAACTGCTGTACTTGCTCTAAATTAAGGAAGTAGTGTTAATGTACGCTTTTTTTAGGATAAAGTTACAAAAATCAGTTAAATGCCTGAGAAGCTGTTCTACTTGGCATCAGCAGGTGGATTTCAGTGCAGTTCTGATTCTTCTCTCTGATTTATGATTAGTTTACTCTGTAGTTACAACAGTAATCTAAAGCTTTCACTTTACTTTCCCAGTAAAACCCTAGAGGGTGAACCACAGTACAGATTCTTTGAGTTCCTGTGACATATGCTGATCTTGCAGACTTGTCCAGATGCATCTGAGTCCTCTTAAATTTCTGAATTTATAGGCATATATGTGTGTCTGTAATTGTAAAGTTCATCACCTGTCAGGGAAGTTTTATGAGGATACTTAGAGACATGAATAGCAAATACTTTTTAATAGATATATTTTTATTTGTATATGCACACACATCTATATATAACCACAGAAAACCCCAACAAAATGAAAGAAAAATGAAATAAACAAAAAACCTTGTCAGTTTTTGATGTAAGGTTTCTGTTCCGAAGACCTGGATGTATTTTGTGTTTGGAAATCAGTGATTACAGTCAAAGAAAAGAGGCAGTATGTTGTGGGTGTTGCATCTTTTCCATCGTGGGATTTATTTTGGGAATTTCTTGTGCACATGGTGATCATTTACTGAAAGCTTTTTGATTGTATTATTAAAATATTAATGCAGTGGGATTTGAAAGATAAACATTGTTGAAAAATACATAAGGCTGTCCAACTGTTTTGGCATATGAGCTGCTACTTAAACTGCAGCCTGCACTACAAAGCACAGCCAGATGAATCTCTAGGGCACTTGCAGGGACCTGGCAGATGCAGTGGGTGTGGAACCTGTGAGACTTCAGTCGAGCTCAAAGCAATTGCTTTCCTTGAGCTGTGCTGTGAGCCATCCTCGGCTGCTCAATTACTGGGCACACTGCTCAGGTTAATAAATTAAGGTGTAAGTTTTGTTACAGACCGCATCCAAATGCTTGACTGCTGTCTTAACCTGGGCAGAACTCCTTAAGGCTGATCGTGTCTCTGCTTTGTCCTTGGAGTGTCTCATCAGAGGTGGGAAAGAACACAAAGTTGATTCAGAATTGGACTGAGGCAAGCATTAGTAGGAATTTCTCCCTGAATAGACATTTAGCACAAGTTTACATCAGGGATGTGAATAAAGCTGGAAGTACTCTTAACCTTTTGAATGCTGCAGCTGTAGTGTGTTAAGGTATGATGCAGTTAATTAATACAATGTGGCATCTACTAAAGTCTTGAAATAGAAATTGAATGAAAATTATTTTTACTTCTGGCTATTGAGTTTCTAATGAGCTCTACCATATCAATCCCAGATATCATTTCATTCATTATATGTTGTAATATATGCCTTACTTCCTCATTCATTGCTTCTCATAGGTTTGATTTTTTGCCTGTCTCAATGCTACGACTTGCTTGTAACTTCAGTGCATCATTTCCTTTCAAGGCAGACTTGTCTTCATGTTTAAAAATAGTCATTACTAAGTAACTTCTGTTGTCTCAAAATTGGTACCAGTGGATAAGCCTTTTGTTGTGTGATGTTCCATCATATGTTTAAAAAATCTCTTTCATGCTGCAGTGTTTTTCAATATGAAAAAGTTCAGTTTTCTGTGTTTTTACTATTTACAGCCCTTTAAAATTGGGAGGGGTAGGCTCTTAGGACTACTAAAAGGACCTGTCTGCAGCTGGGATTGAGCCTGATTTATCTGGCAGCCAGAAGGGTTGGATTGTAGTCTCCAGAGCTAGCAAATCATTCCACAGAGCTGACATTCCTGCTTGGATGGACTGTGTTAGACATTTTGGTGTTGGAAAATCTGCAAAGCAGTTATTCTGACTTTCTCAGTGCCAAAGATGTAAGTTGAAATAACATACAGCAAAAATGTGCAACTTTGACGACTAATTTGGTGCTTGGCAAATTCCTTTCAATACTGACCACACAGAAGCTTATAGACAGGGAATACATAATAAATTGTATTTAAGAGCTAAATGAAAAAAACCCCAACAAACCGGCTGGTTTGACTGTTCAAAGACCCAGTTACAGGAATCGCAGTTTGGGGAGAAAGGATGACAAGATCTGATGTCTTTCTGCAATTATGAGTCTTTAAAGCTGTGCTGATGTATTTTGTAATACCGTCTTAACATTTTAGGCTGTAACTTCATTTTGTTCCTATTAAAATGAGCACTCTTTTTTTAGAAAAATTGAATTTTTCTAATAAAATTTAGAAAAAATATTTTTTTAGAAAAATACCAGGGTAGTAGTTAAAAATTCATTTCATCTTTTGTAGTACCCAAACCTCTAGTACCTGGCAGGGAACTGCTGGTCTAGTACTGCGAGTCAAAAATCAGGTTCCATGATGATTAATTTGATAATTTCTAGGTTTCAACTTTTTATACTGCAATCTACCAATACTGCTCGAATTTTGGAAAAAACCCCAAAACCAAACCAGCTGTGGAGTTGTGGTTTGGGTTTGGGGCTAGGCGTTTTGTTTTGTTGATTTATTTCTTTACTTAAAAAAAATTTTTGTGGGTTATTTTTGTTTCTTTTGGGAGTGATTTTTGTTTGTATGTTTTCTGGGGGTCATTTTTTTGTTTGGCTGTTTTTTGTTTGTCTTTTTATTTTAATTTTGCTGTTGCTTTTTAAGTGTTTGCCATATTTCTGCCAAAAATGTTTTGATAGGTCTTGTTTGCCTATATGTGGAGAAGGACCTGGGTGACCATCTACATTTTGAATACTTACACACATTTGCTTAAGGCCTTGGATTGTACTTCTAGATGTGTGAACTTTGTGCTATTCAGGAAATGTACATGCTTCCCTTACAGAGCTATCAATAAACTTAATTCTGAAAGAGAGTTGAACTGGTAGTTAAATCTTCACTGATATGTGCCTCAAGTGTGCTTGAAATGGTATTTAGGTGTAAGTGCACTATGTCTTTTTTTTTTGCTCCATTATAACAAGGAAATTATGGGTTTGATAGTAATGCAATGCAGAAGTACCTAATACCTAAAATTCTTGTTTTCTTTCTCAGCATTATAGTGGTTGTTATTGATAGCTTTGCCTCTTTGTGTATGGATTTCAAAGGCACATTTTTTGAAACTGTTTGTGAACAGCTCTATATTTGAGGGGTTTTTGTTTGAGAATTTTTTTTTTAATTGAGGAATTATATTTTTCCACACATAAAACTGTGGAAAACCTACATTTCCAATATGTAAATATGATTATTTTCTATCTGTTAAGGGTGGAATCACATGATCTTTTGGAACTTCATTTCCTGAGAAGGGATATATGGGTACAAAAGCCATGATTGTGTTTTACAGCATATAACAGGTATAAAGCCAGTGAAATACCAAATTTTTTGTGGTAGTGATGAAACGTACTAAACGTACCTGATCTCCAAAGTGTCCTAGCAACAGAACTGTTTAACTGAAAATTTGTAACAAAGTGTTTCAGGCTATTGCTTCCCTTAGACAAGTGGGGAATTGCTGCTGATTTTCTTTGCATTGCTTAAGAGTGAAGTGTGAGGGTGATCAAGTAAAAACTAAGATTTGATCTCAGAGCTAGTTAGTTGTAGCTCTTCTGTGTTTTGGCTCAGATTTTTTTATATAGTTTAAATTTTTGGAGGTTTGAAAACTAAAAACTGTCTTAAGTTTTTCTACCAAAAATGTGAAATCATCAAATCAGGTATTCTAAATTCTAGCAAAAGGTGCTGACAGCATCAGGCCTAGAATATTTTGTCAGAAGTTAGAAGGAGCCTTTAAGAAAGAATTGATTTATAAAGAGTGGATCTCAGTTCTCCAAGATGAGAAAATATGGGATGAGTTACAACAGTTGCCTAGTTGCAGTGCTACTTTGGTTCAGCCAAAGAAAACATACTTCTGGTCTGCTTTCTTCTGTTTTGATCTGCTAACTGTTGCTCCTTACCTTGCAGAATAAGAAGGTGTGATGTGAGATTCTCAAATCTGGTTCACTGTATCCTCACAGTTCATAGAAGTGCAAAGCACAGGAAAAACGAATCTGGCAAGCAGCTGGCACATTCTCTTATGTTTATGGGTTTTTGTAAGATTGTGTGCCAGAAAGGACCATACTCAGAAAAGATGCTCAGATAGAAGGCTTTGAACACACTTCTTGTAGAAACAAAGTGATTGTTGGTACTTGGTCTTTTTACAGAGAGTAGCATGCTTTGCTATACAAATTGCCCACAATTCTGCAGAGGAAGAAAAAGACTTTAATTTGAGACCTCCTTAGGATTTAAGACCAAAAGCTTAGGAAGAGGAATTAACATTAAGTATTTTTATGCAGTTTAAATTATTTAGCTTTAGTTAGCATTGGAGAAATTACCTTTGTGGTGTTAATAACTTTTAGAATATACCATTGATTCTGTTAGATTTGAACAGATCATCTCAATTGAAAAGCCAGCATGTGTTTTTGTAGATCTTTATTTTTTTTTGTCTAGTGAGAAAATAAAATCTCTGATCTTGGTTGGCAGCCACTCATTACCATACCATAAACATGTGCCTCACAGAAAATGCCACCTGGGCCATTGTGTGGTTGTTGCCTGCTCTTTGTTAAAGGTGAATAGAACTAGCTTTGCTCTATGACTACTTGATTCCTCCATGGCAAGCACAGAGCAAAGAGCAGGGGTGGGTGAGAGCAAAGCTCCATGCAGAAGAGGATGCTGTCCAGGTGTGGTGGGCTGTCAAAGTTTACCCTCTTACTGTGAAGGAATTAACTGTGTACTTGGGAGAGGAAGAGAGGAGAAGGAGGCACTTGTGGTTAAATCTGCAGTTGTAACCTTTTTGTGTTGATATTAGCAAAGCATTGCAAGAAAAAGCTGAGAGCTTCAAAGTACTGAGCTTTTTAAAATTTCCAGCTGGAAAAAGGAATGCTCAGAACTAATTATTTTAGGCTTTAGTAGTCAGTTATTTTCCAGTTTCAGGTGTTGCTTTTTATTTTGCTTGTTTGTGGTTTTGTTTTGGTTTTTTTCTGTTTAATGGTTGCTTTTCCAATAGTGGAAAGTAATTGGTTCCATGTTCGGACTATGGATAGATTCCAAAACTCATTTGTAGAGTTTTAAGTTTTAAATTTTGTCATTAATTTTATGGGGATTTTGGCTTTTACTTGCTTTTAACAATAGACAACATTGAAAAGTAAGGTACAACCAAATTTACATTTTTAGCGTCTTTCGTGTGTTCAGTTTTTGATTTGGAAATATTCTAAAGTGGGGGCCAATGTTGATAAAGTATTTGTAAAACATGTTAAAATTTGGGGATAATTTGTACTTATATGAGAAGTCTTGATTTGTTGTAGAGTTTGCCATTTTGGGGACACTTCCACGCTACTTGTTTTTGAGCAGCAATGTGAGATAGTGCCTGTTTTCTCCTGCAAGGGAACTGCAGCTACTTAGAAGATGGCATCAGGCAGTGCTTTCACTTTAAAAAAAGATGGGCAACTCTCTTAATCAGCAGGTAGAATGATGAGAAATTAAACAGCTCGCATGTGTTGAAGTGCAGTGTAATGAATAACTGTACAGCTTGAGTCTTTTGTTTCAAGATTGAGTTCCATTGAGTGGAGCAAGTGGGTTTTGTAGCAGTCCTGAGTGTCTTGCAACAGAGGTCCCCAGAGGTCTGAGATAAAACAGTTTCCCTTAGCTAAGCAAGCAGGTAACTTTAGGACTTTTCCAGAATGTCTGAATGGAACTACACTGTACCTGTTTTTCAAAGCAAGGGAAGGGAGCTCATTAGGCACAATTGGATGAAGTGACTTTACTTTCAGTTGCTCTTTGGGACATTTTTTCCGAAGCAGGTCAGAATATATCTGCAGTGAGCTGTGATCTGGTTTTTAAGCTATATTATTTCTGGTTTTCTTTCTAATTTTTAGCTTGTGTATCACCAATAAGAGTTGGTTGTTTCAGGATTTTTTTTTTTTGTTAGGGTGATAGGATAGTAGAGGGCAAAGAAAATAGAGTAAAGGTTAAAAAAGAAAAAAGAAAAAAAGAAAATTGACTGTAACCTTTGATTGTTGCAGTTCTCATATTTTTAATGTGTTTTGTATTCTATAATAAAGGGTGGGTCTTACTTTTTTCCTTCATGTGCCCTTTTTGGATACAGTTTTATCACTCTTCTGTATGGGTTCCTGTGCTTGTTCCTGCAGCAGTTCATTTCAGCCTGTTGCCTTTTTATATTAGCATCGGAAATACCTATTCCTTTGTGTTATTGTTACAATACTAGCCTTACAGAAATTTATTTGACAAGTGGGAAAATTGTAATCATGTAACTTCATTTCCAGATCTTCAGTTCATTAGCCAACTTGGCTAAAATCTATAAAATGTACCAGCTCTATTCACTTTGAAGTTTTAGTAGCATTTTTGTTGTTGTTGGAAAACTTTCCACTGTTAGTATTGTGTTCCCCTGAGAGAATTTGTAGCTTGCAAGAAATCTTACTGGTATGCAGACTGTAATATCCCAGGCTTTGTATTATGCTGTGTTGTGCCATAATAATTTTATGTCTGTTTCCATTTGACATCTCAATTAGGAGCTTATTGGAATCACTGGTTTCCTTTTTGAAACTCTCTGTTTTCAGTCTGCCCATGAAAAAAAAATTATTTTCTTGTTAGCAGACATTAATTTGAATATAAAAATTAATTTAGTTGTCCTGGAGAGATTTTTCTGCTCTTTGCTCCAAGAAAAATCTCTTGTGGATGAGTGGAAGGTGTGATGGTCATAATACTCTCACATCTTTAAGTGAAACAGTGTGTGTAAAACAGACTTCAATTGTATTGCTTTGCAAAGAAGGCAGGATTTTGTTTCATGCACCACATTTGCAGGATACCCTATGCATCATCTGTCTATTACACCGCTCTCTGGCTTTGTGAATTTTACTTTGAGAACTTTTAAATACACTATTCCTTTTAAATGCACTATTTCAGAATAATTGTAGTTAGTTTTCGGGGTTTTTTTTACTATTATTTTTTAAAATATATTTATATTCCTGAGGACATTTGAGTTATTTATAACGTAAGATCAGATCTAAAACGTGTGTTGATTTTTAGAGTGCAGCAAAGGCAGTATGTTAACCCTGGCATGAGTGTGATTGTAGCTGTTCACCTTTCAGTTACTTCTAATCTCTTTTTTCTTTAGCATGACTTTTGTTGCATATCCCAAGAGGGAATATTATTTGTATGTTAAAACCAGATTTAGATCATAGTGTTACAATACACTTGGAATAAAATAGGAAGTTATCTGCCAATTTGATATGAGAAAAGGCATTTTTGGATTTTGATAAAGTTGAGGAGCCAATACATGTGCCTGGATTGCCATTTTCTTACCAGTTCTGTCATTTGTTGCAGTTCATGGACGAATTTACAGGAATTGAATCACCTCACAGGAATTGAATCACCATTGCTTGTAAAGATCTTTTCTTCCCACCTGTAACCAGTTTTCTTGATTTACTTTAGAAGAGGCAGCTGTTAGTACAGATTCTTTTCTCATTTAGATACTGAGTGGGAGGGTAAAAGCACTCTCTGCAGCAGATATGAGTGATTGTAACTGTTTTTCATCATTCTGTTGCCACTATTGGAGCTCTTGTGTTTAGACTTGTGTTCCTGAGAAAGAAGGTAGGCCAGATTTGGTAGCTTTCAAAAACTAATGGCTGTACACAAGGCATAACAACTTTGGAACATTAGTGAAACATTAGTAAATGGTGAATACAATAAAAGAAGGTTCGACAGCATTTATTTGTGCTCTTTACTTGTCTTTTGTGTTCCCTGCTTCTTCGTTATCTGTGTGCTGGCCCTTCCATTTCAGTGGATGCAAAATCAAACAATCAAGTGCTAAAATAATTCTGAAGGTGTAAACCTCTAATAAAAGCTGTTTTTATCGGAGATAAGTAAAAATACTCATGAAACATGACTATTAAAAGTAAAACAGTAATGTCTTAATATATGCACAAGCACAATGTATGAAGTATTCAGTATATTCTGAATTAATTTATTGGAAGTGTTTGGAAATTTTTGTGGCATGATTCCATTTTCTTTCTCAATAAAACTTGATATATGCTTAATTTTTTTTTTTTTTAGCTAACCCCAGGATACAGTGTTTTCCTGTCCAGTCTTTTCCCTTTTATTTCTTTCCACATTTTCCCCCTACCACCCCCCCACCCCCCTGCCATGTATTCATACCTGTCTTTCTGAGAGGATAGATTTTTTCTGGTGCTGGGGAAAAAAAAATAGCTTTTCTTTCAAAACACTTGAAAGCAGCTGTCAAACATCAGATTCTGTTTAAGTTAGCTTTTCGTTTGGACTTTGCGTTAGGAGGTAGGAGCCCAGCTTTTCACTTAGCAGATTTTTTTTATTCAGCAACTGATTTGAGAACTGCTTGACATGGTAAGAGATAATAGTGTTATTGCATTAAGCAGTCATTAATTTTAGGCTGTTCTTTGTCTAGGTTTTTATCCCGTTTTTTGGTAAAGATGGCAGCCAACAATGCAGTGCTGAACAGACTGGAGCAGAAGGGTGCAGAGGCTGATCAAGTTATTGAGTACCTCAAGCAGCAAGTTGCCCTGCTCAAGGAAAAAGCCAGTAAGGATTTGTCTATCTTATGCTAAGCCTTTTAACCAGATGGTTAACAGTAAATGCACATAGGAGAAAATGAGAACAATTGGTGTGTCAGCTTTTAAACGTGTTTCAAGTTCTCCAAGATAAACCTTGCAATCGAAGCCCCACCTGATTGTCATGTGGGTTGTGAGGGTTTTGTTCTGGTTTGGTTTGGTTTTTTTTGAAGCTGCTTATTCTGAAAGAGAAGAGGTATGGATGAGAAAGAATTAATACGCAAATTATGGAAATTTGATAGGACATGATTCCATTTGAAGGGAGAAAGGGAGTTGGAAAGAATATGAGACTATGCCTTATTTTGAATTTATTACTGATTTTTCACAACTATGGCATTCTCTCGATCGTGTCATACCTTCAATTTTGATATTTTGTACTCAACTGTATCAGTGAATAAAGGTGCTCTGTATTACAAACATCATCAAGGTTTTTCTGTCGGTTTCTCAGAGTTTTTTCTTGAAATTTTGTTTAGGGGTCTGAGAAGATAGTATATCGAGGGGCAATTTCATTATATAAGTATTGTAAAAATGTCTATTTTGACAACAAAGAAAATAATTCCTAAATATTTCTGATTTTATACTCCTTGAAATTTTTCACTTTTGTGCTGTTTGGCTCACCATGTTTCACTTTTCTTTAAAAACAAAACTCTGTGTCCAAAGTGATGAATGCTAGTTACTGAAACCTGTTTTTTTTTTTTTTAATGTGTCAACTCTAGTCTTGCAAGCATCTCTCCGAGAAGAGAAGAAGCTCCGTGTAGAAAATGCTAAACTGAAGAAAGAAATTGAAGGACTGAAACAGGAGCTGATTCAGGCTGAAATTCGAAATGGAGGTGGGGAAAAATGTGCTCTTCTCATACAACACTTATGTAGTTAGCACAAAACTATCTTAATTCTTCCTGATTTTTATTGTTCTGTGTGTGACTCTATGGTATTTCTTAAAAATTCTGGATTTCCCCTGATTCCATGCCTATGACAAGGCATGGAATCAGGGATTCCAACATTTTAATAAGCTGCAAGCCTGACAGATCGATATACTAAACTTGATCAGACATGTAACTAGTTCTTTGTATTTTTTTGTTCAGTGCCTTGCATAATAGGCCATGAACCTCACTGATGAGGATGACTCCTTGTAAATCTGTAGAAATTGCTACATGTCTAACTCTTCTTGCTACTTTTAATATTTAATCTAGCATGACTGAAAAATCACTATGGAAAGATCAAGCCATGGTGCAAAGTACAGATGGTCAGGGACTTACTAGGAAAGCTGTGGTTATGTAAATCTATAAACAATGTGTTCTGAATTTGTGATTCTGTGCTTTAGACCAGCCTTCCATTGGACTTATTCTTTCTTTGCTCTCCTCTATGTAGTTCTGTTCAACTTGTACCATCATTGTATACTTCATAGTAAAAAGAAAAAGACAAAAAAAGCCCCAAAACTGAAGTGTTTCAGATACACTGTGTTGTCTTTTAAAATTATTGCCAAAAAGTCCTCTTCTGCCCTCAACAGTTATTGCTATTAACCCATGCTATCAGAATTCTAAATTGTTTAAGCTAGTATCCAGTGTATCTGGATGCTGGCATTTAACTGCACTGAATGTTTAACTGATGTAAAAACACATTCAGTCTTCAAAACGATTAACATGTTGTGAGTACAGAGAATTCTTTTTCTCCTTTGGACACCAATAAAGCCCTTTCATGTACTAGACCAAACCATTAGTTATATTTCTCCCTTGTCTTTTAGTCTGCAGCAGTTCTTGACATGTGCAGGAATTTCAGAGAATCTGTTGGGCTTGAGAAAGGTCTCAAGGTATATTGGTCCAAGATGGCAAAGGAAATACTTGGTGCGCATCTTCCTTTAGTTAGCTAGTTCATCTAAGTGGTAGTAAGACTAATTTCAGATCTTTTCTTTTGAAGGAAGTAGATGTTTGTTAAATCTGAAAGGACTAAGTATGAGCACAGAAATAAAAAGATGAAAAATATCACAAGATGTTTTTTCAAAAAACTGAGAAACAAAGACTTTTCCCCAACTAGCAAGCAAGTGGTTGATGGTACAACAAATTTGATATTCAAATTATTTTAGAAAGCCATTTATAAGAATATAATTTGTGCAAATCACTTTTGTGTTGAAGAGGACAGGCATCAACTAACAAAGTGCGGCTCTTCAGGAAAGTTAGTAAATATCTGAAATGAAAAACAAAATGTATTCAAAATGGAGAATTCTATCATGGTGACACCAGAAGGATGTATCGGTTGTTAATGATAAAACATTGAAAAGATTGAAAGGAACTTCAAAAGATCCTCTGATCTATCCTTGCTTGGGAAAGGGAGCCTTGACAGTACTGCCTAGTGCACTGATGATGCTTACTCTGTACAATTACTGGGTTAAAAGCTTGATGAGATTCTTGAAGAGCAGAACGTAGAAGAGAGGTGCTTCTTACACTTCCGTCTGGTGAGACTGATAGTGCAATGTCCAGAATTATGTATCATCAGTTTAAAAAGAGCTGTTGAAGGTAATGTGGAGAATTTAAGGAAAAGAGAAATCAGCAGATCACGTTAGGGCTGCAGGTAATTTTGTTTTATTCAGGCTCAGTTTCTTAAGTTAATCATAAGAGTTGATGGATGATCTGAATACACTATAAAAATGCTTTTCTGCACAACTCACTTATGGAATAGTCTCCAGTATGACAAGAGCTAGTAGCTATAAACTGAAACTAAACAAATGGGAAATAGGGAATTGGTAGAAAAAATAACTAGATGTTGAAATCAGCTACAAAAATAGATGTTTGCTTATATATTTTCTTGTATTTAGGACTTTTTCGCATTTAAAAATGTGTAATCAAACACTTTGTTTTAATTGATCATAATAATCATATAAAGATTAAGTTTTGAAATGTGTTTTGTAATGTGGTTCACAACTCAGCAGTTGTGGTTTAGTATATTAAGCACAATTTTCAGTTCTCTGTGTTTTTTCATGTATGTTGTACATTTAAAAATGTCAGCGTTCAGAGTTCTGCCCCTAACTTTTGTGGTTTTGATTTTAGTAAAGCAGGTTGCAGTTCCTCCTGGTACAACCCTTTCTACAGCTTCATTTTCAGAGAATGTTCCGCAACCTACAGCAGTTACAGCATCTTCTGGTTCCAAAGATCAAATTAAAGGTGAAGATGAAGAAAAGAAAAAGAAAGAAAAAGTAGAAAAAAAAGGTACTTTTCTTATCTCTGATAGACAGTTGATGTATTTAATTTATGCAAGTGCTTTTGCATGATTTTGAGAAAAAAAAAAAGCTTTCATACAGCTACAGTAAGAGGAGTCATGTGCTAGCTCTTAAATCTTGAAAATACTTGAAGCTAATGAAGGCTGTCAGGTAAGCTACAGATTCTTCATTGTATGGGATGCATGCCAAATTCTGTTTAATGTGACTGCACTTCCTCATTTAAAAAACCACCACTAACAAAAAACAAGGTATGGCTGTTGCACACCTGTACTTGTGTGCAAGTGCATCTTGTAACTTACTATGTTTTGCAATCACTCTCTTATGCAGATTATTATTAATTTGCTATGATTAGATTTGTACAGGTTTTCAGAATTTGGATATTATGCAAGTGCACGGTCCCTTTTTTTCCTGGTGAGCTGTACAGCTACTTATAAGCTATTTTATATTTTTTAATGTATTTTTAATGCATACTTTTTGACACATTAATATTCCACAGAGCTGTAAATACAAAAGCAGAGGCCACATGTCATAGCAGGCAATTAAATTTTCCCCTCAAGTATTAAGTGGCTACAGAGCAAGGATTCAGTTGGTAAGGAAAAATAAAACTTTCTATGTATGATGAGGGGAAGTACAATACCAGTAGCTTAAATTCAGTCAGACAAACACAGATCACGGAATATTCTGAGTTGAAAGGGACCCACAAGGATCATCAAGTCCACCTCTTAAGGGAATGGCCCATACAGGGGTCGAACCCACAAATTTGGTGTTACTCGCACCATGCTCTGACCAACTCAGTTCATCTCATATGGAAAGCAGCGTTAGACTTTTGCCTTATGCTGAAATATAGCACAAACATTAAATAGTAGTCCTGCACAGGCTGTTTCTGTGGAGTTCAGCATCTGTTGAAGGTATTGCATTTAACAGTTGAAGTAACCAATATGTAAAATTTGTTTTTAAGTCTAGAAATTGGTGAAATTATTGACTATCTCAAATCCTTTTGCTTTCTGTCATCTATGTCATCTCTTTCTTCTTAATATTCTTTGTTCTACTTCTTGAAAACCTCATCTGTATGATTTCTCTGTATATTGATTGTGGACTGACTCTGACACTGGCCAGAGGAGTGCATTTTTCTCCTTATCCTGTGGCACTGAAATGGATATTTTCTATGTATCTGGATGTATACACACCATGTACACATTTACTGCGTTCTCTTTTGAGGAAAGACTTCATTTCTCTTGTAGAGGAGTGTCATGGAGAACAGTCTGGAATTATACTAAGGATAAACTTAGCAGGCCTTCAAATGATCTTAGATATTATATGTTAGCTATTTTGATTGGGATTTTTATCCAGTTTCTCTTATATTATTGTATATACAACTGATTTTATTAATCAAATTGTCAATTACATTAAAAACTCAAATCACTAGAGCTTTTCACTCATCATAAATGAGCAAAATATTTTTGAAGAGCTGTTGCTTATTTTAAAAAAATATTGCCTTTTTATTATTGAATGTATCATTTAATTTCATGCCTGTACTAGAACAATGATGAATGAAATCAAATTGCATGTTGTGTCCACTTTACATTTTTTGCTCCCTTAAGAAGGGAGTTCAGCTTACATTAATATGTAAGTTATCTTGGATGAAAGAATAACAGAATATGCTTATTTAAAGTAAGCACATCTTAGACAGAGATTATAGCTGTTAAACAAGTCTTGAATGTCTCCTAAACAGCACAGTCTTATCTATAAACTGGATGTGACTTGCTCATCTTGAAAGGAATATTGCATGTTTCATGATTTATATAAGCAGCTGAGCATGGGGAGTGTCGCTTCACTGTTGCTTTATACTACACAGTCTGTGTGTGTGATGATCATGGGGTAAAGACACCACGCCAGGGCAATCTCGTAAGCCATGAGCATTTTTATGCACTCCTGTGTTTGGGAAGTGCAAAATGTTGGCTAGTGTCTTCTTGAAGGGTTGCATTGCAGCTGTGACAGTGCAGCTGCAGTGACTTCACAACTCCTGGTTTTGTAGCATGCTGATAAGCATTCATAACCTGATGGACTTATTCCCTAGTTTCCTTTTTCTGGTGAGACACCATGGCTAGGCTTACTGGTAATTGCTAATTATTTGAATGGGATGATCAGGTAATTGATGTGGCCTTTGTCAGAGTATGTGTGTCACTTACACATGTTAGCTGCACTTAAATTCAGGGTGACTTTGCAAACAGGAGGTGGTAATTGGTTGAGGTAATGAGGTAAATTGAAGTGTTTATGTCAATTCACCACTGGAAACTGGTAACAAAGGTATTAACTCTTTACTCTTCTTTTGTGTTTTGCACAGAATTTATGCTTATTTCTGAGACTGTAGCTCACTTTTCCCTTGCAGTAGTCATATACGTTAGTTGTGCTTTTTTTAATGTTTATTTCATGGAACAAAATGTTCTCTAATAGGTGAAAAGAAGGAGAAGAAACAGCAGCCAGCTGCTGGAAGTACCGATGCAAAACCTGTAGATGTTTCTCGTCTGGATCTTCGTGTTGGCTGCATTATTACTGCTGAAAAGCATCCAGATGCAGACACTCTGTATGTTGAACAAGTGGATGTTGGTGAAGCAAGCCCAAGGACTGTTGTCAGCGGTTTAGTGAAACATGTTCCTCTGCATAAGGTACTGACAAAATTATTTACTGATAGCTTTTCCTTTCCCAAAGTATCTCAAGGCATTCATCTGTTTATAGGATTTGTTTTTATTCTGCTAAAAGATTTGTACAGTCATGAAAACAAAAATAAAATGCAGATGAAAGTAATACTTAACAACATTTGCCAGAAACCAGAGAAGTACCCTTACCCCAAATCAGTTTCTGATTGCAGAAACGTCTATCCTGGGATCTTATTCCAATTCCTCTGCCATCAGTGCACACTGAACTCCTAAACTAAACAGATGTTACTCTTCCTTTAGGTTTCCTACTATGTAGAAGAGAATTCATAGTAACCTTTTTGGTATGATCCAAACTTTAGAAACCTTTGCCTTCCAATTCTCTTATTATAATCTGTTGAAATATTTGGCATGAAGTAAAGCAGAGAGCATGTAAATTCAACTTAGCTGGCAATGAATAGCTTAAACAAGAGTGGAATACAAAATGCATACTTTTACTTCCTTGTGCAGAATAGAATCTGTGTCCATGCTTTTTTCAGTTGATGCACTTTAGTGTTTGACACAGATAGTTTATGGGTGCCTTTGAAAAACCTAAGACTTCAAAATTTAGTTTTCCTTTCACACCTCTTCTAGAAAGTGAGAGGAGTTGACTGAAGGTTGCTCCTAAATTCAAATACAAGCTTGGCATTAAAAACAGTGTTGTGCAGAGCAACTGCAAAATGCATCATGAAGGAATTGATCATAGTCTGGAAAAAGCTCTGCTTTCTTAAATGTCTTTTCAGTCCTTATTTGCACACTGTCCCCATGGTAAGACTGCAAGCATAGGAAACAATTAAAAATGTGATTTTTTTTTTTTTTAATGCTACAGAAAGTTACTGAACCATAAACCCCACCTGAATATAGTAACTATTCTGCACTGATCACCTGATAGTGTCCACTTACTGGATTTGCACTGCACAAAATCTCAACTTGATTGCTTTTAGCAGTCTGCTTTCAAGAAAGCATGTAGAGGAAAACATTAAAACCCATTCTAAATATACTTACAAACATGATGTGTACAGAATGAAATGGCAGCAGGAGTCTTTTCTTTTTAACCTTCTTTCTGAGTGGAAAAATAATCTGAAGTACTCATTAACAGAGAATTATGGGCTATCCTTGCATGTTCTTTGAGACCATTTTTGTTTGCGTGTCTGTTCTTGGTTTTGGCAAGTCTCTATTAAGACAGTAAATTTTTAGGGGCAAGCTTCCATCTTTTTGTGTTTTTTGAAGTGTTCAAAAATGTGAAGCCTGGCATGTGTCTACTGCCATATATTGAAATAAAAATATATACATCAGATCAAGGACCATAGCCATAAATTTCTTCACAAAAAATTCAGCTGTTTATGATTTTGGTGTTTGATGTGGTAATTTAGCAGTATTTGAGGCTGTAGTATTTGTATCATCTGATTTTACTTTTGGTTAGGAAACACAGTATGTATCTTCACTAACATTTCAGCATGCGGTGCAAGTTATTTATGGGTGTGAAAACTTCTGGCATGCCCACTTTATATGTGAACTGCTGTGGTTTTGTTCACGTGGTGGTGAAGCCATGTCAGAAGTTGCACCCTCTATTGTCATGAGCAGTTGTGTCACAAGTAACAGGGGTATGGAAGGATCTTGGCACAAGGTGCACCATGCTGTTGCTGAGCTCTTTTGGCAGCTGGGGACAATTGGGGAAATTTCTGAAATGTCAAAAGGAATTGACAGCTTTTCTGCCACTTCATTTGACTTTGAAGTGGATCTCTGTGTGTTCCTAGCATCAATACCTGTTTCAGCAATTTTTCTTGAAATTCAGGCAGTTCTCTAGTGTCACTTTTTGTCACCTTGTCCTCTTTAACATAAGAGAACCTCATGTCAGTGATCAGAAGTGAAGAACAGGAATGTAGGGAATGTGTCTTAAACTTAACTAGAAGAAAAAAGACCGCCATGATCCTCCAGAAATGCTATTCTACAACCATTTGTTGTAAGAGGATACATTACAGTTACATCTGTTGTGAACAATATACTCTGATTTTTGTAGCAGAAACTTTTCCCTCCACTTAGATTCCCTGAAATCTTTTCTTTCTAGATCACTGTGATGCCCACCCAATAATTAGCCTTTCATTCATTAATTATTATTCAGTGCTAGCTAATGCTACGACTTCCATTTTAGTCACTGACATGTTAGAACCATTTTTTGTGTTTTGTTCTACTTATTTCCATAGCAATAACTTGAGAAATTTTCAGTCAGTGGGCTAGCTTGAAACTGATGCAAGATAACTTTTTCTTATTACTGCTTATTTTGGCTATTTATATTTTTGCTTTTTAAGGTGTTGCCCTTGGAAAATATGCAGTGTTTGAAATAATTGATCATATGAGTTTTATTAATTATTAATCCTGCAGGTTTTTTTCAAAGTGTGTACTGTGATGCACAAAGACCAAAATCTAGAAATATTAAACACTTATATATAATGTGCACTAGTAGCATGGGAGTTAAGACATCATTACTTTGTCTCTTAAAAATGTTCAGGGTTTAATTTTTAGTCTGTTAGAAAGTGTAGTTTGTTTTAGAGTCTAAAGTGTGGCAGTTTTTCTGAACAAAGAGTATTTTCTCTGGTTTACTATTGTAATTAATAAAATAAAACAACAAACAGAGAAACATTTTACAGGTTTGCACTAACAAATTCAGTGTTCAGTATATACAGCCATTTTCAGTGGCTAAAAAACACTCAAGGCATTTGGGTTACCGAAGATAAAATTTAAGATTCAAGTTAGCTTATTATGTAAAAGACCTCTAAGCTTCCAGGATACAGTTTGAAATTTTTAGCTATGGGCCTAATTTGTAGACTTGTTATTTTTAGTCTTATCATCATTAAATTATTATTATCATTAAATAGAAATTATTTAGTTCATAGTGCTGTATTGAAAGTGGACTAAAGTGATGGTCTGTAATAAATAAAGATGGAATGTGAGTGAAATGCCTCACCTGGTTTTTAATTTAATAAATTGAATATTTTGTATTTCCATGATAAATATGTCACATTTCAGCATTTAATCCCTTATTTGCTGGCCAGCTCTTAGGGGGTTTAAATGTCATGTTACTGCTGTCCAGCCATTCAGATTGTGAATCTGTTGCTACATGCTTCTCTTACGCTTCAGTTGTCATGGTAAGATCTCGTCATTGTAATTCTTTCATTATAATGAAATAATGGGAGTCCCCCAAGCCACGTGCCATTTTAGGTGCTCACATCCTTCTGTTTTTCCTCCCCCAAGATGCAGAATAGAATGGCAGTGCTACTCTGTAACTTGAAGCCTGCAAAGATGAGAGGAGTAGTATCTCAAGCGATGGTGATGTGTGCCAGCTCCCCAGAAAAAGTGGAAATTCTGGCTCCTCCACCTGGAGCAGTACCGGGGGACAGAATCACTTTTGAAGGTTTTCCTGGTAAGTAGGTATTTGGGAAAATAATAGAAACAAGTATGCCAAGGTAACCTCAGTGTTGAAGCACGTAAAACAGGGGTTTTTTAAGCTCGTTATTGACATTTTCTGAATTAATTCTTGGTTTTAACTTTTTTTACTACCATGCTAATATTGTGTAAATAAAGGATTGAAAATACTTCATAATCTGTCAAAAACTTGTAACTTGATAAAGTTGTATAGAGCTTTGTCTCAGTATTTCTGTTTTAAAATATATGGATAAACATATTTGTGCATGGCAAAATACAACAAACAAACGTAAAGCATCTTTCACAGTGTCTCAGTATAAATGATGAAGTATTAAATTCCTAATTCCAGCTCCTCCCTGTAATGAAAGTGTCAGAACTTTGGGTAGATTTTTGGGGTTTTTTTGTTTTTGAGGAAGAAGGGAAGGAGGGGATAGAAGGGGTTGGAAGTTTCCTGTTCATGGGAGGAGCCCATAATGTTCAAAACACCAGGGGCTTTTTGTTTGTTTGTCTGGAAGAAAATGTATTTTAGGTTTCCAAAGAAAGACATTGGACATTTCCCACTTAATTAAATCAATGAATCCATCTTTTTTCAGAATATAAATGAGAATTTTACCAAACTAAACTTTATCAAAGGATTATTTTTCATCCATTTTTCCATTTCTTCCACCTCCATGAAAATGATTAATTTTTAACTGCATATTGGGAACTTACATAAAGCATCATAGGTTTATCATGTTGATTTGAAATGCTGTTTATTAAGAGCTGAGTTTGAAAAGAGACAATTATACATGTCACAGATTATGGGAATGCACCTGCAGCTCACTGTGCACTCCTTGTGCATAAGGACAGTTTCTTCCCTTTCCATTGTTTGAGTTATTGCTGTATTTTTTTACTCATTGTGGTTGTCAATCATAAAGGAAGCTTGTGTGAAAACTTGCTGCTGCCCTGTCCCATAAAGGTGAGGACACACAGATAGCTCAGTTGCTGGTGCCACATGGGAGCTGTCTGAAGACTCCTCTCTTACAATCATCCTAGGTTTATCCTGCATCCTAGGAATTTAGGAATTTGTGCAGCACAGCCCGAGCCCAGACCTACTCAGGTCAGCTGTTAAGTGGATCACAGAGGTCTTGGTGATCAGTGCTCTTCTGGTCATGATCACTCCATCACTTACACTTGAAAGAAGATGCTCCAAATGCCAGTATTTCCCATACTGGGTGAAAGTGTATGTGTGTGCATTTATTAATGACGTATTCATCTTCAGGGGGAATTTATTGTTCAAAAGTTGGCTTTCACATGTGAGAAAATGATGTAACTTATTTTCTGCATAGAGCCATAGGAGCCTTTATAAACTATTGCACTTCTGACAATTTCTAGCCATACAGCAGAGTTTTGATTTATGAACCTCTTGGCAAGCTCCATGCTTAAACATATCTGCATGAAATACCCTTCAGAAATACATGTGTATATATATATGTGTGTGTGTGTGTATTTATACTTCTCAAGAGTGAAATTGTGGTGCTTAAAAAAAGATATATTTTGGTTAGGATATGATAAAGGAAGTAAGGCTCTTTCTAGGTGCTTTATGAAACAGAAAAATAGCTCAGCTTGCTGTGATTTAATGCTCTAATTGAAAATAATTTAAAATAATACTGTTTTAAAAGGAAATCAGGCACCAATTTTTTTCAGGTTTAGTTTCCTTATTAAAAATATACCAAGCTTGTTAGTTGAGATTCAGAATTCATTAGCTGTACTGAAATCTTAAATGTTTCAGCAATCAATTGCATTGACTAAATTGTAGGAATACACCCTCCTACAATACACAATATGGCTCCTAGTTGTTATCACATCTAGTGAGTAAATGTTGGGCCTTTGTTACTTGCAAGAATCATAGGTAACAAATACACTCACTCTGCTATCTGTTGCTGTGGAAATGGTTGTGCAAGAGAGCATCAAGTTGTAGAATAAACACTTCCAGAGCATAAGCCCTGGAAAATGATGTACAGGTTCAGCCCCCAAAAACACTCTTTGCCCAGGCTGAGGGGCTTTTTTTGTTTGCTTTTGTCTAAGATACAGCCTTCCTCCAAACTTACATCTCAAGTAGCTTTATATACCTGGCATTTGAAAATGTGAGAGCTGGTTGTAGTGCTATTTTCTGTTCATCAGCATATCTGTTCTTGCCCATGACCAATGAAGTGAGTTCCATCAAAATAATTGAACTATTTGATTCCAGTTTTTTGGGTTTTCTACAGTGGCAAAAAGCTTTTCCTAGAGCAATCAGTTATAGAAATACTTGTTCTAAAATTATCCCCAGGTGTTACAGTATGCAGACACTGTGTTAACATTTTGATCCTTAAGAGATATAGAATAAGCTAAAGATGGTGTCTGAGTTGTTCTGGTTCTGAAGTTATGACTTGCAGCCAGTAAGACAAGATTTTGTGTAGATTATATCAGTTTCCTTTGGTGGAGAGCCAAAGACATGGGGCTCTGCTAAGTGCCAAATGAAGGTTTTAACAACTCCTTTGCAAGGTATATATATCCAGGGCTATAGATTGTAGTCTGAAATGTGGCACTGTATTCTAATACTTCATAAAGAGCTGCTTGGAAAATTTTGTAGGTATGAGATTTAAGCTTATCATTGACTTTGAAAATTTACCTAATGCTTAACAGTACAAAGTAGAGTGATCCATCTTCTTCTTACTTAAAACTTATTTAAAAGAATTCTCAGACTTGTGATTTTACTATCTTGAGTAGGAAAATGCAAAAAACCCCATTGGTAGATGGAGACCTACAAAATCATGGTGACATCTGATTCTGTAAATTTATTTGTTGGGTACTTGTCTTTTCTATGTTGCTGTTGTAAACTAAATTAGGGGGAAATCTCACTGGGAGATGGGGAAGCTCACTGGGAGACTGGAAAACTGTTTCTCAGTTTTTAGTGGGGTTAAACAACTATCTTCTACTCACCTTTTTTGTGTTAAAACCTTCTGCTTCTTGGCCGCTGCTGTCTCCTCAAAGACCATCTGGCACTTGCCTGATGCTATTACCAGGAGGATAGACTCCTTGTTGTGTCAGATGTCATTTAATTTCACTGCTTAATTGTAACCATTTCTATTCTGATCAATTTTTTGTTTTAAAAAGTAATTGTAAAGCATAAAGATTCAGTTGGAGTCCTTGAAGTTAAAATAGAAAGGACAGCTGGGTCTTATTTTAGTTTGAAGTATGAAAGTCTGTGAAGCAACAGAAGCACCATCAGCAGCAATAAAGCAATTCTAAAATGCACACAGCTGTCTATCAAGCAGCTTGGAATTAAGCTATTTTTAAGTCTTCTCTCTCCATTATACAAAATATTCATGAGATACAGACTAATTTTCTTTGGCCATTTTAGTCAAAGTAAACAAATCGTATCTTGTCTCAAACCAATTAAATTTTTTTTCGGTAGCTAGTGGAGTGTTTACCTAGAACTATCTTGAGTGTTGTGGAGGAGGGATTTGGTAAGGAATGCTGTTGCCTGGAGTACTGTGCTGTTTTGTTTATTTAATTGATGTCTTTGGTATCAGTAGAATTTTTAATACAGAAGTGTTTTATACTCCAGTGCATGAATCTTCAAGGTCTCTTGAGCCTTTTTTTGCATTAAGAACTGTATCAAATTTTTGTCCATCTTCACTAGAAAAGGTCTGATTTTTAAACTGTGTAAGAATTCTTCTATCGTGTGTGTGTAAATTCTATAACCTCCTGCACAGTATTTGCCTTAAGAGGGCAATAATACTTGAAGATTTATATCTAACTGTGAAATCTAACTGTGAAATCTCTTTTCTGATAGCAATATCAGATACTTTGATGCCACAGGAACAAAAAATCTGTTACTTAAATTATATAATTAAATTATCATTCAGGTCTAAGAATCACTAGCAATTTAATGAATTACTATCTCTTTAAAAGAATAAAAAGTGGTAAAGCTGGAGTGCAGTGGTTAGCCTGTAGTTAACAGGTTTTTTTAATCAAAGCTAGAGTATATGAATGCTTTCCTTCAGCTGCATGGTTACAATCCACTGTGGGCTAAGTGGCGTTAAATAAAGTCACACATCACTCTGTCCTTTTGCCCCTTGCTGTGCTGAGATATATTCTTTCAGCAGTTTTTGAACTGTTACAAAGTGGAGAGGTTTCTTGCTTATTATAAAAACTTTTTGTAATAAAGCTGTGAGATGGAATGATATGTTTAACAAAATTTGGGACCTCTTATTTGGCCCATTTTTGGTAAAAAGGGTGGAAAGCTGATTAAACCATTAACAGCTTCAATTTATTTTATTTATAGAAACTCTTCTAAAGAATATTTTCTGGGAAGGAGGAATGCAGTGAGTAGAAGGCATAGGAAAATGCACAGCCTAAAGCTCTGGTAGTATTTAAAATTGGTGCCTATGCTAATCTAATATGAGCTCACCACAGATCCCAAGGGAGCTTGACACAGGATTCCAGAGAAACTTATTAACATCCAAAGCCTGTTTTTTATAATAAAAGTCAGGAGGTTTTCTTACTGAAAAAAAGAAATCGTGGGCTTTTTGTATTTGAGGAGGGGAACGAACATGTACAATGGATCACTTAACATTCTGTTTAATGATTTCATTAGTTTATATGCATTCAGTGTAGTCTAAATTCAAGTTTGCCTTTGTTCATGAACCTGTGAGCATTAAGCTGATTTATCTTCGTGAAAATGCACTATTAGCTCTAAACATTTAATAATTTAATTTAGTAGTGCTATTATTTAAGTAATTCGAGTATTTAAATTTCTTCCTCTGTTTAATATTAATTATAAATATTATATAAAGAAAATTATTAATGTTGTGACTGATTTTTCTTTGAAATACTAAATGCACTCTAGTTGTGAAATAACTTGACTGCATTATTAGATACTGCTCTGATAAGGCTAGCTTACTTCACAGAGAAATCTGGCCTAGAATGCTTCTCTTGCATATATAGAAACTACAGAATACTGACACCCAGACACTACAGAACACCCATACAGACAGAAATAGCTCAGCTTGCAGGCATTGAGAAGGTAAGTAGACTGAACTATGGAAAACACTTAAAGGAGAATACCAATAAGGCATAAGGCAGGCTGGAATGAGAGTTGTGGATTTAACCACTGGTTGGTCAGTCAGTCAGGACTTAGCAAGCAGTGATGAATTTCAACCAACTACTGGAAAAAAATACATTAAAATCCCTGTATTTAATTTGGTTTGTGTCTGTACTTTGAATTTCGTGCTTATTTAAAAATAGGAAAAATATCCTTCACTATGCTATCTAATTTGTTGACAATATTTCAAAACATTAAAAGAAGAGGCCTGCATTTTCTGGTAATTAGAGATCCTTAAATAATCAGATTTGCTAATGTAGTTGGTTACTGTCAATACCACTAAGGTGTAGGTATCTTACCATGATATATCCATGGAAACAGGAAACTGAGGCTCATCAAGACTGAGGCCATAATTGCTGAAACTCTAGCTAATTTCTACTGCCTCTGTTGTTTTGGGCACCAGAGCTTGTCGTCAAACAATACAAAGCATAGCAGAACAATGTGTAACTCGGGGCTAAAATTATATGTCAGGATCCTCTGGACTATTCTTGTCTAAGTCAGTATTCCACAACTGTAGCAGCATCTGCTAAGTGCATTTAATTTCTTATAAAAACATCATTCATTTCTAAAGTTAAGATGCTGACAAACCTGTCTTGGTGAGCAGTGTATTTCTCTGGTGCATATGTACTTAATTCTTGGGAATTCTTTTGGTCTGTAGTATAAACTAACAGCAAGGGTTTAATTTCTTCCTTTTGACAGTGCTTGTTGTCTGATACAACCTTTTTACCTTGAAAGATCTTCTTTTTCAGAGAGGTTCTGGAGACATTTCCTAGACAATTTCTAATTCCAATTAAAGTTTTCATTTTGAGAATCAAAAGGAATGTTAGGGTTTTTATCCCTTAAAAGTGTGTGCAATGATACTATGTGGGCTGTCATAGATGTGTAAGTACATGGTGCTCCTTTTCTGAGTTGTGTGCTATGAGGTTATTCTTTGTTTTAAAACAGGAGATCCTGAGAAGGAACTTAATCCAAAGAAGAAGATTTGGGAGCAAATCCAACCTGATCTTCACACCAATGACCAGTGTGTTGCTACATACAAAGGAGTTCCATTTGAAGTGAAAGGGAAAGGAGTGTGCAGGGCTGAGACCATGGCAAACAGCGGAATTAAATAAATAAATGGTTACTAGAAACTTTGACAGATGTTGAAATGGAAAGTGATGCAAGCAGAATAAAAATCATGAAATGCATGGCTAAGACCTGTTTTGTTTGACTTCTTTTCCATAATATGTTACATCTCCAACATTTTGACAATTCACTCATTCGCTGGGCTTGTTGTCCTTGAGGTTGTGTTCTGTCAGCAGTTATTAACCACTCACTGCTCGTAACTTAATTACCAAGGCTTGTTTGTGGTGGGACCACAGGCAGGCAAGTAAATTTTCTGGACAGCTTGAAGGTGTAGAGCTTCTATTTAGCAAGAGCTAAAGGAAATAAGGAAAATATTCTGCCGTGTTCCTGTGTGCTAATTGCAGGACTTGCAATTAGTTAATTAATTAACTAAAAAGGTTAGTGAAGATCACAATTGTCTTTATTCTCCTAGTCACTCTGTAATAGTTTTTCTCCTCTTCTTCCAAGCAGTTATCAGATGTGTTGTAAGCCTCTGCACCTTTGTTCTTGCCTGTGTTCCCTCTGTAGTCTGCAGTCAGTTTTAACTGGAAGATTAAATTATGCCCTAGGATGTACAAGTGGACACACTTTCATGTCCCCAGAACTAAACTGTTATAATTTCATTAAAATCAAAGCTGCCACTTTGCTAGAATAGTTCTTTACTTAGTCCACCCAGGTATATCCTTCCAAACTGATAAGTAGGACTAAGAAATAATTAATGACAGATTCCTGGAACTAATAAAAAATGAAAAAAAAAAAACTCAAACCCCCAAAAAAACCAACTCCCAAGAAAACCCAAAAAGCAAAAAAACTAAAAAAAATTCTGTTGCCAGTGCTCAAACAGGTGTAAAATAAATTGATTTTTTGGTTTTGTTTTAATGTGCTTTTATGCAATGATGTTTTGTACAAAAAGTGCTTTGGTTTTAACAGAAAGAGCTTCTTCAAATTTTAGAGTTAGAATTATTTCATAGTAATGTTGTACAAATAGTCATGTTGCTAGGCTATTAGCCTCAAATTCATTTTTTTAATTCCTTACTTTCAGTAATATGAATATAAATATTTTGGATCCATTTTTATTAACTCTTTTAAGTAGCTATATAGAGATAATTCAGATATTTTTGCATATAATATTAAATTAAATTGTTGCTGTATAACCATTGAAACAGTAAATATTATTTTAAATACTGAAATTAAAAACAAACTTGAGCCTTTCTAAATTTTGCAGGCTTTGAACTTCATCCAGTAAGTGGAGAGGAAACAAAATGACAGTGATATAAAATTTAAAGGAACATGCATAAAGAGGATATGAACAGATTTTCTTTTTGAATGAGTTTTGTTTGTGCCTGTAAACTGTTAGTTTTTCATGCATCTGGCAATAAGTAATAGTAATTGGTTCTTTTAAATGTGCTGAATAGTATTAAGCACATGGAAGCCATTTTATCTGCCTTGTAAACTGCATATCCTATAATGTCTTATTAAATAAAATCATTGTAGTTCAAGAACTCAGTTATAACTAATCTTGAATCACGGTAGGGAATACTTTTACAACAGATGAATCTTAGCTTTTAGTACCAGGAAACTCTTTTTAGAAATGGAAGTTCAGAGGAACTTTTGAAGGCTTGAAGAATTGAGCAAACAGGCCCCCTGAGTCTGAACTCATGCATTTTTTACTTCTTTTTTTACTTTTTTTTTTCTTTTTAAATTTTATTTTATTCTTCCACATTTGTATTCTGTATGAACTGGAATATACAGTCTGGTGTAGTGCAAAATCCTATTTGTAACAATACACATATTAGGAGCATGATTTTGGAGCACTAGCCTATTCTGATTTTGTGGTTGAATCTAGGATTCTGAATGCAGTAGTGTGAGGTCCTCTGTGGAAGGCAAGTAGTTTGATAAGCTGAAGAGATATTTCTAATTGTGTGTTCAAAGGTGTTTGGTATGGATATGGAGTTTTCCAGTTAATGGCTTTTATTCTTTTATTTCTATTAGATGTCACCTACTGTAGGAAATAGACAAGTGAGCACCTTAAAGCTAATTTTATTGCTTGCTGTGTTTAAGTAGTACTTGATAATTATTTCTTTGTATAAAATTCAAGAGCTTTCTTAAGACATTATTTCTTTCCTCTTTAATTATGCTGTTGTGGTTGTCTAGGAAGATGTATTTATGCTGTACTGAGCTCAAAAGTGACAACAGGGTACTTGAGGCACTGTGCAAATATGTTTCCTCAGTGTATCCAGCTTCTTCTGCCTTGTCTGCATGAGTAAGTAGTACTGCAGTGAAATCCTTCCACGTGGGACCCAGAAGTTCCTGTAATGAAAAGCAAATTTTAGCTAGTTATCTCTCATTTCTTTTCCCCACTCCCATTTCATATACTTAGTACATTACCAGACCATTTACATGTATGTTTTTTTTAATCCCTGGCAGTAATCCAGTTCATGCTATCCGAGTTGCTGAAATTTCTGGGTCTTTTTTCACCTTTCTGAGACATTGACATCCACTTTCATTGGAAATATGTGGTCATGCAGTACTAGCAGTTCTCTGTTCCCTGGCTACAGATGTTAACAGAATGTCTCCAGTCAAAAAATGTACATGTAAGTAAGGAAAAAGGGTTGCATAGCCATGTCACACATTAGTTTGAAATTGATAGTTGCCACATATTCATATTGCCCCACTGTTTAGAGCTCTTCAAAAAAATGTTTTTAAAAACACTGAAGCACCTTTTGTTGAAAAAATAAATGATGAATTTCTATGTAACATCAACTTCAGTTCCAGCTGTGATCCATAAAACTGAACTATTTTCAGCAATTCAGGAAAAACACAAATCAAATGCAACACCTTAAATAATGGGCCAGAGAGCTTTTCTTCAACTTCTGTGATTTATCTGATGGATGAGAATGGAGAGAACAAGCTGCTTTTCTTTCAGAAAGTACAGAAAATTTTAATAGGAATAAGAGAGTTTGGGCTTTAATTTACAGGTGGAAATGAAATTACAACTTCAGTGCAATCCTGCTAACTCCTGTATATGACAAGAAGCCTACCTTGGTGATAAAGGACACTGCAGTGATTTTAACTCTGTAAGCTAAATGCTAAGGTATATAAAACTACTTTAAAGGATATCTGTCGACTTCCAAGGTAAGTGGGGTGTGAAAAACACCTGGTGTATTGATAGCGATTAATCTGGTTTAGACCCTAGGGATGAAAAATATCAAGCACATACAAAATTTTCCTTTAGGCTGCCCAAGGAAGTCTTGAGTTACCAGTTTCAGAAAGAGAGGAGAGCTTTGATTTGCTGAGGACTCAAAATCAGTTACAATCTTTGTTCTGAAATTAGTGTCTGCCACTCGCAATTCATTAGGCTGTTGATGAAAAAAATATTTCACTTTTCTTTTATGGAAGAGTCAACTCTTCCATAGCTATTGTCACCTGAAGATGAAAGAGTTGCCATTAGGGCAGAGACTTCTTTAATTTTTTTTTGGTTACCTGGATGAGCTGAACTGTGTCATGGCTTTCATCTGGACACAGAGGCAGGTCAGCCCTCACGACCAAGAGGGCCAAGTGCAGGCCTTCCTCCCCGAAGTGCTGAGCCAGGGCTGCTCTCACGGTGTCCCTCACTTGCTGTTTGCTCAGAGCGCTGTGAGGGTAGCTGGGGGTGTCCAGCACTCGGACGCGGAGAGCTGACTCGCAGCCGTTTCTCCGGAGGAGCCCCGAAATGCGGCCGCTGCGTCCCAGGCTGCAGCACGTGGTCACAGAGCTGGGGCAGAGACGGCTCTCGAAGTCTGCACTGCCCAGCAGGCTGTTCCCAGCAGCACTTTTGCCAGTCTGAGTCTTCCCAAGCAGAGCAAGGTTGATGGTCATCTCATTGCTGTCTGCCATTGTCAGTGTTTATATCCGCAAACCTGTCACTAAAAGCAAATAACATTAGGTGCTTCAGATAACTCTGGGGGGTCAGGGGAAAGAGGAGGCAAGAATTTCCAATTTTCAATTGAATGTTTTTCCCTGCCTGAAATGGGAAAAGAGTTTTAGGAAGAAGGAATAATGTGGAGAGGCAACAGAGAGGGAAGGAGTTGGGCAACGCACTGTTGCCGTTCTGGGACAGTAGGTTAGGAGAAGGAGGCAAACTAGGGAAGGAAGAAGGAAGTGGTGACAAATAAGTGCTGCTGTTATTAAGTGACTGTTTCAGGATGTAAATATTTACTTGTTTTAGGAAAAAGTATAATCAAGGAGAAGTAGATTTTAAGGGACCACTTTTTCACAGTTTAAAATATGTCTTTAATCACCTGCCACTGACATTGAAATAGTAGTCTGAAAGGGCTTTCTGATGCAGAAAAATAGCTCAATTGAAAAAAAAGGAGGAGAGCTGAAATAGCCAATCTCATGAAAATGAGATTTTGGAAATGCATGCTAAACCAACTTATTAGTGCAGTAAGTGGAAAAGAAAAACACAGACTGGTGGATAGAGAGAGGGAGCTGGCTTGGGATCATTTCCAGTTACTGTATTTGTTCATAAACAAGACCTCTCATTCTCCTTTTCTGTAACCCAATATCCAAAGTATTGATTATTTAGCAGGAAAACTTGTTATTTAAACAAATTAAAACATGTTTCAGAAGGTAAAACCAGAATGGCAAATAATGGATTTTAAGTTTCTGTGACTTGTGAACTTCAGAAAGATTTTTTTTTTTAAGATACTTTGTTTAGGTACTCATAGAGAGGCCATGGATAATTTCAGACAGGGATTTCCTCCTATTAATTTATTTAGATTCTTGCTGTGCAGTTTAAGCTTTCTCTCTTACATAAATTCCATACCTAAATCAATATTTTGAAATAACTTCAGTACAACACCAAAGATGCAAGAGCTAGTAGCATACTAATTTTGTTATAGTCAGCATTGAATATGTATATGATAATCTTCCTTACTGGATTCACAATGAGGGGTTTTTTTATTTTTCAATGATCAATTTCCTTTTAAGAAAGACATCTTATGAAATGGTTGTCTTCAGATATGCATTGTACACTTGTGGCCTAATAATAGGAAGTAGTGGACATGGATTTGTCCATTCCTTTTTTAAATCATAATCAAAGATTTGGGTTTTTTTCCCTGTAAGCAGTCTATGCTTAAATAAAATTAGTTTCATTTTGGGTCACTTACCTTATTTTCCCTTAATTTCTTCTTTCATTCAGGCTTCATTCATAAACCACATGTGCAGTGTAGAAAGAAGTTCATATGTGAACTTTGAAACAAGCAGCAGAACCGTACCACGCAGAGACTGTTACGTACACGTTAATCTGGTTAATTTATTACTGATAGCTCCCCATTCAATTGCATATGTTTGGTCAGTAATTGGCACGGTTGAATCTTTGTAACTTAGCTGCAAATACTGTTCTTGAAGTCACTTAAGTGACTGCATGACACTGATATTTTTAAGAGTAAATTAATTCCACCACCAGTGCAAATGATAAATGTAGTAGTGGGATTCCTTTGTATTGCATGTTCTTGAATGTGTCTTCATATGTGCATGTGAATAGCAAATGCACTCTCTTATTGCAATTAATTACTAATTGCAATATTTTCATAGCACAGTGTAAATCATTTGCAGATATAAAGGTGTTTGCTTAACGAAGATGGATTAAAATGATAACAAATATATTAAAATGCAGAAATTATTTGTGAACCAGGAAGAAAACTGAAGACTTATTGCAGAACTGCCAGTGTGTGCATTAGCTGTTGGCTGTTAGTCTAATAATTTTTCTTGCAAACAGCATTATTTGCCATGCTATAGTATTCAAACCAGAGACAGAAGATTGTCCAGAGGGACCTATCACTTGCTTTTTTCCAATTTTCCACAAGTGGGAAAGTAACTGGTTAGAACATAAATTTGTGCTTTAATGACCAGGTTGTAGTTTTAGAATAGGAGAGTGGATGAGCCTGTCCTCTCTGTCTACAATGATCAGCCATCTCTCTGTAAATCCCAGGGGTGCAGGCACAAGTTTACTCCAAGGGTATTGAGATACTTGTCAGTAAGAACACGAATGTGGTGTGTAAGCTGTATGTGGTGTCAGGAAAAGAGGAATGTGCTTTCCAGAGCCCAGTCCTGGCTGGGGACATTGTCATCCGAGGTGTAGCTCTGTGTGGAAGCTTGTAAGTGTTGGTTTACCACAGTACCAGGGCTGTTCCTGCCAGCCACAGCAGTGAAGGGGGGCTGCAGTTCCTCTAGAAACCCGTTGTGTCCTGCTGTGGGGCCACAAGCACAGCCAGTGCTCTGGCAGAAGGTGGGAGCTCCTTGTGTAAATTCACATCGCTCGTCATGAACGAGTTCATCCTTTGGGTTACTTGGCTGAAGGTGGCCATGGGAAAAATTTTTGTTTTTCAAGTGTTCTTGGGCCTGCCTCTTCTAGTGAGAAGTCAGACATGAAAGATGTCCCTGTACTGTGTGTGTAGCTGAGGCAACTTCTCATGGTTCCCACTGCCTTAGAGCTCTGTGCTGTGCACAGCCTTTGTGTCTCAAGGCACATTTATATATAAAGTGCATGGCAAGGTCCTTCTCGTGCTGGTGATACAAACTCAAAGAAGACTGGGTGAGGAGTCACTCAATTGCAAAGCAAAAGTATAGGTAAGTCTCATAATTATGGATCCTGACTTTGGTTAAATTGCCAATCTGTGTTTTTCATTGGACTGCTCCTTTGCACAGGAATGCCTCTTAGACATCTGAGGTCATATTTGTTCTAGAAGTCGCATCCAACTAGATAATTTAAGCTGGCAGGGACAAGGATTTAGACTACCAAAAAAATTAGAATGCCAGAAGCAGGGGAGTGGTGTATGCAAAATACATCTTGCCCAGCTGGATGCAGAACAGGGCTTCTATAATGGCAAGATGGCTGTAAGATTAAGAGTGGTTTAAAAGAGACACTACCTGAATGAGCTCTAAAACTTGCATAAATGAAAAAAAAAATTACTTCCAGTGTTATTGTGCATGGAATACAATCCAAGTTAGAACACATCTGGAAGGTCTTACAACTGCATGGGCAAAGGATTTTTAAAAGTTGTCTTCTTGGGAGGATATGACAGGGCAAAATCCAACTGATTTACGGGACACTTGCATGGGCTCCTCAAACATGGAAAAAGTCCTCCCCAAGGTGGCAGTATCAGCCTGCTCCACAGGTACTGTAAAACTCAGCTGGGGTCCCCTTGCTTTGCAGTCCTATGCTGAAATAAAATACCAGATCAGAAATGAGCTGCAGCATTAGAAAACACGGGATTAATTACAGGACTCTTCAAGCATCTCCTGAGATAAGAAATGTAAAAAGCATTTTTCTCTCTTCTGTCAGAAGAAACATTTTTCATTTACATATAAAATACAAACAGTAGCACCTTAATTAATGAATTTGAACATCAGTAATGGAAAGGTAGCAGTTAAGAAACAGAAGTGTTATTCACTGTTCCCTACATGACTCTTGAAAATCAAGGTGTTTTGTTTTCACTTGCTTTTAGGTTGAGTCAGTGACAATTATTATGAGGCTTTAGATATAAGATCATAAAATCTGCTGTAAGAACATAATCTTGTACAGAGTACAATAAAGTTGCCTAGGATGCCTTTTAGCACTGCTTCCTTACAGTGGGTGATCTATCTTTTTTGTTTGCTTTGTTTTTGTATTTCTTTATTTTTGAAATGGCAAAGAGAAAATAAAAATTGTGCCTCTTACAGATTGGCAGGGAGAAAGGGTTCCTGCAACTGATAAAGGAAGCCCTGTACTGCTCCCATGAAAATACCAAGCAAGTCTAGTAAGGAGTTTTCAGGAATCTAAGGAGGTAAAATCCTTAATCTTATAGAACATAAAGATAATTTGTGTATCTAGCATCTTTAGTTGTCTTTGAAGAAAACAAGGCTAAAATACTTTGCAAGTAGCCATTACTTTTGTATCTATAGAGTTAACTAGAGTTGCATTTTAGTCACATTAGTGTGTCAGCTGCTGTTCTGTTGTAGTCCCTGTGATCACCCAGTTGGTTTGCACACACCCTAAACAAGCTCTCCATGATGCTTGTTGGGGTATACCAAGCAGGCTAGATCTTGTAAAACCAAAAGAGCAGTTTCTCTTTAGGCACATGGTATCTCTTACCATGTGTCGTCTTTCAGTTCCCACGCCTTCCCATCCCTTACAGCTTCTTTCCTGATGTGGGCTCTCATTTTAGCCTAAGATGATGCCATAATAAGTAATTTAAGATGTGCTTAAATTAAATTAAAGATTTCTCTTACTTAGAGGAAACCCAGTGAGGCCATTTTATGGATTGCCACACACAAAGACAGGCTCTTAGCCTGCCCAAACAACATGAGAAATCCAGGAAGGTATGCAGTCCACATAGTTAGTGTGGCTTCAGTTCTGTTAGATGTGTAAACTCTAAGAAACAGCAGGCACATCACTGCTGAGAGAGAAAGAGGACAGATTTAGTGGTGTTCTCCTTTTGGACTTCATTCACACAAAAATCTGCTGATTCCAAAGGAAGACACATACAAAGTACACTAAAGGTTCCTTAAAACAGATGATTGGTTTTTCCCTTGCTTAATGCAGTCCTTAGTATTCTTGGTATTTTTAAACCTAAGTAATCAATTATTAGCAGTCTACAAGGTCATGTTTCTTTTTGCAGTATAGGTGGCTATGCAGGTTGTGTGCCACTGCATTGGCACTGCTAAGGGAAATGAGGTGGGATGTAGCTACAGACTAAAGCTGAAATTGCACCACCTTTTGGGTGCTGTCTGTTTGTACAACTGTGGAAGCAGCTCCTCAAGTTCCCACTGTACTTCCTACAGTGGATTATAGGTTCAAGGCAAATACTGCTGGCAGAAAGGCAGATCAAGGAGTTGCTTTGTGTTTGGAAAAAAACCAAACAGAACTATCAGAACAAGGAAAAAACATCAGCCAGACTTTTTTCCCCCCTCTCTATTCTCCAAAAGAATCACTAAGATCCAGAAGATATCTTTGTCTTTCTGTTGCAAATAATAGGCAACTTCAGATCGGAGAGCAGCCTGTTTGACATGCTCATCTGGTAAGACTCTGCTGTGGAAGTAGTGCAGGAATTCCTTGTGTTGGCAGGAATGATAATCCTCTAAGCACTCTGCTTCGCCATGTGCTTAGAACAGCACCGGAACAAGCCACAGGAACAGTCTCTTCTTGTTAGTATGGTTTGGTGTGACGTGGCTTTTCAAAATGTGGGGAATGCAAAGTAAAGTAGGGCATGTCACTTGCTGCTGCAGGCTGCCAGCTTCTTAATTCCCTTAACAGCCCCCACCTTCTCCATCTTTTAAGTGATGATTTTCCCCATAGCACCATATCAATTTGGTTTTTAATATGCAAGGAATGTTTCTAATGCACCATATTGTGCTATGCTGTCTCTTGATCCGCTAACTTAGAGATATTTCAACTACTTTGTTTTCACCTGTTTTGCCACAAAATTCATTCCACAATATAAAGGTTGGGCATAAGTCCCTGGTGCACAGGCCTGGCTGCAAGACTGTGCTACAATGCTGGCATGTTTGTGTCTGTTCACAGCTTCATGAGAAAAATGGAAAATAGGCCAAGAAATTAAGGTGATATTGCAAGGAAGACTATACACATATAAGTAATATTTAAAAGCAACAACAATGAAATCACCACCAACAAACCAAATTAATAAACTGTTGATTTCAAAGGCACATATTTGGGAGAGATGCAATAATCAGAAAGACTGAAAATACAGACTTTAGAATCCTTTTTCCCTAGTACATACGTAGTTGGGTGAATTGTGTGACTTGCCTCATACTTCTCCTGTTGAGACCACATGAGTCAGGATACCAGACATTCACTTTCTTGTGCTTAGCCTCAAAATGTGTCCATGTGTAAAAGCATTTTGCCCCTGAGACAAAAGTCCTGTGAACAGTGAACATATTTGGAAGCTCAGGAAACCCAGATCTGGCTGTTATTTCTATAACACTCATTCCCTAATTCTGAGAAGCTGCACAGTTTCTCAGTTTCCTCATCTAAATAATACAGGGAATATCTACCTCTTTTGAAAATGTGTAGTGGGAGTGATTTAGCTGATGGGAACAGATTTCTGTACAGCAATAACAGCATTTTTTGCATTAAAAAGAAAAAAAAAGTGTTTTTATCATATTGTACCATGCTCTATGGGGACTGAAGGCATGCTTCCCAAAAATATTCCCATGATGCCTGGGAAGGCTATAATCATTGTAACACGAGTATGCACAGAAGTTGTACTGATGCACAGAGTTGAACTGGTCACACTGTTACTCTTATGCACTCTAATCCTTAAGAGATATTTCATAGAGTGCCAGTAATACAAATCTTACAAAGTTTCAACTTAAGGATGTGTAAAAATGACGTATTCTACTCAATAACAGGGGTATCTGTGTGTATTCAGGACAGATTCATTACTCAGTTCATTTGCTCATTTTCCAGGTTTTCTAGGGTGTTTGTATTTCTATAGATACAACATAAGTTGAGGACGTCTCTTAAAATACACAATAGATAGCAACTTGATATTTTTTACATTTTATTCCGATTCAAAATCTCTCCTGTCTTCTCTTTGTATGCCTACCCTTTGGAGGCAATGTGCTGAATTGCAAAGAGCATTTCTTAGAAATACAAGTCTAAGAAAGTGGAGCATTAATTAGAAATATTAGACTTCTTGGTTTATAATCATTATACTTGTGGATATCAAACCTGCACAGATGCTTTTTTCTATTCTTAATTATTTCAAACAAGTTGAATCTGAGGTCAACTTTCAATCTAGCAAATGCTGTCAAGCCACTGAACATGTAATGTCAGAATTATCCTGTAAAAGTAGTCTTAGAAGACAATGTGGCTTGCTTTGGCAACAGACTTGTTTGGAAAAGTGAAATGGCTGTAGATACATTATTAAAATTCTAAGGGGCACAAAGCACATGGCTGCAGAGCTGGTATGTGGTTTGGGACTGAGACTGCCACACTTGGTAATTAACTTCAATGCTTGTAACTTTCTAATATTAACTGTCACAAAATACTGTCCCCTCTTTTCTGCATGAGGGGACAAAAGGAACAAAAATCTCTAGCTGCCTTTCACAATGGAAAGAATATAAGAAATCAGAATGCTTCCTCTCTTCAATGCTGTGCGTGTTGTAGCATCTGTAATGTGCTGCATGCAGGAATGTGTTACCTCTATAAATTGTGGAATGTGTCTAGGATCTTTCAGTCCTTGAAGTGTGACAGACCATTACCTTATTCAGTGGCTGGAATTTGCCCTTGATGGAAAACACAGAGCTGCATCACTATTCACTCCCCTGAAATTAAAGTTTTGTAGGTATAGAGAAATAAAATGAGTCTGTGAAAAAGCTGCAGACCTGAAACCTATGTACAGAGGGCACTGACACAACTAGGAGCAATGGAAGTCATACTTGAGCTTCAGATACAGCAGAGGCTTGAGAAGTTGCAGGATGATTGGATTTTCCCTGAGTTCCTCCATGGTTTTATATTAGTGCTCGACAGACTTCCTCATCTGCACGCTGTGGAAGCCTTCTGTATCCTCAGCTAGAGTAGCCCAGGTCCAGCACTCCACATGGCACACAGAAAATATGCACCCAGATCTCCTGACGTCCTACACCTTTTGTTAAGTCACCAAAACTTAGACTGGAAATTTTAAGGTAATAATGGTACACAAAGAAACAAATATGGACTAGAAGAAAGTTTTCAGAAGCCTGACATTGTTTATTTTATTTTGGTGGGGATTTTTTGCTGGGGTTTTTTGTGTGTTTTGGTGGGGTTTTTTTGGTTTTTTGTTGTTGTTGTTGTTTGTTTGTTTGCTTTTTGGTTTTGTTTTTCTTTTTTTTTTTTTTTTTTTTTTTTGAGGTCTACAAACCAGTTTGCCACTACAAATTAAATGGATTCAGGTCCTCAAAGTCTTGCTGTGGCCCCCCTTCCTTTCACCTGCTTCCCTTCACGTCTAGACTTTGCTTGTTTCCTTCTTCATGTGATGGTCTTTCCTGTCAGAAAGAGATGGGTGCAACTTCTGTGCATTTGATTCTTTAGTGGACAGCAACCTCTCCACCTCAAAAGAAAGTTTTTGGGTTGTTGAGTTTTTTTCTCTTTTTTTCCCTCCCACTATCAGACATCTGGCATCCTGGAAGAAGTTTTCTTGCTTCCAGTCCTGATGCGAGCCTGGGCTCCCTGTATGGAGTGGGATAAAGGGTCAGAAGGGAAGACTGATGATTACATGGCCTCACTAACCAACAATAAGGTTCAAGCACTCTGATAAAGCAAGTGAAAGTATTGTGTCCCCTTCCTGTTCTCAGCTCTGTTTTTTATCTGAAGAGTTAAGCCTCTGATGTATTTTACAATAAAACTCCACAAAACCATGAGACGAGTTTAAGACGTGGCATCACGCTGTGAATAACTTCTGTGGCAGAGATGAGAGTATTCCATCTGCAGTGCAACGCAAGAGGAGCACTGCTGGTGGAAATCCAGCTATAAAATGCTGTCATGCAATGTTCCAGAGCCTTTTCTCAGAACAGAGGTGTACAGGAGACAGCTGTAGAGCAGAGACCAAAGTGTGAGTCCCAAGAAGTTCTGTCTCCCAGTTAAGTGAACCAGTAAGAGTAATTCAGGGCTGCAAGTGAAGTTCAATTTTGAATTGTAAAAATAAAATTATGTAGTGAGTTTCTATTCTTGCATTATCTCCCCTGTAGCTCAAGCAGTTCTTGCTCATTGTTGCAGCTAAGATTATACAAAACTTTTTAGAGTCAGCATAAAATCATCAAAGGCTCATGAAAAAAAAACAAGTAGTAATTTTTTTACACCCACATTTCTTTCTTCAGAAATGGCATTTGTCTAAAATGAGAGAAAAGCTTCATTAAAAAAAAAAACTCAAACCAAAAACTGTAATGCTAGAACAAAAACTTTCAGCCATTAGCATTTCTGTAACCTCACAAGACCAAATTTTCATGTCTTAATTTATAATCTTGGTGTAAAGAGAAAATATGGTTTTGTTTGTCTTGTTTTAGCCTTGAATAATGGAAGGGTTATATATATAAATTGTCTGCATTTACATAGAATATATGTTGGTTTTGACATCTGTCAGAGAGCTGCATCTTAAATTGCTTTTTGCAATCATCATTTGGCTGCTATTTTCTGCAGAGTTGGGGACTTCAGGCTGGTTTTGAGAATTCTTATTCTAGCAAGAGGACAAATCCAGCCTGGTTTTAAAAAGTGCTCTCTATTTACCGTGCATACAACTGGAATTCAGCGGGGAAATTATCCAGGGAATGTGTTGGGAAAGGTGGTCACGTATCAGAGCATGCATAGAAATCTGGAGAAATCATAAAATGGAAAGAACTTGCAAAAAAGAGTCGGCTTCAGTAGGTGGGAGATTAAGGGACTGTCTGAAATATGCACTATATCCTGCTGGCTGGTGCTGCAGTGTTCAATATTAGCCCGCAAAATTTGTCATGCTGTCTCTCCCTGTGATATTCACTGTTATGGAAGACTCGGCTTGTGGAGCCTGGCAGCAGAAAAGAGGAGTTACCCAGATGACTACACACTGTTTAGAATTTCTGCATTTGGGGGATATTATGGAATTGCTAACAAATTAGTCTATTTTAATTGTAGTGGCATGTATGTATTTCCTGTCCCAACATATCCATGCCTATTCTTAGCACACCAAAAGAGTTGCAGATTTTTTTTGCCCTTGAATACAAAGAGCATGAAGAAAATTTATTTTCTAGACATCAAAGAGAATGAAGTCAAAATGACCAAACACAGAAAATTGAACAGAAATCTAAATATTGGCTTGTTTTATGCCATGTAATGATAACAAGACCAGCTATTAGAGAAAGCAAAAAGGGAAAAAAGAAAGGGACGATTTCCCCAGAGTTCATATTTAATCATGGACAAAAGTGAATTGTAATTTGGACTGTAATGTGGTGAAAATAGCCTATTTGGACCTTAGTACAAGGATAATGTGGTAATTCAGGCTGTCATTTCAGTAAGAAATATTAGGTACTTAAGTCTGCACTTGCACATGAGTGATTTTTATTTCTAGTGGTTCACCTTTCAGATTTCTTGTATCTGAACATATCTAACCTTACTGAAAAAAACAATTTAGACATAGGGGTCCCTTAACTGCAGCTATGTCATCAGTGTAACACAGGAAACCAACAGTTTAGAGTCAGGAGTTAAATATATCAGAGGAAACTGGAGGAGTGTGCAGGCTCCTGTAGTACACTTCTCCTCCAGTGGAAGCCTTGGAAAACCTGTGTGTCTGTTTGCATCTGATACCAGAAATGCAAGTTCATATTCGCTGCAAGGTTAGGAAAAGGTATTTTCCTAAGGTGTGGATTACAGTGGGCTCTCTGAAAAGAATATTGGTCCTGGGGCAAAAAGCAGCTGAAAACCCTGAGGCTTAGGACGAGAGCATTACAGGGATGCTCCAAGCAGTCTGTTTCTTCATCATCATTTGTACTAAATAACAGCTCTAATTTTCTGAAGTGCTCAGCCTCATTTGTGTCTATAGGAAGAGAGAAAAGTAATAGTTTTCAATTAGAATTTTGAATTTAAGTGCTTAAACATGGATTTAAGAAACAGATGTTTTTGTCTCTTTCTTAGAAAAAAAAAATAGAAAAAGAAAAGAAAGTCCTATGTCTCTATTGTTAATTGGTCCCAGTTACCTGTGCAGGACCAGTCTCTTGGAATCTGGATGCACCTCCAGCAAATCCTGCAGCAATCCTACTGGAAGCCTTTGCAGAAGTGTATTTAGAAGGCGAGGCTTGCTTGGAGTGTAAGGCCATATTTTAGAGGAACTTTGGTCCAGCTTCCACTGGCATAGATGACAATTTTAGTGCTGAATTTGTCAGCTTCTCCTCCAAATCACACAGCTTCTCTCCTTTTCTTGTGCATACAGGTGTTTCTTTCCTTTGGCAAGGCCCCAAATACAAAGAGCATACACTGATTTCCAAACTGCCATTGTTTACCTCTTTCCTGTGTTTTTCAGATTCTCTTGAGTTTGCTTTGAACCTTGTAGACTCTTCACTGACTGAAAAGAGTGTAAGAAGGGTTAGAAGCATAACATGTTGACTGTGGCAGTAGCTGAAGAACAGACTTTAATGTATGAAGGCATTGAACAAAACGATGGAAGAGTTGTGGGCAGGCACTGTGGAGTTTATTGATGGAAAAAAAAGGGCATTGCTCTTGTGGGCAGGCACTGTGAAGTTTATTGATGGAAAAAAAGGGCATTGCTCTTGCACTGAACCAGTGGAACATGGCAATGGTAAAATGTCATTAAGATTAGTTTGATTTCCATGCATAGCAGTAACTTAAGGCTCTTTCAGGTATGGCAGATCTAATTCCTTTCTGCTATATCCCCAAATAACTTTGCTGGGTTTGTTTGCTTTAACTATTATAGTGCTCTCTTGGTTGGGTGTGCTGATAAATCATTGGAGTAGTGCTGGTTAAAACTGAAATAACATTGATGTAAGCGACACCTTTCACTTCAAATTGAGATGGCAAAATATGTTCAGCCTCTTGAGAGGAAATGACAAAGAGCTATGGCATACTAAAGGAAAGCTGAGCATTGTAACTCCTGGGGTCATTGAGGAACTCTTTGTAAGGCCATGGCCTCTCACTTCATATTTTCAAGTGTCCAGAATGACTTTAATTCTGTTCAAAAGGAGGACAGTCAGACTTTTATTTTCCCTGCAAGTTTGCGTTCTCATTTCTCTCACTTTCACAAAGAATGTTACCTCAGAAACATTAAATGGGAAACATGTGCTTCAGGGCTAATGGTATTGCTTCTTTGCAAGGTCAGCTCCAAAGTCTCAACATAAAGGCTTTGTTAATCTAAAGTGAAATAAAAGCAGCTGACATAAAGCATGTGATATATAAACTCTCATTTAAAGTTGTATTATATTCCTCTTATTATTTTTAATAGTCTGAAGAGAGAGAGAGAAAAATATTTATTGAAAGGATAAAAAGCAGCACTCTTCTAAACTTTGCAAGAAAGGGGAGACAAATATTTTGATATTTTGATAAAAAGCCACTATCTTTAAATGTCTTTTTTCCCCTCCTTGGTTCTCCTTTCTTTTAGATTATATATTCTGCCTACAAAAGAACAAGGAGTGTTGGTGTTCTGTAACTCAGAATAGCAGACAAGAAAGATAAATTTTACAGCTTTTTAAACCAGAGAAAGAACATTTTGTCTTTTATTTATTAAGTTCTCATTTCATGACTCCTTGACTCAAGACTTTAATTTTGGTTGGTGGTCCCAAGGAAAGGATTTCTCCCATGTTCCTGCTTTGCCTATCTGAAAGTTGCAGTCAATAGTGACCAGAAGCAAGTGCTGCTGTTCATGTCATGAGACCTCTGTGTGTTGATGAATACTGTTTTTTCTCTCAATGCAAGTAGAAGTCACTTCTGTCTACTACCGACCCCTCCAATCCCTACCTCATGTCTCATTAAGATTAATGCAATTTGTGAGGCTGAGTTACTCCCTACTACAAACAACCATTTGCTCTTTTTTGGAATAACTTTGGGTGTCGTACACTGAGACCCAAAGAAAATGGTTCACATTGCAGGAGCTTCATCTTGGACAAGCACTGGGGAAAATCACTGCCCTGCTGGGTTGCTTGACAGATAGTTCCAGCTAAGAAATCCATGGATTCTTACCTGCCAGGACACATGAACATCAGTTGCTAGATATGAAGAGTTATCCCCATGCTGTTCATTTTGTGATAGTATCTACACCGCTTTTACAATGTTTTTGGTTTTATGTAGGTGCCAAGAAAAAATGCTCCATTTTAAAAACCATGAATCATTATGTGTGCCTGATTTTTCTCTCTGAAGATTATTTTACAGGTATTAAAAATCAGGACCCATAGACAACTTGGAGGCCAAGCTATTTAATTAAGAAAATTAGAAACTTTTTTTGACAAACAGTTTCAGCTGTCTTTTCATTTTTGTAACTTCAAAATTAATTTCTGGGTTTATCTTATTTAACATCTGTTTAATATAGTTCTTATTTTTGCTTCCTCACCCTCAGCAAATCTTTCTGCATTCATTGTAGATATTTTTATTTGTGTAGTTTTATGACAGGATAAAAAGCCTTTGTTTTCAGTGTACAGTTATAGCTATTCTTTATAAAGCCTATATCCATTTCATAACATATTGAGATACTTTTTTTTGTGACCTTTAACTGGAATATCCTCAAATCTCTTTTAGAACTCTTTTGGATATCTTTTTTGTTTTTATTCTTTATTTTCTTCTCTGGAAAATCACAGTTTCTCTTTTTACAGTTCTTCAAGAAATCAGAAACCTTATTAAAAACTGTCAAAATTAAAAAGGCATGTTCTGTGAAACCAGAATATCTGTGTAAGTGTTTTTATTGTCCATTCTTCCTTTTACACAAGATCAAAGCATCAAGGGACAAGAAAATAGGGTGAGAAAAGTCAATTCAAGCTTGCAGAATTCATGCTCTTGCCAAATATTTATCCAGTGATTCATCAAAAACGTTGCAAAATGTAGTACTGGATTTTTAATGATCACAGGTTTCACTGCCAGTTCTTGTAAGACATCCTGTTTTTGTGCAGTGCTTTTAACAAAAGAAAAAAATCAATACATGAGCTTGAACCATAATTCAGGGGCAACTGAAAGCCACTAATGGGATGGACACAGCTCATTATGAAATGGTTTTTAAAGGAATGTAAATACTTTATTTGCCGGTACTAGAAAACTCACATCTAATTTGACCGTAGAGAAATGTTTGTAACTGAACCAGTTCCTGTTTCTGCTCACAGAATGAACAGATTCCTCAAGAGTGAGATGAACTCTAAAAAAGAAGTGGCATGGGCATGGCAAGAGTAATTTCTCTCATTTCAGTTAGCTGAAATAAAAGGAGGAATTTCAGAGCTACAAGCCATGAGATAGCAACAAACAGGCTGCTTGTTAAAGAGCACTGATGTGGTTGAGAGGAATCCTTGTCATGTGAAATGAATGGACACACAGGAGATGCAAACAGACCCTGACCTCTGTTGGCAAATTAGGCACTGCTTAAGCAGGACACAGTGAAAATAGAGAAGAGCAGAGGAAACAAGGTGAAACAGAAAGGTATGAGTCAATATCACAGATGATGGAGGACAAAATAATTGTGAATGTAGTCAAGGTAATATATAACTTATCAGGGTAATAATAGATAACTCATTATTCAAGGTAATATATAACTTATCAGGGTAATAATAGATAACTCATTATTCAAGGTAATGTAGAACTTTTCAATTAAAACTGAAACATGTCTGCATGAAATCTATTATTTTGTTGACCGTGTACAAACTGCTAATAGGAAAGGGTTTGTTCCAACAATTTCTAACTACTGGGAATTGCTGCATTCCAGCTGCTGGCCTTGTTCCCTCTATAGGTGGTGTACTTCAGATACTGGCCTATTCTACTGTTCCTATTTTATGAGGAGCAGCACTGTAAGAGGAGCTCAGTCTATGAAGAAGAGGAGAGGCCTTGAGAGGCTTCAGCTCCTGAAGCATTTTCCTGAGTGCCCTTTCCATGGTGCTCTGCATAGAAGCGAAGCCAGTCCAAATACCTCTCTTTTTCAGCCTAACCACAGGTACTTTCCATGTCTCCTACCATATCAAATATCAGAAACTTACTTAAAAAAAAAAAAAAGTAGGAACAGCAGAATTAATGTACAACCATATAACCTATATATTAATGATATCAGCTTATAGATAGCAAGAAAAGAGAAGCAGATGCTGAGAGGTAACTCTAGAAACTCAGTTTTAAGGAGCAGAACTGCTACCAAAGATAAGTTTTGCTGACAAAGCATAGTATGCCTGCTATTCAAGCTGCATAGCATGTGTCTATATGAACAGCTTACTCTAAAATTTATTTTAAGACTGACCCATGACCTTTTTTTTCATATGATATTCTTAAAAGTGAGAATGCATAGTTCAGTGCAATGAACTGTCGTGTACAACCACATATAACCACAAAGGTTATATATATACTAATGAAGGTATAAGATAGAGAACAAAGTTGGAATGAAATGCATGAGAAAACTTTGGCTCTCATACTGCACAGAAAAAGGCAGGCAGATTTGTCTCTTGAGAAACATGAAGGAAAACACATAACTAAAATTTTAAGCTTTTTGGCTTCTCTTCCTTCCAGGATTACTGAGGTAATGAAGATGGGATTCTACTTGTAGTTTTAGAAATGTTATTAATGGCATTCCTGATTGCCAATGGAAATAGCCTTACTGACTCCTGATGGACTGTATTAATTTCTTTTGGAGCTGTAAAACACTGAGTATTCCAAATTATCTTAAAGATGCCCCTTCTCAGTCACTCCAGGCGAAAATTTCCAACAAAAAATCCATCAAGCTTAACACATGTAAGCAAGGAGAAGTGTCCAGCCTTTCTAAAAGGAACAGCAGAGAACTGAGCACATGCTGCTCCGTGGCACTCACAACCTTCTCTAGTGCTGCTGCTTTGGCATTGTTTTCACACTCATCATACAGAAGCAAAGAATATTAAAACATAGAATCTTCACCCTGCTGTTAAAAGCATCACTGACAATAAAATATGCATTTTAAAGAATTGTCAGATTCTTACTTGATGATGGTTTTCTACATCAGAAAGTAGGGAAGATTGTAAGAAAAGTGACTCAGACTAAGGTGAATAGGAATTAGGTACAAGAAGAAGAGGGCTACATGGCTTTGCTCACTTGCACAAATCTGTTAGACTGAACAGTGGAGAGACAATAAAAGAGGAGATTTGCTGGAGAAAGGAACCTGAAGCCCAAAAGGAAAACTATAGCCTTCTTGCAATGTTTTTCTTTAGATTGCACACCAAGTGGTGTCAAGGAAAAGTGTTAGAGTTTAGAAATCTGTGAGGGAAGTCCCTCTCTCTTCACTTCTGAAACAAAAGGTTTTCCAAATACTCTAGCAAATAAAACAATAGAAAGAAAATATGTGGTTTGTTTTGAGACGTGCACAGAAGAATTTATGGCAGCTGTGAAGCATTCTTGATATGATGCTGTTGGTATATGGACAGTCAGAATATGAATATATGTCAGATTATCTTCCCAATATAGCCAAAAGCCTCCCTTGAGCCTTAGTGACAGTGAGTCCAGTCATGGAGGTACTGAGTTGAAAGGGCTTTGTGTTTACAGTGTGTGAAGCTCTGCAGTGTGTTTTGTATCTGCTGTTGTGCAGGGAAGAGAAAGCCAGTGATGCTGTGGTGGAGCTGTTAGAGGAAAGTAGTTAATGGCTGGCACTATGGTCCTCACTGCTCACCATGGACATCTCTGGTGAAAGAGGTGATGCAGCTCAAAACCAAAAGGAGCCTCTACTGGTGTGTGTGAAAGTTGCTGCTTTTCAAAGAATTACTCCTTGTCTACTCGTGCTGAACTCAGGATGTCACATATGGATATGAAAAGATTAAATAATGTCTTTCTAAACTCCTGTATTCGCTTCATTTTGAATTTATGCAAATAGGCCAACCCCATAAGTAGTTTCGTTTTTTTTTCTTTCTCACAAAGAAGAAAGAGTTTCACCAACTTTAAAGGAAAAAGGGAAGTTTGTATGGAAAATCTGAGGCTGGAGTCAATTAGTCTAACTTTTGAAACAGTCTTTATTCTGGGTGAAGTTGCACCAGCTTGAAGGCCAGTGCTGAACTGGCACGGCACAGGTGTGCTCAGGATTAACGCGTGGAGGCAAGGGGCCGTGCAGCCGCCTCGGTGGAGCACACCAGCTCCAGGAGGAAGGGAATCAGCTGGCACCAGCTGGCCAGCAGGACATATGCCTCTGCTGGCTCGCTGCCTGGCACACGCCTGTGCGGTAACAAGAGCCAGGCAGGACTTGGGAGCGCATTAGGAGACAATGTGACACAGGAGCGAGCAGGCAGCGCGCAAGATGAAACAGGGAGCTTTAGAGGTAGGCGTAGAGTAAATTACCAAAGCGTTTCTCTTTTCCATCTGTTTAATTTGAAGTCTGATTTCATTGTAAGTGATCCCATGTGGTGCTTCCTTAAAGTAATACTTACCTATTGTAAGCCTTTAAACATTCTGAGATGCCTGAAGTATGAAGTAATTTTCATCTATTAGCCGGAATGTACTAATCTCACTTAACAAATTTTTTGACTGCTATTGACTATTTGAATGCCATTTTTCCTCCTTGTTCTGCTCCCTCCCCATCCTGCCAGGGACAGGGATGTTGCTGCTCCTACAGCAACCTTGGCACAGACACAGCTGCATCACGTATGGTTGAGTTGGTGGTGAATGGTGGTTGAGTAGAATGTTTAAGCTGAGTGAGTGTGTTTAGACAACATAAATCAATGGTCTAGTACAGTAATATAGTGAGTAACTTTCTTCCCTGTTCAGCTGTAGGTTTTAGGAAAAGCATTATTACAGGAGTGGTAACTTCCTTTTCTTTTTTTTCCCTTTCTTTTTTCTTTTATTTTGGTTTTTTTTTTTTTTTTTTTCCTTTTCCTTTTTTTTCCCCCCTTCCATCACAATTATGATAAATGTGATGGTTCCCTTTCACAAGACAATCTGGCTGACTCTTGATAACAGTCTTGAAATCTCACTCACTTGATTGTGCTCATTTTGGTGACGTGAAACAAAAGAAACAACATTCCGTGCTTGTAGGTTTTGTTGCAAGGAACAGCACTGAGAATCTGAGGAATGCAAGAGTTTTCCAACAAAAACATCACAGTAATTGCTTTAAAGGAATGATTCATACATGTAATCTTTCAAATATGCTGGCATGGATTTTGTTAAGACAGATTGACTTGGCTAGCTTGATAGGTGCTATTCTTCAGAAATTATACCTAATGATAATAAAGATATCTTGTCTGATCTCAAAGTAAGGTTAAATCTTGGATGTGAAACTTTCTGGACACCAGGGTTTGCAGAAGCAGATGCTCTTTATTTTGAGAGATGCTGCACTGGTAGAAGTGATCCCTTTAATTACCACCCTGACAATCTGGTGACACTAATGTAAATCTTTCAGGTTGGCAGGAGCCTTAGGGGGTTGCCCAACAATGAATTCAGAGACAGACCAAAGTTCCCTAATTAAGGAAACTCAATAGTTTACTGAGCAAATGGATATCTTTGGGGTTGGTACAGCCACATGTGCTGCCAGCCTTGGCTGCTGGCAGATCACAAGTCACTAATGTTTAGAGTCCTGTCCACCAAGAGCCCAGGGGCTTTGCAGTGGAGCTGCTCACTCCCAGGGCGTGCACAGCTCTTTCCTTGTGAGAAGAGAACCAGGTTGCTTGAGAGACCAAGTTCCTGCTCTAACTCCCCAGCTGATCTGTGATTTGCATTATCAGCCCACTGCCTTCTTCTGATTGTAATTGTCTGCAAAGGATTGCTGCTGCATGCTGGTTAAAAAGGTGCCATGTGCACCTTCAAAAAGATTTGGTTTTGTCAGAAGCAATGTCTGTATGGTCTAAACCTGGGAAAACATGAATAAAGTCCAGATAATATTGGGGAATGCTCTGAAACTTTCTAAATGAAGAACAAATATGCAATATCTATTTAAGTGGTGACTCCAGTGCTACTGTAGTAGTAAATATTTTTCTCAAATTTCAATGAACAGGTCTTGATCAGGAGTAACCCTGCTAAAGTAATGTCACACTGAGATGTTTGAACTTATTTAGAAGCTTTTTCACCCTACCTTTTGTTTTTAAGTTTCTATTTTACCCTTATTTTTCTAAGGCTCATGTTTATGGGATTCTATGCATCTTAACTGAAATAATTAAAATTTTCATTTGAATACAGTGGTACTCACCAAAACTGATCATGAAAGGAAATGTACTTGCACTGAATAAAAATTAAATAAGAGCTTAATTAATCCTAGGATCAGAATGTAGGTTAACAGTGATGTAGTATTTAATCTATATATTTGTATATACATATTATGCTATATCCTGTGACCTATTCAAGGCATAAAGATTGCTGAACTAAATATGATGAGCTTCACACTTTGTGTTGCTACAGGGTACAGCATGTGATTCCCCCCAAGTGAAGTTGAAATGCCATCCAAATGTGAACATCCATTTTTTTGTTTGCCACATGCATCCAGTGATGTTGTAATTGTGGAAATATTTTTGGGTTTTTCTTTCTTCCACTTTATTTTTAAATAACCCAGAAACTATGCTATTTCATCTTCCTGCTCTTTTAGGAGTATATTTCATGCAAATTCTAATATGTATTTCTTGATTAGCTCTTTGTACTGAGGGACAGGTGTAAGCTGATTCTCCAGGAAAAACCAGGAAGCTTTCTGGCTTTTACTTTGTGTATGGCTGTAGAGAAATATTGAGGTGGCAAGGGCTCACAGTTGTTTACAGGAACCTTCTGCCTGTGCTTGATCATACTCAATTTCTTTGAAACAAGAGAAAGAATTTTAAAAATGTGTTATTTTTGGATGGTTCCTTTCTTGTAGTATTGAGGGCAGCTTATGAACTTCAGTCCTCAGTTTGTGCCACTGAAATAATCTCTAGCCATAGACATAATGAGCATGGAGAACTGACACCTTCAAGGACTTTTTCCAATTAAAAAGTAAAAAGCATTACAAAACTGTCTCCTTTCAAGGTTTCACAGAGGGCCCAGGTATGATAAAATCACAGGCTCTGCAATTTTCTGGATCTTGAGCATTTATTAAAGTGCATTCATCAAAGGTAATTTACTTCTGTTCCTCTCTGCATTTAGATCTAGAATTAACTTCCCAAATCTGTTCTTCCTCTTTTCCTTTCCTCTCTAACCCCACATTTTGTTCCAGGTGATTTTGATTTAGCGAGACACAACAAATGTTCCTGCTGGTGGCCCTTGTGGCAGAGGAGGCAGTTATCTCAATGGTTATCCTGTCAATAAAAGGCTTCATTTTCCCTGGATTGAAGGCTTCTTCAACATAAAGCCCAAAGTGTATCCTGGGCCTTTATGGACAAGACATCTGTGGAGATACTTCATGGCTGTGATACGAGCTGAAGGATATCTTTATCAACTGAGAACACATTCCTTCTGAGAGAATGTGCTGCTAGATTATAGCTTTGGCTGCCTTTGTCCCTTAAAAAGTAAATATTTGCAGGGTATGGCACATTGAATTGTGGAAGTCATTGGTTTTTTGACCTTTTTTATTTTTAATAATTGGTATTTAGAGTGGCTTACAGCCTTTTTTAAATGGCAGAGAATGTATTTCTTCTTGCACCTTTTTGGGACCAAGTGCTTTGTATGGGGGCTTAGTTTTGGAAATAGCTGCTATTACTAATTTAGTGTACCATGGTAAAGCAGTTCAAATAAGGGAGAGTTTCCAGTGGGCTATCTGTTAATGCTTGGTTCATGCAAATGCTGGTTTGCAGTTCCCTGCAGTTCCCTGCTCTATGAAGAGTTCAAAAGACATCAGTGGTTCTAAATTGGCTTAAAAACTGCTGGGAATAAACACCCCAAAATCAAAATCTGATGTTCACTGGATTGTCATTGTCTCCATTTGACGTTGTTTTATGTTGTTTTATGGTGATCCGAATAACTAGTTGGTGTTTAGAGGGGGAAAAAAGTAATGGGAAAGGTTAACAGGGCTTCAGTGTTCAGAAAAACTGGAATTTAAATATTTGTCCCAGCTCTGCAATGACAATCCTGCATTCCAGCAGACTGTACAATAACATTTTCCTTATGGTCTTTTAGAGTAACAAATTCTATTAGATTTTTTAAAATTTTCTAATATACCCATGAGCATTTTGAAGATATTTGTCTAGTTACCTTATTAAAAAAAGTTGATGGGAGTGGAGGAGAAGAAAGTAAAGAACCCCAAATCATTACCACCCCCCTGCTCTCCTGAACTGCCCGTGCCTTTGTTTGCATTGCATAATAAAAACAGAATGTTGGCTTTTTATAGGAAATTAGGAAAGCAATCGATGAATAATATGATAGCTTGCCTCAAGGCTTGTTGAGAAATGCCTCAAGAATGGCTGAAATACCATGTTACTCTTGGAAAGCAAACAAAAGATCAGCCCCCTCTTACTACAGAGGTCCCACACTTGCTGAACAAGGGAGAGTGAGGATTTTTGTAAATTTTGGATTCACTAAAGAGCAGGGGTCTGAACAGCTGGGAATTAGAACAGGACTGTGACAGCCTCATGAATCCAGTGTGGGATTGAGAATTATAGACAAAAAAGACATACAGGGTCAGGACTCTGATTTCCTTGCTGGCTAGACTGGCTCCAGAGCACTTTGGGGTTTATTATGTGTAGATTGAAAGTCCTGGCAGACAAAAACCCATTAGCAGAAGTGTTAGCCTGTCCTAATGGGAGTGTGGGTAGCAGTTCCATCTACTCCATCTGGGACCACTAATTACATTTGTTTAGTAATAATTGAGAGGAGGGGAGAAATCCCCAAGCCCATACACTCTTCTTTCTTTTGTATTTAATTTTCAGAATTACTGAAGCAACCAAATCTCACCCCCAGAAATGTACATGCATCCAGTTCCTGAAAGCTGAGTTCCAGCAGAATTTGACACAATTGGAAGGAAAAGAGGCTGGTCATTCTTGATTTTGATGAGTGATTGGTGAATCAAAGTCTGGCTGCCATTGTGCTCTTTCTTTCAAGTCACTGAATTTCAAATAAAAAATAAACCTTAAACTGTGCCAGCTGCAGTATGAAGTTGTCTTACCAGTATAGTTGAAAACCTGAAATATCTTAAATAACTTTATACATAAAAGCAATGGAAGAGTGTGTTCTTAGCATGGATACAATAGGCTGCCGAGTGTCTTTTGAGGAAAAGTTGCTTGTAAACGTTTTCTGTTAGCTGGTCTGTAATGATAGTTTCATAATGAATTAATTCTTAATTAATTAATTAATTAGATTTTTTTTTTTTAATCAGAGTAAAAAAATGCTTTTCTATTTATTTCTTCTTTTAAGTAAGAGAGATGGATTTCACTGATGTTTGTTGACTCAGCAAAGCACTGCCAGGCAATGAGCCAACATTTAGGGAAGCAAACTGAACAGGGAAGTTGCAGGCAGTAGAAAGCAGCATGGCATAAAGCTAGTGGTCCTTTAGCTAGGTTGGCACAGGAACCAGTTTGCAAGAGCACAGCTTAAGTACAGACATATCTTAGTATTTTAAAGTCTCTTTTATCTGGAAACCTCAAAAGAGCAAATGCATGACCTCCTCCAGTACCTTTGTCTTTTATGGCAGTGTTATGAGCTACAGTGAAATGGAAAATTACTTCTTGATCTGTCTAAAAGCCAGAAGAGAGTTGTTGCTATACGACAGGAATAATGCCTGAACTTCCAACAAATTCTTGGTAGCTGCCACTAGGAAATTCTTCATGTCACTTCACATGCTTTGGACAAAGCTGTGACAGCAGTAAGGCCAGAACTGGAACAGTCATAGCTTCAGTGCTGATTGACCCCCTTCATTTGCCTTGGCTGCATCCCAGCCACAGGTGGGATTTCTTGACAGAAAGAAGAGTAGCTCCTAGAAGAAAAGGGTAACAGCCTGTGAAAGAGTTGCTGTGGAAACAAAACCAATGACCAATGCTGTTTCAGCAAACTGGTCAAGTAGGAGCACATAGGTGATCTCAACTGCAAATAAAAGATCTCTTGACCTCTCATCTTCCTCTGATGCAAACACAAGGAGTTAATTAGAAAAATCAATTATATTTATAATGCAGTTAAAGCAACTTGGTGTCAGCTTAAATGTTTACTATAAGCAAACCCCCATATATCATCACTGGGAATAATATTTTTTCTTTATATTGATAATGAGACAGGTTTAAAAATTAATACAGAATTTAACTGTGGTGGTTGGACAGCATCAACTACAGCTCATTTAGGCTGTTTAGTGGTTTGACCAAACATCTGCTTTGGCAGTATATTACCTGTAAGTGAAAAAAGCTGAAGTAGTAACCTAAATGCTGTTGCAAACTCTTAAGAATTACTGTAGCTACTCATATCCAGGTTTCCCAAGAAATGTTTGTTGCAAGTAATGCTAAACGAGGGAGATGTAGCCACAAAAGTTTCATCTCGGTTTGGGAAAAACCCAAAATGATGAACCAAACAAAATGACCACCAAAACTACATTTTGATTTCCAAAAGCATGAAATATTTCATATTGCTCAGAAGAAGAAAAAGCGAGATGCCAGCTGATTCCAAAAAGACTGTCACAAAGCCTTGAGGTTTAGCGAATACACTGGGTTTTTTCAGTCATGCCTTTGAGGTTCACCCACTAACAGTAGTGCTGAAAAATGTCTTTAAAGTCTGCATCTTTTTCTTTTGATGGATTACCAGAATCTCCAGCTCATGCCTCAATGTAGTGCAACATAAACTGCAGCTAAAGCAGAGAAGGAGGAAATTAGATGAGAATGCCTGAAGAAACTTTGAATGTCCTTGCTTTGATGTATTTCACAATCTTTGCATGATTTCATAGCTGGCAGTATACTATATATATAATACTCAGTGAGCCAGCACAGCATGGCAGCCTGAAACAGCAGAATGTTTGATATATCAACTGAAAAGTGAATTAAATATGTCACGAATAACTGCAAAGTTCAAACAGAGCTGTTATGAAAGTGTTGATTGCGGCTCTATAATTTGTAATTGACCTGTTAGGGGGGTGTTTATTTCTGAAGAAGGTATTTTATCCCTGTGATGCCTAGAAAGTATTTGAGCATTTTCACTCTCAGATTGTAGCAAAGAATAAATAAGTTCTGTTGTTTTTCTGTATAGTGGGCATACCTTGTCATTAGATCTAAGAGTAACTGGATACCTCACTAGGCAAACTTGCTGTGAACAGAGATTGTAAGACAGCCTGAATATTAAAGGAAGAACAGCAGTGAGCTGCAATGCCTCTTGCAAAGTGACAAAGTGAGGATTGCCATGCAATGAGTATTAAACATGTAGTTTAGTACCACTTCAAGGGCTTCTTTCAGGTATCTGTTGCTGTGGTGGATGCTTCCACCAGGGCTTTGCTAACGAAGTTACTCATCAGTGTGCAGTAGCAGTGTCTTGAATTTATTGTATAGCCACCTAATCCTGGGATGGCAGTGGGCACTTGTGCATCAGAGGCTGTTTTTTCTGTCATTGGCAAACCTGGGCTAGTCATGAAAAGTGCTTAGAAAGATTTATTCACATCTTGCCTGAAGGGGGAAGCACAGACAAAGGCGTCAGTGTGTCTGTCCCAGAATTCAACTGATCTTTTAAGAGTTCAGGGCTTCTGAAATTCACTCCTGTCACATCATAGAGATTTTGGGGTTTTTTTGTACTTAGATCTGTTTGCTTCAGTGACAAAAATGTTGGTGTTTAAACCACATTTTTTAAAACTCTTGCAAACACTGGAGAACTGCATAATTAAAATGGCAAGAAGCAGCTTCTGGACAATCAGTGGCAATTGTTACAAAATCTATTTGCTTGCTTGAGTGCAACAGGATGTATTCTGGGAACTTGGAAGTGAAATGAGAAGAAAGGCAGTCGTTTAACTAGCAGAATTATTATTTGGATGGTGGATGACTGTCTTGTTCTTCTTGCTTTCACATCAAGTAGAAAATACGAAGTTATTTGGCAACTTTAGAAATCTGATCTATGACTCCTCTAGTTTCTTTTTCACTTTTGTATGTGTGTGTTCTAAAATAGGTGTTGGCAACCTAACCACCATGCAGAGTGCAGTCTTTGAGGGGCAGAGGCAAAGTAAGGTCTGTCCTGGTGACTTAAATGGATACTTGCATTATTCTGAAAGACAAAGGGCCAAGACCTCTGCTGGTTTCACTTTACAGACAATAGTTTCATTTCATCTGTAGAGAACTGTAGCAGTAGGCAAGACCCAAGGGCATCCTGGCCTGTGTCAGCAGTGGTGTGGCCAGCAGGAGCAGGGCAGGGATTGTCCCCCTGTACTGGGCACTGGTGAGGCCACGGCTCAAGAGCTGTGTCCAGTTCTGGCCCTCACTGCAAGAAGGACATGGAGGGGCTGGAGCGTGTCCAGAGAAGGGCAGCGGAGCTGGGGAAGGGTCTGGAGCACAAGTCCTGTAAGCCTGGATAGTAGGAAAAAATTATTTCCCAAAGTGGGAACAGACATTGGAACAGGCTGCCCAGGGAAGTGGTGGAGTCACCATCCCTGGACATATTTAAAAGATGTGTAGAGGCAGCAGCTGGGGGCTTGGCAGAGCTTGGTTAAGGGTTGTGCTAGATGATCTTGAAGATTTTTCCAACCTAAATGATTTTATGATTCTAATTTGGCTTCAGGAAGGAATGAGTGGTCCTGAAACAATACAAAGGATGAGCAGTGATCTCAGAGGCAGGTCTGCTATTGCATTCTAAAGCTGGAATCCTTTTTTGTTGAAAGATTATGATGCTGTCTGTAACCCTTACAGTAGTACTTAGTTTGATTTTCAGCTTCTCAGCCAAGTATCTGTTGTCAAAAGCATTCATGATGAAGGTAAAAGAATGAAGGATTTTGCCAAACAAACAGTAGAAAATGAAAGGCTATCCGTGTTCATTGTTGTTCCAGATGAATATTATATTAAAGACATGCCTAGGTAACGTGGTTAAACTTGGCTTGGGTATTTTATTTTTATTTGAAGTGTGTTGCATTTATAACACAGCTTTTTTAATTTGCAGGTCACAGTCCATTGTCATTGTTTGAGAAACAGCATATGATAATTTGAAACTATATATAACAACTTGTATGTAGCCTTTAGCTCCCTTATATGACATCATCATGAATTACAGTATCATTCTGACAGTGGGGGTGATACTGAGAGATGCAATGTCGAGCAATGAGCTTTCTCTCTGAGTTGTCATCTTATCCATTTTATTTGTAGTTCTAAATTTATGGCAAAGATAGGGTAAATAGTAGTAACATAAAAATGGAGTCAGCTGTACAAAGACTGAAGCCTAATACAAGTGAGCATGAGCAGACAGAGAAGAGTCTAGGTCTTGGCCAAAGACTGTCATCCAAGGATTCCCTTGATGGAACTGAGACATGCCTTCCTCATTTCTGCTTTTGCCATACCTGTATAGGACTTAAAATACAATTGTTTAGATACTAGAAACTCATGGCCAGCTCATTCAACATCTGAGAATGAAGTAAAGGGTTTAAGGGGTCTGACATGGACTTAGGGTGCAGTAATTTTATTTTTAGCACAGATTCTTTGGATTCATTCCTTGTCTTGTTAGTATTCATCCTTGCAAGTAATTTCTCATAAATTGTCACCAATTTATTTATAAAACTTTAAGATAAATTAACATAATACTAAACAACAGGGGCTAATTTGTAGTTCTTGTAATATTGTGCATGTGTTATAGTACTTTAGGATTTCCAAACTAAATCAACGTCATTGGACAAAAAAATGCCGTCTTGATAAACAAGGAGCAAATCAAACCAACTATCCTTCTATTTGAACATTCTCTGTTGACTCATTGACACTGATGTAAAATTTTTTCCTCATTAAGAGTAAGAAGAATGTGCTCAAATGAGGAGAAATAAATTTTTATTATTAATATTATTATTATTATTGGGTTAATTCCGCGAGGAACTCTTCAGAAAGTGTTGCATCACCTGACACACAGATATGCGATGACTGCAAAATAATTACAGAAGAGATAAAAAAGAGCATTTGTGCTATGAATGAATCAAATGTCAGAGTCCAGTCAGGAGGAGTGGGGAAGATGGTTTGCATGTATTCAGAGAACTGTGCCAAATGTAGTTTACAGCTGTCTCTGTGGACAGCAAAGAGCTCAGCTTATTTCAGAGTGCCCCCGTGTCTCCGTTTTCAGCGATGAGTGTGAGATCTGGACAGACTGTTGAGCAGATGGTGCTTGTGTGAGATGGTGAACCTCTTCCAAAGCACTGTTTGGTGGGAATGGAGGGAATGTCAGGGAGGGTGTGCTGTGACTGCCTACTAGAGAAGGCAGTGATGTGCAAACTGGGTTTGGAAAGAGGGAGCGTTTGAGCCCTCTGAAGAGTTTGCTGTAAAACTCAGATTAAAATATGCAGCAAATTTGGGTACTCATATCACTATAAGGTTCCCAGCCACAACCATAACAGGTCTGTTTTGTGTACCTAAAATGTCTCATATCATTTCATACGGCTTTTCAGTGTATGTGCCTTTGGTTCATACCATGCTGCTGCTAAAAAACCAAAGGTTTCTTTTTGTCTTGCTTTCCTCCTCCCCCCATGCTCCTTCTGTGTGGTGTCTTAATGCTGTGCTCTTTCTCTATCAAAATGTAAAATCTCTGCTGGAAGGAAACATGCTGGAAATTTGAATGGTGCATTGTCCCACCCCACAGGCAGTGTTTGGCAGCCTCAGAGTGACTGTAATCACAGCTGCTTTCAAACCTGCTTGCTGTCAGAGGATCTCCCACAGGCCCTTGTGAAACCAACATTAAGATCAGAGCTGGAGCTATAAACTTCAGTCTTCTATGGTTATAGACATCCCAAATCCTACTCAAAGGTGTGCTTAACTGCAGCCAAAATCATCACTTTTCAGTTTGAGTTGCAGAGGTAAAAAAAAACCCAAACCTTTCTCTTGATGCTGTTAAAGGGTCAGTGTTGAAGAAGTACAGAATGTAGTGATTGACTTACTATATTTAGCATCTGTCTTCAAAATTCTTGTAGTGGGCAATTATTGATTACAGCTAAGACCCTCTCTCATTAGATTCAACAAAAGAACTTTTTTGGGGGTGAGGAGATTATGGATTTCTGTCTGTAAGTGTTGGACCCTGTATGCCCATCCTCATACTTGCAAAATTTTTGGTGTTGTGTTGTCACCATTTAGTAATTTTGCCCCGCAGGAATGGCATGATCAGACCCATGGATAAGTGAGACTCTTACAACACATTGAAAATACAAACCAAGCAGTTACTACTTCAGAAGAGCTTGAGAAGTTCAGACTGGGTCTTGAGAAATCCACACAAATGTTCCTCTTTTTTTAAATTTTTTTTATTTTTTAAATGTGTTTAGTTTTATAGTTGTTCTCTTTAAATAAATTTTTAAAAAGTAATGAAAAGGGATCTCTTTTTTACAAGCAGTTTAATCCCAATGCTAGAGAGGATGTAATCCAGATGACATTCTCAGGGGATAGTAAAGACTTTTGCCAATATTCCTATATTGCTGAAAGATTCACCAGGCAGCATTCCTAGCTGGGACAAAATGCATCACTATTATTTTTACCTCCAATTTCCACCCCAAAGCCCCCTTTCTTCAATCTTTTGAGAATCAAAAAGGCAGCAAGGGTTCAAGTGAAGACTCCAAAAGTAATTCCCCATTAGTTTAAAGGGTAGCTTTGCAAACTTTTGGTAAAGTAGTTAACTACATTATACAGCTTATTTTAATTTAGTAGTGTAATGATGTGGTGATAGAGTACTGCTATCTGCCCAGGATGTATCTTTAGGAGAATTCCAGGAGTTTTGATTTGAAGAAATAAAAGTTGTTCCAACTTAACAGCTAATAATGTAGATTTTGAATAGCAAGCTGATGTCCTCATGTAGAGTTACTTTCTTCTCTGAAATATTTTCCCCAGAATTTATTTTTTGGCATTATTTGTTCTATAGATTATTCTAGAGGTTAGGAGGGCCTTGTGTCTTCAAAAAATTCTACCAGATGTTGCATCTCTCAAAAATTCACACTTTCTGAATCCTTTTTATGGTGACATGGCGTCTTCAAAGCATTGTGATTAGTGTCTACCTACTGCTCATAAATTGCACTTTCCCTATTAGGCATATCTCTCCTTACATTTTATTTATTCATCCTGCAGGGTTACCAAATATTAGTAACACACTGAAAATGTACCCTACTAAAACTTTGCTCATGTAAACTTTTTTGAAACATAGACTTTAGACTACTCGAGTAAAATGTGAATTAATATATAGCAAATTCCAGTTTCTTACCAAATTCTTGGCTTCAGAATGCCTTCACAGTTGGAAAAAACAGCCAAACAAAAAAAAAAAAAGGTTTCTGATATCATTCAGCTAAAAAGGATTAATTTTTTTGTTCCCTGTGGGAGTACACAGCTGAAAGGACTCTGTTCTAGCTCCCTGCTGGAATAACAGCTGACACACCTACAGTTACAACAGCAGAGATTCATCCAGAATCCCTTTCCTAGAAGAACTTTGTAGATGTTCTCCTGCACCTTTGGATACTGTGCTTTAAATGACTGATTTTATTTCATTCATATCCATTGCTGTGTGCATTTGCTGTCTGCCCTTAGGCAGGGTTCTGAGAGGCAATCCCTCGGTTAGTAATTCATAAAATGAGCATTCACATGAATGAGTGCTCATAATCTTGTTCTCCATGAATTCAGGGGTGAGATTAGCACAGATCCATGCATCCATCAAGTCCATCTCCATAGCTAGGCATTGTATGAAGTATAGTAAATAAATGCAGGTTTCAGGTTCTTCTCAGTAGACATCAAATAAAGTAGCTGGAAGAGCACAGGCAAATGTCTGATTTCATTCTGGCATTACCTCACACAGTTCATGGGCTATTTTAAGAACTCTTTTTGTATAGCTGGAGCTGAGTTGCAAACAGTGCTTCAAAGTAACGAGTGGTCTTGGCAGACAGAAAAATTCCCCCAAATTAGAAGTGAAATTAAACCAGTGTAGTGTTACAACAATAAGGTTAATCGGTTAAGGGAATAATTTGTGGGAGAGGATCATTAAAATGTCAGTGCCAGAGATGTTCCTGGACTGCACATAGTGTAGAAGATGCTTCACTGAAAAGGGAGGAATAGGAAAGTCTGTTCTTCCTCAGTAACCGTAACACAAAGCGCTTCTGCTTTTGTGCTCGTACATTCTTTTTCATTTAGCAGCTAAGTTCTTGGTAAAGATCAGAAAACCCTTTAAATAACCACTTCCTGGTACGTTCTTGAGCTGCTGATAGCTCAAAGGAGAAACTTCTTTTTCAAGTGTGAGAATTCTGTTCCTGATCATGGCTTTTGTTGGGACTGTTTGTGACTGATTTATATATATATATAAAGTGCAAGTAAAAATCTTCATTATTTGTATATGTACAAAATTATGACCAACTGCCTTTTTCTGCTGTTGAAAGTTGTCACACAGGAGCACTTAGAAATGGCCACCTGGGTTAGAAATTGACCTTGGATCTCTTTATTCTGGTACTCTGCTTGTGACTAATACTGGACTGAGAGGGAGATGCACAAAATTTTAGTGTATTTTAGTTTCAGTTTCCTGTAGTAACTGTATGTCTTTTATTTAAACCTATTCTAAATATATTGCACTATGACAAGATATAATACTGGTACTTTGCATGAAGTTGCATCACCATTTTATAAGGAGAAATTAAACCAACTTGTCTTAAAGAACAGAATTTTGCTGGTTAAAACTGGCAGGAATTGATTGTGTATGTGAGGAATTCCCAGCAGTGATTCAGCTGAAAAGTCAAAGCACTGAGTTGATAATTTTATCAGCTTTTACCTATGTCTTTTCACCTCTCTGTATGAACAGCTGAGGAAGAACTGTATCTGTAGTATCCATAGCCACTCCTGAATATCTGGCTAAGGCTGCTGAGTTTATTTCCCAGTGAAATTATTCTTCTATATTGCTAATGAATGTCTAAACTGCACATCTTTGGAAGGCCTGCAAGCTACCATACCACATTTTGTAGCTGGCTGATTTCAAACCTCTCTGGACTAGAATGGGGCATGGTAGAATTCTTCTCCCTCCTTTGCATCTAAAGCAATCCAGGCATATGGGACAGACAAAGTCTGTCCAGATTTGGCCTGGTCAGGAAAAAAGAAAAAATAAAAATAATATCCCTTTCAACACGTGGTATTTGTGCAATAGAAAAGTGAACAATAATTTTTAAAAAGCCAATTGTTTTGAACTCCTAGTGGTTCTGAAAATTAATGGGAGTTACTAATAAGCATTTCTGTTGTTGGCTTGCTAGAATCCCCGACTGCTCTTGCACATCCATGTTAGGACTTTCAAAATAGCCTAGCAAAATTGGATAACCATCTTTCATGGTTATCAGGAGGCAGAGGAAGATTAGAAAGGGCCATTTTCTTTTGGAAAAATCTTTTGAATACCGATTGTCCTAGAGGGGCTCCAACAGTCCATCTGACAATAAAGCGGGGAGAGGCTACACTGTAACTAGGGAGCTCTGAAATAAAAGTTGAAGATGAGAATATTTTTTCATTAGTGTTTTATCTTCTTGTTTATTAACTCTGTGCATCAATTGCAAAAATAGAATATGGTAGTGATAGGGATTTATGTTCTCTGTTAATGTGAACTGCAGTTAAACCCTCACAAGGGCTGAAGGACAGATAAAAGGAAATCAAACAAACCAGGAGCTCATTTGTTTTCATAACACAATGGGTCATGGTAATACCTCAAATAGGACAGAGGAGAAGGAAATAGAAAACTAGGACTACCTTCAACTTGCTGGGGGTGGAGAGGGTAGAAAGCTGCAGGTAAAATTGCATTTGATTGTTTTATATGAAATTTGTACCTTGGCCAGAATCCCTTATACAAATTCTTCACACTGGAAAAATGCTACTCAGGGGAATCCATCTTATTACTTTTTTTCCATTTTGATGAAAAAAGTAATGATATGAAGTGGAAAATGTCAAGTAAAATTAATCTAAATATTGGCTTCGTGCAACACAATAGAAAACACATTTTACTGTGAAGTGGTGTTATTCACTGAAGTCCTTAAGTACAGGTGTGCCAAAATGTCAGGACATTTTTATACAACTGGTGGATTTTCCTCTGCTAGAAAATGCTGCAATCCCCAGGTTTGTTCTCCCCTTGGACCATGACCTAGAAAAGTTTCTAAACACTTGCTGCACAAGACTCTCCACTCCTTTCCCTCCGTGGCTATATCCCAAATGGGGATATTTTCCCTCTGTGTAGCATGGCCCTATTCCTGCTGTGCCTGAAGAGCTCATCTGGACCTTTCTGCTTTCTCCAAGACAGGGGTGTGGAAGTGCAAGGCAGACCTGGTGTGGCAACTGCAATTTAGGCACCACAGGTACAGTTTGCTTTTGTTGCATGTGTGCAGGAAGTCTGTCTGCATGTGTCCCACCCCTGCATATGGATGAAGAGCAGGAATGGGAGCACCATTTGGAGTGGGTGATGGAAGCCTGCTGCCCAGGCTCCCAGAGGCTGTCCCTTGGGGGTGCCACCAGAAGATAGTTGTCCCTCTGTGGTAGGGCTAAGATGTCATTGTTCCACTCTAAAACAGAGAGTTTTATTAATTGGAAGCTAGGAAGAATATGTGCTGATGGTCTTGGGCGCTTCCAAGTCAAGCAAATACTCTTTGATGAATATTTGATGCTAAATTTGTTACCAAGTCTGATTTTTAGATTTTTGGAATCCCTTTGGTAACGTAAGCCAAGATACACTGGAAATCCTTGTGAGAGCAAGAAATCAATCCCATATTTGCAAGCCTTGGCCAGTTTCCTGAAAGTTTGAATGTCTTCCTTCTTGGAGTCTAGTTTTCTGAAACACAGCACTCCTGATTATGTGCTGTTAGGATGACAGCTTGAGAAATTTGTAAGAGTGAAGGGTGACCTACTTGCATCTTAATTTTTTCTGTGTGCTTAATGAAGATTTTCCGGTTTAGGAGTTGATTTTAATTTAATCACACATTGTCTAAAAGCTCTTTGTGTACCACAAATAGATATTTTCCGAGTAGAAATAATTATTTAAGAAGAATATGTTTATATCAAACAGTTGAGACTGATGTGTTAGTAATACTGCTACTTAGTTACTACTGTTTATACACACTTCCTATTGTTTTGGAAAGCCATATTGTCTCAGGTCACCTACAATTCTTGCTAAAGAATATTTTGGACTCTCACTCTTATGGAAACTCATCTTCTTTATTCTGAAGGTTTTTTTTCTTCTTGAATTTTAAACTTTAGTCACATCTATACACACATGTATTAATTGTCATCAATATTGTATTTTAAGAATTAAAAATTTTATGTGGCCACTGCATTTAGCATTTGGTTATTTCAAGGTTAGAAGGATGCATAGTGCCTGTCAGCAATGTTCTCTGAGGTATCTTTGTTTCAAAGTCTGTGCATTTGTTCATGAATAAACATTTTAATGCATATTTATTTATGTCTGTAGACTTTGTCTCCCACTGGTGAGAATAGCTGGCTTGCTTTCAATACACAACAAACAGTCAGTTTAAATACAACTTAAGTTTGCTTCTGTTTCTCTTAACTAATGAGTAGCAAGTGACTTGCCAGCCCTAATTATGATGTTATTGTGTTTTCAAGAGGCACATTGATGTTAAATTCTACAGTGGCTTAAAGCAGCTTGGTGTAACTGTGTCTAAACAGAGCAAAACACAGCCTCTCTTCATTACAGTGATAGCAGCTGAGGCTTTTTTACCATGCAGGCAAACTAAATGTCAGATTACAACTGTTCTGCAGAAACCCCCAAAAAACTAGTTAATTTCTTACTTGGGTTTTTTGGGATTACCCCACACACACACACAAACTTATTCTCTTCAGAAATGCACATGTCAGCTCTGATGGCATATTCAAGATTGTGCAATGAACTGAGCAGGGGGTTGTATAGAAAGAAGGTTTAAAAATTGAGGTTTTTTCATATGCTCGAGTTGAGTGCTGCACAGTAAGTGGGCAAAGATAGGTGTGAGCCTTTTTCATTTTAGTTGGTTGTTAATTTTGGGTTTTGGCGTTTTCTTTAGTGTGCTGATGCAAAATTGTAGTGACAATTCCATCACCTGGAACTGGGTTGCATGGCATTTGAAGAACAGTGTAGAGCAAGTCCTTTCAGAGGGTACAGATGGCTTGAAATGAGGATTGTTGCGTACAAAAACCTTCTTCCTCTTTTTATCTCTCCTTTTATTGGAAACGTATTATAAGCACTGAGCTTGAGCTTTCCTTGAAAGCTTTAATAACTCTTACACTCATATAGAACAACTTATGTTTTCCTTATGTAGCTCCTGGTGCCAGAGGAATTTATAAAGTGCTTTTAGCAGCTTAAAAGCCTGCAAAGTGTAGGATAAACCTTCCCCTTCTTAACACAGTCCATTACACCATCGTTAGCTGTCCTGGCTCCTTGCTGTGTGGAAATGCCTCCTCGTGGATGTGCTGAGGCTTGCAGATGGGTTGAGGCTGGTTCTGCCAAATGTTTCTTATTTTTCATCTTGCTCTTGTCTCTGGGAGGTTGAGATCATTAGAATTTGTGGGATCTTTCTGAGGCTTACCTGGTAGCAACCTGGTGTGTTGAAGCCAATTGTTTGTGCACAATGATACAGGAATTCTCCTCACGTCTCCCTCAGTTTTGTCACCTCAGTTTACAACTTTTCAAATGTATGGTCTGCTGACATGTGCAAGTCTCAACCATTCAGTTCTTGACCCAAACTGAGACTCCAACACCCCCTTCTTCTAGAGGGTGATTTTTGCTGCTGGTTTGCATAATTTTATTTACCATTTGGATCTCTGTTCTCTTCCTGAAAGTTCAAATAGAAAGCCTCATAATTGTGTTTTTTCAGTGCTGTGGTGTGAATGGCCAGGAAAGCGGCTAATGGTATGTCAGAGCCACATTTGGAGTTCTGTGTCTATAAGCTTAAAAGAAATTAAGGCTGGAGTTGCACAGAAGGTATCCAGGCACTTCACTTAAGACAACAACATGAGATTTTGGGAAATCTTATTCCCAATCTTGTAGGAACTTCTTTGGACCTTTTCTTACCTTTCTGTCCTTTTTTTCAAACTGAAATGAAAGCATGAGTTGAAATTCTGGTCTAGAAAGCCACATATTATATACAGTGCTTCTCTGAATTGGGATGTGAGCCCTGAAATCCACTGAAAGTTTGGTACTCGGACATCTTCTGAGGATCACTGTGTGAGTGACCTGTCTGAGGATGTAGCTATACAGCACTAGGATCAGAAGTTCTGAGACTCTGCTTCACCCGTGTCTATCAACAATAAATAACAATGTCTCACTCCTTGTTTAAACTGAATAATGGACGTGACTTTTTCACTGCATATGGAAAATCCATTTCATGCTCTGTCTTACCTTGTATTCCAGACAATGGCTGTGGAAGGACTTCAGAGCAGAAAATGCAGGAAAATTGGGTTCTGATACTGATCTGAACCGAAACAGACAGGAAATATCATACTCTAAGCTTAGTGGGCACTGACAAATTTTGTTTTTTAAAGAACCCTAATCTTTAATATGACCCTAGACTTTTATGTGACCCACATTAAGAAAATATCCTGTTAAATTCATCAGCTTTTCCCCACATGGTCTTTAAAACACCCTTCAGAAAGGTATCTATGAATGTAACTTTTTTGGTCTCATCTCAACAGATCTAGTGTTTTCTTACTTTAACATGCCTCAGAGTTCAATGTTTATCTGGAAAGTTAAAAAATCTTTAGTACCTGGTTATGGTCCCAGGTTCAGATAGCATCTCTTAATGTGAAACTTTTTTCATTGATGTAGAATAGAAGGATATTTATTAGCATCAGATTAAGTGGATAGAATATTATCCTTTTTGACCTTAAATCAAATTATAAGATTACATTTTAGACAAATGAATTTTCTGTGATTGCTTGAAAGTAGTATGTTCTACTTTTGTTATCTTTAACACTGAGAAAAAAACCCTCACCATTTTCTGAAAATAAAATCTAATTTTATTTTAATATAATGTTGCATTTTTTGCCTGGCTCAAAAAGCCTTTAGGCAACAGATGCATTTCAATGGGGTTGCCATCAATTTACAAAGAAAGTACTGACTCAAGGCCAAACAAGTTATGTGACTGCTTTTCTTACAGCTGTCAGTGCTATAACCAGGAAAAAAGCAGAAATCTTCCAACTTTTTTGTGTGTCACTAAATCACCTTTCTACTGTGTCATCTACAGCCTCTTCTCCAGCACCTCCCTTTCTGCTGAGCATGGACAGTAACCTTTACCTGATATTCTGTTTGGGTGGTCCTTTTACATATGGCAGAGAGATAAACAATGTGAAAGTTTAGCTGGTTCAAGGAACTATATTACATTACAATGCTTGGTTAGTTTAACTTTGGCACATGATGGAATACAAGGGGTAATTATAGTCTGGAGTTATCCAATATTTGAACAGCTTGGAAAGAACAATCCTTAGGGAGGTGGAGGGCTCAGTTTGACTGTAGAGCTGCCTTATTTGTGCCTTATGGGACTACACTACTTGCTGTCTTGTGTCTGATTCATGGTGCAAAAGAAATAAAATACTGACATGAAGATTTGAATTAGAGTAACACCAATAACAGTATTTTGTTGAATGTTGGATTTGATGAAGTCGCATTGTTCTGCATTGTTCAGCTTCCTTTTCAGCATGTGTAAAAAGAGAAAAAGCCTTAAAAAAAAAAAGGCTATTTTTATACTGAAAAATCAAATAAGCATTCATTCTAGGTTTATTGCCTGCCACCCTAGGTTAACTTATTATTTCAGTTCTTACTGTCTACTTATGACTATAATTTTCTTTCAATCTTAGCTATACAGCCCTTGAACCACCACTGGAAATTTATGGGCAGCATTTGACCTGTCAAGCACATTTGAAAATTAATGAATATCTAAATCATCCAGGCAGCTCTGAAATTGCCATTTTTAATGTTTCTGCGCCATTGGTTTTCTCAGATGTGGTAAGATGCTCTAATGATAAGTATTTGAGGACCTTATACAGCCATCCATCATTATTTGTCTTTTGTTTTGCCCCCATAAGGTATATTGCTCTGTCTTGGAGCTGTGTTTAATGTGTGTTAAAGTTCACTGCACTGTACGAGCCACAGCCTCTCTGGCTAACTCTAGAATAACATCTGTACTCATCACAAAAGGCTTTGAATGGCAATCACAAGTACAACTCCCTGCCCAGGGAGAGCTTTGCTGAAAGGTGGGAGTCTGTAAGAGGGCCTTGAGGATGAGGAGGGTAGCAGGGCTATGCAGAAGGAAGAAAATCAGCTTCTTTATTATTCCTGTTCTACTACATAGGAACCACCTGGTTTTGCGGGTATAAACCCGCCTGGTTTGTAGATTTCAGTGAAACCTAAGACTGTACGCTGAGGAAAAAATACACAACTTTGTTCTTCACTTCACTGAGGCTATTTGCCCCTTAACTGGCAGGCAGGCAAGGCATTTATGATTCCTGATCACTCTCACCAGCTGGACATTCATAGCTTTTCTCCTAGTTGTTCTCAGCACACATGATGGCAGAAAGCTTTCCTTCTGCTCTTACTGTAACTTGGTTACACAAGAGGGTAACCTATTTGATCCAGTTCCTAACTGTCCTGCAGCTTTTTTTAATTTTAGGAGAAAGAATTATCTTGTAAATGCTTCCAAGGGTGCAATCAATGCTCCTCCCATTCTCAGACACAATTTTGCTGTAACACTAGTCCGTGTGCGTATGAGTGACCTTAGGCTGCTGGAAATAGAGATGTGTTAGGCCAGTTGATATGGCCCATTGTGTTCTTCCAGTTTCTGAGAACTAGCCATATGGGACTAGGCAGTAGATGGACCTTTTCCCCAAATCCAACAGCCAAGTCCCATCATTGACAGTGAGGACAACCCCTTTCCTCCCAGGTGATTCTTTGTTCTTTACGCAGAGAATCCCATTCCACTGCAGGAGAATGTTTTGTGCTCCCTGAATAGCAGCAAGACTGAGCCATCAAAATCAGTTTAAAGCCCTTAAGCCCAAGATGTCACATCTGCTTTGCAGAAATTACAACAGGAAAACAACATGATTTAAAAAAGAATCATTTCAAAACAAACATTGTAAAAACTTAGTGGAAAAACATCTGCAGTTTTCAGACCATTACAGCAGTTTGTCAGGGAGGTCATGCAGCATTTTTGCATTTTTTTTCCTTGAATTTATTATTGTTGCTTTATATTTCTAACTAGCATCATTTCTCACCAAGGATGTTATGCTGATGTCAGCAACAGCATGTAGCTGCTAGGCAAGGTATGTATACAGGGTGCCTGAAATACTGCAAAGAATGGGATAATTAGGAAAGTACAATAAATATGAGAGGCAACATTTACAAGGGATTGTTCTCGTAAATTGACTTAGAGAATGGAGATGCCTGGGAAAAAAAAAAAAAGAGGAACAAAACAAGCTAAAAATTCCTTTCCAAGCTGCTAGAGCAGTTAGCAGAAGAAGCCAAAATGCCTCTTTACATGCAAATAAAAAAGGCAAACACAATCACATTTTGGATCAGGAAAAACAGGGCTACGAGTATGGCTGCACTGGAAAGGGCAACATCACCTAAGGAGGTGTTATGCCTATATATTGTTGGCCAGGCATTGGAGCTAAAGCTGCATGGTGGTGGGAGATCTGTGTGAGGTAATGATGTCAAGAAGCAGAGCTGACCTGAGCTCATTGAACTTGACTGGAAGTGCTCTCCCTACACTGTTTTTGCACTAGTTTGCCAAGCTGACAAGGTGTCTTACCAAAACCCTGCTTTCCTTGAGAAATGGAGGCAAGAGCAAATGCTAAGCAGGAACACCCAAGAGCTGACACAAGACCATTCATGCTGTTAATATTTAACATGGTCCCTGCAAGGACTTTGGTCCTGCAGGCCTTCCAAAATGTTTTATTTCTTTATGAACTCTATCCCAGCTTGGCAGGTATGACTGAACGGCCAATAATTTTTGCCATTGTGTCAGAAATGTTTGCTCTCTCCTTCTGTCATAGATTGGGGAAAGATGGAGGATAGCCAAGGTTCACAGAAAAGCCTAAAACAGAAGAGTAAAAGCATGAGTCACTTTGGTGGACTCTGGTGTATGTTCAAAATATGCTTTGTTGTCATTAGCCCTTAAATAAGAGTGCTGTTCCCGTCGGAGCTGAGTCAGTTCTTAAGGGGCAGTTTTGTGTAACAACCATAATCTGGAATTGTTACTCTTCTGCTGTGCTACCTATGGAAGATAAACCAGCAGAGATTGTTATAAATAATTATGTTAATTGACCAGTGAAAACATCTATACCCATAGACTGAATAGAAGTGCTGTTCCTATAGGAGTCGAGTCAGTTGTTAAGAGACTCTTTTGTAGTGCCTGGCTTAAATCAAATATAAACTTCTGGTGTTACAGAACAAAGTCCTGTCCTTGATTAATATTAAGCAAACCTGTCTCTTCATTTTTGATGTCCTGAATATGTGGTGTAACCTATGAAAATGCAAAACTTGTCTGCTTTCTAGTGCCCAGTGTCACATATGGCTTCCTGTAGCTGACGGAAGGCAGATGCTGTCAGACTTAGACTACACAACTAAACAAGGATTGATTGCAGTGTGAAGGATCAGTGTAAATTTTGCCCAGGACTAGGTTATGGGAGCACTCTTTGGGATTATTAGCTAAAGGCTCTTCCTCAGACTTCACATGGCAAGTGGGAGGCCTGTTACAAATCTAGCAGGATGCGCTTTAGTTGCTTTACAGCTGCAGAAAAGAGCTGAACCATCAAACAAGCGAGATGTCAGACGCTGGTGTTAGTATTTTATTCTATTACCCTGTAATCAGACTACACCCACTGATACAAAGTTCCAAGTGACTTGGCGTGTACAGAATTCATTCAACATGGGTCTGAGAAATCCTCTGAAATTCCAGAGCAAGTGGGCTACTTAGGTTTGCCCAGAGTTACCCAGGTAATGCAAACACACTCTGCAAATAGTTTGCTGTGGTCAGCTCTGTAGGAAGTAACATAAATGAAGGGGAAAGTGTTAATAGCTCAGTCTTGATAATGTTGCATAGCCACAAAGCATCTTTTGAATGTAGCCAGGTTGAAGCAATTTCTGTTAGCTGTTTCTTGGTGGAGATGCCTAATTTCTCTGTGAGTGAGCTGGGGTAGTACTCTTCATATTTCTTTTATTCTCTCTCCCAAACTGATAGGGCGATTTACAGTCAGTAGTAGATTAGAATGTTTTCCCTTTCTGTGGTTTGGAAGTTCCCCTTGAAGGGATGTTCTGAAAACAAACACCATCAAGGAAGAACTTGGAAAGAGTACTTAAGCAGAGTGTATGCTCGTGGGAGTAGCACATGTAGTAAGCTACACTGCAGGCGATCTTTGCCTCCAGTGATCCACCTGGAGTCGCAGGTTGGAACTCCTGATTTCTTTGGGGACAGTCAAGAATGCCCTCAGAGAGAGAAAAATCACAGAAACACTCCACAAGTCAAAACTGGTGGAGTTTCCAACTTGTTGACTGTGATGTATTCCAAATGGAATGAAAATTCATAAAATTGCAGTTGTTCAGAGGTTTTTCACACAGTTATCCAGGTCCTTCATGCTACATAAGAAGCATCTGAGAGTATCTACTCAAAGTGAATAGATTGATTAATTTGAAAAAATGTGTACTGGAAAATAACGCAGCTGCTCAATGTTTCCACAATTTGGCTTGTTAAATAAATAATTAAAACTTAACATTTAAGATCTCATTTCTGGTATGGGGGTGATTTATCAGGAATAGTACTGGAAGGTTAATGTTGAGTTACAAAACTGTCTGAGATTCCACATAATGCCTTGGGAAAAATACTTTCCTGTACTGTGGATGTAGGGAAATGCGAACGCGTTAAGGTGCTCTTGTGGGAACTGTGAATCTTCGATTACATTCTCTCTTCAAGGCCTGATAGTTGGACCTGGCTTGCAGTAGGTGCTCAGAAAAATGTCAGTGGGTCCTGTTGAACTGGGGAGTTCTTGGGACAGAGGTTATTGAAACCATAAATAACCCACAAGCAATGAACTCTGCGGTGAGGGAGTTGTGGTTGTCTGCTTGGGTCTCAGTGCGTGAACAGGTCAGCAGAAACAACTTCAAAACCTTCCTTGCCTTGTGAATCCTGTATGTCTCTGGCTGTAGAGTAGTTTCCACATCTGCACTTCTGCAACACTCGGTGCCAAGTCCTGTGCACTCTGTCCCTGGGAGACATCGCATTGACCTCAGCTGGATGGCTCCTGTGAGTAACATGAACACGGTTTGGGCCACTGCCAGCACAAAAACTAATAGCCACTGTAGCTGCACTTCAGTTTCCCTGATATTTCAAGGTACCTTTTACAGCTGCCAAACATGGAGTTTCTGAAACCCTTGTGCATTGTTAGCTGAAGGCCAACAAGCAGGCAGTCCCGAGGACTTGCACCGTGATGGTTATCCCAGAAAATGTTCCATGTTACGCAAAGACCAAAGATTCCATGACTTCTGTTGTGGGCTCTCTTTCAAAATATGTTTTTTATTTCAAGAAGACAATGTTTCCTAAGAAAGCTTTTAGTGACATGTTTACTCATGTTGGTCAAATGAAAGTCATGTGGCACACCTCCCTTTCTGCTGTGGTGAGCCACAGTGTGTTTGATATAATCCCACTATCTTGTGTGAAAAAAAGCCAGCTGAATATCAGATGTGCCTAGCTTGCATGTCAGTAAAACAGAAAGCATGTTACACAAGTCGCCACACTTTGTAAACTCTATTTTTATTTTGGAACAACCCTCCCTTTAACTTTTTCCAATCTCTTTTCTTAGGCATAGGGTGAACTCAGGGCTTTTCCTGAGCAAAGTGTATGAAGACAAGACATAAGCATCAGCAAAGACACCAAAATACTCTGACTTTGATGTGGCTTCCTATGTTTCTGGGTTTAGTGTACTGTAGCTGGTTTTTATACTCTGCAGTGGTATGAAAGTGATTTCAGCAAGGAGACTGTCGAGTTTTCTGTTGACTGTTTTCTCCATTATCAGGAAATCAAAACTCAAAAGAAACACCACAGTATTTGAAAAATCAATATATTTGTTTACCTTTTAAATACAAGTATTACTTAATTAAAGTTATCCACTGCTCTAAAATAAAGAATTCAAAGACATTCACATTAGAGCAGGTAACTACTTGGTAGAGTTATTCAGCTTTACTTCCCTGCTTCCTTCAGACCAGTGAGAGAACTTAGGACTGAGAAAATAAGGTCCTTTTTGTGTGCATGCAAATGCATACAAAGCTGGTATGGGCATCTAGTAGGCATATCTGCTGTGATGAAAATGAAGAAAACTGTGAAGATGCTGTGCAACTGGGTAATTGCTGAGCTGAAACCATACTTATCAGTTTCATCTGTTTTGCTTTTTTCATATGCATATTCAACTAAATTAATTTTTTGTAATGTTAGATATTTAGGAATTCCATTCATGGTGGCTGGACAATCAAGTGGCACCAACTTGGAAACAGAAATTGTTGGACTAATAAAGCTCACTCGTGTGTGTGAAGGGGGAGTATCCCAAAAGGATGGCTCAGGCAAAATGTAGAGTGAGAGGGGTTTTTCATGAAAACAGGGGGAACACATGTCAGACATGAGAAGCATAAGGTCAGAGAAGTCCAGTCATGCAGAGGACATTGATGCATGTGCTTAAGGGGCACACAGTGGCTGTACCACCTTTAATCAGAATTGCTTCACCGGAGACTGATTTGAAGGAAGGACTAGAAAAGTCCTCTGTGTGACCCCACTGCCCAAGGAGTGCATTCACAGAACAGCCTGTATGACCTGGTCAGGCAGGAGGACATTTGTAACAGTTTTGATTGCCCCAGAAATCTGCATCTTCCTCTCAGTCATTTCAAAGCAAATTGCATCATATTTTAAGTGCCCTGCATCTACACGCAAGCCTGTTTAATCCTGAGATGTTGCTCAGTATTTCTTTCAAAGCAGAATTTGTCTGATTATATTTATACCTGAAATATCTGTTTCATACAAGATATTGCTGCCTTGTTTGCAACGGATATCCAAGTCTAAATCAGCAGGTAAAAGTGCTTGGCAACATAGAATACGGAGGAAAACTTCATTTGTTTCACCCAGAGCAACAGTGATTTGCAGTTAGCAAAATTAAAAAGCTGTGCCATCCTGTTAGTGGGAGCTTAGGAAAAATCAGATATAGAGAGAGAAATAGAAGAAGAACAAAGGAGACAGCTCATGGGAACACCAACACCAAGATTCTTGTTGTAAATCAAGTCTGGTTTGCTTCCTTATTTATACCACGCCTGAAACTCACAAAGTTTCCTGAGAACAAGGAAATTAAGTGAACTTAAACACAGCTGGATGTCCCTCTAGGTACATTTTGTTGTAATGTGTTAGTAAAAAGTGAAGGATGTTTTGTTTGACAGAAAACAGACAAAAAGAAGGAATTAGCATAAGTGAAAGAAACATGCCCCCTCTTAGCCATGGCATTGTGCTACTTCTCTCTGATGTGAGCGCTGCTGCTCCTGATGTTCCCTGTTCTAAGCATGGCCTGGGCAAAGAGCACAGGAAAACACAGCTTCACAAATGCTGCCTCTGGTGAGCAGGGACCTGGGATAGCCTGTCCTCCTGTCCTGCCTTTCAGTGAGCTGCCCTACACCTGACTTTGGAGCCTGGAGTGGCCTGAGTGACCAGGTGACTGCTGCTGTTGGAACATGCTTTGTCATTATGTTATACCTGCTTGAGCTGGTTGTGCAAAGCAATCTGAAATAACTTTTCTTTACAGTGTTCTTGCTTTCCTGTCATCTAATCAATCTGTGCAGGCCACAGTAATTTTACCAGTAACAACCTGTATAAAGTTTACTTCCTCCATAAGAAGCAGGGGCCACCACCCTAATAAAGACCTTGTCATTAGTTAATAACCAAGCAGTCACAGGCTTGCTCTTTTAGGACTGGGCTTTTTTTTCTTTTTCTACCTCCCTCATTCCTAGCCCACCAGTCCCTTCTGTTTTACTACTTCATGGGTGTTGGAAGGAGAGGGCACAGTGCTCTTCATGCAGAATTTAGCTTTGGGTGGTTTTTTCAGTAAAGAAGGTAGAGCTGATATACAGTAGCTGCAATGTTAGACTATTTGAAGTACAGTTCTGAGCAGAGAGTTAATTTTAAATGTGAATGGGTCACTTGGTCACAAACCCAGGACATCTCCTAGCAGTCTTGTGGCACTTGAGTAGTTTTCATGCAGCACTTGTACAGTTATCAAACAGAGGAAACAAGGTGCACTCAAAAGAAAAAAGTTATCCAAATAAAAGGAGCTTTACAGTTTTTCAGACTGCAAAGACTTTGGTAGTATCTGTGGAGCTCCAGGCTCTGTGGTTTATTCAAGCCTAACCCTAAGCTGAGCAGTAAAACCAGCATTTTCCTAGGCTGAGGTGCCATGGAGCAGTGTGGAGGGAGCAGTGCTGGGGCAGGGCTGTGCTGCCCTTGGCAGGGCTTTTGGACTTGCAGTGTCCCTGGAACTCTGGGCTTTGTGGCTTCCTCAACCCTAATGCTGAGCCTAACCCTAGGCAGAGCAGTAAAACCAACCTCTAGCTGAGGCTGAGGTTCCCAGCCCACTGGTGCAAAAATGAAGTGAAAAGTTGTTTTATAGCTGGAAGCATATCCAGAGCTGGATGACCTGAGTGGCTCCAGGAAGTCAGAGCTGCTGGTCAAGTCTGGTTAATTCTGGGGATTTTTTCCTTTTCTTTTTTTTTTTCTTTTTCTTTTTTTTTTCCCCTACCCTCCCTCTCCAGCACACTTCATCAATTTCTAATATAAAAACCAAACCATTTCCTTATTTTCATCATTTAATTTTAGACTGGATGGGAATTCTCTCTGTGTCCTCATAATGATGGGGGCAGAAAGCTCATTTATCAAAGCTCTGCAATGAACAAAGCCAGAGCAGAGCAGCATAAGCATAATTAACAAGGAAAAAATGGAGCTTGTGGCTTGATGTTGATGGATACAAAATGTGCCACAAAGGCAACAAAGCTTTGAGAATGCTTTGAACATAAAACCAGTCTCACGGGATGAACAATTCCATGCCAGAGAGTAAATTCAGGCTAAGATGGATAAGCTCAACTATCATGATGACCATACAGCTGCAACACTGGAGGATCTAGGCACTTGTTGGACATGTTTTGGGGTTGTTTTGGGAGGGAGGAGCCAGTTTATTTACTTATTTTATCTTGGCATGCTGCAGTTGGATAGAGCACTTTTGTTATTTTTACTTTTGTAATAGCAGAAGTGTGTGCCACAAAGGGATTTGTCCATAGTGAAATGGCCTGTGTCTGCTTGAGCTGTCATCAGCTCCTCTCCATAGAAGACCCCAAAGACAGGACAGATGTGGTTTCTCAGGCTCTGTTTGTATACATGGTCACAAACCCCCTGCAGCTTCTCATGCAGCTGAGCTCACTGTTATGGGCAGCACCCCAACACTCCTTAGGGAAAGGAAAAAGTAAAATCAAATTCCGCTTGACTGCTTCTATCAAAATCAGGTCATAAAGGATCCAGGGAAACAAGCTTTGTAAAGTGTGTGTCTTTTCCCTGGAAAGTGTTTCTTTTACCATATCCATATTTTTGTTTTCCTGTTGACTTAGAAGATTTTATATTCAATTCCTGCAAAAATGTTCTTACATATTTTTAACAATATGGTCAAGTGTTGGACTAACTAGAAACAGAGTTTCAGCATGCACAGTCAAATTATCTTGGATAAGAATAAACTAAACTTCTTTCCTGAGTAAGGCACAGACACATGAGCGTGCAGGACAGAGCTAGAGAGTGCTGGTCCTCCTCTGTGGCAGTCTGAGCAGGAACACTGAGGGCTGCTACAGGAGCCTCTGAGTCTCCTGCATTTTGAGATTGGTGGCTAGATTTAAGGAACAAACAGGGAAGGAAAGGGATCTCACTCCTATATCTCTTTGTAATAGAAATGAATGGCTTAAATGTAGGGTTGTTTCTTTAATGTTGTAAAAGGTGAGGAATTGAGTCAATTTACATTGCCTTATTATTGGTGTCAATTTTATGTGGATTAATGCTCTGGTCCAGTAAGCAAAACAAACATGACAATCACTAACATCTTTAATAGAAAAAACATTTCTTCAGTGAGCAAGCTGGTTGAAGGGTGTGTGTAGACAATCAGAAGTGATTGTATTACTGTTACTACTGTTCAGCAGGTATTTTTCTGTGTACCTATTTTGTGGCTAGTGTGAAAAAAACCCCTAATATTAATTGATGGATTCATAGCTGCTCTATCGTAGGCCAAGATATTTCATTCTGCAGTTTCAGTGATCTAAAACTCTACAGCTTAGAGCAGTAACTTTTTCATGTCATGCGGTTTTCTGATAGCTAATAAAACAGGATAAATTTGCAAGAAAAATTATTGATCATCTGGAAGGCAATTTGGTCACAGTATTGGAGAAAAATAATCCATTTTTTAAAATATTGCAAGCATTAAAATGTTTGTGTGTTACATTTTTTGGTTTATATTAGGTTTACAGATTACACGTGGTAGAACTAATCTTTGTTAATGCTGAACTTGAATTCTGATTAAATCACTGCGAGGGGACTAGGCAGGACTTGCAAATTCATTAGAGCTTAGAAATTTTCATGCTGATCTTAATGATGAAACTGTGCTTCTTCTTGTTTGTTAGTTTGGTTTTTTTAAGTAATGCCTTTAGGCTTTTCATCTACTGTAAATATTTGTAAAATATAAGCTTGTTTTTGAACGTATCTATTCTCAGCTAGCTTGCACTTGCAAATCTGACAGTCTGTTTTCTTTTGCCATGTCTCTTGTTTTCTGATTCCCACCAACAATTTCAGAAAATTTCCATAATTAGTTTTCAATTCTTTGTTTATCATTTTTGAGAATGAATGCAAAACATATGTTTCAGTGAGGTTATGTGACAATATGCTCTTCCTTTATACAAAACCACACAATTTTCAGTTTCAGCACATTTCCAAAAGTGGTGCTTTGTTTAAATCTGCATATATTATTTTTTCCTCCTCTGTATTGTAATAGTTCTGTTATGAGGAATATGTGGAAGATCCAAGTCAGGATGGTGGGGTGGGAGAGAAAAAAAAAAAAGGAGATATTGTCCGTCTAGTCATAGCTATGGTGCAAGCCATGAAATGGGAACTTGTATTTCCTTTGCATACCCCTGACCTGGGAAGATGACTGTCTCTGGGGGGAGGAGATAATTTAATTTCCATTCATTTCAGCTTTCATTTCATTGCAAAGAGTCAACAGATATGTTTCAGATTCTGTGGGATCACTTATTTTGCTTTGGCAATATAGCATATCTCTGCCATGGGACTTAGGTTAGACCACCTGGTTTCCTTCTCTTCAGACCCTTGGGTGGGCCTGAAACCAGTGTAAGTGAACAGATTTACCTAGTGCACTCTCCAGTTACCCACTTAGTTTTTATTTTGATACTTCCATGAATAAAATAATACAGGAAAATTTCTCAGGAAGAATGAGGACTAGAGGAAAGGAGAAAAGAGTAGAAAAGCAAGGGGTTTGTGTCTTGTAGTCGTTTTGCAAAGCAAGGGTTAAAAAAATTGCTTACCTTCAAGGCTGGTGTGAAAGCTATTCAGAAGTGTGTTCTCAACATGATCCTCGAAGAAACAACATGGTTTGAATTCCTTAGGGAAATTAAGATAACTTCATTACCACTTAGAGGGTGTAAAAACAAAAAATAATTTGTGGAATTGGTAAACCTCAACAAATTTAAAATATTTCAGTCTTCTCAGACAAATTGTTTAATTCCTAGAATTAATTTGATAGATCTCTCTTCAATAACTTGAAGTGATGCCATTGGGTTTCCCCTGACTCAATACAATTTTTTTTTGAGTGGGAGGGACTCTGAATAATAAACATTTCCTGCATGAGTATGTGACTGACAAACTGCCATGTTCTATTTAAAACATGTAATAACTTGTATATCCAGAAACACTGCCATCTCTTCTCAATGAGAGGTGTGTTCCTCATCAGGCAAGTCCCATTTAATCAATACCTATCCTAACCACTCCTATCCACGTCGCTGCAAGCCAAGTGGTTCTGAGTACATGAAGAAAGCATCCTGCACTTTGGGCAATAAGCAAGGTGGCTGTCTTTATGCTAAAGCCCCAAATTAATTTCATACTCCAACCACCAAATTTTGTTGGGAAGAGAGGAGGAACCCAGAAGAGAAAAACTCTAAACATCATTTCTGTACCACCTCCCTGCTTCCCTGACAAGAATGGTATCCATATGGAAATCAGCATGTTCAGGTGAGAAATCTGTGGTCAGTTTGTGGACATCCAGTTGTTGCTCACCTACTGCCCCACAGGTGAGGCTGGCAGGTTTGATATGTGTAAAATGTCAAATGTGGCCATGTGTTTGACAGGTTGCAAGTGAGCTCATGGTAGAGCTAGAAGGGAGGATATAACCATACTCTTCTAGAATAGTTTGGAAATGTCTGGTTTGCATTTTCCTCCTTCTGACTCACATGAAATATGGGCAGTTTTTGACTCCAAGGAGGATTGTCGTATGGTGATAAGCACAAACTGCATATCAGCACTGACCAATGCTACAGCACTTTTTTTGCATAGCTTTTTGTCTTTAACCATTGGATGGACTGTTACTTCTTTAAAAGTAAGTGGTTTCTTATGTCTCATGGTAGGGTCTATTTTTCAGAGTTATTCAAATGAAAGAAAAATCTAATCAATCTTTAATACATAAATCCCCAGTATTTCTTTACTCTTCTTCTTTCATGAGGCACATAAGGTGCTCGAGTCAGTGAAGTGGAGGCACTGTGAGCACATCTTATTGAAGAAGAACCATTCTCCCTAGCAAATGAAAGTCTCCTGACTAATCTACAGATACCTTTGGGTCAGTAGGACTCTAATATTCAGGAGTAATGGGCCACCAGTCAGCATATTGGTGCCATATCATATGTCTCACCCTAGAAAACAATGAACTGGGCCGTTTGGAACAACAGACAAACTCCAGTGGGAAATAAATGCAGCTGCTTCACTGTCAGATTTCCGTACCTTCTGACTCTTGAAGGGGCTTTTGTTCTAACAGAAAGCTCTCTAAGGTGGCCAAATTGTCATCAGTGTGCAGCTTCATCCTGGGTGCAGGTTTCATCTTCCTGAGTGGCATCTAATCTAATGTAACCTTGGTTTTATACTGGCAATAGGAGGCCTGGATGCACTTGTGGGGTTGTTTTTGTTTTATTTGGATTTTGAGGCTTTCCCCCCTCCGTTATTTTCTGGGAATGTCTTGTAGGGTAAATTTCTTAATAGAATTCAAAAAATACACGTATAATGCCTTATAAAAATGCTGCCGGGGGGCTGCAACTGCTCTCAGGCATAATGCAAGCATACAGATGTATTAGTGATCAGTGAGAAAGCAATAACTTGCTACATTTGGAATGCACAAGTATGCCAAGATCAGGTGTCAAAGCAATGGCTTTTGTGTACCACTCCAGCTTCTGGCTGTACCTGAACAAGTTTGCTCTCCGGACTCGTGTGTTTGAAAACTTACTAGTAATGCAGGACTGGGATTTCTTGTCCATATTCACACTGAAACTCATGCTGTAAATCACTGTGGGTATAGCACTGTTCTGTTATTTGGAACAAGGCATAGTCTTAACAGAAAACTCTTTCTATTGGAGAGAATCTTCTCTTGAAGTTCTTGTAACTTCTAGTTTGTTTTGGCTTTTGGTTTGAGTTAATGATTTTTACTCCGGCAAAGATAAGCCAGCATTGCTCAGCATTTCCCTTCTACAGGCTGAACACTCATAAAAAGTGACTTGAGCTTTCTTTGTGTAATGTAGAGTCAGGTCATAAAGTTCTGTGAAGCTCTGCTTTCAGGGTTGCCACATAGAGTGATGGGGATACAAATAAATGTAAGCAGTATTGTTTTGTCCTATAGCTCCTCAGAAAAGGAATACACATTGTTAGGGTTTAAAATACTGGTTTAATGTTTCTTTGATTGTACAATGATGTAACCAAAAGATTGTATGTTTTTGTAGCTGGGAGGAATGTAGGAAGAGGATATATAAGTGGCATTTTGCTTTTATTAGTGTGATTACTAAGTAATTAATGAAGTTAAGGTCTGATCTGATTTTTTACTATTGTAAACATGAACTGGAACCAGGCTTGTCTTATAATTAATTTTTTATTCAATATAAAAGAGAATGACCAAATAATTATTTGGTCAATGTGAATGCCATGGGACAGAGAGAGAGGAACGGCAAGCGTTTCTCACAGCGGCTTGTGAGAAGTTTTAGGGAGTTGGAAAGATGTGATAACTTGTTGAGTATAAACAATTTGCAGGTGGTGGTTTTAAACTTTATTTTTCTGTTCCTCTCAAGGACAGTGTGTGAGAAAGATGTTTCTGTCAGTTAGCCAATAGAACAGAACCTATCATACCACTCTATAAAAATCACGCGGTTCTTTTGGATGAAGCCTTCTTCGCCTTTGCTACGATCCTGCCTCTCGCCTGTTCCTGCTCCGACCTCAGCACATGAGTGACAGCTCAAAAATGTGTTCTGAAAAGCAGACAACGAGAAACTAGATATTTTAATAGATTTGATGGTATGTGGAGCGCATCTAGTGTCCCTGCTGTTATGGAGTTTTGTTCTTTAATGCTATATATGTACCTTCGAGCCTAGGAAACAAGTATGATAATTTCTTAAATATTTTTTCACCTTGGTATTTAGCAATGAGAAGTGGGGAAGCCATAGAAAGAATGATTGATATAAAATTATCTTGTCTTTCAAGAGTAGTAGACATGGGACACTTCTGTTTATTATTTGATCACCGTCCCTTAAATTATCAGGGTCCTAGACCCATTGGAAAAAGGAAGGAATTCCCTCTTTCTCTTCTCCCCCATTTCTTCCAAAAGAAGCCGCCTTGCTGAAATACTGCTGGTGGCTGGAGGTCAGAAGTACTCTGTGCACATCCTTGGTATTCATCTAGGCATTGGGAAATGCAAGGCAGGAGCATAAAATGTTTCAGTTCTGGCCAAGCACGCACACCACCATTGAAGATTGCATATTCAGGTGTGGAATCTGCAATAAAGGGAGAAACAAATGCACAAGTGAAACCACATGAGATCAGGCTGCCTGTGCTCCAAGGCTGGCAGAAAGATAACTCTGTCAAGCAAGCAAGGTGCCTTTTAAGGGGTGGGCAGCCGTCCAGTTAGAGACATTCTACATCAGTTGAAGTGTCATACTTTTATGGGATAGAAAATTGAAAGAAGATTCCCAAGGTAATGACACAATGCATCATAGCTTAGAAATGACATTTTAAAAAACACCCAAAAATTTTTCTTTGAATTCGGCTTGAGTGCACATCACTCTTTCTCTTATCTAAGGTGGAAGGATGGTGTTATGATTTTGGTTTTGTTATGACACCACACACCTTTCTTGCAATCACAGCTCATGAATTTGGCACGTTACAAGCAACTAATTTTGTTCAGTTTTGTGAGGGAGATGGTAGGTGCTCTGGAGGAGGTGTTAAGGGGTGATGCAGGTTCCCCATTGGTGGGGGTGGAAGGAGAGGGCTACAGAACAGAATGTGCCCTTGTGAGCAGAGCTCTTTGTCATCCTGCTGGCTTTGCAGACATGCTGATTGGTGTGTTGTACCCCCCAGTCTTGGTTCTTCCCAAGTATTCATTCCCCCATCTTCATTTAACTTTACTATTTTAACCACCCCCTGAAAAAGATCAATTTAGAAGTTTTTACTTGTAATAGAAATACTTTATTTACTTTATTCTTTCATCTGTTTTCCATCTAAAAGAAAGCTATTCAGCTACAGCCCATTAGTGTAGCTACAGCAAGACAGTGAATTAATTTTGAAGACATGTGAGTGTATGTCTGCAGCATTAACTGCTCAGTAATAAAGCAAATGTGTTGTGAAGGTAACTGAAGAGGGATTTCTTAAATAGACTTGAGTTCTCTCATATTAAAAAAACATTAAATATCAGCAATCTGTAGAATGGTGAGGAACTTCAGGCGGTGTGAAGAAAAATCTCACTACGACCATAAAGTGTCATGTCTTATATCAAAGAGCCTTTCCAGAGCAGTTCCTCTTGGGAATTTCTCTCCACACCTAACAATGTTTCTTGTTGATTGCCTCTTCCATTCCTTCTTGTCAATGATGATTGAAAGGCTTCAGCTTAATTCAGCAAAGAGGGAATTACCCCTCTTGAGCACAGTAAATTTAAATTGTGTACTTCATGTATCATACCCTTTCCAGCAGTTGTAGGTTGGCTGACATTTTGACAAAGCCACGAAGCACAAAGGTAAATTTCAATTATATAGAGAAACTACTGCAAGCAAACACGTTTGAATGGGATATCCTCAAAGTTGATATTTGTTTCTATATTATCATAGCTTTATAGACCTTAGTAAAACAAACAGCAATATGATGGTGATATAGAGTTGTTAATGTTCAGTCTGCCTCTGTGACAACTAAGTGCAGAGGTGGATAGTAGGGGGAGAAAAGTAGTGATGTCTGTAGATATTTTGTTAATTCAGAAATGAGGAATTGGGCAATGTGACTTTGATGTATCCTCTTTAATGTTAGTATTAGATTGTGTTTACTGATGATCTGATTGCATGACTTTTAAGGAGCAAAAAAAGCATTAATTCTCAAGACAGGTGGTGAGCACTGACTTTCAGAACATAGGATATTTAAATGATGGTCATGTTCTGGGGGTTTAGTTTTGTTTTTGGTTGATTGCTGGTTGTTGTTTTTCCCCCAAAAAAATCTAGATTGATTTTTGCTCCAAAGGAATTGCATCATAGGTTTTCAATGACTGGAAAATATGGGGACTTTCCAATCCATTGAACATGGCAGATGTGATTCTTGCCTGATTTTTGCCCATTAAGAAGTAACTCTTGTGAGACAGGGTTGTTCTGAAGTAGGGATTTTAGACACGGAGAGCATGAGCTACATACTATACATAGATACTCCTGTGTCAGCTCTTATATTCTCTCAGTGGTTTTCATCAGCAGGGATTTGATAATATCCTGAAGCCTTCCTTCATCATTATTGAATGGTATTTTTTTGTTTTCCTCTATGTTGGCAAAATGAGCCTTCTCATGGTTAACCTTATAAGCAGCAAAGCAAACACAAAACTTAATTTTCAGAACCTATACTTTGAGTGTTCCAGCTGTTACTGGGTATGTTGGCCATTCCTTTAAGTACAAAAGCCATAGCTGTGAAGTTAAGTTAATTGTGGTACGTTCTCAGATATATAGACTGTAGCAACCAGCAGCACCCTGTGGCTGATCACTTGGGGAAAGTTAAAAACTACCACCATCAATAATGGCCACACTTTGCCACAGCTCAGACCTCTTTCATATCATCTTTTTTCTCAGATCTGAGTGCTCGTGCCTTTTCTGTCTCTGTTTAACTCTCAAGACAATAAGAAATGTTTGGATTGGGTCATTCAGGTGGAGGGCAGTGAGAGCACTACTGCAGGCTCCCTTTTTTTAGTGGGAAGAAAAAATGAAGTACAGGAGCTGTTGTGGTGTGGTGAGTGTATGTGTGTGTTCATTACAAGAGGTCTTTTTTTGATTAAAGGTAGCCAATAACAGGTTTCTTATATTTTTTGTTGAACTGATTTAAAAAAAAAGATTCACAGGTCACGCTACAATTTCTTCTCAATGTCACAGGCACGGTTTACTCATTCCTCTGAAATGATGTCAAGACAGTGAAGAAGGGGCACTCATTTTTCCCCTGCCCCTTCTCATGGCCATCTAGATGGAGTTAAAATCTGAATGACTTAAACTTAGTTGTAACTTGAAGTCTAAAGAAAGATGCAGTTCTGTGTTTTCTGACAACTCCTAAAGAGTCCTGTGGAGCTCAGAGCTAGGAACAGGGTAGTTGTTTCTCACTGACTGCTTCCTTTGAATTCCTGGGCTAAGCCTGGGAGCCAAATAAACAGTTGAGGCTGGTTTTTATGTCTAACACCTGATACATATGTCCTGCTTTTTCCTCAAGGGTATTGACTGCTTCTTATTTACCACTTAGGAGTGAATAATTAATTAATGGGGGTGAGAATGTGCATGCTTGACTAGACACTCAAAAATCACAGAACTAATTCCTAGGTTTGAATAACATTATTTTAGTACATAAAGCAGCTTCGAACTGGAAAAGTTCTATTGTCAAAAGTATGTGCTAAAACTTTTATGTCTATGCCATAATTTATTTTTATTACAAATAGGGCTTTTCTTGCTCAAGGATATTTAATCTCTAACAGTAAGAGAATAAAATCTTTGCCATAGTTATTGGTGGCACTTTGTTGCATATAGTATTGGTATTTTTCTCACAAGCAACCTTAGTAACTAGTTTAAGTGTATGGAGATAGGTACATGAACAGGATTTAAGAGCTTTTTTGCTTAACTCTTTTAAGATGATCTTGGTGGAGTATATGACTATTTAGACAAATAGTCAGGGCCCTCAGTTTGCCGTGTGGTGTTCCCTTTGTACTTTAAAGAGGTTAATGATGGCTATATTTAAAATATGTTTACCAGAACTATGTCTACTATTTGTTTGCCAGTAGAATTTTATTCTTAACTTATAAGAAAAATGTGTTATGACAGAAGGATTTCTTACTTTATTTAGTAGAATTCTTGGTGACATTTGACTTGAAAGCTACAGTATAGAAATTCAATGAAGAGTCTTTCTGTAGGGCTGAATCTCCTTATCCTGAGTGTATTCAAAGGCTCTTGATAATTGCTAATTAATATCCAAGACACAGGAAGTCATGAGTCTGTGGCTGAAGACTAGAGTTCCACCAGAACACTCTGAATGTTGGTTTTAGTTAATTAAGCATTGTAAAATGTTGGTTTTAGACCTCATTGTTCTTGCATGATCGTGTTTCATTGTTGCACTCTGCAAACATTCTCTAGAGAGCTGTATACTGAGAGCTTGTCTGTGACACTTCTCCGGCTGTGTGTTCCCAAACAGCCTGCTAGAGCGCGCATGAAAAAGCCGGGGTGAGCTGGCGGGGCAGCGGGTCGAGCGCCGTCACTCACGGGCTCGCGATGTGAGCGCGCTCCCCGGGCTTGGCGGGCGTGCCGGGTTCCAAAGGATCCGCCGCAGATGTTGCGATGGTGTTTATGACATAATATTTCTTCCCAGCGCAGATCACTGAAAGTGGCCATCAGTAAGTGCATGCGTGGGGAGCGTTTGCATGTGTGATTTCATGAGGGAGGCAAGTCAACCATCACATGCTGGGGGAACTTGGCCAAGTAATATACATAAAGCTGTGTGCTCTGTCTCGGTGCTGTCCCAAGAGGGCCTGCATGCAGATGTTAGTGGGGCACTTGCAAAATGAAATCCCGTCGAAGAGAGCTAAATCAAAGCTGCGCTGCTGAGACGCGAAGCTCGAGTTCTTTGTGGCACGGTTTCCTCAAGCAGTTTTTATAAACACTTCCTAAACGTTTTATGAGCTATGAAAACAGTTGGGGAAACTGTGGAGCCACAGAGAGGTCACATGCTAAGTACATTGCTGGAAAATATTCAGGGAAGTTCGAGAACCAGCAATTCTCTGACAATACTGTGGACGTGTGACAAACCTCTCTTCATTGTCTTCTGCTTAACTATTTTCATTAAGACTTATCTGTTGGTGTATATTTCTCTAAAGAAAATGCTGTACTCACTAGACACCTTAATTTCACAGCTTTTTTATTTGACACCATAAATTGTCCTGAATGAGAAACTGAAAACTGATGGGTTTCTGCCTGTGCCAGTGTATGGTCTAGATTATGGAAATATGTTTTATTAATAAATAAAATTCCTTTAAAAAGTGTTATTTTTTATTTGATTTATGTTTGTAATTTCCGTAAATGCCAGCAGGTTATATTGTGGTCTTCCACTCTTTCAGTTACTGGACTTTCTGCTGACTTCCTTTGGGTTGCCTAAGAGCATTCTTTGATGTGACTGGGCAGAATTTATTCAGTGTGCCAAAGCGTTCTCTGCGTTCAGCTCTAGCTGGCTTTCTCTGCTTGTGTCGTCTTCTTCCTCTCTACAGGTGTCTTCTCCTAGACATCTCACTGATGGTCTGCTCATATCAGACAGATCCATTTCACTGGGCTGTGAACAAAGCTGCGCTCTCTGAGAAGACTGCAGTGCTTGGAGGCTTCCAGCTCATTCTCTTTCTGCAGTGTGTCCGTGTAGGGAACCTTGGCAAGCGTGGCACACTTTATTTTAATAGAGAATAAGAGCTAAGTACTAATCTGAGACAATAGCGCTCATCTGCCCTGTTTTCTTGATGATAAGTCTTTGAAACAGTGGTAAGCAAGCTGAAGGGTAAATCAGCAGATGTTGGCAGGTTCAGGAGCAGAAACTGTTAACTGTACATTAGGAGTGGTTTACATTCATTAACAGAGTTTATTCTATGGAGCTGTGTGGTTAGCCATCACTTTCCCCTCTAATTTTTGGCCTTACTGCAGAAGCACTGATGTTAACTGTGGCCTTTCTTCACCTATAAAGGAAGGGGAAAGCTGGAGGAGGGTGAGTAAGTGTCTTTTGGAGTGATGTCAGGGGAGACTTAATCATCTTCAGATTGGTGCCTGTTATGTCAGTCTGTTAGTAATTAGGACAGACCCCACTTGCCATGCAGGATAGCTTTGGAGTGCCTGCTCCCCACCCCTGAGGAGAGCCAGCGTGGGGCCCAACTGATGCACAGCTACCCTCCTGCATCTTTCTCTGAAGTTCAGATCACAATAAAGAAAATATTTGGGAAGGCGAGGGGGAACAGCCCACCCCTGTAACTTCTCTGTGAGGCAAAGAGGCTGTCAAGGAGCTCTGTGCAGCTATTCAGGAAGTCATATATTTCAGGCAACTTGGTCCCAATATTAAGCTGAAACAATGCTGAAATTTTCAATAAGTGACTTCTAAAAGAGCCACATCACACTATACAGATGGACGAATATGCAACAAACTGGGTAGAGAGGCTTAACTTCCTTTCCTGCATAAAACCTATTTTTAAATTTGACTATTATCAAAAATGGATATGTGTGAGAAAGAAAAAGGGATTTTTGGTCAATATTCTCCTAATTGCTTTGCTCCCCATATGGTTCCTTTATTTATTCCTTATTTACTGTATTCTTTGAGACTTTTGCTCATCAACAAGCAGCAACTGCCACAAACTGAAACAAATATAAGCATATTTATATCTCTCTGACTTTCTCCAAGATGTTCAGGCTTTTCCTCAATTCTTACCTATTGAAGAGATTCATAAATCAAAGGAAATAAGATACTCAGTGGAACCTTGCTGAGTGGTTGGAAATCTCTAGGTGAATTCATATGGGACTGAAGCAGTTGGGAAACAAATTTTTGAAGCTGTGGTTGTTGAACTGAAATGGAATGTTGAAGGTGAGCATTCATGCTGAACTCTGATGTCAGTGTTCAGTATCTCAGTAGCAACAATTCTTTCCAAATCATCCCTTTAAGGCCATTTGGCAATACTGACATAAACTTTAAAGAGCCCAGCTATGCTTCAGCAAAAATCAGTGGGGGTAGAGATCTGTAATCTGCATTTTCTGGGTGATTAATAAGTATTGATGCAAACACATGAAAACGGGGTTTAGAGTAGTTCTAACCAAGAAGGTTATGCACCTAATTACTTCTGAGATAAAAGGGGAATTATGTATTTTTGTTGCTTTATGCTTTTTTGAGGATCTGACAAGATCTTTTCTTGCATCTGCAGGAATCCCAGTGTTTTTTGAAAATCTTTAAGTTCTTCAAACTATGGAAGGCTTATAGGAGCTCTCACAACTATTTAGGGACTCCATGTCCTGCCATACCCACAGGAGTCTTAGTCTGAATGTGCTCCCACTGCTTTTGCAAATATGATGGGAATGAAGAAAATGAGTGAATCCTGTAGTGACAGAAACCACCCCTGGCAAGCCTTGCTCTTCCCTAGAGCCAAAGAAAATTAAAATCATACACAAGTAAGTCTATGTGTATCTATAAACAGTTTGGCTGCTTGGATCCCACCATGCAGGGAGAGGCAGGAAGCTGACAAACATGAATGATTTAGTGAGGATGGAGTTGTTCAATTTTATGCAGAGGGCAAAGGGGAAGACAAAAACTACTACTTGAACATGACTCAGTTTTAACCTAAATTGAGTCTTGAAAGCGCTCCCGTTGACGTCAGTGAGTGTTTTATCATTGGCTTCCTGGGGAGCAGGATAGTGTCTCCTCTGTAAACAAGAGAAATGTGAATTTTTTTTCTCCTCTTTGTTTATAAGGTTTATTTGTGGTCCTTACCATAGCAGTCTGAGCACCTACACTAATGTGGCTGGAGTCATTCCTGTGCTATGCCTGTGAGTCAGATGTGGTGGTCTGCTACTTCAGAGGATGGGAAGTGAGAGGCAGAAAGTTTGTGATGCTGTCTCCAGTAGATTGCACAGAAGGAGTCTGGCTGGCTCTGCTTGCCTTTTTGCGAATTGGAATTGGCAGACTACTGTAGTTATCCTCAGTAGAATTTAAATGTGAAAGCTGAACTTGGAGGTGAGAAGCCCTGAATATTTTCTGCGGTTAACTCTGGACTGCTTGCTTCATTGCTTAACTGTTGACTTCATCGCTTAAAGAACTCAAAGCTCCTACTCACTCCAGCAGAACCAGGATTTCTCCCTAAAGGTTTCATTCAAAGCCCATTGAAAGAGATTTTTGGTCTGTTCAATTGAATGTGGGTCCAAACCCCTCAGTTCATTCATCAATTGGCTGCATTGCTTGTGCTGAGGTCGACATTTGCTTCAGCTCTTTTCCAGCATATTTCAGATTGAAAGGCAGTCCGTACCTTGACCTCTCTTTGAGGCATCAAATTAAGGCAACTGAGACCGAGTGGCTTGGATAGTGGAGTGAGAATTGGAAGACTTTGGCTTTGCTTTTAGGTTTTACTGCCTCTTTTAAACTTAGGGAGAAATTAACTTCTGTTTGTTTTCCCTCCTGTAAACACTGCAAGTGGCAACCTTATTGCAGTAAGTGTTGTTTTGGTGGCATTTTCTTTCTCCCTAATAATTTATTTTTATTGTGATCTCCAGTAGGAAAGGGCACTTGGATAATTTCAAGTTAAAATTCTTATAAAGCATTTAGCAGGACTAGAAATCATAATCTCAACTATTTCTTTGCTAAAAGTTGTTGAAGTTTGCATTCAGGGGAGATTTAGACCACAGAAAGTAATAGTTTTATGTGCTTTGTGGAGTTCCAAGTTGTAAGAGACAAAGCCATAATGTGACTACATCAGCATTTTCTGGTTTGCATAAAGTCCAAAATAACACAAGGGTCAGTCTTTTTTGTCACTTTTCACATATTGACTTTTTGGGAAAACTAGTAACTTGCAAACACTTGAAAATGGCCAGAAACAGAGGAACTAACTACTTTGGAATATAAAGACAGTGACTTTGTTTGGTCTCTAGATGGGAAGTCTTTATCAGACATGCCTATATTGGCTGAAGGGTCTATAATTTTTTATTTATTTGCAATATTTAATACCTTGGAAAACACTGTGACAAAACATAGAGTTCATTTAATGCATGCTTGGACAGAGTGCAGACATGACATTGCTTTACAGCTTCTTTGTGCTGATTTTGATGTGAAACATTTATGACCTTTATTTACAGCTCCTTCTTATTTGGTGTTCCAGACTTGTAATTCAATTTATATGCATCTGAATCATAAAGTACTACTCACCACTGTTCAGTTCTTCTTGCCCAGTTTTTCTTTTGCCAGGAAATGCCATTGTTGAGCAGCCTTTGCCAAACCCTGGTAGCTGCAGAGAAGCTGCTGGGGTTGCTTGAAGGGATGTCTGGTATAGCCTTGGTGAGGAGTTTTGTGTACATGAGGAGGTTTTGGTTGTTGTTTTCCTTGGCAACTGAAAGTATTTGAAATTGGTACAGCTGATATTCTTAGCTACTTGGTGCTTTTTTTTTTTTTTTGTAGGAAATGGGTGCAGAATGACGGCATTATAAATTCATTGCTCTTTTATATGGGCTTTGACTGCTTTACAGTCCACATGGGACAGTAAAAAAATGATAGGGTATCATGTTAGGAAAAAGGTATTAAGACAAAATATCCAGTGGCTGTCCATCCCCCCCATGAAGGAAATATTGTGACTTTCCATCTGAATTTTCAGCTACTATAGGCTATCAAGGATCTGATGCAAGTGCCAATTTATGAATGACTTTGAAGCATCAAACAACAGACACCCTTGCCTCCCCACTAAAGTTACCAATTTTACCAGGGAACCATTTGGTCAATTCCTCTAAAAATTCTTTTTACACCAGAAAGCAGCCTCACCTATTCTACTCCTGATTTTTTTAACATGTTGGCCAATTAATGTCTTAATTGAAAGATGACATTACACAGAATTCATCTGTTTTTTAGATTATATGCACATAATTTATAACATATGCTGAATTCATAACAGTTATGAGTGAACACTTTCAACTCTTAAAAGCATTTGACACTTAAATTAACAGTGTCTCCACCATAATCCTGCCTTTCCCACAATATTAGATGTTTTGCTTACAAAATGCATACTCTTTTTAAGACAGAGACACCATCTGTGGTCTAATGTTGGTGGAGTAACTTTTAATATAAGAATTTTTTTTATTAACATAGATTTTAATTATGTGAAAGGAAAAATATGTAGATATTAATCCATATTCCTCAAGAAAAGTGATTTTTTTGTTTTGATACTGATATCATATTTACTGAATGATGGAATAATTCCACCAGAATCAGTAGAAGAAACTCAGTGTAAGCTTGGTGCAAAACTCATGCTGGACCTTAACTGTTAAAATTCAAATATTTCATCCAAAACCAGAGGATACTTTTTAGGAGCAGTTTATTTAAGTTATGTGTAGTGAGGTAAGACTCAAGTGCTTCCATTTTTTTTTTTTTGAAAAGTGAAAATTGTATCACAAATGTCAGTTTTGTATCATAAATGTCAGAAACACACTTCTTGGAGTGGTAATTATTCCCATAACAAACATGCAAGAAATTGTGAAATGTGCCCTTCAATAAATTTTCCTTGATAAAACCGTGAACACTCACTATCCATATCCTAAGTGAACAGCAATGTTGTGACTGTCACCTGTATCTTCACGAGGAACAGAAGAGGGGGAGCTCCCCAGCAAAGGTGGCTGGTTCCTGAAAAATGCTGGAGAAAGATGAGCAGTGAAACAAAATGAAGGCAACTTGCAAAGACACTGGGTACAGATGTTCATGGTGTGGATTATATATTGCTTGTAGTTCTGGTTCCTTGCCTTTGAGACTGTGAGTGAGAGTTGGTCTCTTGAAAGCTCTATCTATCACTGCAAACACTTGGGGGTAAACCTCACTGTAGCTGGGAAGGAAATTCTGCAGATGAATGTTTTGGCTGGGTGCCTTATGAAGAAGTAGCTGAAATATTGGTCTACAGAACTTCCTCTCCTCAGCCTTGTTCAACCTGTTAAAGGCCCTGCTCAGAAAATACCCAGCACACGAATCGCTGAAATTAGATCTGGAAACCTGGTAGTTCTGTTTGACTTGGAGGATGGAAAGTTTTAAAGAGTTGAGGTAAATGGAGTATCCTGTTGGCTAAGAAAAAGTAGTTTTCCGCAATGAAGAGCAAATTTGGATTTTTTAAAGGATGTGAGAAGCACTTACAAAAATTTGTTTTAAAAAAGTAGTGTGAAAGTAGCAACAGAAGACTCCCCCAGTCATAAGGCAGAACCTAGGAAGAATGGATACATTTTCTGTTTAGTTTTCTGTTCTACTTGCTTTTCTTCATCTGACTTTGTTGGGAGCTAATGCAAAACCTCAGAAAAGAAAATGCTCCAAAATTTCCATGAAAATGTTGTGACATTGTAAGGGTTTCTTTCCCCCAAAGAGAGACAAGTTTACTAAATAGCATGTGGATGGAATAGTAGTGACCATGGGGACTATTCCTTGCTCCCAGCTCTGACAGGGTGCATCATCACTGTTCTTATGATTGTTTGGTTTCTGAAAGGTCAGATAAAGAGATTATAGATAGGAATGATGATGGCTGGTTGTATTCAGAGGTTAACTGAAAGGATCATGCCATTTCCTTAACTGTAAGAAAAATTATTAGTATGGAATGCTTTTCAAAGGCGCCTCCCTTCCTGTATGGTATTTAGTCCAAGCCTCCTCCACATTATCTATTAATACTTTAAATCTAAGCCTCATTCCCATTATCTATTAATAGTTTATCTTTAAATCCAGTGAATACCAAGCTTATTATTTTACTGCCCACTTAATCTGAAAGATAAAGGACAAAGGGAAATGAGGAGAAAACCTCCAAAAACCGACCAAAAGAAAAAAGAAAAAAAAGAAAAAAATAGGAAAAAAAATCCACCAGGACTGTGGTTACAAGAATGTTTGCAAAGGTCTTAATAACTTCACTGACATAAAGCATTCTCTCTGCACTCACTGCAGGTGCAGCACTCCAGCTCCCTGGAGAAGCTTGTCTTTAAGTCTTTTCTCCTTGAGTCTTTCCACTCAAGTGAGAGGTGGGAGGCACAGCTTGAAAGTGTGTTCCCCTAAGATTCCTCCCCAAAGGTACCCAAAATATTATGACTTCATGTTTGTCAGATGTTTTCCTTGGGCTTTTCCTTAGGAAGTTTACCATAAGGTAGGACACCTGCTATCACGTGCAATAGCAATGCATCAGAAGGTACACGAAATGTAATGGAAAGAGGAAGGAAATGAAGGAAGATTTGAGCTGCCACCCTGAATAACTGATGGAGCAGTCAGCTGATTTCCCTCTGTAGAAACAGGGTTTTCTGCTGGAGAGGGACCATTTGTCTCTATAAACTCTGACCTTCTAAACTTCCTGTATGAGCTGAACATAACCAGATCATGACACTCTCCTGTGGATCTTCTCTTTTCTGTCCTTTTTTTTATTCCTTCCCACCCATCTGGTATATCAGAAAATAATGAACTCTTCCTTCTCTATCAAAGGACATGGGCATGGAAGATGTGGTGAAAAGGAGTAATAGATCTTACAAAAATTCAGAGTTCTTATGATGTCTTGTTAATGACAAGTTTTTCCCCTGATCATTCCATGTATATCACGACAGTAGCCCTTTTGGTAAAGGATTTTTACAGTGAATTTGTTTGCCTTTTAACCTGTAATAAGAATAGAGGACTACAGAAAATCTTCAGAATTTTTTTTTTTTTTTTTTTTTTTTTTTTTTTTTTTTTTTTTTTTTTTGCTTCAGCAAGAGATACTGATTTTTTTGCAGAGGCTTACTGAAACTGTGAGAAATGAATGGAGAAAGATAGGACAGAAAATTTCCTGTAACCTTTGGTCACTGCAGGCACAAGGAGATAGAAGGATGCTTAATAATTTATCTACTAAATAGCAAGTTGCACATGAGACATGTCCCCTCTTTATAAAAGCTCTGGTGTTTGGTGGTTAGACTTAAGAAAGGCATTTTCCTCCTCTCTCTGGTCTGATTGATGCTGACACTGTTGCCATTGGCAGCTTTCTTGAGCTACAGAGAGTGGTTTAGCCTTGAGGTAAGTCTTCATTGTCACTTGAGCAGCAGCCTTTCTCTTTGCCATGGATAGAGGGTTTTGCTACCATTTTGTGGTATCTAAACTTGGAAAACAAAGTTTTGAACTTCGTTTATTTTGAACCTTTCAGCTAGAAATCTTTAGTATTCTAAGGCATTTTTATACTAATTCTTAAAGATTACTGGAAAATCAATGCAAACAATTAAAAAGGACTTGAGGCACAGTTGTTAGGAGCCCCAAATAGACAACCATTACATTAAATTGCAGCTGGGATGGATTTCACTCAAGTGTGGAAATATCAGATGAGGATAATCTTTCATTGGACTATTAATCATTTGCCTGCTTTCCTGTGTCATAGACTGCAACACCTCATTTGTTTCTACTCACTTAGCTTATCCCTGCCAGGATACACACACTCAGTATCTGCTACTCAGTATGCATTAGGTGGCATTAGGACTTCTTTTGAAGAGTGACAAGGAGTGACCAGGTGAAAAGTTAAGTAGTTATTGAGCACTGATGTCCCTGGAAAAGAGGATAGTGAGCACAGCTCCCCATAAGCCTTATCCAGAGAAAGCTGTGTGTGGCCTTGTGAGCTACTTACATCCCTGGAGGCTGCAGATGCAGGTTCCCCAGCCAGACACTCAGCACGGAGAGGTTGGGCTGCTGCACAGCCAAGCCTCCCCCTCTGCTCACCCTGGCTCTGCTGCCTAACTTAGAGCTGCCTGAATTTGCGCTTGCTGTCACTTTCCAGCTTCAGGCTGATAGAGATAGGTTTTAAAACGCTGCCAACCTGAGTAATCTGATTCTCTTCTCTGCTTCCAGCCTTGTTTTTGTTTGTTTAGTTGTTGGGTTTTTTCCTGGTATAGCAATAGATCTACACAGCAGATGCTCAGAAAATACATCACATGGCATTCCAAAGGGTCTGTTCCCCATCTTCAGAGCAAGCTGGAGACAATGATGATGGGACTTCAGGGTGCTGCAACAGAGGCTCCAGGTCTTGCCAACCATCAGAGCATCTGTGCCATAACACCTATTGCCAAATCATCACAGCCCTGAAGACCATGCTGCTGGATAATCTGTGCTGCTGCTGGCTAGTTTAACTTAGTACAGCAGGAAATTCTATAATGATCCTTCTATTTGGCTGTGTATGCAGGGGAAAATAATGTTCAAGAAAAATACAGCGTGCTGTCTTGTGATTTTGCCATTGCTTCCTTATTATAAGTGCCATTTCATTTCTAAATTTGAGATCCTTCTTCAAAGAGCTGCAATATTTTCAACAAACTTCAAAGAATTTTTCAGATAAAAAATATGTGCAGAAGTTTTCATAGCACAGACAATATGAGAAAGCAGCCATGCTTTCTCTTCCCATGCTGAAGCAGACAGTTTGAATAAACTGATGCGAGAATGCCTAGCTGTTTCCAAAGCTAAATTACAAGGGAAAAAAGAAAAATCCAAACAACCCAATAAAAATTTTTAGGTGTTTGCAAAATGGAGTGAAAGGCATGGCTTTTGTCCATGTAGCCTGTGTTCTTCTGTGTACCTAGATAAGATTTTATTTTTCAGGAGAAGTGAGGGGGAAGTCACTTCATTAATACTTCATATGACTTTTACTGCCAATACATTTCTTCTTTACATGAACTTTTCTTGCACGATTGACAACCTTGTAAACTACACATCCTGACTTTTTCAGGCTTTTAATTCTTACAGAGAATGTGGATGCTTTGTATTTTTATCCCTTTATGCCAATGATATAAGTCATATAATATTCCATGTATCTGGAAATCTGTCCCCCAATTTCTGCCTTGAAACTGTCATTGCTGGCACTTTTAAAGCAGAGTAGAAGTTTATGGTAAGTTTTATGTGTGACTTTTGAGGCACAGGGCCGGAGCATAATTTTCTGAATTTTTTTAAATAAGGAGAAAGGAAAGTTAATCTTCTAAAAAGAAAAGCCACAGTACGTATTAAACTTTATTCTTGCCTCAGTGAGGTCTAAGCCCTGTAGCAAGTGATTGATTTCTCCAGCTGCTGGAATCTGTCTGCCACTAGTCCCAGGTCTGTTCCCTGTGTTGTGCCTCAGGCACTTCTTACCTGTGGCACATGATCACCAGCAGCAGCTCAGCCCAGCTCCTAACAGAGAGCACGTGGGTTTGGTGATGTTCTTACCTGCCCGACTCCTTACCTTGCTCCCAAGAGTTAATCTTGACACCTTGTGCTCTGACCAGCGTTGGTTGGCTCCTTTGTTGCTAGTAAAACAAAGAGGAAAAGCAGCCAATGCCTATTCCTGAGCCAGGCACTGGCAGACGCTGTTGGGGACTTCTTTGCTCTTCCTTGGCCAGTGAGGACCTCCAAGGCTGTGTTCCCCTCTTTGCCATGTCCACATGCCAGAGCAATGGAAATCTGGGAAGTTATATGTCTGTGTCAGGAGGTGTCTGACCACAAACACTTGAGCCCTTAGAAGGGCTGTCAGGAGCATTGTGTTTTCAGTTTTCTGTGCCAGCACAGTCTTCACATCTGATATTACTGAGTAAACATTTTAAAGCATGGGGAACTAGAGGCTAAAGAAGTGCCTGTGCACTTGTATATCCTCAAAAAGTTAAAAAAAAAGGATTCTCCACTCAGTAGAATCTGAAATAAGGTGCTTGCCTAGGAAAGAAAATTTAAAATGACAACTTATTTTTCTTTTTTATGGTTGACATGTGGAAGTTTCATTCCAACACTTAAAAACCCCCATTGTTCTGAAGTCACACAGGTATCCTTTCCAAAAATATCTCTTACTGACTTTAATACTTCTACCCACATTTTTGGAGTCTCAAGACACTTCTGTTATTTATTAATTAATGTTGTACTGGGATGTGATGCTTCTTCTGTATCTCCCTGGCTTTCCTCCTCCCTAGTTTCATGTAAATCTTGGTACTTTGTAACTGGGGAGAATTAAATCTGCTATTGAAATGGGCTTCCATCCATCCCTAAGAGTGCCATAAAAGTTTAATGTCTTTGTTATTTAGTGTGCTGTGTAAGTTAGGAATAATTTTCTGTTTTTCACAACACCGGACAATTTCTTTAGTTCTGTAGGACTCCTACTCCCTACAGAGTTCCCATGTCCCCTAAATAAACTGGTGCTGTCTTGTGGCTACAAAACTATTCTTCTGGAGACAGACAGCTTCAGAAAGTACACAGTGTGTGTGGTTAATATTCATGGCACATACTTCATTTATAATTTATCATTAACTTACTCAGTTTAATTTCTTCCCAGCGGGTCTGTAACACACCAGTGTAATCCAGTTTCTTTCACCTACAGCTCAGACCATCTGGAATACTCTTGCCACATGTCTTCACCTCAGCTACACTTTCCCATTTCTTGAAACATATAAATAAATAGTATCAGATACAAAGTCCTAACATTAGATACCCAATAAAAATGGCTTAGGTTTCAGAGTGAAGGGAGCTCCTGAAGTTGTCACTGAATTCCATAAACCTGCCGTGATGGCCAGCAATCACTGAAGAAGAAAGCTGTGCATCTTGTGCCCCGGAGTCACAAGTCCTAAACAAGGCTCAACTTTATGCTCCTCTGTGTTTAACATTTCCATTAGTGTGTTAGTGAGCTCTGAAACACATCATCCACCCATCCACATGGAAAGTGCATTGTTGTGCTCTGTGGGGCAGCCTGCAGCATGTTAGCGGGGTTTCCTTTGGCTGCAGCTAAACAAAAAGATACATTCCAAGCTGCTAGTGGGCATTCGGCTCCCAGGACCAGACTGCTGGGCACCAGAAATTGCTGAATATCCAACAGTGAGGGTATCTCATCTTCACCATCAGCTACTTCTCTTTATGGATGTATTTCTACCATGCTGCACCACTCACTTAGTCTATGTTCTTAATTGTTTTGAACACTGAAAAAAACTTGGAGGGAAATATTTAACCCTTATCTTGTTCATCTAGCTGAAATAATTCATGTTGGTACCAGTGTTTAAAGCACTACAATGTTCACTTGACTTCAGAGCACATTTTTTTTAGCACACCTTACCTGTTTTTTCTGCCAGCAGGACTAATGCCCTCTAGGGCACGGGTTTCTCCTCAGCTGGTAAACATTGGTTTGATGACAATGTTGTAAAGACTTCAGTCTATTTTTCTGGTGAAAGGATTAGTCCTCACATTTGGCAGTGGACCTAGAATTAAAAAAGATTTGTCAGAAACATGTTATGGAGGATAAACATATTTAGGCTTTGGCTTAGCAAAGTCTGTGACAGGTGCTGTGCTTTTTCACCATCTGTAAATCATATATGGTTATGTAATTATGTGTTTTGAGAAATAGTCTTCCTCTAGACTATTTGACAATTAAATTTGGTTGTTTGAGGTCTTTCTCGCTACAAATGCATAAATCCTACTAGGAATTCATGCCACCACACCTGTGCTTGTTCAAAACCATCAAAGACCGTTCTTGTCCTGCGCAGCTCACCCCGCTTGGGTCTCCTCCCAGCTTTCATGTTGCATAGATGTATTCCAGGTCCTTCCTCCTCTAGTTTCCAGAACAAAAGGTTCATATTGTTGGAAGTGTTGTAGTGGACCTGGAAAGGCACAGTCACAGGGCTTCCTCAAGATGAAGGAAAAACTCGTTTGGATGCGTTTGGGAATTCTATTATAATATTGGCCAGGTGATTTCATTCTTGAACTTCTGAAATATACCCTGGACTCTCCTTCAACAGCTAGTAACAATATTCTTAATTTGTACCTCACTTTTGTTTCCTCCCTCTGGCTATAACTTTGTCAGTATAGTATCTTTACTTTAGGGCTGGTTTTTGCACATGTGGAATTTTACTGGACGATGACACATTTGGGGCACACTTTGAAAGGTCTCTGTGTTCCTTGTTAAAATAGAGGCAAAAATTGGAGTTTCTGTAAGTGGGAAAAGGAGATTTTTTTGCTCTCCTACCTAATTGGAAGTAACAAAAAGGGGCTCTTATTTAAAAATTTGGCACAACTGTTTTCAAGTGTACCATATTTCAGTACTAAGGCATAAAATATGACACATTGCAAAGGTACAAAAGAAAAGTGCTGGGAACCTATTTTCAGAGGTTATTTCAGCCAACCTAGGCACGGTAATGCTTCAGGGATGCCTGAATTATGGACCTTGGAGCAGCTGGTATTTAACAAGAACCTTCAGCACAAGTTTTGTTTCAAATTATTTTCAGCCTAATTGAACAGGTGAAGGAAGTTGTCCCACGGATTGACCACACATCGTTCTGTGAAGACACCCAAATGTTCTCATTTACTCAACACTGCTTAGCTGGAACAGAGCAGAGTTATGGAAACTTGGGTGGGACACAGCATTAAGAAGAGGAACAATCTAATGGTGTCGGTGGTACACAAACAGAGGAGAAAACAGATGGCCTACAAATGCCAAGTTATAGCCAGAGGAGGTCCTCAGAGACTGGTAAGAACAGTTGGGACAGCATAAGGAAGAGCTATACTGGAGTTGCTCTTCTCAGGTTTCAGCCTGCTAGCAATGCTGCGTGTTGCCTCACTCTGCAGAGGAAAGCATGACCCTTTGCAAGGGGGATCAGGGCTGTTTTTAAGAGGGAGAGCTGTGGATGCAGCTGGAAGAGGAAGTTCGATGGTTGCTGGCTGCTCATCACATCCTTCCTCCCAGAGGTTTTTGCTTTTTCACAGCTGCCAGCTAAGTTGGTCATGCGGCTGACCCCACACCTGGTTAAGCAAAAAGGATCTAGGCTAGGTTAATTAGTTCAAATTGTGTGTCTTTGGTAATCTGTCTCATGTTGATTGGAAGTAGCTGGAGAATTCTCCTACAGGCTGACCAGAGGGAGGGTAACATCTAGCAGCAGCAGATTGTAGGAGACTGTAAACTTGCAGGTGCGGTGCTACTAAGAAAACTCAAGCAATTCGATGGACCAAAACTGCATCCATGATTATAGACAAAGTAAAGGAGATAGGTAATAAGTTACTAAGGTCATCAGGACAAGGGTGGGTAAGAAAATATTAATTTTAACCAACTAGAGGTTAAAATTGGAGAAAATAACACGTATTATGTAAGTGCAAGATTTTGATGAGTCCCCTGCAGGGACACCTCCTGAGAACTGTGAGAATGGTGGTGCTCTTGTGACTTACTGTAGATGTGTATATAATATATATGTATGTTTTTCTAAACTTGGTATGCTGATGTTGCCTGTATTAGCATAACAATTGGAAACACTTAGGGACTTAATTGGAAACTCAGTAAGATTTAGCTCCTGTCATCAACTGAAAACCCAGCTTTCAGACTGAATTCTCAGCATCTGACTGTGGTTAGAAGTTTCATTGCTGTCTACCTGCTCCCCTTGCTGTTGTGGGAAGATGTTTATCATTCTTAGCCTGGCCTGCAAAGCCTTCCCGGGTTCTAAAAAAGCACCCAAAGTAACCTGTCACCTACCTAGTCATGGCTGTTCAAGTCCTAATTATCTTGGCTGGTCAAGTCCTAATTATCTTCCAAATAGAAGGAGTCACAGGAAAGGAGGGCCAGCACTGCTTTCCTCCACGCACGCACCTTGGTGGGTTTGAATCATCACTGCGCATCGCAGGGGAGACGAGCAGGGAACTGAATGAACTTTTTCTTTTCTCTAACGTTATGAATCTTTTGCAAACTTTTAATCAGTTCTTACTCTGTGATTTCCCCCCTGCAAAAAACCTATGGATTAATGTGACCTATTGTATTTATTGGCATTGGACCCTTTTACAAGGAAAGCTATTAAGAGGAAGAACTCAAACTCAGTCCAATTTACCATGTATCCGGAGGCTCAACCAAAGCTATTATTACATGAAAGAATGGAGGAAATTAGGAACAGGACCTTCAGAATACCAAATGCCAGCACAATTTTTTTCCTTGATTTTCTTTCTGACTAATTTACTCTGTCAGGAATTTGAAAACAATTAGGCACTAAAAAGAAAAAAGAGTGAAATACCTAACTCTTGTGTGCATGCTAAATACTTCCATACTGTGTTGCAGGCCTTTTCTGAACTGTAAAATAAAAATCATTAAAAATGGTTAACATGAACTCTACTGGAGCTTCTGGAAAAATACTGTCCTCAGTTACTGAAAAGCATGAATAGAGTCTCATAGATAACAACAGAGAGGGTTATAAATGCTATGGAGGGACCTCATTTAGATTTATTACTCAGAAAAATATGATTTTTGGAAAGCAATATTTGCTTGGGTGACTTTTTCCAAAGGCAAAAGATGGTGAGAAATGTTTTTTGAGACCTGGGATATTTTCTTTTGTAAGGTAATCAAGAGTAAGTTAAATTAGATGGAAATGATAGTATCTTCAGAGCAGGTAACCTCTTTGTTACTAATTATCTGGTTTATTGGATAGCGATGTTGTGATTTTGCTTCAGCTCCCATCCCATTTTTTTTGCAGACCATGCTTTATACAATCTAAACATCTGCACCTACTTTGATCATAGCAGAAAGATTGTGGACTTAATTTAATGTAATGGTAATTGTAGAGAATTTCTGCATGGACAATAATGAGAGCTAGTACAAGAACAGGCTGCATCTTATCCAAGGGTTAAAAAGATGCAGTCTGTTTGAATGCCTCTGCTTTTAAGCTTGATGAAGTATGTAAAAAATCTCATTTCCAGAAAGATTTTAATTACATCATGGAAATCTGCCTCTTTGTATCAAGTTCCAGCTCAATATGGAAAACTAAAGAGCCTGGGAGCTGCCAGCATAGTCCTGACTGATGTTAGGAGGCAGTGAGTTTAAATTCTCATGTAACTTTGTGTTTATTCCTTTACTGCAAGAGCAACCAAGTATTTCTGCAAAGACGTAGATACCCCTCTTCTAAATAAGCCACAGCGGCCTCTAATGCAACAGAAAGCTTCCTACATGATGTCTTTTTCTGCTGCTGTTTTCTGGAGTGCTTTTTTGGGTGTGTGGCCTTTGGGGCAAAAGGAAATATCAGAAGTTCACCTGTCAACAAAATTTTCTTTTTCTCTCTGCACTAACTAAACATAGCAAGTACCCTTGACACAACTATGATGTCTCATTTTTTGTGGCTTAGAAGTGTTGGTCCTTTGGCTGTTAATTGGGAGCATCATTGCTCTTCTCTTTTGCCTGGGTACAGCCTGCTGTTGCCAGACATAGAGGGTTGCAGGTTTCCTGTGAAGAAATCTGGGAAAAATAGGAAAGACTACACATTGCCTCAGCTGGCAATGTAACCAGAAAAAACATCATGTGATGGTAAGGCTTACTACTGTGCCACTGTGTGCTGAGGACTGTCAGTTTTTTCCCCTGGATGACTTATTCTACATCCATGCTTTTTGTGGGTGCATGTGTGTGTGTCAGGAGAGGCTTCCTTATAAAGGGAAATGAGCATTTTAAGGCTCGTTTCTACAAACTCTGAATTTTAAGTTATGGACTGAGAGGATGCCCTGAGTAGATGATGCAGTGGAAAATGAAACTGAGACCCACATCACCACAAGGGTCACCACGGGGACCCAGTCTCTTTGGTGGGTTAGATGTCTCAGTGGTAACAAGAGTCTTTGTGTCTGAGCGTGGCGGCATCCTGGTGGTGATTCCTCGTGGCATGTGTGTCTAAAAGTCAACAATCTTCATCTAAGAGTGCATAGTAAAAGAAAAACTGACAATTATTAATTGACTGCTAATTGGTGCATTTTTCATTTAATGTCCAGTAACATTTTGATTGCTGTTTTGGTGACCAGTTTATAACTCTTTACCAACCCAAAAGGTTGAACGGAGAGCAGTGGTTACTCATTGCTGACTCAAAAGCAGAGCCTCCTTACAGACTTTCCCACTCTCCTCTTTTCCATGCATGGTGAGGAGAGCTGCCATTTGAAATTTAAACTGCAGGCAATAGTAGCCTCTGTGTATATCAGGTTGATCTGTTTTTTTAAAAGATGAAGATAAATGGTTAAAAAATGCAATAGGCCCAAGATTTAAGGAAGTCTGTTATGGAGCCACAGTGCTTCTTAGCTCATGATCTTAGATGTTACTGGTTTTCAGCTGTTAAATTGCCTGTGTTTTGTGGAAAGACAAAAAACTTGTCATCTTGAGTATTTGTGCATCTGAACGATCAAAATATGCTGCTGACTTTGCAACCACCTCCAATGTCTGTTTCAAAATTTCCAAAGAAAAAGTGCAGACAATGTTATTCCCAAACATTTGCTATTTTTATGGTCTATAATGCTACAGATTAAGATGATTTAAAATTCTTGGAAAAAGGTTTTAATTGTTGTGGCTTCTACAATAATGATATTTATTGCATGGATTCCTAGATTTGACTCTCAAAAGCTTTTAGAACCTTGCCAAATCACCATGGAAAAAAAGAAAAAGCTTTCTAACCATCTAACTACATCAGTGACAACTGACAACCATGGGTCAAAGAATAGAGGGACACCTGGGATCAATTATTAATGTCTGAATTTGATTTTAATCATCTTTGCATGTGAGTGTGGACTAATTTCTTTGTCTTCTGACAGATGTTTTCATTGGCTGCTAAACAACACAATTCTGATTTATGAAAGGTCGTAACAAATTGTTGCAGAGAGATTGCAAGATGTTTCTGCAGCTAATTGAATCAAAAATTATTTTCCTTTCTCAAGGTATATCTGGGAAAGGTGTGTGACATTTCAGCTTTAAAAATATATTAATATACTGAGTCCAGTAGTTGCCTTGTGAAATCCTCCCTACTTCTCACTTGGCTTAATTGTGTACATGATGTGAATTGATGTGTCAGCCCAATAAAGGGATACAAAGGGATAATGCAGAACTTGCAAGGGCAGAAGTCTTCCTGAGTGGTTGGGTATAGAACTGCATTCAACAGGCACATTTTTCCTGAGTATCATCACCAGTATTTTTTTTAGATGGCCTAAGGAAACCAAACAGTGTATGCCAATGAGGATGAATTTTGGGGTATTTTCTTTAAATTCCCTCTAATATGTGTCTCAAGAACAGGGAGTGTTGTGTGTATTCCAACCTGTAGGGAGGAAAATGTGTTTTCTGTAGAAGTCTTGTAAGTAGCAAAAATATTTGTTTTCCTCCCAGTTCTGCATGATGGATAACTCTTGCACATTTTGCTCCTTTCTCTAAAGATTGTCCATTTCCATCAATACATTTACTTGGTTAAAACAAACCAGGAGAACCCAGGAGAGTGAACTGCATGATTAACATCTGCCCTTTTTTTCCCAAGTTGACATGGGTTACTAATGAAGTACTGTAAATTTATTCTCATTAACTCAGTGCCACTTTTGCTTTGTCCACACACACAAAAGAAGGAAATGTAGATGAAGGCTTAATAAATTTTCACAATGGTCTGAAATAATCACAGTCTGATTGCAAAGGACCCTAGTCACTATCTAAAATACCCATCCTGTTCCACAAATCAGTACATAAATAAATACCTTTTTTTTTCCCTGATAGAAAGCTCTCAGCAGCTCCTACTAAATTATTTGTCATGTAGGTTGGTTGTTTTGTTTAAAGAATATTTGCTGGCTCAAGTAAATTAGGAATAAGTTTTTAAATTTCTTCACTGTGTTTTCTATCTTAAAATATTTCCTTGAGAGCTTCCATAAAGGAGTATATAAATTATTTCAAATTTTCCTTTAGTAATTTTCTAAAACATACCTCAGCAGGCAAAATTCAGTTCTTTACCATGCACCAAAGTAAAGTGTAAGGCATTGACATGATACTGTTTTTTTCAAAAATTGAGTAGTTGTGCCAAGTATAGGAAGGGGAGACAGAAACCTCCTCAATCTGAATTCACCAACTGGAAAATAAACTGTTTCTGAATAGCTCTGATGGAGAAACAGTCCTTAAAAATGGAAAATAGTCTTTGTTCTTTTATTGCATTTAGTTTACAAGATGAACAAGAACCAACAGGGCAAATAGCAACTCTTAAGCGATTCCATTTGCTTTATGTTTATAGTTCCACAAAAAAATACAAATCCTTTCCTTTGGGAGGATTTATATAACATCTTACTATCCCTAGAGCAGCTATATTATACAGGATCTTACCCTTTCTTGGCAAAATTTGCTGTGCCTTAGTCCAACAATAAAACAAAGGGTAAAAGAAAAAATGAGCAATTTCTAGAGAATTTGATTTTCAGTTAATAAAGTCTTATTCTAAAAACCCCCTCCAATGTTTAGAACTCCTACTCCAAAATCATAACTAAAAGTCATGTTAGATATCAGTTTCCACTGTTGGTCCCTATTTTCCATTTATTCAATAAAATTACTTATTAATTCACAGTTTTATTCTTAACTTACATGTTATATTATTGTTATTCACATAATTGCACGAATTCCACTATTTTGGGACTTTTTAATTGGCAGCACCTGATGTGTGGTGTAAAATCCTGGCAAACCTCCTTTGACTTATGGAGCAGGGTCTCAGTTTTGAGGTGCTAGGTCTGGCCAGGTTCTCTTGCTGACACAACCTTGCAGGTGCTGTGGGGGACGACTGCCCACCCTGCTCGAAGGGGACTCGGAGGGCAGAGAGCCGAATTACAATCATCAGCCCCAAGCAAAGCAAAGGTGATGCAAAAAGCCTTGGGTAGGGGGTGTGGCTGACCTCTCCCTTTCAGGCTGTGACATTTGTGGGGATGTGTAGTCTTGAGGAAGTCATGGAGCCCTTTCAGCTGCAGCTCAGTGTGCTGGAAACGGCATTATTTCTTTAGCGTTGATTACAACTGAAGCTGTCCGGGAGCCGGTGGTTTTCCTTAGGTGCAGATCTTATAGCTGTGATCCATCTGTGGGATACCTTTAGACAAGATAACTCTGTGTAGAACACAACCATAAACCTCCCCAGATACGAGGGGGCAGCAGTGTGGTTTATGAGCACCATATGGGAATGGTGCTCTGTGATACGTGTCATCTGCCTGGGCTTTGAGCGCTGTGCGAGCTGGTGATCCGTATCGATGGGAAATCCATCACGTCGGAAACATTTCTGAGGCTGCAAGGGTGGAAAAACCTTGATGTCAATGGTTTTATTCCTGTATCATGTTCTTTGAACTGATGCCTATTAAATGCTCTGACTCTTCCAAAACACTCCTGCTCCCTCCCCAGGGGAGAATTAACCTGAATTTGAGCATGTTACTCTTAGGAAATTGTTGCATCCCAGTTACAGAACAGGTTCCTCAAATTCCCACAGATTTGTCACATTCAAGATCTTACAATATGCAAAAAGAACTCAGCTTCTATTCAAAGACAAGAATTTATCTTCAGTATAATTAAAATCTTAATTGTCCAGTGAAAGGGTTATTATTTGTCCAGTTACAATAGTAGTGGCACTTATACATCAAAGTAAATGAGATAAAATGAGGCATACACACATTTCTATAGATACATAGTATGTACAGAATTATGTAAGTTTTATGTATCTCTTTTAAGTCATACTTTTCACTGGCACTCTGGGTCTGGAGGTCAGTATTTTCAATCTTGGCAGAAGTGGTAGTTTCTGGTGAGTTGTCTGCATCCTGAGTATTCCAAATGCATCCTTGGGAGAAATCTTTCCCCCTCACTTTAGGATCTGCTTGCAGGCATTTTTGCGTGGTTGGCACTTACCTCATTCTTGGCTGGTTCCCCACAGCATTTGAATTTATTCTGTATGGTGGTTTTGACATGTGTTTGACACTTGTTCTTTGCTCTCTTGGTTACCCCTGGCTGGTTTCACCCAGCTCCCAAGGACTCATCCCTCTCCTGGCTAGTCACTGACCCCTGGTTGCCAGTAGCTTATAACCCTGGAACCTCCAGGGTAATCCTGAGTCCACACTAACTAAGCTAAGCTTCTGTCCTATGCCCCCCCACATTATTTTTTTGGTTTGGGATCCCAAGCAGGACTTGGTGTTGCCATTTACTACCTCAAAGGGAGCCTCATGCCATGCAGTTAAGCAAAGCTTATGTGTATCTTCAGATGTGGAAGTGTAAGGACATGAGGCTGATCTCAGTGCAGAAGGGTTTCTGCTACCAAAAGTTTTAGAAAGCAGTGTTTGGTATGTTTCAGTTACAGGACTGTGGTTTAGCAGGGAATAGACCAAATACTAAAGAACAGCCGGTTTCAGAAGTTTTTCTAGACTGTCTTCAGCATGCCTTGCTGCCACCCAGTGCTTCTTAGAGTGCCTTCTCTTTCTGTTTTCTGTAAAAGACAATAGCAGGTCTGTGATCTGCTGAGATTTCCTCCCACCTAGGGGAAGAGACAAGTCCTGTTCCACTAGTTAGACCAAAAAGTGTGCTTTGCTTCAGTGAAATACTTTAGCCAAAGGAATCATCAAGGGGAAAAGTGAGGCTTTCAAAAGTACTGCCGCATTATTGAATTTTTTTCCCATTTTATTATATTTTGAACAAAATACTGATTTCATGGAAAATTTGCTTAACATTTATAGAAAACCTTCTCCTTGAAGTAGCTTGTCCACCATCTCTCTTGAGGGGAAGAATCTGAAAATTATTTGACCTTGTTGGTTAGGGAAATCTCTTCAGCATTGTTTCCACTGGTTTAATCAATCTGGTTTCCAGCACAGCTTCAGCCAGAATGTGGTTAGCCTGCAGTTAGTGCAGCTGCTGTTTGAGAGCAGCAATAAGAAAGGATTTTTAGTATTTAAAAGACCAATTTGATAGTTGGACACAAGACTAAAAGTCCCTGTTCTACTGCAGTTTTCCAAAGTGCTTCATTTCCCTATTTCTAAAATGCTTGCAACAGTACTTTCTCTTTTTGATAAACAATGTTTTGTGGGTAACAATAAAATTATTAAATATGCTGAAAATTTCAATGGGAGAAGAAATCATAAAATATATTTGATTGGAAAGTTGGTTTTTTTTTTTTTCTGGGCCAAAATCCCACCCAATTTTTTATTAACTCAGAAGTCCCTTTTTTCTTTTCCTTTTTTTTTTTCTCTCCCTCAACCAATCATTTCATCATTATAGTTATGATCAAACTTGGACCAACTACGAAGAACCTATTATGACAGCGAAGTTATAAAAATTTCAGAAACCCAGGACCTGGAATTCATCGCCACTAAATTATAACCCTTTCAAGAAATACTTTGAGATACATGGGAACTGATGAGACTTCTCTTTAAAGGATAAAATCAAAGATGATGAGTTCTATAGGCAGTACTGAGCTAGTTGTCAGTAATTAGCTTCAGATGAGATTGTTGTCTTTAATGTTTCTTGACTATTCTTGTATGAGTTGGAACATACGATGAAAGTGTAATTACAGCCTTTGATATTTTGGTGGATGTCTCAATGCACCCTGGAAGTACTCCAACAGGTTGTTTGGCCAAGTGGTTTGTGGGGTAGCTAGTCCTATACAAGTAAATAAAGAAAGAGAAAATTTTTTAATTGCTCATATAATAAATGGTCTCCTCACATACATTTTATGATGTGGTATTTTAAGTGCATCTAAGCAAAAGTCAATCTAATGAAAGAACAAATGCTTTCTGTCTTTTATGTGGATTGTGTTACTTGTATGCTTATTGTGTTTTTTTAAAGTTCAGGCTTTTTGATGCTAATTATTAAAACAATGAGTTCAGTGTGTCTGGAGTGGAGGAAAATGAGCAGTTTAAAGAATACAGTCTGTGCAAGTGGATTCTGATAGGATGCGTGTTGGTTTTGTGCTGGGGTGAGTACTGACACTCAGATTACATCTGTGCAAGTGCCAATCAGGGCATTAATATTTCTTTTTTTGAAATTAGGTGTAATTTCAGACAGATTTTTTACAGTTTATTGGAAAGAAATTCTAAAATAAGTCTTGAATTTAAAGGCACTCATCATTTGGGATTTATCTGTCAGATTCCCTTTTAATAAGGCTTCAAGTAGAATATAAATTTGGAAATGTAGACTAGGCCTAGTGAGATGTAGAAAGAGACAAAAAATATTTTAGAAAGCGGGAAAAATTGTAACAGATAGAAACACAAGTAACTATATATCTATTCGTATCTGTTCTGGCAGAAAGGAGCAGGGAGAATTATCTTAGATTTTCTTCTGGAGAAGGTCTGTGGGGGCAGGGAAGAGATAAGGAATGTCTCACTGGGTGAGCTACCTTAGAACAGCATCAGAATATCTGGGAGCTAGATGTGGTTAGATGTCCCCACTAAAACACCAAGCAGACAACCATCACCTTCTTGTGAAGGCCAACTTCAGCTTTTGGGGGCCAGCAGATTAAGATCTGGAGACTCCCTCCCCCTTAAACTTATTTTTAATTTGGGTACAATAAGTTGGAACTGTAAACCCACTGGATGCCAACAGATTGCACCAGTTTTCTGGAGACCTTTGCCCATGGCATGTTTTCCCTATGCTGTGCTGGATGTCTGGAGAGGAGGATGGGGTGAAGGCTGTCTGCTGTCAGCTGTTTCAGGGATTTAATTGGTACCCTTCCTGTAATACCTGGGATATCCAAAAATCCATGTTTGCATGTTGTTGCAGCCTTGTTTTCTGCACCTTTCCCCTCTTCTCACCTTACTGGAAAAATAGTCAGGTGCTGAACTAAAGTATTTTATCAGGTTCATGTAATGGGAATGTCTGCTCTTTATTGCAATAGGCAACTTTGTGATAAATCCCTTGACAGTGCTGTTAGTATGAGAGAATCATGACTGGTGCTGGAAAGGATTTTAAAGATCATCTATCACTCCTGCCATGGCTATGGACATGTTTCACTAAACTGGACTGCTCAAAGCCCAGTTCAACCTGGCCTTGAATACTTCCAGCCAGGGATGGGGCATCCACAGCTTCTCTGGGCAACCTGTTCTTGGGTCTCACCACCCTCAAAGTGAAGAATTTCTTCCTACTTTGTAATCTAAACCTATTTTCCTTCAGTTTAAAGCCGCTCACCCTTTGGGCCCTACCACTACATGCTCTTCTAAATAGTTCCATTCCAACTTTTCTGCGTGACGAGTTAACTCCGGCCAGATGCCACGTGCCCACCAAAGCCTCTCTCTCTCTCTCTCTCTCTCTCTCTCTTCCCTCCTCACCTGGACAGGGGAAAGAAAATACAACAAAAGACTCATGAGTTAAGGACAGGGAGAAGTCACACACCAATTACCATCATGGGCAAAATAGACTTGATATGGGATTTCATGTGGTCTTAAGCTCAGCACATGAGCAAGTCTTTCAGTCTAACAAGTAAAATGACCATCTGTATGCAAATGGAGCTTTAGCCTAATTAATTATCTGTGTATTCAAACCATATCTGGTTATTAACCCTACCAGCCCCAGGTAAAATAAATTAAAATTAAAACTTGCCTCCCTGCCCTTAAGTAAAAACCCATGGCCTTCTCCTTCTGTTCCTTCTCCTACCTTCTCTACCACTGATTTTTCAGCTAAGTTTTAAATACAATATTTGGGAAGATCTAGGTACAGTAATGTAAAATGTACAGTATGTAAAAATTCTGAAATGAGTTTTCTTAAGGTTTATCTTCATTAACTATTTCAAATTATCCTTCTTATCTCAAACATATCCAAAAAGTTGAAGCTTTTTGTCCGTGGGTGACTGGTGAATGTAAAAATGTTCTGGTGAGATGTAGAAGAATTAGGGAGAGCAATCTACAGGTCAATTTTTTTATGTAGAAACTGCATCTCTTAAACATATATTGAATTTCATTTGTATATGAAGAGACTTGCAAAGCTATATAAAACTTCTGTGGTGTGATTTTTAAGCACTGCATTTCATTCAGCATAGGGAGTGAGGTGAACAAAGAAATTAGTAGTTGTAACATTTTTGTAAATGTTTCAGTTAATGAAAATAGGGGGGTTTTTTTTGTGCACTTTGGCTCAGTATGCTTATTAGATCTTTTTTAAAATGGGATTGACTAATTGAGGATACATGTATGCTATTGTATTTTTATTTGCTCATAATATTATTCTTCCCATACAAGTGAAACTTGCTGTTTGAGCACACAAGGGCCTATGAACAAGACACCACAAATCTCAAATAAATACTAAAATCAAAGAGACAATGCAATTTAAAAAACAATGCCTTAACTGAACACTTACAGAATAAATAATAATTGAATTCATAGGAAAAGCAAAGAATCTTACAGTAGGTGCACGCATCAAGGTTGCATTTGTCTTTTCATGGGACTGGGGGGTATCTCGTAAATAACTATGTTTTATCTTAGCAATATATATGGTGGTATGGATGCCTTTCATTTTTTTCTTGCCTCTTGGTCTGGAAAATGATAAATTATGCACCCTCTGGTATGAATTCTATTTGTGTGTATTTGGCATAACACAAGAATCTTAGAAATGAGCGAACATTTCTCTGACATCTGGAACATGTCTGAATTATCACCAATAACGTTCTCACTACAAATGGCTGAACAAGACAGTGAGGCACTGCGTCAAATTTAGTCCAAATCCTTCTGCCATTAAAGAACAACAGCCAAAACACTGAAGTTATGCAGTTCCTAAAGTTCTGTTTAAAAACAAAGCAACCAACAAATTCAGAATAATGGCTAGATTTTGCCTATGAGTCGGCTTGATTTGACATTGGTTTCAAGAAAGCCTTATCCCCCTTGATTAAGCCCATACATTATAGATTGTGTGTCCTATAATGGAGGCAGCATTTATACTCTGGTATATATTCTGGTTTGTATTCTGCTAAAAGGTGCCTGAGATGCGATGGCTGTGCTTAGTTGAAATCATTCAGCCCATGAACTTAGCATCTGAAAAATATTCCCCTCTCAAGACGCCCAGCCCATGCCGAGCATTTCTGCTGCCCTGGGAGCAGGTGGCCAGCACATTGGTGCAAAACGTCCAGCCAGGCTGCTGGCTTCAATTAGGATCCGTTCAGAGCTGACTCATCTGTTACCATGGAGCTCTTGTCAACCTGGCTGCTTTCAACCCAGAAGTGTTAATGTGCATTTACCGCAGTGCAGTTGTCAGTCATTCACACCAACACCCTCGTGGCAAGGGTTTGCTCTGCAGGGCTAGCAGTGCTGCCCAGGGGATGGGACTGCCTCTCGCAACCTGCAAAACTGAGGAAGGACCACGGTTTTGTTTTGAGCATCTGTTCCTTTTGTTTTCCATGGACTGAGTAACAATTTACCACCCAGGGAGATGAAGGGGTATATCCCATGCCTGTTGTGTTTGGATACCAGCAGAAAGATGATATGGTCTGTGGTGAAGTCTTGTGGTTTAGGAAACTGTACTGCCTATTTTATTTTTCCAGCAGGGTAAATCAAAGAAATAAATAGAAAATTAGTGATTTTTTTTTAAACTTAATTCTTCATAACCAAGGTTGTACTCAAAGTATTTCATGAGTATGTGCTAATACTATGCCCTCCATCCCATCCCCTGTGTGATTTCCTGCTCTGTCCCATTTTTAAGGAGATATTGGGGGACAGTTGATTTTGTGGACTTCAAAACATTCTCTGGAAGCCTTTTCACTCTTTCTAGCACCCCATCTTTCTAGTGTAGATTTGTCACAGCTGTTTGTGGCACAGCATCAGCTGCTACTCAGACCCTGAGTTGAAAGTATGTCCTTTGCAGCTCAAAGGCAAATTAGTGCATCAACCTAATTCTTATGGGATTGAGGGCTTGATTACTGCGCTCCTGCCACAGAAGTGATTTAATATCTTTTGGGTCTGTGTGGACCAGGGTTGATGGAAGGTCAAATCCCAGCCCACTGAGAAACATGCAAGTTTTCATTCTGTTTTTTTCCCAGTTTAGGCTCTGGTGACACTGATGCAATCCTCACCTTTTATTTCCCTTTCCTGTTCCCCACTTCTGGCTCTTGTAGCTTTGTCTAGACTACAGATATGGATGGTGTGGGAATACCGGGCAAGAGTGTGTGTGTGTGCATGCACACACACTTTTTGTGTCTTGTAAACTTTGTGTTACCTATGTGAAGTACTCCTGCCTGAATGAACAGCTTTAAATCAAAACAGGCTGTGAGAGGGAAACAACAGGAAATGAAAGAATGGCTAAGATAAGGTATTCAGCTGCAACAACTGGTTTAATAAAAGTGTCGCTGGTACCTCTCTTCATATGTGTCTTGCCTGGCTCATCAGAGCTGGAGCAATGCGGCAGCTACAAACCCATTTAAAAAAGGATTTAGGAGAGACAGTGCACAGTGAAAGAAATGTTCCCTGGGCAAGTATCCTCACCCTCTGAACCACTGAGAAACACCCCAGACCATGGCTGCCTGCTGTGCCTTTATGCCCAGATGTCATTTTTGCTTCTGCTTGTCATGGAGTTGAGGTGGGAGCCACAAAGTGGAAGGACTTGTGGGCCATCACTGTGCTCTGTCCTGCTGCAGGGGTTGTTGAGAGTGCAGGCTTTGCCTATTGATGCACCAGGTTTATTCATCTGTTGAAAGCAGTCATCAGTGTTTCTGCCAGCTTCCAGGGTCTGCCTGTAGCCTGGTTTCATTTCTATGACACCTCTCTTTTACTGGCTGTGTGAGAAACAGCATTCAGATATTTTTTTTCCTTGTTTGATCATTTGCACACATGCACACACAGAAAATATTGTTTTCTCATTGTTTTGCTTGAATTGTGTCTGCCATGGTTATGTCCCTGTAGGTCTGGGTCTCAGAAATACAGAGGGTGAGATAATCTAGTGATTCCCAATTAAACAAACAAGCCACATTCAAACCCAGAGTTTTTAGCCATTTGTACTTACATTGGGGCATGAACTTCAATATACTTTCACAGGAGCATAAAACTTTCTTAAGCCTCTGCATTTCTGCTGCAAAGGAAAAATGCATTTCTTCAGCTGGCTTTGTCTTCTGCATTGTGTGCAAGGGTGGGAAAACCCAAACGCTGCTAACACAAAACATTCCCTGCACACTCACTTGTTCCCCTGGCAGCAGGATGAGAGAGGGAATGAATTGCATATGATTGGCATTAGTCACACTGGTGGCTGTGTCCTCCTGGAAGGTACATGGATCTGAAGAGGCCATTAGAGACAGAGACCTCCTCACAGAGCAGGGCTGCTCACCCAGAAAGACGAGGAACCCCTTTCTGCCTCACCTGAGAGAAACAGCACCAGAACTAAACTGGTAACTGTGCAGTAATTAGGACTAATGGACAAAAGTAGAAACGTTTCTAAGTTGGACTAGGTGCTACCTCTGCATTTCCCTTGGTCTCCTACACCACCTCTCCTGCTCCCCTCTCAGGAGAGCAACTCTCCTTCTAGAGACTCTTTATTGTTTTTCTTTAGCTTGCCTGGCTCTTTGGGTCTGCTTCATCCCAATGTAAATTATTATTGTTTAACTGCCCTCTCTGGTTTTCTGCAGAGCTCTGCTTTCTGTCCAGAGCCGTTTTTACTCTGTTTGGAGAATGCCTTGCACAGTGGGGTCCTCCCTAGTGATGGGGCTCCAGGGCTCAGTGGTAATGAAAATAATAAAGGCATGATACTCCATCATCATTTACTTTTATGTTTTTGTCAATAATAGGGTTGTGTAATGAGCAAAAAAGTAGACCAATTACCATGTTTTGATACTGAGATTCTGGATTTTAACAATTAGCTGGCAAAAGAGCTATATTAATTCAGGTTATGGGGAAACTACTTGGCTGCCAATATGATCAGACTAAAAGAAGCCAACCTAATGACACCCAGATGCTCCACAAAATCACTGGGTGAGCTGAGTATGATTGTACAATTGTTTCTTCTATCTTAATTAGCCTATGACTAAATATATTCTTTGGTGATCTTCCTTATTGCATGGTTACATAAAAATTCCTGGAGCTGAAAAAGCTTTTTCCCTTGGTCAAGGTATAAGTCACACCTAAGCATGGCATTGTCATGCTGTAGGTGGGGCTGCCAGGCTGGATTCTTTGCCATGGTAAGGTTGACTTGCAGCTGCTCACTGTTGTGGAACCAGCTCTTAGCATTGCTATAGCCAGGTGAGCTCAGAGCTTTATAGCTGTCTTTTCCTCCCAAAGTGCCCCAGATTAGGTGTGGGGAATTATAATAGCAGTATGTCTAACCCAACATGTTAAAAGACATTATACAGTGGGATTTGCTTTGGTTTTGGTTTTTTGGGTTTTTTTGTTTTCTTTTAAATAACCATGATGGTGTTTGTTCTCATCTTTCAGGCTATAGTGAGTTTCAGTAATGTAAGCTTGGTACTCTTCAGCAGTTAAATCAAAAACCTGAACTTAGTTCTAAGCACGTGGAACAAAGGGTAAATAGATTTTAATTTTATTTTAGATTTATTTTTATTTTATTTTAGACTTATTTTTATTTTATTTTAGATTTTATTTTAATTTTACAGGGCTTTTCAGTTTCATGTAAGTACTACCACTCAGTATTTGCTGTCCTCTAGGTGGTATTTAGATTTTATCTACCTGATCTAGAATACCTTATTAGTCAGAGATCTCAATGTAATTCCAATGTACTTCTAGTATTTAAAAATCTCTTAATCTTTGTGTCACTGCAATCTGGAGGAGTTTTATTTTAAAGTTAATTTATAAATATTATCTGGGTTAAAACACACTTTATTTCAGATAACCAAGAAAATGTATGAACATATTTGTGACTTCAAAGTATGCATTATTTAGCCATGTGTTTCCATCATTCTGCACTGGCATCCCTCAAATACCCCAAAAACTTCATTTAGAAATTAGTGTCCATTAACTGACTAGATCTTTGCTCTTGTGACTGCTTAAACTGTCAGTGTTTATATTGAAATAAAATTTGCTCATTTGGGCAAAATCTCAAGAAATAATTTTTTTGTGGTTGTGGTTCCATTTTTAAAATAAGGGAAAAAATCTAAAAGTTTGATCAGATGTGATATAGAAAAACAATATATGTTGTTGAATGGCTTCATCTCTTCGAGCATCTAAACTTGCTACCATCTAGGCAGAGTATCGTATGACACAGGACTGAAAAACCAAATTCTGTGTGTTTGGGCCAGATAGATGCAGTAAGACTGAAATAAAAGAGGATAGAATGTGATGGTCAATAAAGAGGAAAAAATCTTACATTTTCTTAGGGCTTGACAGGAGAACCCTCCCTGAGCCAAAGATGTGGAATGACAATGAAGTGGTGAAAGTAGGGCTGAGTTGTGAGTTTGTCCCTAGCCATGCTAGCTGGATATGAAAAGGACTGAGAGAACAGGAGGAGATCCCAGAAGGCTTCCTGAAGATGCACAATTTTCTTCTCAGCAGGACATTTCCAGTTTTTACCTGGACTAGGACTGCACAGCCAATTTTCTTTTATGGTGAGGATGGTGAAACAGGTCCAGAGAAGCCGCGAGTGCCACATCCTTGGAAGTGTTCAAGATCAGGCTGGATGGGGCTCTGAGCAATCTGATCCAGTAAAAGATGGGACATTGGTGCCTCCATCAATACAAAGACACAGGGAATAACGAGGTACAAGGAGCCAGCTTTTTCAGGAGCCTGCTCTGCAGAGGGTCTCTGAATGGGTGTCATTCCTCTGATTTTCTTTGAAAAGCTGCTCTCAGCAGCCTGCAAGTGATGTGGATGGATGAGGCCCTCATTGCCCCCATCCAGCTGTTTTGGCTGGGTGTGCCAGCACAGCCCCAGTCCCAGGCCTGCTGGAACTGGAGGAGAGGAGTTCACATGGAGTGAGAGGAATATGCACTGGGAGAGGAATGTTTTCACTTATATTTGCCTATGGCAAGAGGATCCTGGAAAGCTTTTCTCCCCTGCTAGTGTTAATCACTCTGACTGCTTGCAGAGGAAAACTGAAGTCTCTTTAAACATTCTTTTTTTTAAGAGGCTGAATAAGCTGCCCTGTTTTTTAACATTCTAGTGTTCTTATTTGTTCTGGTAGCTCTGTTCTGGTTTAAATAAATTTTTTATGAGCTTGGCTGACCATAAGTGTACACAGTCTTCCAAAAGAGGTCTTGCCAGTGTCTTCTACTGAAACACAAATATTTGTCCCTGCTGGAAAATCCTCAAGGTACATCCAGGGTTAGATGGCATAAACATGTGAGTCCCCCTGTCTCTGGAAAATTTAGCCAGATCATTCTGTCCTCTGCCATTTCCATTGGTAGAGCAGTCCAAGAGAAATCTAGTAATCCTGTTCCTGGTTTTCTAATTTTTTTTAAAACTTTTCATTCTTCTGGTATCATGTCTATCCCTAAGATCACTGTTTTTTCCCATGGGATATTCCAGGCCTCCACCACACTTATGTAATTGGCAAACTCACCAGCAAATTATTTCAGTTTGTGAAAATGTCACTAAATGAAAAGAGTCATCTCCAAGACTGAACTGTTGAGGAGGCACACTGGTAACCTCTTTTTAGCCTTATAATTTCAGTACTTCCCAACAATTAGTGGTCAAGTCCTCTATCTTTCATAGTTCTGGTGCTAATCTCCACTTTTAGCAGCTGAATTAATAACTTCCCATATGGGAACATATGAAATGCTTCAGCAAAGTCCAGTGGATTGTATTTTCTGTGCTTTTTTTTTTTGTGTAGGAAAGAAATCACCTTATCAGATAAGATGAAGTATGCTAGCTGTCTGAAACATGTTTATAGGCTTGGCTGAGGAGCTAAAGGGACTGCATGACCATCTATGAGATTATGACTTACTGATTTGGGAAAGTTCTTTCTGATTTTTGGATAAGAACTGGGCACAAGTAGAATATTTTGCATTTTCTTTTGCTTTTGCTACTACATTATGTGTAATCTGCTTTTATTACATTGTTTAAATTTTACCCTTACTAAAATATTGGTTATCTCCTTGAGTTGATTTTCATGGAGTTTTTAAATTTGGATATTCACTGGCAATATGATAGTAACTATTAGTTGCACGGAGGAAAAAGATGCAACATTTTTAGAAGAGCTTCCTTTAGTTTACTGTGCAGTAAGAAAAATTTATTACTATTATTATTATTATTATTATTATTATTATTATTATTATTATTATTATTATTATTATTATTATTATTATTACTTGAGCTATAAAATAACTACTAAAAACCACTTGGTTCCAATCTTATGGTTTGGCTTCTCTGATACTGTCTCTAAAAATTAGACTTTCTGTGTGGCTTTTCATTCACCAGGTCTAGTCATCATACCCCACAATTTACTGTTGAAGTGTTTACTAAGGGGCAGAGTCTTTGCTTTCAGCCTTTTAACAGAGCTTTTAAGAGGGAATATCAGGCTGTTGAGTCTCAGTAACAGAGAAAACTTCAGCTGAAAAATTGAAAATATTGAAAGAACTTATTTCCACTGTGTATCTGGGATTCTTAGTAGCTGCCTGCAATGATCAGCTTAGCAAAAAAACAGATATCATACTGCCTATTCTTTGAAAAATAAGGGCTTTTTTATAAGGGTCTGAACAGAGCTGCATCTGCAAATAAATGGAACACTGCAAGTATATTGATCCCTTCTGCAACAAAAACCCCAGAAAATGTCCTATCCCACTACAAATGAACAAAACAAGAATTCTTTTAAATAAATGGCCACCTGATAAATGATCTTTTACTGCAATAAACCCACAAACTGAAGTCAGCCATGTGACTAGAAACAATATTCAGTCACAAATATAATAATGGTTTTGCTTGCTAATGCCATTGTGATACTGCTAGTGTGCAAGACCCAGCAAATGATTTTCAAAAGAAGAATGGAATAATTTTCTATATTGTTGAAAATTAGTGTGGATAAATTAGATATCAGTGATTATTTCTCTTTTTTTTTCATCCATGATGAAGTGATATAGTGTTTTTCAAGCTGCCAAATACCTTTTAAAAAGACTGTCAGATTTTCCAAAAACTTTCCTTTTTTTTTGAGTTACTTTCTCAGTTTCATGGGAAAACAGTAATGGTTTGCCCAGAGAACTAAAACTGAATGCAATAGGTTTATTCTGGCAAAAACAGCCCTCAAGTCTGTGTGTGCACCAGCTTCAGCAAAGGGAACATTGAAACTCCTTGTACACATGTTAAGTGTGAAAACCTATTTGGCTTTTGCAGAAGGTTCCCCCTAGATCCACCTCTTGAGATTCAGAAGCTGACATCTGTTTTGGTTCCTTGACCAAGTGTTTGGTTGAGATACAATCAGTAAAGAACATTATTCTTTATCATTTATTCCTAGTGGTAGTTTGCTGAATACAAAAGCACATGCACTTGTCCATATGACTAAATGCTAAAATAGTTAAATATTGAACCACAGAGAACCATTAAACATGAGCAGATGTAATATTTAGAGGTAGACCTGCATATTTGAGGCTGGAAGGTATCTTCTTATGCATATGTGTATGTATGTTTGTTATGGGGAGGCAAATTGTACTTCTCTGGACAGGTTCCTTGCCAGATGTTTCTTACTGCCTCAGATGATTGAGGAACCAAAGTACATCTGGCTATTAAAATATCTTTATATGGTTACATGATTTATTTGGAAAGCATGGTTGAAACTAGTAAGTTTACAACTATGTGAATAATTCTTACCAGTTTCTGGATGGAGACAGTAAGCTTTGGACCTTAAATTAGACAATATTGCTGATCTGTGCTCACTTACGAGATGTGTTTGTTTATTTTTAAGATTATTACATTCAGACAGCCTTCTATTTACTTATGCTATTTTGGTATTTTTGCTGAGAGTCAAGAGACTTAAATAAACCCAGAGTCTCTATGGATTATAGTTATGTACTGTTTTATACATGCTGGAAAGCCATAAGCCTTCGGGCTGAGATAACTGCATAATAAACATGTATTTTATGAAATAATACCTTTAACACATGTTGCATAAAAAAAAAAGAAGGGGAAGACAGTTCATCTCTGTCTGCCATAACAGACTTCTATCAAAAATAAATTTAGAAGACCTACAGTTGCTCTCCCAGGTTTTGAAAAGAGATGATTTTACTTGATGTTTCCATAAGGTAGCAAGGAGCATTTTTGAATGTGTTCAGTGAGCCTAATGGAACTGTGGGATCCAAATGCTAACAATCTGGCACTCATAGGGAAAAGAGGAGGTGTCATGGAAAGGATGCCTTAAGACCCTGAATTTGGCTGTCATTGCAAAATGACATCGATAAAACATTAGTTATTGCTGTGTTTTGTGTTCGCAAGGACGTCATGAAATTCAATATTCTCATAATTATTTGGCAAGTGTGGGATCAGTAGCCAATGCCCCTTAACAGAGTGGCTGAAAAGATGGCCCACAGTTTCTTCCACGCTGAAATACCCATTGCTTCAGGTGCCAGCTCTGGATGTGCATGTGTCCAACTTCCTCAGCTATGCTCAGTATGTAAGAGAGCAGTATGCCATCCATTGTCACTGGGCAATTATTGATTACTGTTCCCTTTCTGATATCTGGATACTATCAACAAAATATCCTCTAGTGGCACCGTAATTATATATGGCACATATATAATGAATAAATAGAATTAATATAATTCATATAATAACAGCCACATATATGGCTCACATGGTCTCATATATAACAGCATCATCACAGCTGCAAGGGGGTTACTTTGCCTTGCTCCAATAAGGGATTAAAAAAAGTCTAATTCTGTGTTATTGGTCATTTTAGCTACAATTCTTTAAAAAAGGCAGCCCAACTTTGTTTTTTAGAGCTTAGTTTACTCTACAGATTCAGGTAAACCTCAGCCCAGCTGTTCAAATAGAGATTTTCTTTTAAAGTTCTTATTTAGAAACACAATTTCTCTTCAAGATGCTGGCTTAAATATTGAAGGAAAAACCCACATCTTTCTGACCTTATTTCTTTTTGATATTTTATTTAACTTTTGCAATAATATTTGCTGTATTTCTTTCCTGTTCTTCCCCTTTTATTTTGAAATGCTTTTAAGACATTCTAAGTTTTCAGGCAGATTTCCTGCCCTGCAGGTTGGTTTCTAATGAGCAACTCAAAAAGTAATCTTTTCCTGAAAGAAAGTTGAAATTTTACTCTTCTGAAGAAAAATTTTCTCAAACTAGAACCATAAAAAGTAACCCAGACTGTCCAAAAAATGAAGCTAGCTATTTTATTGCCTAAAGAGAAGATACTGTACCAAAGCTGAGGACATTCTGTGTTTTGAATAACTGGCCTTTCTGAAATAATGCCCAGTTCCTGGTGGACGAATGTATTTTGCCTGTCTCATGCTCTCCTTCTCCTCTTTGGAATGAGTTTCTTGGTTGTAGTACAGTATTTACAACAATTTACAGCCTCTCTTCTTGGTGAGAAGCAGAGATTTGCTATGAGAGTGCAGAGCAGCTGGGTAGGAGTGTGGCTGGCAGCCTCCACAGGGCACAGTTTCATGTATATGAGCAAAAGATAATATTTTACCAGTACAGCTTTACTTCAGGATTTTAATTTGATATGCTTTCTAGTGGCCTGTCAGTATTTTCCCAGGGAAAGATGATAGCTTTTGCAGAAATGTGTCTATTACTTGGAAAAATATACTTCTGTCAGCAAGAGTTTTAAGGCTGAATGAATATTTCTTCACTGACAATGTTAGTTTTTGTGTGTCACTTTCCAAAGCAAGCAGCTAACAGGTAATCCTAATGACAAGGAGCATCCACACAGATCCACCCTGAGCTATAGCTCACACAGTTCTCTCCTACCAACAGGAGATTACATTTGATATAATATTTTCTTAATTTTAGTGAATTTCAAGATTTGTTCTTTCATATTTAAATTGACTCTTCCTGGTCTTATTATTTTGTTTGGTTCATCTGGATGTATAATTTTTCGGTTGGTTTGGGTTAGCAATAAAGGTGCATGTTTCACAGAACCAGAATTTGAGATGTGTACAAATACCATGGCCAGATGGTGTTGAGGAATCCAGAATTGTATGCATCACCACTGCAACTCTGTGGGTTTTTGGCAAAGTGATTTCAGAGTGGAAAACTCTTTGAGCTCAAATCTAGGTTTTACAATTTGTGTATTTCTTCTGAAAGTGCCCTTTGATTAATGCAAGGAAAAGAGACACAATAACCTCTTTGTTTCTATTTGTTTCTTTATAGACTCCCTTTTCTCTTTAAGTAATTTTCCCTGGGTTTTTTTGTTTTGTTTTGTTTTGTTTTGTTTTTTATTTACTGCGATGTTCTCCTGACATCTTGATTCCTGCCATTGCAGTTCTGTATGATTGTGCTCTGGAGCTTTATACATGAGCATAACTGGAAACCACATTTGCCCAGGATACTGCTCCTACAGAAATATTCCAACTTCACCCTTCACACCAGTTCCACCCTCCTTTACTGTGGATCATCTTGTACCTTTTTTCTTTATTTTTTTTTTCCCTGTAATAGTGTAGCAATATTGCCAATTTTGATTCAGCGCTGATGCCAGCACTGTATCTTATAAAGTTATTTCAGCTATACTGATGAAAAGCAACTTGATTGCCAGTATAATTACCTGCTGCACTAATACATGCCTAAACCCAGTAACTCTGGTTGGAAAATGTTATGTATGTAGACTAGGTTCAGATGTGTGAACATTTAGTGGTTGTATTTAAAGCACAAAAAACCCTACAGGTAAAGACATATTCAAATGGCTGCCAAAATGCTCCATATGAATGACTGCTAGGTTGTTGGCAATATTTAGGAAAGTCTGAATAAAATGTTGACAATATTTAGGAAAGTCTGAATTCAGAGAAGCTGGTTTGGGTCCTCATGCACTGTTTGCATCCATACAAGGTGAATACTTCCTCCAAAACACTTGGTTTGACTGTGACAAGGAAGCAACAGGCCAAGACTGAGCAGTGATAGCCCCAGAAAGTATTTGCACATCAGCCCTGCACTGATGGCTCTACCAGGAAGACTGGGATGAGGACAGCCAGCCCCTTTTCCCCAGCAGTACCCTCTTAGAAGGAGCCCAGCTTTCAGCATCCAAGCATTGCCTTTGTGACTGCATCATTTTCTTCCCCACCGAGCTGGAATCCCTCGGGGCTGGAGGAAGCTCACACCGTGTGCAGGCAGGGGCTCAGCTGAAGCAGCCCATTCATTCCCCTCTGTAATAACCTGCTCGTGCCCCTGACATTTGCAGTGGATGGAGAATTGGGACATTATCAGGGACCAGTGAGGATGAAAGGAAATACTTCACCTCGGCTGTGGAAGTACCAGCATCTGTTATATTTTAGCTGTTATCTTTGGCCAGGGACCTATAACTGATCTCACAGCTGAGACAGGAACCATATGCAGAGAGAAATGAATTTTAACCCTCTCCTTGCCCATCACTCGTGGGTGCTCACTGTATGTGTTAACGTGAGAGACATTAATGCTTCCTCATCAGGAAATGTCACCTAAGCAAAGGGTTAATTACTAAATACATTATTCCTGGTGATGACCTTGCTTTGTGTCCCCACAGCAGCAGTATGACCAAAAGACCTTATCCAAATTATTTGGGTGTCTGACATAAGCTATGGGTAGCTACACCCTGCTTCTTTCCAGCTCTGGCTGTGGTTTCACCCAAGGTTTTATCTACTCTATCTTATTTATATCAATAGTACCAATGACTAAACCTATTTAAAGGAAATTTGGGTAAAAGGGGATTTGTTCATTTTGATGCTACACTGGTGGTTTAGGAGGTGGCTGAAGCATTCAAATTGCTAAATTTGTAGTCAAAGCGTTTTAGAAATAAAAAAAATCAATGGTTTCCCAGAAACCACAAAGTTGTTATAGCAATGTGTTGATGCTACTAATAATTTCTGAAATATGTGATTGTCCAGTGGACTACAGAATTCAAAAATGAAAGCAAAAAATCAGTATGTTTTCTGGTTAGAGAGACCCAGAAAAATGTTATATGTTGTAGTCCCACATGTTTATCATAAATGTTTATCATTTTCCCACACCTTACAAGCAAACAAATGAAATCTACTCACCTTCAAATCACTCCACAATTGTCAGTCAAGGAGTTTTCTTTAGCTTTAGTTTCTTTATGTATAGCTGAAGCTAACACACAGCTGTACCATAAGAGCTTCAAGAACTGATTTGGGACAAAGAGGGCAGGATGGGCCAAAACCCAAAACAAAAACCAAGCTGAAAGCTCTTTGCAAGGCAAACCTAATTATCACTGATAGGGTTTTCTTTTTTCCATTGTAGTTTAAGATCAGCACTGCATGCTATCTTGAGGTGACTCTGTACTACTCTGTCTTAAATGGTCAGGGAAAAAATAAAAAAAAAGCCAAAGGCAAGCCAAAGAAAATATTAATTTTGAAACTATGAACTGATATCCACAATGAAGTAACTTCTTTGGCAACCACCTGCAGTTGTGCTTATATTGTTCATGCTTATAGTGAATAGGGAAAGAAAAGATTTTTGATAATTGGGATGAGAAGCAATGATATGAAACACACTGTAAAGAGGTTCCATGTGCAGTGGATTAAAAAGTAAACTCGCTGTATTTCCAGTATCATGATTGACACATTCTTTGGCTTGACAGTCTAATCTCTGTTTGTACAAATGCCAGATTAGGTAACTGGTTCTTGAAGGTTTCTAGCCCTTTGCTACCACTCACAGCTTCAAAAAAACTGGTAATGCTGTTAGATAAAGTTCTTTTATTTGGAGGATAATGCTAAGAGTTCTCAAGACACTTTCCCTTCATGTTGCTCTAGAAAATGTCATTAAAATTTTAAACATTGTACAGTCTATGAAACTACTGTTAAATAAAGCATTACCCTATGCATCGCACTATTCTGTTAAATCTTATGGGAAAATGTGCTTTCCAGGTGTGTCCCTAATAAAGCAATTGAACACACCATGTGGCATGCCAAATTGCTTTTTGATGATCAAAATTCATCACCAGTTCCCAGCATTTAGGAAATAAGTTAGGCAGTTTCAAGTGGTACAAAAGAATCTTTCTCTTGACACTCCTAGTGTAATGCTGGAGTAGTAAATGGATGTGCCTGCCTTGCAAATGGGCTGTCCATAGCCAGTTTCTGCTCCTGAGACATTAACCACAAGGGAAAATGGTTCTTTAAACTCACATTTCAGTATCAGCCACATTTGAAATTTAGCATGTCAAAGAAAAAATTATTTCTTCAAATACTATAGGTATTGAGGACACAGGAGAAGGAAATATGCAGATTCTGAAGAAAAACAATGCGTCAACCATGCAAATAGGCTAAGTAGCCAGTTTCCTGCTCCTCTATTTCATTTTGTGTAGGTAGATTAAATAAGCTGTTCTGCCTAATATTGCCAAGTGTTCCTCTTCGAAGATCCTTTCAAAAGAGGTTGATTCTTTGCTAAACTTTTGAGTTGGAGTTCCTAGCCTTTTCCTCATTTCTTGCCTTCCATCCTCTCTGCTCAAGAAAAAGAAAAGTTACAAAAATTAATTCTGTTTTTTCAAAATTTAATTCAAAGTTTTCAAGACTGAATTTTTTAAGGATATATTAAGGTAGGACATGTTTACCTTTGGCTAAAATGATTGATTCAGCTGCCAACCAAGCTCCTGAGGAGGGTGATCTTTTGAGAAGATATTTGACATAAATAATGAAAGTAGAACTAGCAAACATTTTCTCTGCTGACACCTCAGCAGTCTGGCAGAGAAGACAAACTGCTGTACTAAAGCCCAGACAAGCCAGGGGCAAGACAGAGGCAGAGCCTCTGGATAGAAAGAATATTGTCTTAATTCCTCCTAATGATTATTTTTAAATGGCAGGAAATTTTAATGTGCTTTGGTAATTCAGCAAGGGAAAGAGGCTGCTGTGTAGAGGCATCAGTGTGACAACATGTTATTGGAAATCCTTTCTCTCCTTGCCATTTTAAATGACTTTTATAAATGGGCCTATGTAATTAAAAAGATTCTCCAAGGTATTGAGAAAGAAGGCTCAGGTTGAACCCTGAAACGTACCTAACACCATTTGAAATCAATCACAGTGAGGTATGTACGTTTTCTTGAATTCTCAACGGTGCCCCATCCTGATTAGTCCAAAACTTGTGTCAAGGGAGCAGACAAGGGTTTAATTTCAGCTTATATTAAAGCTAAATAAATAACATAACTACTATTTTCAGATATGTTCAGTTGCCTTTGTTCACTGTGCCAATATACAGCTCAGCTAAGCCTTAGGATTAAAATAAGTGATCCATGGTACTAATTAACGGATTTATAAATCATTCTGTATGATCAAGCCATTCATAGCTTTCCTGTCATATACAGGAAGGTGAGTGCAGTTGCCAGAAATGTATTACAAGTGTAATGAAAGCAAATAGTCCAAAATGCTGAGAAATCAAACAAAGTCTTATTAAAAATAGCTTCAGTCATGTTTCCAAAAAAGTAATTATTTGCACAGTTCCTATACCCCACAACACCTGAAAATTTGGTAATGTTTAACATATGTCAGATTGTAGGTCCAAACCCAAACTCAATTGCTGAAGCCTTTGCCCTGGAGGAAAACCATAAATCAGACAGGATATGAGAAATGGTGACTGATTAACACTGCTCAAGGATCAGGAGAGACAGAGGCATTTCTAGCTGGTAAACTTGGCAAAGATGGTTAAAAGTGCACTGTAAAATGGCTCTGCCACTCGTGGCAAAGCTGTCATGGTGCATGGTGCATATAGGTTGTTAACTCCAAATGATCTTCAGAAATTCAGCCTATTGAGTTTACAACAGTTCTCTAGGGCTAAGTTCATTAAAAGGCTGGAGTATTTTAAACTGTTTCAGTGGGATCTTTTGCAGCTAATCTCCGCAATTTTCTCTTTGAATCTAGGGACCATCCACGCTGGAAACGTTAGATTGCTTTTGAGATGAAGATTGAAAGAGAAAACTTTACTTAGTACTCATTAGACCACATCTGGAGTACTGTGTCCTGCCTTGGGCTTCAGGACAGAGAGGTGTTAATAGACTAGAGCAAGTTCAGCTGAGGGCCACCAGGACAGCTGGGGCAGGGCAGCAAAGGGACCTGGGTTAGTTCAGCCTGGGAGAGGGGCAGCCCAGAGGACCCCACAGCAGCCACTGCCTTATGGGCACGCTACAAGGAAATGCCACCAGCTGCCTTAAGGGGCTGCAAGGCAGCAGGAGGATAGACAGAGGGCATAAATTGAGAGAGGGCTGGTTTCTATTTGACACAGAAAAGCAAGTTTTACTATGACAGCCAAGCAATGGACCAGAGATACCATGTGGTCTCAATTCTTGGATGAGACCGAGTTAGACGAAGCCTTGGGCAGTGTGGCATGAATCCAGACCTGGGCCTGCTTTGTGTGTCAGCATGGTTGGGTGGATGACCTCTCCAAGTCCCTTCCAGCCTGAAAGGCTCTGATCCTGAGTGAGGACAGCAGAAGAACGAGAGACAGCAAGTAAAGGGTGAACAAAATGACCTCGTAAAACATATGTACCTCGCTGAAACCAAATAGCTTAATCTATTTATTTTACTTGGTAACCAAAACTGCAGAGTGACATAGTTGATTCTGACCATGACAATCCCCAGGCTACCACAAACTGTAGCTCTACAAAGTTTTGCAGTGTGTAATGTTGTAACGCCTTGCACTTGTGCAGAACTCCCATCCAGTGACCTCTAACCTCCTGCAAACCTGACTGACGAAGACTCCACACAGTCCTTTGAGCAAAGAATGTATTGCTGCTAATTTAATTTCTGCAGACACAGCTTGCAGAAGGCTATCATAGCTAAAGTCGTGCTGGCTTTGGCTGTACATTTTTGTGGGGTCAGAGGAAGTGGAACAGATCAGGTGTACTGAGAGCACAAAATGATGGCCAGCTCTCCACTGAGCAGGCATGGAATATTCTTCCCTTTCTGCCTGTCCTGGAGCAGCTGATATATTGACATTGAGCCCTGCTTACTGGTGAATATTAGTGTGGGTCTCAGCTTCCTGCTCACTGTCCTTGCAATTGGAAATAATTGGTGGAGCTCAATTTATTTCCTGCTGATGCTTCACAAAGCCAGGTTAGTGCTGCATGGAAGAAAGCAAAAACTAAGTCTCCTTTTCATCTGGAATCACAGAAAAATGGTCCTGATACTTGGCCTGCAAATGATTTAAAGAGAAACAAAAAATCCATTGGCATGATTTTTTGATGAATAAGACGGACTAAAAACGTATAGCTGTGTAGATACAGGGTGAACACAGCCCCATTCCCTGCTGCTGCTTCTGGCTACCTTCAGGCAGATTATTGCTTCTGGAGCTAGATGAACACAAGCAGTGAATGAAACTGAAATTCAGTGTTCCCCACCTCAAGTTAGTGTCCTAACCAGCAGCCTATTATATTCCATTCATGCTGGAATAGAAAACCTCAAATAAGCAACGCCAAATTTGGCTGTGATTAAATGCAATTTAATTAGAAATGTTCCAGTTAGCACTAATCATTGAGCAGAAATGCTGTATAACCAAATTGTGAAATTATTAAATGCTTTTTGACAATGATGTATAAAATCAGCACTAACCTGAGAATAGAAAGGTAAGTAAAACCTGTTAATTGCTCCTTGATTTCCCCAGCCAACTTCCATTCCCTAAGAACTGCTCAGTGGATTGTGCAAGATTTTTGTAGGTCTCCAAATACCTTTTTTAGAATGTAGCATGCAGTCTTGTCTTTTGTTTGAGTTATTTTTCTAGTCCACCTTGAGTAGGGAAAGAAATCAAGTTTTTAATACACTTTAAAATTTTAATTTATTTTATGGATGTATTGTAATTTGCTTCAATTTGCCTTTTTTTCTTTTTCTTCACATAGAAGGGACCATTCCACTGACATCAACGTAGCAGCCCTCAGTTCTTATAAAAGGATGTTAAGCCCAGGTAAAACCAGGCTGATGATTTCTGTGGGTGGGCTGGCTGGAGCCTGTGCTGGTGCAGTGAGGATGGAAATCCCGGGGGCTGCCCCAGCTGGGAGCTGTAGACGCCTTTCCATCTCATCCTTTCCTTCCTCTTGCTTGCCCAATTATTGGGCTCAGCCCGGGGCCCTTGAGAGAAGCCCTGGTTCCCAGCACGAGAGCGCGGCGCGGAGCTCTTGGGGGAGCGTTTCCATCTGGTGTCAGCAGTTCTCCCCGTCCCAACTCTTGGAGCAATTCATATTTTCCGGACACATGGGTGGCAGGATTTTTTGTGGCCGACTTCTTTTGTCTCTTTAAACACTCAATTTTCCTTGTGAGCCTCATGGGCAGCGGGCTCTCCAGTTGTGCAGGGGGGCTTTTCCACCAGTAAGCTTTTTACAATGGATGTCCATTATTCAAAATAAGGCCGGCAGTTTTATAAGGCCTGTGAGTACACATTTCCCAGCCTGTTTCTTCTTAAATTACCAGGAATGCAAAAATAACCAATAGCTTGACCTCTTAAATCACAAATTGGATAGACTTACCATTAAAGGACATTGTGAATGTGTTTCCCATTATTTAGTTCATTTGGCGCGTTCAGCAGCGAGCTTTTTGGATGTTTGGGAGGGTTTTTTTTTAATCCTTTGCAGGAATAATTTGATAACTTTCTTTCCTGGAGTTTGATTAGGTCCTCTGGACCTGCAATAAGGGAAACTCAAGACTTTGTAATGAAGGTTGGGTGTAGCTATAATATTCTTGCTGTAAAAATTAATAGGTTCATATTTTAAAGCATGGGCAAAATGAATAGAGTGACCTTCATAAATTAGATCTATCCATCTTTTATGTTTAGAGCCTGGAGACAAAGATTATACTAGAGAACTGTCCCAAAGTGACACATGCTGTATACAGTTTACCAAAGACTGTTTTTCTGCCTCAGAAGGAAATAATTTTCTGGGAAATTTCTGCAGAGGGTGGGATCTGTAAAAATGCTGCATGCGTGTCTGATTTTATTTCCATTTAAATTGATTATAATGTTGTGTACTCTTCTTCCAAGTCTTGTCTGACCAATGTAAAATGTATCTTATTGCACTCTGAAAAATTCCTATTTGTCATTCTTGTATCTTCTTTGATTTTAAATTTTAGTTTTTAATAGATCTATTCATTGTAGATATTGAATGATGTCCCCATGGCAGTGGGGATTTTACAAAGCTTGTTTGTAAAAAGCTTTTTAGAAGAGTGTTTACAAAAAAATTATGTCTGATACTGGGCTTTTTTGAAAAACGTTCATTATTTTTATCTTTTTAATCCTCTTGCTACTTTTGTTTAGAGTTTTCCTATCTTCAAGTGTAATAAATCGGAAATTGAACAGGAAGGAGTTTTACTGGAACAAGAAAGCTTAAAATACATTATTGTTCCTTCATTTCAGTTTAATCAGGCTGTAGAAAGGGAGAGACAATGTGTGTCCTCCAAGTCATATTTTGGCTGTGAGCTGGGAGAAATTAGGTGGCTGCCTGTTCACTCTGTGGTGAGCTTGGTCCTCTGCACGCTGCTCGTAGGTAGATTGTGATCACAACTTTACTGCAACCTGCAATGCTCTGCAAAAACTTGAGCTGCCTTTGCTTGGTTAGACAAGTGCTAAAGTGTTTGCAGAGTTAGAGCTTGCTGTCATGCTTTTCTTTCTTGCCTTTGTGTGTGGGCTGGGAGTTTAAGCACGAGGTCCCCAAATGAGAAGGACAGCTGCCTTCCTCCTCATCACAGCGCTCATGAGGAGACGTGGTCAGCAGCTCTTCTACGCCTGACAGGCTCGGAAAGGGTCCTGGTCCTGGCCAGAACAGGGTTAATTTTTGCAGTAGGCAGGAGGGGGCATAGTTAGGATGTGGAGGTTATTCCATAGCACCTAAAGTTATTTTCTGGGGGTGGGGAAAGGGTGTCCTTCCAGTCTCTTAGTGAGAAGTGAGCAATCAGGTGTTGTAGGGCTCTGTGCGGAGAGCAAATTGCAGGTGGATGACTGCCCTCTCTCATAAATGTTATTATTAACACTGTTGCTGTCACTGATCACTTTTGTATTTCATTGCTGTTTTCAGTAAATTGGTCTTATCTCAACTTATCCTCTTTACCATTTGCTCCTCCAATTCTCCTTTTTAGCCCACTGCAGGAGGAAGTGAGCAAGGAGCACATGGCTTGGAGCGTTTCAGTGGATACACTAAATTTGGGAATACCATTCCTAAACCATGACAGAAGGAGACAGATGGCTTCATCATAGCTGTGACTATGATTTAAAATTTTTTCACTCCTGCAGCTACTCAGTTTGGTAGAAGGGCAGCAATGAAAAAGGCAAACTTCAGCTAGCTGACCAGGCTTTGAAAGTCCAGTTCACAGGAGGGAGGGAAAAATCAAGTCTGGAGATCAAGGATGAAAACAGTTTACCTTTTTTTCTCATCTGGGGGCATATCAAGTGGCCTGCTGTCAGGCAGAGGAAATGAAAGAGGGATGAGACAGACAACTGGAACTGCAGGTGGTTCTACTGGTTTTGTGATGAAACTGTCTTCTGCCTTTGATTCCTTAAAGGGGAGCAAGCAGTACGGCAAACTTACTTCATTTCAGTGTATGAGAAGGTAAAATGTGTTTCATTAAAACAAGAGTCTAAATGTGTTTCATTAAAATAAGATTTTGAAAAATACTTGGATGATGACGACTAGATTCTCAGAGATAGTTTAAAGAAATGTGCACAGCATTCTGTGAACAGATAAAACGTCATCTGCAATTCTTTGGATATATTGCCTGTTATATGCACTGTCATACTCCATTTAAGGCCTTATCAGTAAAGCATGTAGAATAAAATTGCTAGCACTAATAGGGCATTGTTCTAAAATGGATATGTCTGTCAAATGAAATTCAGGACCAGAAAAGGTATTTAACTGTGCATCTGCTTTTAATGGAGATACGTGAGCAAAACTCACATAATGAAGGTTTCTAAAATGTTGTAGGGCTGTTCCTAACTTTTCTTAAGCCATGTAATTTATAGACATTGTAAAGTAGATAAACCTAAAGGTTCAGGACTCCATAAAGTGGTCCCATAGATTGATATCTTATGGCGTAAACAATTTCTATATAATCAGTTTGTGACCAATTCAAAGATGATGAACAGAGGACACAAATCTCTGAGGTGCAAGGTGGAAAGAAGCAGGTTATGTGCATATGCACAGATAAAGGCCTTTTGCTGTCACAAAAGCAAAATTTTCACTAGGTTTTCCTATGAGTTTTTTGTCAAGCAACTTGAATTTTCTATTTATTAGCAATTTGGTTAGTCTGTTCACCCTTGTTATTCAGTGTGGTCCCATTGCTTGAAGTACAGCAAAATGCAGCACAAAAAGACAGTCTGTGACCCTACGAATATATCATCTTTGCAGAGAAATCCTGTGTACACAGTAGAGGAAAGTAATAAAAGCATATTTGCCTACAGGACAGCAAGTGGTCTCAGCATGTAAGGAACTTAACCCTTGTCAGATTATTTTGGAAGAGCCATCTGTAAAAGAGGGATATGAGTCCTGTGATATGCATATACTAAAATCCCATGTAAATACCAAGGTTTCAGTGCAGCCTGGGTATTCAGGCAGTAAATCTTAGAGGGACATCTTCTTTGGCCTGTAATAACTCAGACCATAGAGACTGCTGTCTGTTGCTGAGAACAGGGTCTGCTGAAAGTAACAACGCACAGTTAATTAATTCCAGATCTATGCATTGATTCAAATCTATCAGGCGAGATCATATATAAACATGAATACATCTGTGTTATATTCAGGAGCATTTACTGCTCTGAAACTTTTTCTCTAGGAGTTTGCACCATACCTGATTCTACCTGTTTGCACCATGCTCTAAAGAAGTAGGAAAGTTTAGCATGACGGTCCTCACCAGGTTAGTTTCCCTTCTGAAGAAAGATGGTAAGCAGTAGGAAAAAAAATATGCATATGATATGAAACCAAAATCAGATTTCATTACAGTATTGACTCAACACCTGCAGAGAGGTTTCTTTTTTTAGAATAAAAAAGCACTGGGAAAACATTGCAAAAATAAGAAGTATTAAGGGTGGGAAAGGGGCCAGGGCTATGAGTAGGAAGCCCCAAATACCGACACCAGGAATTAGATTCCTGCTGTACCCAGAAAAAGAACAAATGGAAATGAGTTTTCAGGGTCACAATGACCAAGTGCACTTAGAGCAGGGCACTGATTGCCTGGAAAGAGCAGAAGTGATAACCCAAGGTTATCTGGTGAAGCAGTGAATTTGTGTTTCAGTCTGAGGAGATAATTTTAGTTCCCTGGTGACCTGTGAAGCTTCTCTGTCAGTAGAAATGACAGGAGGGAGTGAATGACCTACAGCATCACCTGTCTGCTTTTGATAGCAGATGCTAAAGCACAGCATCTTGTTGGGGAGAGAGAGGTGTTAACTCACATTTTTGCCTCCCAAAGTTCTTCCAGCCAAATATCTGTCATTAGCAATGCATCTGTCCTGCTGATCCTTGTGGGTAAGAACTAGTGGTGGGTGTTCATTTATTTTATGGAACTTGCTTTATTGGTATGTTAGACTTTTTTAAAAGAAACCACTCAACAATTCCCTTTATAGCCAAGCAGCACATTAGTGCACAGAGTAATAGTGCAATCAAATCCTTCTACAAGGAAAGCAATGCTGCTCTTTTTCTAGGAATTTAGCAGCATCCAGTAATCACAGTGATATGTGCTGGGTTCATGCATTCTCCCAGGGAGAGAAGGTAAGGGAACAATAACAGATGCTAGGCTGGGTATCGGTCTCTCGTGATAATAAAAACAACATTGAAGGTTTCAAGTGGGAAAGGCCTAAATGCAGAAAGTGTTGGAAGATCTGGTTGAAAATTAGTCTTTAAACCTCACGTGGGGGAAAGGGAGGTGAACTCTTTTCCATAAATCATCCGTATACTTAATTTGATATCAAACATGAACCGTAACATGTGTCATATAATCTGGTTAAATACACATGGGTCTTATTAAAATTGTGTGAGCCAAGGGCTGTGCTGATTTACACAAATTTGAGCAAGTCTTTTGCAAGGCAGCAACAGTACCTTCATTTAGAGTACTTTCATTTAGAGATAGAATTTAGGATGTTTTTAGCAGTTCTAGTAGTTATCCTCATAAAGGTGCTGACCAGGATCTTGCTGGTGTAATTAGGAAGATTCTTGTAGCTCTGCAAGGGGAGATCCATTCCCTTAAATGCAAGTGGTTATCTGAGGTGTGGTGATCAAACAGGGACAGAAACATTCCCGGATAATCTGTGACTCTGAGTCCAAACCCACAACTGCTTCAGGCTGGGAAACAGAGCTGGATGCTGTGAACCTCTCCTTTCCCCTCACTCCCCCCAACTTTGCTTTGTGTTGTTTTCATTTTTTCCTTTCTTTCCATTTTCCTTTTATTTTTTTCATTGTTTCCTTTTTTCATTTCTTTTTGTTTTCCCCTTTCCTTCTTTCTTTCCCTGGATTCCACATTTTTCCTCTTTCATTTTTCCCTTTCTTCTTTCTTTTCTCTTTTCCATCACTCTTTCAAACCAGATGTGAAGTCCTCTGATCTGAGCCAGGAGAAAAAAGTTCTTATCTGGAGTAAAGTGCACCACTTATGCTGTAATATTTGATATTTGGGACCGATTTCAAAAATCAGCAGGTTGAGCAGACCACTTCCATTGAATGTGGCTCCCTCAGTTTGGGATTATCAGCCCTGCTTCTCCCACACAGAGTGGGCTCCAGGCTCTGCTCCATCAGCTCACTCAGAAGATACCAGTAATTACAGTGTGCTTCATAGGCTGGCAGAGGAACAAAAATAGAGGAGAGGAAAGCAAGTAAAGGAGGATTTCTCAAAAGACAAGGCAGCAGCAAAGTATGATTTGAAGCATCAGCTAACGGGCGAGCCTTAGAAATACAGAGTTACTCCATCTAAGTATATGAAGAGAGTCCATTTTTATCTGATTGAATTTATATGGGAGCTTTTGGTACCACTATCGATGATCTATGTGGTGTGAGTAAGGTCACACTCTGGTCATTGAGAGGTGTGGTGTTAGGGCTTCATTCCAGTTAAATCTAGCTCAAAAATATATTTGGGAAACTAAACAGAGAGATATGCAAGGAGATGCGATGAACTTCTTCGCTTGAGTGAAAGATGAAGGCTCAGTCTGCAAAATATTCTGAAGCACAAAATGCCTGTAAAGTAGTTGTGAAGATATATCAGTTCATAAAAAGGTATCTGTAACAGCTTAAAAATGAAGTGAAAGCAGGAATACAGGAACTGCAGGAATCCCTGCAGGACGAGAAGTGCTAGCTGCAGTTGAATTTAGGAATTTTCAAGCTGCCCTACTCCAGTCAAAGGACAGAAAAAAAGGTATTTTTATGCTGACATTTCACAGAATTCCTACAGGAATCCTCATTTAAACAAACAAACAGAAAAAGATGATGATTCTGGCACACTAGAAACATCTTAATCTGACCTGTGAGAAAAGATTCCTGAAGAATCTGGAAATGACAAAGATCTTAAATTAAATGTAGGAAAATTCTGAACTTGTGTGACCGAGGCACAGGGAACTCAACACTTTTAAATGTGTTAAAAATACAGATGATTTATTGCCATGGTTAGATGTAAGGAAACTTTAATCTTCTGGAATACCAAATCAGTATTTCTGATTAAACAAAACAAATCCGTAAAAATAAGGTTTTATCTGCGTGATGTATTTGATTAAAAGTAACCTTGTCCTGTTTGAAGCTTAATTTTTAATTTTACTTCTCACATCTTGAAAGCATTTTAATCCTTTCTACAAATGTTTTGTGGCACTCAGAGTGCTGTGTTTCCCAAGTGTTAATCATAGGGAATAGTTTGTCTTGTGATGGGATATGATCCAACAGTTAACTGAAGGAAGAGGTGCAGTTCCATGGAATTTGGCACCAACTGAATCAGGCTCAAGGTGTTGCAAAATCGAATCTTCAGCAAACACTGAACAGTGACTTTGAACTGGGAGAAAAAAGCTATATTCTGATAGTCTCCCTCTGGCAGAACAATTTTCTTTATTCCGTGAATAACAATGAAAAGTTACTTCATTGGGACTTTCAGCAGAGAGAGGTATTAACATCAGGACTACGGCAATGTCTTACAAATTTGATCAAAAATTACACAGGAAACAATGGGTTGATTTGTTTGTTTTTATTTGTTTAGGTTTTTTGGGTTTTGTTTTGTGCTTGTGGGTTTTTTCTGTTTTGGTTTGGTTTTGGTTTAGGTGGTTTGTTTGGGTTTTTTTTTGTTTTTTTCTCAGCATTAAATCCAAGACATTAATTTTCTACTAAATGGCTTGGAACTGCTTCCATCATTCCAATTATTATTGCAGGGAGTCTTGCAAACAGTTCAGGGGACTTGTGGGGTAATAACTTAGTGTGGTTCAAAAAGGCTTAGGTGGTAGCATTTGGGTACAGCTATTTTTTCATAATTTCTTTCTACTGAAGTATTTTAATTGAAACAGTGTCAAAATTAAGTGTGCTGTAATTAGCTTTAAGGTAGTGACCTTGAAGAGCTGAACAAAATATCCATATTTTCCACCAAAGAGACTGAAGATGAAAATATCAGAAGATGAGCATATACAATTAGCACACATTAATTTTAGCAACTTCATTTCATTTGAGTTAGTAAAAAATACAAGTTCTTCAAAGTAGGAGAGAATATTTGTTTAATAGATTGACCTTTGAAGCAAAACTGATTGTCTTCAATACAGAATGCATAATTTCCTCAATTGAAGGAGAAATGTGGCAGAAGACTTTTTTTTCTGTAGCTGTTTGAGTCTTTCATTCAACACAGTGTGCTGCCTGCTGTCTTTTCCTGACTGCATTCTTCACACCCTGTCTAAAAGATGCACAGTCTCATTCTCTTTATTTCCTTCTCAAAATACTCCATTCAGGGTTACCATACATGACTCCTTCCCTTTTACTTGAATGGCTTTGAAGATATCCTTTTTGCTTGAGTGATGGGACACGTGACTGCATTTTTTGGTTTAGACACCTAAATTTGCAAAAAATACAGAACTATTTTCATTATCTGAAAGCAAAGCAATCATTACATGCTGCAAGACCAACTGGAGGAATTTGGTGAGAGCACAGAAAATACAAAAATGAAAAGTAAAGTGGAAAAAAAGGTTGAGAAGTCATAAGAAAACTTACATAAAAAGTTCTTTCTTTTTGATAAAAAGATTTCTAGCACACATTATTTCCAGTATATCTAATTTGGCTTTTGAAAGGGGTTCTGATTTTGGGAGGGGTGTTAAAACTCTCTCAGTAATTGCTATCCTTATTATATGAAGCATAGCACTGCTGAAATCTTGTGTAACAAAGATTATATATGAATATAAAATTATATGATCACTAACAGATGTAATTCAGCCTCAGTATTGTTTTTCTCCCATATTGCACTTAAATAAAAGGAAAAAAAATATGATGCTGAAGGTATTCTATTCTACAATGGCCATTAGAGAAAAACAAGCCTTGAAAATTTCATTTCAAGATGTGAAAAAAATAAGCAGCAGTGATCGTCCATTTGCAAAAAATCTGTTCAGCCACTGGCTTTGAATTCTTTTTTCTTGCTGACTGTGTACCCAGGTAAGTCTATTCAGTGAAAGAATGCCTAATTTTTGTACAAAAAACTGAAGAAAAATTTCCACTGAATAATATTTTGACTTTGCTAGAACTGATTTCATTGATGGCAGAGTTTAGTTTGTCCAGATGATTAATTACACAGAAATAAAAATAAATAAATACTTTTGATTGAGGCAGAGAAAGTAAAAGTACAAGTTGATCTCATTCTCATTTGAGCTGATTATTATTGTTATTGTTTTAGAATACCTTGGCCGGGAGTTTGATTTGTATAGAAATTCTGATTGTGTAAATGTGCAATTTAAATTCTGAATATACACCTCTTTTCTTGCATTTTGAAAGGCATAAGTTTTGCTTAATGTAATACTCATCTTTATTAATATTAAAACCATGAACTTCAGTTGACTATAATTTTTATTAGTCAAAAATGCTTTTTTTTCAATATCTCATTGAAAATGTGATCTGTAGGAAATTAATGCTCAATTTAGGGAGTCATACTGTGGAAACTTTTTGGAAAAAATATTTAGATACAAAAGCTGATAAAGATGAAGAAAGTTACTCTGGAAGTGTGTGTTATAAGAAGGGGGAGAGGTGGAATTTCTGATTGTGGATATTTTTTCTTAATTTATATTCCCAGCATAGAAATATTTGTAAAGCATAACATCTAGGTAGCTCAGAAATTTTACAGCAGAGATGAAATCTTATTGTATTTTTAAATAGTATTTCTTTCTAATGCTGGAATTAAGGTATCTTAACGTTGGCTTAGTAAAATCCTCTGTACGGCATTTTAACCAAGGTAATGCATGCTGAATACACATTTAAATAATTTTCCTTTTTTTTTTTTTGTCACATAACCAAAATTAAAATAAATATCAAAACAAAAATTTAAAAAACCCCTTCCCTCTATAATTATACTCTTGAATGATTCTCTCCTTCTATATGCTTAAAAGCTTGCTAGTTAGAGGGATTTCGATTTGTTATTTATATGCAAAATGCTTTTTCACAATTGCTTCTCTAAATCATATTAGATACAGTTTTATATTTTCAGAGGGGTAAGCTGTGGCATGCGTATATCATCAGTCCAGTAAATTTAACTCTTATTTTATTGCATTCAAAATTGTTCAGCATGTGAACCAGGGAAGGTTATAGATTAATTCACAATTTTGCTGCGAGTGTGCGCGGCCGAAGCCTTTTTCACACAAATTCATTGCACACTTTCTAAGACAATGCTTTGGGCTGTTTCCTACTCCAGCCACAGTTTTAGTCCTGTTTCTGATCTTAGACTGAACCTCTGTTGATGACTCACTATTGATGGAATTTTTATTTTGCTTGAAATTATCGTGTGGGGGGAATATTGTCAATTCACATGACCTTAAATTCTGACCTGTGGTTTATGTCCCAGTGTTACTAGTTTTGCTTGAGGCACAGAGTTGAGGACTAGAAGGGGCTCAGCAGAGGGTGGGAAGGAAAGCATTCCTATGCTAATTTGGACAAACTCTTCTCCATCTTTCTGTTTCTCTTATTTAACTTACAAAAATATGATCAATAACCCCTGACTATCTCAGGCTGTTTTCGAGTAATGCTGTATTGGCACACTCATTTTGAAAAGCAGCATTTAACACATTTGGGCTCTAGATGTGGACTCAGGTAGCAGCTCTGTTTGCTACAAAGCTTCCCTTTACATACTCCATGTGTGGAAGCCCAGTTGAGGCTTTGCACAAACACTCCTTGGCATCTGTAGGGAGAGTTCCCATCACACCACAGAGCACTGGAGTGGTGTTTTCTCTGAACTTGGTAGGGGCAGTAAAAAATGCTTTTCCTCTAGTTGCTTCTGCAGTGGTGGTGTTCGCAAATTTGGAAGAAAAAGCTTTTTTAGGACTTGATCCAAAAAGATAACAGATTATAATGTTGCTTAAAAAACCCTAAAACCATTTGTAACGCAGTTGCCAAGTTTGAGAAAGAGCCCAGTTAAATCTATTTAAGTCCTCTCTCGTATATCATTAGAGATTTACCATTCAAAATCTCTCCATTAACGTTATTTATGGACCATTCAAAGTAATATTATTTTATGTTAGGGGGAAATAAAACTTTAGGGATTAAATATTTTACTTGTCACTGTTCATTCCAGTAAATGTATTTTTCCCTAGCTAAATCCTAGAGTTCTTAGGATAATAGTTTGCACTTGTAAATACTTGTATCTGTGACCCTGATCACTCTTTTCTCATCAAAAATGAAATAATTATATTTCACAAATAGTTCAGCCAGCCAACCTTTCCTGCGTTGTCCCACAGTTCTGTTTCAGTTTTGCTGTAACCCGAGGCTGACATTTCATGGTAAAATCAGGAACAGAGCTGGGAGGAACTGACTCCTAGAAGATGCTGGCTATGACTTTCTGGAAGCAGAAATATATTTGGTTCAGTTATATCCCATTCACAGTTGATAAGATCCTGTTGGTGCACAGGTTCAACTGGGGGTAGTCTGGTAGTAATGAAAACAATTTCTCCTTTCCTTTACAGATTTTAGATTAACAATGAGTCATCATGCACCATCAGAAAAATGGTTTTGTAGGCAAAATCCCTTCTTTCACCTCCATAGCTTTCAGTTACTGGCACCTCTGCTAAGGATTGAGTGATAGTTTTGGTTGTGGTTTTTAATAGGTGATGGATGAAGATTTTCTATGTCTGCCAGAGTCATCCTGAAGAAAAATGTGGTACATGGGATATGAACAGCAACCTCTGTGTACATGATGTGTTTAGAAGTTATTGCATATGCATGGCAAAGCCTTTGTGCAGGTAAATCTTCCCTGTAAGGCCGTTCTAATGAAACCAACAAATACAACCTGGAACTGGCTCTATTTCACACCACGGGGTTGATTCTTGGCAAGCCTGGTGTGTGCTGCAGCCCTGGCACCCTGCACCTGAGCACTGCTGCATCCTCCAGGGCCCAGGCTGACAGCCAAGACCCAGTCAATCATCACTGTGCCTACAGGTTCAGGCTTCATTTTTTTGCCCATGGTGCTATTTATTTGTCCATTCTCTAGTGTTCCACACTATAGAATGGACAAATACACTAAGTTAAAAATAATGAATGGGTTAGAAAAGCATTTTCAATCTACATCTGAAAACAGAGGAAAAAGACAGATCCTGGCTGATATCCTTCATTAACCACACAAAGTAAAGCACCTATCGGGCTCAAAACCCAAAAAAAAGAGTGTTTCTTCATGGATGCACAGTAGATCTGTGTCAGTGCACAGCATAGAAACAGAAAAATGTAAATGCTAGATTGATTTCATTTTATGCGGGTTACTGGGAGGAAAAACTGTCCTTGAGCAGGATAGGGATCTTTCATCTGTTATGTTACTATATAGAAGACATTTTTTTTCCTTTGCATACTGTGAATGTATTTTGCATCATGGCATATACATTTGTGTTGCTGTGGAAACACAATAATATTATTTTCGTCGTCCTAGGAAACACAGGCGCAACACCTGACAGTGGTTGTTGTACCAGTTTGGATTGATGTTTGTTTTCTTTTCTGTCCAAAAAAATCTTCCAGTCTTCCATTCCTTCCTGTACCTGAAATAACAGAGGTTCTTGTGATTTTTAGCATTATCTCTAAGTACCCATTCCCACAAAATAGGACAGGCACTTCATGCATGAAAATATTCAGTCTCAGCAGTACGGGCTTTCCGGTTTATGGCACTGGTCCAGGTAAGTCACTTTTGCCCTCCCTTAACATCAAACTTGTGAGAAGTCCCACTGAAATCCATGGGACTGCTCAAGTGCTCAAAGTTAAGTGCATGTGTAAGTGCTTTGCTGGACTGATGCCGAACTAAAAGTATATGACTGGCCCGTGGCTCAGAGCAAGTGCTTGAGGACCTGAGAAAGTTTGTGGCTCTTGATTTGGTTTTAAAATGAAGGAGGATGTATTAGCCATCCTTGAGTTTCCCTGTTTCCAGATCCTCTGTCATAGAATCCCTGGATAAGCTGAGTTGGAAGGGACCCATCAGGCTCATGGAGTCCAGCTCGTGTCCCTGCAGGACTCCTCAAGGATCACACCCTGTGCCTGAGAGCATTGTGTGAACTTCTTGAGCTCAGACAGGCTTGGGGCTGTGACCACTTCCCTGGGGAGCCTGTTCCAGTGCCCTGCCACCCTCTGGGTGAAGAACTTTTTCCTGGTGTCCAATCTAAACCTCCTGGAACTCTGCTTCGTGCCATTCCCTCAGGTTCTGTCACTGGTCACAAGAGCGAAGATATCAGTGCCTGTGTCCCCTTGTGAGGACATTAAAAGCCAAAATAAGGTCTCCCCTCAGCCTAGTCTTCTCAAGGCTGAAGTTTTTATCATTTTTGGGGAAAAATAACGGAGCAAATTTGAGGGGAAGTTGTACACAGGGGAGCTGGTTACCTTATGCCAAGGGAATGTGTGGATTATTTGCCGTGGTTTAACCAGCCAGCAGCCAAGCCCCACACAGCCACTCTCTCACTCCCCCACCAGTGGGACTGGGGAGAGAATTGCAAGGGTAAAAGGTCAAAACCTCGTGGGCTGAGATAAAGACAGTTTAATAGGGAGAGCCAAAGATGCCCAGGCGAGCAAAGCAAAACCAGGAATGAATTCAGTGCTTCCCACGGGCAGGCGGGTGTTCAGCCATCCCCAGGAGAGCAGGGCCCCATCCCGCACAGCAGGTACTTGGGAAGACAAACACCACCATTCCAAATGCCCCTCCCCTCCTACTTCTTCCTCCCACACTCTACTCTGAGCATGATGTCGTGGGTCTGGAATATCCCTTGGGTCAGTGTGGGTCACCTGTGCTGGCTGTGTCTCCTCCCAGTCCCCTTGCCAGCGTGGCCGTACAAAAAGGCTCTTTTGTCTGCTCAGAAATGGCAAAAACATCTTTGTGTTATCAACTCTGTGTTCAGCACAAATCCAAAACACAGCCCCATAGCAGCCACTGTGAAGAAAATTAACTCTAACCCAGCGCAGGGCTATTGGGATGGTTTTCTGGGTATTTCTGCAAAAGTTCAGGTTTGCCTTTTCTTCTGCTCTTCTGAGGGAAGTGAAGCACAGGATTCATAATAATTGTCACATTATTTTATTAGCAATGAAACCCCATATGCATTTTGTAGGTTTTTGACCATGTGCAGTTCTGCACAGAGTTTTGATTTTTGTTCTTTTGGTTTTTTGTTCCGTGTGTCTCCATAAATACTGTTTTCACAGAATCGTATGATTGAAAAATTATATTTATTTTATAAAGAAACTTAGGTTAATTTTATAATACTGCATGCAAATGTCAAATGAGTAAATACAATTTCTCAGTAAAATCAGGTTCATAAACTGTTACACATGGTTAAAGAAAAACTTATTTTCCTTAGACCATAGATTTATGTCTTAAGCACTCTTTCTGATTTGTGCATATATCCTTCCTCGTGTTCATTGTTTTATAACTATATTTGAATGCCTGTGGCAAAAACAAAAGCCAAGCATTTCAGCATGTAAGAATATATTTAGTCTATATTTATATATGGACCAAAGTTCCTGGAAGAAAAAGTTGATAGGCTCAAGCATGAGTCAGGTATAATGATAAATTTTGACTCCCTGCGGATTGCTTAGTGCTGACAGAAAAAATACCTTGGAATTCTGCTGACCTTTTTCCCAAAGGAGCTGGCCCCAGTTACTCCTAGTTACTGGCTTCATATAGTACTGTCAGTAAGAATAACTGCTCTTCATTCTGTGCAAAACTTTGTAACTTATCCAAAGTGGAGTGTTTGTGCATGAGATAGAAGCAGGTAGGGAGGGAGAGGGAGCGAAGAGGAGCAGCAGGAGACTTCGAGAAATTGTTTATTTTACTTTTTGAAAATCACTCCTTCTCCTATCATTCTTCCAGCATTCCTTTCCCCACAATCATGTTTGCTTTTTGCTGTATTCTAAGATGAGCATTGTGTGAAACAGAAGGTGGACCATGCAGTAGCCGAAGTGTGATTCTTGGAAAAAATGTAAAGTATCTCTGAGAATACGTTTTTTGTTAGAAACAGTGTTCAGAGGGGCCTTCACTCAGATAAACGGGCTGACAGGCAAGAGGGAAAAAAATGGAGAAAGCAGTTAACAAAACCTATAATCCTTAGCTTTTTAATCTGGTGGAGGAAGGGCATACGTGTCTGATTCTTCAGAGACGGTTTGGGTGTGGTGGACATTTCTGGCTTCACTCTCGCTGGACGCGGCGTTGGGTGTCAACAGCACGCAGAGCAGCACATCTGCATTTTCTGGCCTGGGATAGCTTATTTCATTACTACATCCGTTTGTGGGGAGTAGAGAGAGAGAGGGAATCTGCTCCTGAGGGAGGCAAATCCAGTGAAGTGCTTGTGCCAGAGCTGTTCTGTGCTCCGTGCACACACCATGGAACACTCCAACCGCGTAACTGAGAGGTGACTGCAGTTCTGCTCATAGTAACTTATGTAGGTTTCTTCATTAATATGTTTAAACTTCATTGTGGGAGAGTGAGAAAGTAATCTTCAGAGGAAAAGCAAAGCATTCAGTAAAACCTGAGGATCTGTGCAATGCTTCTTCCTCTTTGTCTGGACAAAGGGCATTCCGAGGGCATGGCAGAGGGGCTGCCAAGCCCCAGTGCTGGTGCCTCCTGCAGAGTGGAGGGACCTGCCAGGTGATGATTCAGACCACCTGAATTAAGGAATTAGCCTCCCCCCAATGCTGTCAGGACCCCAGCTTCCTCCTGGAAGTGCTTGATTTAGATGCTTCACAGGAATTACACGTTCCTCTATTTTTTTCTGAGCTGAAGGTTTCTTTCTGAAAATTTTGGATCTACACATGTCATAAATCAGCGTAGCTCAGTATCAAGTTTGATTCTGGATGACATTTCCTCGTGTGGACTGCAGTTTAGCACCAAGGCTAAATGTATTCTTATGCTGATGATGCATTGAAGTAAGTGGAAGTCCTGACAGGGCTGAAGCTAAGGGCAAAATTATTTGGCTTCAGTCTATATTCCAGTCACACAAAGATGAATTTAATCTCCTGTAAACTTCTAGGGGCTTGGGGTGCACATCCCCAGAGAGCACTTACTCGCTCTTCCCTGCTGACCACCAGTAACTTCTTTCTGATTTTATTATTTTCTCTCTGTCATAGCTTAACATCTTTATGAAGCTGTCCCACTCCCCATCTGTCAAGCACCAAGGATCTCTCTTTGTGTCATTCAAGCCTCTCTTTGGAACTTTTCTCTGTGTAGACCTCTCCTAGTAAAACTGCTTTTGTCTGTGGTCTTATGTTCCCACTTCTTTTTGAACAGGGAAAGATTGCTTGTTTTATCTAGTGAGTGAGATGTGGCAGCAGTTTAGACCTTGGAGTCTTGAGGCATAAGTCTTTATCTTGCCTCCTGTTGAAATATTAGATACAGTTACACTTCTCTGCTCCTTTTAATTCTTGGTCCTTTGATTTTCCATAAAAATTTGATACCCTCAAGTATCAAATCATGATTCAAATGAACACATAGTCTATAAAAATATTATTCCAAGAAGAGGCTTGTTTCCATTGCATTCAAAGCCAATTTTTTGCATGTAGTACGGGCACAAATCAAGATCCAGTGCTTTTGTGATTTATAACCTTTTTAGTAGCAACAAATTGTGTCAAAAATACCATTTAATCCTTTATAACATTTTTCTTTTTTTTTCTTTACCAGTAAATGATGAAGATTGCAATATTGAAAACAACATAAGCATAAAACTGAAAAAAATATATGCTTTTGAACAATTCCTTCACTGGTGTTTCCCCAGTCTATTTGGGTAAGGGCCTTATCCTTCATCCTAAGGCAAAAAAATGGGGTATTTGTTATAACATGTAGCAGAAGATACATGATCTGTTACATCATTGTTGACCATGCAAATAACTATTTCTACTCTGTAAACTGGTCTTCTTGATTATGGTATTTAGGAAAACATCTGTTTCCATTTTCACATGTTCACTGTTTTGTTTTTGGTGTTTTTATGATGAAGACCACCATTAATGTGTAGCAGAATTTGATGAGGTATTGCTTTGATGAAAACAAATCAGTTTGCATGCACGTCTCACTGGCACTTGTTGAGGACTAGGATTTATTATTATGATAAAGACAGGGGTGGGTCTGTTAGGTGAACAGATGTGAGTACAAGAGACCCTAAAGCTTTGGTTTGGATATTTATTAGGATTTATGTAATTTGACGAGTCTGTATTTTAACATATTTTGTTAAACTATAGTATATTTTATGCCAGTTATGTAATACAAATGTAAGCATGTTTTAGAGGCTGATCTTCAATAACAGCTGATACTGGTAAGCGAAGGGACAAGTTAAAATGAAGAAAAGCATTGCAACTTGCACACGTAGAAGTGAAGTGATTTGGTAAATGATCAGAGAAATGAAGGACACTTTAGGAAAGGGCTGTTGCCAAAAGAAAATTTAAGCAAACCAACAGACCCCAATAGTCTCAAGCCTGAGACTGACAGGGGAACTGCAGATCGTCTTCAAGCTTTCTGTCTTCTTCAAGCTCCCATTGTCTTCTGTCCTTCCCACAAGCTGGGAATTAGTAAGCACAGCATTATCTCACCCAAGGGAGAAGCAACCTGACATTGCCTAAAATGAAGAAGAGGGGAGCCTGAATGAATTAACAGCGATGGGCTGAAGGCTCTGTGCTTGCAGATGAGTTTAACAGTTGGGCTGGATGTTATTTATAGCAACTCAGGTAGAGGCATGATCACCTGGGGATTTCAGGGGTTTAACTCAGAGAAGCTTGCTCTGACCACAGGTTGGTCTGGATCAAGCATTTGTTTTGCAGGTAATACAGACTGTCACAGGTAACCCGTTAGAGTGACAATGAGCAGGATTGACAGCTGGAGAAAAAATTCAGAACATGGTGAAGTGTGTGAAGGCACGAGCTGGCCATCCTCCCATCTCATGGTACCCATCTCCATGCTCCACCTAATGTCCAGGAAATGGCCATTAGCTGACCATTACAACCAAAATTAATATGGGATAAGAATAAACAATGCACTGTGGGACTCATTATTTGTCTTCCAGATGCAGGGGGTGAGGAAAATATGGGAGTTACTGTTTACCTTACAGTACTCGTATTCTGATGGCCACAGTCCAGGCCCTGACTAATGGTTTTGAAATGCTGAGGACAGAAGTTAAACAGGCATCTACATCCCAGAGCCCACTAGGGAACCTCTGATTAGTGAGTGTGTGGATGGTGAGAAGCGAGGGAAGCGCTGGAACCTGAAGCCTGGCCAGGAGCATAAAACCCACAGGGCTTGTGGCTATTGCAGGTAATAACAAAGGGACAGTGTCCTTAGGAGGGTAAGAGAGACGCTTCAGGGAAGGGCAAGCGGAGAGGCAGAAGGCTGGGGAGCCAGATGGTCCGTGCTGCACGTTCCAGCCATGGCTCAGGGCAGGCACAGCGATGGATCTGCAGCGAGTCGTGCCCACGGGGTGAGCCAGTCCGGCCGCGATGGAGCGCACAGGAACGAGGGCCGGGGCAAGTGGAAGCTCTGAAGAGCCTCAAGTGCCTGTTGGGAAAGACAATGGGTAAGAACATCAGGAAACCTGGCAAGCACTGCTGGCAGTTTGTTCTTGTAGCTTCGTTGGAGCAAGTTTCACAGGTTTCCAGAATGCTGCGCTCTTCTCATACTGTCTGATTTCTCATGATGTTACATAGATTATCTGGGTCTTGGTGTAATTATTCTGTTTAAAAATCTCCTAGAAAAAGGACGTGCAGGAGCTTGGGACAAATGGAAATCATTGGTTTGGTTGCTTTGGTTTTTAGGTTTTCAAGAAACAAAGTATTGTAGCTGTACTATCTGAGTAGTGAAGAGAAATTGAAAAAGAAAAGGTGGTAAACTTCAGAAATTGAAGCATTTTATTAGGCCATGAGCAAAGAATTATAGGCTGTGCTGTGAGTATAAACAACTCACCCATTTAAGTCAAATAACTAAAAATATAATTTTCTACTTAGGGAGACCCTGGTACTTTCTGTCAGAGTATAGCTTGAGAAAATATCTCATCACCAGCAAAAATCCTGGTGAGGAAGTTTCCTTGCTTTCCTTCTTGCAGAGTTTTTACTGATCATGTTGTTTAGGAAGGACCGACCAAAACCAGGCACATTTTGCTGGGCACGATAGAAAGGGTGGGGTAAGAGGCAATTTCCTGCCTTGGAGAGTGGTATAGGAATAGTCATAAGGGAAGAGTGGTAATACATTGCTGTTAATGTTGGGATGATAAATGGCATGTTAATTCTCCCTTTTTGGCCGAGGAATATTGTGTAGGGATTAGAAAGACAAGGACTAGGGGAAATTTGTAGTAAACAAAAGGGAAAGAGAAGAAGATAAGGGCTGTGGAGTACTGCCGAGGTGGAGGGACTGAGATGAGATTGGGACAAGCTTGGATCAAGCATCAAGAACGGCTTAAGCCCAGTCTGAATAGAGAGAATATTTTCAGTTCCTGCTTTTGCTTTTTCTACATCTTCTCTGCTGGTGTCAGTGCCTGGTTGTTGACTCCACAAAGCTCCTTTTGCAAAGCTTCTGTGGCTTGAGCCAGAGGAATTCCTGTCGGAGGGGAACACACTGCCCTGGACAGAGGGTGTGGCAGCCCCGGGCAGGGTGTGCTGCAGGTGGGGAATGGGCTGTGGCACCAGGACTGCCTCCTCTCCTTCCTCCAGACCGAGCCCCTGAGAGGCTGCTCTGCCAGCCTGAGCCAGGCTTTTAAGCATGCAGAGTGGATCTTGCGCTTGAGTAAGAAGTGTAACATGACATGCAGGGTCTATAAGTGTGACAAGAGTAAATGGACTCTTTGGATACCCAGATGATTAGAAGTTTATCGATGGGATTTAAATTCAAGTTGGAATTCTGAAGGTATGTCTGCTAGTGACACGACAAGTACAAGGGTTGCAAGAGCAGTGTAACAATTACAGCAGTCATAAGAAAAAAATACTTAATGTAAATAATTGAAGAATTCAACTTAAAAGCCAGTAGAATTACTAAAAGGTAAATATTTCTGAAAGCCTCAATTCAACATCTTCAGATATCTTCGATAAATTTAAAATGCCCCCCATCTCAGGACTGCTGTCTTAAGACTTATGAATACTAAATTAAGTGGTTTGCCTCTGCCAAAGACTTACCTTGTACAAACAAGTACTGGAAAGTTTGTTTGTTTCCCTAGAATTGTAAATTCAATTAAATCATTATAACGATTTAAAATGTGAACTCATTCAAAAACAAGATTGGTTCAACTTACTGCATATACAGGAAAAAAAAACCAGTAGAAATCTAGCCCTTGAAATTTTTTCTGTAAGATTAAAGTAATTTAAAAGCTTAAGCATTTTTTATTAAGCTCAAAATACGAAAATTAGATTGTTGGATCTGTGTTTTTAAGCTCTGGCTAGGAGCATGCCTTGCTTTAGAACAGCTAAGTAGCATAAATATCTTTCTTCACCCTGTTTATTGTGTATAGTATATTCCAAAACCATTTTTACGTATTGTGTTAAAGTGGCTGTCTTTCCTTTCACCAATCAAATCCATTTCCAAAATACTGTTTCCCAATTTGTGTCTCCAAATACAGATTTTTTAAGTTTGTCTTTGGTTTTCCTAGCTCAGATGTGTTTGAAGTACAACGAAAACGTCTCTGAGGGACAAAACTAATACAAGTAGAACTACACTATTTTTTTGTTAGAGACATGATGTCAGTGTTTGAAAACATTTTAAAGAGGTTGAAAATTTTTTTGAATTATATAGAAACATGGTCCTTAAGGCTATTTTTTTTTCCCCAATAAAGCCACAGGTGCACATGGCTTCTCCCTTTCCTGAGGAAAGCCCTCCCCATGGGCTGTGAGACGGCTGGGTTGTGTCACTTTTCTCATCCCAGGGCGGTGTGAGCCGATGGCTCAGCTCACGTGGCCACAGCAGTGTGCAAGCAGCTCCCTGGAGAGGCACTGGTCAGGAGGGAAGCAGGAATGCACCTCTCCAGCTTATTTCCACCTTGGGTCTCGTTAGAGCCAAACTGGGGTGGGGATCCTTGGGCATGGCTGGGCTCAGCCAGGGCGCTTCAGGGGAAAGGTTACGGGGTTTGAAACTGGCTACACAAGGTGCCCAGTCCTTATCACCCGCCTAATTAGTGGGTCTGTCTCTGTCTGGACCCTTCCTGCTCACAATCAGCTCCTCCACCTGCTCAGCTGGCCAAAGCCAGCACCTGTCCTGGCTTCTCCAAGCAGGCTGGTTTTCATTCACAGCCCTGAAGTCTCCCTTCCATCCGTCCCGGGTTAAGTTGCTGTATTTTCCAGTCAATAGATAGAAACCCAGGATTGACGAATGAGTTTAGCATATGACCATCATGCATCAGTTATTAAAAAGAAAGAATAGCTGGAAGGTCCATCTACAGCTTGTTTGCCTTGTCCATATGGGAAATGGAATTTAAATTACCACATTGCTTGAGGAGCAGTTTGTAATCCCAGTATAGTGAAGTCATGTTTTTCATGGGATGGGAACAGCAGATAGTAAGAGTTTCTGCAGCTAGCATGACATCAAGTGTGATGGCAAGATACTTTAAAGAGTTTTTGTTGTAGATGGAAATGTTCAAATGCAGAACCAGCAATTCTACCTCCCTGTGAGAAGACACTGAGGAACTGCCATCAGCTTGCTTGTGTTTGCATCTTGTCTTCCAGGATACCCACAGCTTGATTCACATTCTCACTGAAAAGGTGGAACAGCTTCCCAGAGCCTGTATTAGGATCACCTTTATGCAGAGTATAAGGCAGGTTTTCCTTTTTTTCTTCTTTTTTTTTTTTTTTTTTTGTTTAACAATACTTTTCTTGCCTTTTTTGGTTTGAAAACTCCTAATTCTTTTTCAACTTACTGACAACAGGCATACTTCCTAGTTTAAGGTCTCTGAACAAGGTGGGATCATGAAACAACTTGAAAACTGTTGTAGCGTGAGGCAGGACAATGCTCTGTATTCATTTAGCTCTAGGAATTGTTAACAGAATAATCCCATCTGAAATTTGCAGTAAATATAAATAAGTAGTAGTAAAAATAGGGATGGTAATAGACTTTTGTCTGTGAATTTGTATGCTCTTGTGCTAAGTGCTGTACAAATACAGGAGAAAAATTCAGCTCCAGCACCAAAGGGTTTTTTCAGAGAGGTGGCTGCAGACTGGTGGGGGAAGAAATAAAAACAAAATAACAGGGCCATGCTGGTGGTTCAGCTGATGTCAAAGATGCCTGTGGATGTCCTGGTGTCTACAAGGAATGTCTTCCAGAAATGAAGGGTTAATGAGAGTCAAAACTCTGGCTGAAGATTTAATGATCAGTTAGTGAAGAGGGCATCCTCAGGCAGAGCCAGGAGGGAGGGATGCTCAGGAGGGCAGGATAGGCGTGATAGGTGTCCCTCAAGGGTCAAGGCAGCACTGTACTCTGATAGAGGTTTGAAGAACAGATCAAGAACCAGATGCAATGAGAGGCCGATTATAAAATATTCATTAGGTGTGTGCAAAAATTGCACCATGCTAGGGTGAGATATGGGAAGGTTAAAATATAGATAGTGATAGATCTTCAAATATTGATCTCAGGCAGTTTTGACCCACTCTTCCTGCTGTGCATACACTGCTTAAACCTTTCCCTCCTGTGCACAAAGGGTACACTTCATGTTCTCTGCTCCTCACTCATCTGAAAGCAGCAGGTGTGGTATGAACTCAGTGGTGAAGCTCTCCCACTACTTTGTGGAGAAACAAAGGCAAGCACCAAGCACCAGGCAGTCTTCTACAGAAGCAGGCTCTGATATGGGGCAGGTGAATTATTTTTTCAGTGTCTCTTGTCTGAATAACCTTGTTATGACACTTGACCTTCAGACAGTTCAAATTTGCTGGAAGGAATCCTGTGCCAGATCTTCTCTTTGACTAAATCCTTTATTAAGTCCTGTACATTTTTAAGCCTTAAAAATAACAGCACACTAGAAGAATATTTTACTACTGTTAAAATGTTGTTGTTGTTGTTATTTTTTTTTTATTGTTAATACATTGTAGGTTGTACAGAAGTCTTCTACTAAACTTTTTCACTAAAGATCCCAGGGATAATCCAAACTACTTTTCCACAGAAAATGTATTTTCCAATCCTTATATCAAACAGAAGGGAAGTTGCAATTAATTTCTCATTGCTGATATTTACCTGCTAAGAACTGGAAACCATTCCTGTGACTTAGGGAGCCATGGAGTCTACATTTCTTGCTATCACATAAGGAAATTTTCTAAATGTCAGTGTTGTAGTGAGTTGTTTGTTTGTTTGTTTGTTTGTTGCAAAAAAAAGATGCAACACCACTATTGAACACTTGGTTAAGGATAAAATAAAAAAATTGTTTGGCTTGGAAGGGACTTTAAAGATCATCTAGATCAATGCCACAGGCAAGGACACTTCCATCAATTCTGGTTGCTCTGGTATTGAACACCTCCAGGGATGGGGCATCCACAGCTTCCCTGGGCAACCCATCCCAGTGCTTCGCCACCCTTACAAGAAGGGCTTTCTTCCTAACATCTAAACTAAACCTGCCCTCTGTCAGTTTAAAGCCATTCTCCCTTATCCTGTCACTACTATCCTGCCCTTGTAAAAAGCCCCTCTCCACCTTTCCTGTGGGCCCCCTTTAAGCACTGGAAGGTGCTGTAAGGTCTCCCCAGAACCTTCTCTTTTCCAGGCTAAACAATTCCAGCTCTCTCAGGCTGTCTGCAGAGGAGAGGTGCTCCAGCCCTCTGAGCATCTTCATGGCCTCCTCTGGACTCACTCCAACAGATCCATGTGTGTCTGATGTTGAGGCCCCAGAGCTGGAAGGAGTACTCAAAAAGAATTTTTATCTAAAGCTATCAAAAAAAAAAAAAATCACTGATAACATCTCTGCTTTCTAGCCTCAAATGGAAGCAGCAAAAGAGTAAAAAAAAAAAATCCATAGATTTTGCCACAAGTTCTAGTTCTGATGAGCTTTAAACTACAGTATTTGAGTGTCTCCACAGTCACTAATTTAAGTGTCAATGAAGCTGATTTGAGCTGTTGATCACTTTAGCAGTTTCTGTGCATGTTCTAACAGACTCACCAATTTCCCTAGATGAATTGAAATGTGAGTGGTTAGATGTGTCTTCTTCATCCAGACAGAAAAAAAAAATCCAATTTACAGAAAAAAAAATCCAATTTAAACCAAACAGGGATAAACCAGATGTATTTAAACATGAAACAAGCTACCTTCTATCTTAGTGATTTCAAAGGGAAATGACTTTGAGGGAAATATTATTTGGTATCATGTGTGAGCTGTGCTTTAGGACAGTATTCTTGACTGTTTAAATGGGCTAAGTAGGTAAAATAAAGTATCTCATTATGCACATGAGTATTGTGAGGACCCACTGCTTCTTTCTAACATGAAGAAATTTTAATTATTGTATCAGGTTACCTTCTTTCCACCTCTCATTACTTTATAGCATTTCATCATCATCTTCACAGTAATTTTCTTTCTAAAGTCAATAAACTCTCAACCCTTGAACCAAACCTCCTTATTCCCCTCCATGAATCTTCTCCTGTAACTATTTTCTGTTCCTGTAATGTTGTTACTCCTGAGGACTGAAGTGAGGGGATCATTGCTAAATCAGTCTCTATATACTCTGTGTCTGTATATCAGAGATGTATTTAGGGAAACACTCAGAATGTACTGAAAGAAACAGGAATTCTAGCATTTATTTCAAGCTGTTGCAGGCTTCATCTCACATTTCCCTGACAGTAGATTTCTTTAGTGCTCAGTAGAAATTAGAAATGATCATTCAGTTCTGTTTACTACTACATTCCATGCAATTACTTTGAATTAAATTCTGAAACTGGGTTAGATGTGGAATAACCTGAAACAGTTGGAAAAGTAGGACAGTTTATCTTTTTTGAAAAATGCAGATATGTGAACATATGATCAAAAATAAAACTAGATTTGAGCTCATAGATGAAAACTAATTTCCTTTAGGAAAATTAGGACATGTTAAATTGCTCTGCTAACACAGCTGAGAAGCTCATTAAATATGTTTGGTCATATAAAAATGAATCTCTTTGTCCAGATGGGAAAGGCAACACCAGGGAAGTTGACTCTTATTATAGGTAAGTGATTTCAGCTTTTGTTAAAATGAATGCATGCAAAGCAACATTCCTTCAAATGAGTGTCTTCCTGATTGCCTAATCAGAGAGATTGTCACTAATTATAATAATGACTGTCAACATTACTATATCAACACAAATTGTATGGACAAGTTTATGGCTCCGTGATGGGAATTGCCTGTTTACAACCAAATATTTTCAACAAGTAATATTCACATGGGTGAAATCCTGTTGCTGTGAATGCTGACAGGTATACAGTAGTGCAATGATTAGTTAGTGAGGAGGGCATGAAATTATTTATTTATTTATTTATTTATTTATTTATATTTATATTTATATATTTATATGTTATATTGCATATAATATTACAGTCTTGGTGTCACTCTAGCATTCAGGTGAGTTGTGCTAACACACTTCTCTATTTTTGGTTTGAATCATTAATATAGTCCCAGTACAATACAACCTGAGTTCTGAATAAGTGCACTCTCTCATGGGTGACTTTTCATTTTCAGCATCAGATGTGGAAAGAAAATTTCTAAATTTAATCTTTTCTGCTTTTTGAGTATGTCCTTTGTGCATTGCACAATATGGTATTCAATTGCAATCATATAAGGATGCATTTCTACAAGAGCTTTTAACATGGGAATCTCCACACGTTTCAGAGTTGGTAATTGAATAAACATAAGGAATTCTGTATTCTGCTTCAAAGCTTCTGAACATTTTGGATCTATATTTTGAGCTGCAAATCTCATGGAAACAAGTTCTGCAATGGCACTTATTATTGTGAGATTCTAAATGCTGAAAGGCTAGAGACAGTATGAGAATTGTATTTTGGCATTTTCACATCTGACTCTGCCAAAATGCAAAATCCAGAGATGCAGAGAAATCAAAGCTAATCTGATGAATTCATAGGTTTTGATACATTTTGAGTTCTCACTGGAAGGTGTGGTAGCAGAGGGAAGGCCTCTAGCTCCAAAGTTATTTACAGCCATCCTGATGAATTTCTAATGAATTTTCTATTCCTATCCCTCTAATGAAATTAATCTATGACCTGCTGAATGTTCCCTCCATAGCCATGGATCTCCACACAGGTTGGCAGGAAGCTCCAGGATAAAGAGCACAGGCTTTCAGGTAACGAAAATGTCTTTATGACTTAATCCAATAGGTCTCCAAGTGTACAGTATTAGCAGCTGTCTGCGTGCTGCATTGGCAAGGGCAGTTATGACCCTCCTCTGAACTTCACAGAAGAATGAAATGTTTCTTGAAACAGTAGAGTTAACTGCCTTCAAGAGCACATGCATTAAGATTTTCCTTTAAGCACTGTTGCAATATCCGAAACTGCTCAGATATTGAGGAAAAAGACATTGCCCAAATAACTTTGAGGTGGATTTTTCTAAAGCTTTGGGTGGTCATTGGATTCATTAGAGTGCTGCATTCCAAAATTCCTGGCAAATTTCTTCCAGAACTCATTGTGTCATTCAGTACTTTCAATGTATCTACATACTTTGATGGCTCCATTAAAATTACCTTCACTAAGGAAAGAAACAGTACTTGTGAGCCTTACAATTAAAATTGGACTAAGTGAATGTTTAATGTTTGGTTTTTTTAACAAAAAGTTTGCAAGTTTGAGCAAATATTGCTGAATAAGATACTCTCAGAAATAAATAACTCATGAGGAATAGAAAATTGGAACAACCATCCCATAGCAACAACACTGGCATACATTTCTGATTTGTTAACTGCTCTTCAGCCAACTTTGATAACAGCAATAGAGAATTACAGTACAAGCTTTACCAAAGACCCTAAAACTATTATTTGTGTCAAGAAATCTTTGTGTGCTAATGGTGTTTTCTTCTTTTATTCTAAATATTTTTTTTTCCTAACAAGGAAAGAAAAAAACCAAACAAAATCCACCCCTATGCTTATTCAAACCTTAGTTTCCTCTAAAAGATTATTTCCTGTGCTTCAGGAAGTTGGCAGGCAGCAAACCCCTTTTAAATCAAGCTGCAAGCTGGTACTGCAAAAAGCAGAGTTTATTGGCACCAGACATTTGCAAATAAGTAATTGACACTCATGCTATAACAATAAGCAATTCCGAAAAAAAACCCAGGGAGCTGCCAGAACAAACAAATTTGCAACAAGCTCTACCCAATGCTATATATCCATCTGGGTCAGTCCCATCAGTGGTGGTCAAAATAACAGCTCCAGGACCAGCTGGAGCTCTGTAAAGAGCAGTTGTCTCCTGCTTTTGCCTCTTCCTTCCTCTTGCAAAGACTTTCAGTGGGATCCTTCTGCACGGGCAGGCTGAGTTCTAGCAATGTTATCCAAACAATGTGCCTGAATCCAAAGCCTCTGGAATTACCAGGATTTGGATACACAGAGGACCAAGGTGAGAGGCATACTACTTCCAGGAGAAATAGGCTCAACACTTCAGCTTTTGAGGGACCAGAGTCACTAAATCATGCCTCCCCTCTTTGGGTCAGTACGGCGGGGTCGTGGCTCAGGAACAAAGAGAGGCCATTTGCCTTTCCCAGCTCTCAATAATTGTGTGGGAAACCATTAATGTTCACAGTGTTTGCAATAGCATCTAACCACTTTTTGAGGTAGCTTGCCCCCTGTACCCACTGCTTCAAGCTTTGGGCTGGCTCCCACCCTTGCCACCTCCAGCTTTTCGGTGCTTTCCCCTCACCTCCCACATTTCTGCCACAAGCAGCGCTGTGAAAAGCTGGCAGAGCAGTGAGAGGGGGCTGCAGCAGACACCTGGGGCTCCTCAGTAACTCAGAGAAGCCAGGTAAAGTTGAACAAATGGTAAGAATGGGTACAGGGTCTGTGTTGTACTGTAAGCATTCTTTGGTAGTGGTGAGCAAAAACTGTACTAGCTGATCAAGAAAAGAGAGATATCGTACCTCAAACTGGTAAGCAAGGTGAGAAACCATAACTTTATTATGAAACAAAATTAATGATTCCTTTGTGTACACTGTGCCCAGAGCAAAAGAAATCCAAAACAACTGCTTTCCTTTTGTCAGGGACTATGGGTAAACTTGCCTGGGCGATGAGGAAGTGCTTGTTTTTACTCCAACACTGTGGGCAGTTATTTTCAGAATATGACTGACAACCCAAAGAAGAAGTTTTCTTTATTTTTTATAAACGTGGTCTTGATATTACATAATTCTCCTAGCAATTAAGTTTTTGAAAGTTAGAGGATAGATCTGTAATCTTTCCTTTTGTCAGGGACTACGGGTAAACTTGCCTGGGCGAGGAGGAAGTGCTTGTTTTTACTCCAATACTGTGGGCAGTTATTTTCAGAATATGACTGACAACCCAAAGAACAAGTTTTCTTTATTTTTTATAAACATGGTCTTGATATTACATAATTCTCCTAGCAATTAAGTTTTTGAAAGTTAAAGGATAGATCTCTAAACTCCTAAAAGCACGAGCTTAGAGCCTCTATGAGTTTCTGCAGATTTGACCATCAGGATTCTCTTTCTTAAATGGCATTCCTAGAAGGAAAGCAATCTCAAAGGGGTGAAAAATACAAATTTTCTTTGATAGCACTTACTTTTGCTAGTGGGGGTGATGATGCAGAGCTCCAAAGTAAAAGCAGAGAGGGAAGGAATAGTTTAGGAACATCTCTTCTCAGCCTCTGCCCAAGATATTTTAGGGTGTTTGCTGAGGGTTTTTTTGCTGTTGCTGAGACAATGAGCTGGAAAGTCAGAATATGCAGAAAATGGCTTAAATACCAGTGAATTCTGGTTAAGGTGGCAGATGCTGGATGGATGCTGTTGAAAGTGTTATTATAGAAGCAGATAAATAATTTTAATTGTTTTCATTAAAAAGTGTTTAAAATCATAAATACTACAGATTGCAAACAAAATGAGACAAAGCAAATAGTACAGTAACAGATACACACCCACATTTATACTGCAAATCAAATACACGTAGTTATAAAGTAGAAATCCATTAATTTTAGGGAAGTTAGTAAGCATTTCCAAAGAGATGTTGCATTGCTGAGGCTATTCTAGGCTAATAGGAAAATTATTTGAATTGTTCAGCAGTAACATCTTGTGTACTTGTGTCATGACAGCAGATTTCTGAAACGTTACTGAACCAAACTCATTCTTAATTCCTGTGATGAGTGACACAGTGAGTGAGAGCAATTATCCCAAAATTTAGCTGTTCTTTTATTCTCAAACTGATGTATATTTCCACAAAACATTGACTGACTGTCTTCTAAACAACCAAAGCTCAGTCTTTCGAAACTGCTTGCATGCTACTCCGTTCAGCTATGTGGCTCAGCATTTGTGGTGCACAAGGAACTGCCTCTGCCTATTGTTTTTCTTCCCAGACTAAATCTCTGAAGGCTTTGGCAGTCTTTGCTGAAGTCAAAGGCTCTGAAAATGCTCACAACTTTATTATGTTGATGTTAAAAGTGTTGGGATTTTCAAAGGCCTACCAACCAAATATTGCAAATGACAATAGCTAAACCTTTTCATTTTATACCATCACTTGTGTAATTTGGAGACCATTCCATCCCCCAAATGTACATCTGTTGGAGCAAAGGGTTACCAGAAACAACTAACAAGGATATCAAGACCATTGCTCAATAACCACAGGCATTATTTTGCAATATTTATTGTGCTCTGCAGGAGTTTTCCTGGGATCAAAACTTGGCTGGTTTTATTAACGGTATTTGCAGTTGTGTCACATGAATTGTTTCATGCTATTAGAGCTGAATGCTGTGAGTTGCTGTTTCAGAATTGCAAGTTATAGATTTTGCAGGAGTGCATTTGCATGCTGTAGCCTCTAACAAAATGCTGTGTAATTTGAATACCACCTTTATCCAGTGTGAGTCCCTCTGGTATGTATCACTATCCAGGAAATGTGTCTGGATACCTTTCCCACTTAACTTGGTTGATTTTACATGACACAACCAGGTGCATTATTTTCAAAATGCATTCTTGAGTGTTTGGGGTTAAACCAACCCAAGAGAAGCATACAGGTAGTTGTCACTTAAACCAGTTTTGTAGAAACGATGTTTGGGGATTTTAAGATGATCTTCATGTTCTTTACCAGAACTCAGCCTACACACAGACACAAGTACAATCCGATGTTTTTACTTGCATAGCTAAGAAACATGATTGTTTTTTCAATTTATTTGCATGTCTTTCTGTAAAGAACTATTCTTCTTAAGCAGCAGGTAAGAAAAAGAATATGGGTAAGATACTTGGGGAGGAATGTGAAAAGAAATTTAATATATTTAATCTTATTATACATTTTTCTACATTAAATTCAACAGGCTGCAAATATATTTTGCTACAAAGCTTTGTGTAAGAAATATCTCTATAAGAAAATACATCTCATTAAACATTTCCTGTAAATAAATTATCCCAAATAACTGTGTTTTGCAAGAGCAAAATGGCGGGTAGGCCAATAAGAAGAGCTAAAAAATGCTGAGACCCCATTTCTGCAACCCCCCTGTTTATTTTCTTTTACATGTAGTGAGCACTTAAGCAACGAGAGTGCTTGAGTTCCTCTTCTGAGTACATGCTGTGTCAGTGTAAATAAAACTTGCAAAATTGGTTCCTGGACTTTTTTAGTATTTTGCAATTTCTGAGCCTTATTCCTGTTTCAGTGACGTTGGAAAATGCTGGAGTAAGAAGAGTTGTTTCCAGTAGGGAAGGAGGTGTGCGAAATACTCTTGTGCTTTAGACTCCTATGAAAGATAAGGGCAATGAAGCTGAGGTCTGTGTCCTAATTAGGAAGGCTGAGTCAAGTAGTGTAGCTAAGCCAAAGCTTTAAGGAATCCCACTGGTGGAAAAATGTGTCGGGTAATGGTAATGCGGACTTCAAAGTTAAACTACATACTGGCCTACCCATGTGGTGCAGAACTGAATAAACAGAAAAGTATCTTTTTATCTTTGTATCATAGAACATGAAAATGGGTAATTATAAATGGGTAATTACAATTAGGTCAATTATAGAATCGGACTTCTTTAAAGTAATATCAGTCTCTTTATCAAAGTTTATACAAAGTAATATTTGAAAATAAGTAAAATTTTAAAAGTTTGAAAAGACCTGGGAGACAAGTCATGGGAGAGAGGCTGTCCTTTTTTAACCAGTACACAAACAATGTAGGGTTGGCAGCTGTTTCCACAGTCTATATATTTCTGCCATTCCTGGCAAAACACTCCAGAGTGAGAGGACATCAGTTTCAGGCTGAATACATGCTGGAGGCTGGTATGCTGTGACATCACATGGTGTTTGACAAGTCATTTGTGGTCATGCCATCTTCTTACAACCTCTTCTGCAGGAGAGGAGATGCTCACAAGACCCAACTCCTTTTTCTCTGCTGTCTCGAGAACAAATCCATTATATTGCTGCAGAGTGCCATAAGATACAAAAATTTGAGTTTGTAGCACTATGCTCAAAACACCTCAACAAATGCTGTGGTGTTGAATATATTATAACAGCAACAGAGAACCAACTTCAAAGCTCTTCGTGTTAAGCACTTCAACACTCTGCTGTTTCTTTTGGAAATGTCTATAATGCAAGAATGCTTAGGCAAGGAAAGCATATTTAGGACTAATAAGGAACTGCCTGCATATAATTCTGGATTCAGCATGCACACATATTTGCTTCATCTGTTCAACCCAACACATATCAGCAGTAAACCGAGAAAAATACAAGTAATTAAGTGCCTTACTATGACACTGAACTACATAAAGCACTTCAATTTACCAATGTATAGGAAACAAAACCCTGTTAAAATGCCTCCTCTTAGGTAAACTGCTGCTCTGTTGAAATTTTGAGATGGCCAGTTTTCACCTTCATAAGGGCCTGGAAAACATAGCACTCTTGTCCTGCAGGAGTGCTTCCTTGCTGAATGTCAGCCCTGAATAACAAGGGCATGTGGACATTCACAGTAACTTTATTTCCATTTCTCACACCTGCAATGTGGCCAATAATGTGTTGACAGATGAGTCTTCCTGGCATGCACTGCTTCCTATAGGAGTACAATGTATACAACTTCTGTAGAAAATCCTTACCACGCTGTAGACCCGCTGTAGCCCTAACACTGAACCCCTGAAACATCGTGGGACAACACAGCGAGGTAAGTGACATTCATTTCCACTCTACTTGTTTGCATACTAGCATTTCCCACAAACTGGAGAATTATTTACAGGAGAACCGCGCGGTAGGTGAATTCCAGCTACACTTGTGTTTGCCGCCAGCTCAAAAAGAAATGCATTTGGTGTGACTTCTACTCATACTCTAACTGTTACTTTAGCCACTCCACTTTCATTTGCAGTCCCCTTTTTCCACCATGCCATAATGCATTAAACACATAAAGCCACAGTCACTTAACACTATCTTCCCAATCCTCATTCAGATCTTCTGGCACACATGAAGTCTTGATTTAGAAGAGGAGGTCGCATCTTTCCATACTTTACAAGACAAACCCTTGGCACAGTCACATCGTTGGAAAATCTCCAGTCCATGGGACCCTTTCTTGCGCTGTTTGGTGCACACCTCCCCCTGATGCAACACAGGCTTGCAAATTTTGGTCCAGAAGTGGCGAGCACAGCAGTGTCCCTCAATGCAGTCTGATGACCTTAGGCAGGGATCGCCTTCGTGTCCTAAAAAGAGCAACCAAATTACTTTATCTCATGGAAAAACGTGAAACTACAAATGGAACTGAGAACAAGGAGAGGTGCTATTATCCACCTGTGGCTATTTGAAGGATGTAAATGCAAGAGAAAATATTAATTAGGAAGGTTCAAGGAGGTAATTCATGAAACCTGCCATATGACTTAGTAAGGAGAAATTCAGCTGCAGGATTGTAAGCGGAATTACAAGTGTTCAATTACATGGCTGCTACAAGAGGAGGATGTCTGCAGTCTTGCACAACTGATAACATGATTGTCAGTCCACATCTGATACAGAGAAGAAAGCAGATGCTGTTTCAATCACAGGAACTGTCAGTTGACATTACATCACTTTCTGAGTCATGCTGTGATCTCTCACAATAGACATTCACTCCCTGTGAAATTACTGCCTATTTCTGGTTTCCACTGCTGCATTTTAACAGCAATAACATGATTCATGACATGAAGGAACACAGCAGTCCGGTCCAAATGTGATCTTACCCTTTATGTGTGACAGCTTGGATCGGGGCCTCCCCAGGTTGTGCCATCCCAAGTCCTTGCTCGCATAATGACCATTCTTCTTGTTGCGTGGCCCTTCTAGAGCAGGGATGTGAGGAGTAAGGATGCTTTCAGTTACCGGTATGCAAATACCTGCAAGGAAAAGACAGCCACTCAAAGATTTGAATAAGAGGAAAAGCAGCTGAGAGACATCCACTGACCAGGTCAGAATGATGAAAGCACTGGGGTTTGGCCTCAGTGAAGCTCAGCTCTAATCACACGTTCACCTCTGGTTCCTGGCACTTAGCCTCACCACATCTCTGCTTCACTCACTGTCAGACAGTCTCTGTCACTCTGGCTTTATGGTCTGAGCCCCTAGAGAGCTCCTTACAGACATCTCTCTCCAGTCTCCATGGAAATGCAAACATGGTTATGTATGGTTATAACCCTCCCCAGGGAGAATAGATTCAGGATTCATTAAGTCTCCTTTGCTTCCTTACAATATGACTTCCGTGCAGTCTTCTAGTGAATCAAAGCACACTGAATGTAGAGCTGTGATTTTAGGCAGAATTTTTGTGTTCTTCCACCACAAAATAGAAGAAAAGACTGGCAATATCTGAGCCATAAACATAGAAATACTATTAAAGAAAATTAGGCAGAGTGGAACAAAGTAGACTATTAAGTTTTCTTGGCTTAGAAAAAGAAGAGCTATCACCCAGGAAAAAATACTGTTGCTGGGAACACTCATAGCAACAGATGATGTCAAGAAGGCTGACTTTCTGCAGCAAAGCCCAGAGCTGGCAGCCGTACCGTTGTTGCAGCGGTTCCCGGGGCAGCACATCCCGTCCCGGTGGCAGCGCTTCTTCTTCCTCCGGCACATCATGCACGCGGACGTGGCTTGGTGAGGGCTGTGGCAGTAGCGCCCAACCTCGCACTCCTTGTCGTTAGTGCAGGGATAGGCCTGGTGGGGAAGAGAAAGGTCTGCAGTGAGGCACGCCTTTGCACAAGGAATGGATGCAGCCCAGTCAAAAAGCCAAAAAACAAAACAAGCAAACAGACAAAAAACAAGAAAACAAACTACCACTGAAACCTCCAAAATAAAACAATAGTGAGGTGACAATTCATGAGACTAGGAGATACAACTAGGGGTGCTCCACTGCAGCCACACAGCAACCTTCAAGCTCACACAAGTGCTGGTCATTGCTTAAAGAATAAGAGATAGAATCTTCTTGCTCATGGTTCATCTTTCCTTACTTCATCTTCTTTCATCTTACTTCATCTTTCCTTACTTCAAACATACATGGGCACAAGAGAATTCATATTTTTGTGGATCCAGGTATCTGACTCATAGGCAGGAACTTAAAACTCCTCAATGAACAATCAACACAGCCATGAAAGCCAGTGACAATACTGAAACACTCCCTCCAGTAGGTAACATTTAATTTTAAACTCTGAGGAGGCATTCTTCCTTTGGCACTTGTCAAACACTGGTGTATGATGAATAAGCTCAGTGTTGTCACCATGAGTATGTGCATCACGCTCATTCAAATGTCTAACTCCACCACTCATCCCTGGCCCCCACCAGTCGGACTCCTTGGAAGTGAACAAATGTCACTTATCAGCATTTCACTTTGATAACCTTTTATTCATTTCTGGTCTCACTATACTCCTTATACTTGCCACCTGCTAAACAGCACCCTATGGTATGCATCATGGAATGTATTACAGAGCACAAAATATCTTGCACATATAATTCTGTACAAGTAGATACATGGGTATAAAATTCTTCTCTATTAATCGAAACCAGCATTACCTCAGAGGAAAACCGACTTGAAAAAGGAAAAAAAAAAAAGCAAAAGCACTGCATTCTCCCATTAAGATAAAGAAAACTTTGTTCCTACAAAAGGAAAAGAGAAGATTCTTGAAAGAGACACAATAACACACACTGCCACATTCCAGGATGCTTTCTGCTGACTCCCACACAGCTACAACTATGCTATCTGTTTGAATCTAATTTTACTGCCTGTAAAATTAATTATAGATTTTTTTCCATTCCTCAAAATTATTCTTGAAGAAATTGTTTAAATAAAAACAAAAGATGACAATAAATTTTGTGCACTTCCTGGAAAATTACATTTCCTCAACTAATTTTCTCCAGTATTTCAAATAAATAAAACTATTGCTTTTCAAAATGATTTTGCAATTAATTAATCACCCCCCCAAAAAAAAAGCTCAACTGACTAATTTCCAAGGTAGAATGATTACTTTTCAGTAATAATTTTTGAAATCAAGACATATATTTATCTCAGAAAAGAAAAACTTCAAGGTCTTTAAGAATCCACTTTGAAAGTTGTTTCCCTAGGTGGAGAGACTCTTGTCTACCTATCTTCATGCGATTCTGTTGAGAATCGCATAAGAAACAAGAGGTCTTCAAAGAAAACCTAATTTCTCTCATGTCAGTAGTAGGAGGGGAAACTATGCCATTTCTCATGTGACTTCATGAGTTGTTTGTCAAAATTTACATTACAGTACCAAAAGTGCTGGCTGGGTATTTCCCAAGTGCTGTTGCCTCATTACTTCTGCCCTCTGAATATGTGCCTTTGAGAATTTTTCCAGGGTGCAGCTGTTTGGAGTAATCTGAACTATGTGGAAGTCTTTTAGCCTTATGAATGGACATTTCCTGGAGAGGATGAAATCAAAGAAGGCCAGATCTTTTAAACTAGAAGTATCAATAAGAGACAAATAGAAATACCTTTTTGGTACTTTTAAGGCATAAACAGATTCTACTTATTCTAGGAAAGTGGAGCAAAATAATCTTTCCTCAATCCTATCACTCCTTTCCCTCATTTTTCCAAAACTAATAAATAAAACTAACTAACTTAAAATTTATTATATAGTTACCATAAAAGTAAAACTTCCTTATTTAAATTATACCTTACTAACCTATGGATCTTACAATGCAAAAAAAAAAGCAATTTTATACAGACTTGTGCATGGTTATACTGAGTTTGGAAAATAGTAACTCTGCTAGCTGGAGGAAATGCAAATAAAAAACAGATGGACTGGCTAAAACCTGGAGATGAAGGCATTTTAGACCCTTGTCTGTCATCAAGACCTTCATAACCGCATCTTTTTTCCAATATGGGCATGTGGCATACACCTGCAACTTGTCAGCAAGAAGCCTACTTGCAGTTTTATTTTGGTTCCTCAAATAGCTTCTTAAAAAAAAAGAGTTCCCTGATCCTGAATGGTGCTAATGAATGCTCTCCCATACCATATCTAGTGATTGTTTTACTTTTGGCTTTTAAGCTGAGTGACACGGAAAAGATATTTTAAGATACGCATCTAATTGCCAGCTCTATGCTCTGCTCTTGAGCATGGTGAAAGTTACAAAAGACAACTTCAAAAATTGCTAAGAAAATCAAGAGAACACAGCCTTTCTTCCCAATTTAGAGCACATTCCTAAATAAAAATGATACTTCTAAATTACAATAAGCCAAAACTGACCTACCTAAGGCAAATGACTGCAGCACATCCAAAAATGTGTCTGTTTCATGTAGCTTAGATAATAACTAATAGTTCCACTTAAAAGACCAGCTACCAGCCAGCCATACAAGAAACCCTCTTGCAAATGCCTGCTGCCACCAACTATTTTGATCTGCCAAAATCACTATCCATTTATAGCCTGGCTATCAGTCATGGGACCTTGAAACAAAAATGCCTATATGGTCTTGTTTCTGTTTCCTAGTCACTAGACATGCATTAGAATAGACATAATTCCTGCTGTCAGAAGAGTAATTCCTACTGCTGTGTAGCATTCATTATAGAAACAGAAAACTAAAATAACATATTGTGTACTTAGCCTTGGTTAGCAGGAGGGAAATGCATCCATAATTAGTTTTTTGTTGTCAGTTGAATCAATCTAGGTATACTTCTTTAAAATACAGGGTAAAGAAAACATAATTGTAAAAACGTGCATGTTAACTATTATCTATGTATAAGTCAAGGTTTTCCAAAATCTCCTGCACCACAGTGCCTGGAACAGAGTCTTTACGTTCAGAGAATTGTGGAGAACATTTCCTATATACAACACAAAGACACAGATCAGTCCCAGATGGAGAGGGAAGAAGCAAGCTGTAAACCAGCTCTACTTCCCCAGCAATGATAACTAATTCTATAAGGCACATCATCCCTTCACATTCTTCAGCTACACATATCATTTTCTGGTTGTAAATCTCCATCCACTAAACACAGCTTTGACAGCATGGGAAACCAGATGAAACTGAGATAAAATACGTAGCACTCTCTGAAGCTCCATTTAAACAATCTTATTTTTTTATCCCGCTTGCAGGCAATCAAGTTACCCGTAGCATGACATGAACTAGATGTGCCTGTGATAATGAGTCACATTTTCAGAATGTGTTGTCTGATTAAGAGCATTGTTTACTGACATGGTTTTTCCTCAGCCATTCCAATTAGTTCTGTATCCTTGCATAAAAGATACTGTTGATTACTTGTCCAAAACTGTACAGCAGAGGGTTTTTTGCAATGTTGGAGGATTCAGGCTAGATGTTGAAATGGATGTTGCTTGTGCTGCACCAAAATGTCGCCTGCATCAGTCCACCAAGACTAGCCCTTACCAGTCAGGTCACAACACCACAGAGATGTTAAACTTTTCTCTTGGGGAGAGAGAATATTCCTTCCCTTCTGAATTTATATTCCAAATTTCATTAATACATAATAGAAATACTCAAGGAAAATTACGCAGAGGATAGAGGACAAAAGTTGAGGATTTTTATAGTTGAACAAGTTGTTCCAAGCACTCAGATCTTCCTTTTTATGTTAACTTCCCAGGAAGGTGGCATAAGGAACTGTCTGCCTACATTTTGTGGCTAAGTGGGTAATGCCATTCCCATGATTTGAGAATCATGCAGCAGTGAGGTTTATGCTTACCTTTGTTTTCCCCTTTTGACAGAGGAGCTCTTAGCCCCTTTTCTCAGTGCAATGACGCTTTCTTGATATTTTTGCTGGAGTAATTTGCTATCACACATATTTTATAGTCACCACAGAGTTTCACTGTAAGCTGTAGCAAGATTAAGTGGTGAGACTACAGTGCTAAGAAGTCAAACAGTTTGAGTCTCTCTGTCTGGCACTATAAAACGTAATGGAGAAGCACTCCAGGGGGAGAGTAAGACAGACACTGTAATGTGCTGAAGGGTGAGAAGACTGATGGCAAACATACTTCATTGAGCTTTGGGAGATAAGCTCTTGAATTTCAGCATGGCCTCCAGCAAATATTTGAAGACAATATTCCCAGCCAGTGTCTTAGTCACCAGGCTCTCATCTGCTCATATCAGGATGTTTCATTTGTTTTTATGCTGAACCGTACTAGGTAATCACAAGTCAGTGAAAGGCAGGAAGAGCCACTGGCATTTTTACCTAGACTGTGTCATCACTTATCCAGCACAAGCAGTTGAGACTCTGCTGGCTTCAGACCCACCTTCAACACTGACAGGAGCTGTGCCCAAATAGGTGTTTTGATGGAACAGATTTCAGTAGTGATTCCCCCAGAAGCAATTAACTTTTTTTTCAAACACATCATAAAATCCAAGTGCAGAGTCAGTCCTGGCAGAATATCATGGCTACTACCCCACCCAGCAGAAGAAACAGCATGGAGGTTGTCCATTAGCCTTTCACTGCAGATGCCAAGCAGCACTCAGTAAGACAGATGAATTTCATGTACCACAGAAATGACAGTACCGCTGCACTTATTGTTCTGCATACTCTGCCAGACTTGGTGCATACCATCATCCCCTGATGATAGTGGGGACTGAGCAGAAGAAGAGGAGAAAAGCTACAACCAGTTGTACAGCCAGGAAGTGAGAGCTCTCCAGAGCCACCAGGTCAGTCCTCCATCATCCTCTCTCACTTGGCAAAGAGGCAGTAGCTATATTGCAAAGGTGAGACAAGGGACTCAAGGAAATGGACACGTACATTAACCTAGGAAGGGCCTTGCTTCCTAGGTAACCATATGTCAGAAAACTAATTTAGGCTTTTATTCAGTCTTGTACACACTACCTCTATTTACTAATATCCTGTGCAAATACCTATGCCACTAGGCTGTGCTACCACATACTACAGACATCTTCTTCTGCTGTCAAAATCTCTTCTGTATCACATCTACACAATCATTTATATTCATACAATGTCTGTGAGACAGGTCACCACAAATGAATTGGTACTGCAACTCAGTTTATTACTCACTTGTTAGTTAAGGAAAAAAAGTTATTTTCTCTATTTCAATTAATCATGCTTCGGTAAATTTTAAAATAATGACTGTGAAGGAGGTGGAAGATGACCTCTTTGTAGCCAATATGCTGACTAGATGATCAAAACTGTCCTGAACTATAGGCAAGATGACAGAGTTTCCAACCTCCACTTGAGAGATGAACAAAAGAGCCTGTTTGCCTTTAGTCTTGGGCATATTGCTTAATATTCCAAAGCCATCAGGCACAATGAAGCAACCAACTGGCTCAATCATGGTGAGAGTCTCTCCTTCCCATCCTGCTTTGGACAGGACAGAACTATCTTTCAGAGCAAGGACTTGATCCCCATGGAGCAAACATATGAAATAGCCACAGGGGTGCCATGTTTTCTTTTTCTTTTCTCTTACTCTGAAGAATTAGTAATCCAAATTAAAAGCATGCCAATAAATTAGGAAATGCAAACATATGCTTTAACCAAGCAGCCTGCTGTCAAGACTAACTACAAAGAATGCAAGTCATTGTTTGGCTCCCCAGTTGGGCCTGATTCTGAGTTGGGTCTCAAATTTATTTTGGCTTTTAACAGATCAACATTGGTGGGACAGTTGTATGCAACATGTGGCCTGTAGAACTAAATGAATACATCACATGTGGGATTTGTCCCACTCGCCTCTTTGGAGACAGAGTGAAGATTCTCTCAGAAGTCTGAGAGAAATCCTAACATGATCTCACAGGATATAAACCTTAGTAACAATGGAAATAACAGTTCTTTATTCAGCACCACATGAATGTGATAAAGCAGAGTGGAGGGGGTAAGAGGGGAATTAAAAGCCTTTTAATAACCAACAAACAAAGCAAACTCCCAGCTCTTTGTGGGTTGTCTTTTTCCCTGCAAGGCAACTAAACTACTTACTGATAGCTTCTCAGGTGTATCCAGAAAAATCTACCTTTGACAGACTTCAGCCTAACTTTCTCTTAGCTGCTAAGCAGACATGTAGGTCTGAGAATGAGAAATTACCATAATTTACTATTTTATTATTAATCCCAAACAAGAAAAGTGTCTATCAGCAGCCATCTGGAGTGATGTATTTTTCCCACAGCACTGCTGATGTTGCTTTTTTCTATTCTTAGCTCAGCATAGGCATAGATGATAGCGAGGGATCTCACTGTGTGCAAGCACAAAGCCATGGTTAATTTATCCCACAGAGGAAATCATGCTGTGCTCTCAGACAGCTCCAGACATGGATCCTGTCTCAGACTGAGAAACCAGAAACTCTCAACTCTCAGTGACTGCTGTGGAACAGATCTTTCCTAAAAGAAAAACTTAACAGTAGTTGTAATGAAACAGTTTTACTTCTTTCAGTTGCCATAGCAAGCTTAATTTTTCTCACCAAACCTCGTTTTTGTTAAAATAATATAACTCTGACCCATTTCTCTCTCAGACCTACAGAGAAAAGTAGAGCCATATTCAGCCTCTAGATTCAGTACAAGCACTTTCTTCTAGAGATAATTTATTTTTAGCTCTTCTATTTAACACAACACTGCTGTTACATGAGGTCTGATTCACAGAGTGCTACATCATGGATACATATACTGCAGCTTCCAAAGATCATTCCTTCAAACTGTGTGGATAATGGTCCCAGAAGCCTGCATTATTAAACAATAAATATTCATTTTTCAAAGGAATTCTCAATCCACTGCAGGACCACCAGGGAAAGAGCATTTCTATGACCTGCAGTAGTCCAGCTCTCATGATTTGCTAGAGCCAAAGAAAACTCAGATCTTAACAACCAGAAAACAAACCTCACTGAGGTCCCTCCAAACCAACTGAGGCAAGACTCACAGGGGTCCTCTTTTAGCTTTTCCTTGTCCAAACAATAATGCCATGGAAAACAACATCCTGTTCTGCAAGCACTAGGCAGTTGTAGAGGGAGCTGTGCTCAGGGGGAGTGTGTAGCTGCATCTGGTGAAAAGAGAGTCAAACACCTCCAAATAAACAGGGGAGCTGTGCTGCCCTATTTCACACAGCACTAGTCAGTGTTAGTGGTGACTCCCAGTGCAGACAGGAAAAAGCCTCCCAAGATTTTCCTGAATGATATCTCACTCAATGTGACCCTATGGGTTTCTCAGCCCACATAATGAATTTCAACAAGCATTTTAGGTCTAGACTATCTAGATCACTCCAACCTATTCTACAGCTTATAAATCTGCACTTTCTCTTACAGAACTACCTACATTTTGTGTCCCACTGCGAGAAGGTAGTGTCTGTATAAAGCTGGACTTGGCTTCAGAAAGACATATGGAGGAAGGTAATCTGAAAGAACGCAAGAGGATCAGTAAAATTTCTGGGAGGATACTATTATCTCAGTTAAACCTGCCCTAATTTAGTGCATTTTACATGTGGCATGAAAGTATAAACACAAATGTTTAACACATTTAGAATAATCTACGTTAAAATTTTATTGAATTTAATTCACCTTCAATTCCTCATCATACTTCTATAAATTTTAAAATAATAACTGTGAAGGAGGTGGAAGCTGACCTCAGTAAAACCAGGTAAAACCAGAAATTAGTTACATTTCCAAGTAACTTAAAGGGCAACACAGTATGCCCAAAATAGGCACAGATGTACATTGCTTATCACAGAACAGCATCAAACTTGCTCCAGAATACAGCAAATACATTGTTGCCCCTGAGGGAGCACAGGTACAATTTTTCCAATTCTATCCCATCCTTAAGACAAATTATCACCCTTAGGTCCATATTGGCATCACTCTGCTTCTCAAAGGAGAGTGATGCCAAACTGTGTTTCCTGCCCATGCACAGTATATATACAGAGGTGTTCAGCTTTTCCCTGTCTACCTGGTATTGTGACCATGATATTACATAGCAGTGAAATAGCATGTTTCCTCCTCAACATTTGGAGAGATCACGAGCCACCTACTCTGCTTGATTTTGAAGGTGGCTTCCTGCTCTGTAGAACCGGGACCTTACCGAAGAGATGATTAAAGAAGGTACAAAAATTTGGGGAACATTCAGTTTGACCCCAAATCTTACAGGCTCTGTCCCAATGCATCTGATTCAAGTTGTTTGGTGAACTACCAGCAGCAGCATCACAACAGAGCATCAAAACAATGTTTGGTAATCTTTGAAGTCAACAGTATAGTTCTAAATCAATATGACAGGAAGACTCCAAATCTTGATTTTATGTCATTTTCAAATACATCACCAAAGGCTGCTCAAAGAATGAAGGTTTGTTAACACATGCTTTGTTCTATGTCCAGTCTTTTCAGCAGACTGTTCTTGCCCTTTTATCTCTGCCTTTTTCCCACTCCTTCTCTGAAGGCTTTTCTTTTCAGTTTTGTCTCTAATTGGCTATTTATCACCTGTTGCAGCATGAGAGTTTTCTGGCTTTTTGATCAACATGTTTACTGCAATGGATGAGCAGTTGGAATACTAAGAATACTATCCAGAGAATACTATCCAGATGAAAAGAGCTAGCAGGTCCTATGGCTCCCAAAGTACCAGGCATTAAAAAGAGGGAAACACTCAGATGATGTGGTTTGGTGTAGAATAACACTGCTGGAAACTGGCAGTGAGTTACTGCTTAACACCTGGGTTTGAACATCTACAAATCATGGCACGCTGTCAAGGTGGAGCTTTTACTGAGAGCCATCTCTGCAAGCATGTATACAGAGCAAGAAAAATGAGATGACAGCTTTACCTTCTGTAGTATTCCTACTAAGCAAGTAAACTACCTTTGCTTTCAAACATTCACAAATTCTAGAAAAATGAGGGGGAAAACCTATCTTATTGAAGTCAGTGCAAAAACTCTCCTTTGTCTGCTACGCTGCCTGGAGAGAGAGTGCTTTCAGGTTATAAACATTTGTGCAGCATCTGCAATCCTCACCCTGGAAATGACTTTGGTATTCCTTACAGAATATACTTTGCATTGCAGATTACAAAGGATTTAAGACACCATTTTTCAAAATGCGCTTTCTCTGCTTCTCATATATAAAAGGACAGCTCTGAAAACATGAGTTTGTGGCAGCTGGAGAGACAGCCAGATGCCATATGTCTGAGAAGGATGAACTGCAGTCTCCACCTCAGCAGACTGCTGACCACAATCTAACATCATCACTGAATGTCAGCATTATTGCCTCCTTCCCTGATGGTCATCTGTGTGGGAACACCTGACTCATATGCCTCTTCCAACACCCAGTTCTTTCTCTGAGTGTCAGAAACCACCACTGACATCTGATATTCCAAACACCTTCCCCTCTTTTCCTGTTCTATGTGAACCCCTCTGCACCATGATGGCTGTGACTGCTCCATTGGAGGGGGAGCTGAGAATGCCAAAGCACCTACAGAGAATGAAATCAGACATCAAAATTCCATCAGTCCAGCTTTAATGTCAGAACAACCAACCAACTCTGGAGTACCTGCACCAGCTCCCACTTTCCAATCTCTTGTACCACAGATGATTCAGAGGCATTGCCACAGGAGTCCATGTGTTTTAAGGAAAAAGAAAGAAACAAAAAAAGTTAGTATTTCTTCAGTTTTTACAATTGGTCTGCACGAGTGAGACTGAGAAACAGGACAAGTCAATAATGCAGCTTGGGGCTTTCCTTTTCATAGCACCAAGAAGAATTACAGTATGAGAGTGTAGTTCCTCATCCTGACTCATTCTAGGAGTGCTTGGATGAGGAGCCAGCAGCGCTTATGCAGTGGGACTACCTGCAGAAAACCAGCTGTCCTGGGAAAACACTTGGTCACAGCCCCCTGAGGGCACAGGCAACCTCTGTGAAGTGCTTAGACTCATACTGCTGCTCAGCTGACTCCTCAGTAAGAGTAAAATGAAAAATTGTAATACTAGGCTATTAAGGCAAATTATCACAGTTTACTCAAAGACAGCCAAAGATGACAAAGGGAAAGGATTCCTAAAAGCTCCATTAAAAATGCCATTGTACTCTTATTATATGATTAAGTTGGAACTGCCTACCAAACTTCAGCCTGTGGTAAATAACGTAGCAATCAAGGTTTCAACACTATTCACTCTTTTACCCCCTTTTCTTTTAAAATGCTCCTGGTTAATTTTGCACAAACAAGAAAACAGGAACAGCACAGCAAGGCAAGAATAGCTTGTGAGTAAAACCAGATGAAGACTAACATATTTACATAGTGTAATGACTTCACTATTAATTCAAACAAACCCAGACCCCAATTCTCAGAAGAGAGAGCGAGCACATGCAGTCCAGGAGGCAAGAACAGGGTGGCTTCAGACTACATTTATGTCTGCAGCCCCTGAGTTAGTAGAGACTGCTCTTAGTTTCAGTCTGCAATAGTCACTGGGGGACCATCTTTCATTCCAAACACTGTACTGACTACACCCTCTTCTCAATTTTATGGGCCCCTTTTCATTTTCAAGCAAGGATTCCTTCAGTGCTAGAGACCATAACACAAAAGAGACAGAACAGTAGGATTTCAGAAAATACCTAATTCAGAGGGAAAAACCCCCCACCTAATCTGAGAGAAATGAAAGAAAAAAGAGAGGGGAAAGAAAGAAAGAAGAATAATCCTACACAATTTCTGAATCCAGCTGAAATGGACATCATCCTATTCCAGTCATTGTAGCAAGCAATTACCTAGAATTCTGGCATTTAACATGGAATTAGCTCTATATCTGTTCTCCACCCTCAAAATAAACTGTTCTGCTGCTGAGACATGCATTTATCCTCTTCCCTGCTACCTTTTATCCTATCTTCTGAACTTATGTTTTCAAGCATTCTTTTCTTGTCTGAAAATAATATTCTTTATGCGGAGTTACAGAATCTCTTTTGTTCCTCGATGTCTTGGATGTTGGTCAACAAAAAGTCATTAAAAAGTTTAATCCCCTGGGTTTGGCACTACATCAGACTGAGAGCAATTTCTTTGTAACAGCCTTTGGAATAAATAAGCATTAAAGGGGGGGTGCTTTTTCCTTATACTGGTCACCCACACTTTATAGTGGGTGGCCCTTTCATTTATCCCATTACTATATTTCCACTTCTAAAGCTAAGCCAGATGCAGCAACCTGATACTACTTTTTAGTTCTTGCAACTTTATTGTAGTGAAAACTTCCGTGTATATCTGATTCTTGTTAGGAAAGGCCAAGAAGCAGGAACCATGGTAATATTGCACCACCTTCTTGACAACTTCTATTCTGCATGAGCTGCATTCCCCAGGGTACTGCACGCTTCGTTAGCAGGCATTTTTCACATTTATATGCCCCGGATTGCAAACAGAGTCATCCTGTACCTGGCCTCCTCTTGCTGGCATTGTAACCTTGCCCAGAGGCAGCCTCTAGGTGCTCTGCTTTCTTAAAATTGTACATGATCAGTTTTTAACCTGCTAGATAGCCTACACAGCAAAACCAACAAGGGCAGAAAAGATTTCAAGTGTTTTACTTCATTGGTTTTGTCTGCCTTTTCTTTTTTCTTACTTATTTGCTTTAAGCAGATGGACCCAAGGTAGTGGGGTATGAATGTCTTGCTGTGCCAAGGCCACACAAGTACACAGAACAGAAATAATTCATTTAACTGTATGATTCTTTCTTTTTTTTTTTTTTAATTTGTACCCTTCTTTTTAGATGTGCTAAATAAAAGCGATAGTGACTGTTACAATTATCTCCTTTTACAGCGAGACACAAACACAAATCAAGATGGCCACATTTACCAGCCAGATGGGAAAAAATATATCCTACTTTTGAGTGATAGCTATGGAAGCATTTTTTTGAGAAATAACTTGATTTTTAAAAGCATATTTTACAGAAAAACTCAGACTATTTAACTGGCAAAAATGTTTTAGAGCATGGCTATGTGCAGAGTTCTCCTTAAATTTCATGCTGAAATCAAACAGTGGCCATGGCTATGTAATTATGACAAGAGAAGATTTCCTTCCTTACTTTTTGCTACAGTGTTTGCTGGAAGATACGGCAGATATGGAGATATTACTTACTGCTTCCCTATACTTCATATGACACTCCAGGGAAAAAAAATGAATTTTAATTAGACAGATAAAATTGTTTATAATTAAGTCTTGGGTAGTTCAACTAGCACTAGTGATATTATTTGCATCATTGATGTTGTTTACATATTTATATTTGTGACAATATATGTACATTTGTAATAGTTTACTGTACACAAGCTGTGATTCACCTATTGGGCAACAGATTATTTTTCTACATGACAAGGAGGCAGAAAAACAGACCAGGCTGACATGAATTAAAAGTACTTCATCACAGAAAAGTAATGAACACTAGGTGGTTTTCCTTAGTCATGAGAAGGGTATTTCCCAAGTCAAGCAATTCCCTTTCAGTTTCCTGCTCTTCTAAATCTCCAAGAGACAGGATTGCTCAGAATACATTGGAACTAAAACAACGAGACAGCACAATTCCCTTTGGGCCATGTCTTTAGCTCTGATGAGCAACTGGCCCTGAGGATCTCCCTCCACCTGCACTAAACCAACTCTTACATCAGTGGTGGTTACACACCTGCTCTTGCTGGAAGAGCTGCAAAACCCACTAGGCAGTTCTTGGCATAGCCAAGTGACTAAATCCACCTGAGTGTTTGCATGTTTTGTGAAAAATCACAGGGGGAAAAACCCCAAACCGAAACAGAAAATTACCCCTTTTCCACAGACCATTCATTCTCAAAACAGGCACAGTTCCTATTGTCCTAATAAGTTCCTCCCAAGTAGGAAAATCAGCCCATAAGGTAACTAAGTACCACTGTTTAAAAATTAGAATTTTTCCTAAATCTGGTGGATTTTCTATGAAACCAACTGAAAGGTTCATATGAGATAGGAGCATTCAGTCATTTGCCCACTCAGAGGATCTCTCTAAACTGAGGCACTGGTGTACAGCCTTGTGCTACTTTCTGCCTGAAAACCCATAATTAGTCATTTTGGTGCACTATTCTCATTTTAATCAAAAGCCCCTCACTTAAGCATGTCACTTCAGGTCTTGGCCCAAAGGCAAGTCAATGCTTATCTTAAAGGGTTAACAGCCAAGAGATAATATAATTTTAGAGGGGCAAACTTTGTCAGTATAAATAAATGATCAGTCAAAATTCTTGGTTTGAGGGTGTCAGGCTATCTTCACTCGCAACAATAGGGTATATTAATTACTCAATACTTAATTACTCAAGCATTTGCACATAGTGTACTGTCAAAGATGTATTCTAATGTAAGTGTATTTATCCAGGTTTATGTGAAAGAGCATGAGTATGGATATTGAGTAAAACATGTCATAAGTGTACTGTCTATCAGTTAGACCTGTGCATATTTCAGAATATTTCTTTAATATAAAATACAACTACATTGCTATTTTGATGTTTTTCTAACACATTCTGAAAGAACATAATCATTCTGCTCCAAAACATCCCTTTCCAAATATTTTCTTATTTTTTCTTATCTTGTATTAGCGACACTTACCATGCTTGATCATGAGACCTGGGAAAAAATAAAAAAAACAACAGGAAAAAGCACATCCTGGTGCAGTTAGTCCATTTTTCTTTAAACAGAGGACAAAACTGGTCTACACACACCCCCTTGCAATCACTGACCTATTCCTCTGCTGTAGTTTTAAGTCTTCATTATAAAACCCAGTGAAGCGAGATGGAAGGCACTGACAAATATCAGCATTAGCAGCAGTGAAACAATTTGTCACACCACTAAGACCCAGCCATTTGTAGAGTGATGGCCAGTAGAGAGTGCATGCTAAGAGCAAAATACAAATGCCTGGATCCTCCCCAGCACCTCTTTCAGCTATGTGTACAAACTTTTGCTGACTTTCTTTCCTCGTTTCTTTTCAATGTCAGCTGCTTTTTACCAATGCCTAAGCCAAAGTTGTTTACAATGCACCAAAAATCAAAGTTCCTGATCTTAGAGTCTTCAAGTCAAAGTACATCTGGTCTGGAAACAAGACTGTGTCTTAGGCCCAACTTCCATGTAAATACACGCACATCTAAGTGGAAAAACACCCTGTGTGTTACAGATTTGCTGAGGAACGTGCAGCAGTACCCTTATCATTCCTATCAAGTGTAACTCAAGAAAGACTTTTGAGAAGTTCAAAAGAAAAGCAGCAAGCCACAAGTTTAAATGAGACTCCATTAGGCAGAACTCTGCTCGTGACTCTCCCAGATCACTGTTTTTATTAGTAAACTACACGAATAACAGGAAAGCTACAGTGCTTACCAGGTTGGGTGTAGGCACCCATCCTGCCAGAGAGCTTTTAGATCTTGAATCCAACACTGCTGCTATCTGCTCTGTGAGAAAAAAACGGATGTAAACAAATGGAAATTTTGTGTTTGGCCAACAAAGGGGCTTTCCCAGCCAAAACTAGAATGAAGCTTTAAAGGTGTTTGGTAAATCAAAATGCTAAAAATTAATTTTCTTGTAATTTCTCCCTAATGTGAGTAGTAGTGACAGTGATCCCATGGTTTCACTGAGCTTCACTCATTACAGACTTAGCTCATGACAAAAGATTTGAAGAGCTGATCATCAATACATGACAGAAAAAAAATTATGAAATGTAAATTTTCTGCTGGTTGGAAGCATTCACTTTCAGTTATTTTAAATCAACTTGGACACACTTTTGAAAAGAGGCAGAGAAATGCTTTGTTTTGATCACAGAAAAGCTAAGACCATGTCTGTCAATTTTTCAGAAACACCACGTCCACTCATCTATGTACTGAGTAATGTCATGGTCTGACAATGTCCACCAAAATCTATTTGGTACAACTGAAATGAAACTCTTAAAAACTTAAATAATCTGATTTGCAGACAAACCTAGTCCCTGAATATATGTCATTAGAGCAGTACTTCATTCAGAAAAAGCAGATCTAGAGCACTCCATAAATCTATTTCTGCTTCCTCTGTGCAAAACCCCGGTTTCAGAGTTAAGAATCCAGTCCAATACTACAGAACAAACACATCTGAGAGAATAAACCAGATCAAAGGCTTGATCCTAAGTCTTTTCCATTGGTAATTATGGCTGAGTCAGTACTTCCATTTAGGCTGCCTCATACAGAAACCAAACCTATGCCAGAAAATTACTTTTAGTAGCTACAGTGTCCCACACATATGACCCCATTCATTTTGATGGCATTACTGACTGAAGGGCTTGTATCCCAAGCACGAACACAGCAAAAAAACACTGCTAACAGCACCTCATCTCCCCAAAGTTGCAAGAAATGGGTAAAATCACCCTTAATTTGCTGCCATTCAATGAACTGCTGAACCTTGCTTGCAAAAATCAGGAAATAACATGCCTCAAAAAGTATGCTACCTCAAAAAACCCACCACTTTTTACTAAAGAGTTTGCAACAAGACTAAGGTTAGAAAGGAGACTAACAACAAGACTAAGAAGAAAGGCTACCAGCAGTCTGACATGGATTCTCAGAGAAGAATCACCAAGCAACACAAGCAGGAAAAAACTTCTTGAAAAAAAAAAAGCTGGTTTTTTTTAGAATTGGGAATAAGATATTAGCAAAAGGAAAAACAGTGACAAGAATTGCCAAGAAGCAGAAATATAAATACAATTTAGGTGCTGGTCTGCACCCAAAAGCAGGACTGGTGAGCATCCCAAGCAGGCCAGGCTATCACAGGCTCTACATGAATGCTGACGTGTTCAGGATTCCAAGGGAGGGAGACATACACATGCTTCCATGCTTGAAAAATGTACTGCTTACATGTGCATACTAACACCTATGAGAAATGCAGTGATGAGTTCATGTAAACATTCCTTCATTTACCTAGATATATGTCACATGACTCTATAGCTGAGATATCACATGGCACCACGCTGGTGTATGGCAAGTGATAACAGAATATAACAGATAACTACTCAACTTGCAAGTATCATTATAACCCTGCTATATCTGCTTATCATTTTTTTTACTGAGGGGCAGTAGAGAAACCTTGGTTAGAGATGAGACCTGCATTGCTTTAAGCAAAGCAGAAATAGGAATTCAGCGCAAATGCCAAAAAGGTTCAAATCTAGCTCTAAAGGGAATTTACAAAGAGATGAATGAAGTCCAAAGCCTTTTAGGATATGACAACAAATCAAATTGAAAACACAGCTATTCCAACTAGCAATCTGTATGAACTTACATATTGCATATTGGTATACCTGCCGTGGAAGAATTTGGTTTAGCTATCCTAGTTAGGAAACTCTGAATTTAAGTTTTATTTGCTTCTCCCTTTTGAAAACAGAATACTATTTTCCCCTTTTCCTTTTATGGGCCACCAAATAACATGTGACCAAATGTACCTATTTAGTGAAAATGAGTTCCATTAGTATGTAATCTTATACTTGCATTGTTTTCTTCTGAAGGAAAATAATGGGGAACAGGTGGTGATGCTTAGCATCAGGCTCCTGTTTCTAGAATTACAATCTACTGGGAGCCACCAGCAATCTCTGAAAGCTGTCATAAGTGCTTGAAACTAGTAAGATCCAGAGCACACTCAATACATTAAAGCTTCTTTTTGAAAATTTAAGTAGGTGTGACAGGAGAAAACTGGCTGAATGGTGCAGGGATTCTAACGTGTCCCTGCAAAGGGTCGTGATTTCCTTCTGCATCCCACAATAAATAACTCAAGCTGGCCTCCATTTCCACAGCAGAAATTAGACATTTAAAAAATTCAAATAGGTACCATATGCACTATAAACCTTTCTGGTTTAGCATTCAAATGCAGACTCATTCACATCGTTGGAAAATATGGGATTTAAATTCTCCTAGAAGAACTTCAAACAGCTGTTCCTTTACACTTATTTATTCTTTTCTCAGTGCCACAAAAACAGCGGTGCCAATAAATATCTCCTTGATGTTCTTTGAAAACCTACTGGAGTCATACAGCATAAATAGTTTTACCCAGTGAGTCACAAAACCACACATCAAATGAACACTTCTTTGTTTTATCAATCCCATCCTTACCTTACCAAGTAGGAAGTGGTTTAGAAATAATTGGATATAACCGAGTTTTCCAACAAGTTTTCATGATAAACACAACACAGAAACACCAGCTAACAGATCTATCTATGTAAGCAAATAAGCATTATAGCCATGTTTTAAAACATGGCTCTGAAGCTGAGGGGTAGGACAAAGACAACATATTTGTAGGGCAGTTTCAACTGACATACAACTTTATAAAAACAGACATGGAAGGCTGGCTGGCATTCCTAACTACTGCTAGATGTCAGATATGCCAAGACACACACTTATAAGAGGAAAGAATTAATGCAGGCTTTTTTGGTTTAAAACAATAGGAATTAAAAGAATATGGAGTTTTTAGCAGAGTCAGATTTGCTGTTGGTAGAAATTTGTAATCTCCCACTAATTTCCACAGGAATATGACAAGTAGTACCTTGTAGTTAACAATTCACATTTCTTGCACATCTATATGAGACCAATTTTACATTTATTATTACTGTAGTTATTTTTGGGGGGACACTGTCAAAGCAGTTCCTTCAAGTAGAAATTAGTTCATGTTTCAACAATGCTTCTTTAACCAAAGAAACACTGGCTTTGTGCTAAATGTCCTTATTAGTCCTTCCACGTGAAATCAGGTTGCTGAAGTAAGGGATAATGTTAAACTGTGCCACCAGATCTAATTTCCTTAACACACTAAATTTTAATTTCCCCTCATTTATCACACCTATTAACCATCCAGACAGTAATCTTCTCTAGCATGTACATAAATAGCAAAGTTCTTGACCAAAAAGCAATCACAAATTACTATTGGTAATGAGTGAACCAGAAAAAGTGCACAGCCTGATCTCAGGAAAGGTTTAATCTCCAAGAGACAGAATAATTCTCATCCCCTTTGTGAACTGACTAAATTTAAGCTTTGGAAAACAATACATATGAAAGTACATTATGCCATTTTTAAAGCAACCTGTTTTATAATAATTTTACTTTATTTCCAGACTCCAATCTTACCTTCAAAACTATTTAGAAAAGGAAATTTGCTATGCTTTGAGCATTTAGTAAGACTGAATAATTAATTTTAAAATCATGAATAATTTAGTTTTCAAAAGACCAAATTTCTTTAAGGGTTTTTTTCCCCTAACAAGAACTGAATGTTTTGTGTTTTTATCAATACTTCTTGAACTTCTTTTCTGGTGTTTTTTCCTTTTTCTGTTACTAGAGATTGCAAAAGCAGTTCTAATAACAACACAGTATCAGCAAAAAAACCCAGAAAGTAAATTTTAAACTTCCTGCTTAATCCACATATGATAAACGGTCTTAGTATATAGGCACATATGTACAGATATTTAAGTCAAATATAATATTAAAAATATCAAACTAGCGTATGCTATTACAGAAGGAAAATGATAGATAATGTCTTTACTATACCACCCCTAAAATTATGTCCTTGGCTAAAATTTTGTAAGTATTTTAAAGGTAGAAATGCTTTAGTTACCTTCTTAAAATCTTTTCCTGACTAATCACTTTCTAAATCAATTTAAGCACAAATTCACCTTAAGCACAAAGATACTAGATTTAGTTATTATAAGTATTTGAAACTTATAATTATTGAATTGTTGAAATTTCCTTTCAATTCAGATGACTTGCACAGGGGGAAAAAAAATCAGTGCAACTGAGGAAAAATGGTATTTTCTAAGTTATAATACTTATGGTGATTTTTCTTTTTAGAAAAGAACACTTAGATTTCAAATTCACATGGCTGCTTGAAAAGGCAGACGAGCTATAACACTCCATTTTGACAGGATAACTGCCCCTTCAGTCCTTACACTACTTCTCCTCCCTCCATCCTCAATAAGATACTACTACTATTACTACTCCTAATACTGAACTTAGCTCCATGGAAGAAGTGAATTCCTTGGAAAAAAAAAAAAAAACAAAACAAGGCAACAATGATTAATTTACCAAGAAACTACAATATTAGACCAAAAGATAAACATGGGACTGTGTGTCTGACCTTCCTAAAAGACTAATTTTTGTTTGCCTTTCAGATTTTACCATCTTTCCTCAACGAACAAAAATCTACACTTTTCAAAACAAAGTGTTGAAAGATGAATCTGTTCTGAATTGCATCATTCTGAACTAGCTGATGGATGGTCCATACACATTAACCATTTATAATTCATGAGGGATAATATTCATGGTACCATGATTTCAACAGTTTGCTGACAAACAAACTGTTTAACTTTTGCCCAGTTTGCTTTTCCCCATAAGCAGAACATCAGTACCTTGTGGCAGCACACTTTGCAGACAAACTGCATTGCACCACATATGACACAGTTGTTCACCCTTCTCGGTTTGTAGAGTCTGGATCCAATTTTCAAATGAAAGATCACTTTGCTGAACATTTATTTTTCCTGTGGAATTGCTGTTTGGTGAATAGGCTGCTTTCAGCCTAGGGGGTTATTTATTTAGATTTTCATTCTCTTCAAAATGTTGGTGGAAAATGTTTGTCTGCTGGAGGGGTACCATATGCTTCTGATCTGAAGACTGACTGACTCCTACTGTGTAAAAAGTGAGTGAGCAAGTAGAAACACAGACAGAAGATTGAATGATCATTAAGTATCTAAATGAACTGGGAATTACACTCCCAGTTTCCAAAGTCTGTCAGATGAATTGAGTTCCAGTCCAACTCAGAGTCCTGGGAACCTAAATTTCTATGCACTCAAGAGTTTAATATAATATCAGAAAGAGATGGATGAGAGAGCATGAAAGCTGAGAAGGATATGAAATGAATGCAGCATAACCTGCTGATTCAAGAGCAAATGCAGGTTCTCAAAACAAATATTTTTCCTTTCTGCAATAAATTATGATATTGTTCTGCTTAGAATCTGTACCAATTGTGAAAACAGCACCTTTTTTTTTACATTGAACAACTAAACAGAAAAAAACAGATTCTTTTTATTACAAGAATTTTTATGTTAGGTATGCAAATTTAAAAATAAAAATGTGCCAAGGCATGTTTAGAAAAACTACTGTTTAAAAGCATATTGACTTGAACAGGGACATATTCAACCTGTGCACTTCCTATTAAACTTTATGACATTTAACATCTGTGTGTCTCTTCTCTAAAAGTACTCCCCATTGTGTAAATGTTTGGATTGGTTATCTATGTTATGATCTTCCAAGTGCTTTCTGTTCCTTAAAACATATATTTGTTTTGAAGAGGAGCATTTTACTGATGGGGAAATTCAGATGGCAAACACTGACATGCTTTTTTGAATCAATGCCATAGAAATTTAGCATAACTGATCATTGAGCCAACCAAGTATTATGCTTGAAGTCGAATCAACATAGCATTTGTGGCCCCATATAATACTATAAAATACTATAGTATTTGTGACCCTATAAAATACCATTTCACAGAGCCATTGAAAACACTCTGCTCAGATAGCTAACACACCATATGCACAAAAACAGCAGAATGAGCAAATACACACCATTAGCTGGGATTTTTTTTTCACCAGCAAAAAAGGTGTCAGAGATTTTAGCAAGCAGACAAGTTCAGGATAGCACGTTCCTTTCCAGGTGTGCTTTTGAGAAAGGAGCAGACTGGACTTGGTCTCATCTACCAAAATTCATGTACTGCATTAGCCATAAATGCACCAGATATCTTCACATCAATCAACTGGTCATAAGATGTCACACCTTGCTGTCAAGCACAGTGGAGAGGCAGCAGTCCTGCCGAGTTTTTTACTGAACCTGCATGGTTGGAATCCAAGTTTGAATGCCAAAGTATTTAAACATGTGTTTTAACCACAGCTTTTAACTCTTTTGGAGTTTGCAGGTGGAAGAGATCAAAGGAGGGTTTAAAAATCAATTTTTTAATACTATCAATACTCATTAAGTCAGAGATGGTGACCAGAGACTGCTGCAAGAGGAAAACAACAGAGGTAGCACAAAATTTTCTGTACTCCAACTTTTGCCTGATGCAGAGAAGGATCTGGTGAAAGCAGGGAAAGACATGCACACAAACATACACATACCAGCACTTACAACACTGAGAATTCTATTTAGGCTCCTAAAATCTCTGGTCAAATTGGCATTAAAGAGAAAACAGGAGATTATTGGAGTTTGACTGTAATCCTGAGCTGCTCTTTGTCCTCAGCTTTTTTTATCTATTTGTAGACAGAGCCAACCAACCCTGTACTTCCCTGGCATCAGAGTAGTTTCTATCAAAACTGTAACAACTTTGGAAACATCAGACTTTTTAAAAATTTGAAGATACTCAGCCCTCTGTATAATGAAAATTTGCAAGGGAAGGATTTACTCATTAGCAAAATTCTTGAGGAAATTAGAAAGAAAAGAAAAAAGACGCACCCCTTTCCCCCGCAAACCCCCAAAATCTTTCTTCTGATTAATGAATGAGTTGAAAATCTTACTCTTTTTAGAAAGTATTTACTTCTGTAGCTGATTAAATTTTAGAAAAAATCTTTGAAAAGTCTCCCCTGACTTTTGTATCCTACATACTTTGTAAATCTGTTCTAAGCCTCTTTGCCTCTTGCTTCTTTTTTCCATTTCCTTTTCATTGCAGTCATGTTTTCCATTTGCTGCAGCAACCTCTTTGGACTATTTAACATTTTGACTAGAAGTGTGGATAACAAAGCCACATTGGCATTCATGGGAGTGTTAACACTGATGTTCATGGGCACTGGAGAGGATAAGAAAATCAGTGCCTACTATCATAGACCCAAGGATTGGGTTCAGCTCAGAAGTTAAGTTTTTGCATCATATTTGTATATGCACATCCTAACAGAAGTACACAAAACACAAATGCATACCTTGAAGAAGATATACTTAAGTTTCCTGATAAATTAAGGCAACAAGCTGGGCTACTTATGATACTGATAAAAAAAATTCTTGATCTTTATGTTGATAAAAATTATTACCTGCATAAGTACACAAAAGTTGCTATAGCCTATCAGAGAAAAGTGGTCAGGCCAGCATCCAGCTAGATGCAAATACTCAGAGGAATAAGGTTATAGGCAAGCACAGAAGGACTTCTCCCAGTTGCATTCTCTCAGCTTCTGCCAACAGCCACTTAGACACATCTGAGGCTGGATGTTCAGTACCTACTAGTGGCACCTCTTGCCTCTATGTCTGTCTCCTCCCCATGTGAGCAGTTCCCACACATGGCTCTCACAGGATCTTGTGGCTCCACAACATGAAAAAGTAGTTCCTGGCTGTCTGATAATTTCACACTGTCTGCTCTTGGCTCTTCTTCTACAGCAAACATTGAGCAATTGCTCCCCACTCACCTTCTTCTGACTCTTCAGTACTTTATTTCTCTCCCTCCTGTTCTCCCATGGGCATCCCTTTTCCAAACTGGGTCTTTGCAATCTATTTACTTTCTCCAGTGTTTAAGCAGTTCTGGTGTTATGATCATCCCTCCTCCATTTAATCCTGACTGCTTTTATATCTTTTAACAGTTACTCAGCACATGAGATTAGAACCAGTTTAAAAATGCTCTCTGGTTTTTTTCCACTTCCTGATATTCCAATTGGATTTGTTTTAATATGTTCTTGGTATTTAATTTTTGTCTCTGTGCTGCTGCTTCACCATGAAAGATAGCTAAATTTACTCTAAATTACAGGTTATCACTTATGTGCCAAATTGCCATCACATGGTGCCATATTATATTGCTTTACACAATTAGAAATGGAATTTTACCCATGGGATCTATCTCTCAGATGGTCAGATGGCTTTTACTGCAACTCTGTGGTTCACTTAAGTTTTTACTGTTGTGCATAAATTTTTGTCAAAATTTCTGTGCCCATTTTCCAGAAAATTTGCCAGTAAGTTGAACAGCATCAGTCCTGAAACATTTATGTGAAGCTTTGCTCATAGCCTCCCTGTATAGTGAAATATGGCAGCTTAATCCTGGCTATTTTTGATCAATTATCAGTTATTCTAATCAGTTACGAAATGGGTTATACCTTGGAAATTCTGTTTTTTTAAAGTTTTTGTACTTGAGCTATAGCTCCATTGGCATAAGTATTTGAAGAGCAAAGATGGGGTAACTTGATTTTGATCGAATGTTCACAAAATGTCCTCTAGTAGCTACTCTTTAAATTGATTTCCTGACAATAGGGTTATTTAGGGCAGAAGGGGATCAAAAGTAAAAGCAGTGACCATTTTATTAACAAAGCAAACAAGAACACTTCCAATAGAGCCAAGAGTATCAGGAGCAGCTGAGCTCCCCATACTACAGGGACAGAGATGTGCATTGTTCCACTGACAAGGCATGAACTTTGTCCATGGCTGCTCTTGTCTGCTCAGACCGCTCAGCAGTGTGGATCAACCTGCATGAATTTCACCCCTGCACCCCCTCAGCACCCTTCAAGCCCTCTAGCTGCTGCCTCACAGAAACTGGCCTGACTTTTGATCAAGGGGTAAAATTCAAATTTAAAGGGTTACATTGCAAAATTAAAACAACCCCACAAAAAAACCAAAACAAACAAATAAAAAGCATTCACACATACACACACAATGCACAAACTCTACAACTTCAGAACCAAATACTGACCAGTTGACAGAAAGAGCACTGGAGGTCAAACCAAGGAAAGAGAGAAAATCAAATCCAGAAATTGTCAGTCTGTGTTGTGCAATCTGTTTTCACAGAATCAGCTAAATCTGTACTCGTGAATTCCACTGCAGCTTTTGCTCCTACCAGCCCTATATCCACGGTATCTGGGAAATGACTTAAACACAACTCTGGAGAACAGCATGGGACCAGTGCTTCCAAAAGGCCAAAGTCAAAACATTCACATATCAGAGATATGTGCCAGGGTAGCCGTCCCAGCTGCACAACACATGATGTGTCAACTGCTTTACACAGGGTGGGTCAGGAAGAGGCTCATTAAAGACAAGCTCTACAGCTTTCCTTGCAACATCTCTGCATCCATGTCCAATTTTACAGAAAAAAGAAAATAAAAAAAAATATGCTGGTTTAAGAAAAAAGTTACTCTGGATAAAGATTGTAACCCAGAGAGAAGGGCCAGCGTAACCATGTCTGCTATATTAGATATGACTTATAACTGATTTTTTTGATAATTATTTCATCATTGAGGCAACAGCATAAATTATTCTAATTAAACTTTTCTGTAATAATAATTATAACAAATTATTCTGATGACCAGACTCGGACTACCTTACATAGGTGATGAAGGAGAATAGAGGTCCTTGTTCCTGAGCATGCTTTGCACCGAGTCTCAGATAGATGACTTCCTCTGAACTTCTCTTGTGCATGGCAAAGACCATGACTACACTCCCTAAATGCATGAAGAACCTAATTCCCACTGAAAACATTCAGGGAGTTAGGTACATAAGTACATTTCAGACTTACCCTATCGGTAAACAGGGCCAGACCTTTGAGATGGCTTTCTGTGCAGAAGTGTGTGGCACTTCTTGGATAAGAAGGGCAATAAAGAAGCATATTTTGCAGAGCAAAGAGCTGAAGTGTAGCATTTCTGGCAGCATGAACTTGTGTCTATGGCCAAACTTTTTTGGTGCATTGGCTGGAAAACAGTGCAGGAGGGGAGTGAGTTACATCACTTTTGTTTGTTTGAATTGTCACCACCATTATGGATGCTACCCTCAGTGTACCTGAAAGCTGCTCCAAACAAATTAAGACATCCTCACATGGCTATTAAAGTAATGTGTTTTCTCTCATTTTAGCCATCCTTGACCCTTCTGACCTTTTAACAGTAAAATAGACTTCAACCCCACCAAACTTAAAAGCGATTAGGGCACCCAGATCTGGAACTCACACCCCACTATCTCACACCTTTCATACAATGTCTCCATTGACTTCTAGTCATCTAAAACCTTTAAAACACAGTCAAGGCAGTGCTATCCTGCTTACCTGTGTATGCCTATTGGAAGTGGATTTTGTGGGTAGATCTCCAAGACACAAGCCTGACAGTGGATACCCCCTCCACTGTCAAATGGCATCTTGGCTGCCTGGGACTGTCTGTGGCATAAGCCTATCAGAGATTTTCAGAGTGCTAATCCCTCTTACACAGACAATCTGCAGCCCATTTGCAGCTCTGTTTTGGCTTTATTTTTTAACAGGGCCTTAAAACATATTTTTCCTTAAAATGACAACGTTCTTTTTTGCCCTCTTTGTTCATGGGGCTTTGTGCACTCATAAACAGTTTAAGAGTTCCCTTCACACCTGGAGTGCACATGTGTGCCTGAAATAAAGATTCTCTTATCTATTCTTCACTGATAACTTGAGAGGATAGTGCTTAAGAAAAGGCATCATCCTTTTAAATGCATTGGACAAAACCAAACCCAAGCCCCAAAGCTACAGCAGTGACAGCGAGGGCAGTGTGTCTGGGGAAGGAGGGATCCTCAGAGTTAGAGCAGAGAGGCTGAGAAGAGGGTAAGCATACCTGCACCTCCTTTCCAGGTGGCAAATCCTGCTCAAGGACACAAGCATGCCTCCTGTACCATCTCAAAGTTTTGTTCCATCCTTTATTGACCTTCCTGGGCTCTGTATTGCGTATTTGGAAAATCATGCTGAAAATGCTTCCCAGTTAGCATATCGGAGCTATGCTGAAGCTGTGCTGCCACTCAAAACCCTCTTGCTCAGGAAATGCCCCCCATGGACTTGTTTCCTCAGCAGGAGGTGGACCAACATGCAATGGACTGCAGTGCCTTGACTTCTCAGCTGCTTCATGCTGTTATAGCTCTGCTTGTGCTGACATCACCAACCAGCCCCAGCAGAGGAAAACCCCAAGCCAGCCTAACCACAGAACAGTTTGGGACTGGCAGGACTTTCTCACCCTCTTGCAGCTTAAGCATCAGTACAAAGTCTGAGGGAAATTTTTCTCCGCAGAGAAAACCTTAATCTGGTTAGACAAGATCACACACTACAGTTTGATACTTAATAAACTGTCGTGAAGCTATAATACAAGTAATCACTTGGTCACTTATCCTTTTAGCAATAAAAAACAATTGGGACTGAAGTTCAGTGGCAATTTGTTGCAGCTGCTGTGGCCAGGACCCTCTCAGAAAGTAATTTCCAGAGTATTCTTCTTGTTAAAAAGCCATTTTCCTGGCGAGGAGTGGGATGTCTGGAAGATAGCAATGGGGACAAATCCAAGCACAGAAGTTTACAAGCATTCCTAAAGAGCATTTTAAGAACTCTGTGTTTATTTAAACAATTACAAAAACATTGTATGCAGCTAAGCAGTTTAGTACTAACCACCAAACTAAAAAGTAGACTTCTAAGCCTTGGCAGTTTTTCTCTTTACCTGTAATATGACATGAGGCAACATCAACATTTGGCTCCATATGGAGAAAGTGTGGAGAGAGGATGGCAACCTCCTGTTTTCATGGTCCTTCCTTGGTTCCCAAAATTTCCATTCCTGCATCCACACTGTCTCACCCTACCACAGGTATTAGTTATGAATAATATAAAAATGGAAATTTAGCTTTGTTGGGAGTAACAGCAACTGAACAGGTCTGAAGGAACAACTTTCAGTCTCACTGGGCAACTCCATTGCATTCAGTTCACGCAGAGTGGTTGGTTATGTGAGCCAGATGGTGTCATTATTGCTACCTCAGTGGATGATAAACTGAAATTTAAGAATGGCAGGTCTGGTAAAACATGACCATTTGATATGTCCTGTCTTCCCTCCCTCCTGAAGAATGACAGGGAGATGATGTTTGAAAAAGAAAGGAAGTACGCACCCAGTACTCCTACCAAAGTGTAGGAGAGTAAAAGACTCAGCTCAGTCTCTGTGTGGGCAACCTAAAACCCCAGAAGACAGAAATAAACACAAACTTTTACTTTTTGAGGCAGAAAACAGCATCCTGAGTCCACAGCAAACTGGGTGGGAGGGCTCTGTGCTCTCATTTTCAAGCCAAAAGAAAAGAAACAAAGAAATATGGCAAGTTGCATATACTAATCCTGACAGGTCAGGCCACTGCAGAATGTCCAGTTTAGTATCTTTTCAGACTGCCAAGAAGAGGTGTACCATTTGCTGTAGGAACATATAGCAAAAAACCCCCAAAAACGAACCCAATTTGGGCAGCTACCTTGCTCTATGCAAAAGGAAAAGTAAAAGAGATCTTCCCCAGCAGATGCACTACTTTCCCTGACGCTGTTCCAGTTACGGAATGAGATTCCAAGAATAAAAGTTTCCTGCTGGAACATCAATGCATTGTGTTCACAGTTCCTTTAAGAGATCTCCACTGTAGTCATTTCAGATTGCAGAGAGGAGATCATGCTGACAGCAAGTCATTGCTTTACTCAAGGCAAGCTGCCAAAACACGTAGAACTGAACCCTGTCCTCTCATTCACTGGACCGATAAATATGCTTTTAAAAGCATGCACAGCCTGGTTCACACTTACATGATGCACAGAGAATGAGGCAGAGGGCTTGCAGAGTGAAGCAACACCTCATTCCCAAGCATGTGCAGAGCAGTCTGCCTTTGCTTACTGCTAAAAATGCTAAACCAGTGCCATTTGCACTACACATGTGCAACATGCATGTCTCAAAGATTCATTACTATGCATATGAAAATTCAATCATATCAAAGCTTAGCTTTAAGAAAGTCCCAAGGGGCTGAACCGTGTGCTTATGTGCTTTGAGGGGGGGAAACCCAACAACTTTTAAGTTTTTTTTTTTCTTTTTTGTAGCATTGCTCTGCTCTTTCCGTTAGTAAGAACAAAATAGCTGCTGAATGAGTGAACTCCATGTTCCCACTGCGTATTTGTATTCCATTTATTTTCATAACTCAAGTTCTGTTTGTGTGAACACAAATGTATAAATCATAGATGGATTTAAGGCCTATCCCCAAAAAACAGTAACCAAGATGAACAAAACTCTGTATTTTATTTGAAAATTGCTGTGATTTAGTATTTTGCTGTCCCTTAGTATGAACACATGTATCCTTTTAAGCCATCTTGCTCACTCCCTAACACTACATTCTGTAGCCCATTCTGAAGGAAAGAATTCTGCAATTAGCTTGGAAATACCATAAATCACTTATTTCCACGTGTCATTACCATTTGAAAATTGCCTAATGTTCATTACAATTTCCATTAGAATAAATTTGACCTTCAACCAAAAAGGAAGAAGTTACACTGAAGAAAAGTGATGGTCTGGGGACACACACTGCCAATGCACATCCTACACTTGGTGAAAAAAAGATGAGATGAAGTTCATGGTCTCAAATAGAAATAAAAACTTTTTCAGGCAAAATTAATTTTAAAAGAGTAGCAAAGCAAACCTTCTGATCTTCTTGGCTTTTGTATTGGCCTTTCACACCCATGGATATTAAGCTCATAGAAGTTTCCTATAGGTTTCAAGCTAAAAGTACCAGAAACACCACCTAAAACACAGCAGTAAAAGACAAAGATTTCAAAAGGATTATCTTCAGTTCACAAAAAAAAAAGAATAAATATAAAATTCTTAATACACTTGGAATTTTACCAGTGCAGGAAGAGCAGAATGATGGCTTCTAGCTTTGTCCACCATGTCGATGGTGTCACACAAACTCCAGCTCCTTAAATCCATCTTAAACATTTCATGACTGCAGTGCCAAAACCAACACAAAGCTCCACAGGACATGGTGACAAGCCTACAATGATGGCAATGATGGGCCAAGCAGGGGCTGCTGGCTCCAGGTGTGTCCCACCACACCCTGATTCCTGCCAGCCAGAGCCCGTGTGTGCATGCAGGCGGTAGCATGGACTTGGTAGGGACCTTGGCAAGCACATGCAGGAGGGGAAGCTCTCTGTTTTCAAGGTGTTCTCCAAATTAACAATTTTACATATATCTAAAATTTGTTTGGATATACTGAAAAAAATAAGCAGATATACCAAACCTGGAGAAGAAAGGCGTGCTAGAAAACCAAACAGAAGCAGAAGCTTCATGGGGCTCCTCCTTTGCAGAGCTAAATTCCTCCTGAACAACACTTCCAGGGTGAGGCATTTGTAAGAACAAGTGTAAAAGGACCAAAGTCTCTATTGACAAGCCATGAGATACGAAGTGCTTGCAAGACACATCCGGTGTTGAGATAATTAAGATCAAAATTAAACTTGTGCTATATTTGCATCTGCAAAGCATCAGTTAATAATCAAACATAATGAGTTAATCAGACTCACTTTTCTGAGAGGAAAATGTAATCATGCTTCATCGTCTTCTGTGTTGTCATTAAGCACTGACAGACTTTCCATACAGAAACTGACTCTTCCTAAGTACTTGCACACCCAGCAGCACATCAGCGTTCTAGAAATTTTCTAGGCAATGTTGCAAAGCTAATATGAAATACTGGCAGTAAATCTACTTTATAGGAGCTTTTGCTCTATACTATGACATCAGTTAATAATAACAATTTGAAGGGGACACCAGGAAGGAGATAATACTCTGCACCCCATTTTTGCAGTTAAGAGGGAAGCTAGTAGGTTATTTAGCAAGACTGCTGCCAGTAAACCAGTATGTCACCCAGATTTCTAACACCAAACAGCAAGAGCAAAGAATTAATCCTCTGGTGGCCTCTGCAGATTTAGCAATTCTGTATTTTTTTTAATTAAAAAAGGCATTGCTGGATTGCTGGATGTAATTTCTAGCTATTTTAATTAATTTATTTTTAATCCCATGAAGAAATAATTTTTACTGTCTTGGTTGCTGGCTATTTAATATATTGTGGTTACATTTTTGGTGTCTTTGGTACATTTTATTGTAACAGTGTCAGGGCACTGCATTCAATTACTACATCTCATGCTGCTTTACTTGCTACAAAGCATCATCCAAACATTTTCTAGCAAGTCCTTGTGGGTAACTATGTCCTGTCCAAGAAACACATGTATGTCCATGCGTTAATAGGTATGAGATCAGTATCAAATTAGTCATTTGAATAAATGCCTCTTAGGTTTGGTTTCTGTGGTCTTGAACCTCTTAGCTCAAGCTGCAGTATAATTAAAAAAAAATAAACACATTTTAACATTTAATCCAGTGCATTTGGAATACTAAGGCTTATCTGATAGCTGTCTGTTGTGCCTCTACAGCACTAAAACTTGTCCCAGCTTTTCACTTCTCTCTCCCTTTTCCAGACCTCATTATCTCTTAGTCAGCCCCACAGATGTGTCAGTTCCCTCTACTGGATGTCCCAGTTCTTCCCTTCATTACTACTGCTCCCATCATGTTCATGGGGAAGGGAAAGTCTCAAGGGGAAGCACAAACCCAAACAGCTATGCAGTAGCAAAGGGACAAAGGGAATGAGAGACGCATCTTGCTGGGGAATGAACCGAAGCGACAGCTTGTGGCCAGGAGGAGGGAAGGGAAGAAGAAAATAGCACCCATAGATTAAAGAAGGAAAATAGCTGGAAATAAAGCTTGGTAGGTCACAGCCTACCAGATCATTAAAGGTAATTGAGTGTGAAGGCATGCAAACTCCAGCATTGACAGAGGGGACACGTCTCAGAGGAGAGAGGGGACTAAAACCCAGAGGCAAGAAGTCTAAAAGATGGTGAAGTGAATTAAAGAGGCTACACAGTCATCAACCAGGAATCTGTGGAATGGCTATGCCTTTCAAGCATCGTACAGTATGTTCTGTTTTTCCTTTCAGGTTCTGTTTTTCCTTTCAGGTTGCATCTCTATAGTTGAGCTACATCACTCTTGTGGGAGACCTTGCCCAAACATAGTGGAAGCTATAGCTAACACACAGAAAAATTAATCTATCTTCACTGTCAATTATGACCCTGTTCACTGTATCATATTTTCCTAGAGAGGGATATATCCAGAACACTTTCACAGACAGCTCACGGAACTGAGGTGCTGGATATCCCTAGAAGCATTTCTCTAAATCAAGTTTTGAAAGGAAATAAACAGCTGACAGTATATAATCCTGACTCCCCCAAAGTAACCTAGATTAGCATGCACTGTACAATACTGGCTTTGAGCAAAAATTTCCCTTGTGCAAATGCTGTAGACACTTTCTGATTCTCTGTGAAATTGGGGAAACATTAGCAGTTTGTAGAAAAGGAAAGGCAGCAGTGACAGTAAAGAACAGTGAAGAGAATGAAATCTCACCGATTAGCACATCAGTGCTTCTCATTCTCTGCTTATCCAAGGCAGTAAAGGGAATAAGACCAGAAAATAAATAATATTCCTCAGAAAGACATAAAAATGTTAAGTCTTACTAAAATCCCCATTTGCCCCGCCAGTCTCTCTGCAAGCTGGATCAACTTGCTTTGCTCATGTGAGTATTTTCATTAATTTAAACTGGAACTTTGCCTGACAAAAGAGCGCTGGATCTTCCCTTTCTGGGCAGAAGCACTGTAACTACCAGCTGAAAAACATCAACACTCCAGATAAGCCATCAGCTATTGTATCAGTTGATTTATTGCTGATTAAACACTCCCAAGTTGCTCCTAGTCCTGAAAATTAACATAACTGAAAAGCAAATAGGTTGTAGGCTGATGGTCCTTTCATCAGTTTTGGTGATTTCCACCACGTGTAAGTCCAGACCTGAAAGCACAGCTCAGAGACTTCACAACAGCAAAATTCTATTAATTTGTCTTTAACATGCATATCCTTGGTCTTTGTTAAAACTATTTCCTAGTTGTAAACAAGACACTCAACTCACCATCTAATGTTGCCAAGATATAAAAGATACTCTTATTTTTGAGACATTACAAATTCCACTAATTCAACAGATTGTTTTAGAAAGAAATGCATAGGCCTGCTCTTTTTCAAGTGGCCTGGTAAACTTCAGTGCAAAGTCCCATAATCTAAACAAATTAAATACTAACCTAATAAGAGAGTACTTCAAAAAAGATTATGAAAATATGATGTCTTAATTGGTTGATATGCGTGACCCTGCTGTTAAAAAAATGCAGCGGCTTACCAGCCCTACAGCGGGAAGTATCACCAAAGAGAAAACCTTTTCAGAAAAGACACTCTTTTTCTCTTCTCTTTTTTATTTTTTCTTTTCTTTACTTTTTTCTTTTCCTATTTTCTTTCCTTTCTTTCATTTTCTTTTACTTGTCTTTTCCCTTTTTTTCCTTTTTCTATTGCAATTCTCCATTAACCGTGTTGCTTCAGGCAGGTGGCCAGAAGTAGCATCTAGAATTATTGGGAGCAAATCTGTGTCATTTTCACATACATCTGTGTGAGGCCATGCCGGATCTGGGGACAGAATCTTAGAGAGAGGGTAAATTCAGTGCTGACAGCCCTTGATGGGAGGTCAGGTTTTCCTCCCTGGGAGTCACAGCCACCAATTCTCTGGGGGTCTTTGCTTATGCTACAAACATGAAATCTTAACATGCATGACACCTCCTCTACCACTACAGATACTTACAGCGCAGTCTCTGATTTAAAGTGTGCCTTGTGAGCTCATGCCAGTAACTAGAAGCACCCAGAAATCCCAGTCCAGGCTGGCAAGTTAGGGGCAAATCTTGCAAATACAATCAGTGGGTAGCACAAATTGTTTTTCAGGAACTGGGTGAATTATAATCAATTATTCTCAACATTGCGCTGAACACACTGTGAAGCACTGAGGATGTTGTACATGGGGGAAGGTGGCAAGACTTCTCCAAAAGGCAAAAGCTGGGCAGCACAGACTCAAAAAACTCATGAGACTGCTAACACTCAGTGGGAAAATAAGACCTGCATTTGGACATTTTGTGAATTCGTTGAAAACAAAAGGAAATCCAAGGAGAACATATAAGAAGGTGCATTGGGCACCTCTATCTTCTCAAGGCGATTCAACATAGCAATGTAATTGTAATTAGTAAAATGTGAATTAGAGAAAAGCACAGTACTTTAGTAATATGAAACTTCATCACAGCATCTCTTGCTAAACTTTGCTTAGAGGTAAGGAGAGGCAACCAAATTCTGGGTAAATTATAAAGCAGTTGAGGCTAGGAAAAAAAAGCTTGGAAATTTCTCACACACAAAAACCAAAACTACCACTACTGTTACTATGCCTATGCACAAAACCAAATTATAACATTCAATTATTAGGAAGCTGATGTGAAACTTTAGCAAATTCAGTGGATTACTTGAATTTTCAGCTTCTCTGCTGTTATAAGGAAAATTTATGCCAGTACAGACCCTTCAGACATTGAGTATTTTGCCTTTTTAGTGCTGAATACTGGCACACTCTCTTGCTGCTACAATGTTGCATATGAAAAGCAGCTGTATTTAGAGATACTAATAATACCCAATAAAATCTACATTTTCTGTAAAAGTCTACCTCTTTCAACATCACAACATGAACATTCGTACCATCCAAGTTAAGACTTGGAAGAACAGGACTGATGACTTAAAGTGCTGCTTTGTAGTTAAGCGCAAAGATAGTTGAATGAAGATTATTTTCTATCACAATTGCAAGTTTCCAGGCTGGGTAGAGAGGAAAGAAGACTGCACAACCGAGTCAGGGTGTTGTGTTTTTTCCTCTTAACCTTCTTTTTCTTTTTCTATAACCTTTTCTATCTTCTTTCCATTCAAATTCTCATAACCAAACAAAACTTCCACAATCATTGGAACATCTTCTGGACAAGGAACATAGAATTTGTTTTCTGTCTTATTAAACAAAGGACTGCACCTTAAAGTATACCACAGGGATAGCATGCTTTTTTATTCTCACCAAGGATAAAGATACCAGAGATCAACTTGCCAGGTGTGATTTCTAAAACCAAGTTTGTTACACTGCTGTGAATTTTTTTACTTCATGTTCAAATTTTCCTCACCTATTTAAATTCAACTCATTTACTATCTTGAGAGTTAACAAGAAATTTCTTCCTTTGCTTCTGGCAGCCTTTTGAAGGAGTCAAAAAAAGAAATGCTGAAGATGATAGTTTTTTAGATTGCTCTTTCTTCCATCAGTTATTAACCCTACAGAGAAAAATGAATGGTTTAAACCTCCCACTTGCACAGTTCTTAACACCTATTACAAGAATATATTGTCCCAGGCAAGCCCAATGAAGTAAATTAATTAATTTAGCATATTAAAGCTATGAAAATAATATGAGGGGGAAGACTAGCAATTATTTACATACAGCACATGGACAGACACTCGAGCAATGAAACCATGTCCTACCTCTCCTTGCCGGTGATAGTGCTTGGGAGGTTTTCCCATCTGCTCTAGCATTTTGCCCTTCTTACTGCTAGCAAGCATCAGTCCCTGGTGGATGCCTGCAGATCTGTTGGTTGCCTGAGTTGGAGCCTCCCCCATCAGGGTGGACTTGATGGAGTTCACCTTGGAGCTGGAGCTGTCTAGCTGGGAGCTCTCCACGATCAGGACCGCGGCTAGTAAGAGGAGACAGCAGGAGCACTTATTCCACATCAGCACGATCATCTCCCCTCCCCCAAAAGGATTATCTTTTTTTCTCCTTTTTTTCTTTTCTTTTCTTTTCTTTTTTTTTTTTTTTTTTTTTTTTTGGCTATGAAAACAGAAGAGAGGGGGGAAAAATTTTTTAAAATATCTCCCGAAGTTGATAAGGACGCAATGGATTTCAAAGCCACTCAATGAACTGCTGTTCTGTGACCCGGGAGAAAAATATTTTTAAAAAAGAATCCCCTAGGAAAAAAAAAAAAAAAAAGTGACAAGTCTATAGGCAGTGAGCAACTGTCAGGTCTGTGATGCCTTTTTCCTCCAGATCTTCGAGAAGTCCAGGCAATGAGAGCAATTATGCTGCGAAGGAACTGCACCCGGGCAACTCCCCGCCAGCACAGGCACCAGCACGTTTGCTAAAGCTTCAGAGGAAGAGTGAGCGACTTCCCCCCACTCCTCCTTCTCTTGCTGCTCAAGCCAGCAGAGAGGAAACTCAAACCAGATCCAATCCAAGCAGCACCGGCAAAAGCTGGGCTTAGTTTTCTCTCACTCTCTCCCCCCTCTTTACTTTTTATTCCCCTCCTCCTTTTTCTGCCTTTTGCCTCAGCAGTCAGCAGGAGTGAAAGCGCCCGGTCTCCTCCTACTCCTCCTCCTCCTCCTCCTCCTCCTGCAGCCCGGCCGGTGCGGGGTGAGGGGTTCTGGGCATCCGGCGGCGGGACAGCCCCAGCGCCAGCCCCACTGGCGGCGGGAGCGCCGAGACCCGGCAGAGGAGGCAGAGTCCCCGTCGGGCTTCCTGCGCCGCTGCCCCTCGCACTCGGTGGTCTCGAAGTCTCTCGCTGGCCCCTCCGCAGCCCGCAATCCCCATCCCCGGGGGGACACGCCGCGCAGCGCCTTCCGTCCCCCTTCCCTCCAGCCCGGCGGGTTCCCCCTCTCGGCGGCGAGGTCAGCCCGGGCCGGGCGTGCCCCGCTCCCGGCTGCGGCTCCTGCCGTGCCGACCCCCTCCCCGACATCGGGCAGCCGCACTGGGACGCTTGTCGAGGTGCCCCGGCTCCCCAAAGCGCTCGGACGCGCAAAGTCCGTCACACCCGCAGAACTGGGAAGGCGCGGGGCCGGCAAGCGAATCCTGCCGAACCTGCTGCCCGAGCCAGCGATGTCCGAGCTAAGGGCACGTCCAGCCGAGAAGGCTGCTCTGCACTCTCCCACACCTGCCCCTTCTCATACCACAATGTCAATATCAATCCAAGACACTTTCTTCGTATCCACCTTCCCCATTTCTTTGGCATGAGCACACATTCGATTGTAATAAAACCCCCAGTGCTACGAAGATGCACACCATCCAACGCATCACCTCGCTGCGGCACCAAAACAGCGCGTTTCAGAAACAGAAGATATACAGGGACACAGAGCATAAAATTAGCAGAACGGTACAGCTCTTAACTTTTCCCTGCAAAAGCTCTAGAAAAAAGCAGAGAACATCACTGTGAGGCACTCAGTTACTGCCATGGAGCAGCTACAAGCCCTTGTCCTTCCCCTGGACATGTGAAAGGCGGTGGAGGGAACAAAAGATGGAGAGGGGAACAGCGTTCTTGCTGTCCCACATGTTCTTGTATAAACATTACCTTGTCTGGGAACAGTGGAGAGAATTTTCATGCTTTTCCCCTCTTCTGGAGGGCCCCTCCTCTTAATCAATCATTTCCTCTTACTCTAGCCATTTACATAGCAGAAGGGGGGAACAAGAAATGTGCATTTTGAAATTCCATTTATTCTAAATTAACTGCTGTGCAAATGGCAGTTGCCAAGGCAAGAAAAACCAGAAAGGAGCCGGGCACCGTTTTGGCCTCCAGTGCTGCTATTCCCTCACAGTGAGCAGAAGCTCTCCTGGGGACTTGGGAGCTCTCTGCAGGAATGCCCCAGGAACCACACCACCTTGGATAAGGTTTGTCAAATGTTGTCTAGCTAGCATCATGCGACTACTAGCAATGGGTCCTAACATCATGGACTGTATTATATTAAACATAGCCCCTTGTGAAGAATGGAGGAATTTGTGTCTTTATCCACAGCTCAAATATTAGAATTGTTTGAGAGAATTTAAATCCATCTCCTGGGGCAGTTTTTGGATATTTTATCTTCTTTACCAAATTATCTCTTCAGGGGATTACTACTTTTTTTTTTCTTGTTCCTTTAAGGAACAACTGAAATGACATGTCAGCGCCAAGACTGAGTTTTAAACTCTAGGAGTTTTAAACTCTCCTACAGAGTATGGCACTTGGTCTGACTCAGGCTTCAGATGAGTTTGGGTTTACTGGGTTTGAAACCAAAAGAAATTTTATTTGACTTGATTTCAAAAACTTAGGTTCAAAATTAAAATTTAAATTTTTTTGTACTCAGTTTGGCAAAGAGCAAAGAATGAAAAAAAACCCCTCAAGTTTGTCTTCTTCATAGCATTTCCTTTTTTTCTATCTTTGTGCCGCTTCAAATAAACTAAAATTACCTTTCAGACTTAATTCTTGGTAATGCTTGGAGACATTTTTAAGGAAATGTTTCTGAAAAATCAGAAAGGAATTTGCTACTTCACAGGGAAGAGATATAAGCCAGTCTTTTTCGATTGTTTTTGACTTGGCTTTTGACACCCAGGCCTCATGGCACTTCAGCTCTCCCAAACCCAGTAGGAAACAGTCATCCATGCCCACAGGAAAAGCTCTAATAGGTAATGATACGGAAAATTCTTATCTCACCTGTGTTTCTCTTACCCAGGAGGGAACACAAATTTTTAAGTCAGTGGTAGAGTAATATCCACCAGAGTTTCTTAGAATAAGGGAAGATTATAAAGAGAACAAAATAATTTGATGAGACATGCAAAGAGAATTCACGCCATTAAAAACACAATACAATGACCTCATGCAAATATCATGCAGCTCTTCTTGCAATAAATGGACATGGGTGGTATTAAAAAAGACACACAGCACGTAAAGGATCAGATAGTAAGTAGACTTTAAATTAATTAAATGTATGTTTAAAACCTTATTAAAATTTTTACTTGTGTTAATAAATGGAAAACTCAAGCCACATCACAAGTTTTTAGAAGTAAATAACAAAGTCCTTGTGTATCCACAACACTTAGAAATTTGAAGAAACCTGGGAAGGAATGATCAAAGCTTTTCAGCTATCTCAGAAAACAGGTGCCCCAAACTCATTTTGTCAATCAGTCCGGATTCACTGAAGTATGAAGTTCATCAGTCAGTTGTATTCAACTAAGTTTCTGGGCATTAATTTAAATTTAGTGGGAACAGAAATGGGTAACTTTACAACAGGGCAAGACCTATCTTGTAACTCACTGCTCTGAAGGGAAGATATTTTGCAGCATCTCTGAGGAACTGGGAACAGGTATTGCTTTATTAGCCTGACAGACATTTCCCTCCAGAGGAAGCAACAACCCATTTCACTGCAGGGCAGCTGCTTCCAGACCAACAGGATGTTCAAGACCACAGAAAGCAGAAGTAGATGGGCAGGACACTAAATCTTTGTTAGAGAGGAGCTTTTGTTTTCTCCCTTTAACAAAAGCTTGCAGTAGAGAAATACTTGTAGAGAAACTAGCTATTTGTAGTTTGATGGGGAGTTTTTTGTTTTGTTTTTTTCCCCCCACTTTTAACTAGCATTCAACCCACACCTTTTCTACTTCAAACTGGTCAAATACAGACTTTCAAACTGACACATAAATTGCCTGTGCTCCTCACTTCAGCAGCCCTGATGCACCTCAGAGTCTGTATACAGACTGATTTCACAATATCCACTTAAATAAGACAGTATGGAGGCAAAAATATCAAGAAGCATCTCTGCTTTTTAGATTTATGACTGTGCCACTGCAACTTATGTTTTGAGAAACATCAAGAACTTCTAAAACATAAAAATGCCACAGGGTACATTGTGTTTCGCCATGGGGCTCCTCTACCAGAGAACCAAGTGCATGGAGTGCACTAAGCAGAGGTTGTCATACTACACATCATGCAGAAACAGTCTACCTCTAAGTTCTCCTCTAATTTTGATGCCTATTCTGGAGAAGCTAAGGCCCACATACTTCGTGTGTGATTAGTCACACCACCCAGAGCAATTCAGTATTGCTCAAAAGGACACTTTGCAAGTAACCATACAGAATAATGGAAGCAGCACTACCCTCCAAAAAAACCAGCGTGAAAGGCAAATCCCACATCACATGTGGGAAGGTCACGAGAAATCTCTCACCAAGTCCCATCCTGCAGGGACTGAATCTGCTCCTCACCACTGCATACATAACCACAAATCTTCCTGGGATCCTCCAGAGGTGGGACTTATCCCTTGACTCTGGGTACATTCCACAGTAACTGCTGCTTCTTCCTGAAGATTTTCAGCAGGCAGAAGGAGAGAGAGGCCGAGCTGGTTACAACCCAGGCACAGGAGCCTGACAGCCAAGAGGGCTTCGCTCGCTCATTAAATGCCAGTGAGACCTCCAGTGCAAACACTGAGAACTACATCAGCGGGCCACAAGTGTTCAGCTCTCCTTTCATGATAAAAACCACATTTATTGCAATACAGAACTCTGCATTTGAATCTCTTTGGAACTAAACTAGCATGCTTTCTGTAAGAAACATAGAGTTTTTCATTTGTCTCACTTGCACCCATGCAGAGGAGACACACCACAGAGATTCTCTTTATTTCTAAACCCAGTATTCATTCCCTGAATAAATGTTGGAGGTTTAAATGGTTCAAACACATACTTCGTTTTCACAAATGCTTTGGTGCTTCTTTTAATTAAGCTTATTTATAAATTTAATGAGAGAATTGAGTGGCCTTAAGCAAACAGAAGTTTTGTAGAATTTTTCCAGTTATACAACTTATTCTTGACAAAAAAAATGCATAAAATTTATTTAAATTTGGGGTACTTTAATTCACAGATATCAATATTTTAATTCCTTTTCTACTGTCTCATTGTTTTTCTTTGCCAGGGAGTTCCATTAAGTTAATTGTAGGCTTTTTTTCATTTTTCTTGCGAGGAGAATAGGATTTGGTGGGGGGAATTTGGTGTCAGGAGAGACATGGAAAAGAAAAGCAACCTTTTGTCCTCTTCCCCTTCCTTTGACTCTGAAAGTTTTAAAAGACAAAATATTTGGAAAGGGCAGAATCTAGCAGAAGTCAAGACAAAAGGAAGAAATGAAGGAACAGAAGAAATTGATAAACCAAATTTAAAGACAAAAGAGAAATAGAATGTAATGAAGAGATCCTTTACCTGACCTCCTCCAAAGGGGCAAAATTACACTGTAAATGTAAAATATTATGGGCTCGATTACAATCCTGTGTATTTTACAGCATCTACATTTTAAGCCATGTGACTTTAGTTGAACCCTTTTTGATTTACACCAGCTTTAGTTCACTCTAATGTCCTATGTTTTTCTTTCCCTTAAACAAACAAAATTACCTGTTCTTCAAATTAAATCTGTTTTTAATTCTATATAAAGCATTTAGGAATACTTGTCATACAAAAGACATTCTATTACACAGAGGTGTATTGTTTTTTATTGTTATTTTTTAGGTTTACCAGCTGCACTGAATTTCCATTGCCCCTCACATAAACTCTAACAATTTGGATATGGCCAAATCTCTCCTAGCGCTGCTCCTGGGGCCTACTCTGTCTTTTATTTAATTTCTGACTAAAAAATTCAGTCAGGACCATCAAACAATAACTAGCTTTTGCTAAGGCTATAGCTCAACAATAATTTTTTTTTAAGTACATTTAAGGATCTCCTCCTTCCTTTTTTCACCATTTCTGTATTAAACTCACAACCAAACCCTCTCAACAGAAAAGGCTTTGCACAGCAGTAGACAGGCAAGAGTGTGCAGGCAGGTGCCTGCACTCCAGCACTTCCAGCAAACACCTTGTGGCCTGGGACCGTGCCCCCCAGCAAAGCCCTCGGAGGACAAGCTGATGCCTGAAGCCATGACACGGGTGACCAGAAACACACAGTAATGCAACCCATGGCCACCACAAACCCCTTCTCCACAGGCATCATTTCTATATTACTACCCAGGAAACTCCTCATCAGAGCTTATGCCACGTTGCACTGAAGTCCATAGGTGGGACTCCTGCCCCAGGAACTGTCCCCTGCTCCTCCTCCTCCTCTTTCCCTCTTGGCAGATGGTGTGTGAAAGCCGCGGCCATAGCCCTGCGAGCCAAGAGTGCCACGGAGACCCTGCTGCAGATGCTGGGACAGACGGCCAGAGGAGTAAAACTCCTCCTCCTCTGCCTTCATCCCTTACGAGTCACTGCGGTGGGACACGCTGTCGGTGCCCTGCAGGGTGGCGCAGGGAGGTGCCGGCAGCGGTGGCATTGCCAGAGCTCGCCGGCTGCCACCACAACGCCCCTGGCGGGAGCTCGATGCCGGCTGCGGAGCATCCCCCCGCTGACGTCGTGCCTGGCCACATCAAGCAGCCCCAGCTCACCTCTTCCTCTCCAAAGGTTCCCCTCGCCCCAAAACTGTCAGCAAGCACAGCCACTGGTGTAATTGCCGCCTGACCCGGCTGAGTCGCGACGGGAGGCTCCAGCTGCAGCCCGAGCGGGAGGCACGACCGCAGCCTGGAGAGAGGCAGGCTCACAGCGTGCAACCCCGGGCACGGAAGCTGGAGGAGAAATATCACGTCCTTTGATTTCTATATTTTTGGGTCTAATTCCTAACACCATGCTCCTCGTGAGCAGGAAGGCAAATGATGCAATAAAACGGTTTTGAAATTGTTATTTATATTTTTTTCTCCCGCTGATATTTTTTGAAAAAGATGAGTACTGAATGTTACAGTTATTCCTCATAAATAACTCCTTTTCCTCATTAAAACAGTCCAGGATGGTGTCAGAGTTAATTCACAACACAGTGTGCTGTGACTAGCTTGGTTGCTCACAGTCCAGGATTTCAATCAGCCTCTCTGACAACAATTAACCCGTTGGAGCAGGAATAACCAACTTCTTGGAAGGATGACAAAGCACTCCCAGCCCATCAAAATTAATAACCACTGATAAACATTGCTTCAAAAGCCAATGCAATAATAGGTAATCTTAAATTATTTCAAGCCATTTCATTTTTTTTCTCTGAAACACCTTCACCGTGTCAGTGAACTAAACACCACCTCACCACACTCCCAAAGCCACATGTATTTTAGCACTGATCAGACAAAGAAGTTCTTTCCAAAAGGAAAGTTTCAGCCAAACACAATGAAGGGGCAGGTCCCACCCCTGGGAGACCACAAGCTAAACCCCCCAGTCGCCCCCACAATCTCCCTGGGGGCCAGCCACATGCGCAGAGCATTGGCCAGGCATTATTCCCCGTGTTCCTGCCATGTGTGTGTGTGAGCAGGAATGCTGCTGGCCCCACCAGAGCTTTGCCCAGCACCAAGAGCCTTGGGGATGATGTCTGTGAGCGACACTAGGAACGCTCAGCACGTGGTTTTCCAGAGGATCACAACTCACAAACCAAAACATGAATCTGCGGTAGCTCAGAAAGGCGGCTGGCTTGATATGGAAATAGCTGAAATTTCAGCCTCTTTCCCTCCCCCAGCTGCATATGTTGAAGAGTTGTTAAAACAAGAAAAATATCTATAATTAGCAAGCCTACATACACCCATTTTCTTTGCAATATTTTTAGCAATATTGAGCCAAGTTACTCAAACTTTCCAAAGAAAAATAACCGTAAGGAAAATTCCCTTCTCTGAAATGAAAGCAGTAGAAAATTATGAGGTTAAAAAGGGTTAGAATGGAAACCGTGTTGCAACCTTAGCTGTAATAAGGACTGAAAAAACTGATTGGTGTTTATTACATTTATTTCATGTTGTCTGATAAACAGATTTCATGTTTTCTTCAGCAGTCACAACTGAAGACTGTATAAAAGACCAAAACTAAAAATACCTTCATTCATATGCTTTGGCTTTCAAACCTACCTTATATATGGATTTGTAGCTAGGATGGATGTATATAGGCTGTAATAAATATCCCACTCTCAGAGTAACAGCAGACCTTCTGCTTTGTAAATAATTGAGGTTGCTTCCTTCTCTGTATGACTGTTCAATTTTCACCCTGTCTTTATTTTAAAAAATACCTAAAAAATAAAGAGATAAATATTTTAAAATAAGCTTCTTTACACCTCCCTCCCACCCTCCCCCCTATGTTTTGTAGCACAAGTATATTGCTTTAGAATCAGGAGATAATATGACAAGGCAAAAATTCCTTGTCCACAATATAAAAATTTATGCTTAATGGTTAGTTCATGAAACAGATTGAAAATCTGTCCTACTAATAGGTTAATACAACTGTATTTGATTTTTCTGCTTGCATAATGGAGAAAAAAAGAACCTCAAGGCAGTACTAAAGATACCATAGCTCTTTGATCTATCTGTCACTGAAAGTGGACAGCAATAAAATAAGGAGTTCAGTCCGTATTGTTTTAAAGACATTGTCTACATAGCTGCTAAATAAGTAGGAGCAAAATGCAGGATTATGGTACATTTTTCTCCCTAAAATCTTTGAAGAAGGAAAAATCAGGATAGCCATTTAGTGAACTGTGCAGGCTTCATTCCTGGCTTAATGCAGAGGTGACAGAGAGCAACTGTGAAGCTCAATGGTTACAGGTCAGAACAATGTGCTGCAGTTTTCCTCTTGCTAGTGTATATTTATACTCAGCTCCCTGGCTGTAGATATTTCCCCATTTTTCTCTCAGTGTAAGAAAATGACAAATAAAGGTGAGAAGGGGAAAAAAAGGGAGGCGCTCCTCTTTGGTGTGCAGCCCAGTTCACTAGTGAGAAAGGAGCTTGTGTCACAGCTCAAGGCACAAATAATCCTGGGAGCATCTAAATTTACTTCCATTCTGGCATTTGGTAAGCCAGCCTCACTCCTGCCTTTGGTAATTCAAAGACAATGACTATGTAAACCTCAGCTTCAGCTTCCTTCCCAAGGCTTGGCTCTGTCTATCACTGTCCTCTAGAGCCTGCTCTGTCCCAGAGTTTTCCACCTGAAAGGGTTAATTGAACCTTTTTGCCAGCCTTACTCAGTTTAACTTCTCTAGGTCTTAGAAGAAGTTAGCACTTGAACCTCAGCTGGTGAACTCAAGAGACCCCTGCCAAATGAATTCCTGGATTAAGTGCATTGACACTGATGGAGTTACAAGAGGAACAAAACTGGTCCTTTGCCTTATTTGCTGTTATCCACAATAGGCAGCTCTATTTTTCTACATAACAAGTACCAGAATACTGAATATATTAGCTGCCAAGAAATGCAGAACAAACAGACTTACATACTTTTTCCCTTTATTTCCATCATCTGACCTTTGCTTTTTATGTCTTAGGAGCAAGCTACAACTATATTTACATGTATAATCTAGATGAAATGCTAGCTTGTGTGTAGAAAACTATGTGGACTTCGGTCTTTGAATTTGACTTTCCTTTTTTTCAGAGAATAACATCATAAATTAGTGGAAACATGGAAATGTTAGGCTTTAGAATGATTCTCATTTCAAGTTTCTGATTCTTTCAGCCCAGACTTAATCCTTTATTCTTCCCTGGAGGTTTGAAGCATTAGTTCATAGTCCAAAATATAAACTTGTGTCCTGACACAAAAGGTACTAAAATCACTCATATTGCCCAGTTTAATACTACTACAACTACTACTAATAATAATAATAGTAATAATAGTAGATTTGGAATCCCCATGAAAAGATTGACTGTAACAAAAGGTGCTACTAGCCATCTGAATTTTGCATAAAGTATCAGTAAAGAGAAAATTCATTATTAAAACAGTGGAATTCAAATTATTAGGAAGAGAGAAAAATCTAAGAACCAGAGTAAATAACATGAGATTTAACATAAAAAGTGAACCAGATAATAATCTAGGTATGACTTATGGGGGGTGAGAAGAGTTTAAATAGAATCACAGAATCACAGGCTGGTTTGAGCTGAGCAATCCCAATTCCCTCATCCTTTCCTCATATGAGAGGTGCTCCATCCCTCCAATGAACTTGGTGGCCTCTCCTTTGGACTTGCTCCAACAGGTCTATGTCCTTCCTGTGGTGGGGACCCCAGAGATGGACACAGCACTGCAGGTGGTGTCCCCAAGGTTTCAAACCTGCAGCTGAATACATTGACTCTGGTTTTCTTCACCAGTCTGATCAACTTTGGACATTTAACTTATATTTTCCAAACCTCCATTTTTTTACTTCTGTGTGTCTGCCTAGACTTGGCTCCGAGTGCTAGTGAGAAAAAATATCTCACTTCTACCCCATACTCTATGTCCAGGCTATGCAGTCTTCCCCACTGAACATACCATATAAAAACAATATGGTACTGAGACACAGTAAATCTTAGTCTTTCTTGGTTAGGAATTTTTCACAAAACAACAGTAAGTAGCCTGCAACACTGAAACAAGGGGAATGATGAATAAAAAAAAATAAAGCACTAACTTCTACTTATAGTTCTTATTAAAGCAAAGCATCAATTCTGACATAAATATTTAAATTCTGTATATGTTTACGGAAAAAAATCTTTTACGTCCATGCCTCCATACATCAAAAGAACACTATTGTGATAAAACCACTTTATCTAAAACTGAACAAGAGAAGGTTCTTCACAGCAATTCTGTGCATAATCAAGGAAAAAATCATTTGGGTCAACTGATGAACCTGTTTTATTAGTTTTTTTTTAACATTCACATGGTTTTATTATGCGAGTTTTTTTGTTATCTCTGTCCCCACCAGTTTACAGATGACCATCAACTCAGTATCTCTGGGGCAGGAGCTGGGAGCTTCTCCATGGAAAAAAATACCCTTCCAAATTGCATGGTACTATTTAATAATTAGTGGCTAAGAGACTGGTTTTTTTTAATTTGCTACCACACACAACCCACATACACATGGTCAGCAACAAACCATCAAAGCAGTCCAGATGGTTATTCCCAGAGTTAGGTATTTTTCAGACAGGAATGTAAAAAATCTAACAAACCAAAGGAGTGAGAACTAAGGCACTTTTGAGGGGACACCATTTACAACTCAAGAGCAACATTGACATTAACTTGTAAGGCACAAGCTCAGCACAAAACATCTGGGTGGTGGAACTCGGCTACTTCAATGAAAGCTGCTGCGACCATGCATTCATTATCAAAGAGAGAAAAATCCCTCTCAAAAAATAATAATAAAAAATCAATCAAGTGATTAAAACTTACTCACATGCAACGTCTCTCTGACCTTAACATTATTACCTCTCAGCTCCTAAACACTGAATTTACAGGTGACCAGCTAATCACAGCAGCTTTTGATAGCTTTTTCATTCTCCAGCAACAATGCCACCCCAGTTTTGACTTGAAGGTTGTATTATTTTTTGATTGCATTGATTAAAATGAGAAGAAACTTAATCTGCTCTAGTTCTAATTCTTCATATGATCATAGGAAATAAGACTACATTTTAATACCATATTTAACAATAGCTCTAGAAAACATACATTCCCATAGGCCCAGTGCTTTTCTCAAGGTGGGAAAGATGAGTACTGCTTCCAGAGGACAAGTACAGTAGCTGGGGATGTGGTGCAGCAAACTTGGTTAAAGTCAGTTAAATTCTGAAGTTCTGAAGAAAATTTGTTTCAAAATGCTCCTGGGAGGAGGAATGCAGTCTCAAAAAGCAGCTCCCCATCAAAACTGGCACATTAAAGCCTCTAGGAACTTTTGAGCAGACCTCCCATCAGCCTGTCAGATACTGAACTTCCCAGGACAAATGAAACTATCTCAGTTTCACAAGATTTCTAAAGAATGTAGGTAACCTGCTTTTTCAAAACACACGTGCTGATAATACAGATACTGATTGTACTGACACTTCTCCATTACAGCTTAAAATAACATCCTGTGTGATTCCTATATGCTGAATGGCTGTTATTTCCTATTCCAAAACTGTTAGCTCAGTTTTGCATTTTCTAAACACTGAGTTTGCTTTCAAAGAACAACACTCCGGTTTCTGTACAATACATGAGAGCAAACTGGCTCTTCAGCTGGGAAACAAAGTTAAGAATGTGTGGGCTTTGGCTTCAAAATTAACCATGCTTTAGTAATCTAGTATACTAAACTGTTTCTTATTAATGTATCATGCAAATACTCTCCAGTCCTCCCACAAGTCTGACACTTTCCCAACATATCAATAGCAAATGTTCTGTGAAATGCAACTTTTCTGATGTAGGCCACCCTGACTTTCAGTGTGATCTCAACCCACCATCCAAATCTTCATGGCAGATGCAGAATGGGTTCCTTAGTAAGGGAAACAATATAGGGGGGGAAAAAAGTTTCGTTGCTACTTTGACACATCAAATTCATTTTCTTCAGCAGTGAGACTGCTTTTGTTTACTCTTTTTTTCTTAATTATGGCTGAACAGCATCAGGTTTGTTGCGTTCTAAGAGTCAGAATGTAAGGTAATGTTGGGAGATGGTTGGTACCAGCCTTTCATTAGTGTAACTAGCTGATTTTACATACAATTTTGAAGTGCCTCAGCTTAACCCCAGCTGTTTTCTGTCTTAATGCAGAGGAGATGGAAAATATACCCTGGGACTTTTGTTACATGACAAATGAGCACATTTTTATTTGACATTGCTGTTGCCAAGCCACCCGCCAGCTTCACATCCCTTCTCCAGGTGGCAGATGTGACAAGGAGAGCACAGGGCAATGTCTCATTAACCAACAAGAGCTACTTGTGTGCAGGCTGGCTGCAGCAGAAAGCAGGGGGACCTGCCCCAACAGCAGCCCCACCTTGGTTGCTAGCAGTACCAGTGTGACCCTTACCCTCACTGTTTCAAATCCACCAGCCTTCAGTCCAGGGGTCACCACAGGTTGTGGCCCAAACAGGAGGCATTCAAAATGAAGGGTATAAGAGCAGTATATAGCCACTGATATTTGGTTTTCAAATGTTTGTGCTTTACATCTTTTTATGCTACAATTAAAGCCACAGTGTGATCTACTCTCTGACTCAGCCATGGCATCTTTCAGGAGTTTTCTGTAGGCACTGCTGAAATAGAGAACCTTGAGAAATTATAAGGAAGGGTAAGGTATTTCTAATTTTTAGTTTTTTCTCTCCCTTCTGCTTTTAACATTCTCTGTTCAGATGCACTATGGTTTTCCCCCATGAAATTCAGAGCTATCACTTCACAAAGGCTACACTAATAGTGCAGGAGACAAAAGCCATGTGAGCTGTGAGAAGGCAGATCTGAGGTGATGCAGTGGCTGAGCAGAGGAGTGAGCTCAGAAAAATAACAGTGCATACATCAGGGGTGGAAGGCAAATCAAAGAGCTTTGGAAGCTTAGGTGGGACTGGATGCTAACCAGACACTGGTACCCAGAGCACAGAAAAAAACTGAGGGAAGTGCCATGATAGTGACATGGGTCAATGAGAAAAAATTAGCAGCTGTGTTTCAACTGATCTGCATTCAGAGGGGAGCTGACAGGCTCCAGTGGCCCCTCATGGACCACACTAACATTTCACCACTTGCCTCTTCATACACTGATGGGAGATGCAACAAAAAAGCTCAGCAAACAACAGAGTGTCTCTTCACTGCTTAGTCCTATAGAATGTCTGGACTTCTTTTTTTTCTTTGTTTGCTCCTATTTAGATCCAGGTCTTAGAGTTGGGAGATGATGAGGAGCAATGTTTTGGCAAAACACAGGCCACTGCTCAGTAAAGTCCTGTTTGTACTAGTAAGAGTTTGAACTAAAACAAAAGCTAAGTGAAGTAGTCCAGAATTTGGCCCAGGGGTCCTAAAGCAACGTCCTCTGCCATATTTCATTCTGCATCCATACTTAACTGATAGGTGCTATACCTGTGTCCTCTTACTTCAGCAAATGCAAAGTTGCCACCTTTGCAAAGGACAAAGAGCTTTGCACTCTTTGAGACCCAACAGAAAAATGAGGGGGAAACTGGTTTTGCTAGACTTATTTGTATTATGCCTTTTTTTACCCCCAAAACTGAAAACAACTGGAAATACTTAGGAAATTCAGGAGATTTAGGGGTTGTTTATATAGCAAATGGAAACAACTGATCCAAATGCCTCTATATTTTAAAGCTCTAAGGTAGGGGCATATTAAAAATAACCAAGTCCTCTAGTTACTATTGCCTAAAGAAAACTTAAATCTAAAATAATTGTTTTTAAAAATTTATTTCCTTTAACATGTGTACAAGATTAAGTGGTTACAAATAGAAATGCTAGACATTCTGAAATATTTATGGCAAATATCTGAGTTGCTTATTCTGGCAGCTTCCATAAGAAGGGATCATTATGGTATCTACATTTTTTTCTCCCAGAGAAACAGCAGGAAAAAACAGCAAGGAAAAAGAATAGGATAAAATGAATTCAGAGTAAATTACAGCACATACCTCTGCTTCCGTTCCCTGGTAAAGAAAAGCCATTATATGCATACTGCAAGACTAATCTAAACTTATTTTCCAAACAATGGACTCGAATGAGCAATTGAAATGAGTGCAATTCTTAACATTTTCTGCTTTCCAGGAAGCAATATCTGGTTTATACATTTTTTCTCCCCCCCTCCCACCCCATTTAATAAGAATTTCTTTATCTTCAGGATTATAAAGCACGGCCACATGCCCTCTAGTGAGCTACACAACAACTGCATCTCGGTAGGTGGAGTGTGATCACCTCGTTTAAGAGATGCCACCATGTGCTGTTTTCCTCACAAAGGTGAGGAAATGTGTTCTATGCTTATGTTTTATGCTGTCTTGTGGTTTATGCTTAAGTCTTCTGCACCTTCTGAGAGTTCCTTTTTTGAGTCCAGGAAAGGAAATATTCTGAATTAGGGAATAGAAATACTTAGTCCAGTGAGCAGCATTTAAAGAAAAGCTAGACTCGGAAACTATTAAAGCCCTGTTGCTTCAGCTAAGTATCAAAGGCTCAGTGTATCAAGAACATTTTCCTAAGTGTTTTCAGATTTCTTTGGGAAAAAAAAAAAAAAAAGATTTCTAACCTAATAAATAAATGCCCAGGAGCTGCAAGAAATGTACTAATATACACAGTGCCATCATGGCTTGGCCATGCTCTTCCCTGTTTTGGAAAGAATCTCTCCTCCTTACACACCATTGAGTGAAGAGGATGGAGGCACATCTCTGAATATTTTACAACAGGAGGACATGGGAAAGGATCTTCTGTATCATGTCCTTCTAGGAGGGCTCATCTGTTCCCTTTTAGGGCAGTAGCCATTTGAAAATGGAGTCCTGCTGGTGTTGAGGAAATGGTGCTTGCAGCAAGCAGGTTTGCCCCACGCTAACACTTGACCAGAGGATACTCAGTCACCTTCTTCAGGGGACTCTCAGATATGTGGAGATATTTCACAGGTCACATGTACCTCCTATGCCACAGACTGGCAGCTCTCCCTTAAAGCCATGCCCTTGTTCTAGATAGATAATTCAGCTTTTAGCTGAATCAGCTGCACCACTCATATGAGCAAAGTTTAAGATGTGCTGGAAACTTTACAGGATTGCATTAAAACGCATGGTTACCCAAACTTTATTGTAATTTCTTTTTTGCTTATTTGTGCCCCTACAATTAACCACATGCTTCAAGAGTCTTACTCTGTCATAATCCATAATATTTGGCCTGATGCTAAAAAAGCCTGATTCATATAAAGAGAATAAGGCTTGCTGTTGCTACTCCCAATGGTAATAATGAAGTATCCTATTCCCATTATACAAATTAGAGATGAATGGAACATGGGATTCCTGTTTTATGATCATCATTCTCCATAATTAAGAAAAAATGCAGTACAGTTAAACCAAAAGCAGCAACAAATAAAAAGATAAAGGGAAATTTCAAATTAATCCTATTTCTCTAGATATGCTCAAAAATTACATAATATATCATAAAAATGAACTTCTGACTTACAGATTATACATGACATTTGGAATCCCAGTCTCATCTGAAAAGTATAAAATGCCTTTTTGAAATGTTAATTTAATTTTTCATGTGACAAATGAGGAACTGTTGTATCCTGTTATGCAACACAAGTAACTGTCACTCCCTCCTTTGCCATTTTACCAGCCTCATACCAAAAAGCAGCATAGCAAATGCCTTTTCCAATTGTTAGACTTAGGCATATTTTCCAGCTATTAACTTGTGACCCATACATTTACCCCAAGTCCTTCTTCAGCCACGTTAGGTTCAGCTGTGCACTTAGCAGGTGGCTTGAATGTATTTCAGCCTGACATTACGGGCTCACCAACCCAGAGAGATGCATCAGTCCTAAAATCCCCTTTCCATAGGGAATTTCTGCAGATTATAAATATGATTTTAATATGAGTCTATATCCTTTATGTAAGAGTTTACTTGTAAGTTACTACTGCTGTCTGAAAATCTTGTCATCCCAACTGGAGTAGGAGCTGGAATTTCTCCATGTTGGGCAACAATAAACGTTCTTCATATGAAGATGTTTATCTGGATGCAGAAAGGCAGTTATTCCATGGGAAATTATGGCTGACAGCATAAAAAAGTCTGGTTAGTAATCCAAGTGACATCTTGGGATATGTAAAAGATTAAGTAACAATGTCTGGAATGGACTAGATCAAGACAAATCCAAGTTCAATGGGAACTTAAGCAACTAAAAGAGCACTAAATAATCTCAGGAATCCATCTAAAGATTCAAGATGAAAACAACCCCATTCCTTTGCTTATATTCCCTTGGTCTGGTTCACAGTTTTGTTGTTGATGGATGCCTATCTCTTTAGTCAATGTCTAGCCTGTCTCTTTAGCCAATACTTTATAGCAATAAGACACATTATTTATATGAATAAAATTTGCTAGCGACAAAGTCTGATCCTTACCAAATATGGTCTACTTTCTTTTTGTAGCCCATCATGGTTCATAACCAAAAGGATAAAAACCCACAAAGTTTTACGGTTCATATTAGAAGCCTTCAGAAGAGATGAGTGTTTATTTCCAAAGCTTTTACCCAGAAGCAGAGATCAGAATGAGTTCAGGGGAAAGTACAACTATGCTTACACCTGATAGGAAAGAAAAGCTTCTCTCCTGTATTAAAAATGGTCTATTAAATTTTCCTGTCTACCATATATCCCTACTAAACTAGAAAGTTCATGATCCTGGGACAACCCAGGGACTTGGAAATCTTCTCAAAACAGCCCAGACCTGGTGTTTTCACTCATAATTTTCACAAATACCTTTTTATTTTTAATATTATGTTTGTTGTCTCACCTTCCTACCTAAGCAAGAAACAGGATTTTGGAATTTGACACTGCCTGCCTATTAAATTTGTGTGAAAATGTTATTTTCACACTTAAAACTTCATCTAAACCTACAGACAGGCAACATAATATGGCAAAATCATTAATTTACAAACTACTAAATCATACAGCCCAACAACTACCATTCATCCCTCCCCATCTGAAACCTCGTATCCCAGCCCTTCTCATTATTTCAGTATTTAGTTATCTTCTAGAACCGTCTCCCCACAGTTGTAAAACACTTATGGGGATGATATTTAAAACAACCTTAGCCTATTAAGCATAATCAACTTGGTAACTGAGATAACTCAGTCCCAACTTCTAAAATAAACCAGCCAGGCAGTTGTACTTGGAATCCCAGTACAAGACATGAATTACAACTCATCCTCTCCTCCCAAGAGGACTAAATTATGTTACTCCCTGTGTTCAAGTATGTATATAGTTTAACTGCTTGAAGGTAAAAAGGAGCTTGGGGATCTTATGGACATCACCTGGTCCATAAAAGAGACATTTTCTGAAAAATTGTGAGCAATGTTAGAACATTTCTCGCCTCCACCAACTGTTTCAGGAACTGTTGAGCTGATTAGAGATGCTGATGGCACAGGCTTACATGGTGCCCTCTAGATAGGAGAGATCATAAGAGCAGATCCTGTGCATTTCCTTGTTACATCCCAATAGCATTCCTGCCCAAGTCCTATGGTGTGGGGCAGGAAAATCTCTGAAAACACCCTCCCAGGCAATAAAGGATAATGAAACGTGCTTCAAAAGAAGTTAAGCAGAGCTCTGAAGACAAGAAAGCAGTCTGCATACACAGAACTTGCACTGTGTCATAAATCTAATGCATGTCTCTCATTCCTCTCATGAACTGCCACGCTCTTACTCTAATGAAGTACAAGGCCAACGTATTGTACCCACCTTCACTAAAGCCAGCAATAAAGCTCTGTGTGTGTCTCTGTGCAGCATCAAAACAGATTTCACATTATTGTTTTAAATGGCAAGAGGACTGCATGGAAAGATGTCTGTATTTTCTTAATAGCTGTAACCACAGTACATAGCACATGTCAAAATTTTGAAAAGAGAACAGATTCCCAACGCTTTGTACAATGTATATGGTTTCCTTGCTTTGATGTCTTTGCTTCTTTATTGTATTAAATTATCTGGATTTAAAAAAAGAAAAAAAAAAAGGTTGTCTTTTGTCTTGTTTCTGAACTGTCAAACAATATTTGAGCTAAGAGAACAGCCAGGGCCTTCGTAACAGTTTTGGGGAGGGGAGGAAGGAAGAAGGAAAATTATTAAGTATCCTGCCTATTTGCATAGTTAGGTATTTCAGCCATGAGGACTGCAGAGGGACAGCATTGTTCTAAGTTACTGTAGGTGACTTTTTAAACCCACATGAAAAGGGACCTACTCTATGACTCCCTAGGGAAGTCCTGCATCTCTTCCCACTGCCATTTTCTGCAGTTCTCCTACCTGTCCTACATTTCTCAGAGGGATGGGATGGGATGGAGGATGATGGCAAGTGTCTCTGGTCACTGCTTTGGGGATGCAGGTGATATTTCTTGCATGCTTTTTCTTCTAACAAACAAGCATGACAGAGAGAAAAGATCAATTTCTCTTTTTTTAATATCTAGGGGAAGATGCCTGCCAACAGGAATTATATTGCTCTGCTGATGTTTTTTCTTTACCTGAAGCATCCTTGAAATCAGTACCAGCTGTTGCAGAGAAGGATTTTGGTGCCCTAAAGAGAGATTTATAACTTCAGGAGAAGGAATAAGTGAGAGGAGGACAGAAACCTCATAGAGAAAGGATTTTGCTGCCATGGTGGAGAACTGTACATCAAATAGACCTGTCTGTGCAGAGGAGCTGTAAAAGAGTTCCTTCAAATCACCCAGACTGCAGAACTGGATAAAAAGTGTGGCCCTTTGAAGTCAAAGGCAAAACTCCAGGTGACTTTATGCTGGCCACAGTTTCAGCTTTGAACTGAAATTTGAATGCAAATTTAACAAATCACCAGGCATAATAGGATTCAGGTTCTTAAAAAACAATCAAGGCACTGGAGCAGAGGTCTCCCCAGTCCTTTGCTCCGGCTTATTCAATGGGAGTTTCCACATGCTCTGCTTGTTACACAGCTCAGTACAGGCACACTTTTCAGCCTGTAACCCTGAAAATAGAGTCAGCTTTCATTGAATTGAGTGTTTCTTTTTGTAAAACCAGTCCCCAAAGTTTACATTAACAGATCTGCAATCTGCTGGTCTGGCTTGAGATCCTCTAGGCCCTGGACAGCCACAAATCTCTGTCTATTACATCAGAAATGTCCAAATGCTAGCAGGTTGTGATAAATTCCCATTTTGAGGTCACAAGAGGGAGAATTAAGAGTTTAAATGGAAAAATGTTAGTGGAAGTGACATGAACTTACTTGTCTGCAATTGATCGTGTTCAATAAAAGCTGATCACATATTTCTTGATCTAGACCCACTGACGAATACAAGCAGGAAAAAAATGCATGCTACTCCACCCTCCATGTGCTGCTTCTGAGCCATAAACAAAGTGTGACAAAGAGAGGAATTTCAGAAGATCAATATTCAGTCCTGTAGTACAAGCAAAGGACAGGCTACAGGCAAAAGAGTGCAAATTTGCATTGGCATTGCAAGGTAAATGAGTTCCCAGAGGGCTCCATGCAGCAATGGCTGAGGTCCAGTCTGCTGCTCTCCTCAGTGCACACAAAGCATGCATTTGTTTTGTAGTTTCTTACAGAAAATCACTGACATGTAAAATAAACAAAGCACTAGACACATAACATCCAGAGAGCTCTATTACTTCTCCCCTTCAATACCAATACTTAGAAAATTCTCATTTAAGATGAAGAATTCACACGTAAAGACTCATAGGAAAGCATACCAATTTCATGTTTTATATGCTCTGTACTAAAGTCCACAAGCACAGTAGCAAGGTAATTACTAACTCCAGGAAAATAGGGTGGCATGAGAGATAGGGTGAGTCTCTGAATGCTGGTGGGGCACAGAAGGAACAAGGAAACTGGATTTGCCAGCTAAGCCACCATGCTATAGACCTATATACTGAAGCTCCAGTCACAGCTTTTCAATTTTTAGCACCAGGGCCAGCCAGTGATGTCATTTGCCCTGCCACATGACAGGAACATCAGAAGTACTGGGGGCCAGCATAGGAGTAGAAGAAACTGCTGGAGTCAGAAGGCCAAGCAATGGGTGGTACAAGGAAGGCTGGCTGTGATCACAGGCTCTCAGGCAGATTAATGCTTGTTACCATTGATAAATCAAGTCCCATGAATACCACTGGAAGCAGAGCTGGGAGTGCTGTGAAGATGTTTAGCACTGCTAAGGAAAACCTCAAGATAAAAATTCATAGTTCTAGCTTTGAGAGAAGATGGTTCCTCACCCTGGCATCAATTTGACTACACCTGATTACATGCTTTGCTATGTCAGCTGCCATCTATAGCTGGATATACAGAGAAAAAAAAAAGAAAGTAAAAAAAAAGTGGGAGGAAAAAAGGTTTAAATGCCTCTCTTAAGGTGTGTTTGACTAGAACTGCCAGAACTGACCATACCTGAGTTTGGTCAGTTTGCCAACAGAAAGCACACTAATTTTTTTTTTCACTTGGCTGCTAAATTAAAATTGCTTAACTTGACTTCTAATGAGGCCAAGAATTATATAACCTCATTTAGCAAGAAGCATACTTAAACAGAGGCTTGAAAAAATGGTTCAGGTTTCTTCTAATATTGTTTAAAATGCTTTCCCTTTTGAACTGCAAGAATTTAATTCTGACACTTCTGCAACCTCTTATAAAAGAGTCTGGTTTTATATTTATGGCTAACACTTGAGAGGTCTTGACTTTATTTGTTATTGGAATAAAGCTATCAATACATTCATTCACATGAGGAAGTCATGTAAATACTGCCTTGTAACTTCACATGTAACTTCATCCTAACAGAGGCACTTAAGGTCTAACCAGTATTTTATTTGCCATGAAAAACTGAAAAAGTGTGTATGGCAGCTCACACAGAGTGTTTTAGTCTCCTGAAGATACATGAGACACAAAAAACCTCTCACAAAAGCCAACAAAGTGAACAGTTATCACAGAATTTCCTGAGTTGAAGGGGACCCACAAGGATCACAGAGTCCAACACTGCACAGCACTGCCCCAAAAATCACAACATGCTTCTAAAAGCCTTGTCCAAATGCTTTGTGACCTCTGACGGGCCTGGTGCCCAACCAAATCATGGTACATCATTGCAATGACACGAAGCTGAGTTCACAGCAGCTCTTAACAAAAGCAATTGCTGAATTGAATGTTTTTCTGCTGCTATACTTAGAAGATGGATACAACAGCCACAGGGAAATTCCAAGCTGCAAAATCACCGTTGGTGGTTTTGGCCTCAGCCACATCCTGCTCCAAGGTATAGGATGGAAGCTGAGTGCTCTTGTAGTGAGGGAAGCAGGAGACAGCTGGAGAACAAACCATCTTTTCTCACAGCAAGGAACAATACCAGCAGGGACTCCACATGGCATGTTCCAGCCTGCATGTAGGTAAACTAGAGGGGGTTTAACACACAAACAAGAAAACAGGGCAGCAGCTGCCTCTGTAATTTCAAATATCAAAAAGCAACCAAAACTGAGTATTAGTCCCATGATTTGAGAAATTGCAACACTTGCAATACCAGCAATTTTGCCCAGAGCTTATGTAGAGATATACACAGCTGTGGGAGCTCATCCCTTGAGGAATCGGAGGTAAAATGCCTGAGCCATCATTTTAACCAAACAAAGCAACACATGACATGTTCCCTTCCTACAATCACTCCCCAAAACTCAGTAGCTTTACCATCATGGGGAGGGAAACAAGAAAGACTGGTTTTAACTCTCTGAAACATCCTAGGTTTCAAGTGATGCCTCATGTTTAATACCTGATACAAGGAAAACCATTACTGAAGCAGCATCATTTAAAGAAACCTCTCACTTACATCTCTCACTTGAAATGAGCCAGCAGTGTCCTTGTGGCCAGAAGGCTGATGGTATCCTGGGGTGCATCAGGAAGAGTGGGGCCAGCAGGTCAAGGGAGGTGATCCTTCTCCTTTACTCAGCCCTGGTGAGGCACATCTGGAGTGCTATGTCCAGCTCTGGGCTCCTGAGTACAAGAGAGGCAAGGAGATCCTGGAGCACATCCAGGGGAGGGCCACAAAGGGATTTGGGCTCTGGAGCATCTCTTTTATGAGGAGACACTGTGGGAGCTGGGCCTTTTTTGGGACTCAGATTTGGGGTCTGGAGAAGAGAAGACTGAGAGGGGATCTCATCAATGCTAATAAAAGGCAGGAGCCAAGGGGATGGTGCCAGACTCTTTTCAGTGGTTCACATTGAAAGGACAAAGAGGAATGGCCATAAACTAAAATGCAAGGAATTTCACCTCAATGTGAGGACAAATTCCTTCACATTCAGGATGGCAGAGCACTGGAACAGGCTTGCCCAGGGAGGTTGTGGAGTCCCTCTCTGGAGACATTCAAAACTCACCTGGTCATGTTCCTGTTTCACCTGCTCTAGGTGGCCCTGCCTTGGCAGGGGTTAGACTAGATGATATCCAGAGGTCCCTTTGCAACAATTCTATGATTGTGAGAAATCTCTCTTCTTTCTTTTACAGAAAGCACACAGCCTATTTGGAAGTAAGACCTCTCAGTATGGTAAATGTTTATCCTGTTACTGCTCAATCATTTCCACTCCCATTGTTCACACTCTGCTACCCTCTTAAATAAATAGTTCCATTACATATGGATAAAATGTATACATTCTTTTTTAAAGGGAAGCCAGAACAGAGATCACAGAATGAAGAGTGCACACAGAAGTTTTTTCTGCTTTTTGAGACATTCCCAGTTTTGCTTTGTCTTTTCTTACCTATTTGATTCTTCCTGCAGTTGTACTCTTTGAAACAGTGTTAATGTCCTGACTTGTTTGTGCTCCTTCTATTCCATCACATTTCTACTGCAAAACACACCTCTCTGGGACCAGTTAACTCTTATTTAGGGTTAGAGCTCCCTTACCTCCAACATGTTCCTCTGTCTTGCTCTGAGCTTCCGTCTCTGTCTCTCAATGTGACTGTGTTTACATGCAGCATGATGGAGAAATTGACATGAAACATGAATGCCAATGTGACAAACTTTCCTTCAGAAAGAAAAGACAGTCTTCAAGCCATATAAATTAAATCTAATGTTTGGGGCTGTGTACACGTTTAGCAATAACACACACAGGAGCTGTACAGGAGCTCTGTCACAGGAAGAGGGAATCAAACCCTAGATTGCATGGGTTGCTCAGATTTGCATGGCAGATTTCACTTGATTAAAAATTCAAATGTACACCTCAGGTACACCTCAGGTTTAGTTCAGCATAACATTTCAGACGTGCTTGTGAATATCATATTCTGAAATCAAGGTATTTCTATAAAGTTAGGACTCAACAGCTGAGTGTTTGTAGAGATGTTTTCAATTATAACATTGAGTCCAGCAGTTTAAAGCCAAGACTCCTAATTTACAACAGTACTTGTTAATTTACAACACTGAGCTTGTATAACGTTTAAGTAAACACTGCACTTCTGGATGACAGAAAGCTAAACAATGAAATAAAACTTCAGAAACATATCTACTCCTGCAGTTTTCAAAGAGCTTCCAGTTCTCCAAAAACAAACAGCTCCCAGCTGTCTGACATTTATATTCATGCATCCTGTACTGCTACATATGTAGAGGAAGGGAACAGCAACCTAAATGCTTTTCATTCAGAAAAATCCATCAAATCAAATCTTAAGGTAAATTCTGCTTTCATCTAGTGTATTTAAATTTGTTTTTTGAAGGGAGGGGAATGTCAAGAAGAAAATACACACATGAAACATACTTTAATTTTACTACTGAAGAGCTAACTCAGTCCTCAATTCTTTGTTCGAATTAAGCTAAATCCAGATCTTTCTAACAAGCATTCCAGCTGAAGACAGCCCCCTCACATTTCAACCTTCTGTGGCTGACACAAGTCAAATTGCAAGCTCTTCCTTCTAACCATCCATTGCCTCAACTCCTTTCCCACTAAAATTATTAAAAAAGTTTCAGCTATCCAACTTTTTTCTTCTCTAAAATGCCACTCTCCTCTTTTGACTCTTGCCAACACCTCAATACTAGGGATAATAAAGTAAGTAGAAGCTGTTCAGAATGTCAGTTTTCCAGAAAAAAATGTCTTCAATGTATTTTTCTAAAAGCCCAAAATAAGACGACAATGGAAACAGACTATTTGTCACCGAGTTATGGCAACTGTTGCAAGAGGCCTACTCTTCATTTAAAACAAATATTGAACTGAAAACCTTATTTTTTACAAAACCATTCCAAAAGCCTGCTGTTCAAAAACTCTACAGATGATCCCCTTTAAGGTCCTACTTGGTTTTCCCCTCAAGTCTATAAAATCAGAGCTTCCAGAACTTTGGTGCTTTATCCTCAAATACAGTGGTTTGGAGAACATTTCAATATGGAAGCCCTCGAAGGGGTAAGAATGCAGAAAATGTGTTTCACAACAATCTTCCATGGTACAGAGTATGAAGAAAGGACTCAGAGACTGGAAAAGCTGAGGCATGTTCAAAGAAGCTGAGAGCCTGAGGGCAGGTTTTGAAAAGCCTAAATAATGACTTGAATAGCACTGGTGAGCCACAGAACAGGACCAAGGGCATCAAAGGCCTCTTAGGGAGAAATGGGACAGGACAGTGGCTTCACAACTGTTTTGTGAATATGCACTACTCAGGATCTATAATACCACAACTAATTAAAAAGGGTTTAATAGACATTATTCTCTGGGGTGGTGGGAGGGTGTGTCATGTTACCAACAACATTTTGTCCTTTGGGAATATTTTGCATATTTGCAAGCAGATATTTGAGTAACAGCCTAGGAAAATGCCCTCCAGACTCACTGCCAGGTCTCTGGAGCAATCTAGCTAGAAACATATACAGTCTCACCCAGAGAAAGGGCAAGATCAACAATTCCCTCTCAAATTAATGGGATTTTTGAGTGTTCAGCATCCCACAGCTGGCTAAGCCCTTTATGGAGCAGTAATTGCACACAGCTCTCTGACTTGGGTGGGGAGAGAAACTTGGGATTGGCAACCGGAATAGTACTCTGTCCAAATGCCCATTCAGCTACTGTCTGAAGACAGAAATCCTGACAGTAATTGCGTGGTCATTTTTGAAGAGAAAATTCCCAAGGACCCCAGTGGGATACGCCTTTGTTATCACAGGATTCAGCCTCTGAATTATTACCGATTATTACTGATAAAAACACTCAAAAAATAACAGGGATACTCTCCAGCAAGATCAAGTATCACAAGTACAGCTTTAAATTTAACATGACAAATTCAATTCCTACCAAAACAAATTAACAAACAAACAAACACCACAACCCAGAAACATGAAAGGTAGAATATTACCTCATCACAATATTTGGGCTGAATGAAAAGCTAGCCCTGAGACCTAAAGAACTGCTATGAGACAGGAAGTTTGAAGCAGAAGGCTTAAGCTCAAAAAAGGAAGGATGCAATCCTACTAAATGTAAATGTTAGTATTTTGCAGATATAGATTTATCAGACATGAATCCATGTCATATAAACTAATCTTCTCTCCTGTAACAGGATACATGCCTAGAGGAGATGCAGTAGATGTCATACAGTTTTTAGCAGAGCAAGTCTCTTAATACTATCTTCCTTGACATTTTCATAAGCCACCAGGGGAGACAGACTAGAGGAAGCACTGTATTCAAGCAGCTCTTGTTAGTGTCTCACTAACTGGAAATATGCACACACATGATATATATGTGTGTGTGTGTGTGTGTGTGTGTGTATAGATGCAGCCAAGGAATCTGTCCTCAGTTTGGTATTTCCAGCATTTTTACTAATGGCTTGATTTATAACTTTATTAAGTGAATTAAATAAATGCTCTGAGTTGAAAAGGGCTACAAGGACAATGAAGACAACAACTAGTTTTCATAAGAATGCTGATAATGTTGAGAAATACTCCTGCTTAAAAAAAAAACAAAAAAAACCCCAACATCTATCCAGGGTTGTGACTAAAGAGTGGAAAAGGTGCTTTTTTTAATTAGCAGAAATAGAAAGCACATGAAAGAACATACATCTGATAAAGTCTACCCTCAGTCAGACACACAAAGCAAGGAGCTTAAAAAAATTGCCAGGAAAATATATCATCTTCTTAATTAGTGAGAACTTGCAACAACCCATGGGGCTTCAAGCAATACCAGAGCAACACAAACGTGAATGCATAAATGACAGCTAAAATTAAAGAAAGAAAGAAAGAGGCATGAAACAGATCTGTTTTGTCCTTCTTGCCTCCTTGTTTTCACACTTGTTATTATGTCCTGTAAGCTCAGGAAGCAACTGCATCATCCAGTTCCTTGTAATTAGCCCAGGGGTGACCCAAGGTCACACAAAACAGGGTGGTGTCCGTGAAGGGCTGGAAACAGCTGATATAACATTGTGTAGGGATGCCACTGGCAAAACAGAGAAGAGGCTCAATGTGGAAGCATGGCACAGCAAATTCCACCACTCCTACCACCCGCAGGGAACAGCGCTTCCATCAGCCCAGCCTCTCTCCTCACCTGCCCTCCCTTGGGCTCCAAACACACTGCCAGTATGCATATTCCAAATTCCTCTGGCATATAAAAGAGATATTAATACATTCCTAGCATGGCATTCAGGGGAAATTGTATTCCCAAGAGATGAAATTATACTCCCAACTCTCTCAAAGTGAATTACAGTTCATCGCAACACATAGGAAGAAATACTCACAGGTGATAAAGACAAGGTGTGGCTCATGAAAGTGGAATTGAGAATATCTTGTTTGAATGGCTGGTTTTAATTTACACCTCCTGAAAGCACCAATAAACCTTGGAGATATGCACCAGTGCTGAATCCCGGGGATGTCAATGGGGCTGTGAGAGTCTGTGACTTGCCCAGGCTGCACACTCAGAGATAAAAGAACCCCTAAGTGTCTGCTTGGATCCAGAACCTGTGGACCTTTAACTTCTACTGACTGACAGAAGAATGTCCTCTTGCATTAAATCAAAAGGAGTTTTGTATCACTCTGTGGGATAACTTGCTTATCAAGTATTAGATGTGGGCCCAGCCACTGCAATGAGAGCAGAGCAGTGCAAGGGTTTGCCATCACACCTCTCAGGGAAGCCATGAATCTGCAGAATTGCTGTGTGACTCTTGAAACACTAAACTGAGCTCCACAGCCCAGCAAAATAAAACATTTCAGATTACTTTTACAGTTGCCTTGCATTAGCCTTTGCATAATAAATATCTCTTTGCTGTTTCGTAGTTATATGAGAAGGTTTGAGGTCATACAGAAATGCATGAAAACTGGTTTAAGATGATTCATCATCACAGCCTACAAAATAAGGCTCTGATAAGGTCCCTTCCAAATCTTTTGTTATGTTGGAATTTTGCAATTGAACACAATGCAAATAGGATTTGGATTCAAATGAGGGGATTTTCTATGACACCCATTTTCTATGACTGCATCTGGCAGTGGTCTTCCTTTCCTGCCTCTCTAGTTTCTTTGGTAGTAATTGCTGAATCTCAGTGACTTTCCATCCTTATTTCCAGAAAACACAGTATGACAGAAGTTCCCACATCAAACACCTCAGGCATCTTTCCCTTCTCATCTAAAAGGGGTTTCTTCTAGACTGAACTAACAGCCTTCTCTTAACAGAATATAATCTGCCTCTTAAAAAACACAGGGAACAGAAAATTATAAGAATAATAAAACTGATGTAACAGTTTATCTTTCATGTTTCAATATTCCATTCAAAACTGATTGGGAAAGCCTGCTCATTAACAGCAGTTGTTCTAAAAACAACAGCATTTGCAACTTACAAGCACTCGAGTTAAGGAACTAGAAATTTTTACAAGCAAGCTTTTGACTTTGTGGATTCCTAAGTGGTTTACTATTATTTAAAAAAAAAAATCCAAGGATTTGTTAACTCTTTAAAGAAAACTAATAGTATTCAATGCAAATAAATACAATTTTCATCTCGTCTATCAAAACACAGACAGCAGTGGATAGAGTAGGCATGTATGATATGACTCTAGTTTACTCATTTCCCTAATGCATCCCAGCCTATGTGAGAAAAGCCTTCTGAGGCCTCACAACAAAAACTCTGTGTGATTTCTCACTCAGAAAACCCTAGCACAACAAAATGAGCCTTCCAATGTGACCCAAAGGACACCAAGGAAAGTTCTTGGCAAAATGATAAAAGATTGAATTTCCAAAGCTGTGGCCCTCTCAACAGCATAGATTAGATTTTCGATTAAACCAACTATGAGATCATCTCCAGCACAGAGCTCACAACTGCTATATTGTCATGCCAGGAGTATGTTGTTATTCACACTAGGGCAGGAAGACTTTCTACTTAACACTTAATTTATTTTTATTTAAACATTACATAGCTGTAACATAAAACAAGAAGAACCTGGTGCTGATGGGTGTGATGATCTCTGCACTCCTGCTCTCTACATCCAAAACAGCTTTTGGTCTTTTCAGGCATACCTAAAAAACACAGTCACTGCACCAAAAGAATGAGGTGATTTCTGAAGCAACATATTCCCAAAGTATTAAAAACTAGTTGCAGATAAAATTTGCACTTAGTTAAAAACAAATCCTCCTTTTTTCATGCTGTTTGTTATCTTGATTAAAATCATCCTTGGGACAGATATTTTTAAATAAAATTGTCTTATTATCTTAACAAAGGGGTTTAAATAGGATATTATAATTGAATTTCTCTTTCTACTAAGACACTGCCATAGGTGGTAGTGTAACAGTCCCTAGAGAAATCACCAACCAAAGTCAGTTTTATAGATGCAAAGAAAAGTACTCTTCACAATCAAAAGTATGGCTGAGGAGGAAAAAGCTAAACAAAACCTTGAAGTCCTAAACTGAATAGAAGATACAATGTGAATGAACCTGGACTAAACTTATTCTCCTACAGTCTTCCAGTGATGTGCAGCCAACCAGATGTGGCATGATCGAAGAAATATAATATTTATCCTACTGTTAATTTACAAGAAATAGTGCTACTCTTTCAGAAAATTAGGCAGCAATAATCCAAAGATATAATTTTACATTCAAACCCCATAATTTCTTAACTTGATAGCTGACACTTGATAGAAAAATTGACAAAAGGGCTAGAGAATCTGTTTCATGCTAATGTGTTTTCATCCATTTTCAACTCAGATCTTTAAAAAATCCAGGGGTTGTGCAGCTCAAAGTATGTTTCAAGTGAAAGCAGAGGCATCTGTGAGAGGCAGGATGATAAATGGTTTTTGAGCAGATATTCTCAGCACACTAACCCTACTGCAAACTTGTGCACGGTGGCACAAGATTAGGAAATGAAACGGATTTAGCAAACAATGCGCACTAACAGACATCTCCACCCTTACTATGGATAAAGAGTCATGAATGATATTTGTCTCCTTCCTCAGTCTTTTTCTGTAAACTTTCTGTAATTGTCAGTTACTTCTCTCCTGTGCAAGAAATGCAACTTTGATTAAGAACAAACTAGAGGTGAGAACCTGAAAGAGGACCCAAATCACTGAACCTCTATTACCTCAGCTTCCATGAGATTTAGATTCAGAATCTTAAAGCCATGGCACTCTTCACTTTGAAGAAGTGACACCAACAATTAGGATTCTGTTCAGATGCACAAAGTCTCCTAAAGCTCTAAAAACTCACTTAATAATCCCATTATGGGCAGGAAATAAAAGATAAACTGCATTTTGTCCAACCAGAGCAGGAATGCAGCAGTATTGAAATAGCTTCCTGGATGTGATCAGGCACCATATCATGAGCAGTTAAGGTCAGGTATCTGTACCCCAAAAAAGATTTGATTGTCTAAAAGGAACTCACAGGACTTTGGAAACTTGAAATATACCCTGCCTCATCAGCATTTAATGTCATTTCCAAATAGTAAAGCAAAAGAGAGTCAAAACTGACAGAGAAATTGAAAGGGCACTACTGATGATATCAGCATTGCGAACTGCAGTATTTAAACCAGCTTTATTTGATCCCTTTCCCATAAGTAATCTGGGCTGGCAGAGAAAAGGTCTGTGGTGTTTCAAGCTGTGATACTTCAAAGTTCTGTGCAGTAGCTACCAAAGAGAATAAAAACATAAACTTTGATCAGCAGCTTCAGCTCAGGATGACGAAGGTACTCATCAGCAATCACGGATCAGAGACTGACCCTTGTAGCTGCCTCCAGCCTTGCATGAAGAGCCCCTTCCCAGAGGGCCAGACTGCCTGCAGAAGGTATCTTTTACAAATCTCCACCAGGACCAAAATTCATTCCAATTCTTGTTCTTGTGGAGCTTTTCCCTGCAGAGGACCTGGTCTCTGGGAAAGACACTAAGCATTTTACTTAATACCCTCCTGTGGAGTGACCACTGAATTAATCACATACAAATGTGAATTACCATTGCTAAAGCAAAAAGCAAGAGATGGAAGTCATCAATCAAAGCCTCACAAATCAGTAAAAGAAATAAGCAAACAAAAAAGGTCAGTTACAAATATTCCTCTTCCAAGTAGGAGCTGAAACTATTTTAAAGTACATGTTCAAAAGAAATGTACCATCTTGTTTTCTAAGACCAGTAATGCAAATAAATGGCTTCTGAGAGGGTGCAAGTAACAGATAGCCAGTAATTCCCAGCTTTAATCTATCAAAATCAATGACAAAAAATGCCTCAGAATAGTCAGGCCTCCCTTTTTCTAAGTATTTTTCACTAAATGGATTAAGCATCTTAAAGAAAATATTGTGTTTGTTCATATTAGAAAACTCAAGTATCTAAGGACACTCCTTGCATAAGAGGCTATGGTTAATTACAGTTGATTTGTAAGTTGAGAAGTATTTATGCCTTTTGAAAGTGTGTCTATTTGTCCTCAGAAAGAGACTGTAAGACAAATATTCAATATGCCTTTCAGCCAGACCTCTAAACCAATGAATAGGAATTTCAAGCTGACCTTGAAAGCTTGGCCCTGTGGACACCTGCTCTGAAGGACAGTGGGTGTCAGGAGAGCACCTGTGTGAAATTCCCACTTGGTAATGCTCCCATGTGGCTGCAGCTACTGCTCTGTAATTTTATTTTTTTAACCTACCTGATGAGAGTAACTTGTTGCAGGAGCACCTAGCCTAAGCTGGGACTTTGCACATTTCATACTATTAGCCTATAGGGAGAATAAATAAAAAGAAAATCCTTTCTTTGTTGGTTTCATGCTGCAACAATGTAACTATATCCCAATTTTAAAATCTGTGTTACTTCCAATAACATTAACAAAATATATTCCAGTAACATTAGCCAAAAGGAAACTGATCATTGTTTGGGGTGGGTTTTCTTTGGTTGGTTGGTTTTTTGGTTTTGTTTTGGGGTTTTTGGTTTTTTGTTGGCTTTTTCGAGGCCCAAGGCTTATTTGCAAAGAAGCTGTACAATTTTGTATCTAACTTTGCACAGAAGATGTCTCCCAAAATACAGGGATGTGGAACAAGGGTTAAAATAATGGATTAAACCTTCAAGAAAAATGAGTGCCCACAGGTTACTATAATTCAAATGTAAAATGTATTTCTTCTCAATAGAAATAGGTTCCTGCTACATCCCGAAGAAAATCATATAGTAATTTTTTTTCTAAAAAATATAGTAATCTAACCACCTCCATGGTTAAGTCACTCTTTCTTGATTAGACAAGCCATTGTAAATTACATTTTATTAACAAAAAGATTGCAAGAGCAAAGATTTTGCTGAAACAATGTTATGACTCTTTGTACACTGTATACAAATAATTTTTCAACCATGAAATAAAGGAAATGTGAAAGCCCAAAGTTCACCTGTTAACTCCACATCGTATATTAAAATTCTGTGTCCGTGTTGCCACACTTGAGGCTGCAGAGCCACACAAAGCCAGGCACATGCACTCCCCATGGAATGTGTACACACAGCTTTCAAGTGAAAAGGCTAAAAGTAATTAATGGCTGCTACACTTATACTTTTTTCCTGTAAACACTTATTTGAACATTAAATTTACAATTTTACATCACTCAAAGAAAGCAACACCTCAGTCTTAAAAGGATAAAATCCCTAATTTCCTCGTTCTTCATTCATAGAATCACAAAATAACCTGTGCTGGAAGAGACCTACAAGGATCATCGAGTCCAACTCCTGGTCCTGCACAGGACACCCCAAGAGTCACACCCCGTGCCTGAAAGTATTGTTCAAACACTTGAGCTCTGCCAGCCTTGCTCCTGTGACCGCTTCTCTGGGAAGCCTATTTCAGTGCCTAACAAACCTCTGGAAGAGCTTTTTCCTAATATCTAATCAAATTCCTAATAATCTGTGACGTTTTATTTTATTTTGTTAGGTTTTAGTTCTTTAAATAGGAATGGATTATACAGGCCAGGAGTTTTGTTTGAGTTTTGGCATCTCCAGGACCGTGAGGCTTTCTTGCAGCTCTCGCATGTCCCTCACTGGGTCTGGATTACAGAACAAGGCGAGCTGGAGGGGACCCCCAAGGATCACTGAATTCAGCTCCTGGCTCTGCACAGCACCGGGCCAGGAATCACACCCTGGGCCCGAGAGCATTCCTGGGACCGCTCGGGCTCTGTCGGGTGGCTGCTGTGACCACTGCCCTGGGAGCCTGTTCCAGGGCCCAGCCACCCTCTGGGAGAAGAACCTTGTTCTGATTCCCAGCACAACCTGTCCCTGACACAGCTTCAGGCCATTCCCTCAACTCCTGCCGCCGGTCACCACCGAGAGATTACCTTGCTTGGGCCTGTCCAAGGAATCAGCGCGCCACACACCTTCCCTGATTGTCCCCACACCCCTGGGGATGCCGACAACACCTGCGGCTCCCACTGATTGCGTTTGACAAGAATGTAGCTCTCCAATTTTGCTTTTACGGCAGAGGGAGGTCACCGCTGTGGGTCTCAGCCCGGCCGGCCCAGCACACAGCCCGGCTAACCCTAACCCTAACCCTAACCCGGCTGATCCCGGCCGGCCCAGCACACAGCCCGGCTAACCCTAACCCTAACCCGGCTGATCCCGGCCGGCCCAGCACACAGCCCGGCTAACCCTAACCCTAACCCGGCCGATCCCGGCCGGCCCAGCACACAGCCCGGCTAACCCTAACCCTAACCCTAACCCTAACCCTAACCCGGCCGATCCCGGCCGGCCCAGCACACAGCCGGCTAACCCTAACCCTAACCCGGCTGATCCCGGCCGGCAGCGGAGGCCGGGAAGGCTCGGCCGCCCCGGAGCCGACACAGCGCGCAGTGAGCAGCGCCACCTGCTGGCGGCCGGGGGAACTGCAGCGCTGCTTCCCGGCCCCGGGAGCGCCAGCATCACCGGGAACACCGGGATCACCGAGAACACCGGGAACACCGGGATCCCTTCAGAGGGAACGGCAGCAGCGGGAATGGATACCCAGCGGGAACCTCCGGTTCTGACCATCAGCTCGATCAATATCCTTCCAAGACGCTCGGGATAATATATTTTTTATTCCTGGCGAGAAACTTGAGTCAGTTCAGCAAGTTCCTAGAAAAAATCTGATATGGATGGCCTGAATTCCAGGGGACAAACATTAAAGATAGAACAGGTGGAGAGAGCTTCTGCGTATGGGAGCCTGGACACCACAAATTCGTTAATGCCGCAGTTCGTCCTAGATTAGTCTTAGACCAAAGACAAGTCATTGGACTGATGCTGTATCATCAGTATAAAGCCATTTTGTTAACACAGATTTTGGCTGTAAATGAATGCTCACAGATTGGCATGTGCCTTTTCAATGAATTTCCAGCTAGTGCTTAAAAGAGCTCTGTTTCTGTTTCAGCTCCCTGCCAGCAGAGCACCCAGCCTTGATGTGGTCTCAAACGCTGATGGTGAACACAGGCACCAAAAGGACTTGAGCCCGGCACCAAAGGGCCAACTCTCCTTGTTAGGAAGAAGCACAAGATTTGTGGGCATAACTGCTGTCATTCCCACCTATTTTTGTTCTCTGTTTCCGTATCTTCTCCTGCATCTCTGCTGCAACATCAGGGAGCTTTTCTCGTGCAGAGTCTAGACGGATAGTACATATTTGAATTAGCATGAGGAATTTGGAACAAGATTTGTTTACCAGCCGGCAGTTCTATGTCCTTATCTGAACCAAGCTGCTCACGCTTCTGAGCATCAGGCATTGCTGCTCATCAGAAAGTTCTCCCTCCAGACAAGGCACATTGCTCTCAATTTAAAAGAGTTACCAAACACATTTGAAACGGAACAAAACTGGAACAGGCTAACAAAAGAAGTACAACAATTATTCAAGGTTTCACAATTCAGCTCACTTGCTTTCATCAAAAGGAAGGTTAGAGAGGAATACGATGATGTTCTTGCATGTCTGTGTGAGCAGAAAAGGATAAGGGCTACTGGCACCAGATAAAATTCGGCAGCTGAATCTGTAAAAATTCAGGTCAGAAATCAGAAGTGTATTTTTTCTGAGTGAAGGTAAACCATGTAGCCAGCCAATACACAATCACTGACTGTCACTCGAAGCCTTCAATTCAGCATTGGATATTCTTCAAAAATACATTTCTATGTCCCACACAGATCCTGAAGAACCATACAAAACATAGATTAATGATCTGCAGGCTGAATTGTGCAAAGAATCTGACTAGATGATTTTAACATTTTTTTGTCCTTCACAATTTAAAATTACTTTGTATTTTAATACTGGGCATGTGAACAATTCCTTTTCTCTTTACTAATTTCATTGACTTCGACAGGAGAACTGAATGGCTTGGATTTGAGCATGGGATTATGTGTTATACTGACACAAGACCACTGTTAGAGTTGTAGAAGGTTACAGATGTTGTTCTCTAAGTAAAGTTGATTGTACAGCAGCTAAAAACCCTAAAGCTTTCTCAAGAAGAATAGGGAGCATTGCCCAGCTCGCAATGACTCTCAGGAAACCCTCTTTAGAGACGTGGATCTGCCTAACAGCTGAAAGTAAACCACTCTGTACAGGGTCTGTTATAATCAGACATTTATAATACTTTAAAAATAAAAGAAACTTGGAAAGTTAAATTATGTTTCCATTCATCTGACTTCATTCCAAGCCTGTAATGCCTATTACGCATCAGCTGGATTATATTTGAGATTCATTTCAACTAGTTAGCAATGTTTAGAGGTCAATATAATTTTTGACCTGATGCATTAAAAGGGGGAGATTTATAAACAGTATTGACTAGCTCATACCTAAGACATCACATCAAAACTATGCCATGCTTTTCCTCAAATTCTTTCTAGCTTTCTTCAAGTCTTTAAAAGAGTACGTCATTTTATGCTACATAAGTCTCTCATTAAGGGCCTTAGAGGTCTTTATAAGTTTTCTGTCTTCTCTACAAATTTCACCCACAAGTAGGAACTAATCTGCCCCAGGCTGGAGTCCAAGTACCATGTTTATACCCCACGTCTTTCAGGGGAGTCCCACAGTTGCCACAGCCACTTTGTGTGTATGATACCAAAATCCAAATTGTCTACCATTTCAGGGCATCTGCTACCGCAAAACAATGAAACAACAAAACTAAAAAAGGCCAAACACATACTTAGAAGTCACTTCATCAGGAAAACACAGTTTTAAACCTGTATTTCTGTTATTTTAGATACTTCTCTGTGTAGCTTAGAGCACCTTCAAGGAGGCACAGAAGAAACAGGAAGGCATGATGGTAAATACGAGGGGGTGTGCATGTGCATGTATTTAAATACATAAAAGCCCCATGCCAAAAATCTCAGGAGGCTAAGGAGGAAGGCCTTCTAGTCTTCCTTGTAAGTGAAGTGTGAAGAATAGATTCCAGTCACTTTGCAGATAGATCCTGCCTAGTACTGCAGTTTCTGAGGCGGATTTCATACTGAAGGCAAGAATTCAAATCCTTTGCCTGACATATACACACACATGTATGTAACACACACACACACACACCACATGTGTGCTTTTTTTGCATTCACAGGGTGTTCTGCATGGATTTTCTGCTCTCCTTGCCTGAAAGCTGACCAGACACCTGGGAACATCTACGCACTGACCTCAGCAATCTTTGCACAGGTCTCTCAAAAAGCACTATGGGACAATCTGAGTTCCAGAATTACATTGTTTTGAGTGGTTTCCAAGAAGGCAAACGAGAAACTGGTTTTTTTTTTCCTTGATCACAGAGAATTCTGAACCTTTTGGGAAAGCCTTTGAACTTCCATTAAATGTGGTCTGTTTAATGTTTGGATCTGTCGAAGGAGAGGCAGTCAGATAAACTGGGCCAATGTTGAAATGGACTTGCTTCCAACACCTCTACAGCATAATCACATCTCCCTGAGCACTTCTGTAAATAATTATTGGATTAGACATTCAAAGAGGTGATTGACAAACAGAAATCAGGCAAATAAAGATAATCTACCATTTTTTCTACCTTTTTCATCCAAAGGGATTCAGACCTACAACAAAGGAGCTTTATGTGCTCCACTGCCTACCGTAAGGATTAAACTCTTCAAGGCTGACATCTTTGGAGCTGGAAACTGTTGGCAAAACATTTCTCATCTGTGTCTCAGCCTAGGAAAATGAGATATTTTTTCTGCATTCAAGTACTCTGAAATGAGTCACCTAAAGCAGCCTAACCTGCCACCTCCATTTGGTAACAATAGAGCAGACATCAATTTTCAATCTTATCAGGAGTCACCAGTCCCTAAGTATTAGTGGCGCCTACTGAATTTTATCCAGGGACCTAACAGAAAACATCTGTTCTTGTACTTCACAGCAAATCAATAGATTAAATCAACCTTCTCTTTTCTCCTTTATTCTGTTCATTAAAGGCATAGGTTTTCTTTCATTTTTCTTCTATTTCTTTTAATAACTCACTTCTCCTTGCAAGTCAAATCCTAGTATATTACAGAGATTTCTATGTCTCTTTCTGGGCTTACTTGGGGAGACATGTATCTCTGCTCTAGCAAAAGACAAGCAGAAGAAATTATTTTTGAGGGACATATTTACAAAGACCTTGGTTAAGTTATACCTAGTATTTGGACAAAAGCCCAGCAATACTTAAAAATGGAACCCCAAATATTATTTACCGCTTTTTCTACCTTTTTCCAAGTCTAATTCATGTTGCAAAATGTGATGCTGTAACTAAAAAAATCCACCTCTAACCTCATACATTTTACCAAAGTGCCAAAGCATCACAACTGTCAAAATGTTTCTTGTGGAGTCACCCACACGATAACACTTACTTAGCTCAGCTCTGAATCCAGTAATGAATTGTCAGTGTTTGCACACATCATCCCATCAGTTTATGTCATCCCACCAGCACTGTACATCAGGTTTGCACCAGAACATTTTAACAATACAGCCCAATATCCAGTGTGCTTATAAATGAAAAGCACTCTTCACTTAAATAGTAGGCAAAATGAGGCACTTCTGGACTAAGAGGGAGAGAGACATTAAGGCAGAAGTGATCAAAAAAACAGGGTATTAGAAATTTTTACCAAGGTAGCAGAACTGGGATTTTTTTTTCCATGTGCACTAATGTTAAAGAAGTCTAAATATAGTCAAAGTATTAAACTTTTTTTTTTCCTGAATCAACATCTCCAGGTAAGAATCTTTCACATTAAAACTGAGGAAATACCCCCTAACATGCAGTTTTCTCCTTTTCTCTTACCTGTGGAGATTTCACTTTTTTTATGCAGTCTAATATGAAGCCAAAATATGATGAAGTGTAAATGAACATACCTTACTTTTGCTCCAATAGGTAGATGCAAATAAAACACTGGAAGGCCACATTTGAGTTGAGTTGAAATCATGTTATGTTCCTGATATGCATTGCAAAGATGTTATGAGAAGCACATGAGAGTTTTATTTCTTTGTGTATGAGAAGCTGATAAACAGAGCTGGCGCACAATAAAGCAATTGATACAAGTACATTAAATGCTTTAAATCATCCAACAAGGGTAAATCCCTGCCTGATCTAGATAACCAGGGTTCCACTGGAACACTCCATAGCACATTGTACGTGTAGTGCAACCTGGCAGCAGCTCCTGCATAAAACCTGAAACGTGGCAGGGAGGCAGAATTGCATCCAGGGCCTTCCAACAACTGGAATCAAGCTTTTTGCCCCATGTCATGACTGAATTAAGTCACAGTAAATCAAAACTCCTTTTTTGGGTCTGTAACAAACACAAAATGTAGCAACCTCAGAACCACCTCCTTTAGGATTTTTCTGTCCGTTTAGTGCAGCACCATGAGACCCTGGTCACTGGGACTATTGGCTGTCAGTGAGCTGCAGCTTGAGGGGACTTCTCCCCACAGTTTGAGGTGAGGATTAGGAGAATTTTCTCTGAGGAAAAGACAATTATTACTGGAAATTAACTTAATATGGTGTCAAGGTAAAAAAGAGATGGGAATAAAGAAACACCTCTTAGAATAAGAAAGAAGAAGAAGAAAGAAGCAGTGAGAGGAAAAAAATTAGACAAGTGGCAGCCCACAGACAAGCAAAATTTAGTCTAGAATGGTGCAATGGCTGAACACCCCAGTCTTAGGAAACCTTGTCAGTCAGGAAGAAAACTGATTTGGCTGTCATTTGATGAATGACAGAACAGCCAAGTTGCTCAAAAAGTGGGATATTATCACTTTCTGTCTCAGTTGCTATGAAAAGAGCAGTTGGTTTTTGATGAGATTTCTCTTTGTTAGCTATTAAAAAACTATAGCTCACTTGATACTGAATAAAAATCATAAAAGGTGTGGGGACCAAAAAACAACTGATGCAAAACTCCATAAAATAATTAAACTTCAGACCTACCCAAATGCTGACATCAAGTGTGTAAAAGTCATTGATAGTTCTCTGTCTCATGGGAAACAGAGATTGATGAGACACAGCTGTGTTCACAGCAATTGATGGCATACATCATCATTTCCACAGCATTCACATTAAATTACTTAGCAGCTATAGTGCCAGCATAGATTATGGGATAACCCAGTTCTTTCTTTTAATCTCAGGCATCTGGAATTTCAGGGTCAGAGGAACCTTTCTTCCTTCCCCCTTATTTTTTTTCAAGTCAAGATAGATAAAGTAGTAATACCAAAGGCATGAGAATACCAAGTCTCCTCTAAGCAATATTTATCCACATTGCATTCAAAAATAACTTTTAGAGTAATCCTAAATTTTAATATATATTAATATCCAACTGCAGGAGTACAGGAAAAGGGACAGAATCTTAGACTAACAAGAACTTCAAAAAACATCCTGTAAAAGTATTGGCAATGCAGCATCCTTCTATATGAACCACAGCTGTGCAACTTGCCTATTTTCATTGCATTAGCAGAGCCAGGAGCCTCACAGCCTCAGACAACCAACTGAAGTGACAGAAGGTCCAAATGATCCCTTCTAACAAGAACTAGAAGGTACTTAAATGCAAGAATATTCTGGACCATATGAAGTTGATCCTGGAATCACAACTGAGATGCTTTAACACAGGAACTCTAAGCTCAGAGAGATTTGGCTGAAATCCACCTGATGTGATTAAAACTGGGCAAGTGCTGTGCTTGCCAGTTCAAGGATTCAAAGGTAGCCATTGCAGCTAAAGAACTTTTACTTTGAAATCAGGTGCCACAACTAATAATCACTATGATTCTACTAGTAAAAAAAAAAAAAAAGAAAAAAAAGAAAAACGCTACTGAATGTAGCATTTAAACAGGAGGCCAGACTAAGAAGAAGAAAATTCTGTATTTGCAGGTTATTGTTCTCAAAAATTGAACTCATCATGGTATCTAGTAGAATAATAATATGAGGAAGCATCAAGAAAGTAAAGAGAATGTCTTCCAAAACTGGAAAAGGGTAGTTTAATCTAAACCTCAGTGTAAAGTGTGAATAATAAAAATAAAAAACTTGAGATATTCCCTGGACTAATCTCTATAAACTAGAAGCAGCCCCAGGAAACCATGACAGTAAAACCACTTGACCATATTATTGGTTTTATGAAAATTTAATCTAGAAAATCCACAACTCCAACCTATACATGTTTCCATGGCATAGAGATCCTTTTATGTTCTGTAAAATTTTAGTTTCTCACCATTTTATTTTACTAAACTTTGAGATGATTGTTACATTACGGGTTTTTTTTTTTTCCCTGATGGAGGTTGTTGAGGTGTTTTGCTTGTTATCAGCTCCATTTGCAATAACATTTTCATAAACTACTTAGGAAAGGTCATCAATTTAACTACTAGCTGGTTCAGTAATAAAGAAAGTAAATAATTCCACCTAAAGTGATTGAAAATTGAAGATCACTAAAGAAACTTATCACTCAAAGCACATTCTGGTTTGTTGTGTGGTCATCCTATTTTTGTAAAGGGAGTTCACATTTATGAGTTTCAGCACAGCTATCAAGCTACAGCTCACTGTCCTGAGCCCAACAATTTAAAAACATTCCATATCAAATAAGTAAATACTCTGAAGTCCCATTCAGCATCACATGTTTAAAGCCCTCAGTCATTTGAACAAAAAGAAATAAATAAAAGCACCAGAATGTATTGCATTTCTTGCAACTTTGTTGATAACACCCAATGTCTGTGTCCTCACTGGTTGTGTTACGTTTATTTCCAAAAAAAAAAAAGTAAAAAACTGCATAGCACATCTACAGTTTTAACCTGAGATCTGAGAACATCCTGTTCCAATTTTCATTCTGAGCTGAGAGCCCTTTGGTGCTCCAGTACATCAGTTAGGAAGCTGCAATAATCGATCCAGCACCAGCATATCTCAACAAACAGCCAAGGATGCCCAGATGGCACCAGCTTTGCACAGTTCATCGCCTACTGTAGTCAGTCTGCTTGTAACAAGACAGAACAGGTAGCAAAATAAGAAGAGAGGAAAGAGGAGTCCAGCATTGTCTTCTGGGATGTCTCAGAGAGAAAAATATCCAACCATTGACCACATGCCATTTCTTCCCCTTAGTCGACATCACACAGGAAGCTACTGCAAAAGGGCAGGACTACTGAGGGAGGTAACACCAGCAATTCTTTCAGGCCAGCAGAGATATTCTCCAAAAAGGAAGGCAGTGCCTACCTGGAAAGTACTCTGAATGTTGGGGGTTTTCCAGTCTCAATCACCTGAACGAAATTATACTGCAACTCATCGATCCCAGGCAATGCTTCGCCTCAGCCTGTCTCAGTTGTCCCCGAGCACTCAGGAACCCAAATGGTCTAGAGGAGCCAGAACACGTTCCATCACTCCTTGAGAACAAAATAAACTCATTGAACTATTGTATCTGTTTGCACACTTACGAAAATGCAGCTCTGCACAGCTTCCCTCAGAGAGAAAGGAAGAGCCTGGACCGTGTCCCAGGCTGGGTGGTAAGTTTTACACTCCCCACTTTAGCCAGGTTCCAATGTGTCACAAGGACATTTCTGTTTTTTCTGTCAAGGCCAGATGTCTTTTCTTTTTTTCCTTTATTTTCAACATTTGGGAAAACACCTCTCTTTCCTAGGAACTTGTGCAAATATTTCCCTACTTAAAATATTTGTCCTGTGAGAAAAGGTGCTTTTCAAATCCTTAAATCCCTGTTCTAATTAGGAGCCCCAAAGTTTGGTTTGTGCAAGTGGTAATTGAGCCTTATTGCACTGTGATGAAGCCATTCAGTAGTCATACAATGCCATAGCAGCCTTGTTTATGGCTGGTTATAAGTGCCATTCTTCATTCTGTTGGTCAGATGCAAGGGCAGAGCCTGGGGGAAAAGTGATGTATAGCAGTAGGCTGTGTTTTTACTTCTAATTAATTTTTGATCCTCTGGTGAGCTGAAGCAGAATGTGTATTTGCTGTTTTAGTGAGGCTGGACTGGACTCCAACATTAGAGATATTGATCAAAAAGAGCAAATTATTTTCTGCATCTATTTTTTATGTGTTTCCATGTGCTGTTAGAAACAGCAGAAAAAAAAGTAAGCATAATTGACTGAGAGTTCACACCTAAGAGTAATTTCTCTATGCCTTCAGCATTTCTATACTAACAATTAATTTAAATTTGTCTATGCTATCAGCATCTTCAGTGCTGTTATTCCAGGGACTCACCACAACCAACTCAATCTATGTTTGACCGTCCTGGCAGTAAACTCCTCTAAAGATCTTTGGTGCTAGAAAATTTGCAAAGACCATTTGCCTTTCATCTCTTTTCACATCAATAACAGTGCCTTTCCCTGCTCCACAGGATCAAGTCCTTGCTGAAGATAATGTATTCTTAAATAGCCATAGCTCTAACTTCATCTGCCGCCACTGTGTGCCTTCTGTGTCATGTGCCTACGTGCCTCAGATGAGCACAGGAGTCAGAACACCTCCTCACCTCCTGCTGGAACAAGTCCACAGCTTGTTCAACCACAGAACATAAAGAAGGGAAGCCAAAGTTGAGCACCACTGCTGTGAGCAGTGTTCTCTCCTCACCATTTATCCTGCGTACATTAATCCGCACCTTTGAGAAACAAGTTCTCAGTGGTTCCATCTATTTTATTCTCCCTTCTTGAAAAGGAAGTATGGAAGCAGGTGACACTCTTTGGGAGTATTTTTGATAGGCAATTGTCCTCAGGAGCAGCTGACTTGGGTGGGCTGACTCCAAGATGGGAAAATCCCCAAGACCAGCTCTGGAGAGGCCAGCAGTGCTTACACAGGGAGCGAGACAGCAGCAATGGATGTTACAGAAACTGCACTGGAAAATTCCCCCTCCTCCCCTGAGCATCTGTTCTGCATGTGTTGAACAGATCTTCTTTGTCTCTTGTCCAGCAACATGTGAACGAACTCGAGTTCCTCAGGGAATGAAGGGATACAAGAGAAGTCAGCATAAAGATTTGTGCTGGAAGGATAAAAGATAACAGCCTGTCGAACTGCAGACCTTTAAAGCTTAACACTTTCTTTCAAATTTGCTCTCACACTGCTATCTACTGCCAAAATATTATGAGTTTGTGACCCCAACTTACATTTACTGCTTCTTATCAAGACATTTCAGATGAAAACAGAGTAGAAAAAGTACAATGTATAAACAGAAAAATTTAATTGGTTAGTTTGTATCATAAAATACCATGAGATCTGCTCAGTTTTTATCAATCAGAGCTATGCAAGACAGCCTGTGGACTCAGGCAAATATTTTCTTTGGTCATTTCTTTGCAGAAGGGATTTTATTACTTCCCACATATGCAAACCTTCCTCAGCACCCCCCCTCCCACCCAAAAGTTTTCATTCACAGTTTAACCCTCATATATTCAAAACACCAAGATATCTTGTGTAGTTGAATGTTCCAGCCACCTAATCATGTAAACTTAATATAATTTCATGTAGAATCAAAGAGTAATCAAAGAGATCACTTTAAAAACCACAAACTAAAATGTTTGAGGTTCATTTAGCTCAGGGTGTCCCCACAAAAGCACTGTGCAAATTTTCCCAAGTTTCCTGTAACAGAGTTGGCTTCACTAAAATACATTTAAGTCAGAGCAACACAACCATTGAAAAAAAAAAAACTTCTATTGACAACTAAAACATATCATCACAGTATTGTAACAAGACCATGTTGGTTTAAGATCCCAAGTCCTTAAAAAAGTCCTTAAATAAGATATTTAGTTGGTAGAATTTGTCTGTATTGTCCTCCTGGAGTCAGCCTCATGCTTTAATTACTAGCTATCTGAATTAATGAAAATCCTTGATTTTAACTCTATAGTACAGTTGTATTTAAATGTCTGTCCAGTCACTTCTCAGCTGCCAACTTAACTGAGACAGGTTATATATTTCAGAGCCTGAGAGGCATCTTGCTTCAGGGAAGTGGTATTTAATTAGATGTAATGCAAATTACCAGTATGAGAAGCACTCATGAGAAAAGCAAAAAATAAAAAGAAGGAGCAGTAAATACAAAGGGGGAATTTGGTAGAATGACAACTTGGAGAGCTGAGATGGCAAGTCAAGGAAGTGCTCCTCCTTCCATGCCCTTATTCATAATAATGAATATAACATTCATTCATTCATATAACATTCATAACATTCATCATTCAATAATGAATATAACATTCATTATAACATAATAATATAACATAATACTATATATATATATATATATATATATATATATATATATATATATATAATCATAATTAATAATAATAATAATGCAGTTGCCCCCTGCATAATTTGGCTTCACACACAGGATTTCCATGGTCCTGGCAAATAAGACACCCTGGTGTTGTTGGGAATCCTCCCTCTGCTTGTTTTGTCTGCACCTGGAGCCTGCAGCAGCTCGATGGGAGACTAAAAGGTTGCCTGCTTCTCACACACTGTTTCTGGCAAAGGTGGGTGTAGGAGAGCAGTTCCAGTTCCTGCAGAACCACCTGTGGCCCTCCTGGTGCCCCCACAGAGGTGTGCCCAGCATGTCTCTGGGATCACCTGCATCCTCCATCCCTCAACCTGCCTGTTTCCTCAGTGCAACTCTGTCCTCACAAAGGCCACCCAGGAGCTAACAGGAAAATCTATTAGCTGATGCTCACCTGGTCTGGATTTTGAAAGGTGAACAAGAGGGTACATTTCCCTTTATGAATCCCCCATGCTCCCCAGCCCCACGGGCTGTTCCATTATTGCATTTCTTGTTGAGTATAGATCCACATTTTGATATTGTGCATGATGGAAACTCTCTTGGCTTTCTGGAATTCATTACAACCTTGATCCACTTCAAGCATACTGGTAAGCATGAAACAATAGAAAGAGCCTTCCAACTGTCACCTTGGATTTGTCATCAAATGTGGAATATTATGGGAAAATTGTCAAGAGGTGAAATATATACCTTCCAACCTGGCAAAATAAGCAAAGCATCACTTCATCATGCTTAACTAACTCTCAGGTGTCTCCCTACACCATTTATACTGACCTGAAGCTAGCTACAGTGATCCTGTCAGAACCTTCATCAAGGGTCAAAACCATTCAACAAAAAATTCCTGTAATTTTGATATTATCACAGTTGCAGATAATATATTTTATCACACTGTGATAAAGCATGGATCTTAGCAGCGTGTATGCCATCCACTTAGCCTGCAGTGCCTCTTTCAGTACAGTGTGGGTGGTTAAATTTAGCAAATTGTACCAGCTCAAGGAAGTCTACCCAGTGGAAGTTCTCAGGAACTTCCCATGGAAGTTCTGTTATATCACCTATGCAAAAATCTGCTTTATTTTATCTCTAATATGATCAAGACTGCTCTCTCAATACTTGAAACACAGCCATTGGCTCATGGTCTGATGTAAAATATAGGTATTGCTGTCATTTAAAATGTGCTAATTAGAATATGTTTTTAAGTTTAATATCTGTTAGTTATGATATTATTCTGTGTTTTAATGCAGTGGAGCGTGCATTGGCAGAGCCCAGCATGGAATGTTTTAACAATTCCTGAACAGCTAGAATCACCAAAACAACTTTAAGTGATCTCCATGGTCAGTTAGATAAAATTGTAATGCAGTAGCCATATAAAAATAGTAAACAATTGATTCAGCAACTATTCTTCATGCAATCATTTTTGTTATTAAAAACAAAAGTATTGCTGCAAGCCTTCTTTTGTTGGCTGTTCTTCAGTGGTATGGAAGCACTAAAATCAACAATCTCTGCCCCTCGGTAATAAAGGTATGGCCCAATGTATCCACATATCAATGCTGTAACATTTGAAGGTTCTGAGTCTTGGCTAAAATGAGTCCATCTGTTGTGCTTCAAGTAAGATATTCCCATAAAATACAGATGCAATAAGAGATGTACACTTGCAGTCTCATGGCTTGGGGTTTAAGTAAAAAAGTTAAACCTTCTGCCTTGAAGAAAAAAAAAATCTGAGGCAAACCAACGAAGCACAAATGGCTTCATCTTTTGATGTTGCTGGATCAAGCATGCTTTGCTGGCATGTTCAGAATCAAAAGAAACATCCTGATAATGAGACATAGTGTTTTTGTGATCTTTTTTGATTTCCTGTATTAACATTAATGAAATAAAGAAGGCAACATCTGAAGTCTAAGGTCTTCATTCTTGCACATTAAAAAAAAAATCCTTTGTGGTCAAAAGAAAACTTTAAAAAAGTAGAGACATCCCTCCCTTGTACATCCCTCAGACAATAACCCTATAGACTTGTTTTGTGATATGCAAACCTATTTCTCATTAAGTTTACTGTTCTATGCTTGCTGTCCTCATCTGTTTACTAACGTTCCATTTACGGGAAAATCCTCATTAGTGGTCAGGCCGTTTGCATTGCTCACATCCTCAGAACCTGAAGCTGACATGACACACAGGTACATATTGACCAATGCACAATATGATTTTCACCTGTTTGTATATTTATGATCCTTCCTTAGAAGGAAGTCTTAACAACTCTCTAACTCCTTGACCTCCTCGAAAAATTGTTTTGGGAAAAATAAAATCTAATTAGCCATCTGCATCAGATGTGGTTTTCTTTTCCTGAGTATCAACAGTGAAAACTGTCTTCCCCTCAAGTGAAATAGAGTCAGAATATGACTTTGGCAAGTCCCACTGCTCTGTATATCACCCCTGAAATAATTGCAGAGGAGTCACTATTTCTGGTTTCTGTTCATTCCTGCCATGATGAAAATACAACTGTTCCAATTTTAAGAACAGAAACTAAACACAGCAATTTAAAAACTGTTCCAACTAAATGTTTTCAGAAATGCTGAAAGTTTTCAGTGCACTGAAGCACTTAGACATGTGCATAACTTTAAAGACAGAATTTGATTGTGTTGCTTTAAAACAGAATTATTCCCAAACTGGAGCTTTAGGTATATATAACTTTCCTCTGATATGAGTCAGAAAAACACTTCTTTGACTTCAATTTAATAAGATACAGGAAATATGTGCTTAAGGGTGGTACCTTCTGAGTTGGCCAAAGGCAGCCAGTCCTGGCACAGCAGCATTCCTCATTGTTTAATGAGTTTATCTATGCTGAAGAAAGAAATCACTGCTTTGTATGCAGCTTTGAGGAATAGGGTTCTGAGTGCTACCGTGGTCTGGAGGAAGTGTGTGAGCCTCCTGTTAGCCATCCAGGATGCCACAGAAAAAAGCGGAGCCACAGGCAGTTTTCAGTCCTGAGCTCTCTTTGTACACACAAGTCAGCAATAACAGGCCCAAAGAACCTGTGATCTCTCCTATTCTGCCAGGAAATTAAACCCACCAGGGCAAAAAGCACATTATCCTCTCCAAAGCACATTTCAACTAGTAGAAGTATTCTGGGTCAGTTTGATCCATTGTAATGCCTCCCAACAACATATTTGAGCCTATACTGGGGACCCTAAAATTGGATTTGCCATCTTGTTTAACCATTCTTCATTTTTGCTGCTTCTTGATCTCCTACACCTATCAACTTTGAAGTCAGATACGATTCTGAGCAGAGTACAGACTTTGCAATGCTGAAATTGGAAAAAGAAATCCTCTTGAATTTGTTTTATGATTATGTAAATTATGCCCGCATGGGTTTATCTATTCTTATGAAACATAGAGATATGAGAACAGAGGCCAGTTACAAGTGCCTCACTAAACTTAAAAACCAAGTTAAAGGACTTCTAGAGAATTTGCAATTTTTTCATGTTATGCTTTCTAAGAAAAGTATTTTTTCACTTAGATATTAAATAGTTACAGTAGTAATAAACATTATATGACCACTGACTGGACCAGAACATGTTGAAAGAGGAGCATCTCTCTTCATACTTCCAGTTTAGTTACTTCATCTTTCCTATTAAAGTCTTATTTTTGAGTATCTAATTTCTCAAAGCTCATGCCTGCATAAACATTTCAGCTTCTTATTAATATAGCTGAGCTTATTTCTTTTTATCTTAATATATTCAGTACCTCAGAAGGCGCCACAGCTGGAATGCAGCTCTTGGATGTGATCTTAAGTGCTTCAAAGGGAACGAGAGAGGTCAGCATGCCTGAAAGAAAAGATATCACCACTGTCAAGGACCAAAGAGATTGTGACAAGATGGGAATACAAAAGTTAATATAGAAAACCAGGGACAGAACCATAGATGTTCTAGTGGTAGACCAGTTAAAATTCTTTGCTCTTTAAAAAAAAGAACCATGGAGCATATTCAAAAACCAGAAAAAGCCTTCCCAAGAGGCAAATGAAGTCTGATAACTCACTGCAAGACTCTAGCAAAGAGATTCCTTACAGAAATACAAAGAAGCTTAGGTAAAACAAAAGTACTTTGTAAACCAATGCTATTTCTGAGAAACACCCCACGCTTTTTTTGTGAAACTAAAACATCAAGTTTTGGCATATTTGAATAGTTAATTGGACTACTGGTGTGTGTGTATTCAGCCACTTTGGAAGTAGTGAAGCACCATAGGAAAATGCTTCTTGCAAAAGAAATGCAATGATCCGTTTTTTCAAAGTAATATTAGCAAACTAGAGTAAATGAAATCAGCATTTGGCCCCAGTTGGCTCAGAGGAAACAAAATTCTAAACTTATTAAGAAAGTTCAAAGGAAATATGGAAAGGAAAAGGTTTAATGAAGAGGAATGTTTATATGGAGTTTCAAGTAGTTTGTGTCCATATACAAATATTTGTTCAGGGATTACTGTTAATGAAAATTCCTCTTATGGAGTTCAGCCTTCATAACATTTTTCAATTTTCCTAAAGTTAGTCACATGCAGAAAAACAAGCATTCCAGATGTTTTTATGAGGCAGACAGACGTCTTACAGGTAAGATCACCTCATCAATTTCAGTCGTGTATGTTATGAGCCACATTGTTCTTGTCCCTGTCATTTCCCTACACACAAGAAGTTAAACACCTTCCAGGTAAATAGTAAAAAAGCAATGAACAAGACCCCAAATGTCACACATTAATATTTTATATAGTCCAAATACCCACCTACTCACACATAAAGTCACCATCCCCAGCACATGCAACAAAATTTCACATACCTCTGTGAAAGCTTCATGTAAAAAATGCTGAATTTGTTAGCAAGTGCAATGACAGGCTGACAAAGATTGGTCAAGGACAGACAAGACAAAAGAGTCATTTTGTCACTGAGTAATTCAAGGCAACATCAGCCATAAGGACTTGGCACATGCAGGAACCTGCAACTGGTGCCTGGTACCAGCACTAATTCAGCAACTGCAGCAATAGATTCCTTGAGTTAGAGACCTCAGTAGCAACATAAAAATCGATATATTCAAAAAATCTCTTTTACAGCAAGTATTATTAGTTATCAAATACTATTCTGGGGGGAATATCCTTCTGCAATAGTGATGCAGTGGTGCCAAGGCAGTGCAACCCACAATTTAGATGCAGAACACATCCAAAGTTTCTGTCAAGGCACTTTGCCTCATGATGAATCAGTACTTGCTTCTCACATGAGGACTCAAGAGCTACTGAATGGACACACTTGTTTCACCCTCTATCCTCTCTCCTTCTAAGGGAGAGTGACTGAAGTCTGAGCAAATCACCAGCACAGTCAGGTGGGGAATGAAGACTGCAAAGCCCATGACAAAAAATACAGATATTAGCAGCAATGGTTACTCAGGCCTCCTTGCTGCTTGTAGAGGGTGGGAGCTATTGGAACTGGCACAGAACCATCAGAACAGAGGAAACCTGGAAACAGCTCCATGAGCAACCTTTGTGAGGCCTTGCAGATCCCCCTCCTGCAAGTAATTTCTATGAGCAGAACATTCCAAGTGCTGCAAATTCCTGGGCCAGGTCCTTCTGAATGGTGTGACTGCTAAAAGGAATCTGATTTTTTCACCATAGTCCATGTAATTAATTTTCATCTTTGGATTTGAACCTTAAGATAACTAGAAAATGCAAATATCGCTTTTCATTTATGCCAGAGACTGAACCTTTCCTTCAACATATCTTGACTTGTGTTTTTAAAAAAAATCAGCTCTAAAGACTGAGGGTTAAAAACCAGTATTACTAAACATCACAGAATTTAGCATCGAAATGGCAAGGGTTCCTAACCCCTTTTTTCAACTAATTTGGACAAACTCATTTAGGTTGGATATTACAGTGTTTACAGGTTTGGTCTTACAGATTTTCACATGCTCTTGAACAAAATTTCCATTATTAATTTTATTTCAGTTAATTGCAACCTCGAAGTCTATATTAATTTGGGAGGGCCACAGAGAGTGAAACCCCTCCAAGCCTCAAGTTGTCACACTGAGAATCAATGCATCTATGCTGTTTCCTGACTGACATCAGAAAATATCTGGCTCTTATATTACAATTACTGTCATAGTTTTGAAGGCAGTGTTTGTAAATAAGACAGACTGCTGCAAACAAATTCACATTTTCTAGTTGCAAGCATCCCAGTCCTTTCATGAAAAGAAGAGCAGAGTGCTTTCTAGCACAACTGTGGAGCAAAGGTTGAATAGCAGATGGCCAAATTCCTCTACCAGTTCATTTAAAATAATATTTTTGCTGCATTTCAGCTTTGCTTGTTGACTTTACACTTGAGTATTGATCACAGTTGATTGCATTCAGTTCATAGTTGGTTGATCATATCCTGCACTCGGGCTGTCCCTCTGCAGTGCAACACACAGAACAATAATCCATTTGAATTGATGAGTCCTTTGTAAATGAAGCCAAACCACAAGATCAGAACACTGTGATTGCATAGAAGGGCAACGAGTGACATGGGTTATTTACTGATTGATACTTCCCTATAGTAATAACACAGCTTCTATTGGAAAACATCTGGAAACATTACAGTACAATAGTTCTTTTAAAATAATGAGGTCTATCAATCATTTGTATGGCCAATGAATGTGAAAGATCTTCATGTTGTCCATAAAACAACCAGACCTGAAGCTGCTCACTCATGGCTGGTGATTTTGCTTTGGCCAGGACAAACAGGTATCTGCAGAGCAGCTGCTGTAATCGTAACAGAGAGTATCTTCTCCAAATGGATGCATGTGCCAAGACTAGGAAGTGCACAATGTGGAAAATAGCTCACCAAAGAAGAGAACAAAGCCGCAACTACAAAGGTAAATAAGTCAAAGAGACTTAGCTCAGAAAGATTTACAGATCTTGAGCATGACTTCAACCCTAAATACTAACAAAAATCAGTCATTGGTTGTTTAATTATTATTTTTTTTTAGTTATGCCACTTCAAAGAATACAGGTAAGTCATGGTATTATTAATTCTCTCTCAGCATAAACCAGGTAATACTAATGTGTAAGAAGGATATGTTGCCATATAAGATAAGTAAAGACAGACCTGGAATAATAGAAGTGGAAATCAGCTTTTTAAGAACCTACTGCTCAGCAGAGGCAGCAAGATTCCAGTAAAACAAGCAAAAATGCTTGCACTATACATTATAGTAATGCTTCATTCTGCAAAGAGAAGGCAACAGGTCTATGAAGTCCTGCCAGCTGTTTCTGCCCTCCACTGCTGCTGAACTGGTCAGTCTCACACCTCCTGCTCACGTTGCAGCGCATTCTGGTGAGCGTGAGCAGGGCAAGAATGAGAGGCTAGAGAAAGGGAGGAGAGGAGGAAATGGTGCAGATAACAAGGGGGAGAAGAAGACAGTGAGAGATTCTTACAGTTGCAGAAAGGGACAGAAAAATTAGAGTCTGGTGTGGCTCTGTATTGCTTGGGGCAAATCAAATACACCTAAGTTTTTAGTTGGAGAATTTTCCAATGTCTGCCAAAAATATGGGATTCAGTCTCAGATGTCACAAATTAGACCCTTTATCCAAACTACTCAGACTTGTGCAACATTAGAAACTTCTACTCATATGAAGGCATCAAATCAAAGGTCTGAATTTCCTTTGCATCTCCTACCAAGTGCAATTATTTTAAATTGCTGGGATTAAACATATGTGGAAAAGCAGTCACTTGGATCCAAAATATGGTCAAATGCCTCTTTCCATACATTTTTCCAGGAAAACTGAAATATGGCAAGTATTTCTCATTTACTACCCAAAATACCATTTCAAGATATCCTTTTGACTAGAACCTTGAGTTTAGGCAACTTTTAAGTTTGGTTCAGAGTTCTTTACTGCTTCATTATTATTTCCTCTACTGTTCAGCCTCGACTTTTCTCATTAGCTTTCCTTTTCTTAGTCTGGGCATGGAGAAAACAATTGATTGGCCAGAGTAATCAAAGATACATGAGAAATGCACTGACTTCTATCAAGCTCCAATCCACTATTTCAGCAACATTGTTGTAACACTATATTGCTCACTATTCCAATAATTTATTCTCTCCTATCAAAAAGTTTTATGGAAGAAAATGAGGGAGTTTGATAGAACAGTGCAAATTACAAATGCTGAGCAAAAATGTACAGAGCACAGAATACTGCCAGGCATGCAGAAGAACAAGAGCACTAAGAGTAAACAATGTCTGATCATCAATTTCTCTATTTTTTCACCCAGTTTTGGGGGAAAAAAGATCTGCTATCTGCCATTTATAAGAACAATATAGAACATTATCACAAACAGCAGGAGTTTGTAAAAGGAGTGTTGGTAATGAATCTGTTTCTTAAGCAGGCAACTGCCTATATGGGTACATGCCCTACAAACCAGCACTTTAAAAGTAGCTATTTATAAGCAGAGAGATTAATTAGGCTGATTTTTCACATACATTACGAGACAGTTTCTCAAGCCCAGATTGAGGAAAGGGGTGAAAACTGAGTCTGAGGCCAGATGGAATATTGCCCTTTCAGACCAATGCAAAAGAAGTGTCTTTTGCCATATAAATAAACAGACAGGGAAAAAGAAAGCAAGCCTAATTATACCAACCTTTCTAAGAAACATTTCCAAAAATACTCATTGGCCTTATCCGGAGTGGAAAGTTTCAGAGGGAGCACCAGAGGTGTTTTATTTTAGCTTGGCATAAGTAGGGAAATTATTAGCAATGATTTCTAAGTGTGGCAAATGTAGCTGCTTCTCAAAGACATAGTTTAAGGGTTTTGCATAAAGCCATAAACCCTCAGAGAGGCTCATAAAGACCTGACATGGTTTCATTTGAATTTAAGACCTTTATTTTTAAAGAGCAAGTCAGATAGTGTTGTAACAGAGCTCAAGGCAATGCCATTAGGATAATAGTGGGAATACAGTGGGAATTGCTCCCAAGTATCACCACATTCGAGGGTAGGCCCTCTAAAACTGTGTTATGATTGCATCAATCCAAAGATTTCAACCAACCAGAGCAGAAAACTTCCCAAGGATTATAAATTCCCTAAGTCCTAGCAAATGGATTTTCTGTATATTAACTGTTCAGAAACAGGCAGAAACATTTCAGAAGAAGAAAAAAGTTCAATACCTCATTAAATCTTACCAGACTTATTTAGCAACTACAAGAAACCTCCCTGATGTGCATGAATGTTGGGTGGGGACTGAGAGAGATTAAAAAGGTGGTGGGTCAGCCACAAAGAGCTCTTTGGACTAGACAGAGGTAACTTTTCCCTTTAGGGGAGTCCCACTGGCCAGCACAGAGATGGAAGAAAAGGCCAATAAATAAGCAGAAAGTTTTCCTATTTTCAACAGGAAATTCAAGTATAATCAAGGAGAAACAATAAATTGATAATTCTGTTGCTGAAAATATTTTGGCCATTTGTGATGCTGACACAACTGAAGATGCTCCTGGAAGTACAGCTCAGGTCTGTTCTGCAGATCTACAGGGCACCTTGCACCTAGGGTAACAGATTAGTATTTAATATTTGAGAGACTACTAATGAACATGGGACTTAACCAACATTCACTCAACCTTCATCCCACATGCATCAAAAATCCCAATTCCTCTGCTTTAAAATCTCCAGCACTTCTTTTCCAGTGCACACCCACAATGCTTATGGATTATTAGGAAAATTCCTATGTGGCAGTCAGCAACAATGCTGCTTTCTGTCACATTTATGATTCCTTTGCAACCTTGCTTATTGTACCTGTGCATTTTCCAAGACTGCAGGAACTATTTAATACACTGCTAATACAAAGTCAAAAACACAGCTCGTCAAGAAAATAAAATCAGGAGTTCCATACATTTCAGAGATTTATCCCAATCCAGCACTGCTGCACAATGCAGTAGAGCCATTCATCCTCATATTTCACAGAAAGATGAAAGATTGTGGTTTCCACAAAGTGAAGATGTCAACAAATGTCATCTTTGGCAAGCAGGAAGGAAATCATAGCTCCTGGACATAAAGTATTTCACTGAAAATACTGTCTTCTTTATAAAGGAAGGTGATTTTAGTTCAAGCATGTCAAAGAGCACTAAAATTGTTGCCCAAGGGGTGTAAATGACCAGTATTACTAAGCCAGATTCATTCAGTAAATATTAAAAGAACTTCAGAGAAGATCAGATTCAGAAACAGAGAGAGCCTTTATCAGTAGGAAACATCAAGATGAAGACTAAATATTTTATAGTTATATTTTCAGGTACATTTCAAGAGTACCTCATTTTGCATCAGATCATTAGGCAAGGAGCTTGCTGTTTTAAAACCGGGTTCCTAACCTTTTTCATCAGGTAATTTTGAACATAAACAGTTCAAATCTTCCTGTGTGATAACATAAGAACAGAAATACTCTAAGAGTATTACAACTCTGTCATTTCCCACTGTTTGCAGTTCTTCCTTTGGTTTCAGCAAGCAATGGACTTGGCCTGATTATGCAGGGAGTCGCTGGTTTTTCTCTCTTTTGAGCAAGTCTGGAATGTCCTTACTCTACTGGAACACTACTGTATAATCATTTAAAGAATAATCTGGATGCTGTCTCTTCTTTTTTTTTTTTCTTAAAAGCAGATAGGACAAAAGAAATTAATTAACCATTAATAAATTCAAAAGCATATATTTCACTGAGTGTCTCTTTGATGCTAAGGATGAGTATTAAGTAGGATTAGGCATATCAACTGCTGAACTTGTCCACTGTGACCCCAATGCCCATGCTGAACTTCCTACTGCTAATTGCAAGTCCGTGATTTTCCTCTCAACATTATGTTTCTCCAGAAAGAGAAAAAGCAGCCTGGCTATATTTTATGCTAGCACTCAATCCCCAAGTCACTGGTTTTATTTTCAGACTATTGGTTAGAGAATTAACCTGCCCCTGTTTTTCTTCAGGACAGATAATAAGTAACTGTTCATACAATGGTGGTAATAATAACCAATTTCTCTGGCTCTGCCAAAATGAAATATGTCTGTAATTTCCTATTTTCTGAGCCCTCTTTTTCTCCTGTCTATCCAAAGCATCAGCATCAGCTTTCTTCACTGCTTTGTTTCACAGTTGAGACTCTGCCAAGATTCATCATTTCCTGCTTACACTGCAATCTAAACCAGACCTTTTAATCAGATTCTCTGTTATGAATATCTTTCCTTTTCACTTTTACCTAAGACTCATGAGCCCAGAGAATTAGAGAAGTGATGGTTTGTTTCCCTCTTCTCCTCTCATTTCCTTTCTTTTATCACATATTCAAACATGATTTAAAGGTGAATATAAACAAAAATATGGAGAGTGCACCTGAATTCATACCATTTTTATACTAGTTGAGGGCACTGACTTAAGTCAGTTTGTTTCCAGAAATTTCTAGCAAGGACCAGTTGAAGCCATCAGTTCAATAGACAACCTATCAGCTACAGATCCTAAACCAAAAGATCAATATTTCACATAAAAGTATTTTTAAAAGTAGGCTGGTATTTTTTAGACAACACTTCTCCCAAATTCTTGGCTAGTTGGAAAATAATGAGAAATATGATTTCACCATCATTTCATGGATCCAAGAATTATCAAATAAGATAGGAAAATAAATGTACTTATTGCAAGCTCTAAGCAGCAGATTTTCTTATAATATTAATTATTTTTCATGGAACAGAAGGAAAGAAGTTTACTGTATTCCACATACACCAGTTGTAATATAAACAAAAAAATTATGAAATCATTGGCATAAATTTCTCCAATATAGGAGATTCTGTTATCCTCAGTAAAACATAATAGCAGTTCTGCTGTGAGCCTATGTCTTGTATTACTGGTTAATAACTATACACAAAAATACTATTGTTAACACAACACATCGTAGTGGTGGATTCTTTAAAAAGCACAAACTGGTATATCTCTCATTAGCCCAACAGGAATGGTAGATGGGATTTTCTACTGCTAGGACAGGAGTCCACAAGTTTATAAATTGCTGTGCAATTAACTGCAGACAACGTGGGGTTAACAGAAAAGAAGTCCTCCAACACTGTTCATCTTATAAAGTCACCCGTGAGCAGCTCTACCTCCTATTAACTTCCCAAAATTAGCAATAACTTCCAGGAGTCTTTCATTAATGACGTTAGTGATTGAATGGCTTAGGAGATTGGCTGGAGCTGAGTGTACACAGCCCTGTCCATCCAGAACAAGCCTACCTGGTCACTCAGAGCTGTGGTTATCTCAAGGTTAACTGCCCTCTGCATGGCTGGGGGAGCCAGAGACCCAGATGAAATGGGCTGAGAGGAAATTCATCCTGCACTGGAGATCACACTCCATTCCATGTACAAGCCATCCGTTCTTACAGCTGCAGAGTCAGGAGCAGAGTGCTATAGCCAACCAACAAGCCTGGCAACAATTTGATAAACATCTCAGACTGCTATGCTGGTAAATCCTGAGCTCACACAGGGCTGTTGCTGCCTTTATCCCACGGCATAAAGCAAAACTTTAAGATTCCCTACATATTTTATTCTTGTTAATACAATTGCTGCTGTTTATGTTCACTGTGTAAATGTTTCATGCTCCTGCTTTTATTGTTTTAAGAATATGGTGTCCTTATCCTTCACTTGCAAGTTTCACAGATTTTTTTTTTTCAACTTTGCTACAAGAGGAACTCTACAGTCAGATGAGTATTTGGAATTATTTCTGTGCCTCTCACAGCTCAAGTTTCCAGAGGAAGCTGGAAGAGTGGTGGTTGCTGAATGCTACAGGAAGACTCTAGGACCCTCTCCCTGGCACCACAGTAATTGCTAAAGACAAAATCCTTGTGCATCACAGACTCAGTTCTCTATTCTCAGAGTTTGCTGTCTAGCTCCCTAGAGAAAGAAAAGACAATAACTGTGTGCTTAAAAGAGCAGTTTTTCTGAATAAGCAGCAGGTTTTGCATAGAAACATACCAAGGTTACATTCCAAGTCTACTGAATGCTCTTTGAATTGCAGCCCTCTTGCTTGAAAGAATTTTGGAAAAGCACAAAATACTAATGGGGTTTGTCCTCACCCCATTCATAAGAGATCTTTAGCAATTTTTACTTTAAACAATTCACAACTTTATGGCATGTTGTAGAAACATTCTGCATCTGACCCCATAATGCAATGTTTAGTAGGCAGTATGCTACCAGGGGCCTGGAAGGGACATGAGGCCAAAAAGTGAGAGCTTGGTCTCTGGAAAGCTGATAATACTAGCAAATATCAATAAAATAGACAAACTGTATGGATTTAAAGTTCTTCTTGAGGATGCAAAGTTCTTGATGTCTTAAAAACACCCAGACTCCTCCAGACTTGCTTAAAAGGGAGGAAAGAAATAATGTTTTTCTAAGAAATCTGGCTTTCCCAGCTGTTTAAATGGATTCACCTGTTTCTACTGCGCATTCACCCTTGTGTTCAGCACTTGTTGGTCATAAAAAATGGAAATGCACTACTATGTAGGAAAGAAAAAGGTGATAGGACAGGAGCAGTTAAGCCAAAAGTTCTTCTCTACATCAAGAAATTACTCTTGTAGGAAAAAGGAGATTTCAAATTATTATTGTCAAACTCAATTACTTTTCCAAGTTTCTTTAAAGAGAGGTTTTTTAAGTGGTTAGAGTATTAAACTGTTCAGATGATAATAAACAATATATCCTGACACTAAAGAAATGTATCACCTAGTAAATAGAGCAAATAAAAAGATGAATGGGTGTTTGAAAACTCTTCCTTTTCATATCAAAGCCAAAATAAATGCCTGAAAGAAGCATTTCCATCTTCTGCAAGGGGCATGAGAAAACCATTCATTTACTTAAAACAAATGTAAAAAGTACAGAGTTCAATACATTAATTAATTCCCACAGTTCAATACAGAAACATCAGTTGGCACAAATTCTTTTCATATTGCAATCTGTATAAGTACACAGGAGACCCACAGAAACTCCTGCTTTATCAGGGAATGATTTAGTCCAGATTTATTTACTTGCCAAATTCACCAGAGATTATATACCTGAAAGTTGGTAAAGTCATGCCACTGCACTGGTCTTTTTATCTTCATTAAGCATTCTCTCAGCTGCTATTTATTCCCAAAACTTTCCTGGGTTAATCTCAGGCGTTCCCAAAGCTATCTTATTTTGGTTATTTCTAGAAAAAAAAATTACTCAGGCACAAGTTAATTATACAAGCAAATGCTTTTCACCTAATGAAAAGGTTTGGCCCATAGACATGGATTACTTTGACAGTGACAGTTTCGTATGTCAAAGTAAAATGTCTTGCAAGATCCATGGCACCTACAATAGATGTCATCAGCTTGCAGTTCCAAAACTACATTCTTTTCCCTAAAGAATTATCTAAAATTTATACTCTATTCAGTGATGAAACAGCTAAAATTGTATGGCTCAAGCAGACACCTGTTTATAAACAGTCTTTTCCACAGTTCTGGACTTGTTGTCAGCTTGGACTAGAGATGGAAGATCTTAGTCATACTGTGGTGGTCCCTTGCTGTGTTTAAATGTTTTTGGATAGAAGGTGATGTAGAACTGACAATCTACAGCCTCTGTGACGTTAGGCTGATCACCATGTCACACACAACTCACCAAATTCTGGGACTTATGAAATGATAAACATTTCTGGGGCATAGATTCTCTCCTGAGATCTCACCTGAGGAAGGTCCTTGAGGCAATTTCATAATTTCAGCTAACACTTTTCTATAACTCTCTGCCTGAAGGAGAATCTGAGTTATTCTCCTCTGTTCCACTTACTTTTTTGGAGGGCACTGCACACATAGACAGATATCCAAATTGGCTCCACACAAGATTAAAACACCATTTGTCTTAACTTACTATGTTTCAGTATGTTTGAGAAAGTCCACCAATGATGTGAAACCATCCCAAATATTTAGAATTAGTTCTCAGAACGAGAGAGTTCAGCCCACTTTAGCTCACTGTCTTTGACCTTGGTCAACAAAACCACCTCCCATCCTGTAAGCATGCCTAAATCTTCTCTCATTCTGCTGAAAGTATTTTTGAATCTCCCCTAGTCCCTCTTACAACATCTGGCTTCTTTGTTCTGCCTTTATTAATTTTCCACTACTTCAAAACTCCTGCCTGCAGATAGGAAGCAACAAAGCCTTGGCTTTCTTAGCCCATTGTCACAAGTTATTTCCATCTTAACAACTGACTTCTGCAAGGTATCCCTGGTCTGCAGGGAATGTGGTTAAGCCCTGGTCAGCAGCATCAGAAACACATTCAAAAGAGACTTTTAAAAAATTAAAATCTTATAACTCCATGAAGTCAACCAGAACACACTAGATACACACAGATTCTGCAAAGATATCAAAATCATAAATACCCATATGTGGGAAAGTTCAGCCCAAAAATGGTTGCACACTCTTGAGAAATGCTGTTGATTTCCTTCCCAATGTTTTTGAAAGTTTTATCCATGTGAGCATGAATTAACACCAATTCATAAATAATGAATAGTGAAAGATAATTTAAATAAATTATTTGGAAACAACTTATAAGCCCAAAGCCATTGCTTGAAAAGTTCTCTCAGCAATTTCAAACCAAAGAAAAAATGCATGAAAATCCATGCCTTGCACTTAAATAGACTGCAAACTGGAAAAAAGACAACATTTGCATATTTTTTACTACAAATGGACCGCCCTTCTGATGAAACTCTTGAAAGACTTAGGATAAAGTGAACTATTATGCATTTTCAGCTTCTTCCTTATGGAACAGGGAGCATGTTTTAATGTGTTTAAGCAAAGAAAACTATGGAAGGATGAAAAGCCAGTCTGCATGGAGACAAATCCACAAAGAATGCTGTTAAGGTAGAGTGCACGACATCCATCCAAGTAGCAAGTGATGCATGCCTGTAGGCACACATCTGTGTTCATGCCAGGGTGAGATCCAGCTGGATCTACGTGCACCTCCCTCAGCCTCAGCATCATGCACCTCTAGGAAACGGCCAAATCAGGCACACGTGCCTGCCTGGGACACTGGAATGTGGATGGAGATGAATCCTGATGCATAGAGTGTCCATGCAGCTCCTCAAGGATGCATTGGAAAGAAAGATGAATTTCTAATGTAATATATTACTGTTGCGTATTAAAAACAGATTTCTAGCATTTACAATCTATTGTAAATATAATGAGTCTGCCATTTTTAAATAATATGAGTTATGTATTATATGACAATGCTGAATGACACATGTGCTTCCTATAGACAAATATAAAACATAGCTGACAAACATTCTTAACTGGCTCCCTAATCCCCCTACAGCTGGCCAAGTAATGATTGCAATTAGTGGAACAGAACTGGACCAAAAATAGCAGTATGTAGATAATTCTCAGGAGGTGTGTAGATGTGATACCACGAAAAAAATGAAGTTGCACATACACCTCTTTTTGCCAGCTATTGGGTACTCAATAATGTCAATGTAATTGTCAAAAAGTATGACTACATGCATGTATTCTTAATATCTCTGGAGTGCTTCAGTAATGGCAGGGGATAAATTTTAGGAAAAGAGACTCTGAAAGAAAAAGTTCTGTACTTTTCAACAACTCCCCTAAAAATACAAGACTTCAGAAATGTGACATTTTTATTTTTCGCTCTTATGGGAGAAAAAAACAGCCCCACTGGAAAAAAAAAAAAGCGGGGGTGGGTTCTTTTTTTTTTCTGGAACAGTAAATCTATTTGGGGCAGAGCCAGGTTTTATAAAGATTAATGAAGGAGTGGAGATGGAGGTGCAAAACAGATTAAATGTGTTATAAGGGACCTAAAGGAGACAAAGGAATACACTTTGAGTGATAAAGACAATACCAGTCCACCACCAGTTCTTTTGCTGTTGAGAGAATTTTTGAAGAAGGAAAGACTGGGAATCATATCATATAATTGGTAAACTGTACCTCATAATCCACAGCATGAAGTAGGATTAAAAATAAATGAGAGGAGTGAGAGATGAGCACCAATTAAGATGCAGAATTTACACCTGGAGTTTTGCAAGCTCCAGGTCTTGCTGTTTAGGTGCCACTTGCAACTGGTTGCTTAAAAAATGTAAAAACAATAAGAACAATTTGCTAAATAACTCTTCTGAAAAGAGATTGCTTTCTCAGCATTATTTTTATGTGTCAAGTTTTATACCCCATTCTAGATAGTGATGTAGAGTGCTAGTTAAAAGGAAACAAGAAAAATAAAAAGCCAACCCTCCAAAAAACCAAGAACGAAACAGAACAAAGAAAACCCCCCAAAACCAACCAGGTGAAGAAACACCTACAGGAATATAGGGGAAAAGTGAAAAACATCCTTTTTTTTTTTTTTTAGGGGGTATGAAGAAAAGGAGGGTTATTAGTCAGGCGATTAAATAAAAATAAAATTTTTTAAAAAATTTGCTTCACTTTTCTCTTTGAACATACCACTTTCTTCACTAACATTTAAATTTGAAACAGAAATCTAAAATTAACTGGATAATAAGCTCATCATAAAGACAGCATTACTTTATGAAAATTCTGTACCAAAGGGTAAAATTCTGGCATGGACTTTTGTTTTGGTACTTTTGAGCTGATGAACATTTAGAATCCCTGAAATCTGACTGCAAATGTTGGCTATATGCTCACCCACCCTGCTCTTGAGGAACCTGCAATGTCCCAGACAGAGGCTCACAACATGCTGGTAATTTTGGATGATCACAGGTAGACACCCAACTCTATATGAAAAAAAAATGGGCTATCATACACACCAGAACTGTCGAAATAAAATACCTTAAGCTTTCCATTTTGTGTCTGAAGTGATCATACACAACTGTGTGCTACATTACTGCACCAATTACATGATGTCAATTCTATTTTTCACATTAACAGCGTTGACAGAAATGTATACTGCAGCCCCGAGGCTGCAGAAACGTGCAAACTCCCAAATGGAGCTCTTTTTTTATTCACATTGCTTTTTGCTTAATTTGATATTTGGTTGCTTTTTTTTCCTCTCCAGTACAAATTCCCAGCCATTAAGGAATTAATATTCCTTACATGAGAAAGCAATTAGCTCAGAGAAGAAGGTGATTACATAAAAGACATCACTGTTTTAAACCAAAGTGTTTAGTTGAAGGCATTTATATCTAGGAGCTACAATCTTCATCGTTTAAAGCTAGCTTTTTAAAATAATAAATGTTCTTGGAAAAGTCAATAAGTTACAGTGAATTGAGATGCTATTCTTTTCATTGCTGCCTTGTTTGTGCTGCACAAAGTCTAACAAGGAAGCATCTATTGAAATCATTCAACTCTGTAATCAGTTTTGTTACTGCAAAATTTAAAAAAATGTTGAACTATGGATTTCTATTTATTTTTAACTTGAAAAATGTTAGTGCAATTTTTCTCTTACCACTGCATCCTTAGGTGTACAACAGTCTCTGAAATAAATGAGGGACTGTCAATTAGTATGTTGCAAGTTGGATGGGATCCCTTACCAAGGACTTCACCTTATTTTGATTAAGAGGAAACAACTTATTTGTGACTTTGGTTTTGTATGTGGTTTTAGTGTCATAGTACACGAAGAAAAGAATGCTACATTCAGTTTTATTGCAGTATATAATTTGCAGGTGACTTTGAAATGGAGGATTGGACCCAAAATCCAGTAGATCTGTATCCCAACATTTACAGTCACCAGCACCTCAGAGAGCAGGTTGGTCCAAAATCCCAGGTAAAGTCTGTATGGGATAAGTGTGTGTCCATGAGATGGGCAGCTAACAGATAACAGCTCTGGACACCCACAGGTGGTATCTGCAGCATTTGCTCCTCTGTCTATGCCCTAAGACAGAATCTAAACTTAGGAACTGTTTACACTCTGATTTCTTCCTTTGTTTCTTGTTTCTTTCTTCATTTCAAATATCTGAACCAAAAGAGAGGCCTTTCATTCACCTGAAGTCCACTCCTGCTGAAGATAGATTTAACAGATTTAAAATATTTTTTATAGAAGAGGAATGCTTTCTGCCTACTATAAAAGAGAAAAGAAGTTAGAGAAATTACAAAAAAAATAGGGAAACCTTTCTTAAATCCACTCATTAGACTGAGGAGATTCAAACTTACACTTCCCATTGCCCAGCAAAGTGTCAAAACATTTAAATTAGGAGCTAATAGGGAAAAAAGTGTCATCTAGGCACCCTTTCAGTCTGGACCTCAGCTTAGTAAAGAAAACATGGTTGACATGCAAAAATTAAAAACAATAACTGGGCATACAGATGGCTGTGCTGTGTCCCGGTCAAGGTTCATGCTCCCAGGATCTTTCCATCCATTTACTCTTTCATACAAAATTGAAAATAATCTCTGGAACATGGAACAGAACAAACAGAACTTTTACAGTTACTAAAACCAGTTCAGAAAATTAATTTTTCATCTATATAAAACATTCCATTCCTTTTTTGACTCTCACTCAATTCCTGCTTTCCTTGAGTTATTATGGTGGAGTTTCCAGTCTAACCACACATTCTGTTGCTATTTCTTTTCATCAGTTTTGAATTTGCTTCCCTGAATTGTCATGAAAGTGCCCTTGTTGCACTACTCTCTCTGAAACCTTTTTTTACAGTTTTATGGCAGCTTTTCCCCTCTTGTCTAAGGAAACAATTCTAGCCTTTCCATTTTAATTTCTTTTACTTGCATGAGTAATTTTTTCCACAAGATAACTAGCTCAAAGAATTATTCTAAATGATACAGCATCATATGTTTCTATAAAGGCCTTTAATATTTTCCATATGATACTTCACCCTTATACATTCTACCAAATAACTTATATTTTTAAACACAGCTGAACACTAAACTGCCTACAGTGAAATCTTGATGTCCCTAGACCAACTAACACAAGCTATTAATATATGTATTGAATGCAGCTACCCCTTGTTATAACTCCCTGGGAAATATTCAGTATTTGATCAGATTCATTAATTAATCCGTTCATGCCTATATTTCTTGCACGTTTTGTTTTTCTTCATCTCCTCAGAAATTGAATTTTACCACTTTATGGTACAACAACACTCTGCCTGTTGATCTCTGTCAGAGAATTCAATTGAAAAAACATTAGTGTCAGCTTGTTATGCTGAATATACATCCATTAGGAAGTGCAAATGGAAAGGGAAGGACAGTCAATTAATCCTCCTTAATGTGTAGGCTGCAAATGTTTAATTAAAAGCAGAAATCTGCTACAGAATGCAGAAAAGAGAATAGCTGAATCCCAGAAGTAATGGAGCTGTGTTCCTTGTACACTGGAAACACACAGAGTAGGAGGACTCAGGGGATGAAAGAATGGTTTGTGCCACTCTGGAGCTATTCAATCGTCAAAGAAATTCCTCAGGAGCCATTACAATTGTGTTTGCTGACCCTTTTCCACAGGGCAGCTAAACAAAGAATCAGGCTAATAAATTATGTAAAGCATATTCAGCTGCAGTGGCATGTTCAAAGATATGAGGAAAACACAAACATTCAATGGAAAATGGTGAATGACATGAAATCCACTACAAAGAGGGAAGACCCACTTGTTCCTCAGCTGCTATTAACCAACAAAAATCTTTGCAGAAGGGCATACTAGGAAGTATAACATATTTCTTGAGTTCAGAAAAAGATGAAACAGAGGGAATTGTTGCCAAGGCTGCCCTTCAGAGTCCTGGAGCACCATGCAACAAATGTCCTGTACAAAGAGCAAAATGAAGCCTAATTTGCCCTCCCTGCTACGCTCCTAGGTGGAGAACAACAAGAGTTCTGGGCTGAACTGGGAGATAACTGTGTGTATTAATGCAACAGCTGGCTTTGGAAAAGTTTGAGGAAAGCTTAAAAGAAAGTGAGGGATTTTTAATGTCTGACTTCAACTGCTAATGGCACTTTGCACAAAATCCACCTTGCCAGGAGCCAGAGCTCTAACAGAGGTTGTACCCATTCTGGTTAGAGTAAAAAATGTATGGAGCCTTTAGGCATCACTCTTGTAACCATGCATACTGTTTTACATGCTCTCAAAACCAGAAAAAAAAGATTTTGTTTGCAACTACACCATAGTCAAGACAAGCCAGTGCCCCCAAATTCTGTATATTTAGAACAACCATCATACGTGAGAATTTTCTAAACTCTCTGTGAAGGATGAAGTGCCTGACATATCCCTGACCTACCAGAAGATTTGTGAACATCTCTGGGAAAGATGTGTAAAAGAAAATTACTCAGTCAACTACTGGAATTGACAGATCCATAAATGCAATCAACTTAGCAGAACAAAAACCACAAGCAGCTACCCTTCAGAACACCACACGTGCTGCTATGGGATTCAAGTCAGAGACACAGAATTAGATAACAGTGAAAACTTTTGGAAGCCCATGACTTTGGTAGAATGCTAAAGCCAGATTCTGCTTGTGTTGTTTTCCTTGGGAAGTGGTGTCATCTGACATGCAGGTAAGTGGAACACAAATTAATAAATCAATCTACTGAAAAATACCATTGTAAGAAAAAAAGGTGTAAAATGCCCAAGATAAGCTGAAGAGAAGGCACTCAGGTAGGTTAATGTCTAAGGAGGGTGCAAGGCCATGTTCTGTTTCACCTGAGCTACTCAATTACAATTTGGGCTACTCTAAAACCATAAGCAGGCAAGACAACAGGTTTAGTTACGAGCTATACTTCTGGTACTTTGGTCCTGTGCTCCATTTTATTACTCTACCATAAATACTGAATTACCAGTAAAGTCTCCATTTTCTTCTCTTTCCTAGAGCTCACCCAATCAGGCCTGTGATGCCCTGTGACTTCAGCTTCTTGTGCCATGACTTGTTTCTGCTCCCCAATCCCTACAACTTTCTTGCTTATTTCTCTCCCTGTTGCTCCTCATTAGTGAACACTAAGCAGGTCCTTTTTCAAGGAAATGTTACTGCTACAGGCCTGGAACTGACCAAAATGAAGCCATTTATTTCAGAACATAAATCTGAACAAATCATAAAATTTAGCTTTACAAGAATTTTTTCCAATACATTTGACCAGATGTGGTCCTAAGCAGCAGAAGCCAAATATCAGCTCTAGCACTTGGGAATACATAAGAGACTTTGGTTTTCAGACCCATCTCTAATAAATTATTTGTTGCAGGCATTTCCCTCAAAGTAGCATCAAACCCAGGAAGGATCTCCAAAAGCAAAGTAAAACCCCAAAAGCCATGCACAACCTAAGCAATCCCAGTTCAATTGCTGAACAATCACTGTTGCAATAACCAAAGAGAGGAACACAGATCTGAGAACAATAATACTCAGGTCTCAAGAGATAAAGACAAAGAAAACATCAGTAAGTGTGTTAGACTCATTCTCTTCACTCAGGGAAGCAACCACATTTGTTCTTGGCTTTTCATTACTCATATCCTCTGATGTGCACACATCCAAGCAGATTTTTTTTTCTGAAGACAGTATGCCATTTATTAATGGAAAAGCAGAGACTTCTTAGCCAGTGAGGTTTTACTGCTTCCCAAATCTTCCTGAACTGTCATCTTTGCAGATACCATATTCTTTGAAAAAAAGGAACTAGAGTAGAAACAACAGCTTCAAGGACAATGAAATCCTTTGGACTTAAGATGTTGCATTGCCTTGGTTTTGCTACAAAAAAAAAAAAATTGATGAATTATTAGTAGTTTTAATTTTTTTTTCAGTGTGACTGGTAATTAGGTAGATTGAGCAGCAAATTGGACCTATGGCTGTTCATCAGGGACCACAGATCTTCAGAGAGAGCTAAGGTGTATCCCTTGTGTAAGCTGCTGGTTATTGAACAATAAAAGCATTTGAGGAATACAGGTGATGCTAAGAGAAGGGTTGTGAAGAAACTGGAACGTTGCCATTTCCACACATTTGGGGTGGTATTCAAACAAACTGGAACATCAGTTAATCCAAAAGAACCAAAAAATAATTAGAGGTGGCTGTGGATCTTCAACACTTTAGGTTATTTGATGCAGGGATTCTTAAAGCAAGAAAATTATGTACAGATTACTTTTGTCACTGAAAACTATGTAAATCTTCTGTACTGCAGATTATAACAGTTTCTTGAAAAATACAAATGGAATCTGGAATCTTCTTGTTTTATGAAATTATGTCATATTTTATAAACAAAGGAGAAGTTATTTAATCAAACTGCAGAAGACAATAATCTGGTCAGGATTTATTAGAATATGCTGTGTGTCAGTTATTAGGGCATGGTAAATCCAGGCTGCTGCTTTGCATTTCAGAAGTGGGCTACATTTTGTACAGGATTATTTCTCACCCTAAGCAGGTTGTTTCAAATAACTAGGCCTTACAATAGGAGCAGAATGGATGTCTCAGTCCCTAACCCCACTCTTGTGCTCTGCAGAAGGATGGTTGGGAAATGTTTTCTTGGTAATACTTTCCATTCAACCTGCCACTCTATTTCATTATGAACCTCTTCCTGGCAGCCTGCACAGTAATTGCACACAGTAGCTAGAGACAAGTGGAATAAAAATTCTGGAATTGTGAATAGGAAAGATGAACAATTTGTAAATTAATCTCTTCTTCTCATGGTAACAAACAACTGAAGTATTTATGAAAAAAAAAAAAAAAGCACTTTTATACCAGTTCTGTTTCTCTGCATACTGAATAATGTCAACCTATTATGAAAGGTTTTGTACTATTCAAATAGTAAATGAGCTCCAGCTCCTTCCTGGAGTTCATTATTGTATAAACTTGACTTTTAAAGGGGTCCAAAGGAAAATAAAAGGATTTTTGAGGAAGAGATGCCAAATTCATCTGGAGATTAGTGTGCTTTATTCCCCTGCTCCTATTGTACATGACATTGAAGAAGAAACTCCTAGATCAATCCCAAAATGTGGTTTGTTAGTGAGGTTGGACTTCTTACAGCATGTAGCATGGAAGTCATAACTGAGAGAGGAAAAAGAAAAACACAGCCCACAGAATGTAGACACAGAAACTGTTTTTTCCTTACTATAAAAGTCAATCTTATTGCCATGACAGCTGCTATTTTTTCTTTTGTTTTCCTGAACCAAATCCTCTGAAAGATCATACTACTGATGTTTAACTGCAGGCAGCGTCTATTTATTTTTTTCAATGGAAAAAGGGTTCTTGTTAAAATGCAGGAACATTTTCTCACTTCAGCATCTAGATAATTAATACATGTGAGGTGCAGAGTTCTCCAGAAAAGCCATGTCTGAGAGCCAAAACAAAAGTCCTTTGTAGAGACTATGTGAGTGTTATTAATGGTGTACACCTGGAGTTATGCTCACCTTTCTCAATAACATTAAAGGAGATATTAAAGGAGTGTTCCTAGCTCAAGCACTGGGGCTCATGTTCTGAAAATTAACACAGCTAATTAACTGTGGCATTAATAAGGCACTTTTAACCATTGAACATTTGTAATTAGTGAACTCTCATGAATTAGATTTGCAAAGTTGTTATATGTATAAATAACTGCATATTTACTGTGAAAATGATGGCAAGCAACACTGAACAACTGCATCAATCAGCCCAATCTGGAACTCCTAAAAATCTACAAATTAGGTGATAATTCAACTGTTATTGTTATTTATTTCAACTGGTGATTTTCTAAATATAAAGTTACAGATCAAGGATGGAACTCAGGTCCACGTATCTCCAGTCACACAAGATTTCTTCTAAATGCATTTTTAGAGCTATTATTTAAATAAAGGAAAACCTCAATGACAAGATTTAACCAGGAGAAACTCTTCCACGGCATAATATACATCTCATCACTAGGACTTCTTTTTCCACTAGGATTCTTTTTGTTTTTTTCCCAAAAAACATTTTGGCTAGAATTTTTCAGTTCCACTTTCCCCAGTTATGGTTCCCTTTTATCCACATCTGACTTCTTCTCCCTCCCTGGAACTGCCATGCAACAAATCCAAACCCAGTTCCAGATGCTTCGTATGGGCAAGTGGGTGCAAGAAACAGATGGATTCATAGTTCTAATGTGCAGCAACATGGATAGAAGTTCTGAAACTAACAAGAACTTTGTGCAAACAAGTGAAGAAGAGAGAGGAATAGTCACATTAAAATTAAGGAATAGCCATTTTGATCTTTATAACAAAAGAGCAAACTGAGGAGCTGTGCCCTGCAGGTGCCATGTGTGTTCTCCTAACAGCTGCCCATTCAGACTCTGATCCAGCTCACTTGTGAAGAGCTGCTGTTTCAGCCAGTTCCCAATAAAACCACAACACATCCTTTACATGATGGGAAGCACAAGAAACATTCCCACACCCCAGTTAATTTCCTTGAACATAGGGATTTCTGCTTCCCACATCTAAATTGATCACGTCTTAGAAAAGTCAAGATTACCACAGAAGAAACTGCACTCCATGTATTTTTTAATGCAGTAATACCTTTGCCAGCATGATATAGGACTGTTTTGCCAGAGGGCAGCGTTTAACCCCGGGGCTATGGGCCACATTACCATGGTGGCCTAAGAGAGAGCCAGTGCCTGCAGAACATGACATTTCAGCATAAAATGTAGTGCATGATGATTCTTATTTGTTTTCCCAAGCTGAAGCCTACATTAAAAGTAATAACCTCGGAGATAAGAGGATTGTACTTAGCAATATACAATATAAAATATATTTTAAAGCAAGTTATTTTAGGTACTTTGCATCTAATACGGCCCTTTCTCTGAGCACCAATCTCACACATTCAGCAATGTGTCAAGGGTTATTTATGCTGAAACAGAAGTCCATAAAGACAACTTCAACTACCTTATAAATAATTTTTTGAGTGACAGGATCCTGAATTCAATCTATTAATACACTACAGATGCAGTCTCAAAGAGATTAAATGTCATTTACATCTCAACTGGAATAAATTTTAAAGATTGTTAAAATGTGTTAATTCAATACTTCAGCCAATTAAAACAGGAACAACTGTGCAAAAAGAGGAGGAGAAGTCATTTCAATAGATACAAGATATGATCTTCATCTGCCATGAAGCAGTAAAAAACTTTCTGCATTTCCAAACTTAGGACCACCAACAGGATAAACACATGGCATGCAAGTTGGGAACTTGCAGAGCAACTAACACATTAATGCATTCCCATACAGGAACTAACCAGATACACGAACAGAGCAGGGGAGAGTTGTGAAGATCAGACCACAGACAATTCTCTCATTTACTGAGAACAACAAAAACACTTCAGAAGACAATACACTAATAAATAAACAAACACAGCCATGGGGATTCTCTGACTTATGACATCTGGTTGTTGCTCTTTAAGAGATAAGATGCAGTTCTGTAAATCCATCACAATACTTGAATGCAGCCTTTGGCAGGAGCAGAGGGATTCAGAACATGACCCAGTGTTGAAAAATAGCCTTGTACATCTACAGAGTGCTTTTATCACCTTTCCCCATACTGGCATCATGTACAGGACTGCAGTGTTAAGCATAGATTTAAAACCCTTTTTAGTGTCACTCAGAGGTGCTTCTCTCAAATCTAAAGTATTTTACAGCCCTTGAAGGGCTGTACAGAAAACAACCTCGAAATCAACTTGCACCTCCTTTTCCATTGTTGGAGTAATTCACAAAACAATATTAGAGCATCAAAAACTTGAAGACCACCCCAATTTTACAACCCAGCAACTTCCCCCCTCTCCTCAAGACCCCCCCCAATATTTGATGGCATATACAATTACAAGATCAGACAAGACCCATGAAGGACTCATAAAATGAATGTAACATATCTTACATAGCAGTATGAAGCCATTCAGTAAAAGCAGATGTATCAACAACACAAATGCAGCTGTTTGAAAAAATAAGACACATTTTTCTCATTTCTGACCTGTAAGCTTTACCTGCCAAAAGATAAGAGTTGGTAAAGCACCAAAGGAACTAAAGGACACTGCTGATCAAGAGAGTGGCAAAAGAAAAGAACACTAGAAGCTTTCAAGTCATGAGCATAAGCAAGTCTTCAAGTGGGAAAACTAGAGATTTTTTTTAGTAGACTTTTCTCAAAACTAAGATAAAGCTGTGATTAGCAAAGCATCACAGATACACATTAAAGACCCCTTAAAATTACTTTTCTGCATTAATAAGATCCAGGCCAACCTCAGCAAAAGTGGGGTTTTTTTGGTTAATGCAACTTTGATTCAAAGCAATTGGAAAAAACACTGTGGTTTCTAGAGCTATTTAGTCTAACCAAATGTGGGCAGATCCTGCTGATAATAGAATGATTTAAGTGAAATGAATTTCTATAATCAAAAATAAACTAGGCTAGAGAGCTCCAGACCAGTCTGAATGAAAGAAAACTTTAAAAACATCAATTATTTGTTGCAGCATAGTTAAATATTAATGCATCCTCTTTATACTCCTTCCAGTCAATCACTTTAAAAATGTCAAAAGATGGAGTGAGAAAGGAAATAAAGTGTAATGTCTAGCTAACTTCCCCTCTGTGTCATATCCAAACACTGAAAAGGCCCAAATAATTTACACAGATGTAAGAGGATAAAACCTGAACCTCAGAAATGAATAGCAAAATCCAGGTTAAGGCCAGACTTCAGCCCCTTTTTGTGCTGTCCTGCTGGAGCAGGTCTTAAGGACAGCTGCTTAATTCAGCTCAGTGGCACAGAGAGGAACAGCCACCTTCCCACCACCCCTTAGGAATGCCAGGGGAAGTAACCAAAAGCAGCCCTGGAAGCCAACAGAGCTCTCCCAGCACAGAGGGAAGACTCTGCTCCCCACAGCTCAGCCTCCTGCACTGCTCTGGGCAGCTGAAGGTCCTGAAAGAAGAGGGGAAACACCCCTGCCCAGCTGAGCCCCGTCCAGCCTGACTGCAAGGACACCTGGCTGCTGCTTGAGAACATTTTAGAGATCCTTTCTGTGTTCAGACTTGGGTGTTCACCCCTCTTCCCCCACCTTCCCAACCCAAGACTACTCATCCCAGGAGTTCCCAAGAGAGGGAGAAGGCTGAGCAGGAGGGTTTAAGGAGGTCAGTACTCTCTTCAGAATTATCTGGTAGGAGGTATCACACCACTCCTACACCTCAGGAAGCCTGACAGCTTCTTGGAGATGTTTGTAAAATGGTCAGCCTCCTTCAGCTTGCTGGTTACATCACATTGCAGGAGAGAGCATCTTCAAAGCATTCCTTACCCTGTGAGCCATTTGGCAGAAGGAGAATGATGACAGCCCTTCTTCCTCTGGCTAGTCTGAGAAACCTCTGTTTCCTTTGCTCTTTGGATGCTCTGACCAAAATAATAATGAAAAAAAAGTACATTTTAATTGCTCCAGTGCTCTTTTCTTTCACCTGCAAAATGTGGGCAAAATCTAAAGTCAATGAAGACATCCACAAGGAGTTTTCAAATATATATATTTTGTCATATATGGAATCCTCTAAACACAAGAATTGCACAGATTAGCCTATACTTTCCTCATTTTCATGTTTGGGACTGGGTACTCCAGCAATGTTCCCAATAACAGCCAGCTCTCCTGAAATCCTTCCACATGTGGAGCATCCAGCTTGTCCTTCCACAGTCAAGTCACAGGAAGAAGGCACCTGTGACACGAACTTTTTACTCCCCCAGGCATCTCTTGCTTTCAGCAAATTCCCTCTATGTGCTTCTGAGAGGTATGTGTAGATAGCAGGCACCTCAAGCCAATTCAGAGGGTATCCTTTTTGCTTAGCCAAGAAAAATACTTTAATTCCAGCCTTCCATTTGTCTCTGGCCACTGGGACAAGCTGCAACTTTGTTCCATGAGGCATTCAGAAGTTGCCTGCAGCAAATAGTCCGGCATGGCCCTGGAATGGAGACTAAAGTACAATAAAGGAGGATTTTTATTGCACTTTGCCTCCATCTGCTGCCTTTTGCAGAGTTGTCCTCACATAAACCCCTGCCTACCTCATCATCTGCTGCCTCACAAAATCAGAGGGGGAAACATCTCCCTGATGGAGGTCTCTGACTGTAGAAGCATCTCCAGGACTCAACCGATGGTCTCAGATAAAGGAAAATGGTGTTAAAAAGGTTTGCAGAAATACGAATAAATGCAAGAAGGAAGGAAGAAATGAAAAGTAGAGGTGTTTGAAAGAGGTCCATTTTTCCTCTCTGTGCAGTAATAATGCTCAGATTAGAACACTGAAACTTCCCCTAGAGTGGAGAAACTCCTCTCTTTTTTCACAGACTGAAGTTTCTTGTACCAGCTTATATATTCAGTTTTCTGTGGCCATTTACAACCAATAAACATTCCCTTAACCTGAAGGATCTTCTGACATAAAAATTACATTCATTGAGTCTCCACAAACACTGAAAGTGTCTGCCATCTGCATCACAATGAAATTGAAAATTCCTTTGGTTTAAAACACTTTTACAGTGAAACAGGGCACATTCTTCCTCAAGTGTCATTTCTGCAAAATGACAAATTTTTTTCCTAAACACACAAATGCTTGAGCAATACTCTCATACTAAGTAGTGAGAACATGCTAGGTTCTTATAGAGATGCAACTGCTCACTGAGAAAGGAGTCATTATCTTCTTTCTGTGTTTACAATGCCATTTATCATCCTTAATGGTTTCCTTAAAACCATTTTTGTGCAGACATTGCCATTAATAATAAGCATTCTCCTAGCACATTTTACAGGACTGCAAAATTATTTAACTACAGATCATTATTATTAACATAGGACACCACATAGGTGCATAAAATTTGAGCTGAGCTGAGCTTTCTTTGGGCTTTCCATCTTCTCAAAGACATTATGCCTGAACCAGACAAAGAAGCATTTTATATTTGCTCCTCTTCCATTTTGAGGATAAAAAATAAGTAGCATTTACATAATGGTCTCTCTCATAATAGGCATTTAACAGTACATTTTGCAGGATATTTTATTCTTTTATAAATTGAAGATGCAGCCAGTTGTACATACTTTTTCCTGAAATCTTGATTGTGTTGATTATAATAAAAAATACTTCCTTGGGGATTTTGACTTTTTCCTGTTAGTTTAATCCAAATTGTTCAAGCCATTTATTTAACTCTCTTTGCAAATAACATGGCAAACATAAAGCTTTTTCAGTTAGAGATGCTGGTGTTTTTCCAATACAGAGACTCCATCTTACACTCAAATCCATGTAACATATAGACAACTTAATCATTTTTCTCTCGTTCCTTCAATGTCCAAAGTTCACATCTCATACGTGATGACAGCTGCATTATTCTTTTTCTCCACAATCTGTACACATCTCCATAAATACTAACATTCATTCATATAAGATGCAGCAGTGCAAATATAGATATCTCAATTTGTACCCAATTTACCATATTCATAAGTCAGAATTGACACAATCACCATAATCCTAAAATCTAGTAAGTGCTTTGAACAAGATAAACTTAGTTCCTGGCCTATCTTCCTCTTGTGGTTTAAGCCCAGCTGGAAATTGAGCACCATGCAGCCACTCACTCAGCCTCCCTCTCTTCCCCCCACCTCAGTGAAGTGGGAAGAAGAATCAAAGCAAAGCTTGTAGGCTGAGATAAGATCAGTGGCATAATTGACAATAAAGTAAATACAGTAATAATGGTAAATGATAATGACATTGGTAATAAATGGGATGGTAATAAACCAGTGATGCCCAGTGCAATTGGTCACCAGCCACTGAGCAATGCCAGGCCCCCTTCCCAGACCCAGGCTGGCCTCCCTTCCCGTACCTCCCCCAGCTGATGCTGACCATGACGTGGTGTGGAACATCCCACTGCTCAGTTTGGGTCATCTCTCCCAGCTCTGACCCTCCCAGTTTCTTTTGTGCACCTTCTCACTGGCAGAGCATCGGCCAAGGAAACATGCCCTTGACTCATGATAACATGACTTAGCAAAAACCCAAAACATCCGTGTTATCAACACCATTCTCATTCCAAACCCTAAACAGGAACTGGAACAGCTACTGAAAGGAAATTAACTCTACCCTAGCTGAAATCAGGACACTGCCACAAGTCTTCAGATCAATTTTTCATTCCTGTAATCACACTGTCATTTTCAGCAGTGTTTTTTCTCTTCTGCTCTAAAGAAGATTCTAACAAGCATCAGTTAAACCTGAGCATGGTTAAACATCTCCCTTTTATGATATGACTATCCATAAAACTACCCTGTAATTTGTGAACTGCTCCATCATACCTGTTTTTAACAGTATCTAACCCTGAACAATGTTGGACTGGAAACAAGTAGAAATTTCCTGGTTTCTGGAGCAGCAGGAAAAGGAAGGTATAGCCTTAACACTGCTCCCTGGAAAGCACAGGTATAAATCACTCCATGACACAGAAAAGGGAGGAAACTCCTTGCTATTCTAGACATAAGAATGATTATGAAATAGATCCAATCACTAGAGGTTAACTGTAAAACCATAGGGGTAAAAAACCAACAGCAAAATTTTCAAATGGACAGCATGAGATAGATGAGGTATTCAAACAAAATCCATTGTTAAACGATTCTTAAGAGGTATTGTTGCTTGGAAGGCAGGTGGGTTTTTGTAGAATACAAGACACCAATTACGGAATATTGGTATTTTTGGACAGTGAAACTGGAACAAACCCAATCAGAAATAGTTAGCTGGGGTTTTTTTAATAGAAAAATCCAGAAGTATTGACCTGCACTTCAAAAGGAGTGCAATTTGGAAGGAAATTGTCTTTTTGTAGCTGTTTGAATCTCAAGCCCGAAACCTTTAACATGGAAAATCTTAAGGAAATTTACAGGTATTTTTTACTCTAGAATTAGAAATCCTGTTCCCATCTGAAGCACACAGGTTCAAGGTCTTGAAGTTCCAAATAACACTGTAATGAAGATAATACTTGAAAGGCTTCTAGTAATGACTATTACCAATTATTTCCCCTAACTGCCTTAAAAATTCTATTAAAAGATGAAAGGTACTGTCTCTGAGGTAACAAAGATTGCAGGAGGTGGGACAGGACATTCACTGAGAGGCATTAGACCAAGCTCTGTGTCTTCCTTGTAAGTCTGATGCTTCTCAAAACCCAGACTTCTCCGAAACCTCTATCTCACTTTCTGACCCTCTAAACTCCCATCCCTGGGGACTCCACTTCTTCCCACAACCTTCAATGAGTTTGTAACCTCACTGCCTTAAGTTACAAAGTGATATAAAGATATGTATTTGGCCAAATATTCCATAGCATGGGGGTTTTTTTTCCATCTTCATCAAAAGCACCAGATGTGGAACACTGCCAGACACAAGACACTGGGTCAGGGAAACCTGATTCCCTGAGGTGAACAAGGAATTTTCTTGCTCACATCTCTAGTCTCACTTTCCATTTCAGAAAAAAATACTGGGTGCTGCTTTTCCCCAAGCCCTCAGTATTTAGCTGTCTGATTATGATATTGCACCTAGATGAAAACACTTCAGAGAAGCAAAAAGAAAAATCATATCCAGGGAATGTTATGCAGGCCAGTCATCCACAGAAGATGTAGAGCCTGTCAAAGCACTCACACCTCCAAAAACTGGGACTGCCTTCAATGGGAGGAATTTCTAAACTGCTTCCTGAATAAGTTAGAGACAATTTTCTTGCTGAGAGAGAATTGAGAGGAGACTGAATGTGCATGAAGCCTCTAAATCACTTTCAAGAAAAAAAATGTTGGCTATCAATTCCATCAGGAAGGGCTCTTTTCTGAGATGAAAGAATTGCTGACTACCTACAGCAATTTCCTCAAATGAAAGGGATGCTTTACAAATTTTATGTTGGTACAAAATACCTGAGATTTTCTTACATTCCTCAACCTACATTTTTTAAAAGTCTTTACATGTATTGTCTCTTTCAAATATTCTGTTTGCTTATTACTTCGTCACAGATTGAGTTAAAGATAATAAGGATAATAACAAACCCAACCAGTTATTCTTCAGCCAGTGGTATGGCAGGTGTGACACTGGGTGAATTTGGACCCATTACCCTTCATCTCCCCTCCACATCATCCTAGGCTGTCCAAAGCTAGTAGGCTCTAACAAAAGAGCACTGTACTGCCCAATTTTCAAGCTGGTATCCCAAGAATCATATGCACAAAAGGAATTTTCTAGTGGCCAGCATTAGCCAAGGAAGTCTATGAGCACATGGCAAAGATGTAAAGCACACTTGATATTACAGACTCAAATGGGAACTTATTTCAGTTGAATTCTTGGGACCAGGGCAATTGCTACGTTTGATGTCATAAAATTATTCTCCCCCCAGACTGGACTGTGAAAGACTGTGGGAAAAGTTCTTCTGCCTCACAGATCACCAAGAAATATAGTGCTCACTTGGGTTTCTGTCACTACAGGAGCTCCAAAAATTGCTTTTTTTCTGCCTTGATTCTCCTGTTTGGTCTGAAGTTCTTCATACAAAGTGGTTGGACTTGAAAAGGGATATTTGAGTGAAGTGTACCTCCTGTGATAAACCACAGATATGGCACAATATTTTTAAATTTCCTTCTAAGCTGGGGCTTCATGAAGTCCAATCTACTCACTGTGGATCCATGAGGCTACAATGTCTGCTCATCTTCACCTTCCCAGGCTCCTTTCAACTTGTGATCCTACCTCCATTCACACATGGCAGGTACCCGGAATCCTGGCTGGATACTCTGGGATGGCAGGGAGCCGGATAAATAGCTTGAGGTGTTATTGCTGCAGGTAGTGAGAACTCATGGTCACCAGTTGTTTGTCAGAATGGTCTCATTTGGGAATGCAGCCCCTGACATGAATGCATCCTATTTTTCGGTTTATGTTGAAACATTGTACAGAATACTTCACAGTTAAAAAAAGAAGCTGTCTTGATGAAACCCTGCTAACTTCAAAAAACCACAACAAAATAATGGACTTGCTTTCCCAGAGTGTTTGACAATGGAACAATTTCTGTGGAGTTGATTTCTTAGATAGGGTGGATGCTTTCCATTTCCTCAAAAACCCTGATGGCTTAATGGTTTAAGCATTATTCATTCCTTTCTGGATTGGGCTGGTAACAGCCTAGTAATGTGAGATCTATTAAGATTCTCAAAAAAAAAAAATCCTGGATTTTGCATTGTTTGAACTCTTAATTATGAATTCATTTGGGCTGAATAATATCCATTATATGCTTGGAGATTTTGATGTGGAAAATCCCATTAATAAAGAACAACATCTGAGACCCTGAAATATGCAGGGAGATTTTTTTGCAATCCCCAGAGTACAGAAAGCCTTGAATGCTTACCAAAGAGGGTGATGCACGTCTATTCTGTCTCCTAAAAACACTTCCTCTTTCAGATTTACAGTCACTGAGAACACAGAGCAATTTTGATCAAAAGAAGCAGCAGCAGCAGCTGTAAGGGAAGAGTGTTCATTTCTGATTGCCTCATCTGGACTAGAAGGGGGTAGTAGAATAATTTTATTACACCAGATGCACTGGAAGGCTTTATTTCATTTAATCTGGAGAACAGAGGAATTTGTCACATAGAGAAAATGAAAATAATCTTGTTCTTCTTGCCACCACCCAGGCATGATGGTTACTGGCTGAGCTCACAGAAGAAGCTGGAGTTTATGATGACTATTTACTAACTTTCTCCTGCATGACTCTCCTAAGAGAGCTGGTATTTTTCTACACTCCAGAGACATCTTCTGTTGAAAAGTTATTTTTGTTTGGTATTTGCTGGAGAGCATTTGTTTTGGGAATGTGAGCTTCTGGGATTTGTGGTAGGCTCAAAGTTTCAACTGTACAGCATAGAATACTATTTGTTCTTTAGAACAGACTTAATAATTAACACTTAGAACATTCTGTATGCTGAAACCTTTCTTGACTGGCACTGTGCACTGATAACAATAAACAGGCACAGATTTTGGGGGTCTGTGTGGTTTTTCTAATTCTATATCCTTTTAGCAGTAGAACATGTACAACGTCATTTATTTGTTTGAGCTTAATTTTGAGGGTTGTGTATTCTGTAATTATTTTTACACCATTAATACTATGGCTCTTGGTGAAGTGCTTTTTGAGCAGAAGCTTTGAGCAAAGTTACTAGAGTCACCCATTATTTATTTTTTTGACAAATAGATTTTAAGTGTCACTCTTGTGACATGGTAATATATTGCAGCTTCTCAGGACAAAGGGTAATATCTACACAGAATGGAAAGCAGGGGAGAATCAAGCCTGATACTCACCAATGAAGAAGGCCAGGAAAAGGTATTGAGCCCACTCTCTAAAATATAGAAAAGCAAAAGTTATTAATTCCTTTTCCTCTAAAAGGAGAGTGATAAGCTATAATTTGTTTTCAATGGGCTGGCAAGGTCATTAGCATATATTTGCCAACAATGCAGCCAGGAAATTTGGGTTCAGATCGTGTCCCTTCAGGTAGAGTGTCCAATGTCTTGAGACCAGGCTGCCTCCATTCCAAGTCATGAGAGAGGACACAGGGGTAAGTATGGCAAAGTTATGTGTGTCTCCAGTCTAAAAGTACACAGATCAGAAGTACCAGACTAATCAAATCTTGTAAAACATGCTTGACCATCTACCAGAGATCTGATATCTTTCAGACTTTATGATGATGACTGTGTAATGACCTTAAATAGTTCTCGGGAAGTAATTACACAACACTAAGTGAAAAGAAGAAATATTTTTGCAGAGAGGTTGTCTAGAAGTCAGACTCCTGACTGAATTCAGCTCTGTCACCCATCAGTAGAAACTCTCTTCCTGCTCTGTATCTTCCTATTACACATTTCTCCTGTTTTCTGGTGACTTGACTATAGGACTAGAAACCAGCACTTGTGACAGAAATGAAATGTAAACCACAGGTAAAAATCTCTTTGACATACAAAAAAAAATATATCCTTACACAAAACATGGTTAAACATACTTCTTTCTAACTCTTTTTATATCTCAATTTGCAAGAATAATTCTGCAATACACTATTATTTTATAGCTGGAATCCCCTTTGTTATTATGGCTAATGTCATAGGAGTCACTTCATTTTTTGTATCTTTGCAGCACTTACAGTCTGCTCAATTTCCCTATTTTCCAAGGCCATGGTGGTGAAGCATGACTCCAGGGGCTTTGTAAATGCTTGGGACAGCACCAGGATGGACACTTGGTGGACATTCCTGTCAGTGCTTTTGTCATTGACCCTGCTTGCAAATTATTTTTTTAGACCCAGAAAGACAGATCATCTTCTCTCTTCACCCTTTTTAATAGAGATGTCTAATTTCATTCTCCCAAGGCTTCTCTATTAGCATTTTCTTCTTCCCACCAGTCATTTCAGAATATCTTTATTAAAAAGATGGGAGGGGAAAATCAAGCACAGGAGGGAGTGAGTGCTAATTGAAAGAACAGAAAACTACTGCCAAAATAATGCTTGTGAAATATGCATTCATATTCACACAGCCTTCTGTGCCTGAGGAATTGCATCTACATTCTGCATTAATTGCACGGAGAGCCAAAGCCTATCAGGTCTGCATCATTAATGCTGCAAATCGTTCATTAAGGCCCTAAATATCTGAGCTGCCTACCCCTGTTTTAGTCACTAGAGGAGGCAGTCAGTACAAAAGCACTGCCAAATTCCTTGTGTTCTGATAAACAGGGTAAAATGAAGTCATGCTGTTGCTAGATTGAATGGAAAAGTTAGCAGCGTGTTCCTGAAAGCCTTTTCTGCTTGGCACAAGAGAAATGATCGCCTCTCCTAAATTAATAATAATAAAAAAAAAAAGATAAAGAGCATCAAAAAAGCACCCTGTAATTCAGCCGTACCATTGGCTTTTGTGTAAAAAGCTACAACTATTACAACTATTACTGCTCATCTATAGTTCAGTTATTTTCTTGGGGGGATTTCCATCGCTCCTTGTCATCTTTTTCGTTAAAATTGAATGCATTTGTTAGGTGTGCAGTTCCCTATACTGGAAAGGGCTTCCTGCTGGGAACAGGACCTTAGGAATAGTAATCATATCCTTTCCTGGATCACAGACGTTCTAAGTGAATCTGTACCCAATCTTACTTCACCGATGCCAAGACTTCCTTCCTTCTCATTACTTATTCCCCCCATAGCTCCTGTTTCGTTCCCCGGCGCGGGCAGAGCCCGTGGTGCCAATCCCTGCCGGGAAGGGCGAATTCCAAGGCTCGGGCGCCACCTGCTGCGGCCCGGGCCAGGCGCGCCCGGAGCCGGGAGAAGGGCAGCGGTCAGGGGGGAACCCGGGCACGGAGCTGGAAAAGATAACCTCCTGTGGCCTGCAAGGCTTTACTGGTTTGCTCCTTCCAGGGACGGAGCGTCAAAGGAAAGGAGTTCCAACAATGACCACCGGGCTCGTGAATGAACGGAGTACCTTCAAGAACAAAAAAACCAACTAGCAATTTCTTCAGCTGAGACAACTGAAGTTATTCCGTGCTGGGGATGCATTTGGATCCCACCTTCATTTTGCCTGAGGACCTGAATGAAACCACTGAAAAGACTCCTTACAGTGTCAGAAAAAGTAATGATTTTGTGCCTCCATGAAAAAGAGAGGAGCAAGAGAGGACTCGTTTAAACAGAGAAATATGGGGCAGCAGGTGAGTTCAAACTAGTGACAACGAGAGGTGCAGTCCTTGCCTTGGGGAGACTCCCCTTAGAAGGTGTCCCTGGGTTGTCATGTGTAGTTCCCATTTCTCTAGTTAGACTCACCCTCGTGGAGAGAAAAAGGAAACTGACATTGGAACACAAGGTGGATTGACATTAGAACGCTGGAATGGGATTTCCAACGTTCCTACAGGCTGAAGAAAGCAGCTGATGATAAATTCTTTTAAGCGCCCAGAAAAAGATGAAGAGGCAACCAGAGACTCATTTTGAATTAGCTGTCTGATAAGTTCATAACACTTTAATTTTTGGTAAACAGGCTTGAGAATAAGCACTGCATCACTGCATCCCACTCAGAGAGTCAGCATTCTGTCCCCTCACTTCGTGTTTACACCTCAGATGCTCTCCTGAGAGCGGAGGAATCCCATGGGCCTTGTTCAGTCCCCTGCCAGCGGAGAAGTTTATTCTGCCCAGCAAATGTGCCTTGTGTCCCTAGGCATGGAGAAGCAGCTTCCACAGCTGCCTCAGAAGGAGTTGTTTGTCCTGCTCTTCAGGCTCTGAGGGGAATGCTTGTTTGTCTGGCTAGCTTTTCCCAAGCCCCAAAAGACCCACTAGCAATCCTCAGGGGGTGACAGCAGTGTCTCTGGTTAATGACCCCAGAGCAGAGGAGCAGGCTGTCTTACCTGCTGGAGGGCTCATCCAGCAAACCGCCCGTGGCTCCTGCAGATGTTAAAGCTTTGCAGCCACCTTTGTTCTGCCCTCCCAGCAGCAAGCTCACGCAGCGCGGGGGTCGGGAGAGCCGCGGGGGCCGACCCCCGAGCGGGGCAGAGGATAAAGGATGCGATGAAGGATGTCCGGAGGATGCTGCCGTGCCGCTCCCGGCAGGCTGAGCCCGGCCCTCCGCGCCCGTCCCGGCGGCACAGCCGGGAGAGAAGCCGGGCAAAGGAGCGCAGTTGGCGCTCCAGCTGCACGCTTCTTTGGGATGCATCCAACCAGGGGACTGAAATGCTGGTTTCCAGCACTGATGGTGCTGTATGTTTCTGAAAATGTATTTTAAACAATTGCAAAGTGAGCTCTCGGTACGTATGAGTTTGGTTTATGCTATTTCACACAACTTCACATTTGAAAGCCTTAAAAGATAGGTAGGTGGGAGAAGGTCTTAAAACATATACCCCGGTTTGCATTTGCAGGAAAAGAAAGTTCACGATTTCTGATGGTATTTGAGTTGTTCGTTTCAGGTGGATTTATGTCTTTTTTTGCAATTCACTTTCCATGGATAGCTTAGTAAAAACTTGAATGACAGACAAAGACGCAAAACAAAGACTGATAAAAAAGGAGTACAGAAAGTGTGCCTAATGTGTTTTAAAGTGTCTGTCCCAAACGTCAGTGCTGAAAAAAATACTTTAGAGCTTGATCTGAATACCACTGAAGTCTATGGAGATCATTATGAAGGGTCTAAAACAAAGCTAAAGGGATATCATAATTCATGCTATTGTTAATTTGTATCACAATAATACTTAGGAGCCTCATTTGTCATCAACAAACTTATTTAAAGCAAGGAATCATACACAAAGAAAAAAACCTGACCCTCATATTAATGACAAATAATCTCTGTTTGACGTATATGTTAAATACTTGCTACAAATTGCTTCTGAACAAGCTACAAGGCAAACTACTCTGCAGACACTGTTTGCTGAATAATGCTGAACAATGAATAAATTCTAGAAAATTGCAAGCAGAAACATACAGCACAAACCAGATAACCTTTTCCTCATGCTTTGTTCATCCATCTCTCCTCAACAGGTATTTCTGGGGCAAGTTGCCATGGGTGGTGGAGATTTATTTGATTAATAAATGTCCGTTCACTTACTAAGCAACCACTGGAATAAAGTCTCCCTGCAATAAAATTATGTCTCCCTGCAATAAAATTATTTTATATAATATGGTAAATGAAATTGAGTCTTTTAATGCCTCAGGCAGTAATGTCTTTTTAGAAATCATGTTACCATCACATAATTTTAATGTAACTAGATCCATCTTTAAATAATTTCCAAAATAAAACGAGATGGAATTATAATGGGCTACACTTGGTAAGAGAAAAATTCTTCTCTTCCTTCCATAGTAGGACAGTACCTTCAGGGCTTCAAGCATGACACAGGGAATACTCCATATCAGCTAAGTATGGCACAGAAGTCAAGCCATAAATCCAGAGCAATAGGTTGTTTTTAGCATCAAAAGCTCTTGCACCACTCCAAACTTTAGCAAAATCACCTCAAAATATTTTACTTTACTGTGTTCTTTCCGTAAAAATACAGTGGTATATCACAGACTGGAGATAAAAAACACATCAACATTTTAAAACCAAAACATTTTGGAGGAAGAAAGTTGTATTGAAACTAATCTGCTACACATTTTACACATACAATACAAAACTGAGTTTTTACAACAACAACATATGGAAAGTATCTGAATCAGTAAGACAATGACTTTCATAAATCACTCCAGGTTCCAACTTTAAATTATGTCATGTTCCCTCTCTCGTGGGACATTCACTGCATCTCATACAAACTTGTGGTTATGTGTGCACTGTATTCCTAACTGTGTAGGGAATGATGTCATATCAACACATAGAGCATGTGTAAAAGGAAGAGTAAACACTGCTTTACATGACTCTGACCAGATGAACCCACACACTCTCCATCACTTCCCTCTGGCTTAGGGGATTCCTTTTTTTCCTTTTTACATGATTTATTAAATGGATTCACCAAAACTTTGGGGGATTCCTCTTTAGACTTTATTTTTGCAGCAGTACACAGTGGGTTGCAGTGTCCAAGAGTATTGTGGGACAGAAATCCCATTTCCCTAATCTCAGGTACACAAAGGCCTCAGGCTCATACAAGACAAAGTAGAATTGCCAATGAATACAATGAAGATTTATGGGGTTTTGATCAAAAGCCTGTAAAATTCCAGTTAAACAGCTGCTTGTGACTAGACCTACCTTTCCTTCAGGTCACAGACAGGTTTACTGGACAAGCTCAATTTTTAGTAGCAGTCTTTTACTTTGTCTTCAAAAGCTACAGCATATTTCTCTCCTTAAAAAAATGCCAAGAGAGGGTATATGACAAGTAAATGCACCAATTTTATCCCCTGTTGTCAATAAATGTCCACATGTTCATACTGTTTGTATGGTCTCAAATTACCATCTCAAACTAACGGAACTTTGCTCAGTGATTTTAGATAATAAAAATGCAGCTTTAATATATTTCTATTAAATCATCCTCTAGTGAAGTTTTAGTGAAGGCAAGATACAACAAAAGCAGCAGTTTTACAGTGCTGGCGTTGAACATACATGGAATTGAATCTCATATGATTTCAGAATTTTTTATTGTTGAACACCTAACAAGAATATAATCCTTTGACAGGATGCTGCCCCTACAACTACTGCTGCTACTCATGCTTTAGTTATCTGTGAACTCACCGAACTTGTTCTGGAATACTGTCACAGGATAAACACACAATCGTAAAGCTCAGCTCACGTGAGGATTCAGTAGGAATCACATATCCATCTGTAGAGCTCAGCTGAATGGGGTAAAATAAACATTCTTTCTCCATCTCTCCAACAAGATATTTATTAATTAATGGTGCCATTGATTTGCTAACACATTTAAATCTGTATGGTTCGGGCCTCCTTTGACTCTAGCAACCACAGACTGTTTAAAGAGGAGAGAACAAAGTGCAGTAAATTTCTACAGGACCATTTTTACTAAAATGTTAGCTCTTTATTTCCAGTGACCTGGATTTAAATCCACTTTTAATTTGAAATTATTATGTAGCTGCCAGATTTTAAAGAGAAAGAAATGTGCTGTCAGTTTGCATTCTAGAGATGATCCCGGTTTTTGACCTGACACCACAGATTGTCATTAAATAGCATTACCCTCCTTTTTCAATCCTGGGCAAAGTGAAAAACATCAAAGATCAGTCAAAAAAAATACTATATTCAGCTTTAGTTTAAGATGAAATTTAGATATACAGGATCTAGGCAAAGCACAGCCACATTGTAACAAAGGCAAATCAATAAACCATAACGATATAAAAAGAGAAAGAAAAAAAACCAGCAGGGCTATTTTCTAAGCAAGATATGGTATCTTTTACTTTACTGGCAGTAAAAAATGCAGGTTCCTCTAAGTTTGACATTATCTGTCTCATACTTTCAGATCAACTTGCTGGAAGTAACCAACAGCTTCATTGGAAATTTTGTGCCATCTCCCAGCTGGAGTACACAGGTGAGTGGACAAACACTATGTGCAGTTAGAGGACATGAAACCTACTAATTGGAAATAAAAATTCTTGTTCATGCAGGAGCATATAAATGATGTTCTGAAGCATAGCTTTGAAATTCATGCTACAGATCTGCCTCTCTGGTTTTTGTGTGCAGAGCCAAATTGAATTCCTTGGATAACTTCCTTTGCCCTCATTAAACTGTGTCAGCTTGCACCATAAAGAATGAGGTAAGGAACAATTTTCCCCTTTTTAACCTAACATAGATGAATTTTTCTATGTAATATTACTCAAATATATAAACTGACTGAGTAGCTAAAATGTAGATGGTGGTTTTACTTTGCTAAAGGGTACATATATAAGAAACATCATATTACTTTTTATTACATTTCAATTAATGGAATTAGAAGATTATTATTTAAGTCATGACAAAATAAAATTGCTCTGCTTTTCTGATGTCTGTTTCCCTTCACTGAGGCTAGCCACATGAGTGCTGCCAGATTTATCACTTCTTCTTGGAAAGTCTCTTTTGCACCCTTTTCTGCTGATGGATGTGCCAGAACAGCTGGATGAGGGCTTTCTCCACCAGCTCCTCCCATGCAATCACCAAGCCCTCTGAGCAACCTCACTTCCTCCCCTAAAGTGGAGGGACCAGAAAAATTCCTGGATGTAAGAACTGTAAAATCCCTTTCCAACCCTTTATTAGGAGGTCATCCCAATAATTCCATAGTCAAAAGGTAAGGGCTTTCTTTAAACTACAACCCCAACATTGGATTGTTACATTCCTGCAGTAGAGTGAAGGAAAGGTGCCTTTCCATTTAAAATATCTCTTGTCTAGACTGTATCTCTAAAGAATAGAGAGATTAAAAATGTAAACAAGCCTTCAATGGGCACAAAATGCTGTTTCCAAAAAAAATTAATGATTTGGATACATGTGAAATGATTGGCACAGAGTTCAAGAGCTTCCCTGACTCAAGTGGTGAAAATTACAGTCTTTTCCATGCCATATGAAAATTTTTCATATTGTTGTTAACTTTTCATTATGGAAGTAAATTATATTATATAACCAGCATCTCAGCTTGTAAACCTGTCACTGATTTTTTTTTATTTCCTCTAAGAACCACAGATGATCCAAGTGACCAAAAGCAAATATACTGAATGACGTCTAAGAAATTAGCCCAAGTTCTATAATTTTTTGACAAACTTGCAGGACAGTTACCACATGTTTAGTATTTATTGAGCAGTGGGTGTGATCAAAAGGATCTGTACCTATAGACACAAAAGGCAAGTTTGAGACAATCATTGCTCATTGTCCCAAACAAAATAAAACAAACAAAGCCAAAAAAACCCCAAAACCCTAACAAATCAATTTTATTTTAAGACAATAACCCAAAACTATCAGGAGAAAAGCTGGGAACTTAAAATGCCCTCACACAGTCCATTATCTCTCTTAAAATAAACGTGAAACACAAAATATCACATTGCACATTTGAAAAATAACCTACTTGATCTTGTACTTCTATGCTACCTCGGGCCATTGATAAGCATCCTCATGAACCACCCCTCATCAGCAGCATCTGGCAAGTTTTACAGGGTTCTGTAATAAAAAAAAAGAAGGGCCTGATCAATTTATTTGACAGTTAAAAATAAATCTCATTCACCCAGGAATTAATGGCAGAATTTTTAGGCCAAAGAATTTTGCCGGCAGAGATATACAAGGTAAATACTGGCAAATCAGATTTCTAATGAACTTTAGGTTCTAATTTTCATTGCAGAGAAACTATCACATTTTAAAAAGGCATATTTCCTTGAGTATCACACAATCAAAAAGGGTTTCTTCAATGAATGGTTGTTTTATATATCCCAGATTAAATATATTTTAGTCTTTTTTTAAGCCTGGGTTTAGACAAAAAATGAAAACCCTCACTAGTTAGGCATGAAACATGCTCACTGAACTTGCAGGCTCTTGATAGCCTTCTTAGAGAGTTGTCAACCTCACGTGAATTTCTGATGCAATTAACGTCTCACTACATCTAAAACTGTAAATTTTTCCGCCATTTTTGTCAATTTAGTGTCAAAGTGGCATTTTAGTAAAAATAAAGGCATTTCTTAATAAAAATACTTAGGTAAAACAGAATTAAGATTAGGAATATATTGTTCTTTAAAATCTACATCTCCTGCACGTTAAAAAACTGGAAATCTGTAGTTAAGCACCTTATGTTTCATCCTGTAACTTGGCTGAGTTTCAAACTCTTTATGCCAACTCACTCTGCTCTATAGACAGCTCTCTACCCCAGCTTCTGGCTTCCACACTGGACAGCAGATCACTCTCCTTTGGTGTCTTCAAACATTGAAGGAGCTTGATGTCTGGAGCCAGGCTGCTCTAGTGGAAGTAGTATGGATGGGACAGACTAAACTTTGACATTGGACTCACTTTGAAGAGGCAGGTTTCTACTGAACTTCCTTAACTGCAGGCATAAACCATTTTCAAAGAGATGAAGAGTAAATCTCTGCTTAAACTGCTTGGATATCTTCATCCACATGCCAAGAGATTTCAAAGCCAAGAAGAAAAAACATGCCAGAGTTAAACAGAAATGAACCTGGCTACATAACTCGTGTCGTTTTTGCATTTTCCTCTCACTGTCTTTGCCACTGATTGCTACCATTTGGTTTCAGCTGCCTTGGGCACTGCTCCATTCAGTCCCAAATTAATTCTCACAGTGGCCAAAATTCTTCTCTACTGGGGTCCCCAGTTTGTTTTGAGAGATCCAATACATTCAGATCATCATCTGCTCTTTTTACAGCTATCCAAACCAGAACAAGAGATTCACTCATCACCATGTTATTAATTCTCACACACTCAGCGTTACCAGTATAACCAAAACAAACTTTGTTACCTATTGTTATGTGTATCCATGAAATACAACATAAAGTAAAATGCAGAGAATACAGCTGCACTCACTTTAGTTCTAGGGCTCTGTACAGGTTTGTCAGATTTGATGAACTCTAGTCCCATTGAAATTCACTTCCTCTTGTTCATGGTCAGAAACCTTGCCCATGCATTTTTTAACACACTGCATTAGGGGACAGAAGGTGGATGACAGATTCATCTCTAAACTGCTTCTCTGTCCCAAGAGCTGCACAATGGTCCATACCACATTGAAAACAGCAGTTTGATGGAAAGAGGGTGACTTCCTAGCCTAGTGGTAACATAACATTTACCTCAGATTTCTCAGCTATATGCATTTAATTTAAAAAATCCAACAACAATTGTTTTCTTTTCCACTATTTTGCCATGCTGAGACATGTGACACTACCTAGCTTCAGCAAGGAATGTGACAGACGTAAACACAAAGCTAAATGTGATGGGTAAGCAGGACAGCTCCCTGAAAGGTGGCTGTAGTTGGGGGGGTTGGTCTCTTTCACCAGGCAGCACTGCCAGAACCAGAGGACAGAGTTCAGGCTGCATCAAGGGAAATATAGGTTGGATATTAGGAAAAAGTTTTTACAGAAAGAATGATAAAGTTCTGGAATGGGCTGCCCAGAGAAGTGGTGGAGTCACCATCCCTGGATGTGTTTAAAAACAGACTGGGTGTGGCACTCGGTGCCATGGTTTAGTTGAGGTTTTAGGGCATGGGTTGGACTCTTTGATCTTGAAGGTCTCTTCCAACCTAGAGATTCTGTGAATCTGTGAATACAGTGACATGGATCACAGGGAAGCCTGGTCTGGCATGGGGAAAGCCCAGCTGAATAGTCAAATTCTTTTGGTCTCAAAGCCAGAACAAAATCCCAGATGGGTGTATAGCTATTTATTGACTCACTAAGCCAAGCATGTCGCCTTAAAGCATGGTGAGTGGGTCAGCACCCAAAAACCTTAAAATTGTCCTCTCATCTGCTTCTCTCCTGCCTGTGGGAGCAAGATGCAGCTGGGGGCAGCAGGGGGGATTTTGCCTGTTCCCTGCTGCGGACGGGGCTGATGAGTCTTTTTAAGGTGGCAGGATGGGGGCAGTGAGGCTGGGAGCCAGGCAGACACACCTGGAACTGAGAGCACCCACCAGCTTGCTCACACATGTGGAGAGCAGCAATGCATGGCACTGACCTGAAGAACACTCCAGAAGTAAACCAGAAATTTGGAGAGGAAAGGGAGGGAGCTGTTTTGGGATAGAGGTGTTTCTGTGTGTTTGGTGGGTTGATGTTTGTTTGCTTGTTTCAAAGTGACACTTCATTTATAGAAAGCAAGGATTTAATACTCCTGTATGAACTTAAAAGGTCTAAATCTGGTGATTTCTTAGTAGCAGCATCAATTTACTCTGAACAAGAATTATATAAATCTATTTTTCTTAAAATAGCTTGAGCTATAGTAGTCCTCTTTTTTCCTGTGCTCATATTCTAATTGCTGGATCACTGCTGGATCATTTAAAATGTTACCAGTCCAGAGTTTTGTACTCTCCTTTTATTTCTAACCAAAATGATAAAATGAAGCATAGCCAAAGAGAATATTTTTGCAGTAAGTAAATGTAAAAGGCTCTGAAGGTCTAAAAAATATTATAAAAATTAAGATAAACATGCCTATATCATCTAAATTTGACCTATTTTTCTATGCCAGCTTATTGGTTCAGACACAGAGACTATTGTTAAAGAAAGTGGAAGCAGTTTGGAAGAAGGGATATCATAACTGCAGACACAGAAATTCGCTTCAATCTCACTGAATTTTGTAGTGATTGGTTTGATCTTGAGATGTTGTGTGCACAGTAAAAAGGGCTGAAAGCAACTGAGGCTGGCTTAGACCTAAAGAAGTTGGGAGATCTTCACTGGACCCTAAAAAACAAACAACCAGAAGACTGAACTTTATTGTGAAAGGAACACAATGCAACTCTCAGAACCTCACTTTAACTTTATGAAGATTTCACAAACACTCCCTTTCATTTTTCAACAATATTAAATATGCAATAAATCAAAACAGCTCTTTGGAGGTGCTTGAATTACTTCATAAGGGTATCCATTAACAGTATCTTTAAAAAAATACTATTTCTGGTTGCATTTCATTCTCTTGAGAGTATCAACATTTTTTAGGCTTAACATAGCTTTTTCTCAACCTCTCATAAGATCAATAATAATGATAATAATAACAGTAATTATAAAGCTTACCCTCATTTTTTGTTGCTCCTCCAAACTAAAAGAAAATATTACATTAGCCTCCTCCTGAACTCTGTGGCTGGTGAAAATAGCCAGGACATGTCTCTAAAATTTTATTCCTTACAACTGGTTCACCAATAGTACTTTTATGGTTGTAATAAATTGTTTTGCCTGACACAGTTTTAAAAAGGATAGATCTCCTTCCAATTTGATTGTGGACAGCATTAAAACATCCTTCATTCTATAAAAATTAGGGGTTTTTACAACTAAGAAACTTAAGACTCCATAACAAAATGAAGATATGTTCCTTCACATATCCACAAGACAAATATTTTGGAAGAATATCCAGATAAAACTGGAAACACATCTATTTTTCAAGGTTATTTATAGATACAAATGAATATGCTCCATTTGAATTACTTATGCATTCTGTATGATCTGTGTCTAATTTAAAACACAAAATCACCAGCATTCCAACCAGCTCTTTTCCATTCCCTTGAATGCAGTTACCCTGCTTAACAAGTCAGAAACTGAGCAGGAGCAACTAAATGATACCTGGCAGAAAAATTAAAAAACATTTAGAACCATGCTCATTGTCAGAGATAGATGCAGGAATTCATTCTTCATTGTTTCAGAATGTTGTGCTTCACACTAAGCCTTCTTCACCCAGAGATTTTCCTTCTCCACCTTTTCTGGGAAAAACACTCATTAGGACCAATAGTTTTTTCCCCACTATGTAGTTACATTGAAAAAGAAGAAAACAAAAACCCTATAAAATATATTTTCCTTTTACAAAAAAAAAAAAAAAAAGGTGGAAAACTCTTTCCAATTTTGATTTCTTCAGTGCATTTGCAGTCTGTAACAGAAATGATACGGAATTGATTGTCCAAAACTTAAAACACACTGGGAACTTGCAGACTCTTAGCAAGGCATTCAGAATCACTTTGGGAAAGCAAAAGCCTTTGCATTCAGCACCTCCAAAGTGCAACCACAAGACAGTGCAACTGGAGCTAATCCAAGACATCATGATGAGTCTTTTTAAGGTGCAACCCTTCCATTCAAATTCTGAAGTGGGGATTATTAATGAGGATGGATGCAGAGATTTCCCATTACTGGATTGCAACAACCTGACAAAGACTGCAGGGTCGCTACAGAACCATACAGAAACAATAAATCTATCTCTCAATGCTGTAAAAGACATAACAGACTCACTCACTGGAAGAAAACAGAAATAATTTTGGCATTTGAATTTTGGTTTTATGTTCGGTTAACAAGGATACTACTTTTTATTTATATATAGATATCACCAGAACAGACATTTAAAAAACAGATGGCCACAAAGAACACGACAGTCTGTTTAACCAGTATATTCCAGCAATAAAAACACAATGTTCAGAGCAACTGCAAACAAAGTCAATGCTTCTTTAATAACTTTAATAACTAAGCAAAGTCACAGTGCTGCCACTATTAACATACCTACTACAAACAGATTGAACACCAGCAGCAAAAATTTGCCAGAACAGAGGTTTTTCTGTTTTCTTACCATTCATTGTTGGAATGTTGTTTCACTCTCAGAAAATGGGCTCTTGGCACCTTTTTGTCCTTGTATTAAACTAAGGACCTACATTATGGAGTTCATCTCATCTTCCAAAATCATGCTTTTTTTTGTGCAAGCAAAAACCCACTGTATAACATGAACACTGCAGCCAAGAGTGGTAAGGCAACCTTTGGGAGGTCCAAGCTGTGTAAGGAATGGGACAAGCAAAGCACATCATTGCTCCACTGCACAAGGAGGCCTCTTTATCTCACCTCTAGCAGTCAGCCTTTATACTTTTTATTTCATCCATGCTTCTATCTCTTGTCCAATGCTATATGAACAGAGGTCCAAACACTCAATGTTTTATGGCAGACACAATTCTAGCCAGACCTAATGAAGGCACACCTGGAGAAGGCATTCAGCTGCCTTGTCTTTCTCACCTCTCTTTTCCCTCTGCCTCTCTCCTAAAGTTCTATTCTTGCCACATCAATCTCTTCTTCCTGGGCTGCACGTTACATCTGCTGTGCTGCCCTTGGCCGAAGAACATTCTGTTTGCAGCAGCTTCCATCTGGCCAAACCTCAGCTGAGCGCAGGTACAAAAGAAATTGGAAAGTGAAATTGGTTGTGCAATTCACAACCAAGAGTGTGAATCCAAAAGAATAGTTTTCTGGTAGTATAAGGCCAGAAAATACAGAGGGAGCAAACATTCCTATGAGATGATAAGGATGAGAGAAAGGGCCAGGCAGGGGAAAAAAATGAGAAAACACCCCAAATCTACCTGATCTTACTTCTCTGTCATAATGGGCAAATTTGCTTTTAGTGACTATTCAGACATTGCTGAGCAGCTGAAAATCTAGTATCTGGTTGGATTAAATGGAGGTAGGGAAGTAGGGGGGTGTGAGTTCTCAGCTAAATTTTGGCATTTTAACCTAACAAAAATAAAGACATATTGATTTAGAAAAGAATAAAACTAGAATTTTAACCACGCAGAAAATCAAAACGCTATGTTTTGGGAGCATCTACTAATATTTCCCAACATTTTGCACTATTTACAAAGTCAAAAGACATTAAAAAAGGAAATTAGGAGTAAGAAAGGAAAGCCAAACATCTTTGACTGAGATTTGAAAGCAAAGAGTATACAAGTAGGAGAAAAATACAGTTGGTAATATTCTTGCATGTGAATATTACATGTGAAGCTATTGAACCAGCATATCATAACTGCTGAGTTATAAGTATAAACTGAAAAGGATATTCTTCTGCCATGGGCAAAGGACAAAATAAAAGAGTGAAGTGTTAAAAAGATGGATGTAATGAAACTATCATCAAATTAGACTGCTGCCTTTTAATCATCCACTACTTCAGAAATCAATGATAATGTGAAGCAACATTTAAAAATTAAAATGAAACACATATTTCTAATGAGTCCTTCAAGAGATGGTGAATTTTTAATTTTTTTTAATTTGTCTTGGCATTTGATAAGTGCCAAAAAAATCCCTGAAGATTTCATTCACTATGTAGTATATAGAGACAAGATATCAGTAGGCCAGATATCTTGAGAGGACTCCAGGGCATTAAACTTATGTGGATGAACTTAATACAGAGCTAACAGCCTTTTCCTCTGCCTTTTCTAATGTTCATATCCAAACATATTTTACAATGACTGTCAGAATCCTTGATAGTGAATCTAAGACCCTCAAAAAGTGCTTTTTTTTCTTCTTAGTCCCTCTTTTTTGGCTGTCTTAATAAATTTGTGTACAGCTGACAGCTACTGAACTTACAAAGGTAACAAATGCCAGTTGAGAGTGTTTGAGAAAGGAATACTCTCAACAAAGTCACAAAGAATTCTTTCTTATTCCAGAAAATGCAACTGCATGGATGAAACAGATACAGAATTTTATGACATCTCTGATTGCATTCTACATCACATTCAGGTTAAATCTTGAGCAAGAGAAAGGCACCTTAGAAGGCTTAAAACCAAAGTGTTAATAACAGTATTAGAAAAACCCATCAAACCGCATTACTCGTGTGGGGTTCTGCAGTATTAAATGACACTCAAATAAGCCTTGTCTACACACAGAAATCCTTAAGGATGATGACAATAGGTAGATTTAAATACAGCAATTACAAGGATGACAGGCTTTTAAGACAAACAGTCCTGAATTTCCTAGTGACCTGCCCACTTTCAGATTACATTAATTTCATTTTTATGGGAAATATGTAGTGATGCATTTTGGACTATGACATGCAGACCATACCTACAAGACATGGACCAACAATCAGGAGAGAACTGAATTAATGAAAACCAACTTCTCAAAGCTATGCTGTGACTTAAGAAACTGTCATGCCTTTCAGATGCATTAAGAAGGGAATGCAGGGGAGAGCAAAGACAGGATCTCAGCTCGGCATGGAACAGGCACAAGGGAGCACCTCATCCACTTTTGGCATCCATGTTTTCTCTACATTTTTCAGAATTGTTCATAAAGGCATAAGTAAAACTGAAAGCAGCTTTTTTTCTTTCCTTTTCCAAAGTAGAATACAACTAAGAGACAAATCAACATTTTTGGCCAATTTTAGCACAATATACAGTATTTCTAGGAACTGTTCTCTGAGATCTCGCTCCATCCTACTCTAAGCTTTATTCAGTGTGAGTTTGAAAGCTGCTGACCATGTGAATGACTTAATGACCTTCAGTCATGCCCATCCCTGCCACTGATGAAGGATTTTATGTCCAAGTTTTGCAAAATACTGGAGACAGCTTATCTATATATGGATGTATAGGCACACATTTACTTATATTTGTGTAATAACAGACAGTGCCAGAAGGCAATGCTGAACAATGTCCATCAAACTTTGTTCAGGAATGAAAAGTTCCTTGTTCTAATCCGTGTTCAGATAACTAATTAAAAGGTTCAATTTCAAATCCCTGGAGTAAAATCAAATTAAACTAAAATTAAGTATGTTAACCAGATGCCTGTATCTGTAATAGCATGAGTTAGTTTGGAAAAGACCTTTAAGGTCATCAGGTCCAACTGTACACCTAACACTGCCAAATCCCCCCCTAAACCATCTCCCCAGGTGCCACATTGATACATCTTTTGAATATCTCCAGAGATGGTGATTCCACCACATCCCTGGGAAGCCTCTTCCAACCCTTTCAGTGAAGAAAGTTTTCCTACCATCCAATCTAAATATTTCCTGGTGCAACTTGGAGCCATTTCCACTTGTCCCATCGCATGTTACCTGGGAAAACAGACCAAACCCCACCCAGCTACAGCCTCCTTTCAGGCAGTTGTGGAGAGTGATAAGGTCACCCCTGAGCCTTCTTTTCTCCAGGCTGAACAACCCCCTCTCCCTCAGCTGCTCCTCACAGGATTTGTGCCCCAGACCCTCTCCCATCTCTGTTGCCCTTCCCTGGCCATACTCCAGCACCTCACTGTCTTTCCTGAAGTGAGAGAACCAGGACTCAAGGGGCACAGCCCTTGAGGTGTGGCCTCACCAGGGCTCATGTATTGTGTGGCACCACAGACTAGAACATCCCTTCATCCCTTCTCCTATCCACCATTTGCTTCTGTTTTCACAGGTAGTCTAGAATACAAACCAGGATAAGAATTCCCAGCAATAATTTCTCATTCATCGTGCTGAAAATAGCTGGGTGGAAGGGGACCAATCACATCACCTCTGCCCTTCATGCAAAAGACTAATAAAGGAAGAAAAGTGCTTACATTACTGTGCCAAATATTATTTTATAATTTTCTACAAAGGAAAATATAAGAGAACAAATGCATATGCTAGCTAAACAATGCATGATCTCATTTGCAGTGCATTAGGAAAAATATGTCCAGCAGCATATTGTTTGGACATGTGGGTCACATTGACTTTTTGACTGCTTATCAACAAATGACAAACATGGGCCTGCAAAATAACATTTGCTTCTTTCATTCTCCAGCTAATGAAAAGCATTCCCTGTAGGTACTTAAAACATAAGAATCTTTAGGAACACAAAAGACTTATCCTACTGCAGAACCTGCTTTTAAAATTGCTTTTGTAATTTAAATGTCTTGATATCTAACATGCAGAAAACAAAGAAAATATGAATAGAGGTCTCATTTCTGATTAAACATGTACCAGCTAAAGAACACCCTAATTAAGGAATTTCTGGGGTTTAAAGACATTCCTATTTTCTAGATTATTTTATTAATCTCCAGAGTTATATCTCCAGATTTACCTGTATAAAATAGAAAATGGTAGCAGTTTGCAGCTCATGTGCATTTTTTGGCTTCATTTCTTTCAACCTATGGCCTGAGTTGTGCTAGGATGTCAGTTTATTCAAACAGGATTAGTGGGAATCCTTGCAATTTCTCAGCATCTCTAATGCTCCTTTTTGAGCCTGTTACCTTTTAACTTCATACTCTGTGAACAGAAATACATTAGCATAATTCTGGTAGTCTTCCAAAGGATAAAATACATTCATACCTTTCTGGTGGTCTTCCAAAGAATATACCCAGTGCCTTTGGCACATGGCAGATCACAAAGTTGATGAAATGAAAGGGAGATATGGTGGGTGTTTTTTTGTTCCTGCCTGGGTAAAGTGAAAGAAGTGGTGACTGGAATCCTCTTCTTCATTTTATATTTATTTCTTCTTGTCAGCTCAGTTTCTGACGTTAAAGGAAAATTATTCTTCTCACCATGCCATCATTTATAGAACAGTTAATTTATGACAGTTTTCTACATATTATACTGCACCATGTTGGTAAACATATTTATTGAAATAAATTAGTTACAACTAAGAACTTTGTGATACAGTAATAAGACTTCATTAAAGTACAAACCTTTACTAATCCAGCTAATGGAGAATCCCAGGCAGCATGTGACAGCTACACAGCTGAGTCCAAGCCCAGCCAGAATTTCCTGCTGTTCAACAGAATTTCAGTCTCAAATATCAGTAATGTTGTGCCTTTATGAACAAAATAAATTAGATTTCATTTCTCATATAAAGGAGGAAAGTTTTGATTGTTTTCTTAACAAAAAAAGTAATATTCCAAGGCTGTCTCAAGGCATTTAGTAAGGACCTAAGCAATTAAGTTTGGACCTTTACTGCAGGAAGATCCTGTATTTTTTTTTTATTAATTTGCATTTTCTTTCCAACTCACCTTAGTCAAATTAAACTTTTTATTCCTCAGATCTCGTCTGAGTTTTCTAAGAATCTGTGGAAAGCTAGTCTTACATTAATAGGGCATACCTGGCTGGACATGAAAGCAGGAGGGAGGAAAAAACCAGCAAAAACAGCATTGCAGATTTGCATTAAGAAATTTATATCTGCCTTCTTCATGTGGTTTCCATTCAGCACTAAAACATAACTCTGCATGGAAAAGAAAGAGGTTTGTCAAAAAGTTTTGCTGTTGCTAAATAAGATCTAATTTGCATCTGCTGACAAAAGGTTTTATTAGCATGACACTAGAAAGCCAATGAAACCAACATCAGCAAAATAGCAAACTGTCCAGACAACTTTATTTTTGTTAATGACAAACAGAAAGAACTGCATGATTATTGTCAAACAAGCTCTGGGGCTGATTCAACTCTGTCTGATATCTACTAAATTTCAGTATTTGACTTAGAAGGAGTGTTATTTGGATCCAAGTGTGTCGCACTGGCAAATATCACAATTTTAAAAAACACTATTAGATCAGTTGGCTGTGACCTACATTTGGTAAACCCATTTTGTCCTTAATTCCATTCTTCGCTTACCTTGCAGCAGCAGGCTGCAAGGCAAACCCACTGCTGGCAAGGCTGGGCCATGCCATGATGGTGGCAGCAGCTCTGAGATAAGGTATTGAAGAAGAAGGGAACAAAAGAAATTGCACGGAAGTTATTGCAGCCAGAGAAGAGAGGAGTGAGACCACGTGAGAGGAACAGCCCTGTAGACACCAAGGTCAGTGCAGAAGGAGAGGCAGGAGGTGCTCCAGGTGCCAGAGTTGGGATTCCCATGCAGCCCATGGTACAGCCCGAAGTTTTTTTTCTGACTCTAACCTTTGTAGCTTTCTAAAAGTGACCGTGGATTGGAGGGTGACAGTGCCACCTCTCCAATGACACTGGGCAAACTAACAGTCCATCAAATTTCTCTTCCTCTATAAAAGAATGCAAAACAATAAGTTATTTACAAAAAGTGCGTGAGAAAGTTTGCTATAAGAATGTAAACATCAGAAGGCTTAGAAAATCTTAAAAATCTAGAAAATCTTAAAAATCAGGGCGACAGGGAAGCTGTGCCCCTGAAGCCCCTGGAGACACAAAAAAATCATTTGTAAATTGATTTGTAAATAACAGAATAAATATGGAAGGGAAAAGGTAGGTAGGGAAAAGGTAGGTAGCTCAGTATAGTTGTATAAAAAATGATTAATAACATCAATGATCAACTGGAAGAAGGATTTATCAAATGGGGTTAATGTTATTGTGTAAGTGTATTGCAACAGTGCCTGGAAGACCTGCTGAGAACATTGCCCTAATGTATTAGGAGTTGTGGAAAAATAAAATAAAACAAAACAAAGCAAACAGCTTGAGCTTCATCCCTAAAGACTTCTTTTTCTGAGAGCAAATGAGGAAAGCATGGCACAATTACATCAGGTCAAGGACCAAAGAGGTGGTCCTCTGCTGTTAGTCATGGAAAAAGTCACAGTTGTTAATAATGTCCTCTTATACTGTGCCCTTTACAGTCAGACTACTGGAAAAAGATAATTAAATGGGAGAGAAATTTAGATATTATAATTACAAAGAAATCAATAATAATTAAATATTAAAAGTAGGGCCTGATTAAAAGGCCTTTTCATTACTGACAGTGAAAACATGGAAACTGGAACTGAAAGAAATATCAGCAGTATTTTTCAAAGGCAGAGAGAACACAATTATATATTATTAACATGGCTGTAATGTCACCTACCCTCAAGGGTGAATATTAGCACATCATAAAGTGATTGCATTGTTCTTCCTTGTGCAACAAGATCAACTTCTTTGTGTGCAAGAGTAAGAAATGATAATCACTTTACCAGATAGGTAACATTTCCTCATTTGACTTCATCACTGGAATAAAGAAGAAAACGCCAAAATGTAACAGAACCTGCTTCAATTCACAGAACATCAAGTAGAACCTACATTAATAGAAATTTGCCTTTTTCAAATCTACTGGAGATTCTTTTCACTGTGCCTGTGTGTATTAAAGCAGGTATCAAGAAGCTTTGCTTAGTTGTCTATTATACAAACATAATTATTTAACACCAAAGTAGTTCTAACTCCCTTTGAAAAGAGCTATTTTGCCTTTGGAATTTTGTTCATCATAGATTTAGATGCTGGTTTAAAGAGAGATGTTTGTTTTGAGTTTTACTGTCATTGTCGTTTTCACCCCTTTTAAGCCAGGTCCTATTTTTTTTTCTGCCAGAACATGCAATTATTTAAAAAGTAGAAAAGGCTGACTTAAACTTGTATCCTCAGTACTGACTTCCCAAGGGGGGATCACAGTTAGACACTGGAGGGTAATTAAACCAACAACATTGCAGCAAGTGCTTGCTTATCTTGTACTTGTCAGAATGTATATAACACAGCTTTCCTCTCAGACAGGAGCCCTTAAAGCTCTGAAAAATTGGAACCTCCTGCTTCAGCTGATTGTTTGGCAAATTGTTATTGTAATACATCTGAGTGCAGTTCTTTTGACTGCAGATAGAGATTATTTTTACAATTAAAACACAAACCACTGACAGATTTTTTTTAAAGTACAGTTCACTGTTGGCTAGTTGAGCATCTTTATGCAAAGTCCATTCCAACAAAGACCACAGTTTATTCCAACAGTTTGGATTAGGACTGACTGAAAATAAAAGATGATTTGCTGAATTGCCAGTGATACAAAACTGGCAATTCATTGAGGTCCATTCTCTGATATAATCTTTCATTAATAGAATGAACCATCCAACCAAAGTTGCCATTCTGATGCAAGCATGTTATTAAAAGGAAAACCTGTTAGAAACAACTCTGAAGTCAACATCAAAGATAGTGATGAGTTTTAGCACGAAAGATGTCCTATCCTCCAGTCTTCACTAAGAGGAACTGCAGTGGAAATTTTGTCTGAGAAAGCAGGACTGTAATTATTACTGCTCTTAGGATCCATAACAAGTTAAAAACGAGTGGGGATTATCTGCCTTGTCTCAAACACAAGACAGATGGCTTTCTGGGGCCATAGACAGTGTCACCAAGTTTCTGAAGAGCACTTCAGTATCTGATGAACTTTCTGATCCTGTAAATTGCTCTTCATGTCCTTCATTAATACTGTGAAGTAATAATTATTCGGCCAATAGATTAGAAAGCAAAGTATCTGGGATTAATTCTGATCTTCAACTGCTTGCTGTGCATTGTCAATAAATGACTTTTTTCCCTGTTTTTCTCACTCATTCAGTTCAGCCATTGAGGAATGTTAAGAACCATTTACCACTCTTAAATGTGTTTGCATGGCAGGGTTTTAGTTTTCCACTGGTCATTCACATTGCATTGTTACACAGTGACACTTTTGGAGACAGCTTTGAATTTCCATAATGTTGTTTATGATTTTCTCTGCTTAAACATGAGGCCCATGTTCCAACATGAGTCAGTGAAGACTAGGTACTGATATGATATTCAACACTACTTCACACTTGGAAATGTAATTAAATAGAGTCTGGAAAAGTAAAAAATTATCCATTGAGGAGTCAGAAATAGTATAGTCATTTATTCTCTGCATCAATTTTGACAGAGACGTCTTTTAATTCAACTCCATAAAGACAGGATTATTTGTATTATACCATTCACTAACAGCTACAGGAAAGTGGTGTTGGGTTTACAATAAAACTTTACATTTAAATAGAGATGAAAAGTTTCCTTCTAGAGAAAAGATCAACAGACAAATAATGCAAGGCTAGGAACAATGAAACTAGAAGGAGCTAGAAGCCTATGAAGGGGTGGATTCACCAAAAAGGCAGAAGCAATGGCTGGGGTAGAACAGAGAAGCATGAGATCTCCAGGCTGTGGAAAAGCTGTGACCACTCAGCTGGACACCTCTGAACATCAGGTCCAGCTCCCTGCTCCAGACTGCCTGGGAAGGAGGCAGCAAAGCCAATGGTGCAGGTGCACCAGCGGCACCACCATTCCTCCAAGACACAGTCTAGCTCTTAACCATAAGAGAGGCCTTCTTTTGGAGGGGGAATTTACTATATTTAGAATAAGAACAGTGTACAAAAAACACTGAGACAAGAAGCAAGAGTGCTAGGACACAGATGCAGCTCCCCCACCTCACCTTGCAGCAGTCATAACTGCAGCCAAAAAGTTTGGGCATTTTTTGTTTTGAGACTTCAGTTTGGTTGGGGGGGTGGAGGTTGAAGAGGGGGGTGAGCTGTTAATTTGTTTTTTAACTAATGCATCTGATCCAGAAGACATCAAGCACTAAAAAGTACAATAATTCAGTTCCAGATTTCGTATTTCCTATGTCAAAAATTAAAAAAAAATTACACTCATTATCAATGAGTAACCACATCAAGCAGATAAACCACTGTAGAAGGGTTACTCCAAGTTTTAAGACAGTCTCAAGTTTGTTAAAAACCAAATTAGTAGTATCAATGGTATTTTCTCAATTGCTTTTTTATGTGAATACTTTCCGGGTTCCACCCAACATCAGGATCTGGCAAAGATGTTGAAATAAAGCCAGAAGGACACTTTAATGCTCTTTCCAGCTCCCATTGAGCTTCTGGCATGCAACTTGCTCAGCTGTCTGTGGGATGAGAAGAAGAAAGTGGCAAGGAAAAGAGCACAGGCATGACAGCAGTCAGTCAAAGACAGCTCAACAAGGAGACCATTTATGGCATTCAAAGCATCAGACAGAAGTGGAAAAGAAAAGCACATCCTAATCTGGCAGTCATCTAGATGTGATCATTCTGATTTTACCTATTGTTCTACAGCATGAACCTGCACAAGACCTCAGCTTTTGGCTGTTTTTTGAAATGAATGTGTCTAAAAAAATTGACATTTTGAAGACACATTAGCAAAGGCCCATCTTGGATATAATCAAAAGCTGAATCTGCGTGGTACCGAGTGCTTTAGCAACCCTTGAGTTCATTGTCAGTCAAAAATCTCCAGTGCTGCTTTGATGCAAGAAGGGCAGAGAATTTGGTTGGAAACTGGTAGTAATCTGATGCAGCTGCTATGTAGCAGCTCATTAGTGGCTTCTGATTGCTCCAAGGAAAGTTGGTAGACACTTATTTAGAATGAACACATAAAGGAACAATAGAATCATAAAAAAGGCTAAGAGAAAAATAAAATAATAAAACAATATGCATATAGTTGTTCAACACGGTTGAGCCCTGGTACAAAACACACTTGATGTTCCCTTTCCTGGAAAAATAAGAGTACAGGTGAAAGGAGTTATCTCTCAAGTACAGTGAGCTTATAGTAGAAAAGAAGTAGCAAAATATTCATTCCATCTTGACTTAAAAGTTCAAGAATCTAGAAACTCAGTTGTCCTACAATGTAAATAAGTCTTCCACAAATGTAAGCTCCTTCTTCTGCCCACAGATCAAGATGGTAGTTTAATATCCTTTCTCCTTCTCCATGGGAACCGTACCATGCCCTCTTTCAGGCTCTTCTTTACAGAAGAAGCTTGTAACAAGAGAAACTGAATTTGTGCCTAAACCTTGTGTGACAGACAAGACCATTATTTTCTCTTATTTTTTCTACATTTCATTGTTCCTCTAAGAAATTAGGTGGACAACACCAAGAGGGGTGTAAAAGACCGTGCTGGGCAGACACAAGGCAGGATTAGTGGAAGAAGGCCAAAGAGTTGCAGCACAAAACTTCATACAGGGGACAGAGGCACTGAATTGACAATGGCAGTGACAAGCCTGTAAAAACAGGACAGAAGAACTAAGAGGGAGTGGGAGCAGGGAAAACCTTTAAATCTGTCATGCCTCACCATCTTTCATTTACTCAAAAAGTTATTTACTCTATTTTTATTTTTATTAGTTGGGGTTTTTTTATTTTATTGTAGTAACACCCTGCCTTAGTCTTAAATGCATGTGAGTCCATTTAATGGCAATCATAGGTCTAAGGCAATCTTTGGTGACAAAGTGTTTTCTTACAGTTTGCAAGGACAACTTCCTTAAGTGTGAGAAAGGCTACAATGAGAAAACAATCAAGAAAATTTTATTTTCTCTAGTTTTTTTCTGAAGTTCATTTTTTCTTATCTTTTTTTCCCTTTTATTCTCATCTGTAGATATAAATTAATGAAGAGATGGTAACTCCCATTGAACAGATGTTCCCTACAGCTGAGGAAGGTGAAGAAGTACAAAGATAAACAACTTTGTTGAATTATAGGATGGGGGAGAGTTCATCTGGATTTTTTTTCCATGACATATCTCTCAAAATGTCCAGATTTTCTTCCATGAGTCAGTTTTAACACTGCAACACACAATTCACATCAGAGTCATAAGTTGTTTTTTTTTTAATAAACCCTTTTGTTCTTCCCTTTTCTCCTCCAGGGTTCATAGAATAATTCAGAAAGGATCTCTGAAGTTCATCTGATTCCCTGCTCATAGCAGGTTACTCAGAACCCTGTCCAGGGGAATTTCTAATATCCCCAAGGATGGATATTTCACCTCCTCTCTGAGCAACTAGTTGAAATATTTGACTACCCCTTGCCGTGAATATGATGTTTGCTAATACCTAACAACTTCACTGGCTGCCTCTTGTGTCTGCTGCCTCCCAGTTCTTGCTCTGTGCCTGTTTGTCTTCTCTAAACCCTCCCATCAGGTGGCTGTGGACAGACACAAGGTCTCCCTTTAGCCTTCCCAAAGGCTGAACAAAGTCTGCTCTCCCCTCTTGTGCTTCATGTGCTACAGATCTCTGATGGTACTGGTGGCCCTCCCACGGGCTCGTTCCAGTGCTTGGCCACACTTCCTTGAAGTCCTCCTTCATGTTTCCTAGGAATCTCAGGTCCTCTTTTGGAATAGTTGTCACTTAACCTTAAAACAACAACAACAACAACAACATAATCATTATGATTTTAGGTAGGCACCTTGTGAAAGATCCTACTGCTTTTCTTCAGCAGGGTCTTAGAATTCTATCAGTCCTCTTCCTGAAAAGCTTGTGTCTGGTGTGAAATTGTGGAAAGCTGGCTGGGCAAAGATTCAAAGAGTCTTAAAAATGCCCTTAGAATACAAAAACTACAATAACAGCACGCCTGCATGTGTTATTTGGGCTATTCTACCATAAACTTGCATGATGAGTAATGAATCGGGTATCTTTAGTTTCAGTTCAATATCATGTCTTAATAATCATATTTCTATGGAAAATTGAATTGATTCAATGTGAGTAATAAATAAGGGCAATAATTTCATTTGTTTCATTTACAAATAACTTTGGGCTGAATCAAAACTACTTAAAATGTTGACTTAAAAGGTCAGCTAACCAATACTTATTATAGCCAAGGGACTTTTAGCTTACATAATATCAAGACACAGGAGGAATTTATAAAGAAACTCTTTTGACAGAAAGGCCTTCTGGGGAAAAGATTATGCTATCCTCATCATACATTAAAAAGAAAAAGTATCTATTATGTATTAAAATATTTAAGCAACCTTTACAATGTATTTTTTTAACATTTTCATCTTACATGTTGAACATTTACATTCCTGAGTTCACATATTCAATTTTTCATGTCACGGATAAATAGGTCTTCCCAGAGTTAACTAGCATAAAAAACTATGATACTTGTAGTAAAACTAATGGAGCCAGGTGGCATTCATATGAACCTTCAACCTCCTCCCACAACTGTACCTAGCACTGCTTATCAAAATTAATCAAATCACCACCTCAGGCCTCGTTCTGAGGGCAAACTACAGTACAGGTTTCTTTCAGGCATGGAAAGAAAATAGAGGAATTCAAGAAGTTTATAAATCAGAAATGTACTCTGCATTTGTTTTTCATCACAGGATTATCACCATTACATTTTCTTATCTTGCCACGTTTTCTTCTTGTATGATACTTAAAGGCCATAAGGTCTGGAAGCAGACTGCTTCCCATTTCCCTCCAAAGCACAGTGATCATTTCAGCAGGCCTGTGCAATGTACACCAGCAATAAAACAGCCCCTGAGGTCTCTGAGATTCTTATCACCCTCAATAATGGAATGCAGTAACAGCACACTTTGCACCATAAGATTTTAAGAAGTCATTTTCATTTCAGTCAATTTAAAGGCATCAATAGGTATGACAACCCATGCATCTGAAGGGACTCCCCAATACACAGAAGACAGAGAAGAGGTACTTTAAGTCATTGCACATCAAAAGTACGCAATAGTTTACCTGGATTTTACATAGATTTTTCTTCTTTTATGTATTTTAGACATTTTATATGTATCCTAAGACTCCACATTTTTAGGATGAAAGTCTGTGGCAAAATAAGTTTCTTTTTCAGAATTAACAGCACATTCTATACAGTATGGTTGGTACCAACTTGTGTGTGAGACAGCTGTCTAATGGTGACATCAAAATCCATTCTTCAGAACCCTCAGGATTTTGATAAAGGGCTGCAATTGGGCATTTATTCAAATTACAGTGTTAGGCTAGCCACGGAAATGCTTCAGTTCCTTGTAAACAATGTTTTCAATGCAAAAAAAAAAAAAAAGTTTTTGGTTTCATCAATCAGGAAAGGTATTCTGACCATGGCAAGGACAGGAGTTACTTTTTTTACTAATCTCTATCTTGCACTAACTTTATACTGCTACTGCTCTCTGTAATATCATCACACTGGCATTACAGAGCACATAAATCCCAGGATTTTTATATAAATGTTTACTTTCTACTCATTTTCCTACCACCAGATAACAGTGCCCTAGGTAGGGGCTGGACCGCGTGGCTACAGCAACTCTACTATTCCAAAAGACTCCTGGATGTGCACACTTAACTTGGGTTATTCCTTCAGAAAGAGAAATGACTTCCCACAAGGCAGTAGAGGTAGGAACTCACACACACACGCAATTTCCAGGGGCCAGCTTGTTCTCTCTGTGATAAAATCACTCTGCTACCAGTCTGCACCACTGACCTCTGGGAGTGAATCAACCCTTTCCTTTTGAAAACACCCTGTACACCAGAACTTGTCAAGCAGCACTCCCACAGAAAACCATTAGTAAGGACAGTATGTTAAGAGGACACTACTTGATATAAAACACTCAAGGATTTTTATATTTTTTTCAGCCACAGTGGAGAATCACTTGCAGTTTATGAGCAAGGATTTTCCAAAAATGAAGAGTTACAACCCTCTCCAAGCAACAGAACAACACAGCATTCAGGGCTGGCAGCCACCATGATAAATTTCAGCTGGATAAAATTAGAAATGGCTCACATGTGGGAGCTTTGGAATTGACATTTGCCTGGTAAAAACAATAAAATTCTATATACAAACACTTCTTCTAAGAGGTTTTAAAGTACCTTACTACCACAGACATTTATTTCCATCTTTGCAAACTACAGGGAAACAACAGTCAAACTTGAATTTATTGTTCAAGGCTTGTATTCATATTTTGTAACAAAAACCACTAATTTTCCTACAGGTTTTTTGTGTGTGGTTTTTTTTTAATTTGCATTTTCTGTTAGGATTGGGTAAACATCCAACCTAGAATTACCTTCCATCTTCATATATTTCTTGCTGAAAAATCAAAGCGTGTCTCTCCTAGGTTCTCTTGTTTCTCTGATATTCACAGCAAATGGTTGCTCAGAGTAGTCACTGGAAAACAGCAAAAAGCAAAAAGTGCAGGTGCTAGCTTTCAAACACACAGCCAAGGCAGTGTATTAGAACCATGCACACACGTGCATTTCACACTTGCCAACCAGAAGTGTAGAACGGATATTACTCTTTAATAATATGCACATTTTCAAACATCTAACAAGCTATTACCAACAATGGTGGGTAACAAAAATTTAAACTCAACAATGGTAAGCAGCATTATCTTTCGAACAAAAAAGAGCTAAAACACAGTTTAGCAGTTTTAACCGTGAAATGAGTTCTCACTAGAACAGTCTGCCTGCTGTTTATGACTTCCATATTCCACGAGTTTTTCTGTAATGAAGCCACAAAACCACCAGGCATTTACCCCTATTGGCTTTTCTGGAGTTCATAGATGCATAATCAGGAAATAAGTTGTTCCACTTTTTACATCAGTATCCTGCTTATGCTCCCCTCAGCCTTATAGGGAAGAAAAATTTGGTCACTTCTCAATGTTGCTGCAAGACTTGTTCCTTTGTCACTGCAGTCAGAGTGACAAATGCAATCTGGGAAGTTCTCATTCAGGACAAATTTTAGTAGAGATGAATATTTTCTGCAGAGTCCTTCCTGTGGATCAGCTCTGTGCCATTGTATAACTCCTCTTCATACCTACAGTATTTCACCTGGAATCTCCTACATCAATCCTTGTTTTGTCTAAAGCACCTTTCAAAGGCTTGTGGCCTTCTTATGAAACAAAAGAAAAAGAAACCATCACATCTCTAGGTAATCTGTTTCAACTCATAATCATGCAAACTACAAAAATGCATTCCTGTGTCTCATTTTAATTTCTTTGACCAACACAGCATGCTGGTGTTTCTCTCTAGATCAGGATCTCTGTTCCTTCACAACTTTACCATAATTTGGACATAACTCAGTTTCTTTTTGAATTAATTGAATGAATTACAGAACATTTAAAATGTACTTCCATGTCATGTTTGCCAATTTTAAATTTATTTTGATCTTATTTTGATTTTTTAAAAATTTTTCTCTCCTTTTCTAACCCATGATAGAAACTAATGCCAGTCTTCATAGTTCTGTGGAACACCAGGATCCCACCCCCCATCCTAACACTGCTTCTAGTGCCTGTTTATAGAAATAAAGAATTGAAGCAGCCAATATAGTCACACTGCATATTTTTCACTACAACACAATAATAGCTTTTAGTGATCACACTCTGCAGCATTTGCATGCTATGTTGATCATCCCATTATTTGAACCACAGTGCTTATGGGGCAAAAAAACAAAACAGACAAAAAAAATTCCAACAACATAAAGCCATAAGATGAGCCTCACTGTCCTTGGTAACTATCTATTATGAAATGCTAAGGACTACTGAAGAGTCATTTTCTGAAAAATAGGAATCTTGCATTTTGTCATTGCTCTGTGGAGAAGGAAGGTCAGCTTCATTATTGTAGAAGGCAAAAATCTAAACCAGGGTTATGAAATAAATTACTAAAACTCACAGTTTGGCCTTACAGTAAGACCACCTTCCAAGGCTCACCTTGTAAGTTATATTTCATTTATTCTGAGAAACTTATCTCTCCCAAGCTCTGCATGAAGCTACAAATGTCTTGATACTAATATCAGCTAAAAGACAAACTAGAGCAATGGTGTTGATAAAAGAAACCCAAAACAACACACTCCTCAATTGCCTTCCCTATAATTTTTAGCAATAGATAGAATTAATATCCTATAATCAGTTCCATATTCTCCTGCCTTGAGCAATACAGGTGCCCAAAATGCAGATGAAACTTTGAGTTCATACATACTTTCAAAGGTCATGTGTTTTGGGGTTGTTCCTTTTTTCTCCTTTCTAGTAATCTAAAAGACCCCTGGCTATAAATTGTTCCTTCTAGCAACCACATGCCAGGATTTTGCTGGCTATTTTTATTCATTAATACCAGCTGCCTCACAGTGCCTGGATGTAACAGCAAAAATATGTATATATGTTTTACCATATGGCAAAAACTGATGAAGACCTTTCATGTAGGATAATCCATATACCCAGAGCGTATGAATCTCTTGTGCAAAGGCCAGACTAAAAGGGCTGTTCTCCACTTGAACCTTCAAGGACTCACATCACTACAAGTTTCTGAGCCAAATCCACAAGTGCCTGTTTGTAATGCTCCCATGAAGTCAGAAGAGCAACTCCAGCTTCCATCCCTGTGTTTTTTCTGCTCAAGTGGTGAGCAGAAACTTCTGTCCAGGGGTGGATTTTACCATTGCACTTAAAGACAAAAAAGCACAGGCTTCCTTCTAACAACCATTTGTCATGCTACACTTTGTTCCAAAAGTGTTCTGTTGCCATCATTGCTAAACAAATGAGGTTCACTTTGAGATTATCTAATACCAAAGATTAACACACAGATAAAAAATTAAAATAGATGAGATAGTTGCAAAAATCATGTATTCAAAGCACAGGTTCTAATAATCTAGAGTATTAAATAGAGTCAAGGATATTAAATGCTAGCACACAATCAAGTGCAGAATGCTTTACTTCAGCTCATAATAAGTTTGCACAAAATAACAAGCTTTGTACCTCTTAACCACAATAGTCCTGAACACAGAATCATAGCTGCACATCAGAACAAAATAAAAGAAGATCAAATTAGAGAAGCAAATATGGCTGACAGAAGAGTAACAAGAAAGGTGATGAAAAAAATCATGTGTTTATTCAGAGGTCCTAGTGGGAGCCTAAGATAAATGAAATCCTGGAAACTATTGATTTCTTTTTCAAAAGGTTATAGACTGTTCTACATAACTTTTCTTTCCATTACGATCTTCCATTTCAGTTAGTAGATTATTTTCAATTCATGACATTTATATTACATAACAATAGATCAGGATTTTTTTGTATGCACAAGTGCAGATATGCATGAGTTTTCTTTCATACCAGTCTCCCATTTCCTCCTTTACTATTGCCTCCAGGTATAAAACATTTCTTGTAAATATACCCAACATAATCTCTAGCATAGGAGAAAAGGACATTCCAGCCTTATGAAATCTTGAGTATTCATTTGTGCTGCAACTTAATTAGAAAAACAGACACTGAGAAAAAGCTTGTGTCATCTGGGACATAATGTCTTCAAAATTTTCCATTTCTAAGTGTGGGACAAAGTTATACCCACTCCAAAAGTCAATTACAGAATCATCAGATCATAAGGGTTGGAAAAACTGTCGAGGATCATCGAGTCCAACTTTTGACTGAACACCACTATGCCAACTAAACCATAGGACTAAGTGCTATGTCCAGCTGTTTATCAAACACTTCCAGGAACGGTGATGCCACCACTTCCCTGGGCAGCCATTCCAATGCTTGACAACCCTTTCAGCAGATAAATTCCTGCAGAACTCCTCTGTGTTATAGACTAGAACTACTCCCTTTAAATGACACCAAACTGAATTATAACAAATGATTAAATGAAAGTTAACTATATGCATTTTCCTCACCATACTCTAGTGAATATTAAGCTAATTCAAACCAGGATTCTTCTACTCTGTGTAGAAGAGGAAAAAGTGGTAAGAGCTTTGCTTGAAGCGTTTATGAAATCCTGAACAATAATAAAACCTAATAGTGGTGAAAGATTTTTACTTTTGGCTTAGCAGGGAAAGCTTTTCTCAGTGGTATTATCTATTCTCTCTGTGTCATTGTACACGCATCATGAAGTTAAAACAAACTATTGCAAACCCACACTGAGTGTGCTTCTCTGAGCTGGGATAATGCTATCTTGAATTCTAAAAGTTTTCCCTTCTGTGTCAAATGTTGGCTTTGCTCTGTAGTGGTCATAATAAGAGGCCTAGGAGGTTTGTCAAGGCGACTTTGACAACTGAATTGAGTAACCTGAAAGTGCTTAAAATAATATTCTGAACAAGCCCTTAGTATCCAAGAAACATTCCAACCCTGGAAAAGATACTGTTTGCCCTTCCTTCACTGATTTTCATTCTACTGGTTTGCAATAGTCCAAGCTTAGTTGCCTAGCAAATATCTTTTTCCCAGCTGTTAGCAAAGAATGACAGAATCTAAAAATTCATGTTATACTGTTTCTGCCAGAGACTATGGCATCTGTCCCCTGCACAAAATAACTAGACTAAACAACCACTTGGCTGATTAAGCAATATGGCATCCAGCTCATTCTTCCATAGCTGTGTTAGCCTGCAATCCCAACAGGGATAATCAAGTGGCTTTGTCACTGAAGAAAACAGATGAGTTTCCAGAGAAACATATGTTGTGGTTAAGACACTTTCTCTCTTTTCCCAATCTCTCTCTCCCCCTCTATCTCTTTACATGGATACACAAACACTTAAAAATACCTTGGTATTCCTTGAATGGGAACAACATTGAAGAAAAAAAAAATGCTGCTCAGTTATCACTCCGTGTAAAAAAAATTATAAAAAGGCAGAGCTTTATTTTAAAAGGTCTCTTGTATTTCTCAATATGTGATTTCTTCTGAATAACACTTACCACTAGAACTCTACAGAACTAATTCCGCAAGTCAAAAAGCATCAGTAACAAACTCACGTCTTGAGCATAAATTAGGATAAAACTCATCTAGTAACATGATTTCACCATACCATCTTGCTCACCCATCAGGCATCTTATCCAGTGGAAATAGACCAGCATATCTAGTGCACTTTTCTAATAAATGGGAAAACATCGCAACATGAAAAAATTCATGCAAACTTAGTCTGAAAAATAAATTTCTTCTAAAAATGGCTGAATTTTTATGTCTGGTTTTAATGTTAATTGAAATGGTTAAGCCACAAGTAAAATAGTTTGGTTCATGGGTGATAACTATGGTTTAGTAGAAATCCAGAGAAACCAATAAACCAAAATAGACAGAAGTTAGATTCAACAAGTTCTCCTGAGAAACAATAAAAAGCCCTATCAAACTTTGGAAAGATGAATCCAGTCTAATATTATCCCTCTCATGCTCTGATGAAATAGAACCCTATAAAATTACATACCCTAAAAATGAAAATGCAATATTTTTTTTGCTTAGGACTTACAAGGAGAAAAAAATTATTCATTTAATGCACTATTTTCTTTATGACAGAAGTACCCTAATTTCATTACACTAAATGTATGCTTCTGTTATAAGGAAATGAAACAAAAAGAGCACACATCAGATATCCCCTTCTTCAGAAGATAAAATGGAGAGAGTAAAAAGGACCATGTTTCAAAAGTTCTTCTCTGATAAATATGACACTTCATGACCGTCTCCATAAAACAAAGCTCAAATAAGCCTGTAATTAAATGCTATTCAGTTCCTGCTTTTTTATTTGGGCAAAAGATCAGAGCAAATGCAAATAAGCATGTCACATATGAACAGCAGGTCTGGCTGTTATTTAATTTTGAGGAAGATTGATACAGTCCTGCTTATTCAGCAGAACTTTGTAAGGAGATTTTTATTTTTCTACAGAATAGAATAAACAGAGAATGTTCAATTTTACTAACTAAGACAGAAAGGGAAAAAGAAATCCCTCATCAACCACTAAGTTTTCAACAATATCCTAATCCTCCAATTAAGTCAGTCTAATGTACAAGACAGCAAGGCTTGTTCAGCAATGTCAGGAAAACACCAAGTACTGACTCCTGCAGTGAAACCACAATGCACTTTCTTCGCACTTACAGAATTACTTTTCCAGGGACAAGATTCACCTCTGAACATAAGAGGGCATCTGCCAGAACTGGCTGCCACAGAAAGAAAGTCCAAATGGCTTGACAGCATCCCAAAGCAAGAGCATGCTTACACAGCTGTTCCCATAGTAGCCTGTTTTCACAGAAATCTATGCAGCATTTTGCACTTCACCCATTAAATTAGTCCCAGAGCACGAGCGCTAAGGGCAGATCTGCTGTAGCCCACTGGGAATGACATCTTCTAATTAGTGCAAGGTCAACAGCCCTCAGAGAGGCTCTGACAGAGCCCAGAGACATGCTCATGTGCAATAACCATCAATGTGCAGACTAAGTGTTGTGTTTTCAGGCTGGGTTGAAAACAGTCATGGTACCAGAGACAAAGGAAAAATCTGAAGCATTAAGAAATTTACCACTTTACAAATGCACTTTTCTGTCCTCCTACAATTTAAAAGTGTTATTAATTAAAACAAATGTAGTAGCTCTTGGATAACTGAAAATCAGTTTAAAAACAAAAAATGGTGATACTCAGTTCTTTGAGCAAGCTTAATCTTTCAGCTTTTATGCAATCATCTCTTTAATAAAGAAATCTGATTAAGACAAACATCAGTGAAAACACTAAATTCCTTTAGTATTTTGTCTGTATTGATTTGAAATTTTTATGTTCTCCCATCCCCTGCACTTACTGCAGGATTGGCATGTTTCTACTTGGAAAAGAGAGGGCTTCTCTTTTGCTCTTTGTTTCCAACGAAGCCTGTAAAAAACAAAGACTTTTTGACTATTCCTCTGGTTGTGCATCAGCACCACAGATGGTGTTAGAACAGTTCTGTGAACACTTTGCAAATTAATTACTACTAGATACAGCTTAGTTATGTCATACTGCAAACAAAAAGGCTCTCCTCATTACCATGATTATCATTTTACCTTGAAATACTGAGGAATCACAGCCTTTATGTCAGGTTAGCAGCATACAAAATTTAATCTCTTTGATCTATGTTGCTTATCAGAGAAGTATTAGAACAAAATATAGAAAAATGAAGAGATGAGGTCAAAAGATGAAGCATGTATTATTTAGAGAAATGGGTAATTCAGAGCTCCTCACTTTCTTCAGTTCAACTGCTTCCATGTCACTTGAGCTTGTAGTGTGTTTCCTCATTTTTGGGGAGAAACCACTCTCATTGATGTACCAACAAAAGGAATGGCAAGAATAAAAAAACTACAAATAAATGCAGTGTTCTTCCTCCAGATCTGGCACAAGATCTTTCAGCAGGCTTCACCCATGCCTTGCCACTAGGTGTTTCACAGACAGACTCTTTTATAACCAGAGCTAGAAGCAATGGAATTAGAGCAGTCACAACTATTGCAACTGTCTTCACCATCTGGCCACATCAAAAGAGCAGTTTCTGCCAAATATGGAAATATCCCAGGATATCTGGAGCTAAAGCCCTTCCAACCTTCACAGCTCTTGTGAAGCAACAAAGGTTTACTGGGTTTGTTTGGGAGGGAAATGCCTTTCTTTACACTAGCTCCTATGACATTGTATTTTGTACTTGTAACTTAAACACCATTGGTAGCACTCCACTGGTAGTACACCACTACTATCCAGCTCTTGCTGGATAATGTGTGCATTTGCTGTTTCTCAGCAAGCAGGCTTTTGACTGGAAGCTGTGACATAAAAAACAGCAGCAGAAGCAGAGATAGATGGTAAATTAGGACATTTTGGTTTATACTACAGTGTCTTGTTTTCAGCTCCATGTATATGACGAAGGAGAGGAGGAAACCACATGCCCAAAACCACAGACCACAAAAACATGCTCCAGAAATAATAAAAATAGCTAAGCTCACTGAAAAGCATGCTCAGGAAACCCAAAAATTCTGGCTGTGAGAGAGACTCAGCAACTGCCACAGTTAGGAAGCAGATGAGCCCAAAGAGAAGCAGCTCCTGGAGCCCCTTAAGTCCAGGTAAAGCCAAAGTATGAAAGGCCAAGGCCATCAGGTCCAAGACCAATAATCTCAAAGCAGCCATGATTAACACACAACCACATGGCAGACAATGCTTGTTTTTCTAAAGAGAAAGGCAAATAGAACATTATTACTCTACATTTTCTTCTTACACAGAAAAGGCTCAACATATTGTGTAGAGAAGACTATTCTAGATGAATATTCTACCAGAGAAATAGTGGTACTTGCTTTGGCTCCAATTCAGTAAATAGTGCACAAGAGATCCAATCCCAGAGTTCAGGGTCTCAGTTCCTGTTTACAAACATACTAACCCCTCAAATACTGCCTACTCAATTTATAATTATTTTTCCTTTCTCTTTATTCTTGTTTCTTTGAATGCATCTGTGCTTTGTAATTTTACACAGACAACATTAATGACAATTTGTTAACTGTTCTTGTAGAGCAATGGTTTAAAACTTGTGAGCTGCACTTCCCCGAAGGGCTCATAGACTACCATTAAAAGATGACAGGCTGACTGATGTTTACTAAAACAAACAAAAACCCCCAAGCAAACAAAAAACACCCTACCCATCTGTAATAGTCTGCAAACAAAACAGAGACTGTATGTTCCTTTTATATTGACTAACATCAGAAACTCCATTGTCACAGAACACTCTCCAGTTCTTTCCCCCAGTTTGCACAGCTGACTGATGAAACTGCATGAGTTCCCTTTTAAACTGTGATGTTTCCCTCAGAACATCCGAGCTGAGAAAATTTTCGGCCTGAAACAATGATAGTATCTTATGAGAGAAGGAAGAAAAGGATTCAAGAGGGGAATGTGCGCTGTTACAATATCTGTGAACGTACGACATTTCGTTAAAACTGCACGCAGAGATGGAGCAGACATTGAAAATTCCACAGGAATCATGAAATGCATAATAAATTCATACTGCAAAAAATCCTCTTCAACGCTGGAATTCTTGACATTAGCGGTAGTCTCCCTGGGGAGTATACACAGTCACAAAACTCTGGGTTTTAGTGGGCAGACCTTCTTTAATTTGTACTGATCATTTTGTAAGCTGCATTTTTGTCTTTATTTGGCTTGTTAAGATAAGTCTGTTTCTTTGGAAAACCCAACGGTGTCACATTTTTTAAAAAACAGCGGCTTACTCCTTTTCTGTCAAAATAAAAGCTCTATGTAGGCCAGCATTCTGTTGCAGGCTGAAAGAGAGAAGCTCAGGAGGCTCTCACTCAGATCAATTTTTTCCACAGGCGGACAGATCTTCATACAATTCACACTGGTGAACATCAAACATGTCTTCCAGGTTTAAAGTCAGAAAGTCAACTGGAAAATAACCTACTTCCTTACCACTGACTTCAAGGTCCACAGACATGTAGGATAATAATCAAACCAAGAGTGCATAGAGAGGCTGAATTTTCTTTCAGTATTTACACGGTTATGTGGGAAAATTCAAATGAGGAATTACTGCATACAGGTGAAAAAAATCCAATTATTTATTTGTTTGCTTGTTTAAAACTGTCTAGTGCAGGATTGGTCTAGATTGACCAGGATTTTCAGTTCTTTGCCAATTCTCATTCAGCAAGTTCTCAAACTGAAGACAATCCAAATGGTTGAGTAAGAGAGAGAAAACATATCGGTCCCCTATCAAGGGGGGGACACTTGCATAAATCAGAACTTCTATGTTTAATTTTTCAAGCACATTAAAAATGCACACGTGTTTTAGGTAGAACATGCTGCTTTAAATTTGCATTTGAACCTTAACTGTGATTATAGGAAAAGCACAATATTCTTTTGAAGTTGGGCACCCCACCAGTGAGAGCACCCAGGTTAGGGGTGCACAAAATGCTGTGAGCAGACACAGGCAGGACAGCTGACCCCAGCTGACCCAAGGAATATCCCATACCATATGGCAGCATGCTTAGCATAAAAAGCTGGGGGAAGAAAAAGGAAGGAGGCTTACACTCACAGCGATGGTGGTTTTCTTCCCAAGAACCCATTAGGAGGGAGTCCTGCTTTCCTGGGAATGGCTGAACACCTGCCTGTCCATAAGAAGCAGTAAATGAATTCCTTGTTTTCTTTGCTTGTGTGTGTGGCTTTTGCTTTAGCTATTAAACTGTCTTTACCTCAACACACAAATTTTCTCACTTTTACCCTTCTGATTCTCTCCCCCATCCAGACATGGTGGGAGTGAGTGAGCAGCTGCGTGGGGCTTAGTTGCCAGCTGGGGTTAAACCACACGTTACAAGATGTGGGTTTTTATTGTCAGTGCTTGAATAAGGTTATCCTGGAATTCTCCAGCACCAAATCACTGTCTTTAAATACACTTTTCTCCAGCCCATAAAGTATTTGACAAGAAATCCTCACAACACGAATGAATCCCTGAACCAAAGGCTAATATGAAAAAGCAAAGGGTTAGAGTAGTTTTGATAGTTGATGAAAATTCACCAATCTCTACATGAGATTGATGTTTAGGGGACAACTTTGTACAGAAGGGAAAATGATCAGCTACAAAAAGCAAAATAGCCAAGAATAATTACTAAGAAAAACTTTAAAACCTAAATGTTCTTTGCAAATCCATTTCATGGTGGAGCTCAGAAGGGTCCATGTATTTAAAAATACTCACAGCAAATCAGAAAAACTACGAAGAATCACTGCTATTCTGAGTGTCTCTAACTACCAAGTAAGGAATACGCATTTTCTGTTTTCAGGAAGAGGGAGTATTTTTCCTTGAAGAAATGAGGAACAAAGGGGTTATAAATAACTGTCTCTAATGAAGAAGTGTCAATAATACCATTTTGCACTGTACTTACGATGTTGGCCCTGATGGTATGTTTATTGCTCTGCTGTCACATAGTATGATAGGAAATTTTTGCTCATATAACTGCAACACTCTATCTTTCAGACGGTTTATATTTAAACTAGGATGCAGTAATAACACTAAACTTTTTCCTAGTGGAAAGTTAAACATGAACTTGCCTCATAATTGTTTTCATTGTCTGGAAACAATTTAATCAAATCATTAAAATATTGTTTTTCACAGGTCGTAGATGAACTATAAACAAGGCAGAACTCAATAACACATGAGCAATCCTGCAAATAAACCTTCCATTGACTAATCAACTACAGTTTTCCATTCTACAGCAGGCAGCCCATTTGAACCCAATCTTGAAGGGTAAAGGAGTTTCTTCTGCTTCCACTTAAGCCTTTGAGAGACTGTCAATGAAATCAAATTAATAAAACAAAGCCTAAATAATTTCTCATTCTCTAAGGAGTGCTGTTGAAATCAAAGAAATGTTTCCATGTTAAGAGTAGGTTTGTCCTGAAAAAACTGTCATGTTTTAAAACAAATAAAATAATGTTCAGGGAACATTAACACATGGATACTGGTGTCTCTCATCTGTCTTATCGCAATTGTTGCAATGAACTTTGCACTGTCAAGCATTACAAAAATAATTGATTTAGACCACAACAATTCAAGCACACCTGGAGATCTGCAGGTGCTCAGCAAAATATAAAAACTCACAGCTTAGACTGAAAGGGTTTTTTTACATGCACCATAACTGCTGCTATGAGATGAAAATAAATGGATATGGCCAAAATATTTGTATTCCTCTCATATGATGAAATTTATAGTGATGAATGTAGGACTCCACAGAAAAAACAGCTTTGCTTGCAGAGGATAAAAGCAAGATTTGGACACTATTTTCAGCCCAGTAAATTTTATACTGAAACTGATATTTTTTTCCTCATTTTATACATAGACAGGTATCACTCTTCAAAGCATTGTGTAGATGGATTTTAATATGACAGTCGGGTGACTACTCTCATACTGGATCCAAGGCTACTTGAGTTTTATGGCATATAAAATCTCTGTACTCTCTGCTTAAAGGTGGAGCCACTAACAGTCTAAGAATTCCAGATGTGGCTTTAAGGCTGTGTTTTCTAGCTTTCAGTGTATTTGCCTTTCTCCTTCAACTTCCAAATTATATCAAGATGAGGTTTCTAGGGCAAACAGTTCTGCATGATTCTGGCTCATGAGCATATATAACCTCCATAGAGAAGAAAAAAGTGATTTTAATAAAGACTAAATAATGAAAAGGGATACAGGTTAAAAAAAAAGAATACCACAAGAACAGACACAGAGCTTGAAGGAGAAACAAAGAGACCCCTTCAATGGACACTTCAAAAGCCTAGTAAAAATCCAGCTATATTCATAATCAAAAAATTTTTTGTGAATGAAAAAGCTAATTTAAAGGAGGCGCTGGTATTCCAGCCCTCAGGCTTTCTTCAAGGTAAAAACAACACAAATGAGCAGAAACCTCTGCACAGTCACCCTTTAAATCACATGTTTACCTGGCATTTGTTTAGCTGCTATCAAGGAACTCTCATATCAAATAAACTGGAAATTTAAATTTCCCTTTGCAGTCTAGCTTCTCAGCTCCATCTGTAAAAACCCAAGCATGGGAAAAAAAAAAAATGGAACCAGAGTCACTCTTGTTTTTAATAGCATTTAAATCAAGAATTTTGGTAAGCAAGTTTCAAAGACCAATTTAAAAAGACAAAAAAAATACTTATTCTGACCTGTCAGTTGCTTTCATTACAGTGTTTAATTTGGCCAGCTCATTGCAGGCTGAAGTCCCTGGCTTTTTACAGGTGATGGTGAAGGGATTTTATGTCAGGTTTGAGTAGAATACTATCTCTAAACATTTCTTACAAACATTCAACACCACAGCAAATCTCATTCCTATAGACATACATGCCATTCCTATAGACATACATGCAAAGTTAGATGAAGATCCAGTTTCTATCTTCTATCTTCTTTCTTCCCTATCATTTCTCCCATATTAAGTGAAGAATTAGTTTTTACCTTTCCCTGTTTTTGGAGATGGTGCCATCAATGAAGTAACAGATCTTCTGACTCACAGGGAAGCAGAGATGAGAGTTTTTTTCCTGTGTTCCTACAATCCCTAGCATGATAACTTTAAGGTTCATAACTAGAGATAAAAGGAATGTTGAAAGTAACACACACATACTTGTTGAGCTGTCAACTTTCATAGGAAAAGGCTGTAATATGCTGGTTAGCACCTTTAAACTGCTGGGAAGGAAAAATAATCTTTTAAAAATTTATTATATATTTGTTTAGGATGCTCAGAGTAACTTTTATTCTTTGTCTAGCATGGAAAGACAGGAAGTTTAATGCTTTGAATGACCCACTTATGAAACTTTTTTAAATTAGGGAAATATGAAATGCAAGAGAGGGTCAAATTCAGGCAAATTACAGTATTGACTACATAGGTCAAAGCCTTGTTTATTTCCACCACCACTATGCCAGGAAAGCCTCTCATTTCCTTCCCCTCCTGATTTCTACTGCATTATTCCAGATGTAGAAGCTTGATTAGCTCCAAACTGCATCTGAAAACCAACTTGGGACCAAGTCTGCATTCTCCATTTTGCATCTCTAATGCACTACTGAATTGCTAGTGCTCAGATTCCCTATTGAAAGAAATAAATCAGAAATCATCATCCTCAGCATTGACCTACTATTTTTACATCACAACCTGTAGATTCTTATGTGAAAAGTTACCCTGAATACCCATGTCAGTCAAAAAAAGGCATAAAAGAATTCACAAAGGAAAAAAAATGAATTCTCAGCCATGAGGTCCTTTAGAAAAAGTTTCTATTTTCTTTAGTTGCTTATGGGTACTGCAGGAATTACTTCACCAAGGAGATGCAGTAATTTTGTACCAAACTCTAAACCTTAAAATAAATGGTAATCTCCACCTACCTTGTTCATCTTGTAATTTGAAAAACTGACTATGTTTGTATCAGCCATACCACTCAAGTAGTAACACTTTCATAGATCATTTGCCCAATACATCAGAATGATCCTCTGGAAGAGAATAATCATCTCAAGACTGTACAAAAAGTACAGGATAATTGCCATAAAATATCCTATACAAGTAGCAGGTAACAAAGCATTTATAAGGTAAATAAATGTAGAGGCAGAAAATATGAGGCAGGGAGAACTTTTTGACATTTCTTATCTTAATGAACAGGGTAAAACTCTCTGTGACTGCTAAATAACCTTTAGAAAGATGACATGCTTGGAAGTTTGATTTTGTTGCTCTTTGTAACAACACACCTACACAACTGCTTAGCTGCATGATTCCCATACATAGCAGTATTTTTCCAGTTTAAAAAAAATTGTTTTAGCAAATGAAGAAGCAAGACAATGTAGCTTTTTATTTTTCCAGCTGCAAAATTAGGTCCTGCTTACATTGCTAGGAGTACATTTGATCAATGTAGCCCTACCCTCATATGAGATCACACAGTGATCCATGGATCACGTTATTTCTGTTGCATGACACGTCCTGAGGTCACTGCTCTTTAGTGCCAGAGCGGGTGGGAAAGCATGTGTTTGGTGCAACAACCCTCCCTCACCCCATTAGTCCTGCTGCTGCCTCTGGAGAACCCCAACTGCTGTCTCAGAAGCACCTCAAATGCCAGAGCACCCTAAATGAAGCTGAACCTACTGCTGAAAGCAGAATGTTAGGACTTGATAATGGTATCCACTGAGAGAAGGCAGGGAAAAGCTAAAGAGAGACATTGGCAAAAGAATAATTTTTGGTAGGACAGCCCTTTCTTGTAAGTATGGCTTCCTTAAATAAGGAAGCTGCAGACAGGAGGAAAAATTTGAACTCTACAGTGAAAACTCATATAATACAGGAAAATATTTTTGTATAGAGCAAGTCCTGCCTACAAATTGATCAGATTCCCAATTAGCATTATGATGGGAATGCTGTGCCTTTAAGTTCACAAAAGACTGGAGCTTCTTTAACACAGATCCCCCCAAGAAATGCTTTACAGAGGCACTATAACAGCAACATGGGTTACATCTAGAGAATGAGATCTGCTTGTTATCACTGTGTTAATCTGCTTGAAGGCATTTCTGCTTCTAAATTCATTTCACAGGATGATTCAAATTCACATTCATCACTCCCATTGATTTTCCATGCTTGATATAGCATTTTAAAAACAAACTTCTGCAGACATTCACCTGTGTTTGCTATTCTGTCAAAATATCTTTCATCACAGCTAGCAAAAGAATCAAACCTGACTGCAAAGAGTCCAAACTGCAACTTCCAACAGCAAATCCCATTTTAGCAGCTGACAACTCTAGTTCACCTTCATGGTTAAACTTGAAGTTTTGCATGAACAGCTGAATGGACTCTTTATTCTGGATTTTATACATCCTATATATTGATACAACCTAAAAAAGAAAGCCAAGTTTGAAGAAAATCTGTTCAGCGGTTCTGAAGAAATAAGCTTGACTCTACTAAAACAGTCTCAAGCAATTTGCTAATAAACAAGCCTCCCATTTTTCCCCAATTCCACCTGTCTATCAAAGTAAAGATTCCACTAAAAAATACATTCTACATCTCTTCAGAGACAGAGGAAGAAAAGAGGAGGTCAGTCTCAAGGAATTTTTCTTAAATTATATAAGTAAACAAAGACAGCAAGTAGCATTCATCCTATTCATTATACAGATCCCCTCATCACAACCTTCCTGGCATTAAAAAAAAAAACTAGATCAACACATGCTTCATCCAGTACCAACATTCTAACAACAATTTTGAGCTGGTTCTTCCCATATACTCTGTTTAACAAGAAAAAAGTAAATTTCTGTGACAAGGGTTGAGGTAGTTTCTAGCTAAGAGCAGTTATGACTGCTCCACTGATTACCTGCAAATGCTTGAAAAGACACCAATAGGTCAGCATCACTTTACACATGAAGGAGTGTTTTACTTTTAATTTCTTATGTTTCTTCTGGATTTTTGAAGAATCCTAAAAGAATATGTGCTTTGTCTTCAAAGCAAGCAAAGCTGACTCACAAGATTACTCTTTGGAGACCTTGAAAAATAGACAGACAATCAATATCTGAACAATGCATTTTAACCACAGGAAATGCCAAAATCTAAGGATTTTCTTTATTTTTCTTGCAATAATTAAACATGAAATTAAGTTTGGGCTATCATGCTTTTTAAAAAGCTGTAGTAGGCTGATTAAGTATATCTGGAAACAAAATCCAGTAAGTTACATCAAATGAAATATAATATACCCCACTGACACCTATGGCAGCAAGCATATACAAAAACAATATGTGAATTTGTTAACAATTGAAACTGAAAACTAGATATTTTCTTTTATTCGTTACTTGGCCATCTTTACAGGTCCACAGCAGAAGAGAATCAACGTACAGCTCAATAAACTCCAAAATTAAACAAAGAAAGCAAAATTTTAATTATACTACATAAAAAAACCCTTCTGCTTTTTGATTACATATAGTCAGAAATAAATTTTAAGTGCTTCTGGAGATGATAATGAGGAGATAAAAATGAAGACACTTTTACAGATATTTTGAAACATTCTTTACTTTTTTGATTTACAGATAATCTATCCATAGTTAAAGGATTACCTCTTACATTTTCTCCTACAAACTACTAAAACCAGACACTACCCAGCAGCTTAAATAACATGAAAAAGCTGCATCTATTTAACAGCTGCAGAACTCAGGACAGAGGCAGTAAAATAGAAAAAAAAATACAGGAGTTAAAAATCCTACTGCAAGAATATTAACTGTAATAAAAGAGAAGACATTAAAACCAGCAGCTAGTTAGGTGCCAGGACATAATAGAACCCATAAGGGCAGGCAAAAGAATGATGCTAAGTTAGGAAGAAAGAGTCTGTTTTCAGAGAACTTCCTGACAGACACCACAACAAAGCAACATGAATGGTGACTGTGTGGTCCCCTTCTCGTAAATAAATCAGGCGTCAAAGGTTGATCTGCAGTTAATAAGAGGCCTAAGCCTTCTCCAAGGATTTGTAGTACTCTGTCAGCACAGTCCAAGCCTTGGGAGCCATGAAGCCTTCCGGTGGGTTCTGTCCTTCCCGAGCCAGCCTGCGCATGCGGGTCCCCGATATAAAATCAAAGTCTTCGTGGCTGACGGAGTAGGGGCGGAGGAAAAGGGAGGGAAAAAAGAACATACATTAAAAGCAGGCAAAGTTGCTCATATTCCTTCTACCTTGTTGATACTCTACACATTTCTTTTCCTTGGGAGTATAATGCTGTATCACAGCTGTCATTTCAAGGCCAGCAATGCCAGTATCTCAGGAATATACATCCTGACAATATTCAGCTTTGGTAACTCCTGAGGTTTTAGCAGGGTAGCCACATTTCTCTTCACAGAGAAAAGCAAGGCACAATTCTTCCTGAGAATATTTCTGGGTTTCACATTCTCTGAACATCAGAGAAAGAAAAAACAAATCTTATCTCATTTACTGCTCCTGTGTTTGTTCACAAGTGGAATGCATCCTGGAAATTCTTTACCTGAAGGGAATTGATATCTGGATTCTGGTGTGAGTGTTTTGATTCACTGACCAGTTGGATCCAGGTGTGTGTGTGTGTGTGTCAGGACTGTTGGCTGACAGTCACAAGATTCAGTGCAGTGGAGCGCTTGTAACATAGTGTAATATAATATAGAATAATACAGTATAATAAAGTAATTAATTAGCCTTCTCATGGATGGAGTCCTCCTTGTCATTCCTCTCCAAAAATATCTACTATATAGCAGCATGGTGCAACTGAAGCCCTGTGGACTGAATTCAGTCTGTGCTTCCATTGAGCCTGGCTTGCTCTCCGTGAGGAAAAATCCTGTTGAAGGAGAACCATCTACTCTAGCTACAGTCTGAGCCCTCTGCCAAGGCAACAGCAGCCATCCTGATTTACACCTTGCCTTGCCAGGGCAGGAGACCAGCCTGATGAGCTGGTTGAATGTTCCCGTGCTGGTTCAAGGAGGTCATTTCAGTGCCACTAGAGAATGCGTAAAAATAATTTGTCCATTTTAGTGAGGGACTGTTTGGAGAACAGAGGAAGTAAAAGCCTCAGAATCTAGAGGCAAGCTTCCCAGCTGTGCCTCTGCAAGACACTAAGCACACATATGTATATTTATGAATATCAATAACATGGCACATACAGTTCAAAATAAAGAGAAAAGCAATGGAATAATAATTCCTTCCCCTAAAAAACAAAATTCAGTTGGACAAATGCAAAACTGAACACAGATCAGGATTGTTCACCATTGTTAACATAAGAATTCTAAATTATTAACTTCTCAGGTATGTAGTCATAAGCAGCAAAAGCTCCACAAATTAAGTTACTCCTCACAGGACTGAAACAGCAAAAGCAAGACAAGAACGCCAGAGTTCTATCAAATGCTCTGAGGGGAAAAAAAATATGTATTTCTAAATTAAATATGCAATTTTACTTATGCCATTCGCTCAATTTGCAACATGTATGCATTACTCATTCTTTACTTGTCTGTTTGAAATAAAAACCAAGTATTGATCTCAGATGTACATGCCTTAGACAGAGACAGGAGCCAAGTGTGCACATCAGAGGGCAGAACTTGGCTCTAAGTGCTGGTCTATGCTCAGTAGGGTATGGAAGTTAGCAAGATGCAGAAAGCATTCCACAGTTCCCTTTCACAATAACACTAGCCCCATAACTTTTTGATTTGGACTGTATACATTTACACACCAGCACTGTCACACAGGCTCTTTTCTTGTTGCTCTAAATTTGGGACTGTGGGTTCCTAAAGTGTCACAAGACAAAAAAACCCTACTGTGCTTTAGTCCTGCAAAATATAAATCACATAAAAATGAAAATTTAAACTTGGTCTAGCTCCATGGGAGAAAAAGTTGGCACTGCTATTTACAACATCTGAAAATTTTATTCCTTAGCAGAGAAATGTCTGCTGTTCACTAATACTGCCTGAAGGTAGCTTGAGTGCTTTGCAAAGAACTATTTATATAAAATATATGTAGGGAAGTGATAAATCTGGTTAATTCTGTCAAAAAAATACCAAGTCTTCACATGATCAGGAAGAGAAGAGTAAAGCAAGTACTATGAAGTTTCTCCATGTGTGTTTTCTCCACAGGAAAGTTGGAGCATTTTTTAAAAAAAAGGTGGTTTATTCCCCCTTGTTTCATAAGGTTTCAGAAAAGCACTCAACTTTGTCCCATACCCTGCAAGTGAAACAATGCTCCTAAACTACTACATTTAGATATGTCATAGAAGTTTGCTTCAATAATACATACAACCCCTTTAGCTGCTTCTTATCCCTAGCTGCACAAAAAGCAGGTAAGAAGCAGAGATACCAAGGAAGAGAGAAACATGAAGCTAAGGAGATCTACAGAAATTATAAAAAATGAAACTAAAAGAGTGAGTGAGCTTCATATCAGAAACACAGTACATTCATCATGTCATAATATTTCTAGAAATGTTTCCAAAATGCTATTAAAAATTAAAAATGCACTAATGATGTCCTCACATCATTAGGTGAGGTCTGAAGGTCTATTTTGAAAGTTTTTCTTTAAAAAAAGATACTTAAATTAGTAATTGCTAAAGTAACTGAAATGGAGCCTTGGCAATATATACACAACAAGACAGTATTTTTTGCCTTTTTTAAAAATTACTGCACTTACAGATTTCAATAAAATTTCAGAAACTGAGATTCCTGCTTAGGAGAAAAACCTCATCAGTACTGTGACCACTGTGGCATGATGAGACCCACAAGCATTTTGAAATAAAACATAACAGTATGAGTAATTTGCTTTAGTAGGAGATAGTAAAAGGAGTCACCAAGAAATTTTGTTCAGAGTGAATTTTGAGGAAATAAAGAGTTACTCTATCCACCAAATCAGGTGGATTTGAGTGGAACATGAGAGGGGGAAATATCTGACCATTAAAGATGCTATAAAAAAAAAAGTCATTCAAATTCCATTCTTGTCAGATTTGAAATGACCCTCAATGAAACTTAATACAAGCCTTTTCTGAGTATGGCATTTAAGTGCCTTTGAAAAGTTTACTCAGTAACTGATGGAATCAGCTTTCTTTTAGCCACACTGGATGCTACTAGGTACTTGTAACACTGACTTGACTTTTTGCTGCCAATTGAGTTTGACTGGTACTAACACAATACTTTGTGCCACTGCAATTAAAAGCATTCTCCAAAAAGAAAGAGGAAAAGAAGGCAGAAAGAGAACCACAACAAAAATTTGTCAACAGAAAAACAATCCTGGAACATTTCACTTCGAGGACTGGTATTTGATCTGTGGCATAGCATCCTAGAACTCTACTACACTCACAGTGTGGAGAAAACCATACCTACACACACTGAGAAATTTTCTTACTGATGGAGGACAGGGATTACAGAGACCTTACAGGTACTGTGACAAAACAAGGACATCATTAGTCTGCAAGTGGGAAGTGACTGCCACAGGCCTACAGGAAGCCTCCTGTGCTGGACCTCTGGGGTGTCAATACAGTAACCAGAGAGAACATTTCTCCTGCCTCAGTATTCCCTACAAATTTAATCTAAGTATAGACCACATTACATCGTAGATTTTTTATCTGGGAGCACTAAAGCTCAGTCATAACCTTTGGAACTCTGACCTCCTTTTAGGTATTTAGCACTGTGCAAATGATCTTCTAGGAATTCCCATTCTCTGTGGAGGGCAATGTCTGGTGCTCTCAGGGTCTTCAAGAATTACTTTTAAATACAAGACTCATGATAAAAGTACAGATCATTCATTTGCAGTTTTGCCTTTTTTTTTTTTCTTTTTTCTTTTTTTTTTTTTTTTTTTTTGTTTAGGCAAAGAGAACAATAGGGAAATAAAACAATAACATGACTTATTCACCCTGGTCTGTCTTCAAAACAACTGTGATGCTCTACTCAGCTACTAGACTTCAGACTAATTTCTGGGACAATTCACAGTCTCCTTATCTGGGGTCTAATTCTAACCTTAAACTCCTTCTAGAAGGACTCTCTCTGAATTTAAACTTGCCTTGGCAGCATCAAGTCACAACTTACAGCATAACTCCTACAGGAAGTCCACACTGTGCCTTGGGAATGAATGTCCCATGATGCTGAATGAACTAGCCAGTGCCAGCTAGGTTCAAATCCCAACCAGCCAGGAACAAACTGTTTGTGAAATTAGAACACAATATTGTGAGTAATATCAACATATGAAAGCAAATCTTTTCCTAATTCCTTTCTGACTGGCTGGGTTTAAGTCTCCTGGCCTGATGCAGGGTTTCAGTGTATCCTACGTTATGTACTAATTGAAAAACCATATTTCACATAACTAAATTAAGGAGAACAGTCAAGTGTGCTTACTGCAGCCTCTTACTACCACTTTAAAAAACAAATTTGAGAACAGCATGTACTTAGTTGGAACAGCTCCCCTATAAGGATGATTTTACAGGATTAAAGCAGTAATGACAACCACATTAAAGGTCCTGGGGAAAAAAAGATATAAAGTTAAAATCTCTCTTCTTCACAGATACCCATGCTTCATTTACATTTTATAGATAGCATGAACAATCTGCTCCAGTCACCCTACTGATGGGTTTCTTTTAGCCAAAATATTCTCTTTGGTTTTCTTTCAGGAAAAAAAAAAAATTAAAAAAAAAAGAAGAAAAAAAAAAGTAACTTAATTCCAGACACTGCTGTGGCTTTTTTAATTGCCAGACTAATTTCCTTTCTTAATTGAGCTTTTTCTCAGCAGCAGTCTGTGGCTGCATTTTATAGGACTGATCTTCCATAAAGAATTGGGAATCTCTGCTCACAAAACCAACTTCTATTATTAAGCCACCAATCCCAAATGACACTTGTCTGTGGTAACTGGGAGGCCTTTTTGGCTGAAGAAGCACACTAACTGATTTCCTGAGCATTGGGTAAGCTTTTTTTTAGGGGGAGGGTGTGGGTAGTGGTGTTATTTTGTTGGTTTCTTGGTTCTTTGGTTGTTGTCTTTACATTTCACTCCACCAGCTGTTTACAGGTCAGATGTTCATTTTTAATTACTCCATTATAACTAGAGTTCTTCCTATAAACTTTTCCAAAACACATTTGGATATATTCAATTACAGATCAAAAATTTTATGAAATCTAAAAGTGCAAAAACTTTGATAAGGACGGTAACAATATTCATGCTAGCTTTTATATGCATTAATTCAGAATTCTGTGCAAGTGGAAACACTCAAGCTTCCCACACAGAAACTTAGATTAGGCTGACTTGAGCAACAGCAAAAATGGCAATTTTATTTTTATTATCCAAAAGTAAATGAAATTAGCTCTACCTGTACTGCTATACATCACTTCAAATGCATTCCTCAAATCACTCTCCTAGATCTAAGTTTCAGAGAAACTGTTTTTCAAAAAATAAGTTTCAAGAGTTCAGTTTCATAAGGTGCTAAACCTAGTTCTAAGACATCCAAGAAACAAATTTAAAATTGTGCTGGCTTCATGAGGTAAAACATGAATATAATTCATTGGTTGTTCATATGTTTTAATGTTCTAAAGGGTAACGGAACATAAATAATTTAAGCAATTTATAAAAGTTAAACTTTGTG